>NC_050099.1:132426963-133676963 GCF_902167145.1 Zea mays
CATTCTAGTGATTTGAGCTCTGTTCTAGTGTGCTAGTCTTTTGAGCTTAAGTCTGGGTCTTGTGTGTGCGTACTTGCTGTGATCTTTGTGTCTTGTGTGAGTTGCTAATCCCTCCCTTACTCCGTGCGTCTTTGTGAACTTCAAGTGTAAGGGCGAGAGACTCCAAGTTGTGGAGATTCCTCGCGGACGGGATTAAGAAAAGCAAAGCAAAACACCATGGTATTCAAGTGGGTCTTTGGACCGCTTGAGAGGGGTTGATTGCAACCCTCGTCCGTTGGGACGCCAAAACGTGGAGTAGGCAAGCGTTGGTCTTGGCCGAACCACGGGATAACCACCGTGCCATCTTTGTAATTGATATCTTGATGGTTATTGTGTTTTGTTGAGACTCCTCTCTATCCACTTGGCAATTATTGTGCTAACACTTAACCAAGTTTTAGTGGCTTAAGTTTCAAGTTTTACAGGATCACCTATTCACCCCCCCCCCCTCTAGGTGCTCTCAATTGGTATCAGAGATGTTCTCTTCAAGAAACGGACTAACCGCCCGAAGAGATGGATCCTAAGGGCAAGGGGATTGTGATCAATGACAAGGAGAAGGAGTCATTCGTCAACGAGCCCAAGGATGACAAGCCTACCGACTCGGGCTCGGGCCACAAACGCAAAGATGGGAAGAAGAAGAAGACAAGACGCATCAAGGAGATCGTCTACTATGACGACAGCGATGAGTCCACTTCCTCCCAAAAGGACAACGATGACAACGACTACGAGAGAAGGAAACCGGTTAATTCGAACTTTTCTTTTGACTACTCTCGTATTCCGCAAAGTACAAATGCTCATTTGCTCTCCATTCCACTTGGCAAACCTCCTCACTTTGATGGAGAGGACTACGGATTTCGGAGCCACAAAATGCGTAGTCACCTGTTCTCTCTCCATCCAAGCATATGGGAGATTGTGGAAAGTGGAATGAAATTTGATAGCTCAGATAGTCCTATGTTTATCAATGAACAGATTCATAGAAATGCACAAGCTACTACTGTGTTGCTAGCCTCCTTGTGCAGGGACGAGTACCATAAGGTGAGCGGCTTGGACAATGCTAAGCAGATCTGGGACACCCTCAAGATCTCTCATGAGGGGAACGACGTCACCTTACTCACCAAAATGGAGTTGGTGGAGGGCGAGCTTGGAAGATTTGCAATGATAAGGGGCGAGGAGCCAACCCAAACATACAACCGGCTCAAGACCCTTATCAACAAAATAAGGAGCTACGGAAGCACGCGATGGACGGATCACAACGTCGTCCGCCTAATGCTAAGGTCTTTTACTGTACTTGATCCACATTTGGTGAACAATATTCGTGAAAATCCTAGGTACACCAAGATGTCACCCGAAGAAGTCCTTGGAAAGTTCATAAGCGGGAGAATGATGATCAAGGAGGCAAGGTACGTGGACGACGCGTTGAACGGTCCAACCCATGAGCCTCAACCCATTGCTCTCAAGGCAACGAGGAGCAAGGAGACGCTACCTAGCAAGGTGGCACAAGTTGAGGCGGCCGGGCTCAATGATGAAGAGATGGCCCTCATCATCAAGCGCTTCAAGACGGCGCTAAAGGGTCGCAAGGGACAGCCAAGCAAGACCAAGACAAAGGGGAAGCGTTCATGCTTCAAATGCGGTAAGATTGGTCATTTTATTGCTAACTGTCCCGATAATGAAAGTGACCAGGAACAAGGGAGCAAGAGGGAGAAGAAGAAGGCATACAAGAAAGCTAAGGGTGAGGCACATCTTGGAAAGGAGTGGGACTCGGATTGTTCGTCATCCGACTCCGAAAATGAAGGACTCGCCGCCACCGCCTTCAACAAGTCATCCCTCTTCCCAAACGAGCGTCACACATGCCTCATGGCAAAGGAGAAGAAGGTATGTACTCGAGACAGTACTACTTATGATTCTTCTAGTGATGATGAATCTAGTGATGAAGAAATAGATTACTCTAGTTTGTTCAAAGGATTGGATAGAACTAAAGTAGATAAGATTAATGAATTGATTGATGCCTTGAATGAAAAGGATAGACTCTTAGAAAAACAAGAGGACCTTTATATGAAGAGCATGACAAATTTGTAGAGGCACAAAAATCTTATGCTTTAGAAGTTAAAAGAAATGAAATGCTTTCTTGTGAACTATCTTCTTACCATGAGACAATTTCTAGCTTAAGGAGCATGAATGATGATTTGAATGCTAAGATAGAGATAGCTAGTAAATCTAACTCTTGTGTAGAACATGTTATGATTTGCAAGAGGTGTAAAGATTTTGACATTGATGCTTGTAGTGAACACCTAGTGTCAATTTATAAATTGAATGATGAAGTGGCTAGTCTTAGTGCCCAACTTAAGACTAGCAAAAACGAATTTGATAAGTTAAAATTTGCAAGGGATGCCTACACGATTGGTAGACACCCCTCAATTAAGGATGGACTTGGTTTCAAGAGGGAAGCCAAGAACTTAACAAGCCATAAGGCTCCCATCCCCGCCAAGGAGAAAGGGAAGGCCCCTATGGCTGGTAGTGCTAAAAAGAACCATGCTTTTATGTATCATGATAGGAGACATGCTAGAAATGCAAATAGAAGTTATGATGTTTTTGATTCACATGTTTATGACTCTCATGCCATGTTTGCTTCTAGTTCTTCCTATATGCATGGTACAGATATGTCTAGGAGATATTTTGTTCATAGGCCTAGGAGAAATGTTGTTAATGTTCCTAGGAAAGTAAATGAACCCTCTACAATATATCATGCTTTAAATGCTTCCTTTGCTATTTGTAGAAAGGATAGGAAGATAGTTGCTAGAAAATTAGGGGCAAAATGCAAGGGAGACAAAACTTGCATTTGGGTCCCTTAGGATATTTGTGCTAACCTTGTAGGACCCAACATGAGTTGGGTACCTAAGACCCAAGCCTAAATTTGCCTTGCAGGTTTATGCATCCGGGGGTACAAGCTAGATTATCGACAGCGGATACACAAACCACATGACGGGGGAGAAGAGGATGTTCTCTTCCAACGTCAAGAACAAGGATTCCCAGGATTCAATAATATTCGGTGATGGGAACCAAGACAAGGTAAAAGGGTTAGGTAAAATTGCTATTTCATCTGAGCACTCTATATCTAATGTGTTTTTAGTTGAGTCTCTTGGATATAATTTGTTATCTGTTAGTCAATTATGCAATATGGGATATAATTGTCTTTTCACAAATGTAGATGTGTCTGTCTTTAGAAGAAGTGATGGTTCATTAGCTTTTAAGGGTGTATTAGACGGCAAACTGTATTTAGTTGATTTTGCAAAAGAGGAGGCTGGTCTAGATGCATGCTTAATTGCTAAGACTAGCATGGGCTGGCTGTGGCATCGCCGCTTAGCACATGTGGGGATGAAGAACCTTCACAAGCTTCTAAAGGGAGAACACGTGATAGGTCTAACCAATGTTACTTTCGAAAAAGATAGACCTTGTGCAGCTTGTCAAGCAGGCAAACAGGTGGGAAGCTCTCATCACACCAAAAAAGTGATGACCACATCAAGACCTTTGGAGATGCTTCACATGGACCTCTTCGGACCCGTCGCCTATCTAAGTATAGGAGGAAGTAAGTATGGTCTTGTTATAGTTGATGACTTTTCCCGCTTCACTTGGGTATTCTTTTTGCAGGATAAATCTGAAACCCAAGGGACCCTCAAGCGCTTCCTAAGGAGAGCTCAAAATGAGTTTGAGCTCAAGGTGAAAAAGATAAGGAGCGACAATGGGTCCGAGTTCAAGAACCTTCAAGTGGAGGAGTACCTTGAGGAGGAAGGGATCAAGCACGAGTTCTCCGCTCCCTACACACCACAGCAAAATGGTGTGGTAGAGAGGAAGAACAGGACGCTTATAGACATGGCGAGGACGATGCTTGGAGAGTTCAAGACCCCCGAGCGCTTTTGGTCGGAAGATGTGAACACGGCTTGCCACGCCATCAACAGGGTCTACCTTCATCGCCTCCTCAAGAAGACGTCGTATGAGCTACTAACTGGTAACAAACCCAATGTTTTGTATTTTCGAGTTTTTGGGAGTAAATGCTACATCCTAGTGAAGAAGGGTAGGAATTCCAAATTTGCTCCCAAAGCCGTAGAAGGGTTTCTGTTAGGTTATGACTCAAATACAAAAGCGTATAGAGTCTTCAACAAATCATCGGGTTTGGTTGAAGTCTCTAGCGACGTTGTATTTGATGAGACTAATGGCTCTCCAAGAGAGCAAGTTGTTGATCTTGATGATGTAGATGAAGAAGACGTTCCAACGGCCGCTATGCGCACCATGGCAATTGGCGATGTGCGACCACAGGAACATTTGGAGCAAGATCAACCTTCTTCCTCAACAATGGTGCATCCCCCAACCCAAGATGACGAACAGGTATCTCAAGTGGAGGCGCATGATCAAGGGGGAGCACATGATGTTCAAGTTGAAGAGGAAGAAGCACCTCAGGCACCTCCAACCCAAGTTCGAGCGACGATTCAAAGGAATCATCCCGTCGACCAAATTTTGGGTGATATTAGCAAGGGAGTAACTACTCGCTCTAGATTGGTGAATTTTTGTGAGCATTACTCTTTTGTCTCTTCTATTGAGCCTTTCAGGGTAGAAGAGGCCTTGCTAGATCCGGACTGGGTGTTGGCCATGCAGGAAGAGCTCAACAACTTCAAGCGCAATGAAGTTTGGACACTAGTGCCTCGTCCCAAGCAAAACGTTGTAGGAACCAAGTGGGTGTTCCGCAACAAACAGGACGAGCACGGGGTGGTGACGAGGAACAAGGCTCGACTTGTGGCAAAAGGTTATGCCCAAGTTGCAGGTTTGGACTTTGAGGAGACTTTCGCTCCTGTGGCTAGGCTAGAGTCCATTCGTATCTTGCTAGCATATGCCGCTCACCATTCCTTCAGGTTGTTCCAAATGGATGTGAAGAGCGCTTTCCTCAACGGGCCAATCAAGGAGGAGGTGTACGTAGAGCAACCCCCTGGCTTCGAGGATGAACGGTACCCCGACCATGTGTGTAAGCTCTCTAAGGTGCTCTATGGACTTAAGCAAGCCCCAAGAGCATGGTATGAATGCCTTAGAGACTTTTAAATTGCTAATGCTTTCAAGGTTGGGAAAGCCGATCCAACTCTTTTCACTAAGACTTGCGATGGTGATCTCTTTGTGTGCCAAATTTATGTCGATGACATAATATTTGGTTCTACCAATCAAAAGTCTTGTGAAGAGTTTAGCAGGGTGATGACGCAGAAATTTGAGATGTCGATGATGGGCGAGTTGAACTACTTCCTTGGGTTCCAAGTGAAGCAACTCAAGGACGACACCTTCATCTCCCAAACGAAGTACACGCAAGACTTGCTAAAGCGGTTTGGGATGAAGGACGCCAAGCCCGCAAAGACACCGATGGGAACCGATGGACACACCGACCTCAACAAAGGAGGTAAGTCCGTTGATCAAAAAGCATACCGGTCAATGATAGGATCTTTGCTTTATTTATGTGCTAGTAGACCGGATATTATGCTTAGCGTATGCATGTGTGCTAGATTTCAATCTGATCCAAGGGAGTGTCACTTAGTGGTCGTGAAGCGAATTCTTAGATATTTAGTCGCTACGCCTTGCTTCGGGATCTGGTATCCAAAGGGGTCTAACTTTGACTTGATTGGATATTCAGATTCCGACTATACTGGATGTAAGGTCGATAGGAAGAGTACATCAGGGACGTGCCAATTTTTAGGAAGGTCCCTGGTGTCATGGAACTCTAAGAAACAAACTTCCATTGCCCTATCCACCGCTGAGGCCGAGTACATTGCTGCAGGACAGTATTGTGCGCAACTACTTTGGATGAGGCAAACCCTCCGGGACTTTGGCTACAATCTGAGCAAAGTCCCACTCCTATGTGATAATGAGAGTGCTATCCGAATAGCGGAAAATCCTGTTGAGCATAGCCGCACAAAGCACATAGACATCCGGCATCATTTTTTGAGAGACCACAAGCAAAAGGGAGATATCGAAGTGTTTCATGTTAGCACCGAGAACCAGCTAGCCGATATCTTTACCAAGCCTCTAGATGAGAAGACCTTTTGCAGGTTGCGTAGTGAGCTAAATGTCTTAGATTCGCGGAACCTGGATTGAATTATAGCATACTTGTGTTTATGCCTTTGATCATGTTCCTTATGCATTTTGTTGCTTACTTGTGGTGCTCAAGTTGTACAAACACTCCCTGGACCTCACAAGTACTTTTTGCAAGTGATGCTCATATTTAGGGGGAGTTGTGTGACAACTTGACCCTTTGAGACTAACCGTGTGCTTAAGTTTGCTTGTTTTAGTCTCAAAGGAGGTTTGAAAGGGAAAAGGTGGACTTGGACCATGAAAGACTTCCACTGCACTCCGATGAGAGGGTAACTTGTTCCAAGTTCATCTCATGTACTCTTATTGCCTTTGTATTCTTATTGAAGATTTTGGTGAGGCAATGGGGTTCTAGGGCCAAAATTGATCTCGTTTTGGTGCTTGATGCCAAAGGGGGAGAAAATAAAGGCCAAAGCAATAAATGGATCAGCTACCACTTGAGAATTTTGAAAATAATAGAATAGAGCTTTTGTTTTGTCAAAATACTCTTATTGGCTCTTTTTATCAAAAGTTGGCTTCTTGTGGGGAGAAGTGTTGATTATGGGAAAGAGGGGGGGTTTTGAAATCTTGAATCAATTTCTATTAGAATGACTCTCTTTATGTCTTAACAAGTGTGTTTGACTTAGAGATAGAAATTCGAGTTTGATTTGCAAAAACAAACCAAGTGGTGGCAAAGAATGATCCATATATGCCAAATTTGATTCAAAACAAATTTGAGTTCTTATTTGAATTGATATTGCACTTGTTCCAGTTGCTTTATGTTGTGTTGGCATAAATCAACAAAAAGGGGGAGATTGAAAGGGAAATGTGCCCTTGGGCCATTTCTAAGTATTTTGGTGATTGAGTGCCAACGCAAGTGCTTTTGTGTTGATCTATGCAATGTAGTGGACAAAGTGCAAATCATGTCAAAAGGTATGTTTCTAGACTTAGTACATTGTTTTATGGACTAATGTATTGTGTCTAAGTGCTGGAAACAGGAGAAAACAAATTGGAGAGAGATAGCTTTGTTTCAGCCAAAGCTAGCTCTGTCTGGGTGCACCGGACTGTCCGGTGGTGCACAGGACAGTGTCCGGTGTGCCAGACTGGCTCAGGCGAACTTGCTGCTATCGGGAAGAAATTGACGGCGTAGGGCTATAATTCACCGGACTGTCTGGTGTGCACCGGACTGTCCGGTGAGCCAACGGTCAGCCGGGCCAACGGTCGGCCGCGCGATCCGCGCGAGACACGTGGCCAAGCCAATGGTCGGGAGGGGGCACCGGACTGTCCGGTGTGCACCGGATAGTGTCCGGTGCGCCAACGGCTCTAAGGCTGCCAACGGTCGGCTTCGCCAAATAAGGAAGGAAATCCGCACCGGACAGTGTCCGGTGGTGCACCGGACTGTCTGGTGCGCCAAGCGACAGAAGGCAAGAATTGCCTTCCCGGATTGCTCTCAACGGCTCCTAGCTGCCTTGGGGCTATAAAAGGGACCCCTAGGCGCATGAAGGAGTACACCAAGCATTCCTTGAGCTCTCTTGATCACTCACACTCCATTCTTGCGCACTTGTTCGACATTCTAGTGATTTGAGCTCTGTTCTAGTGTGCTAGTCTTTTGAGCTTAAGTCTGGGTCTTGTGTGTGCGTACTTGCTGTGATCTTTGTGTCTTGTGTGAGTTGCTAATCCCTCCCTTACTCCGTGCGTCTTTGTGAACTTCAAGTGTAAGGGCGAGAGACTCCAAGTTGTGGAGATTCCTCGCGGACGGGATTAAGAAAAGCAAAGCAAAACACCGTGGTATTCAAGTGGGTCTTTGGACCGCTTGAGAGGGGTTGATTGCAACCCTCGTCCGTTGGGACGCCACAACGTGGAGTAGGTAAGCGTTGGTCTTGGCCGAACCATGGGATAACCACCGTGCCATCTCTGTAATTGATATCTTGATGGTTATTGTGTTTTGTTGAGATTCCTCTCTAGCCACTTGGCAATTATTGTGCTAACACTTAACCAAGTTTTAGTGGCTTAAGTTTCAAGTTTTACAGGATCACCTATTCACCCCCCCTCTAGCTGCTCTCACTTTGCTTTAGTAGATCAATTGGACACTTGTTTTGAGATTCAACTTCGTTGTGCTGTCTTTGTGCTCTTCTCTCTTGTTTTGTGTGCGTGAGTTGTTGTAAGTTGGTCTCGTGTGTGTGATTATAGTTCCCCCTTACTCTTGTATTCACTTGAGATCTATTGCGTACGGGTGAGAGACTCCAAATTGTGGAGATTTCTCACAAAGGGAAAACTTGATGTAAGGAAGAAAATCGTGGTACTCAAGTTTGATCTTTGGATCACTTGAGAGGGGTTGAGTGCAACCCTTGACCGAAGGAGGTCACCACAACGTGGAATAGGCATTGGCCGAACCATAGGATAAAATCATCGTGTCACTTGTGCATCTTTTTACTGTGATTGTTTTCTTCCATAGAGTTCTCACATATTCACTTGCGGTATTATTCCTAAGTTTAATACATATCTTAAAGGAACAATCAAGTGAAGAGTTCTCTTCTCTCTGCCTCTATTCATATCAACTTGGTTTTAATTCTACTAACACTTATTATAAACCAAGTTTGTCTTGTTTAGAGTTGATTTTTGTAGGATCACCTATTCACCTCCCCTCTAGGTGTTCTCAGAAACCACCCTAGTTTTCATATTTTTCTGTACACAGATGTGCCCCCTAGAAAATCTTTGAAAAGTTTAAAAAGCATGTAAAAACTTTGGAGCTTGATTCCTCCAGCTTTCGAGCCAAATTTAGCAAATCTAAAAATGTCGAAACCAACCAAGTGGGTCAAGAATATATACATAATTTTTTCTAAGCTATTTTAAAAAAAATCTTAATTTCAAGTTTTTATGCCAAAGTTATGGATGTTTTAATAATGTCAACAAAATCAGGGTTTCAGTGAAGCACAAAATATTGGGAAATAAGATCGGTGGGTGGATTTTTTAGATGGTAATTGACCGGTGAGTTGAATTTATGGTTGGCAGTGGATGGGGTGACAAAAACCAAACAAAAAATGATCTAAACCAACAATCGGACTTTCCCTAAGACACAAACTCAAAATTGCGACTCCAAAACTGAATTGTGTAAAGGCTAAGTTATAGTTGTAGGATGGAGAAACACAAATCATATTGTGGGATTTCTATAGACTGTGGGATAAGCACAAAAATAAATCTAAAGGGCACATGAAATTACCTCGCTAGCATCATTATATTTGATACCACTTGATAGAAGGATTAGGCACGGTCTTTTGAAAGGTAAGTAGTTCTAGGTGGAGATTCAACATTGATGATCTAAGGCTCCAAATGAATGACTCCTCACAATCACTACAATATTGTTGTGTTGGTTATCACCCATGTCACATGGATGACCTTCCTAAGAAGGATTACTCTTGCAAGTGCAACCGATAACACAAGCAAGAATAGAGTAGTTGCAATCAACGGAATCGATTATGGAGACTGGGTTCAACAAATCAATGATCACGATACTATTCTTGATATATTGAATCTAAGCTAAAATCTAAGCTCTAATATGGTGGTGACTAATGAATCTATATAAGGGGTTATAGGCATGCAATACGTCTAATCATGCTCTTAGTGGACTCCAACATGATACATGGTCCAACGAGCCAAAATATGGTAACACAATACCAAGACAGAATCTGGATGTTGTCTTGTTTCGATGATTCCCATTGATTCTGAAGGAATTTTAAAGTGACATTAGTTGGATTAAAAATCTTATCTCATTAGCTTTCCATGCATATAAAGAACATTGAAAATAGAGTATGTATGAGCCATGAGCATAAATTTTGATGTGGACTGGTCCTAGAGTCTGAATTGGAGTCAAAGTTGAGTTGAGCTTGGATTCTTGCGTGATATAGCCATCCTACCTGATCCTCCTTGACCGTTTGGATTTTTCTAAGTTTATTATGGTTTACTTCTAAGTTTCTAGAGATTTAGTTGACGTACTCAAGCTCTTGTAACTAGACAATGTGTCCAAGAAAGTGATTTCCGCATCACTACCCTTCTCATCGTCATCATCACACCATCATCAGGGATGGAGGAGGTCGCGCAACAACGAGGATTCCCTCATATAAAACCCTAACCCATAGTAGATTGATTGTCTTTCGTGTCTTTTAGGGATAATGCCCTCTCTATTATATATGGGATTTGGCTTAGGATAACTACACACAAAAAGGAAGAAACTAACTCGATTACGATCTCCACCATTTGATCGCTTTAGTTCCAAACTAGTCGTGTAAGACAAAGTCAGATTATTGTAGAAAACAATAAAAGTTAGAAATAAAATTGGCGCTAATCGCCAATGCTGCAAGTCACAAGCCACGAAAAATTAAAATGCATGCATATGTGGCTTTAACTTTCTTTCTCTCAATGAATAGCAAGGGATAACCCCAATAGTCTTCAACAAGAACATAAGTTTATTTAATTTAGGATTAAGGGGGTGTATCTTATCTTCGGTTAGTCTCCTACTATGTTATGTGAGCAGTCATTTGCATTTATGCTAGAATAATAGGTGTTTTGGCCTATAATTTGCATGTACTTTGCTAAAAGGCTAATTTTCTTAGTGTAAACACCCTGAATCTTAATTTTTGGGGTTCAAGAAAAAATTCCAAATAACTTAGATTAAAATGTCCTTTAATACATGTTTTCTTACTTTGAAGTTATATTATTAAAAAATAAGAGTAGTATTAAATTTGATGTCTCAAATTTAGATTTGCCTTTTAAATTTAAAATAGAATTTTAATACTAAAAATAGAAATATTTTCTATTTTATTTGAGTTAATATTCATTTCATCAATATTACATTTAGAGGCATTTATTTAAGTAATAAATAAATAAGCAAAAGAATTTTTTACATCCATGCCGAGATTTTTGTTTGTGCATTTAAATTGACTTAAAGTTTGAACTCTATTTGAATTGAATTTGAAACTTAGAAATTAGAGAAGATGAAAGAAAAGAAAAACTGAAAATAGAAAAGAAAATTGCTACTCGGGTCGCTTTCTCCCTAGCCCAGTTTGCTGCCCCACTGTTTCCGCGGCTGAACGGGCTGACACGATCCATTCTTGTTGCTCCCACATGGCCTAATTCCAACCCACCGCCTCCTTTGTGGGCCCGCCGGTCAGACAACTCGGTCGCGCTTAAGCCGCTGCCCAATGGCCCCTGCATGTAAGTGGCATGGTCATGCATGTGGTGGCTGACGTGTGGCCCCATTATTTGATTCACCTTCGACGAATAGAAGGCAGGGTTGTTGCGCTTTCACTGCCATTCGAGCCATGGCCAGCTACCCCATAGCCACCCACCAAATTTGGTGCTAGATCCAGCTTCTAGAGTATATATGTGAGCGCCTTGTGCCCCGAACCCACAAATCCATGAACCTTGGTCGTTTAGCCAACCGAGAGCGCGACATTGGGGCAGAGGGAGGAAAGGGGAGCCACCATCGTAGGGCTTCAACCGCGAAACCGACGGAGATCCAAGACCGGTGTCGGCGTTTCGACCCCGGGGGGTCCCTGGACCGACGAGTAAATTGTCGCCGCGTGCCCCAGCCCAGATGGGTCGGCGCGAGACGGAACACGAAGGGGGGAAACTAGAGGGAGACAGGCGTAAAGGGGAAACCCGCGGCCTTCGTGTTGTCCTGCGCCCAGGTCGTGTGCGCTTGCAGTAGGGGGTTACAAGCGTCCGCGTGGGAGGGGGCGAGAGGCCTGTACGCGCCGTCCCGCTCTCCCGCGCGGCCAACCCTCTCGTAAGAGAGCCCTGGACCTTCATTTTATAGGCGTAAGGAGAGGGCCCAGGTGTACAATAGGAGATGTAGCAGTGTGCTAACGTGTCTAGCAGAGAGGAGCTAGTGCCCTAAGTACATGCCGTCGTGGCAGCCGGAGAGGTTTTGGCACCCTGTTCATGTGATGTCGTGGCCGTCGGAGGAGCGCTGGAGCCTTGCGGAATGACAGCTGTCGGGGCTGTCGAGTCCTTGCTGACGTCTCCTTGCTTCTGTAAGGGGCTGAGAGCCGCCGTCGTCATGGAGCACGTGGGGCGCCATCATTATTTGTTTACCGGGGCGAGCCAGATGGGACGCCGGTCTTGTTCCCCGTAGCCTGAGCTAGCTAGGGGTAGGGTAATGATGGCCCCCCTGTGACGTGAGGTCGAGGTCGAGTCCGAGCCCCGGGTCGGGCGAGGCGGAGACCATCGTCTGAGGCCAAGGCTAAGTCCGAGCCCTGGGGTCGGGCGAGGCGGAGTCCGTCGTCTTCCGGGGCCGAGGCCGAGTCCGAGCCCTGGGGTCGGGCGAGGCGGAGTTCGTCGTCTTCCAAGGCCGAGGCCGAGTCCGAGCCCTGGGGTCGGGCGAGGCGGAGTTCGTCGTCTTCCAGGGCCAAGGCCGAGTCTGAGCCCTGCGGTCGGGCGAGGCGGAGCTTCCTATGGCGCCCAAAGCCGGACTTGGTTGCTGTCAGCCTCTCTCTGTTGAGTGGCACAGCAGTCGGAGCGGCGCAGGCGGCGCTTTCTTCTTGTCAGGCCGGTCAGTGGAGCGGCGAAGTGACTGCGGTCACTTCGGCTCTGTCGACTGAAGGGCGCGCGTCAGGATAAGGTGTCAGGCCATCCTTGCATTAAATGCTCCTGCGATACGGTCGGTCGGTGTGGCGATTCGGCCAAGGTTGCTTCTCGGTGAAGACTGGGCCTCGGGCGAGTCGAAGGTGTGTCCGTTGCTTGAGGGGGCCCTCGGGCGAGACGTGAATCCTCCGGGGTCGGCTGCCCTTGCCCGAGGCTGGGCTCGGGCGAGGCGAGGTCGTATCCCTTGAGTGGACTGAGCCTTGACTTAATCGCACCCATCAGGCCTTCGCAGCTTTGTGCTGATGGGGGTTCCCAGCTGAGATTACGAGTCTTGGGGGTACCCCTAATTATGGTCCCCGACAGTAGCCCTCGAGCCTCGAATGGAGTGTTAATACTCGCTTGGAGGCTTTTGTCGCACTTTTTTGCAAGGGGACCGGCCTTTCTCGGTTGTGTTTCGTTCCGGTGGGTGCGCGCGAGCGCACCCGCCGGGTGTAGCCCCCGAGGCCTCGGAGGAGTGGTTTGACTCCTTCGAGGTCTTAATGCGTTTGGTGATGCTTCGGCCGGTCTGGTTGTTCCCTCATGCGAACTGGCTGTAGCCCGGGTGCACAGTCGAGTCCCAAGTTCTCGGGCTGGTATGTTGACGTTGTCAACGGTTTGGCCGGAGCCGGGTTTGCGAGAGCAGCCCCCGAGCCTCCGCACAGAGCGAGAGGACGGTCAAGGACAGACTCGACTTTTTTACATACGCCTCTGCGTCGCCTTTCCGCAAGGAGGAGGGGGGAAAGCGCCATGTTTCCCTTAGAGGGCGCCGAACATGGTGTCTCCAGTGAGTTGCTAACGGGTAATCCGAGTGGACGCCCATGCCCCATTCGTTAGGGGTCAGCTAGTGGCCCGGAGGCGCGCTCCAAAAGTACCTGCGGGTGATTTGCCGGACCCGGTCCCCTTTTGACGGGGTCCGAGGGATCGATGCCTCCCTCTGGTGGGATTCAGTTACAAGATCGTTCCCGTTGGTCTCAGAAATGTCCTAGGTTACCTCGGGAGCGTAGCCCGAGCCTTGGTTATGTATCGAACGTACCCAGGGTCATCCCTCGCTCTGCGTCTGAGGCGGCTGTCGAACCCTTCGGGTGCCAGCCTACGAACCCCTGATCAGTAGTGGGCGCGGAGCCCGAGTGGCCTGAGGCGGCCGTTGAACCCTTCCGAGGGGCCAGCCTTCGAACCTCTGACCAGTAGTGGGCGCGGAGCCCGAGTGCTCTGAGGCGGCTGTTGAACCCTTCCGAGGGGCCAGCCTTCGAACCTCTGATCAGTAGGGGGCTCGGGGCCCGCTTCCTTCACAGAGAAGGATCCCTTTCGGGGTGTCCCCTTTCCCGGTCCCTGTTGTAAGAGAGAGAAAGAGGAAGAGGAAAAGGATACGAAATCGAACGGCGTGGCGCACTTTTTTTGACGCGGTCATTATGGCGGAAGCGAAGCGTCGCTTGCTTCTCCTGCCAAAGGTGCCACCTATCCTGCCGCAGAGTTAATGCGACGGGACGAGTGGTTCGCGGGGCAGCCGTTGCGCGTGCGCGAGCCGTTCGAGGAACGGAACACTGGCGCGTCGTCTTCACGTCGTGGGAGAGGGTTCTCTCGCTGTCCCAGGAGGGGACGTGAGCTTGCTGACGACTTGACCGCTGCTTCCGCCCGCCTGCCACCGCCATTACTGCCGGCCCATTTCTGGCCGTATCGACCGTCGTGCCTTCTCCCGCGGCTGACGGACCCGTGACCGATGTGCTCGGTTGGCACTGTAGGGCCATGCGCAGGGTCGCCTCGAGTCGCGGTACTGGTTCCGCAGTCGAGGAGGCGCGGTATTGGCGCAAGTGGCGGTGCGGTTTCTCGCACGTAGTAACCGGCGCGCCGGTTACATGACGTGTGGGCCTGGGCCTCCATGCTGGACGCATTGAAGTCGAAAGGGTGCGCCCCCTTGGTGCGGTTGCACGCCGCCTGCGTGGCGGTTCGCCCTTTCACACGCTGGTCTGGGCGAAAGTGGAGGAATGCTTGTAACTGCTGGGCAGTTACGCGCATTGCGCACGACGGTTTTGGCTCCTTCCGTTCCGGGCCAACTTGCATGGTGCGTGGGACCCAACCCTCATGTCGTAGGGGGAAGGCCTTGGAGTGTGTTGGAGAAGACTCATCCCGCGACGGCTGAGGACGCAAGTGGGGAGAGTTGCCTTTAAAAGGAGGGTGACCCCCTCGAAAGGCAACGATGTCTTCGCGCTCCCCTCATGCATCGCGTCTTTCCACCTTCCGAGCCCCCAGATGGGGGGCGCCCGCAGTTCTTCCGCCTTGTCGTCGTTGGAGGAACGCAACTTCGCGGAAGTTGGTACCTTTCAGCCATCGTTCGGCTTCAAGGATTTTCATCAGGCAGCCCGGCTGCATCCCCTCATCGGTGGTCGCCCAAGACGGTGACCACCAGTTCGATGGTGGGGAGAAGCGAGCCGGGCTGCGATCTTGGTCCCTCCCTCAGCTTCAAGGATCTTCATCATCCTGGCTGGGGCGGAGGCCGGGCTGAGCCGGAGCTCTACCTCCCGCGCGGGTTCGTGGGTCACCTTCTCCCTCAGCATTCAAGGGAGAGGGCGCTCACCGGCCTAGCGGGAGGGTCGGACTTCGACAACGCGGGGCTGGTCGGTGGCGAGCGTCGTCAGCTTCAGCGCGTTGGGCTCGCTGGCTCAGCTGGCTCTGGCTCGGCTCCCGGTGCCCCCTCCCGCCGCGAGAGCGGTTGTCGTGCCGCGCGCATCGAAGGACCGCCCAAGACGTTGCGCGCTGCTAGGGCGGCGTTCGTGTTCTGGGGCTATCCTGCCTTTGCCCCGGTATGGCGCCTCTGCGCGGAGGTCGGTGCTTCGCTCGTCCGGGAGGATCCGAGTGGGGATCTGCCGGTGGGCAGATGGCTTCCACCGTCGGCGCTGAGGTGGTGGCGGCTGAAGAAGTCCTCGTCGCCGACGGGATCACCGCCACCATCCGTGCTCTGGGCCTCCGGCTCTTTGGCTTTGATAGCTTGTCCTCGCCCCTCGAGTGGAGACGTGGGCGAGGGCATTGTTGCAGCGGCGTCCGCCCTGAGGCCATCGACGCTGCAGTTTGGCCACCTGGAGCAGAGGTCGTTGTCGCTGCTGCCGGAGCGAGCGGCGGTGAGCCACTTGGAGCCTTGTCGCCCCGCAGGCCCTCCAATGTGGGGGGTTGTTCGTACCCGCGGGGACGGAACCGGAGTTCCGTTTGTAATGGCACCTTGAATGCCGGTGACTGTTCATTGTGGCTGTCGGGGCCTGAACATGTATGTATTTTTGGCACGGAGCCGTGTTTTTTCCTCATTTCGAGCGCTAGGACTCTCCTGTCGGCTAGCTGGACCGCTTCGCCAAGCGTGAGTTGCCTCGTGCGAAGGTGACGAGTGAGGTATCTGTATCCCGGAGGCGTAGGAGTCCCTCGGCTCGGTCGGCCTTGCCGCCCGAGGCTTCTCTTGCTTAGTTAAGGGGACCCTCGGTCGCTCTTCGATGAGCCGAAGCTGGAGGCAGCGGTGTTAGCATGGACAGAGGCAAAGTTGGCTCGAAAAGAAGACTTCGTCGGCCGGAGCCTGGCCGGGCCGCCCACTGGCGGGACCGACGCCGGAGTCGAGTTGCCGAAGCCACGAATCGGGCTGGTGTCCTCGGAGGACAGCTGGCTGAGGCTTCGGGGCGGCCGGCCGAGCCGTCTGCTCGGGCCGGATTCCTGGAGGAGACCCTGGCGGCGATGGCCCAGGCGCGGTGCTGACGTCGTCCTTCGGAGTGGAGATCCTCCGACCGCGTTGCCGTCCGAGGCTCGGTCGGACTTCGCCGAAGGCAGAGTTGACGCCGAGGGTGCTGCTGCTCCCCTTCCGTCGATGTCTGAGCCTGCAGGATCGGTTCATCTTGTAATGTGCGTATGTTTTCTGCGGTCGCCGAGGCCCAAACATACTGTCGTCGTGTTGTAAAGCTGCGTTTCTTTGCCTCTTGTTTCGAGTATCTGGACTTATTTGTCGGTAACAGAATTGTCTGCGCGAGCGAGAGTTACTTCTCGCGGAAGGTGACGAGTGAGGTATCTGTATCCCAGAGGCGTAGGAGTCCCTCGGCTCGGTCGGCCTTGCCGCTTACGTGTACTCTTACTCGTCCGTAGGATTCTGCTATCGATATAGTCGAGAAGGCACGAAAAATCGTTTCGGCAGAAGAGTTTTCGAGCGTTAAGACTTGTTCGGTCCGTAGAATCGCTTATCCGAGCGTGAGTTACTTATCGCAGAAGGTGATAAGTGAGGTATCCGTATCCCGGAGGCGTAGGAGTCCCTCGGCTCGGTCAGCCTTGGCTGCTTACGTGTACTCCGTCGTTTTCAGGATCCCACTTTCGAAGTAGCCGAAAAGCACGAAAGACGTTCTGGCAGAAAAGATCTTTTCCGAGGAAAATTTTGACGCAGAGGGGGTTCCCCCCTTCTAGCCCCCGAGGGAGGTCGGGCTTTGCTGAGGCAAGGCTGACCCTTCCTTGATGGTTAGACTTTGTATGTGAACGAGGTGTACGAACGACTTGAAAGCATCTTAAGGGTAGAAGCGACGTAGCTGTCGGATGTTCCAAGCGTTGCTGTAGACCTCGCCTTGACTGTTGGCCAGCTTGTATGTCTCGGGCTTCAGAACCTTGGCGATGACGAACGGCCCTTCCCAGGGAGGCGTGAGCTTGTGCCGCCCTCGGGCATCTTGTCGCAGCCGAAGCACCAAGTCGCCCACCTGGAGGTCTCGGGACCGAACCCCTCGGGCGTGGTAGCGTCGTAGGGACTGCTGATACCGCACCGAGTGTAGTAAGGCCATGTCCCGAGCCTCTTCCAGCCGGTCCAGTGAGTCTTCTCGGTTTGTTCGATTGCTTTGGTCGTTGTAGGCCCTCGCCCTCGGGGAACCGTATTCTAAGTCTGTGGGCAAGATGGCCTCGGCCCCATAGACTAGAAAGAACGGTGTGAAGCCCGTGGCTCGGCTCGGCGTTGTCCTCAGGCTCCAGACCACCAAGGGGAGCTCCTTCATCCATCGCTTGCCGAACTTGTTGAGGTCGTTGTAGATCCGTGGCTTGAGTCCTTGCAGAATCATGCCGTTGGCACGCTCTACTTGCCCATTCGTCATGGGGTGAGCCACGGCAGCCCAGTCCACCCGGATGTGGTGATCCTCGCAGAAGTCCAGGAACTTTCTGCCGGTGAACTGGGTGCCGTTGTCGGTGATGATGGAGTTCGGGACCCCAAAGCGATGGATGATGTTGGTGAAGAACGCCACCGCTTGTTCGGACCTGATGCTGTTTAGGGGTTGGACCTCGATCCACTTGGAGAATTTGTCGATGGCGAGCAGCAGGTGCGTGTAGCCCCCGGGTGCCTTCTGCAAGGGACCGACGAGGTCCAGACCCCACACAGCAAACGGCCAGGTGATGGGTATTGTCTGCAGAGCCTGAGCGGGCATGTGGGTCTGTCTTGCGTAGAATTGACACCCTTGGCAGGTGTGGACAATTCTAGTGGCGTTGGCCACCGCGGTCGGCCAGTAGAAACCTTGTCGGAAGGCGTTTCCAACAAGGGCTCGGGGCGCTGCGTGGTGACCGCAAGCCCCCGAGTGTATTTCTTGTAAGAGCTGCTGGCCTTCGGCGATGGATATGCATCGCTGGAGGATGCCTGAGGGGCTGCGGTGGTAGAGCTCCTTCCCGTCCCCTAGCAAGACGAACGACTTGGCGCGGCTCGCCAGTCGCCGAGCTTCGGTTTGGTCGAGGGGCAGCTCTCCTCGATGGAGATATTGCAGGTACGGGGTCTGCCAGTTTCGATTAGGCGTGACCCCGCTCCGCTCTTCCTCGACGCGCAGAGTCTCACCCTCGGGGGCCGAGGGTGCCTCGGGCTGAGCCAAGGGTGCCTCGGGCTGAGACGAGGGTGCCTCGGGCTGGGCCGAGGCCTTCTCGGGCTCGGGCGTGTCGTCGGTCTTGACTGAGGGTTGATGTAGGTCTCGGGAGAAGACGTCCGGGGGAACCGTTGTTCGCCACGAGGCTATCTTAGCCAGCTCATCCGCAGTCTCGTTGTATCGTCGGGCGACGTGGTTGAGCTCGAGCCCGTGGAACTTGTCTTCCAGGCGCCGAACCTCGTCGCAGTAGGCTTCCATCTTCGGGTCGCGGCAGTGGGAGTGATGACAAGCTGCGAGTCGCCGCGAGCGTCGAGGCGTCAGACCCCTAGCTCGATGGCGATGCGCAACCCGTTAACCAGAGCCTCGTACTCAGCCACGTTGTTGGACGCCGGGAAATGGAGGCGCAGCACGTAGCGGAGGTGCTTCCCGAGGGGCGAGATGAAGAGCAGGGTCGCGCCTGCCCCTGTTTTCATCAGCGACCCGTCGAAAAACATGGTCCAGAGTTCCGGTTGAATCGGAGCTGCTGGAAGCTGGGTGTCGACCCATTCAGCCACAAAGTCCGCCAAGACTTGGGACTTGATGGCCTTCCGAGGGGCGAACGAGATTGTCTCACCCATGATTTCCACCGCCCACTTTGCAATTCTACCTGAGGCCTCTCGGCACTGGATGATCTCCCCCAGGGGGAAGGATGACACCACAGTCACCGGATGAGACTCGAAGTAGTGTCGCAACTTCCGTCGCGTCAGGATCACCGCGTACAGCAGCTTCTGAATTTGTGGGTAGCAGATCTTGGTCTCGGACAGTACCTCACTGATGAAGTAGACCGGCCTCTGGACGGGCAATGCATGCCCCTCTTCTCGTCTCTCAACCATGATCGCGGCGCTGACCACCTGAGTGGTAGCGGCGACGTAGATCAAGAGGGCTTCTCCGGCAGTGGGGGACACCAAGATGGGCGCGTTCGTGAGGAGCGCCTTCAGGTTCCCGAGGGCTTCCTCGGCCTCAGGGGTCCAAGTGAAGCACTCGGCCTTCCTTAAGAGGCGCGAGATGAAGCGGCTCAGAGCCGCAAGGCATCCCATGACCCTCTGTACGCCTTTCAAGTCCTTGATGGGCCCCATGTTGGTGATGGCCGCGATTTTCTCCGGGTTGGCCTCGATGCCCCGTTCGGAGACGATGAACCCCAAGACATGCCTCGGGGGACCCTGAAGACACACTTCTCGGGGTTGAGTTTTACGCCTTTCGCCTTGAGACACAGGAATGTCGTTTCAAGGTCGGAAAGGAGGTCGGAGGCTTTCCTCGTCTTGACTACGATGTCATCGACGTAAGCCTCGACCGTTCGACCAATGTGTTCGCCCAACACGTGGTTCATGCACCTTTGGTATGTCGCACCCGCATTCCTCAAACCAAATGGCATAGTAACGTAGCAGTACATGCCAAAAGGTGTGATGAAAGAAGTCGCGAGCTGGTCGGACTCTTTCATCCTGATTTGGTGATACCCTGAATAGGCATCGAGGAAAGACAGGGTTTCGCACCCAGCAGTGGAATCCACGATTTGATCGATGCGAGGCAGAGGGTAGGGAACCTTCGGACATGCTTTGTTTAGACCAGTGTAGTCTACACACATCCGCCATTTCCCTCCTTTCTTTCTCACAAGCACAGGGTTGACAAGCCATTCGGGATGGAATACCTCTTTGATGAACCCTGCAGCCATCAGCTTGTGGATATCCTCGCCTATGGCTCTGCGCTTTTCTTCGTCGAATCGGCGCAGAGGCTGCTTCACGGGTCGGGCTCCAGCTCAGATGTCTAGCGAGTGCTCGGCGACTTCCCTCGGTATGCCAGGCATGCCCGAGGGACTCCACGCAAAGACTTCGGCGTTCGCGCGGAGAAAGTCGACGAGCACTGCTTCCTATTTGGGGTCGAGCTCGGAGCCGATCCGGATCTGCTTGGAGGCATCGTTGCTGGGTCGAGAGGGACGGATTTAACCGTCTCTGCTGGCTCGAAGTTGCCGGCGTGGCGCTTCACGTCTGGCGCCTCCTTGGAGAGGCTCTCCAGGTCGGCGATGAGGGCCTCGGATTCGGCGAGGGCCTCGGCGTACTCCACGCACTCCACGTCGCATTCGTACGCGTGTCGGTACGTGGGGCCGACGGTGATGACCCCGTTGGGGCCCGACATCTTGAGCTTGAGGTAGGTGTAGTTGGGGATGGCCATGAACTTGGCGTAGCATGGCCTACCCAGCACTGCGTGGTAGGTTCCTCGGAACCCGACCACCTCGAACGTGAGGGTTTCCCTTCGGAAGTTGGAGGGAGTCCCGAAGCAGACGGGCAGATCGAGTTGTCCAAGGGGCTGGATGCGTTTCCCGGGGATGATCCCGTGAAAAGGTGCCGCTCCTGCCCGGACCGAGGACAGATCAATCCGCAGGAGCCCGAGGATCTCGGCGTAGATGATGTTGAGGCTGCTGCCTCCGTCCATGAGGACCTTGGTGAGCCTGACGTTGCCGATGACGGGGTCGACAACGAGCGGATATTTCCCCGGGCTCGGCACGCGGTCTGGGTGGTCGCCCTGGTCGAAGGTGATGGGCTTGTCGGACCAGTCTAGGTAGACTGGCGCCGCCACCTTTACCGAGCAGACCTCCCGATGCTCTTACTTGCGGTGCCGAGCCGAGGCGTTCGCCACTTTCCCACCGTAGATCATGAAGCAGTCGTGGACCTCAGGGAACTCCTCTGCCTTGCGATCCTCCTTCTTGTCGTTGTTGTGGGCCCTGCCACCTTCCGCAGGTGGTCCGGCCTTGTGAAAGTGGCGTCGAAGCATGACGCACTCCTCGAGGGTGTGCTTGACGGGCCCCTGATGATAGGGGCATGGCTCCTTGAGAATTTTGTCGAAGAGATTAGCACCTCCGGGAGGTTTCCGAGGATTCTTGTACTCGGCGGCGGCGACAAGGTCCGCGTCGGCGGCGTCGCGTTTCGCTTGCGACTTCTTCTTGCCTTTCTTCTTGGTGCCGCGCTAAGTGGACGCCTCGGGGACATCTTCCGGCGGGCGGCCCTGGGGCTGCTTGTCCTTCCGGAAGATGGCCTCAACCGCCTCCTGGCCAGAGGCGAACTTGGTGGTGATGTCCATCAGCTCGCTCGCCCTGGTGGGGGTCTTGCGACCCATCTTGCTCACCAGGTCGCGGCAGGTGGTTCGGGCGAGGGACTCCGATCCTCCCCGCTGTCGTAGCGTCCCCCACGCCTGGGGTGGTAGCCTCGGCGCACCCTCTCGTCGAGGTGGGTTCGATGGTTGCGGTGGTGGTGCTCGTTGCCGAGGCGACCCAGGGCCGCAGGCGCTGTGTTGCGCGTGCGCCCGGTGTGGACCGAGGCTTCCAGCATCAATCGGGAAGTCGCGGCGCGATGCTCCGAGGGGTACCCCTGCCTTCGGGAGGCAGAGCTTTCGGCCCGTCGGACCGCGACATCCTTCAGGAGATTCTTGAGCTCTCCCTGGATACGCCGCCCTTCGGTGGTTGATGGCTCCAGCATCGCGCGGAGAAGTATCGCTGCTGCAGCCAGGTTTTGGCCGACCCCACCGGAAGTCGGTGGCGGCCTCGCCCTGACGTCATCGGCAATGCGGAGCTGGATGCCCTGGGGCAGATGACGCGCTTCTCCGGGCGGAGCTCGGTCTGCCCATTCCTGCCTGGTGTTCCGCTGGAACGGCTCAAGTGTTCCTGCTCCCTCGTCGAGCCTGGCCTGCATCTCGCGGATTTGCTCGAGCTGTGCGTCCTGACCCCCCACAGGGACTGGGACCATAGCTAGCTCCCGAAGGATGTCAACGTGAGGCGCAGGCCTAGGGGATCACCGTTTTCCGGTATACCAAGATGGTTGCCTTCGCCGGGACCCCCTAGATCGACGTGGAAACATTCACGACTTGGGCCGCAGTCCTCGTCGCTGAAGCTGCGGCTACCGTCGGAACAATCGGGAAGGCAGTAGTTGCATGCGGTTATGAAGTCCCGCATGGCACTGGGGTTACCGAGTTCGGAGAAATCCGAACAAAAGTCGGGCTCGTCATCTTCCTCGGATCCCGAGGGTCCGTAGGTCGAGACGGCCGTCAGCCGGTCCCAGGGTGACCGCATACCGTACCCCGGAGGGTTTGGACATGCCTCTATGAAGGCTTCCACCGAAGCGAAGTCGCCTGGTGGGTCGAGGCTGAATCCAAAAGGCACGAGATGTGAATCGGTCGGTACCTCTTGGTCGACGGGCGGTGACGAAGTCGCGTCAGGGGCAGACTGCACCGTCGTCTCAGGTACGAGGGTGACGCCCAGCAAGTCCTTTGCGAGCGTGCTGGCGTCGTCCGTCCGCTTGGAGTTGGCATGTTGCGGGGAAACAGCACTCGTCTTCGTCTCAGACACGAGGTTGACGCCCGACGTGTCCCCCGTTGGGGCGCCGGCGCCGTCAACTCGCTCGACAGCCGACGAGGTGCCGCCTCCTGCTTGGCCTTGGTTGCCCCGCCTCCTCCTCCGTCGGCGGGGGAGGCGACGGGACAAACCCGAATGTCGTTCTTCCACCGCGTGGGGAAGACATCGTTGATTCCGCCGCCGGCGGGCGGGTTGTCGGTCGCCATTGTCGCTGTCGCGCGGCGGAGGAAGGAGTATCATGTCGTAGCTGCCGTCGAGGGACATGAACTCAAGACTCCCGAAACAGATCACCGTCCTGGGCCGGAAAGGTTGTTGGAAACTACCCATCTAGAGCTTGACGGGAAGCTGTTCGTCAACACGCAGCAGGCCCCTACCTGGCGCGCCAACTGTCGGCGTTTCGACCCTGGGGGGTCCCTGGACCGACGAGTAAATTGTCGCCGCGTGCCCCAGCCCAGATGGGTCGGCGCGAGACGGAGCACGAAGGGGGGAAACTAGAGGGAGACAGGCGTAAAGGGGAAACCCGCGGCCTTCGTGTTGTCCTGCGCCCAGGTCGGGTGCGCTTGCAGTAGGGGGTTACAAGCGTCCCCGTGGGAGGGGGCGAGAGGCCTGTACGCGCCGTCCCGCTCTCCCGCGCGGCCAACCCTCTCGTAAGAGAGCCCTGGACCTTCCTTTTATAGGCGTAAGGAGAGGGCCCAGGTGTACAATAGGAGATGTAGCAGTGTGCTAACGTGTCTAGCAGAGAGGAGCTAGTGCCCTAAGTACATGCCGTCGTGGCAGCCGGAGTGGTTTTGGCACCCTGTTCATGTGATGTCGTGGCCGTCGGAGGAGCGCTGGAGCCTTGCGGAAGGACAGCTGTCGGGGCTATCGAGTCCTTGCTAACGTCTCCTTGCTTCCGTAAGGGGCTGAGAGCCGCCGTCGTCATGGAGCACGCGGGGCGCCATCATTATTTGTTTACCGGGGCGAGCCAGATGGGACGCCGGTCTTGTTCCCTGTAGCCTGAGCTAGCTAGGGGTAGGGTAATGATGGCCCCCCTGTGACGTGGTCGGTCCGTGCCCTGGGTCGGGCGAGGTGGAGGCTCCTCCGAGGTCGAGGTCGAGTCTGTCTTCCGAGGTCGAGGTCAAGTCCGAGCCCCGGGTCGGGCGAGGCGGAGACCATCGTCTGAGGCCAAGGCTGAGTCCGAGCCTTGGGGTCGGGCGAGGCGGAGTCCGTCATCTTCCGGGGCCGAGGCCGAGTCCGAGCCCTGGGGTCGGGCGAGGCGGAGTTCGTCGTCTTCCGGGGCCGAGGCCGAGTCCGAGCCCTGGGGCCGGGCGAGGTGGAGTTCGTCGTCTTCCGGGGCCGAGGCCGAGTCCGAGCCCTGGGGTAGGGCGACGTGGAGTTCGTCGTCTTCCGGGGCTGAGGCCGAGTCCGAGCCCTGGGGTCGGGCGAGGCGGAGCTTCCTATGGCGCCCGAAGCCGGACTTGGCTGCTGTCAGCCTCTCTCTGTTGAGTGGCACAGCAGTCGGAGCGGCGCAGGCGACGCTGTCTTCTTGTCAGGCCGGTCAGTGGAGCGGCGAAGTGACTGTGGTCACTTCGGCTCTGTCGATTGAAGGGCGCGCGTCAGGATAAGGTGTCAGGCCATCCTTGCATTAAATGCTCCTGCGATACGGTCGGTCGGTGTGGCGATCCGGCCAAGGTTGCTTCTCGGCGAAGACTAGGCCTCGGGCGAGCCGAAGGTGTGTCCGTTGCTTGAGGGGGCCCTCGGGCGAGATGTGAATCCTCCAGGGTCGGCTGCCCTTGCCCGAGGCTGGGCTCGGGCGAGGCGAGGTCGTGTCCCTTGAGTGGACCGAGCCTTGACTTAATCGCACCCATCAGGCCTTCGCAGCTTTGTGCTGATGGGGGTTACCAGCTGAGATTAGGAGTCTTGGGGGTACCCCTAATTATGGTCCCCGACAACCGGGCTAAGGTGGTGCGCCATCGTGTGAGGATTCATTTCTCGTGGTTAACTGGGCGCTTGGATGGTCGGGCGTACGACAATTGCTCGTCGGAGCAAAAATCGTGCCGCCAAGCCGCCACACACCATGGGCAGAGCATGGAATGACACGGTTCTTTATGAGTGATTCTCTGTGAGTGCCTTATCTTCCCGTTCTCCTTAGCCTGTATTTCGATTTCCACCGATTGGCTGAGAGTTTAGCTCTCGGGGGGAGTTACCAGCGTTAACGTGTTGCTCTATTGTGGAGGCCGGTGACATCACTGTTCTCAGCCGATGAGAAAGGAAGATGCAATATGGGTCATTGATCGGACATCTAGCGGTCGAGATCAGAAGAAGAATAATGTTTCAGTTATTTAAATCAAGCGCGTAGAGGCTTATGATAGATGTTGACTTGATGAAGGGTCCTTGCACCCCGACGTGTTGTACCCTTCTCTGTGCCTCCTTCTTCTGCTTCTTGTTAGCTGGCTCTGAGCATGAACCGCCTGTTATCGGGAGTACCAGCTTCGGAGCCGAAGCAGCTCCAGCTTGAATGTTGAACGAAGTCATCAGCTCAAAAAAGTGGAAGTGAGTTCACCGAAGGTGGGCGCCAATGTTGGGGACTTGTTCTCAAATGCTATGAATTAAGAACAAGGCAACATAAAATGTTAAATTTTAATGCCCTTCGTCCGTTGAAGCATTATTTCCCCAAGGATATGCTTCGGACGAAGGGTATAATGTCAGAATTACGAAGGTAATACCTTCGTAATTTAAATCACAAAGATAATATAAAATAACGTAATACATAAGGCATTAAAGATAAGTAAATTGGAGATAAATATCATCATTCACATACTATAAATTTAAGATGTTTAAACATAATACTTAGACACATTTATACCTTTGCCTTGACAAAGGGTAATCTCCGAGTGATGCAATCGCAATTACAGGAATGCGTGAACAGTAAAGGAATACTGTTCACTATTTATAGGCACAGGACACAGTCTGTGAGCAATTACAATCATACCTCTCATAAAAGTTTACAACAACGACTCAAACTCTTATGGACTAAAAGGTCATTCTATCTTTAAGTCGGTTTGTAATTCCGAAGCTTCATGAACGGCACCCTTCGGCATCACGTACAGACAGCTTCAGCCGAAGCTGTTTCTTCCTGCAGGACCTTCGGCGATGAAGCATGGTCCCAACAGGCGCTTTCTCTACCAGGGATCTAGGATCCAACGACATCCATCATGTACTGGTTCATGAAAACACCCAGATCTAATCTGGGCCACCAGTTTCAGATCAAGCGGTCCAGATCAAATTATACACCTTTGGCCGAATAGATTTGCAAAAGAGACCCTGTCTTTCTAAGAAACCAACCTGACGTCCATTAGTCAATTAAGATAAATGAATATAAATCAGGATTTTGCAGTTTAGCCCCTAAAAGATATTTTTAGGTATAGATTTAATATTAAAACACTTAGAAACTTGTAAAATCCATATCTTATTTGTTTTAACTCAATTTTTAGGGGTTCTCAAACCTACGATCTTGTAGCGACGCATCCAATATTATTGTTTTGTTTGTTTCCATCTTTGGTGTAATGTTATTTTTAGTTTTTCCTTGTCTATCTTTATGTATTATTGCGATAGAAAAGTGAGGTTACGAGGAACCTAGAGATCAAATTGGAGAAGTACTTGTAGTTGCACCAGAAAAGGAAAGTTGTGTCCTTGATCATTTTCTTTGACCTAATATTGTTCATGATTTTTAATCACCGTGGCACTGTTAGGTTAAGTTGATGGGACCTAATAGGTTATCTAGTTTTGTTTACCTTACACCTTGCATATAAATGAATTATTGGGTAGTCTTGCTAGTGCTATACCTGGTTTACGGATTAATGTTACTTATGATTCATGCTCATGTTCCATTATGATTTACTATTGTTGCCTTTATTATTATACATGATAAGATCATTTTGTTAATTAGAACATGGAGCGACCACCCGAGACAACAGTGCTACCACAAGACTATATGGCTCTAGTCTTGGCTAATTAATTAGGGAAGCTAGTGTGTGAGGCCTTACCCGAAAGTGCCAAGCGGGGAGGAGTTGTACAAGCATAGTGCTGACTGTAATTACTGCGATGGAGTTACAGGCCGTGGAACATGGCTTATGCTCCTCTACCTGAATCCGTAGCGGGTTTTCTCATGCTAGTGAAACTTTGTAAAGGCCCCGTAGTGAACCATTGCTTACTCACCTTGGTAGTGTTTAAGAGTCTACGCAACCCGAGGCAAATAAGGGACCACAACTTATTGGTAAAGATGGGCAATATTTGTAGAGTGTAAAACTGGTATATGAGTCGTGATCATGGTCAAGAATGGCTCGGACCCTCACATGAGTAAATTATGGAATTAAATTTAATCTGTCATGCATTGCATTGTGGGTTTTATTCATCATTGTGATCAATTATTTAATTGGGTTGGTATACACTTATACTTAGTAATTACTAATAAAATTTTGACCAACTTCTTTAAAAGCAATGCTCGATCTTAATCAATTTCTTTGGTAAGCCTTACACTACACATGAGCCCCCTTCCCCGCCCCGCGTAAGTGAGCTCATGCACATTATTCTCCACACTTGTTAGCCATGTACCACCAAAGGAGCTCATTCTTGCTATAATCAGACTATGGAGCTCATTCTTGCTATAATCAGACTAGGTGAAAAGCATGTACCACCAAAGGAGGACTACTACGATGAATTTGATGAGATCTAGGCGTCGTCTCACAAGCAACTATGGAGCCGTGGAGATAGTATCTTAGTTTGTTTATTCTACTATCAGTTATTTTTGTAAGACATTCTCTTTATGCAATAAATATTATGACATTCATCTATTACAATGAGTAATTGTATATGTTGATCTTATTTTGGCGCACATATGAGATGCATCTGGACTCATCCCATAAATTTTGGTGGAATCAACACATTTCTCATGTATATACTAATTACTATCTTATGAGGAATGAGGTGATGATAGATCAACTCATTCTATTCCGCAAACTAAATAAAAAAAGTAAGGAGTGAGAAGAAGATGGATCACCTTATTCCTCAAATCAAAACACACTCTTAATTGCCACCGTAGTCATCACGGTTTGAGCAAGGTGCGGCTGAATACAAAATAGCCCACAATTTCAACCTTGGATGAATTGTCTTATGTTTCCTTCGTTCAAAGTCAACTTATAGACCATATATGGCATGGCTCCGAATGACTTCGACTTGTTGGTACATACATAAAAATGTTGGAGCCAACGGAACAAAAAAATGTGATTTTCTCTGACTTCTATTCTATTTTGTTGATTCATTTCATCATTTGTGTAGGAAGTGCCTGCGTATTGGCTCCAAGACAGAGCTTAGTCTGCCAGGTGTTGGAACAGCGTGTAATCTATTCATCATGACAGTATAATCTTCCGTTCTACTACGCACGTAGTACGAATAAAACTCGCAACGCAAGATCATCTCTGATTTCTCAAAAGAAAAAGGAAAAAAACAGTCAAACAGCAGCAACAGATGATCAAGGACAGCCATCACGTAACACACCAACATCGTAGTGAGTTAAGAAAATTTCCTAAAAATTTAAAATTTCAAACGTATTATAACAAAGTTATGAATTCAGACTTTCTTACCTAAAATTTAATAAATAGTAAATATAAAATGTTGGCTATATAAAAACTATAATAATATGATAGTAAGTTTTTCTATATAAATTACTCCTATTGGACTATATAACTACGTGAATTCCATTCTTATTAAATTTCATGCATACAAATATTTATTTGAGCAAAGTAAATAAATGTAAAATATTTGCATTCATGTTGGTATTTTGGTTGTGCATACAAATATGGTTTCAAAATTTAAAATCAGATTTGAATTGGGATAATTAAATCTAGAAATAAAAAATAGAAAAAATAGCAAATAAAAGACTTAAGGAACACAACCCACATGATTTTTTCCTCCTATTTTTTTATTGTTCCATTTGCCGGATCTTGCATCATTGTTACCTATTCTAGATTTGAGTTTGTTAGTGTTCCTAATAAATAGGATATAATTGTAACAGATAAGTACCAGATTAGATCTATCATGTAACAGATTTGGGTTTGAGTTTGTTAGAGTCCCTAATATATAGGATATGGTTGTAACAGATAAGTACCAGATTAAATCTATCATGTAACCGTCCACCTCTGAGCCTATATAAATACATGCCACCATAACACCTCAAGCCATCAATCAAAGACTCATCTCATCCATAGCCTCGCAGCAGCCACCGCTCGCCGATGGGCCTGTCACCGCGGGCAGGATGCCGCAGCCCAGTACCTGCGTGAACAGGATCGTGCAAGGGAGAAACGGCTCTGGCCGTCGATCCAGTGATGAACGCTCATGATTGAATTTCAAATACCCCATCGTGATCGAAAATTGTAGCCGTTGATCTTGGATCTGTTGGCCGAGATCAGATTGCGGGATCCTTTAATCTCGAGCGTTGATTTTAGATGCGGCCACTGTGATAGAATATCAGTTATTTATGATCATGCTTTTATTACAAATGTGCTATTTACTGTTCATGACAAGATCATTATGTTAATTAGAACATGGAGCGACCACCCGGGAAAATAGTGCTACCACAAGGGTGGTATAGCACGCCCTTGGCTGACTAATTAGAAAGCTAGTGGAGGACTACCCTACCCGAAAGGGGCAAAGGCAGTAGGGGAGTGGTCGGTATAGTGAGGTTCTCGAGCTGATTTTGCTGCGATGGCTTTTCAGACGGAGGATTCCTATGCTGCGCTCCCTAGAAACTGTAGCGGGTTTTTTGAAGCTAGTGGACTTTATAAAGGCCTCGTAGTGGTACCCTGCCTCACTTCCTTGGTAGAGGTGTATGAGGTTTGATCAACCCCATGGCAAATGGATAACACGACTTGTGAGTAAAGATGTGCAACCTCTGCAGAGTGTAAAACAGGTATATCAGTCGTGCTCACGGTCATGAGCAGCTCGGACACTCCCATGATTAACTTATGTAATTAAACTCAATTTGTAATTTGCATTGCATTGTGGGTGTTGATTAATCTTGATCTCTTATTTAATTAGGTTGATAACTACTTATATTTAGTAACTGCTAATAAAATTTTGACCAACTTTAAAAGCAATGCTCAGCTTTAATCATCCTCTTTGGTAAGCGTTACACTTCACATGAGCTCACACCTTTGGTGAGTTCATGCACATTATTCCCTACAACTTGTTGAGCGATGAACATATGTGAACTCACCCTTGTTGTACTCACATCCCCAAGGTCAAGAACAGATACCCAAGATGAGACGCAAGGAGAATGCTGCAATGAGCTCGTGAGATGTCTAGGCTATCGTCTCCCAGTCAACTGTGGTTGCTGGATCGTTGTCTTCATATGATGTAATTAGTTAACTATTTTATACAACACTCTGTTATATATAAATGATATGACATTCGTTTCTATATAATGAGTCAATATATGTGTGAGACTTGATCGCAACATACTTGATGATTTATTTTCGCGTTACTACCCACGGAACCCGGGTGTGACACATCATGGCGTGCAATCAGGCCTCAATTTGCACGTCCTCAATAACCACCACGGCCAGTCGGCCTGGGCCCTGGCCTCACACGGCCGGCGGGGACCACACAGGTCCATGATGATGCATTCACTTCATCTGATACATTTGCCTCCGCAGCAGTGGGAGTCCAGACGAGGACCAGTAGAAGGCGACAGGCCATATACGAGGGCACGCCTCGGCAGTAGGCGACCCTTGTTTGTTCTGCTTGGGGCCGTCGGGCCGACGCCGACCGCGACCGAGCCCTGATGCCTGTAGCTGTTTGGCACGTTCCGGACGGTGACCCCACCAACGTGTCACGTCACGTGTGGAGGAGGGGCCGCAGCCCGCAGACACTACTGCCAATCTGCTACGGGTACAGGGTACTCCTGTAGTCCTGTTTTGGACCATTGCTGTTGCTGAATGCAGTTGTTGGGACCATCGGCAGTCGGCCCCTCGACTGGTAGGCGAGCAGTCGGTCTCCTGGACAGCAAGTTAAAACAGCACAACAAGGCTCAGTTGGCCCAACAACGATTCCAAGTTTCTGAACGAAAGATATGCACTGCAACACATCCTCTAAAATTGCTCTTCAACGCCAGTATTTGCTGAAATTTGATACCTGCAACAGTTGAGTGAAGCTATTTGTAATCTCATACTGTTGGAAGTCCCGCATGTTGTGCTCGAAAGTGCTGTCTTCTGCTACCTGTGCTTGCGAGCCATGGCTCTCTTGCAACTTTATCCAAAGAAAGCATCAAACTGATTAACCTCTGCTGAAGTTGTGACAAAACTATAGCATAGGAAATGACAATATACCTTTGTTTTTTTTGTGCTCTGCTCCTTCCTTTTTTCCTTGTCTAGCCATGTTCTTGGCCTGAGTGAACTTCTTGTTTGAACTTTTTTTTTCTTCTTTAGGCGTTCATTCCTCAGTTGGTCATCATCTGGTACCTGAACATCCACAGGAGCTGCACAAGGACCTACATCCAGAAGCATCGAATTGCTCCAAAACATCCTTAATGAGGATGTCAAGTTTGTTATCTATCAACAAACACCATTCCAATGAACTTGCTACTTGCCCTATGAAACTGAGAATTTTTTGAGTGAGATAATTTTTACGATGCATAGCATCCAACTTCGGATTTTCAATTACGCTTCTTCCATGGTTATCCTATACATCTCCATAGTATGCTTCTCATGTCCATCGCTTCAATATATATTGTGGTGGTAGTGTCTTGATGTTCATCAAATCAAGAACTTTCAAAGCATGACCGTATTATTTTCATGTTTGGTGTAATGTTATTTTTATGTACTCGTTGTCTATCTATATGTATTGCTACGTATAGAAACGAGGTGACGGGAATTTGAAGACCAACATTGGAGAAGTAACTGGAGTTGCACCAAAAAGGCAAGTTGCGCCCTTAATCACTTTCTTTACCTAATAATGTTCTCAATAATCATCGTGACATGCTCAGCTTAACTTGATGGGACCTAATAGGTTACCCTAGTTTTGTTCACCCTACACCTTGCAAACAAATGAACTATTGGGTAATCTTGGTATTGCTCTACCTAGTTTTGGGATTAATATTATATCTGAATGATGATCATATTCCATTATTATTGTTGGTTTAATTATTGTCCATGATAAGATTATTGTGTTAATTAGAACATAGAGCGACCAACCGAGAAAACATTGCTACCACAAGGGTGGAATGGAACTGTTGGGGGTCTGCTTCGTCGCCGAAGGTCCCATGAGAAGAAACACCTTCGGAAGATTGACACAAAGCCGAAGCTATCAATCAGAAGGCTTCGGAGTACATTTCCAAAGGCACCGACTTAAAGATGAAATGACCAATCGGCCCATGATAATTTGTATTATGATTGTAAACCTTTGTAAAGGGCATGAATGTAATTCCCAACAGGCTGCGTCCTGTGCCTATAAATAGATGAACAGTACCCCTGTACTGTTCACGCTATCATGTAATCACTCGCGCGCAACACTTGGATTTTTGCCTTCTGTCAAGCCAAATGTATAAATATGATTAAACATCGTGTTTAAATATTCAAGTTTGTATAATGAAACATATGAATGACATAATGTGTTTGTTCGTGCTATCTTTCATGTTTCATATGTTTCACCTTTTATTATCTTATAACCGTGATGATGAAGGTATGTCCTTCATGACCTTCGTCCGAAGATCGTTATATCCTAAGGGAAATAATGTTTCGATGGACAAAGGACTTTAACATTTAATACTTTGTGTTGCCTTGTTCTTGATTCATAGCATTTGAGAACAAGTCCCCAACAGGAACGCCCTTGGTTGATTAATTAGGAAAGCTAGTGTGAGTTAATCCTTTCCCGAAAGGGGCAAGCGGGGTGTGGGGAGCTGCCGGTATAGGAAGGTTCTCGGGTCGATCTGTGTGTGATAGCTTTTCAAATGAGGGATTCCTATATTGCCCCCTCCTGCCTGATTCCGTAGCGAGTTCTCTCATGCTAGTGGAACTTTGGAAAGACCTCGTAATGCTACCCTGCCTCGCCTCCTCGGTAGAGGTGTATGAGGTCCGTACAACCCCGTGGCAGATAGGTATCACGGCTTGTGGATAAAGATGTGCAACCTCTGCAGAGTGTAAAACTGGTATATCAGTCGTGCTCACGGTCAAGAGCGGCTCGGACCCTCACATGAGTAACTTATGAAATTAAACTTAATCTGTCATTTGCATTGCATTGTGGGATTTATTATCAATTGTGATCAATTATCTAATTGGGTTGGGATTTATTATCAATTGTGCTCAATTATCTAATTGCTAATAAAATTTTAACCAACTTATTAAAAGCAATGTTCAGCCTTAACCACTTTCTCCTTGGTAAGCCTTACACTTCACATGAGCCCCATCGTAAGTGAGCTCATGCACATTATCCCCCACAACTTGTTGAGCGATGAACGTATGTGAGCTCACTCTTGCTAAACTCACACCAGGTCATGAACAAGTACCGATGGAGAAAGATGAAGGATGCTACAATGAGTTTCGGAGAGGTCTAGGTCGTCGTTTCCCAGTCAACTATGGTGTTGTGGAGGATCGTTGTCGTCATATGAAGTATTTATTTAGTTATTTTGTACAAACCCCCCATATGTGATAAAGATGTGACATTGATTTCTGTATCATGAGCCATCATGTGTGAGACTTGATCCTAGCACACATTTGAGACCCGCCCGGGTTTGCCCTTAAATCCGAGTGTGACACTTTGGAGGTCAACTCGTGAGAGGACACCACTATGCCATCCCCGCTCGAGCCAACTTTGGCGTAGGGATCAATGACATAGCTCTGTTGGCCATGTCATCTTTCTGTTACCGGAACCGCAATGCTCTAAGCCAGACTGCTTTCAGGTACTACCCACAGCGTCGGTCTAGATAGGTTCTCACCCGAATCCACTCGGGCACAACAGAGGGCAACATTCGCTTAGAGACTTTGCTAGAGTACACTACAACTTTGAACACAGAGCATGATGCTGCCCTAATAGAGCTTGACTACATAAGGAGGAAGTATGCCAGACTATAGACTTAGCTGGATAACGGAGGACAACACCAACCAGATATGGATCCAGCAAACTCACCAGAGCACCCAGCTCTCCCATACCATCACTTCGATGTCTGTACCCATCTAGGTTTCCCTTGAGATGTAATAGGAGCAGGGCTAAGGAATAAAAGTGTATTAGAACAATGTTGCTATTATTAAATGATGTAATGGTTTGATGTTTGAATAAATGAATGAGTTGGATCTTTGATTGAGTGTTTAGGTCTTGTGGATTGATGACCACAAGAGCTTTTATAATCTATTTGAACTCAGAATGATACTGTGTTCAAGATAGTTTTACCAAAATCCTTACCATTTGCATCTTTTCTAAGGCCTCATTTTCTAACCCTCCAGATGGTAAATACTAGGGGACAGAGTCAAGGCCTCATTTTACAATACGCACATCTTTTCCATTCTTCTATCGAGGGAATTGTATGCGACATTTAATGTTGTCATTCTTAAGTAACTCATCAAATATTTTATCACACTTAGCAACACTAAATGTGAACTTAACTTTCCCCTTTTGTGCCAAGTGCAGGTGAGAGTGAGCAGAAGATTTAGTCTTAGTAGGCCAAACAAGCTTAGCGACATGTAACTTTTTCCATCCCCTGAACTACCATTGTCGTGATATTCATCCTAGGGCTCAGGTGGCCAACTATCTTTTTGTCGGTCTTCTGCACTAGAAGTCTAGAACGGTCACAGGTGACTTCGATATTCCGGATGGTCCGACCTGTGTGACCAGGCTTCACCTTCGAGCATTGTGGTGGGCTCCGTGTGACTTCGGACTGTCCGGCATAAGGTGTCGAACGGTCCGATGAAGGGCCAAACGGTCTGAGATCGTGCGTAGACTGTCTGGTCGTGCTCAGAGCCGATCCACCGTATAATGAAGAAGACAACTACAGTTTCCCCGGATACAAGTTCATCGACATATCATAATATAGTTGGGACTGAGAAAACACATTTGTTGTCGATGTGTTTGGCACAATTGTTTCGGTGCCCAATTCATGTGACAAAAAATTAGGCGTATGAGATTTTACAAATGCATGCGTCATTTTCTCTATATCCTATGTCATACTTTCAATCCGGTTATCAAAAGAAATTTTAATAGATTGAATATCATCGAATGATGCGGTGTCACTTACAATGGGGAGTTGCTGCAACAAGCTGACAGTGAATCGCAGTTTATTTCATTCTCCCGGACGACCTTCTGGTGGCAATCTATGCTGAAGCGCGAGAGGTACCGCTTCTCCATCCCCTCATGCTTCTAAGCTTGTTGTCGCTAGAACTCCTCGTCCCACTTCTTTATGTACTCTTTTAATTCCTCATGCTCAATGGCCGATAAATTAGTTAGCCTTGTGTCGCTGTCTAGAGAAACATCGTTGAGACCTTTAGAATCGGACATAGAAACCGATTTTTGTAGATTTGCAATCTTCGCCCCTAGCGGAATCACCAAAAAGTGTACTGGCTCCGATGTGGTACCAAACACTAGATAAAATAACCTGACGGTGCTCTCTGTAGGAGCACGAGAGGTCCGCGACCTCGCTACAGGAGCGAGTCTCCTCTGGTCGCGTGCAGGACGGTTTGCTCTCTGGGCAGGACGGTCCGCGACGGCGCAGGGTCTTCTTCGCAGGAACCTGAATCTTGCCTCCCGGGAGGGACCTCGTCGAGGAGGAGAGATCATAGGGTTGTCTTGGGGTCGATAGGCCACCCAAGACGCCTCTAGATGACGTCGAGCCGAAGAGAGGTGAAGAAAAAGGTGGAGGAAAAGTAATACTAGGGCTAAACTAAGGCTAGGTTACTCCTACTCCTAATGAAAAGAAAAAAACAATGCAAATAAGGTAGATTTGATAAATAGATTTGATTGGATCAATTATGGCGTGTCAATCGGTCGTACCCCTTCGTTTATATAAGGGTGAGGTCTCAACCCGTTACAAGTCGGTTTCCAAACAAATCCCATGGAATTTGCTAACAAATCCCGCAACAAATCAGGAACCCTAATTGATTCTATCCACACGCGGACCGTCTGCACCGCTCCCACGGCCCGTCCGGCATGCAGGCCGGACCATCCAGCTGCACATTTTTGTGCTCATCAAGGTTCCTTGTAAACTCACTCTTCTACTCGCAGCAATACAAATAAATAGGCAAACAATAAATAAAAATAGGATTACACCAAACAATGAAACAAACTATGTAAGACTAATACATGCATTGAGATGAATTCGTAGGTTCAAGAACCACCAAAATCGGAGTTAAAACGCAAAAATATGAAATAAACAAGTGTATGGGTTATTTTTAGGGACTTATTTGTGAATTCCATGGACCTACACATAATTATATATACAAAGTTGAGGGCTTTGGTGTAAACCTTCTCTGCTAGGATGGCGGGTTCCATGTTTATGAAGTTCAGGGTCTAATCTATGAAAGACAGGGACCTGTGTAATGATATTTAAATTCAGGCGGACTACGAGTTATTTGTTATAAACATCAGGGTATGTCTAGCAAAACAGCTCGGCCGGCTACTCGTGCGCGCTCTGGACCATTCATCTAACGATCTACGGTTCCGACCTAATCACACCGAACTGTTATCCTCGTTATAATCATATCCGCTCGTTGTCGAATCAATGATCACGATGTGTCTTTGTCCCCTAACAACGCTCAGTGCGACGGAGCACCCGCCCCTACGGCGGCGAGCTCGCCGACATGATGTGCCATCGCCCCTAGTGCATGATTTACCATGCTACCTACTGCGACATCATGCAAAAACCTTAGCGAACACATTCAAGGAGACATACCAATGGTTGAGGCGACGACAAGTGCTGACCATGGCGAACGGAGGCTCCACCATGACGCTCGGCTCCTTTGCTCGACTTTCTTGTGCTCCAAAAGATCTCATGCCCATCTACGCACTCGTGCACATTCCACTTGATCTTGCGATGCTCCCTTACTCGCCCCAAGGCCTCGCCACCAACCCGATCGTGACTAGGTGAAAAAGGGTCTAGACAGCGTGGGGGGACATGGCTAGGCGAAAAAGGAGTCCAGCCGAGCGCTGCTGACCAAGGTCCAAAGCGGACACAGGTAAACGACACAGTGTCACAAGCGCACGAGCGGGAAACCCTATCTTGCGGGTCTCATGTGTCGGTGCACAAGATCATAGCGATAACGCCAGAAACCGAACGAGATTTTCAATCGTGATTCAGGAGTCATGCGCTGCGTCGATAGAGTCATCCTGCACTAAATCCAAACTGATATTTTTTTTATCCTGGTGCAGCAGCAGCAAAAAGCAAAAGGAAAGGTAAGAGAACCCGGCTAATGGCCACTTCCACTCTTCTAGCTTCCAGCATATAGTAGGTCATGTTTGAGTACACTATAGCTACCTACTAAAATTAGTTGGAGACATTTAAACTGTCTAGCTAACAGTTTAGCTATTACCTGCTTTTAGCTGAAGACATCCAAACACTCCCTTATTATAATAGGGAATCCGGTCATAAATATTAAGCAAAAGACAACAAGTGTATATATGCTTTCAATATATAAGATCAGCCATTACTTTTACACCCATCATATGCCTCAAACCAAATGAACAATTAGTATTTATTTTCTCTCACGAATTATGTACTCAAATCAACCTATATTGATCTTAGAATTGAATAAGAAGAAAATCTTAAGAATGTTTCCCCATAAAATTGTAAATGCTGAAGATGGCTTATTGGCTCTCTTGTTATTCTAATGCTCTACAAAACTGATACTTTTTTTAGCACAACTACAAACTATTTTCCTAAACCGTGCAATGAACGTGTCCATCTACAATTCTCTTGGACTGGCTCGATTACACATGGTACTAAGATAAGGGATGTTCAAAAACCATAAATACCTACCAATCTTTTTCTTTTGATAAAATCTTGTAGGAAGTGAAAACCTGATATGCACTTGTGGCTCCAGCAGAAATCAACTCCCTCGAGTTGTCAAAACTCGAAATGCATAAATAAACAGTCAGAAGTCCCACGTTTAGCTTCTCAGGCAAGTCAGCAGCACCATTCTACAGAACTCCAATGATGCACAGTTCTAGAAAAATTAAACATAATTCCATATTGATGATTGTGAAGGAACGGCTCAGCGTAATGGTGAGAAGTCTTTCCACTAAGCCCAAAGGTTCTAGGTTCGACGTAGCCTCTCTTTAAAATGCAGGGATTAAATCTGTCTCGGTTATTCCATCGCCAAACCCTACTCATGTGCAAGCCGCCAGCAGTGTGGGTCTATCCTGTCCAGATTGATGATTGTGATTCCATAGGAAATATTATTCTTTGCATTTTAAATTAAAAAAACAAAGTTAATAGTTAAGTTTATTGAACTAACGCTTTGACTTTAAAAATCTGTACCATATTGAACAAAAAATGTACAAGGACAAATCCGGAAAGCTCATGAAACATGTGTCAAGCAGTTATGTTGTCTTTTAAGAATTGTCAGAATTCATGCACCATTACTGAACTATTTCTCCATAGTGTTGGGCTTTTACTTTTGTATTGCTCAGTCAACATAAAGTTAAAGGTTACTCGTGGTCATGTGTGGAGCAAAACAAATTTGATATGAAATATCTACTTCAAAAGCTTTCGGCAGGGCATTATAAAACACACAATGAAACATCACAACACTAGTACACAACAATATAAGAGTCAAATAATTACCTTTGAGGGCATGAACACAGTGTGACTGTGCATCCAACGATCCATGATCTATGCAATTCTGGCGTGCATTGCTTGGCACAGGCTGTGCTTGAAAAACAAGCACCTGATGAGCACAGATTGACTTATGGAGACTTTGCTGTGAGTTATGAAAGTGTTAGTTGACAACCTATTCCCTGGTGGGCAATTCCTCTGTCAGCATTGCATATGTTTCATCACTTGGTTTGCATTTCATCTGTTCTAACATGGATATCATGTCATGGCACATATCTGCATGACCCTTCCTTATGAAGCCATCAATTATAACTTTCCATACAATTTCATCGGTATTGTACTCTTTCCATCTCGAACTTCTGAAAATTTCTTTAGCCCTATCTGCTTGTCCCTCAGCAGTAAGCCCAGAAAGCAGATACTGGTAAAATATTAAGTTTGGTAAAAAACCATGTCCAATCATGGAACAAAGCAATGCCCAAGCATCAGAATACATCCTTAATTTGCAAAAGCAATTAACAAGAGCATTGTATATATCTTCATTCAGAGGTAGATTCTCTTCTTTCATAAGAGAAACCAAGGAAGTCACCTCATCCAATCTTCTTTCTTCAGAAAACCCCTCCAGAATGGACAAATAAGTTCTTGCACTAGAAGGGACGCTGTTCTTCTTCATTAGCTCAAATAATTCAAAGACATCAGCAAGCTCTATAGTCTTCCACACAGAAGTTGCTTTCAAAGGTACATGTTCTGCTAGCCTCCTCTGTAAAAGATGTCTAAGCAAGATAAAAAAGGTAAAATGATTTGGCATAGAAGCAACACCCGTCATGTGCTTCAAGATTGTAACTGCACGATCTGTCTGTCCAATACTTGTATGGCCATCAATCAAAGTGTTATATGCCATTGCATCTACAATGGTCCTACATTTTTTCATCTCCGTCACAACATTTTCTGCTTCATCAAGCCTGCCTTCATTGCAGTATGCCCGCACAGAAGTAGTATAAGTGACAACATCAGGACTACACCCCTGTGACACCATTTGCCCCCAAATCCTTGTGGCTAACCCATAGTTCCTCTCGTTGAAAAGTCTGTTGATTACAATTGTATAATTCACCGTTGAAGGCTTGACATCTTTTTGTAGCATCTCATCTATAAAGAATAATCCTTCTTGTGATCCCTTCGTCTTGCATAGATTTTCAATGAATGGGCTATATGTATAGGTATCTGGTGCATAACCAGCTGAAATCATATTTTCCAAAAATGTGCACGCAACATCGAATTTACCAGCCTTGCATAACCCATTTATCACCGTATTGAATGTCACAGAATTAGGTCTTATGCCTCTATATTCTAGGCCATCAAAAAGAGAGCAAGCTTCATCAACTTTCCCAGTCTTACACAGAGCATCAATCAACACATTGTAAGTGTACTGATCAGCAGCTAAACCATTTCCTTCCATCAAACGGAGTAATCTGAAAGCGCTTCCTATATGACCATCAATGCACTGGCCTCGAATCAACAAATTGTATGTCACAACATCTGGCTCTACTCCACATTCTCTCATCTGGTCCAACAAAGCCATTGCTTTGTACACTTTCCCAGCATTACAGAAACCTTGCACAATTGCATTGTATGTCCAGACATTTGGTTCACACCCTTTAAACCTCATGGATTCAAACACCCTCACTGCACCACTCATCCTCCCCTCCCTGCAGTAGGCATTCACGACAATTGTGCATGTTACAACACAAGGCATCAACCCACTGTCAAACATCTCATTCAGTATTTTCTCAGCCTCTTCAGCCTTCTGCTCCCTACACCATAAATCGACCAGTGCTGCATATGCACGAGTGGTTGGCCTCCATCCCAGCTCCTTCATCTTCTGCAGCATACATAGACCCTCCTCTCCTCTTCCGGCATCACACAGCCCCTTTACCAAGGCCGCGTGTGTGTACATGTCTGGTTGCGTCATTTCCCTGAACAACTCCAGTGCCTCATCGATCCTGCCTGCCTCACAAAATCCTTCGATCAGAGCAGCGTAAGAAACCGCATCTTGTGAGAATCCTCTGAACGGCATTTTGCAGAACAAGTCATGGGCCACTTCCAGCTGCTGCGTGCGACAGTAACCCAATATCAAAGAGTTGAACGTGAAAGCGTCGGGGCGCCAACCGGAGCGGACCATGAGGCTGAGGTACCGTTGGGCGTGGCGGAGATCGGCGCGGCGGCAGAGGGCACGGATGAGTGCATTGTAGGTAGCACCCGTGGGTGCAGGCGGGGCGTGGCGGTACATGTGGGCGAACAGCCGGAGCATGAGCGGCGTCAGCGCGTAGCGGGAGAAGTGGGTGAGGAGGGAGCGGAAGGGACGGTCGAAGAATGGACGGAGCGGCGGCGGGGAGAGGGCGTGGAGGCGGAGCACGACCGGGAGTGAGATGTCGAGGAGGTGGCGGGACGGCGCGGCGGCGCGGGCGACTGCGGCCGCGAGGCGGAGCGGCAACGGGACGAGGAGTGTGCGGGGTAGGGACGGCGCGAGGAGGGCAGGGAGTTGCGGGAGCGAGGGGTGGAAGCGCCAGTCCGGGGAGGAGAGCACAGCGGCGAGATGCGCGATGAGCGCGGCGGGAGATGGAGAGGGCGGAGGGGATGCCATGGGGGGGGTGGAGACGTTGCGGGGAATGCCGGAGATGGATGAGCTGGTGGTGGAAGCGGCGGTGACGATGACGACCGGGCCACCGGGGGGATTCGTTTGCACGTCGAGAATTAGCGACGCCGGCACGGCGCCGTCACAATTGTTGGGGATCTCATGTGCAGACGTGCAGTTCGACTGGACTTCCTAGCCCTCGATACGAAGCCAAAATTGAGAGTCTCAAAATTACAAATTTCTCACGAACAAATATGAAGTCCAAGGTTCTCCAGCCAAAGCGTGTGGTGGTGTTGTCGATGTCGTTGGACCTCGGCGGAGCTCCGGCAGGTTTTGTGTCCACACGAGGGTGGAGTCGCTTGACCTAATTGGCAGGTTAGCTCTCCCTCACCTCGTCGCTTTCTTCTCGCTCTGGACGATTTCTTCTTCTGCACGTGCTAGTTTCCACGGAGGCTGGCAGTGGGTTCAACGTCGCCCTCCCTCAGGGTGTGAGGAGTGGCCTCATCTCAGATCTAATGGTGCTCGATCATCGCTGACGTCCGAAAAGATGGAGGCGAAAGGGTGCACTCATAAATGGGAGAGAGGCAATAACAAGGAGAATACCCAAGAGCAGCAGCATTGAGGAAGGAATAGGAATTTGAGCTGGCGCTTGAAGCCACCTCCAAGGAGGATTGACCCCAAAGGCGATTTCGCAGGCTCATCATCAACTAGAGAGATGATGGTGCAAGGTAACCCTAATGCTATGATCCCTTCACCAGTGGTAGATCGTGATTTTGGGAGGAGATTTTTCTACCAGATCTGTGGGAAAGAGGGTCACCACGCTAGGGACTGCTCAAAGTCTCTATGGTGTGAGATCTGCAAGACACCGGACTAGTTTTGGGCGGAGGCGATTAACACAGCCTGCTACTCCATCAACGGATTATACCTTCACAGAATCCTCAAGAAGACATCGTATGAACTCCTTACTGGTAAAAAGCTCAATGTTTCTTATTTTAGAGTCTTTGAGAGCAAATGCTTTATTCTTATTAAGAGAGGTAGAAGTTCTAAATTTGCTCCTAAAGCAATAGAAGGCTTTTTACAAGGTTATGACTCAAACACAAGGGCATATAGAGTCTTCAGCAAATCCACGAGATTAGTTGAAGTTTCTTGTGACATTGTGTTTGATGAGACTAATGGCTCCCAAGTGGAGCAAGTTGATCTTGACGAATTAGATGATGAAGAGGCTTCGTGCATCGCACTAAGGAACATGTCCATTGGTGACGTGTGTCCAAAAGAATCCGAGGAGCCCACACAAGCACAAGATCAACCATCATCTTCCATGCAAGCATCTCCATCAACTCCAGATGAGAATAAGGCTGAAGAAGAAGAGGATGAAGATCAAGACATTGATCAAGGGGGAGATGAAGATGATAATGAAGACAAGGAAGATGAACAAGAGATTCAGGATCAAAGATCGCCACACCTAAGAGTCCACCAAGCAATTCAAACAGATCACCCCGTCAACTCCATACTCAGTGATATTCATAAGGGGTAACCACTAGATCTCGAGTTGCTCATTTATGTGAACATTACACTTTTGTGTCTTCTATTGAGCCATACAGGATAGAGGATGCATTAAGAGATCCGGACTAGGTGGTGGCAATGCAAGAGGAGCTTAACAACTTCACGAGGAATGAGGTATGGTATTTAGTTCCGCGTCCTAACCAAAATGTTGTAGGTACCAAATGGTATTCCGCAACAAGCAAGATGAGCATGGTGTGGTGACAAGGAACAAAGCCCGACTTGTTGCAAAAGGTTACTAACAAGTCAAAGGTTTGGATTTTGATGAAACTTATGCACCCTTAGCTAGGCTTGAGTCAATTCGTATATTACTTGCCTATGCTACTTACCATGGCTTTAAGCTTTATCAAATGGATGTGAAAAGTGCCTTCCTCAATGGCCCTATCAAGGAAGAGGTCTATGTTGAGCAACCTCCCGACTTTGAAGATAGTGAGTACCCTAACCATGTGTATAAGCTCTCAAAGGCGCTTTATGGGCTTAAGCAAGCCCCAAGAGCATGGTATGAATGCCTAAGAGACTTCCTTATCACTAATGGCTTCCAAGTCGGAAAGGCCGATCCTACTCTCTTCACTAAAACTGTTGCAAAAGACTTGTTTATATGCCAAATTTATGTTGATGATATTATATTTGGGTCTACTAACAAGTCAACTTGTGAAGAGTTTAGTAGGATCATGATACAGAAATTCGAGATGTCAATGATGGGGGAGTTGAAGTATTTCCTTGGATTTCAAATCAAGCAACTCCAAGAGGGAACCTTCATCAGCCAAACTAAGTACATTCAAGACATACTTAAGAAGTTTGGAATTAATAATGGCAAACCCATCAAGACACCCATGGGAACCAATGGGCATCTCGACCTCGACACAGGAGGTAAGTTCGTGGATCAAAAGGTATACTAATCAATGATAGGTTCTTTACTCTACTTATGTGCATCTCGACCGGATATTATTCTTTCAGTATGCATGTGTGCAAGGTTCCAGGCAAATCCTAAGGAAGTTCACCTTAGGGCCGTGAAAAGAATCATGAGATATTTAGTTTACACTCCTAAGTTTGGGCTTTGGTACCCCAAGGGATCTACCTTTGATCTAATTGGGTATTCCGATGCCGATTATGCCGGATGTAAAATTGATAGAAAGCGCACATCAAGGACTTGTCAGTTTCTGGGAAGATCTCTGGTGTCTTGGGCTTCAAAGAAACAAAATTCAGTAGCTCTTTCCACTACTGAAGTCGAGTACATTGTTGGAGGTCATTGTTGTGCGCAATTACTTTGGATGAGGCAAACACTTAGGGACTATGGCTACAAATTTAGCAAAGTCCCTCCCCTATGTGATAATGAGAGTGCAATCCGCATGGCGGATAATCTCGTTGAACACAGCCGCACTAAACACATAGACATCCGGTATCACTTTTTGAGAGATCACCAACAAAAGGGGGATATCGAAATTGCTTATGTTAGCACCCACAACCAATTAGCCGATATCTTTACCAAGCCACTAGATGAGAAGATTTTTAGCAAACTAAGGAATGAGCTAAATATACTTGATTCTCAGAACTTTGATTGAAACATTGCACACATAGCTCATGTATATACCTTTGATCATGTCTCTTTCATTTGGTACAAATGCATATTTCTTATTCTTCTTGTACCAAGGCTAAGACTAATGTGCTTTCAAGTATATTTCTATGCTTAGTCTCACATTGAAAGGGAAATGGAGTATTTGGCAAGGACAAGGCTTCCACTACGACTCTGACGGTATCATTTATCCTTTACCGATACTCATATAACTCTCAATTGGTATAACCCTTCACTCATATTTCTTTTACCAATAGGGAGAAAGTATTAGGAGAATTGTGTAGGGCTCACAAGTTCTTCATTTTTGGCGATCAATGCTAAAGGGGGAGAAAGTATTAAGCCCAAAGCTAAAGGACCGCACCACCATTTCAAAATTTTCACAAATGTTTATTTCAATTGGTATTTAAAGTTGATTTTCAATTGGTATCCTATTTTCAAATATCAAATTTAGTATGAAGAATTTCAATTGGTATAATATTATTTGGTATCCATTTCAAAAAGGGAAAATCATTTCAAAAAACCTCTTGAAAGCTAAGGGGAGTATTATATCAGGGAAAGCTTTCATTTAGTCAAAGGAAAAGTGAAAGTCGCCTAGAGGGGGGGTGGATAGGCGAAACCTGAAAATTATAACTTTACACCCCAACTAGATCCCTTGATTAGTGATTAGAACAAGATACACAATTATCGGAGTATAAAATCTAAGTCCTTTGCTTGTAAAGAGTATTGCTTTCAAATGATGCGGAATTGATAAATCAATACTACTAATAAGTCTATGAGAATAAAGCAAGAGGGCTTAGGTAAGAAGAGCAATAACACAAGTTCTTTTTTGCAATGTGTTGCTTCACTAAATGAGGATTTAACTTAAAGCAACACCAAATAGTATTAGCAAAGAATAGTGCAAGAAAAAGAACTTAGAGAGGGAAAGAACAAACAAATCACAAGCAATAAGCACACGAGACACGGGTGATTTGTTTTACCGAGGTTCGGCCCTCGAAGGCCTAGTCCCCGTTGAGGAGTCCACTAAGGACGGGTCTTTTTCAACCCTTTCCCTCTCTCCACCGATCACCAAAGACCGCGAGCTCTTCTTCTTCTCAAGGATCACTTAAGACCCCGCAAAGACCACCACACTCTTTGGTGTCTCTTGCTAGCTTTTACAAGCCTCCAAAACTTGGAGGAAGTTCAATGGGAGTCAAAACTCCACGCACAAATGATCACAAGATGTAGTGCTCACTAACTCTCAATAATTCTCACAAGGCACTCTTGCTAGACTCACACGAGAGGCTTTCTTTTGCTAGCTCTCTTTTTGTGGCACTTGTGTTGGTTGTAGTGGCCTAAATCTTGCGCATAGGATGGATCAATGAATATATGTGGTTGGGAGGGCTTGAGTATGACAACTAGATGACTTGGAATGTTGCTTGGACTCCCACCTTGAAGTGACCGGTTGGGGTGGTATTTATAGCCACCAACCAAATTGTAGCCGTTGGAGAAGGGTGCTGTCGCATGGCGCACCAGACAGTCCGGTGCGCCACCAGACACTGTCCGGTGCGCCACCAGACACTGTCCGGTGTGCCAGCCACGTCATCCGGCCGTTGGATTCTGACCGTTGGAGCTTCTGACATCTGGGCCACCGGACAGTCCGGTGGTGCACCGGGCAGGTCCTGTAGACTGTCTGGTGTGCCTTCTGGCGCGTGCCTGACTTCTGCGCGCACTGTAGCGCATTAAATGCTGTTGCAGGCGACCGTTGACGCTGGAGTAGCCGTTGCTCCGCTGGCACACCGGACAGTCCGGTGCTTCACCGGACAGTCCGGTGAATTATAGCGGAGTGGCTCCTAGAATTCCTGAAGGTGAGCAGTTCGGAGTTGGAGTCCCTGGTGCACCGGACACTGTCCGATGGTGCACCCGACAGTCCGGTGCGCCAGACCAAGGCACACTTTGACTGTCTTTTGCTCTCTATATTTGAATCCTTTCTCGGTCTTTTTATTGGTTTGTTGTGAACCTTTGGAACCTGTAGAACTCATAATCTAGAGCAAACTAGTTAGTCCAATTATTTGTGTTGGGCAATTTCAACCACCAAAATCAATTAGGAAAAGGTGTAAGCCTGTTTCCCTTTCAATCTCCCCCTTTTTGGTGATTGATGCCAACACAAACCAAAACAAATATAGAGTGCATAATTGAACTAGTTTGCATAATGTAAGTGCAAAGGTTACTTAGAATTGAACCAATAAAATCTCATAAGATACGCATGGATTGATTTCTTCTTTTTTTATAATATTTTGGACCACGCTTGCACCACATGTTTTGTTTTTGCAAATTCTTTTGTAAATTCTTTTCAAGGTCTTTTGCAAATAGTCAAAGGTAAATGAATAAGATTTTGAGAAGCATTTTCATGATTTGAAATTTTCTCCCCCTGTTTCAAATGCTTTTCCTTTGACTAGACAAAACTCCCCCTTAATGAAATCCTCCTCTTAGTGTTCAAGAGGGTTTTATATATTAATTTTGAAAAGGGTCATACCAATTTGAAATTGTATCAAAAATAAGATACCAATTTGAAAACACTTCTTTAAATACAAATTGAAAGACTAAAATTTTGAAATTGGTGGTTGTTCGGTTCGGTCCTTTTGCTTTGGGCTAATATTTTCTCCCCCTTTGGCATGAATCGCCAAAAACGGATACTTGTGAGTGAAATATAAGCTCTTTGTAACTACTTTCTCCCCCTTTGGTAAATAATATACGAGTGAAGATTATATCAGATTAGAGGGCTGGCGGAATACCGGCAAGGAAGGATAATACCGAAGATGTAGAGTGGAAGTGATGTCTTTGCCGAATACTCTATTTCCCTTTCAATCTAAGACTTAATACATGATATGCTCATGGAAACGTATTAGTCTTGGCCTTGGCACAATAGAGATAGGAAATATGCAAATGTACCAAAGGAAAGAGACATGATTAAAAGGATATGTCAATTAAGCTTAAACAATTCTATATAATATAGATTGCTCCCCCTAAATATGTGCTTTGAGAGGAATACAAATTTTTGGTCTTAAATGCCAAGTGCACATAATTAGGTTAATGAGATTATGTCTATATTATAGAGAATGTGAAGTGCATTGTGTCATAGTATAAGTGTGATGCTCATGACAGTTTATGCACTTATGAAAGCATGTTATAAACATCTCAAGCATTTACCTTTAAGGATTTCAAAGAGCCTTAAGGACCATCCACCTTTGGACCAAAGGCAGCTTATCCTCGTTACAAGGTTAAGCTTTAAGCTCTTTGACAATAAAATTACTTCACCCAGTTTTAACAAAGATGCATGAATAAATGTTTGATAAGTTAAACTAGGTATGAAGCAGGGATAATGCATGGACATGCTTTCTCTTCCTTTTAAACATGATATGCAAGGAATGTAGGAAGATTTAGGTACATGTATGAATGAGATGGAGTAGTTTTACCCTTTTGTACCTTCACATCGAGATGCTCTCTTCATTGTGCTTTGTTCTTAGTCTTAGTCACTTAAGACCTATATTCAAGACAGAGTATGGAAATATTTTGCACGAGAGAGAGTTCTACAACTAGTGATCCTTTTCCAAGACATTGTTAGCATATATCAAATGGATCACAAGGTGCATAATTGTATCATGAATTCTCCTTTTAACTTAGTGCACATCAAGAGAGATATCGATTGATAGTATATGCGACACTAAGAATTATAAAGTTAATTGAAGTTATTCAATGATCAAACAAACAACAGATGCGATCAAAAGAACAACATAGGCATCAGATTATCAAACAAGCTTAAAACAGGAGAATCCAGTAAATATGCTACTTTAACATTGAAAGTTACAATCCTTGATAAAGGTGACATTATTTTAACAAGTTGGATTGATATGTAGTAGCATACATCATGAGAAACTTATTCTCATGCAAGAGACTATATGAGATTACTAGGATAAAGCGATAGTCTCGATATGATCAAGATATAGAAATAGGCTCCCCCTAGAGATATGCATCAAAGAATTGAAATGAAAGGAATAGATGCATTCAACTTTAGAGACGAATAGGGAGAAGCACCATTCATCTTGATCAAGGCTTATAAAATTTGCAATAAACAATTTATGCCTAGTATTCTTAATGAAAAAGATTTAGAGTGCTTACAACTACACCATTGATTGTTTTGAAGATCTCATTATCCAAGTAGGTGTTGTTGCTCTTGATGTCTTTCTCTTTCATGTGAGTGTCCTCCCTTTGTAGTTGTTTTTTTTCCTTCCAAACTTATTGAAAATACTCAAGAAAGATGTTAATAGCACAAGGGAGTATATGATGAATGATGATTTCTTTAGATAAAAATAAGGACAATTCATCATCCACAAGTCACATAGACATGAAGTAAAATCCTTAACATTTGTACACATCATTAGAAAGGAGGAATATGCACCTTTTTAAACAATTTTAATCGACCATAGGAAATTTACTTCTTCATATTGAATTTATTATCATAACTTAGAAGCATATCAATATAAGAATAGATATAGCAAAGGCATGAATTAGATTCTAATGGATAAGTGCATTAATGAGAATGAGATTGAATGCACAGCTTAGCCAATTTAAATTCAATAAATAATCTATTCTTCACAAAGGTAGAATATGATAATTTAAAGTTAATAATCATTGATGGGAACTGAATTTGATAAATAAGATGAGTTCCCATACCTTTGCTTTTACCTTTCATCCTTTGGGGGAAGAGTTCCCCTTGATGCTTGTGGCTCGCACTTACTTACTTGTAGATTTTCATAAGTAAGCTCAAGAGATATGTCATTAGTAACACAAGCACTAGCTTCCATTTGTGTAATCATTTTGATAAGGAATGGAAAATGGATTACTAAAGCATGGAAACTCTATAATATGAACTAGGCTATTCCATGATGTATGCTTAATTTTGTTTTCAAAACAAGCATAGATAATTCTTTAAGATTATGGAAATAAATCTAATTCATAACATGGAGAGCTATAAATATAGAAGAATCATATCTAACTTAAGCAAGAGGCAAAACAACATAAATCATTGGATTGACTTATCTTTTCATGTTAGATTGCGCATCTCCAAAGAGAAACTCATTCTCTATATGTGAGACTACTTAAGTTACTTAGATAAAAACATTAGTCTCACTATTCAAGTTATAGAGAGAGATTCCCTTTATAAGTGTCCAAAGGATTTGAATTCCTTACATGACACCTTATTCTTTTAGGAACTTGGAATATCTCTGTATATCTAGAATCATGGCAATAATAAGATAATTAGTGTAAAAATGCCATGGGGTACTTTCAACAATTTAAAGCATGTAGATTGCCATGGTATAGAAATGATGAATATACAATCTACCATATGAAAGAAATTTCTTCAAAGAATGGTGACATAATTTAAAAACATTTGAAGTGCTTTTTTTCTATGTGACTACACAAGACACATAAGAAATGATAATTTAAGATACTTGCACTTAAAAGCATAATTGTTACCATCCTTTGGCTTTCCTCCATGTTGTAGGCCTTGACTTTTCGGCATAGGATTAATTCTTTATTTCCTACAACATTGATATCTTCCCCGAGATGATATGAGTTTTAGATATAACAATTCGAAATAACTTTGGGTCAATCTTGGATATAGATCATTGATGATTTATAGCTTGAGTTAATAGAAATTGAGTCGACTCTCTTAAGCACCCCAAAGCTTCATACCATCTTTTTCCTGCAAAGCTTGTCAAGCATATTTTGGTACCCATCGCTTGATGGGTCCATTAAGGTTAGTCAACAAAGATCTAGGAACCAAAGAGTCCTTTGTGTTAGCACTTGGTAAACTCATTACCTTTCTAGCACAAGTTGCAATTTTGGGTTGCCTAGTTACATGAGAAATAATTGACAAGCTAGAGGTGAGGTTGTTACCAATGGGACAATCCTTGCATTGATGTCCCTTCTTTCGGCATATGTAGCAAAGGCGATCTTCAAGTTTTGAAGATTTCTTCTTTCCTTGTTTCTTGCTTGCTACATGGTTAGTTAATATTTTCTTTTCTAACATTATGCCTTTTTGTTTTAAATATGGACAAGACTTAATTAAGTGTCCCTTCTTTGAGCATTTAAAACAAAGTTTATCATCCTTAATAATCAAGTCATTTTTAATATAGGGACATGACCTAATCGAGTGTCCCTTTTCAAAGCATTCACTACACTTCTTGCTTCTCTTAGTATGAAGTGTGACTTGATTATTAACTTGGATGTTACCTTGTATGGAGGCATGGTTGAGGTTTTTGGAAGAGATATTGATTTTCTTCTTTTGTTCCCTCCTCTTGGCAATCCTCAAGTCCTTGACATTTTCTTCAAGGGATTTAGTGCATGCCACGGTTGTCTCCGTCTCAAGCTTCTTCACCATGTGATCACGGTTATCTTGAGAAGGTTGAGCAATGCACTTCCGTTTAAGTTGTGTCAAGCTCATCTTTAGCCTCTCATTTTCTTCTTTGAGCTTTTGATATGTATCATCTTTTGTTCCTGCAAATTCTAGCTCAAAGGAAGATTTGCTTGTCGATGGACAAGCATAAGCACATGGTAATATAATTTCAATTTGAATACATGTGCATGAGTGAGGTTGTTGAGATTTTAAGTTTTCTATTACAACCTCATGAGCAATGTTTAATATGATATGATCATCCATAAGATTTTCATGAGAATATAGAAGCATATTATATTTTTCTTGAAAAGCTAGATTTTCAACTTTTAGCTTTTCTACTTGGTCCTTAAGCAAGGCATTCCTATTTACTAATTGAGCGATACAATGTAAAGTGTTATCTTGCTCAATTGAAATAGTTTCATACCTTTGGACCAAATCAACATGAGAGCACTTTAGCTCCTCATGTTCTTTAGTCAACTCGTCAAAGTATAGCATTTTCATGGAGAGAACATTTTCTAGCCTTTGACGAGTTTCGCTTTGCTCTCTCGCTCTTTCTAGAAGTTTGAGCATGACCGCCTTATCTTCTTGGCTTAGGCGAGCGTAGAGTTGCATGAAGCTCCTTTCTTCCTCCTCATCCTCATTTGTGCTTCCGCTATCATTTTCATTAGCCACACAACATATGTGGGAATCGAAATGGGAAGACAAACCTTTTGGGGAGGTGGATTCATCGTTTGGTCTCCATCGTTCATTTTCTTCTTCTTCTTTCAAAGGGTTAGTCTCACAAATACCAAAGGAAGTAGAAGCACAAAATGAACTATCATGTTTGGACTTATCAAATTTAGTTTTAATTCTAGTCCAAATATCATGCACATCAGGAATATGTTCATAATAATTCATTATGAAGGCATGATAATCTTCCTTGCTAAGAGAATTAACTAGGATGTCAAAAGCTAGATAGTTTAAGCATATACATCCTTGATCTTCTTCGGAAGTATTTTTCTTATCATAACTAGGAGGTATAATACTCTTGTATAAGATTTGTTCTAATCGTGGATCTACGGTTTTAAAAGCATTTATCACTCTAGTAGACCATGAATCATAATTAGAACAATCGGAAAGTAATATCTCAAGAGTTACCTCCTTTTTCTCCTTCAGAGTTGTCTTCTTGTTCTTTTGGGATCTTCTACGAGCCATCACTTCGAGTTGTTAGACTCAATATGAAGTGCCTAGCTTTGATACCAATTGAAAGTCGCCTAGAGGGGGGGGTGGATAGGCGAAACCTGAAAATTATAACTTTACACCCCAACTAGATCCCTTGATTAGTGATTAGAACAAGATACACAATTATCGGAGTATAAAATCTAAGTCCTTTGCTTGTAAAGAGTATTGATTTCAAATGATGCGGAATTGATAAATAAATACTACTAATAAGTCTATGAGAATAAAGCAAGAGGGCTTAGGTAAGAAGATCAATAACACAAGTTCTTTCTTGCAATGTGTTGCTTCACTAAATGAGAATTTAACTTAAAGCAACACCAAATAGTATTAGCAAAGAATAGTGCAAGAAAAAGAACTTAGAGAGGGAAAGAACAAACAAATCACAAGCAGTAAGCACACGAGACACGAGTGATTTGTTTTACCGAGGTTCGGCCCTCGAAGGCCTAGTCCCCGTTGAGGAGTCCACTAAGGACGGGTCTTTTTCAACCCTTTCCCTCTCTCCACCGATCACCAAAGACTAGCGAGCTCTTCTTCTTCTCAAGGATCACTTAAGACCCCGTAAGGACCACCACACTCTTTGGTGTCTCTTGCTAGCTCTTACAAGCCTCCAAAACTTGGAGGAAGTTCAATGGGAGTCAAAATTCCACGCACAAATGATCACAAGATGTAGTGCTCACTAACTCTCAATAATTCTCACAAGGCACTCTTGCTAGACTCACACGAGAGGCTTTCTTTTGCTAGCTCTCTTTTTGTGGCACTTGTGTTGGTTGTAGTGGCCTAAATCTTGCACATAGGATGGATCAATGAATATATGTGGTTGGGAGGGCTTGAGTATGTCAACTAGATGACTTGGAATGTTGCTTGGACTCCCACCTTGAAGTGGCCGGTTGGGGTGGTATTTACAGCCACCAACCAAATTGTAGCCGTTGGAGAAGGCTGCTGTCGCATGGCGCACCGGATAGTCCGGTGTGCCAGCCACGTCATCCGGCCGTTGGATTCTGACCGTTGGAGCTTCTGACATCTGGGCCACCGGACAGTCCGGTGGTGCACCAGACAGGTCCTGTAGACTGTCCGGTGTGCCTTCTGGCGCGTGCCTGACTTCTGCACGCACTGTAGCGCATTAAATGCTGTTGCAGGCGACCGTTGGCGCTGGAGTAGCCGTTGCTCCGCTGGCACACTAGACAGTCCGGTGCACCACCGGACACTGTCCGGTGCTTCACCGGACAGTCTGGTGAATTATAGCGGAGTGGCTCCCAGAATTCCCGACGGTGAGCAGTTCGGAGTTGGAGTCCCTGGTGCACCGGACAGTCCGGTGGTGCACCGGACAGTCCGGTGCGCCAGACCAAGGCACACTTCGGCTGTCTTTTGCTCTCTATATTTGAATCCTTTCTCGGTCTTTTTATTTGTTTGTTGTGAACCTTTGGCACCTGTAGAACTCATAATCTAGAGCAAACTAGTTAGTCCAATTATTTGTGTTGGGCAATTTCAACCACCAAAATCAATTAGGAAAAGGTGTAAGCCTGTTTCCCTTTCAAAAAGCACTTGAAATAGGGGGAGGAATTTCAAATCTTAAAAATGCTTCCTGCAATCATATTCCTATACTGTTGGGGGCCTTCGTCTTCTGAAGGTCCTCAAAAACACGACTAACATGTTTTCCAGTATAGTATACTGTCACAGGAGGCTTCGGCTTTGAGATGAAGGTGTAGATGGTATGAAAGGCGCGATCTGGAAGAAGGATGAACCAGTTCCAAAGCTGTGGATGGAGAAGCTTCGACTTAGCACAACGACGGTGATGGAGAATGAAACCGACCTAAAGGGGAAAAGACTGCTTAGTCCTCGACAACTTACCTTTTGGCTAATAGTAAATGTCAGGGACATGAATGTAATATTGCCCAGGTTGCGTCCTGTGCCTATAAGTAGATGAACAGTAACACCATACTGTTCACGCTGACTTGTAATCGCTCACACGTCACTCTCGGACTTTTACCTTCTGTCAAGCCGAATGTACAAATGTAATTTAATATCATTAATGTTTGTTCATGATTACATAATGACAATATGAATAATCTAATGATTTAATATAATTATTCATGCTCTTTCTATGTTTCATATGTCCCTGTTTATATTCTTACATATTGAAATGATGAAGGTATGTCCTTCATGACCTTCGTCTGAAGACCATTATATCCTAAGGGAAATAATGCTTTGAAGGACGAAGGTATTTAACCATTAACATTTGTGTTGCCTTGTTCTTAACTCATAGCATTTGAGAACAAGTGGCCAACATTGGCGCCCACCTCCATTGAACTCACTTGACCACCTTTGGCAAGCTTTGACCTTCGTCATGCCGCCGAAGAAGTCATCAGGGCCAAGGGCTGCACTGCAGCCACTGGACGTTAATCAAGAAACATTACACGAAGCTAGGAGCCAGAAAAGGAAGGCCACCAGTCCAACACCTTAGGAGGAGGAGTTGGACCAAGAAATCAGGGACCTCGAAGCCATCCATCAACAGGTTCAGAAGAAGAAAGAAAAGATGCTTCGTCTCGCCGATCTTTAGAGGAAGATTGATGAGGCCACTGAAGAAATGCGTCATCTTACTCAAGATGACCATGACCGGAGGCCTCAACACAAAGAGCTTCGTCAAGACAATCCATACAACGATGATGAATGATATGATGATTTCCATCATGACAATTTTGCTTTTGATAATGCTTCTCCTCTAGCAGTAGAGTTGCAGGCTACCCCATGGCCCCCATCATACAAGCCACCTCAGCTTCCTATGTATGATGGCCACTCAGACGCGAAGCAGTTCCTAATGAGCTACGAGGCAACCATATCTTCATATGGGGGCAATACTGCAGTCATGGCGAAATCCTTCGTCATGGCAGTCAAAAGTGTAGCTCAAACTTGGTATTCGTCTCTCAGGCCAAGGACAATCACATCATGGCAGAAGCTTATGGATATGCTAATCACTAGCTTCCAAGGCTTTCAAACGAAGCTAGTCACTGCTCAGGCTTTGTTTCAGTGTACACAAGACCATGAGGAGTACCTTCAGGCGTATGTCCGAAGGTTCTTGCGTCTAAGAGCACAAGCGCCTACAGTGCCCAATGAAATTGTCATTGAGGCCATGATCAAAGGGCTTCGGCCAGGACCTACGGCTCAGTATTTTGCCAGGAAACCCACACAAACCCTGGAGAAGCTTCTTCAGAAGATGGATGAGTACATCCGGGCTGATAATGATTTTCGCCAAAGAAGGGAAGAAACATACATGTTTTTTGAGATGACCAGGGGCTTCAGTTGAAGAATTCACCCCAGGCACGTCAGATTGATTCATAATTCCAACCTAAGTGATGACAGAGGAAGCCAACCTCAAAAGCAGCAACACAGCTCTCAATCTTTAGGGCAACAACAAAGCTCCTTCAGGCCACCAGTTCCAAGGGCAGAGGCGGCAGGGGCTTCGGAGGAAGATACGGGGATCAACCCAGAAGGCTATATTGCTTATTCTGTGGTAAAGATAAGGGCCACACCACAAGAACATGCCAAGTCACAATTCAGAAGCAAAAGGAGATTGCCGAAGCTGAGGCGCGGCACAATCAGTCGAAGCAGGTCCTACATACTGCTTCATGCTACTCTCCCTATGTACCAGAGTACGTAGTTAATCAACAACCTACGGCTTCTGTCGCTTCAGTAAGTCACTCTCAAGCTTCCTGGGCCCAGCTCCCATTACCACCACCATTACCACCTACTCAGACCCGAAGCCAGCAGCCAGAAGGGCACCAACACGCATAGCAGAAGCGTAATTTTCAGGAGGAGTCCGAAGCTCGCACAGTCAACAACACTGTGCCTGAATCCAAGCACATCTACTTAAAGAATATCCTACCCTTGATGTATCTTTTTCTTTTCTGTCTTCTTATTTTTCTTGTACAAAAAACAAGTCATGAAGGACTTAATTTTGGTCTCATGTAATAATTGATTGCCCGTATCATTAAGTAAAATGCTTCTTCCTAACAGACTTCCGAAGCTACAAAAAGACGTTCTTAAGCGAGCGGAATAAGTTCTGAAGATACAAAAATTCGTTCCTAAGGGAGCACAGAGTAAGTTTTGAAGCTACAAAAGTCATTCCTAAGGGAGCTCAGAGTAAGTTCCAAGGCTCCAAAGTCGTTCCTAAGGGAATGCAGAGCCAAAATACCACCGAAATAAAAGGTGAAGAAGCTCCAAAGTCGTTCCTAAGGGGATGCAGAGCTTAGATACCACCGAAATAGAAGGTGAAGAAGCTCCAAAGTCGTTCCTAAGGGGATGCAGAGCTTAGATACCACCAAAATAGAAGGTGAAGAAGCTCCAAAGTCGTTCCTAAGGGGATGCAGAGCTTAAAGACTCCAAAAGACATCCCTAAGGGGATGCAGAGTCTTGGTTGTTCCAGTGTGGGTGTGTGTTCGGCATAACCATCATATTGCATCATATCATCGCACCATTCCGCATAACATTACATCATACATCATATGGCATCAACAACAAAAAGATTGGATACGAAGCAAATCTTCGGCAATAATTTGTTGAATGAAAATGTGCTGAGGCACGAAGCAAACCTTCGGCCAATACAATTTTATCACAACAGATTCGCCATAAAAAGGGGGCTTTTTTCTTTACGAAGCATGAAAAGAAGGGAAGGTGTTTTTTCGCCGAAGGCTCAAAACAGTATGTGCGTAAATTTCATGCATCACAAAGAAATATATTACAACAATTTACATGTCTGATTAATTGTTTCGTACACCAAATGTTACATCGTATCATTACAATAAAAGCCTAATCTTCCTTAAGGATCTTTTCGGTGGCTTCATTCAGTAGCCTATCGACGACTTCGTCGACGATTGAGTTAGCAACGCTCATTACATCCAGCGCTTCTTTCATGACGGGATCGGCTAGGGGGTCGTATGGCTCAGGCAGCGGTGAGAGTTCAGCTGTAATAGACAAACTATTAGTTTGAAGCCAGAAAATAAACCCCGAAGCTAAAATTCAAAAGCAATACCTATACGCCTTGCGCGCTCGGCAGCTTCTTCGGCTTGCTTAGCTTCTTCTCGGGCATCATGGGTTTCTTTTTCATTTTTCTTTATGATTTCGTTGGCCAATTCTCGGCCACTGTTCACCCAAACATCGGAGTAAAACTTTCCACCCACTAAAGTAGCTTCGGCCGAAGGTTCTCTCGTGTCGTCTGTGGAGAAGGCGGCTTCAGTCTGGGCCACAACTTTAACATGGTCGCAACCAGCCTTCTCCAGAATTGCCGCAATCCCTCGAGCACCGGTGAAAGCACAAATGTCCCCGCGATCGCTGAGGATCTCTTCAAAAGCTTCGGCTTCCCCGCTTATCCAATCAATGACACCCTCGGGATCACCTCGAATGAAATTCTCTTCGGAAGAATATGCACCAACCTTGGCAAAGCTGGTTTTCAATTTTCTCACGCAATACAAGGATTTTTCAAAGCATCTCTCCTCGGATTCGTGAAGCTCCTCAACATTTTTCTCCAGCCTAGTGTTCAACCATTCACTTATTTCCTGTTTCACTTTTGCTAGTTCAAAATTCTCATTAGCTTCGGCAAGTTTTTTCCGAAGGTCTTCAACTTCGGCTTTATGAGTTTCGGATTGAGCGTTAAATTTAGCTTTGTTTTCTTTCACTCTGTCTACCAATGAAAGCAGGATTTTATCTTTTTCTAAGGCTTCATTTCTCAGCTTGATGACCTCTGACCGAAGGTTGCTGAGGGCTATCTGGCAACTTTCATCTTCAGCATTCTTTTGTGCCCTCAAAGCATTGGTAAGAATTAAGCCCTAAAAAAATAGAATCAGCACGACAATACAAGATAAGATAATCTATTTTCAAGCTCATCACTTTCGTACCTTCAGACTGTTGTACGCAAGGCTGTCTACGAGGTCATCTTTTGACATGGCGGAGTGGCCAGCTTCAAGCTTCGGAAATCCCATATTTTTGGCCATCTCCCGGCAGACAGATATTTCCTTGTTGTCTGGAAGACAGTATAGGAAATCATCTTCGTCCGTGCCATTGTACACCAAGGCCCCCTTCGGGTATTTCAGTTCCCGGGCGTAGTGTTTGATTTCCATGATTTCTTCTTCAGATAGCTTTTTTCCCAAAGCATGTCGAATAATAAAGTCAGAATCTTCGGATAGTGCTTCGGGAGTAGGAGATCTAGCTTTTCAGACGCATCTTTCTTCTCTAGAGCCATGCCAGTATCTGGAGATTCTTGCTCAGCTATCTGCTCGGTTACAGCAGGCTCTACCCCTGTGGGCACTGAGGGCCCAGCTTCGATGTCAGCACGAGTCATAGCAGTTTCGGCAACCTTTTTCATAGGGGCAGGAGTCAGTGCCCTTGTTGTCTCCATGACAGCGTCTAGTACGCTAGCCATTCTTCTCCTCGTGGGAGTTGTTGTGGGAGCCTTTGCAACCTTCGGCAATTCTGCCTCTGCTGGCGGGCTCAAGATTTTTGGCAGCTTTGGCTCTGGCTCTTTGACCGCCTTCTCTTTGGCTTCGGCATCATGTTCTGGTGTTTCGACTGGACCGGCTTCAGGAACCTTCGACAACTTAGTTAGGTCTTCCCCAGGGATGGTGGGAGCAGGTTGCTCTGCTTCGACAACAGCGAAAGATGTCCCTTCACCAAGCTTCGACACTATGGTCGTCTCAATGTATCTCGGCCGATGTGTTAAGACCTTAATCTTTTTGCCCTTCAGCACAACAGAGATGGCCGAAGCGGCAATTTTCCTTTTCTTCCCTGCTTTCGCGAGGGATAGCAATAATCAGGATATACGAAACCAATGACGTCAAAAACTCTATTCAATCTTTTCTTGCCTCGGCCTTCGAAGGCCAATGCCATTGCATCATCTTCGGCCCTTGTGTAGGCCCCAAGCAATTCATCACTAGTTGCCTCAATACTGCTTAACCATTCATCGTTTGGCTCATCAAACTCGCCTTTATATCTGAAAGTATATTTTAAATAGACCAAGCCACCCTGACTAGACCCGACAACAGCCTCCTTCGGCATCTTCCATTCATTCACAAGCGGCCATACTCTATAGGCGATATGTTTTTGAACCAGGTCTCTTGTGCCAATAAAAGTACACAGTGTTGAAGCTTCTCTGGCATGTCTCTATATCGTTCTCAAGAGCGGTGGCTGGCCTCCTGATGCCGAAGCGAGACCAGATGGGGTGTTGAATAATTCCTTTTATATCTTCCCTCTCAATTAAATTATTCTTAACATAAAACCACTCCTCCATCCAGGCCTTGGGCCTCCTTTTTCGGAAAGTTGGAACCAGGTAACTTACATCGGGGCGGGGCACGAAGTCATAACAACCAAAGTTATTGTGATACTGCTCCTTGCCAGTAGCCTTCGTCTCGTACAACAGCTCGTGCATGTTGCATAAGCATTTTGCGCTTGGCTCCAGCCCCTGGCTTCTCATGGCCCAAATAAAAACTCCCATCCTAATAATGGCTTCGGGGGTAATTTGATGTAGGAAAATTTCAAAGGTATTTAGCACTTCGACCAGGAATCTGCTTAATGGGAAACGAAGCCCTGCCTTCATAAAACTTCTGTAAAAACCACCTCATCCTCTTCGGGAGCAGGTGCAGCGCTATCTCCTCTAGCTCTCACAATTGAAATATCTCAAAAATATCTCCCTTTCATAGTGTCAATTTGACTTTGCTTAATGGATGATTTTCTGAAGATAGTGTGACTTGGTCACCAGGACTGATTTTCTGCATCTTCGTCTTCACTTTCCATATCAAAGCTCCCACTATCATCAGAATCTTCAGACAAATCAGCTAGTATCTCGTTTGTAATCTTCTCTGTGTTTGTTTTTTCCATGGCCTCGTAAAAACCAGCCAGTGTAGGATCAGCAACCTTCTTCTTGTTAGCCATTTGGTGGGAAATTGAACGAAATGCCAAAGCTCACAAAACAAGTGAAATATGACAGCAAGAAAATTAAAACTTGAGAAAACAACACAAGCAATTGAAATGGCACAGCAGATGCTGTCGCTGTGGGTTTCTATTTATATGCTTAGTGCATTGCAACTTGGCGGGCCCCATTTGTCATTGACTTTCGCTATTCTAGCGAAGGGAAGGTGTTTTTTCGGACCTTCGGCTAAAGGTTTTCGTTCATGTCGCAGACTAAATTTGTTAGATACAAGAACAAATTAATACTGCGAGGGGCTACTGTTGGGGGCCTTCCTCTTCCGAAGGTCCTCAAAAACACGACTAACATGTTTTCCAGTATAGTATACTGTCACAGGAGGCTTCGGCTTTGAGATGAAGGTGTAGATGGTATGAAAGGCGCGATCTGGAAGAAGGATGAACCAGTTCCGAAGCTGTGGATGGAGAAGCTTCGGCTTAGCACAAGGACGGTGATGGAGAATGAAACCGAGCTAAAGGGGAAAAGACTGCTTAGTCCTCGACAACTTACCTTTTGGCTAATAGTAAATGTCAGGGACATGAATGTAATTTTGCCCAGGCTACGTCCTATGCCTATAAATAGATGAACAGTAACACCGTACTGTTCACGCTGACTTGTAATCGCTCACACGTCACTCTCGGACTTTTACCTTCTGCCAAGCCGAAGGTACAAATGTAATTTAATATTATTAATGTTTGTTCATGATTACATAATGACAATATGAATAATCTAATGATTTAATATAATTATTCATGCTCTTTCTATGTTTCATATGTCCCTGTTTATATTCTTACATATTGAAATGATGAAGGTATGTCCTTCATGACCTTCGTCTGAAGACCATTATATCCTAAGGGAAATAATGCTTCAAAGGACGAAGGTCTTTAACCATTAACATTTGTGTTGCCTTGTTCTTAACTCATAGCATTTGAGAACAAGTGGCCAACATATACCTTTGACTATTTGCAAAAGATTTAGAAAGGATTTTTCCAAAAGATTTGCAAAAACGAATAAGTGGTGCAAATGTGGTCCAAAATGTTAATAAAAGAAAAGCAGTACATTCATATGTATAAAGCCTTTCATTGGTTTAATTCCAAGTAACCTATGCACATCTACCTCAAATGCAAACTAGTTACATTTCTACACTTAATATTTGCTTTGGTTAGTGTTGTCATCAATCACCAAAAAGGGGGAGGTTGAAAGGGAAATGAACTTAATCATTTCCTATAATCGATTTTGGTGGTTGACGTCCAACACAAACCACATGGACTAACTAGTTTGTCTAGATATTATTTATCTCTGGTGCATGAGGATCAACACAAACCAAGAAAGAAATTCAGTTGAGGACACAAACAAAATTGGAGCAAAAGGACTTAGAGTGTGCTGCCTTTAGCGCACCTGACAGTGTCCGGTGCACCAGGCCCGCGCGCAACGAACCAGCCACTCTCGGAAATTCAATGGGCACGCTCCGCTATAATTCACCAGACTGTTCGGTGTGCACCGGACTGTCTGGTGAGCCAGCGGAGCAACGACTCTCTACGCGTCAATGGTCAACTGCACAGATGAAAAGTGATGAACAGTGCCACGCAGAAGTCAGAGCAGAGAAGTCAGAACCCACCGGACATGTCTGGTGTGCCCACCGGACATGTCCGGTGCCGCTTGAAGACAGAAGACGCCAACGGTCAACTGCTCCAAACTTTAACGGATAGCTGACGTGGCGCGCACCGGACAATGAACAATGCAGTGTCTGGTGCGCCCATCGCCAGCAGAAACAGCCAACGGCTAGGAAGTGGTTGGGGGCTATAAATACCCCCAACCACCTCATTCAAAGCCATCCAAGTATTCTGAACTTCCCATTCAATACAAGAGCAGAGCCAACCATTCAAAAACACATTCAAAGCATTAAATCCACTCCAAGTTTCCAAAATCAACTCTAGTGCTTAGAAACTTGAGAGAGGATCATTTGTGTTCATTTGCGCTCTTTGTTGCTTGGATTGCCTTCTTCCTTCCCCATTCTTATCCTTAAGTGCTTTGTAAAGCTAGCAAGAGACACCTAAGTGTGTGGTGGTCCTTGCGGGGTCTTAATGACCCGTTTGATTAAGGAGAAGGCTCATCTGGTCTAAGTGACCGTTTGAGAGAGGGAAAGGGTTGGAACATACCCGACCTTTGTGGCCTCCTCAACGGGGACTAGGTTCTTTGGAACCGAACCTCGGTAAAACAAATCACTGTGTTCACTTGTGTTGATTTCAATTTGATTTGTTTTCCCTATTTCCTCTCTCTAACGTTTCCTTGCTAGTATTGATTTGAGTTTGCTCCCAAACGACATCCGCATCATTTGAGCAATACATAGCAAGAGAAACAATCTTTCGCACTCAAATTTAATTCTAACGCTAACCTTGGCCTTAGTGCAAGTTTAAGTTTATAAATTTTAGGTTTTGTCTATTCACCCCCCTCTAGGTGACTTTCACTTGCCTTTGCCGAATACTCCATTTCCCTTTCAATTTAAGACTAAGGATAGTAATACACCTGGAAGCACATTAGTCTTAGCCTTGGCACAAGAAGAATAAGAAATATGCATTTGTATCAAATGAAAGAGACATGATCTAAGGTATATTAATGAGCTATGTGTGCAAGATTTCAATCAAAGTTCCAAGAATCAAGAATATTGAGCTCATTCCTAAGTTTATTAAAAGTCTTTTCATCTAGGGGATTGGTAAAGATATCGACTAATTGGTTGTGGGTGTTAACATAAGAAATTTCGATATCCCCTTTTGTTGGCGATCTCTCAAAAAGTGATACCGGATGTCTATGTGCTTAGTGCAGCTGTGTTCAACGGGATTATCCGCCATGCGGATTGCACTCTCATTATCACATAGGAGAGGTACTTTGCTCAATTTGTAGCCATAGTCCCGAAGGGTTTGCCTCATCCAGAGCAATTGTGCACAACAATGTCCTGCAGCAATGTACTCAGCTTCTGCTGTGGATGGAGCTACTGAGTTTTGTTTCTTTGAAGCCCAAGACACCAGGGATCTTCCCAGAAACTGACAAGTCTCTGATGTGCTCTTCCTGTCAATTTTACATCCGACATAATCGGCATCAGAATACCCAATTAGATCAAAGGTAGATCCCCTAGGGTACCATAGCCCAAAATTAGGAGTGTAAGCTAAATATCTCATGTTTTTTTTTCACGGCTCTAAGGTGAACTTCCTTAGGATTTGCCTGGAACCTTGCACACATGCATAGAGAAAGCATAATATCCGGTCATGAAGCACATAAATAAAATAAAGAACCTATCATCGACCGGTATACCTTTTGATCTACGGATTTACCTCCCATGTCGAGGTCGAGATGCCCATTGGTTCCCATGGGCGTCTTGATGGGTTTGGCATTCTTCATTCCAAACTTCTTGAGAATATCTTCAATGTACTTAGTTTGGCTGATGAAGGTGCCTTTTGGAGTTGCTTGATTTGCAATCCAAGGAAATACTTCAACTCCCCCATCATAGACATCTCGAATTTCTATATCATAATCCTACTAAATTATTCACAAGATGACTTGTTAGTAGACCCAAATATAATATCATCAACATAAATTTGGCATATAAACAAGTCTTTAGCAATTGTTCTTGTGAAGAGAGTAGGGTCAGCTTTTCCAACTTTGAAGCCATTAGTGATAAGAAAGTCTCTCAGGCATTCATACCATGCTCTTGGAGCTTGCTTGAGTCCATAAAACGCCTTTGAGAGCTTATAAACATGGTTAGGATACTCACTATCTTCAAAGCTGGGAGGTTGCTCAATGTATACCTCTTCCTTGATAGGGCCATTTAGGAAGGCACTCTTCACGTCCATTTGATATAACTTAAAGCCATGGTAAGTAGCATAGGCAAGTAATATATGAATTGACTCAAGCCTAGCTACGGGTGCATAGGTTTCATCAAAATCCAAACCTTCGACTTGTGAATAACCTTTGGCAATAAGTCGGGCTTTGTTCATAGTCACCACACCATGCTCGTCTTGTTTGTTGTGGAATACCCACTTGGTACCTACAACATTTTGGTTAGGACATGGAACTAAATGACATACTTCATTCCTCGTGAAGTTGTTGAGCTCCTCTTGCATTGCCACCACCCAATCCAGATCTCTTAGTGCATCCTCTATCCTGTATGGCTCAATAGAAGACACAAAAGAGTAATGTTCACAAAAATGAGCAACTTGAGATCTAGTGGTTACCCCCTTGTGAATGTCACCAAGTATGGAGTTGACGGGGTGATCTCTTTGAATTGCTTGGTAGACTCTTAGGTGTGGCGGTCTTTGACTTTGAATCTCTTGATCATCTTCCTTGTCTTACTGTCTTCATCTCCCCCTTGATCAATGTCCTCCTCTTGAGGTGTCTCATCGTCTTGATCTTCATCTTCTTCTTCTTCTTCTTGAGACTTATCCTCATCTTGAGTTGGTGGAGATGCTTGTATGGAAGATGATTGTTGATCTTGTGTTTGTGCAGGCTCTTCGGACTCTTTTGGATACACATCCCTAATGGACATGTTCCTTAGTGCAAAACATGGAGCCTCTTCATCATCAAATTCATCAAGATAAACTTGCTCCACTTGAGGGCCATTAGTATCATTAAACACAATGTCACAAGAAACTTCAACTAATCCAGTGGACTTGTTGAAGACTCTATATGCCCTTGTGTTTGAGTCATAACCAAGTAAAAAGCCTTCTACTGCTTTAGGAGCAAATTTGGAATTTCTACCTCTCTTAATAAGAATAAAGCATTTGCTCCCAAAAACTCTAAAATAAGAAACATTGGGCTTTTTAGCTGTACGGAGTTCATATGATGTTTTCTTGAGGATTTGGTGAAGATAGAGTCGGTTGATGGAGTAGCAAGCGGTGTTAATCGCCTCCGCCCAAAACCGATTTGGTGTCTTGTACTCATCAAGCATGGTCCTCACCATGTCCAATAGAGTTATATTCTTTCTCTCTACAACACCATTTTGTTGAGGTGTATAGGGAGAAGATAACTCATGCTTGATGCCCTCCTTCTCAAGAAATCCTTCAATTTGAGAGTTCTTGAACTTCGTTCCATTGTCGCTTCTCATCTTCTTGATTCTCAATCCGAACTCATTTTGAGCCCGTCTCAAGAATCTCTTTAAGGTCTCTTGGGTTTGAGATTTTTCCTACAAAAAGAATACCCAAGTGAAGCGAGAATAATTATCCACAATAACAAGACAATACTTACTCCCGCCGATGCTTATGTAAGCGATCGGGCCGAATAGATCCATGTGGAGTAGCTCGAGCGGCCTTTCAGTCATCATGATGTTCTTGTGTGTATGATGTACTCCAACCTGCTTCCCTGCTTGACATGCGCTACAAATCCTGTCTTTCTTAAAATGAACATTTGTTAGTCCTAAAATGTGTTCCCCCTTAAGAAGTTTGTAAAGATTCTTCATTCCAACTGTGCAAGTCGGCGATGCTAGAGCCAGCCCATGTTAGTCTTAGCAATTAAGCACATGTCTAGTTCAACATTGTTATAATTGAAATCAACCAAATATAGCTAACCATCTAACACTCTGTTAAAAGCTGATGAATCATCACTTCTTCTAAAGACGGTAACACCAACATCAGTAAAAAGACAATTGTAGTCCATTTTGCATAATTTAGAAATAGAAAGCAAGTTGTAATCTAAAAATTCTACAAGAAAAACATTAGAAATGGAATGGTCAAGAGATATAGCAATTTTACCCAAACCTTTGACCAAACCTTGATTTCCATCCCCAAATGTAATTGCTCTTTGGGGATCATCATTTTTGTCATATGAGGAGAACATCCTTTTCTCCCCTGTCATGTGGTTTGTGCAGCCGCTATAGATTATCCAACTTGACCCGCCAGATGCATAAACCTAAAAACAAATTTAGGCCTTGTTTTTAGGTACCCAAACTGTCTTGGGTACTTTCACATTAGAAACAAGTACCTTGGGCATCCAAGCACAAGTCTTAGGACTCTTGTGTTTGCCCCCAACATATTTGGCAACTACTTTGCCTGATTTGTTAGTAAGCACAAAAGATGCATCAAAAGTTTTAAATGAAATGCTATGTCCATTTGATGCATTAGCAATCTTCTTCTCAGACATTTTGATATGAGTTGAATGCCTAGAGCTAGAAGCCTCATTACTATACATGTAAGCATGATGAGAAACAATATGAGATTTCCTAGCATGAATTTTTCTAATTTTGTGCTCAGGATAGTTTTTAGGATAGAAAATGTAACTCTCTCTGTCATGAACCATGGGAGCCTTGCCCTTTATAAAGTTAGAAAGCCGGGTTTTGGTGGCATTAAGCTTGATGTTGCTTTGGCTTCCTTGTTGGAAGCCAATGCCATCCTTAATGCCAGGGCGTCTCCCATTATAGAGCATGCTACGGGCAAATTTAAATTTTTCATTCTCTAACTCATGCTCAGCAATTTTAGCATTTAATTTAGCTATGTGATCATTTTGTTCTTTAAGGTGATCATTCATAGCATCAATATTAACATCTCTACACCTAGTGCAAATAGTGACATGCTCAACAGTAGATGTAGAAACACTGCAAGCATTCAATTCTTCAATCTTAGCAATTAAACTAGCACTGAAAGTCGCATAGAGGGGGGTGAATAGGCAAATCTGAAATTTACAAACTTTAAGCACAACTACAAGCTGGGTTAGCGTTAGAAATACAACCGAGTCCGAAAGAGAGGGTGAAAACAAATCAACCAAAGAAATAGAGCAGATGACACGGTGATTTGTTTTACCGAGGTTCGGTTCTTGCAAACCTACTCCCCGTTGAGGTGGTCACAAAGACCGGGTCTCTTTCAACCCTTTCCCTCTCTCAAACGGTCACCTAGACCGAGTGAGCTTTTCTCCTTAATCAACGGGTCACTTAAACCCCTCACAAGGACCACCACAACTTGGTGTCTCTTGCGTTGATTACAAGTTGCTTGAGAACAAGAATAGAGGAAGAACAAAAGCGATCCAAGCGACAAGAACTCAAATGAACACGAAAATCTCTCTCTCACTAGCCACTAAGTGTTTGGAGTGAATTTGGACTTGGAGAGGATTTGATCTCTTGATTTGTGTCTTGGAGTGAAGTCTAGAGCTCTTGTATTGAATGCAATAGCTGAAAACTTGGATCCTTGAAGTGGTGGTGGTTGGGGGTATTTATAGCCCCACCACCAAACCAACCGTTGGGGTTCGGCTGCTGTCGATGGGCGCACCGGACAGTCTGGTGCGCCACCGGGCACTGTCCGGTGCGCCAGCCACGTCACCCAACCTTTAGGGTTCTGACGGTTTCGACCGTTGGAGCGCTGACTTCTTGGGGCACCAGACAGTCCGGTGCCGCACCGGACAGGCACTGTTCACTGTCCGGTGCGTCTTCTGGCGCTGCTTTGACTCTACGCGAACTGTTCATGCACTGTTCACCTTTTGCAGACGACCGTTGGCACAGTAGTCGTTGCTCCACATGGCACACCAGACAGTCTAGTGCTACACCGGACAGTCCAGTGAATTATAGCAGAGTGGCCTGGAGAAAACCCGAAGGTGAGGAGTTCAGAGTTGATCTCCCTAGTGCACCGGACAGTCCGGTGCGCCAGACCAGGGCAGCCTTCGGTTTCTTTTGCTCCTTTCTTTTTGAACCTTAACTTGTTCTTTTTATTGGTTTGTGTTGAACCTATGGCACCTGTAGAACATATAATCTAGAGCAAACTAGTTAGTCCAAATTTGTTTGTGTTGGGCAATTCAACCACCAAAAGCATTTAGGAAAAGGTTTGACCCTATTTCCCTTTCAATCTCCCCCTTTTTGGTGATTGATGCCAACACAAACCAAAGCAAATATATAAGTGCAATATTGAACTAGTTTGCATAAGGTAAGTGCAAAGGTTGCTTGGAATTAAACCAATATAATTATTTTAATAGATATGCATGGATTGTTTTCTTCTTATTTGACATTTTGGACCACGCTTGCACCACTAGTTTTGTTTTTGCAAATTCTTTGGAAAATTCTTTTCAAAATCCTTTGGCAAATAGTCGAAGGTATATGAATAAGATTTAAAGAAGCATTTTCAAGATTTGAAATTTTCTCCCCCTATTTCAAATGCTTTTCCTTTGACTCAAATAAAACTCCCCTAGATGAAATTCTCCACTTAGCTTTCAAGAGGGTTTTGGGATGTACCAATTGATATACTTCTCATTAGAGGAATACCAATTTGAAATATATCAATAAAACCAATAAAAATTTCAAAACACAATTAAAAATTAGGTGGTGGTGCGATCCTTTTGCTTTGGGCTAATACTCTCTCCCCCTTTGTCATGAATCGCCAAAAACGGAGACTTTGTGAGCCCTTTTTAAATTTTCTCCCCTTTGGAAAACAATATATGAGTGAAAGATTATACCAATGTGGAGAGATGGCGGAATACCGACAAAGAGTAGATAATATGATGGAGTTGAGTGGAAGCGTCATCTTTGCCGAATACTCCATTTCCCTTTCAATTATATGACTAAGTAGAAGAATACACTTGAAAACACGTTAGTCATAGACATAAAAGAGATATAATCAAAGGTATATAAGTGAGCAATGTGTGCAAAATATCAATCGAAATTCCGAGAATCAAGAATTTAGCTCATTCCTAAGTTTGGTAAAAGTTTTCTCATCTAATGGTTTGGGAAAGATATCAGCTAATTGTTCTTTGGTGCTAATATAAGCAATCTCGATATCCCCCTTTGTTGGTGATCTCTCAAAAAGTGATACCGAATGGCTATGTGCTTAGTGCGTCTGTGCTCAATGGGATTATCCACCATGCGGATTGCACTCTCAGTATCACATAGGAGAGGAACTTTGGTTAATTTGTAGCCATAGTCCCTGAGGGTTTGCCTCATCCAAAGCAATTGCGCGCAACAATGGCCTGCGGCAATATACTCGGCTTCGGCGGTGGAAAGAGCTACTGAGTTTTGTTTCTTTGAAGCCCAAGACATCAGGGATCTTCCCAAGAACTGACAAGTCCATGATGTGCTCTTCCTATCAATTTTACATCCTGCCCAATCAGCATCTGAATAGCCTATTAAATCAAAGGTGGATCCCTTGGGATACCAAATACCAAACTTAGGTGTATGAACTAAATATCTCAAGATTCTTTTTACGGCCCTAAGGTAAACTTCCTTAGGATCGGCTTGGAATCTTGCACACATGCATACGGAAAGCATAATATCCGGTCGAGATGCACATAAATAGAGTAGAGATCCTATCATCGACCGATATACCTTTTGATCTCCGGATTTACCTCCCGTGTCGAGGTCGAGATGCCCATTGGTTTCCATGGGTGTCTTGATGGGCTTGGCATCCTTCATTCCAAACTTGGTGAGAATATCTTGTATGTACTTGGTTTGGTGATGAAGGTGCCTTCTTGGAGTTGCTTCACTTGAAATCCTAGGAAGTACTTCAACTCCCCCATCATAGACATCTCAAATTTTTGAATCATTATCCTACTAAACTCTTCACAAGTAGATTTGTTAGTAGACCCAAATATGATATCATCAACATAAATTTGACATACAAACAAATCATTTGCAATAGTTTTAGTAAAGAGAGTAGGATCGGCTTTGCCGACTTTGAAGCCATTAGTGATAAGAAAATCTCTTAGGCATTCATACCATGCTCTTGGGGCTTGCTTGAGCCCATAAAGCGCCTTAGAGAGTTTGTAAACATGATTAGGGTACTCACTATCTTCAAAGCCGGGAGGTTGCTCAACATAGACCTCTTCCTTGATTGGTCCATTTAGGAAGGCACTCTTCACGTCCATTTGATAAAGCTTGAAGCCATGGTAAGTAGCATAGGCAAGTAATATGCGAATTGACTCAAGCCTAGCTACGGGTGCATAGGTTTCACCGAAATCCAAACCTTCGACTTGTGAATATCCTTTGGCTACAAGTCGGGCTTTGTTCCTTGTCACCACACCATGCTCATCTTGCTTGTTGCGGAATATCCACTTGGTTCCTACAACATTTTGATTAGGACGTGGAACAAGATGCCATACCTCATTCCTCGTGAAGTTGTTGAGTTTCTCTTGCATTGCCAACACCCAATCCGAATCTCTTAATGCATCTTCCACCCTATATGGCTCAATAGAAGACACAAAAGAGTAATGTTCACAAAAATGAGCGACACGAGATCGAGTGGTTACCCCCTTATGAATATCGCCGAGGATAGAGTTCACGGGGTGATCTCTTTGTATCGCTTGGTGGACTCTTGGGTGAGGTGGTCTTTGACCCTATTCATCTTCCATGTCTTAATCATTGTCATCTCACCCTTGATCATTGTCCTCCTCTTGAGGTGGCTCATCTTCTTGATCTTCTTCTTTATCATCTTGAGCCTGTTCCTCATCTTGAGTTGGTGGAGATGCTTGAATTGAAGATGATGGTTGATCTTGTGATTGTGGAGGCTCTTCAGATTCCTTAGGACACACATCCCCAATGGACATGTTCCTTAGTGCGACGCACGGAGCCCCTTCATCATCTAGCTCATCAAGATCAACTTGCTCCACTTGGGAGCCATTAGTCTCATCAAACACAATGTTACAAGAAACCTCAACTAATCCAGTGGATTTGTTGAAGACTCTATATGCCCTTGTGTTTGAGTTATAACCAAGTAAAAAGCCTTCTACAGCCTTAGGAGCAAATTTATATTTTCTACCTCTTTTAACAAGAATAAAACATTTGCTTCCAAAGACTCTAAAATATGATACATTGGGCTTTTTACTGGTGAGGAGTTCATATGATGTCTTCTTGAGGATTTGGTGAAGATATAACCGGTTGATGGAGTAGCAGCGGTGTTAATCGCCTCGGCCCAAAACCGATCCAGTGTCTTGTATTCATCAAGCATGGTCCTCGCCTTGTCAAGTAGAGTTCTATTCTTCCTCTCCACTACACCATTTTGTTGTGGCGTGTAGGGAGAAGAGAACTCATGCTTGATGCCCTCCACCTCCTCAAGAAAGCCTTCAATTTGAGAGTTCTTGAACTCCGTCCCATTGTCGCTTCTAATATTTTTTTATCCTCAATCCGAACTCATTTTGAGCTCGTCTCAAGAATCCCTTTAAAGTCTCTTGGGTTTGTGATTTTTCCTGCAAAAAGAACACCCAAGTGAAGCGAGAATAGTCATCCACAATTACAAGACAATACTTACTCCCGCCGATACTTATGTAAGCTATCGGGCTGAATAAATCCATGTGGAGTAGCTCAAGTGGCCTGTCGGTCGTCATGATGTTCTTGTGTGGATGATGGGCATCAACTTGCTTTCTTGCTTGGCATGCGCTACAAACCCTGTCTTTCTCAAAATGAACATTTGTTAGTCCTATAATGTGTTCTCTCTTTAGAAGCTTGTGAAGATTCTTCATCCCAACATGGGCTAGTCGGCGATGCCAGAGCCAACCCATATTAGTCTTAGCAATTAAGCAAGTGTCGAGTTCAGCTCTATTGAAATCAACTAAGTATAGCTAACCCTTTAACACTCCCTTAAATGCTATTGAATCATCACTTCTTCTAAAGACAGTAACACCTACATCAGTAAATAGACAGTTGTAGCCCATATTGCATAATTGAGAAACAGAAAGCAAATTGTAATCTAAAGAATCTACAAGAAAAACATTGGAAATAGAATGGTCAGGTGATATAGCAATTTTACCAAGTCCTTTGACCAAACCTTGATTTCCATCCCCGAATGTGATAACTCTTTGGGGATCATTGTTTTTCTCATAGGAGGAGAACATCCTTTTCTCCCCTGTCATGTGGTTTGTGCACCCGCTATCAATGATCCAACTTGAGCCCCTAGATGCTTAAACCTACAAAACAATTTAGGCCTTGTTCTTAGGTACCCAAACGGTCTTGGGTCCTTTCACATTAGAAACAAGCACCTTGGGTAACCAAACACAAGTCTTTGAGCCCTTGTGTTTGGCCCCAACATATTTGGCAACTACTTTGCCTGATTTTTAGTTAAAACATAGGAAGCATCAAAAGTCTTAAATGAAACAATAGGCTCATTTGATGCAATAGGAGTTTTCTTTTTAGGCAATTTAACATGAGTGGATTGCCTAGAACTAGATGCCTCACTCTTATACATAAAAGCATGATGAGAGCCAGAGTGAGACTTCCTAGAATGAATTCTCCTAATCTTATGTTCGGGATAACCAGCAGGATATAAAATATAGCCTTCGTTATCCTGAACCATGGGAGCTTTGCCCTTAACAAAGTTAGACAATTTCTTAGGGGCATTAAGTTTAACATTGCCTCCCTGTTGGAAGCCAATGCCATCCTTAATGCCAAGGCGTCTCCCTCTATAGAGCATGCTTCTAGCAAATTTAAATTTTTCATTTTCTATCTCATGCTCATTAATTTTAGCACTAAGTTGAGCTATGTGATAATTTTGTTGTTTAATTAAATCTAGGTGATCATGGATAGCATCAACATTAATGTCTCTACATCTCATGCAAATAGAAACTTGATCAACGGTGGATGTAGAGGGTTTTCAAATATTTAATTCATCAATCTTAGCATGTAACATGGCATTCTCATTTCTAAGATTGGAAATAGAAACATTGCAAACATTTAAATCTTTAGCTTTAGACATTAATTTATCATTCTCAATCTTAAGGCTAGAAAGTGATTCATTCAATTTGTCAATCTTAGCAATCAAACTAGCATTTTCATTTTTAAGATTGGCAAATGAATCATCACAAGCATTTAATTTCTCAACCTTAGCAATTAATTTGGTATTTTCAATTCTAAGGTTAGAGATAGTGTCATGGCAAATGCTAAGCTCACTAGTTAATTTTTCACATTTTTCTAACTCCTGAGCATAAGCATTTTTCACCTTAACATGCCTTTTATTTTCCTTAATAAGAAAGTCCTCTTGGCTATCCAAGAGTTCATCCTTCTCATGAATAGCACCTATCAATTCATTTAATTTTTCCTTTTATTGCATGTTTAGGTTGGCAAAAAGGGCAAGCAAGTTATCTTCATCATCACTAGAACTACCCTCATCACTAGATGTAGTATACTTGGGTGTGGTTCTAGCTTGTACCTTCTTTTTCTTTCCGTCCTTTGCCATGAGGCACTTGTGGCCGACGTTGGGGAAGAGAAGGCCTTTGGTGACGGCGATGTTGGCGACGTCCTTGTTGGAGGAGGAGTCGGTGGAGCTCTCATCGGAGTCCCACTCCCGACATACATGGGCATCACCGCCCTTCTTCTTGTAGTATCTCTTCTTTTCCCTCCTCTTTCCCTTCTTGTCGTCGTCCCTGTCACTATCACTAGATAATGGACATTTAACAATAAAATGACCGGGCTTACCACATTTGTAGCAAACTTTCTTAGAGCGGGGCTTGTAATCCTTCCCCCTCCTTTGCTTGAGGATTTGGCGGAAACTTTTGATGATGAGCGCCATCTCCTCATTGTCGAGCTTGGAGGCGTCGATGGGGAGCCTACTTGATGTAGACTCTTCTTTCTTTTCTTCCGTCGCTTTGAATGCGACGGGTTGCACCTCGGGTGTGGAGGTGGCGCCTCGCTCGATGATTTGTTTGGAGCCTTTGATCATTAATTCAAAGCTCACAAACTTTCCTATAACCTCCTCGGGAGACATTAGCTTGTATCTAGGATCACCACAAATTAATTGAACTTGTGTAGGATTAAGAAAAACAAGTGATCTTAGAATAACCTTGACCATTTCATGGTCATCCCATTTTGTGCTCCCGAGGTTGCGCACTTGATTCACCAAGGTCTTGAGCCGGTTGTACATGGCTTGTGGCTCCTCTCCTTGGTTGAGGACGAACCGACTGAGCTCCCCCTTGATCGTCTCCCGCTTGGTGATCTTTGTCACCTCATCCCCTTCGTGCGCGGTCTTGAGTACGTCCCAAATCTCCTTGGCACTCTTCAACCCTTGCACCTTATTATACTCCTCTCGACATAGAGAGGCGAGGAGTATAGTAGTGGCTTGGGAGTTGAAGTGTCGGATGTGGTCGACCTCCTCCAAATCGTAGTCCTTGTCCCCTACCTTTGGTACCTACGCTCCATACTCAACAACATCCCATATGCTTTTGTAGAGTGAGGTTAGGTGATGCCTCATTTTATCACTCCACATAGAATAATCTTCACCGTAAAAAACCGGTGGTTTGCCTAATGGGACGGAAAGTAATGGAGTACGTTTGGAAATGTGAGGATAGCGGAGGGGCATCTTACTATACTTCTTGCGCTCATGGCGCTTAGAAGTGATGGACGCCGATTCGGAGCCGGAGGTGGAGGGTGACAAAGAGTCGGTCTCATAGTAGACCACTTTCTTCATCTTCTTCTTGTCACCTCTCCGTTGTGACTTGATGGAGGAAGATGATTCCTCCTTGTGCTTGTGGCCGGACTCCCTCGAGTGAGTTCTCCCCGAGCTTGCAGATTTGTCGCCGCCGGTCCCAATCTCCCTCTTGGCATGATCTCCCGACATCACTTCGAGTGGTTAGACTCTAATGAAGTACAGGGCTCTGATACCAATTGAAAGTCGCATAGAGGGGGGTGAATAGGCAAATCTGAAATTTACAAACTTTAAGCACAACTACAAGCTGGGTTAGCGTTAGAAATACAATCAAGTCCGAAAGAGAGGGTGAAAACAAATCAACCAAAGAAATAGAGCGGATGAAACGGTGATTTGTTTTACCGAGGTTCGGTTCTTGCAAACCTACTCCCCGTTGAGGTGGTCACAAAGATCGTGTCTCTTTCAACCCTTTCCCTCTCTCAAACGGTCACCTAGACCGAGTGAGCTTTTCTCCTTAATCAACGGGTCACTTAGACCTCTCACAAGGACCACCACAACTTGGTGTCTCTTGCATTGATTACAAGTTGCTTGAGAACAAGAATAGAGGAAGAACAAAAGCGATCCAAGCGACAAGAACTCAAATGAACACGAAAATCTCTCTCTCACTAGCCACTAAGTGTTTGGAGTGAATTTGGACTTGGAGAGGATTTGATCTCTTGATTTGTGTCTTGGAGTGAAGTCTAGAGCTCTTGTATTGAATGCAATAGCTGAAAACTTGGATCCTTGAAGTGGTGGTGGTTGGGGGTATTTATAGCCCCAACCACCAAACCAACCGTTGGGTTGGGCTACTGTCGATGGGCGCACCGGACAGTCCGGTGCGCCACCGGACGTTGTCCGGTGTGCCAGCCACGTCACCCAACCATTAGGGTTCTGACGGTTTCGACCGTTGGAGCGCTGACTTCTTGGGGCACCAGACAGTCCGGTGCCGGACAGGCACTATTCACTATTCAGGTGCGCCTTCTGACGCTGCTCTGACTCTGCGCGAACTGTCCGCACACTATTCACGCACTATTCACCTTTTGCAGACGACCGATGGCGCAGTAGCCGTTGCTCCGCGTGGCACACCGGACAGTCCGGTGCTACACCAGACAATCCGGTGAATTATAGCGGAGTGGCCTGGAGAAAACCCGAAGCTGAGGAGTTCAGAGTTGATCTCCCTGGTGCATCGGACACTGTCCGGTGGCACACCTGACAGTCTGGTGCGCCAGACCAGGGCAGCATTCGGTTTCTTTTGCTCCTTTCTTTTTGAACCCTAACTTGTTCTTTTTATTGGTTTGTGTTGAACCTATGGCACCTGTAGAACATATAATCTAGAGCAAACTAGTTAGTCCAAATTTGTTTGTGTTGGGCAATTCAACCACCAAAATCATTTAGGAAAAGGTTTGACCCTATTTCCCTTTCAAGCACTTTCAGTTCTAAGACAAGAAATCGAATCATTGCAAATATTAAGCTCTTTAGACAAGTTTTCACATTTTTCTACTTCAAGAGAATAAGCATTTTTCAACTTAACAAATTTTTTATTTTCCTTAACGAGCAAGTCCTCTTGGCTTTCCAAGATATCATCCTTCTCATTAATGGTTTCTATTAATTCATTTATTTTCTTCTTTTGGTCCTTGGTAAGGTTTGCAAAAAGAGAAGTTAAATCATCATTATCATCACTAGAGCTACCCTCATCACCGGAAGTAGTGTATTTGGGGGTATCTCTAGAGTGTACCTTCTTCTTTTTGTTGTCCTTAGCCTTGAGGCATTTGTGGCCGACGTTGGGGAAGAGAAGGCCCTTGTTGACGACGATATTGGTGGCCTCCTCGTTGGAGGAGTCGATGGAGCTTTTGTCAGAGTCCCATTCCCACCCAATGTGTGCTTTGCCACCCTTCTTCTTGTTGTAGTATCTTTTCTTTTCCATCTTCTCCTTCCCTTTCTTGTCGTTGTCCTTGTCATTGTCACTTGTATATGGACATTTTGCAATAAAGTGACCGGACTTACCACACCTGTAGCAAACCCTCTTGGAGCGGGGTTTATAGTCCTTCCCCTTCCTTTGCTTGAGGATTTGCCGGAAGCTCTTGATGATAAGGGCCATCTCCTCATTATCGAGCTTGGAGGGGTTGATTGGGAGTCTACTTGGTGTAGGCTCTTCCTTCTTTTCTTCCGTTGCTTTGAATGCAACGGGTTGCACCTCGGGTGTGGAGGTGGCGCCTTGCTCCAAGTTGACAATGTGTTTGGAGTCTTTGATCATAAGTTCAAACACTAGTAGAGATCTTATCATCGATGATGTTCGTATTGCATCACGAAATATGCAGGTATCGTCTCAGATAAAGATTTGTGACGAATTTGTGACGATTCCGATTTGGTCATAGGGGTCGCGTCACATTTGTTGTGTTGTGACAGACTGCCCATTTTCGTCATCGATGTGTATCCATTCTGTGACGAAATACGCGTTGTCATGGAAGTGAATTCATTCTATGACGATCAGGTTTGGTCATGGATGAAGGCACTTTTCCGTCATAATCCGTCGTCTGCCCGGGCTAGCTGACGGCGTCGTTAACGTCGTTTGCTTTCTGTGATGGTCCGGTATTGTCATAGATAGAGCCGTGTTTTGGTCATTAACAACCGTTTGGAAGGGTCCCGATGGAGTATGACGTCAGCGCTGACGTGGCTAGTGACCTGGCAGCTGACGTCAGCGCTGACGTGGCAGCTGACGTGTCATATGTTTTATTATATGCCACCAGTTTGGTCACAGATGTGCAGAGAATAATTTTATTGGAAATTGCAAAAGATACTAGAACAGAGGAATGAGTACACAATCCCATATTCCGCAGATGAATAAAACTAGTATTCTAGTGAGGATACAAACTAAGTGGACAACACTGAACTCAGTTCACAACATCACCACTTGACTTCACATTTCAGTTGAGTTTGCACAAACATAACATCATATAATAAAAAGTTGACACCCACGAGCAACTTGAGTTTTTGGGTACCCTCATGTCAAAGAACAGGCCAAACACAATAGCTTTGACCAGTAGCCCTCATGTCGAAGAAGAAGCGTTACCATGCAAGGACAAGAGCTTCTTGATGAGCACATTGGTCTCCTCCATCTCCTTGCTGTTCTTCTCTGTTATCTTCTTGTACTCCTCCAACTCCCTTTGTGTCCTCGCCTGCTGTTCCTCAGCTTCTTCACATTTCTTCCTGAGCTGGTCGAGTTCACCTTGAACAGCAGCCGTCGCTTCAGCTGCAAGTTGTTCCCGAAACTCACTTTGATTTGATGATGATGACTTGGAGGATGCCGATGTTTTGATGCCAACGCTCTTCATGAATTGGTGTGAGCTGCTCTGGGACAGCACCTTGGACACAAGGTGCACACTGGATGCTAGCATCTCACCTTCAGCAACAGGTTCAGCCCTCAAAGCCTCCATATGAGACTGAAATATCATGGACAGAAAACAGTTACATGTTAATGCTAATGAGCAATAGCAAGATGCCAATTGTTAGTTATTGCAATAATTTGAGGAAGACATATGACACAAGGTGTTTATAATGAAAAAATAACCACTGCTACACTGACAGAAACTGATTGCAGTTGGCATTTGCTTTGTAGAGGTAAAAATGCAGAGATTTAGGCACAAATTATCTGTGATATCATGTTCCTTTCCAGAAGACTGTTAGTTGGACAATCAGACAATAAAATTTCTATTTTCTAAAAATTAAAAACTGATAAGATGTGACATCTAGTGATGACAAATTATAGCAGATTTGGAGCTGACAATAATGTGAAACTCATCAATGGTGGAAGGATACTAGAGAGTAGCAAAATTGTTCCTAAATCTTTCTTAGTTAGAGATATTGTCCTGCAAAATGTGTTTGATATCTACCCAATATTTCAAGTGAATGATGAACTATGTTGCCTCATATGATCTCATAAAAAATACACTAAATAAAGCAAACAAATGAACTTACAAGTGCTTCTCTTGCCGGTTCACACAGGCCACGTTTGGAGCTGGTATGGCAGGTCTTGAAGGCGTCCACCGCATCTATTTCCTCAGTCTGATCTAAGCTGGGTTCTTCTATGTTTCTCTTGTGCTTCTGTTTTGTGGATAAACAATCACAGCGAAGTTTTCTCAGATCAAATGCAATAGAAGTTGTTGAGTGCAAAAGTGCAGGTAGTAGTACAAGGTAATATTTACTTACATATGCATGTAAGTGTGCCACATAGCAGCGATAACCCGTAGCCTGATGAAACTTGACTTGACTGCGGTTCTGCTTGTTCTTTTCACTTATTTCCTACAAGAGAATGAACATGTCAGATTAGATCATAGGTTCAATATGCGAAGATCCTTTGCAAACTTATAGTGAAAGAAGAATATATGACAAGATACCCATACCATGTTCTTTGGATCAGACCACTTTGCAACTAATGCCCTCCACTGTTCATCAGTCATGTAAGATACAGAAGAAGTTGTCCTAATATTTACTTACACCATTGAAGTATTTCTGCTTGAGCCGATAACGCTGGTTTTTTACCGCAGAGCGTAGCATATCGGTGCAAGCTTCCTTTGTTGCCTTGTCCTCAGTGTTAACGGACAATCGCCCCCTATGCATATGACAATTCCATAGTTAGTCAATTCAGGTTAAGCAGTATACAAGTGAACCATAGAATCAGTAATGCACTTACATTTAGCTGTGACACAAAGCTGTTGTAGTATTTTTGGTCATCCTTGTAATCTTTCCAACGAGTTAGGATAGGCATGGTTTCTCGAATAATGATGCTAGCTTCTGATGCAAACTTGGGTCCCGGTGGCGGCGATTAGGGTTGGAGAAAATTGAACTTGCATTAACACCATAACTATGATTAAATTGAACAAAATTGAAAACCACATCAAACACATGCATATATGAAATAAAATTCAAACACACATGGAACCTTATTGTCAAAAACACAACACATCAAACCTTGGCTTTTCTCCCCGCCCTGCCGCTGTTCTGTCCACGCCCGCCGTAGCTCTGCGCACGACGTCGCTGCTTTGCCGCGCCCGAAGCTTCTCTGCCCTCGCTGTTTTCACGACGACGCCGTTCTTCCAACGGCGGACCTAGGATTTTGGAGGGTATGCATCATAAAACTTAATAATTAACCGGAAATTAAGCGGACGACGCCGTTCTCTGACCTCGTTCGCTGCGACGCTAACTAGTTGCCGATCAAGCGGATGACCGAAGTCGGCGTCGTTGAGTGTCGTAACCTGAGGGCCGAGACTGAGATCGTCAATCGTAGAACGTAGAAGCGCAGATCGCAGAAGGCAGAAGCAGAACAGCCATGCAGATCGCAGAATGGCGGCTGGGAACACCTTAACAGAACGACAGATGGGAACAGGTACTACGCTAACAATTCTGTTCTGATTAGGCCCAACTGACCAACTTATGCACTCTAACTTTCTTTACTTATAAGAACAAGCGAGTAGTCTAGTGGTAACACTGACTCGAAGCTAGGCGCAGGTCTCTGGTTCGAAGCTCCACGGGAGCAATTTTTTTGCCAAATAAATCTTAGCACATGCGTCGCCGGGCCGCGCGTCGCCACTTCCAGTTGGTGGGCCAGGGTCGCATCGCCAGGCGGGGGCTGTGTCCCACTTTATATTACCAAAAAATGCGGGCCATGTAGGCCAAGGATCCCACGCCGTCAAGTGGTGTACACGTGGGGCGTTTTTTACTAAAACTCATCTGTGACCAATTTATTTTATCATTACGTCAGCCAAACAAGACAAATTAGCGATGACGATATCAAATCTAATCTATGACGAAATTGTTGCGTCCAAAATTTGTGTCTATGATGTTCCTTTCATTTTCATCATTAATATTCAAGTTTAATCTTCGTCACTTGTAATTGTTGACGAAGATGTAAATTTGGTCATAGAAAGGTATCAATCTGTGACTGAAGTCACCAGCGTCACGAGAAAATCGTCACTGATGATCACATTCTTACTAGTGAAAGCTCACAAATTTGCCAATTACTTCCTCGGGAGACATAAGCAATGGGTTGCACCTCGAGCGGCCTGTCGGACATCATGATGTTCTTGTGTGGATGATGAGCTCCAACTTGCTTTCCCTGCTTGACATGTGCTACAAATCCTGTCTTTCTCAAAATAAACATTTGTTAGTCCTAAAATGTGTTCTCCCTTTAGAAGCATGTGAAGATTCTTCATCCCAACATGGGCAAGTCGGCGATGCCAGAGCCAGCCCATATTAGTCTTAGCAATTAAGCAAGTGTCTAGTTCAACAGTGTTATCATTAAAATCAACTAAATATAGCTCACCATCTAACACTCTCTTAAATGCTATTGAATCATCACTTCTTCTAAAGATAGTAACACCAACATTAGTAAAAAGACAGTTGTAGCCCATTTTACATAATTGAGAAACTGAAAGCAAGTTGTAATCTAAAGAATCTACAAGAAAAACATTGGAAATGGAATGGTCAGAAGATATAGCAATTTTGCCAAAACCTTTGACCAAACCTTGATTTTTATCCCCGAATGTAATCGTTCTTTGGGGATCTTCATTTTTCTCATATGAGGAGAACATCTGTTTCTCCCCTGTCATGTGGTTTGTGCACCCGCTATCGATTATACAACTTGGTCCACCGGATGCATAAACCTACAAAACAAATTTAGGCCTTGTTCTTATGTACCCAAACGGTCTTGGGTCCTTTGACATTAGAAACAAGCACCTTGGGTACCCAAGCACAAGTCTTGGGGCTCTTGTGTTTGCCCTCAACATATTTGGCAACTACTTTGCCTGGTTTGTTAGTTAACACATAAGAAGCATCTGAGAGCACCTAGAGGGGGTGAATAGGTGATCCTGTAAAAACAACACTAAATAGCACAAACTCTTCACTTGATTGTTCCTTTAAAATGAGTATTGATCTTAGGAACAAAAGCACAAGTGATTAAATGAGAACTCAAGACGAGAAACAAATCACAATGAAAAGTAACACAAGAGACACAGTGATTTTATCCCATGGTTCGTCCAATGCCTTCTCCACGTTGTGGTGACCTCCTTTGGTCAAAGATTGCACTCAATCCCTCTCAAGTGATCCAATGATTAACCTTGAGTACCACGATTTTCTTTCTTAGAGTTGTTTCCCGTTCGTGAGGAATCTCCACAAGTTGAAGCCTCTCACCCCTACAACGTTGATCACAACAAAAGCCACAAGAGTAAGGGAGGAAAAGGAACATACACAAGAACTAGAATCGCAGCAATGACACGCACACAAGTCAAGAAAAGAGCACATAAACACAGCGCAGGGAGTTTACAACTCAAGAATTGCTCAAATCTCAAACATGAAGATTCGGATGCGTGCTTGCGGAGTCTAGGCGTCTTAGGATGTTCAATGGAGGCTTGGTATAGTGCCCCATGCGCCTAGGGGTCCCTTTTATAGCCCCAAGGCAGCTAGGAGCCGTTGGATCTCCATTTGGTAGGCAATTCTTGCCTTCTGTCGGTTGGCGCACCGGACAGTCCGGTGCGCCACCAAACATGAACAGTGCCAATTTCTTTCCTCTTCTGGCGAAGCCGACCGTTGAGCCTTTGGTCCCCTTGGCGCATCAGACACTGTCCGGTGCACACCGGACAGTCTGGTGTGGCCTGGTGACCGTTGGCTTTGGCCACGCGTCAGCCGCTGATCGCGCTGCCGACCGTTGGTGCGGGCGCTGTTGGCTCACCGGACAGTCCGGTGCGCCACCGGACAGTCCGGTGATTTTTAGCCATGGCACCCTCGCCGATTCCCAAGAGCAGCGAGTTCGCTGCTGAACCAGCCTATGCACCAAAGGCTCGTGCAAGTTTGGCTGGACTTAGCCAAACTTCTCCATTCCAACTTTATTTGATTTATCAAGGTTCCTAGCACTTAGAGAAATATGTTAGTATCAAAACAATTCAATAAGTCTAGAGTCATACCTTGATTGTTGATTTGCACTTCTTTAACACTTAATATACATCACCTTAAAAACAATATGTGTTGGGCATCTAATCACCAAAACATTTATAGAAATTTCCCAAGGGCACATTTCCCTTTCAATCTCCCCCTTTTTGGTGATTTATGCCAACACATTTAAAAGCATCTTAAAGTGCAATATCATTCTCAAAAAGTGCAAATTGAAGACCAATTCAACTCACATAGGATTTGGCATATTTGGATCACTTTTGCCACCACTTGATTTATTTTCACAAAACAAATTCTTTTCCTATCTCTATATCAAAAACACTTGTTTTGGCAAATCAAGAGTTCTTTCAAGAGTAAATTTGATCAAATGCCATAAACTCCCCCTTTTTCCCATAATCAATAGTCTCCCCCGTAAGAGAATAATTGTTTCAATAAGAGGGTTTTGATCAAACACAAAGATTCTAACTCTACAATTTTTGAAATTCACAAGTGGTTGGCTGATTCATTTGCTTTGGCCTTAATTAATTTCTCCCCCTTTGGTATTAAGCCCCAAAACAGGAGAACTTTTGGCCCTTTAACCCCATTGCCTCACCAAAGTGTCAAATACGAGCAAAAAGGCAATGAGAATATTAGTACGAACTTGGGACAAGATACACTTATACCGGAGCGCAGTGGAAGCCCTTTCTTTGTCCAAGTTCACTTTTCCCTTTCAATACATCTTTGAGAATATGTCAATAGTACTCAACAAATAAGTTAGTCTCAAGAGAGTCAAGTTGTAGCACATCCTCCCCCTTAACATGTGCATCATTTGCATAGGGACTTGTGAGGTCCTGGGATGACTTGTACAACTTGAGCACCAAAAATAAGCACTAAAAGATATGAATGCTTAAAGTTACATGATCAAAGGCATAGAACACATGTATGTTGTAGATCAATCCAAGTTACGCGAATCTAGGACATTTAGCTCACTACATAACCTGCAAAACCTTTTCTCATCTAAAGGCTTGGTGAAGATATCGACTAGCTGGTTCTCGGTGCTAATATGATAAATATCGATATCTCCTCTTTGCTGGTGGTCTCTCAAGAAGTGATGCCGGATGTCTATGTGTTTAGTGCAGCTGTGTTCAACAGGATTATCCGCCAAGTGGATTGCACTCTCATTGTCACATAGGAGTGGGACTTTGCTCAAATTATAGCTAAAGTCCCGGAGGGTTTGCCTCATCCAAAGTAGTTGCGCACAACACTGTCATGCGGCAACGTACTCAGCCTCAGCGGTGGATAGGGCAACGAAAGTTTGTTTCTTAGAGCTCCAAGACACCAAGGACCTTTCCAACAACTGACAAGTCCCTGATGTGCTCTTCCTATCAACCTTGCACCCGGCATAGTCGGAATCTGAGTATCCGATTAAGTCAAAGGTAGACCCCTTTGGATACCAGATCCCGAAGCAAGGCGTAGAAACTAAATATCTAAGAATTCGCTTAACGGCCACAAGGTGACACTCCTTGGGGTTGGATTGAAATCTAGCACACATGCATACACTTAGCATAATATCCGGTGTACTAGCGCAAAGATAAAGCAAGGATCCTATCATAGACTGGTATGCCTTTTGATCAACGGACTTACCTCCTTTGTTGAGATCTAGACGTCCGTCCATTCCCATTGGTGTCTTTGTGGGCTTTGCATCCTTCATCCCAAACCTCTTGAGCAAATCTTGAGTGTATTTCGTTTGGGAGATGAAGGTTCCTTCCTTGAGTTGCTTCACTTGAAAACCAAGAAAGTAGTTCAACTCGCCCATCATTGACATCTCGAATTTTTGCATCATCACCCTGCTAAACTCCTCACAAGACTTTTGATTAGTAGAACCAAATATAATGTCATCGACATATATTTGGCGTACAAAGAGATCACCATTGCAAGTCTTAGTAAAGAGAGTAGGATCAGCTTTCCCAACCTTGAAAGCATTAGTAATAAGGAAATCTATAAGGCATTCATACCATGCCCTTGGGGCTTGCTTAAGTCCATAGAGCGCCTTAGAGAGCTTGTAGACGTGGTCGAGATACCTATCATCCACAAAGCCAGGGGTTGTTCCACATATACCTCCTCCTTGATTGGTCCATTGAGGAAGGCGCTCTTCACGTCCATTTGAAAAAGCTTAAAAGAGTGGTGAGCAGCATAGGCCAATAAATTCGAATTGATTCTAGCCTAGCCACAGGAGCAAAAGTCTTCTCAAAATCCAAACATGTGACTTGGGCATATCCTTTTGCCATAAGTCGAGCCTTGTTTCTTGTCACCACACTGTGTTCGTCTTGCTTGTTGCGGAACACCCACTTGGTTCCCACAACATTTTGCTTTGGACGTGGCACCATGCTCCAGATTTCATTTCTTTTGAAGTTGTTGAGCTCTTCCTGCATGGCCAACACCCATTCCGGATCCTGCAAGGCTTCTTCTACCCTGAAAGGCTCAATAGAAGAAACAAACGAGTAATGCTCACAAAAGTTAGCTAAACGTGAGCGAGTGGTTACTCCCTTGCTGATGTCACCCAGAACCTGATCTACTGGATGATTTCTTTGAATCGTTGGCCGGACTTGAGTTGAAGGAATTTGTGGAGCTTCTTCCTCCTTATCCTGTTCTTCATGTTCTCCCCTTTGATCCAGCCCTTCGTCTTGAGGTACATGTTCCTCATCTTGAGTTGGGGGATGCACCAATGTAGAGGAAGAGGGTTGATCTTGCTCTTGTTGTTCCTGCGGTCGCACATCACCTATTGCCATTGTTGGCATTGCAGCCGTCGGAACCTCATCCTCATCTACATCATCAAGATCAACTTGCTCTCTTGGAGAGCCATTAGTTTCGTCAAATACAACATCGCTAAAGACTTCAACTAATCCTGATGACTTGTTGAAGACCCTATACTCCTTTGTATTTGAGTCATAACCTAGTAAAAAGCCTTCTACAGCTTTGGGAGCAAACTTCGAATGTCTACCTTTCTTTACCAAAATGTAACATTTGCTCCCAAATATACGAAAATATGAAACATTGGGTTTGCTACCGGTTAGGAGTTCATATGACATCTTCTTGAGGAGGCGATGTAGGTAGAGCCGGTTTATGGCATGGCAGGATGTATTCACAGCTTCCGACCAAACCCGCTCATACGTCTTGTATTCGCCAAGCATAGTCCTTGCCATGTCAATCAGCGTCCTGTTCTTCCTCTCTACTACACCATTTTGTTGTGGTGTGTAGGGAGCGGAGAACTCGTGCTTGATGCCTTCTTCCTCAAGATAATCTTTGACTTGAAGGTTCTTGAATTCCAATCCATTATCGCTCCTTATCTTTTTCACTTTTAGCTCAAATTCATTTTGAGCTCTCCTTAAGAAGCGCTTTAGGGTTCCTTGGGTCTCAAATTTATCCTGCAAAAAGAAAACCCAAGTGAAGCGGGAAAAATCATCTACAATAACAAGACCATACTTACTTCCCCCGATGCTGAGATAAGAAACGGCCCCGAAGAGATCCATGTGTAGGAGCTCCAGTGGTCTTGATGTTGTCATCACATTCTTGCTTTGATGAGTACTTCCCACCTGCTTCCCTGCTTGGCACGCTGCACAAGGTCTCTCTTTCTCAAAACAGACATCGGTTAGTCCTAACACATGTTCTCCCTTTAGAAGATTATGAAGGTTCTTCAGTCCAACATGTGCTAGACGGCGGTGCCAGAGCCAGCCCATATTAGTCTTAGTAATTAAGCATGCATCTAGATCGGCATTCTCTTTTGAGAAATCAACTAAGTAGAGATTGTCGTCTAATACACCCTTAAAAGCTAATGAACCATCACTTCTTCTAAAGACAGATACATCAATATTTTCAAATAAACTATTATAGCCCATATGACATAATTGGCTTATGGACAACAAATTGTACCCGAGCGATTCTACTAAAAACACATTAGAGATCGAATGCTCGTTGTGATGGCTATCTTGCCTAAGCCTTTGACCTTGCCTTGGTTCCCATCTCCAAAGATAATAGTGTCTTTGGAGTCCCTGTTCTTGACGTAGGAAGTGAACATTTTCTTCTCCCCCATCATGTGGTTTGTGCATCTGCTATCAATAATCTAGCTTGAGCCCCCGAATGCATAAACCTGCAAGGTAATTAAGCTTGGGTTTTAGGTACCCAACTCTTATTGGGTCCTACAAGGTTAGTTACAACAGATTTTGGACCCAAATGCAAGTTTTGTCTCTCTTGCATTTAGATCCCAACTTTCTAGCAACTACTTTAGCATTTTTACATGTCAATACAAATGAAGCATCACATGCATCATAAATAGTAGTTGGACCAGTGGATACTTTCCTAGGCACATGAGAAACAACATGATTACGCCTAGGCCTATTTCTACCATGAGCATACGAGGAGCTAGTTGCAAACATGGCATGAGAACTAAATACATCATCATGACACACAGGAAAAACAGAATGATTATGACACTTATCATGATGAATAACATTAGGAACTTTCTTATATAGATAGGCATGGTTCTTTTGAGAACTACTAGCCATAGGAGCCTTCCTTTTCTCCTTGTTGAGATTGGAAGTCCTATGGCTTGTGAAGTTCTTGGTCTCCTTTTGGAAACCAAGTCCATCCTTAATTGAGGGGTGTCTACCAAAGGTGTAGGCATCCCTAGCCAATTTTAGTCTCTCATAGTTATCCTTGCAAGCCTTAAGTTGAGCATTAAGTCTTGCAACATCATTGTTTAATTTAAGAATAGTGGAGGCATGTTCATTACAAGCATCAATATCAAAATCTTTACACCTATTGCAGATTACAACATGCTCTACACATGAACTAGCCACATTAAGTTTTTCTAGTTTAGTGTTTAAATCAGCATTCAAATTTTTTAGACTAGAAATATAATCATGACAGGTAGACAATTCAAAAGACAACAGTTCATTTTTCTTAACTTCTAGTGCAAGAGATTTTTGAACACTAATAAACTTATCATGTTCCTCATAGAGAATATCTTCTTGTTTTTCTAGTAGCTTATCTTTTTCATTAAGAGCATCAATCAATTCATTTATTTTGTCTACCTTGGATCTATCTAATCCATTAAAAATATCACTATAATCTATTTCATCATCATCAGAGAATTCATCATCACTAGAAGAAGTGTACTTAGGTGTATCTCGTATACATACCTTCTTCTCCTTAGCCATGAGGTATGTGTGTCGTTCGTCGAGGAAGAGAGAAGACTTGTTGAAGGCCGAGGCAGCTAGTCCTTCATCATCGGAGTTGGATGAAGAATAGTCGGAGTCCCACTCTTTTCCAATGTGCGCCTCGCCCTTCACCTTCCTATAGTTCTTATTCCTTTCCTTCTTCCCATACTTTTCTTATGCCTGGTCATTGTTATTATCGGGACATTATGCTATGAAATGACTAGACTTACTGCATTTGAAGAAGGAGCGCTTTCCCCTCGATTTGTTCTTGTTATGGTACTCCTTGCGTCCCTGCAAGGCAGTCTTGAAGCGCTTGATGATGAGCGCCATTTCGTCCTCGTTGAGCCCGGCAGCCTCCACTTGTGCTACCTTGCTAGGTAGCGCCTCCTTGCTGCTGGTTGCTTTGAGAGCAACGGGTTGCGGCTCGTGTAGAGGAAGCGGTCCATTTAAGGCATCGTCCACATACCTCGCTTCTTTCACCATCATGCGCCTGCTCACGATTTTTTCGAGAATTTCCTCGGGCGTCATCTTGGTGTACCTAGGGTTCTCACGAATAAGATTTACAAGATGAGGATCAATAACGGTGAATGACCTTAGCATGAGTCGGACGACGTCATGATCTGTCCATCTTGTGCTTCTATAGCTTCGAATTTTGTTGACAAGGGTCTTGAGCCTGTTGTATGTTTGTGTTGGCTCCTCTCCCCTTATCATGGCGAATCTCCCCAGCTCGCCTTCCACCAGTTCCATCTTGGTGATCATGGTGGTGTCATCACCCTCTTGAGAGATCTTGAGGGTATCCCATATTTGCTTGGCATTGTCCAAGCCGCTCACTTTGTTGTATTCATCCCTGCATAGAGATGTTAGCAAAACAGTAGTGGCTTGGGCATTCTTATGTATTTGCTCATTGATGAGCACATGATTTTCAGTGCTATCAAAATGCATTCCATTTTCAACAATCTCCCAGATACTAGGATGGAGGGAAAATAAATGACTACACATTTTATGACTCCAAAATGAATAATCCTCTCCATCGAAGTGTGGGGGTTTTCCAAGTGGAATAGATAGTAAATGGGCATTTAAGTTATAAGGGATGCGAGAATAGTCAAAAGAATAGTTTTGATTAACCGTTTTCTTTTTCGACGAAGAGTCTTCATCGTCGTCATCCCTGGGTGAAGAAGAGGAGGCGTCGCTATCATAGTAGATAATCTTCTTAATGTGCCTCTTCTTCTTTCCATCCCTCTTCTTGTGACTTGAGCCTGAGTCAGTGGGCTTGTCGTCTTTTGGCTCGTAGAGGGTCTCCTTCTCCTTGTCGTTGATCACCATCCCCTTGCCTTTAGGATCCATCTCTTCAGGCGGCTAGTCCCTAAATGAAGAGTACGACTCTGATACCAATTGCGAGCACCAAGAGGGGGGGGTGAATAGATGATCCTGTAAAAACAACACTAAATAGCACAAACATGGTTTATGGTATGTTAGCAAGATTCAAACCAAGATGTTATAGAGAGAACTCTTCACTTGATTGTTCCTTTAAAATGAGTATTGATCTTAGGAACAAAAGCACAAGTAATTAAATGAGAACTCAAGAAGAGAAACCAATCACAATGAAAAGTAACACAAGAGACACGTGATTTTATCCCGTGGTTCGACCAATGCCTACTCCACGTTGTGGTGACCTCCTTCGGTCAAGGATTGCACTCAATCCCTCTCAAGTGATCCAATGATCAACCTTGAGTACCACAGTTTTCTTTCTTAGAGTTGTTTCCCGTTCGTGAGGAATCTCCACAAGTTGGAGCCTCTCACCCTTACAACGTTGATCACAACAAAAGCCACATGAGTAAGGGAGGGAAAGGAACATACACAAGAACTAGAATCGCAGCAATGAAACGCACACAAGTCAAGAAAAGAGCACACAAATATAGCGCAGGGAGTTTACAACTCAAGAAGTGCTCAAATCTCAAACACGAAGATCCAGATGCGTGCTTGCGGAGTCTAGGCATCTTAGGATGTTCAATGGAGGCTTGGTATAGTGCTCCATGCACCTAGGTGTCCCTTTTATAGCCCCAAGGCAGCTAGGAGCCGTTGGATCTCCATTTGGAAGGCAATTCTTGCCTTCTGTCAGTTGGCGCACCGGACAGTCCGGTGCACCACCGACATGAGCAGTGCCCGATTTCTTTCCTATTCTAGCGAAGCCGACCGTTGAGCCTTTGGTCCCCTTGGCGCACCGGACACTTTTCGGTGCATACCAGACAGTTCGGTGCGGCCTGGTGACCGTTGGCTCTAGCCACGCGTCGCCCGTTGATCGCAATGTCGACTGTTGGCGTGGGCGCTGTTGGCTCACCGGACAGTCCGGTGCACCACCGGACAGTCCGGTGATTTTTAGCCACGACGCCCTCGCCAAATTCCAAGAGCAGCCAGTTCGCTGCTGAACTAGCCTGTGCACCGGAGACTGTCCGGTGCACACCGGATAGTCTGGTGCACCGAAGGCTGGTGCATGTTTGGCTAGACTTAGCCAAACTTCTCCAATCCAACTTTATTTTATTTGTCAAGGTTCCTAGCACTTAGAGAAATATGTTAGTATAAAAAACAATTCACTAAGGCTAGAGTCATACCTTGATTCTTGATTTGCACTTCTTTAACACTTAATATACATCACCTTAAAAACAATATGTGTTGGGCATCTAATCACCAAAACATTTATATAAATTGCCCAAGGGCACATTTTCCTTTCAGCATCCAAAGTCTTAAATGAGATATTATGCTCATTTGATGAATTTGCAATTTTCTTTTTAGGCATTTTGATATGAGTTGAATGCCTAGAGCTATATGCCTCATTACTATACATAAAAGCATGATGAGAAACAGAATGAGGTTTTCTAGCATGAATCCTCCTAATCTTGTGCTCAAGATAGTTTTTAGGATATAAAATGTAACCCTCTCTATCTTGAACCATGGGAGCCTTACCCTTAACAAAATTAGAGAGTTTGTTCTTGGGGGCATTAAGCTTGATGTTGCTTTGGCTCCCTTGTTGGAAGCCAATGCCATCCTTAATGCCAGGGCATCTCCCATTATAAAGCATGCTTCGAGCAAATTTAAATTTTTCATTCTCTAACTCATGCTCGGCAATTTTAGCATTTAATTTAGCTATGTGATCATTTTGTTCTTTAATCATAGCAATATGATCATTCATAGCATCAATATTAATATCTCTAAATCTAGTGCAAATGGTGACATGCTCAACATTGGATGTAGAAACATTGCAAGCATTCAATTCTTCTATCTTAGCATTTAAACTAGCATTTTTAGTTCTAAGACAGGAAATTGAATCATTGCAAATATCAAGCTCTTTAAATAAATTTTCACGTTTTTCTACCTCTAGAGGATAATCATTTTTCAACTTAATAAATTTTTTTATTTTCCTTAACGAGCAAGTCCTCTTAGCATTCCAAGAGATCATCCTTCCCGTTAATGGTTTCTATTAATTCATTAATCTTTTTCTTTTGATCTTTGGTAAGGTTAGCAAAAAGAGAAGTTAAATCATCTTCATTATCACGAGAGCTACCCTCATCATCTGATGTAGTATATTTGGGGGTATCTCTAGAATGTACCTTCTTCTTTTTGTCGTCCTTAGCCATTAGGCATTTGTGGTCGACGTTGGGGAAGAGAAGGCCCTTGTTGATAGTGATGTTGGTGGCTTCCTCGTCGGAGGAGGAGTCAGTGGAGCTTTCGTCAGAGTCCCATTCCCGCCCCATGTGCGCGTCGCCACCCTTCTTGTAATATCTCTTCTTCTTCATCTTCTTCTTCCCTTTCTTGTCGTCGTCCCTGTCACTATCACTTGTATATGGACATTTTGCAATAAAGTGCCCGGACTTACCACACCTATAGCAAACCCTCTTGGAACAGGGTTTGTATTCCTTCCCCTTTCTTTGTTTGAGGATTTACCGAAAGCTCTTAATGATAAGAGCCATCTCCTCATTGTCAAGCTTGGAGGCGTCGATTGGGACTCTACTTGGTGTAGACTCTTCTTTCTTCTCTTCCAGTTCTTTGAATGCAACGGGTTGTACCTCGGGTGTAGAGGTGGCACCTTGCTCCAAGTTGACAATGTGTTTGGAGTATTTGATCATAAGTTCAAAGCTCACAAACTTGCCAATAACCTCATTGGGGGACATCTGTTTGTATCTAGGATCTCCACGAATTAATTGAACTTGAGTAGGATTACGAAAAACGAGAGATCTTAGAATAACCTTGACCATTTCATGGTCATCCCATTTTGTGCTCCCGAGGTTGCGCACTTGGTTGACCATTGTTTTTAGCCGGTTGTACATCACTTGTGGCTCCTCTCCTTTGTTGAGGACGAATCGACCGAGCTCTCCCTCGATTGTCTCGCGCTTGGTGATCTTGGTCACATCGTCCCCTTCGTGCACCGTCTTGAGGACATCCCAAATTTCTTTGGCATTTTCAACCCTTGCACCTTACTGTACTCCTCTCGACACAAGGAGGCAAGGAGTATAGAAGTTGCTTGGGAATTAAAATGCCTTATTTGGGTGGCCTCATCGGAGTCGTAGTCCTCGTCGCCCACTTGTGGTGCCTGCGCTCCAAACTCAACAATATCCCATATACTTTCGTGGAGTGAGGTTAGATGCTGCCTCATTTTATCACTCCACATACAATAATCCTCACCATCAAAGTATAGAGGTTTGCCTAGGGGTACGAAAAGTAAAGGAGCGCGTTTAGGAATGCGAGGGTAACGTAGAGGCATCTTACTATACTTCTTGCGCTCTTGGCGCTTCGAAGTGGTAGACTCGACGCTAGATGTGGAAGGTGATGAAGAGTTGGTCTCGTAGTAGACCACCTTCTTCATTTTCTTTTTCTTCTTGTCACCCTTCCTATGTGACTTGATGGAGGAGGCAGATTCCTCCTTGTGCTTGTCGCCGGCCTCCCCGTTCATCGTTCTTCCTTCCCGAGCCTTCGGGCTTGTCGCCGATGACCATCTCCCTCTTAGCGTGTTCTCCCGACATCACTTCGAGTTGTTAGACTCTAATGAAGCATCGGGCTCTAATACCAATTGAAAGTCGCCTAGAGGGGTGAATAAGCGAAAACTGAAATTTACAAACTTTAAACATGCACTATGCTCGAGGTTAGCGTTAGAAATAATTCAGAGTGCAGAAGATAGTTCTTCTTGCTATGAGTTGCTCAATCAATGCGGATAACCTTTGGAGCAAACTCAAATAAATGTGAGCAAGTGAACTTTTAGAGAGAGGAAATAAAGGGAAACAAATCAAGTGATGATCAACACAAATGAACACGGTGATTTGTTTACCGAGGTTTGGTTCCAAAGAACCTAGTCCCCGTTGAGGAGGCCACAAAGGCCGAGTCTATTCCAACCCTTTCCCTCTCTCAATCGGTCACACAGACCGGTCGAGTGCTTCTCCTTAATCACTTGGGTCACTAAGACCCCGCAAGGATCACCACACACTTAGGTGTCTTTTGCTAGCTTTACAAATCACTTAGAAGAATAAGAATGAGAAGGAGAAAGCAATCCAAGCAACAAAAGAACACAAATGATCCTCTCTCAAGTCTCTAAGCAATTGAGTTGATTTTGGAGCTTGGAGTGGATTGAATGCTTTGATTGTGTCTTTGGAGTGTATTCTTTGCTCTTGTATTGAATGAGAAGTGTAAGAGGCTTGGATGCCTCGAATGGAGGTGGTTGGGGGTATTTATAGCCTCCAACCACTTCCTAGCCGTTGGCTGACTTTGCTGTCAACGGGCACACCGGACAGTCCGGTGGTGCTCCGGGCATGGCATTGTTCACTGTCCGGTGAGTGCCACGTCAGCCAACCGTTGGGATTTGGAGCTGTTGACCATTGAAGTCCTTTGTCCTCATGTGGCACCGGACAGTCTGTTGGCACACCGGACAATCTGGTGCGTTCTGACTTTGCAGTTCTGACTTCTGACTTATGCACTGTTCACTGTTCCTCCATCAGCGCAGTCGACCGTTGGCGAAGTTGACCGTTGCTCCGTTGGCACACCGAACAGTCCGATGAATTTTAGTAGAGTGGCTCTGAGAAAACTCGAGAGCGGCCAGTTCGCAAGAGCTGCAGCCTGGGGCACTAGCTACGCCCATTCTTCTATGCTCCAAGCTTTATAGAATTCCTTCAACTCTTTCTATTTGTATGTTTATGTTGAACTTTATGCACCTGAGAAAAATACCAACTAGGCAAACTAGTTAGTCCATATGGTTTGTGATGGACGCCAAACACCAAAATCGATTATAGGAAATTGGATAAGCCCATTTCCCTTTCAGAGAGAAATTAAATTGGAGAAGTTTGGGTAAGTCCAACCAAACTTGCACCAGCCTGTGGTGCACCGGACTATCCGGTGTGCACCGGACTATGTCTGGTGCCAGGCTGGCTCGCTCGGTGAACAGACCGCTCTCTGGAAAAAGGATAGGACGCCGCGACTATAATTCACTGGACTGTCCGGTGTGCACTGGACTGCCTAGTGTGCTAGCCGCGCGCCTAGCTAATGGTCGACCGCGCGATCAGCGGGTGACACGTGGCTCACCCAACGGTCAGAACGTAGCACCGGACTGTCCGGTGTGCCACGACACTAGTGGCTGGCCACGGTCGGCTTCGCTAGAAAAGGAAGAAAATCGGACACTGTTCACTGTCCGGTGATGCACCAGACTGTCCGGCGCGACCACGGACAGAAGGCAACCAAAGCCTACCGAATGGAGCTCCAACGTCTCCTAGCTCCCTTAGGGCTATAAAAGGGACCCCTAGGCGCATGGAGCCCCACACCAAGCAGTCATTGAACATCCTACAACACCGAGACATCGAATTCACGCTATTGCTTTAGTAGATTGAGATTTGGGCACTTGTTTTGAGCTGTAACACCGCTGTGTTGTCTTTGTGCTCTTTTCTCTTGTCTTGTGTGCATGAGTTGCTGCAAGTTTGTCTCGTGTGTTTGATTCTGTTCCCCCCTTACTCTTGTGTTCATTTGAGATCTATTATGTACGGGTGAGAGACTCCAACTTGTAGAGTGTAACACCCTGAATTTGGGGGTATAAAATTTCTTTTCTAATATTCACCAAATTCAAGTGTTACTCTCTCATTTCTTCGATTTCCTTTCTCTTTTTTTCCTAAAAATGGAGAATTATTTTGTTTTATATTAGCGTAAACCTAGTGGAATGAGCCCTAGAGGCACTTTGGTTATTGCATTCATGTCGTTGCATGGTGTAAGTGCAAAATATGTTTGAAACATGTTAACATATCTTATAGAAGCGCTCTATAAATTTTCATTTTTTTGGAATATTTTTCTATTTTCCGGAAACCAAAATCTAATTATTTCAGGAAATTAAAAATGTTTTCAGAAATTCTAATTATGTTTTTTGAGTTCATTAGGTGCCAAAACATTTATAGAAATTTTTCTGGAATTTTTGAAAGCATATATAATATTTTGAGCACGAAATATGGATTTCTAGGCTTTTCCGAATTTTAAAAATGGTAAAATCCAAATTTTAACCAATATTTCATATCGTCCGATCTTAGGTATATATACATGTCCGGCTTCATCTCGTCGAGCCCGTTCCAGAACACGAAACAGTTTCTCCAAATTCGATCCCTAGCTCCCGGTATTGCTCGCCGAAGTTCGGAGTGGTTTCAACTCCGGCGAGCAATTACTCTCAATCTGTGTATCGTCTGCGGAATCCGAGGGTACCACTGCGTTTGTCTCGTCGAGGGCTTTGTCGGGACACGTTCAGTTCGTCGATTGGACCCCCGAATCTCGGGCAATCGACGGATTCCTCTCAGCTCCGGCGAGGGTCTTCTTCCCCGATGAGCCTCCTCCATGGATTTCAACCTAGTTCTTCATTTTTTTTCTCTCCTGCCTGCGCAGCCCTCTCTCTCTCCCCACCGGCCCCCGATGGCGCGAACCCCCACCCAGCACGCCCGCCCTGCCCCTGCCTGCGGTGCGGCGGAGGCGATCGGCCTTAGCGACCGAGCGGCTCGGGCGCGGTAGCCCGCGGCGGCGGCGCGGCCCCCTTCAGGCGTGGCCCGGCGCCCCCTACGCGTGTGGCGCGGCGGCGGCCGAGCTCTTCCCCCCGCGCAGCCCCTGCTCCTTGCCCATGGCCATAGAGAGAAGAACGTGAGGAAGAGAAGAGATGAAGAAGATGACAATTTCGTAAATTAGTACGCGCGAATTACAGTATGGTTTAAAACATTCATAACTTTTGTGTTTTAAACCCGATTCGATCCATTCAAGTTATGTTAGATTTGTATTAAAATTATCTTAATTTAGAAATATTTATCCCCACTGTTGCACATTTTATTTAATTTATTTAAATGTTTTTTTAATCAATGGCTACTGGAATGACAATTCAATTTTAAAATCTAATTTAGGAATTCGATTTGCGCAATTATAATTAGTCACCAACATGATTAACCTTAACTAAAATGTTTCTCATTAATAATTGTTTAGTTTAATCACGTTGTTTATTTATTAGTTTCGCATGTCAGTCCGCGCGTACCGTGCGCGTGTCGCGGTGCTGTTTCGCGCACGTCGTCGTGTGTCGTTCGCGAGTGTCGCGCGTGTTGTTCGCACGCGTTGTCGCGTGCCATTCGCGTGTGTCGCGCGCCTTGCCGCGTGCCGTTCGCGCGTATCGCACGTTGTCCGCGCGCTAAGTCGTTTGTGTCCGCGCGTTGCGCAGATCGTGTTTGCACGTCGTGCGTCATTAATTCGTATCGCTTAGAATCGCTCATATTCATTAAGTTACTTGCTTAACTGTCAACTATTAAAATAGTAAGTTAGTCAAAACTAAGTAGTAGTATTAATTTACATTTGATTAATATTAATTAATATAATTATGTTGAATTGGATGTTCTAATTAGTACTTGTTTAACGTAAACGTGCTAACCCCTCGACCATAGCTTCGTCTATTGTGGTTCTTTTCCTCGTGTAACCGTAGAGGCGCTCTCTATTTTATTGTCGGCGTTTCGAGACCGGGGGGTCCCTGGGCCGACGAGTGAAATGTCGCTGCGTGCCCCAGCCCAGATGGGTCGGCGCGAGGCCGAGCGCGAAGGGGGGAGAAAGGTGGCCGAAGACGGGCGTGAGAGAGGTGGAAATCCTGCGGCCTTCGTGTTCGTCCCGCGCCCAGGTCGGGTGCGCTTGCAGTAGGGGGTTACAAGCGTCCACGCGGGAGAGGGAGCAAGCGGCCTTACGCAAGCACCTGTCTCGTCCTCGTCCCCGCGCGGCCAACCCTCTTTAAGAGGGCCCTGGTCCTTCCTTTTATAGACGTAAGGAGAGGATCCAGGTGTACAATGGGGGTGTAGCAGAGTGCTAACGTGTCTAGCGGAAGAGAGCTAGCGCCCTAAGTACACGTCATCGTGGCGGCCGGAGAGGTTTTGGCACCCGGTTCGTGTGGTGTCGTGGCCGTCGGAGGAGCGCTGGAGCCTGGAGGAAGGACAGCTGTCGGAGTTGTCGAGTCCTTGCTGACGTCTTCTTGCTTCCGTAAGGGGGCTGAGAGCCGCTGTCGTCAGGGAGCATGCGGGGCACCATCATTGCCTAACTGGCGGAGCGAGCCAGATGGGACGCCGGCCTTGTTCCCCGTAGCCTGAGTCAGCTTGGGGTAGGGTGATGATGGCGCCTCCTGTTGACGTGGCTGGTCCGCGCCCTAGGTTGGGCGATGTGGAGGCTCCTCCGAGGTCGAGGTCGAGTCTGTCTTCCGTGGCCGAGGTCGAGTCCGAGCCCCTGGGTCGGGCGAGGCGGAGACCGTCAGCTGAGGCCAGGGCTGAGTCCGAGCCCTAGGGTCGGGCGGAGCGGTGTTCGCCGTCTTCCGGGGCTGAGCCCGAGTCCGAGCCCTGGGTCGGGCGGAGCGGAGTTCGCCGTCTTCCGGGGCTTAGCCCGAGTCCGAGCCCTAGGTCGGGCAGAGCGGAGTTCGCCGTCTTCCGGGGCTTAGCCCGAGTCTGAGCCCTAGGTTGGGAGGAGCGGAGTTCGCCGTCTTCCGGGGCTTAGCCCGAGTCCGAGCCCTGGGTCGGGCGAAGCGGAGCTTCCTATGGTGCCTGAGGCCGGGCCTGACTGCCTGTCAGCCTCACTCTGTCAAGTGGCACTGCAGTCGGTACGGCGCAGGCAGCGCTGTCCTTCTGTCAGGCCGGTCAGTGGAGCGGCAAAGTGACTGCGGTCACTTCGGCTCTGTCGACTGAAGGGCGCGCGTCAGGATAAAGGTGTCAGGCCACCTTTGCATTAACTGCTCCTGCGATTTGGTCGGTTGGCGCGGCGATTTGGTCAGGGTTGCTTCTTGGCGAAGACAGGGCCTCGGGCGAGCCGGAAGTATGTTCGTCGCTGGAGGGGGGCCTCGGGCGAGGCGGAGATCCTCCGGGGTCGGCTGCCCTTGCTCGAGGCGAGGCTCGGACGAGGCGTGATCGAGTCCCTCGAATGGACCGATCCCTGGCTTAATCGCACCCATCAGGCCTTTGCAGCTTTGTGCTGATGGGGGTTACCAGCTGAGAATTAGGAGTCTTGAGGGTACCCCTAATTATGGTCCCCGACAGTAGCCCCCGAGCCTCGAAGGGAGTGTTAGCACTCGCTTGGAGGCTTTCATCGCACTTTTTTGCAAGAGGACCAACCTTTCTCGGTTGCGTTTTGTTCCGGTGGGTGCGCGCGAGCGCACCCGCCGGGTGTAGCCCCCGAGGCCTCGGAGGAGTGGTTTGACTCCTCCGAGGTCTTAATGCCTCGCGTAATGCTTCGGCTGGTCTGGTCGTTCCCTCATGCGAGCTGGCCGTAGCCCGGGTGCACGATCGGATTCCAAGTTCTCGGGCTGGTATGTTGACGCTGTCAACGATTTGGCCGGAGCCGGGTTTGCGAGAGCAGCCCCCGAGCCTCTGCACAGGGCGAGAGGACGGTCAGGGACAAACTCGACTTTTTTACATACGCCCCTGCGTCGCCTTTCCGCAAGGAGGAGGGGGGAAAGCGCCATGTTGCCCTCGGAGGGCGCCGAACATGGTGTCTCCGGTGAGCTGCTGGTGGGTAATCCGAGCGGACGTCCTACCCCATTCGCTAGGGGTCGGCTAGAGGCCCAGAGGCACACCCAAAAGTACCTGCGGGTGATCTGCCGGACCCGGTCCCCTATCGACGGGGTCCGAGGGCTCGATGCCTCCCTCCGATGGGATTCCGTTACAAGATCGTTCCCGCTGGTCTCGGAAATGTCCTAGGGTACCTTGGGAGCGCAGCCCGAGCCTTGGTTATGTATCGAACGTACCCATGGTCATCCCTCGCTCTGCGTCTGAGGCGACTGTGAACCCTTCGAGGGCCAGCCTTCGAACCCCTGATCAGTAGTGGGCGTGGAGCCCGAGTAGCCTGAGGCGGTCGTTGAACCCTTCCGAGGGGCCGGCCTTCGAACCTCTGACCAGTAGTGGGTGTAGAGCCCACGCGCTCTGAGGCGGCTGTTGAACCCTTCGAGGGGCCAGCCTTCGAACCTCTGATCAGTAGGGAGGCTCGGAGCCTGGTTCCTTCACAGAGAAGGATCCTTTTCGGGGTATCCCCCTCTCCCGGTCCCTGTTGTAAGAGAGAGAAAGAGGAAAAAGGAAAAGGATACAAAATCGAATGACGTGGCGTACCTCTTTTGACGCGGTCATTATGGTGAAGGTGAAGCGTCGCTTGCTTCTCCTGCCAGGGGCGCCGCCTGTCGCGCCGCGGAGTTAATGCGACGGAGCGGGCGGTTCGCGGGGCAGCCGTTGCGCGTGCGCGAGCCGTTCGAGGAACGGAACACGGGCGCGTCGTCTTCACTCCATGAGGGAGGGTTCTCTCGCTGCCCCCGGATGGGACGTAAGCTTGGCTGACGACGTGACCGCTGCTCCTGCCAGCCCATTTTTGGCCGCATTGACCGTCGCGCCAGGCTGGCGTTGCTGGGTCGTGCGTAGGGTTGCCTCGAGTCGCGGCACTGGTTCCGCAGTCGAGGAAGCGTGGCAGTGGCGCGGGTGGCGGTGCAGTTGCTCGCGCGCAGCATCCGGCGCGCCGGTTGCATGACACGTGGGCCTGGGCTTCCATGCTGGGCGCGCTGGAAGTCGGAGAGGTGCGCCCACTTGGCGCGGTTGCATGCCGCCTGCATGGCTGCCCGCCCTTTCGCCCGCTGGTCTGGGCAAAAGTGGAGGGACGTTTGCAACCGCTGGACGGTTGCATGCACCGCGCACGGCGGTTTGGCTTCTTCCGCCCTGAGTCGGCTTGCATGACGCGTGGGGCCCAACCCCCGCGCCGTAGGGGGAGGACCTTGGAGCGTGCTGGAGAAGACTCAGCCCGTGACGGCTGGGGACGCAAGTAGGGAGAGTCGCCTTTAAAAGGAGGGTGACCCCCTTGAAAGGCGACCATGTCTTCGTGCTCCCTTATGCATCGTGTCTTTCCACCTTCCGAGCCTCCGGATGGGGGATGCCTGCAGCCCTTCCGCCTTGTCGTTGGGGAAACGCAACTCCGTGGGAGTTGGTACCTTTCAGCCATCGTTCGGCTTCAAGGATTTTCATCATGCAGCCCGGCTGCACCCCTCCGCCGGTGGTCACCCAAGACAGTGACCTCCAGTCTGATGGCGGGGGAAAGCAAGCCAGGCTGCGGCCTCCAGTCTGATGGCCTCAAGGATTTTCATCACCAGGGCTGGGGAGGGGAGAGTGCCGAGTTGGGGTCGGCCCCTACGTGGGCGGTGGCCCGCTCCTTCCCTCAGTGATCTGGGGGAAGGGCGCTTGTTGTCCGTGGTGCTGGCAGCTGCCGCGTGCCTGGCTCTCGGACCCGAGTGGCTTCGGAGCCGCTCTCGGCGCCGGCTTCCGCCACGGCAGCTGGAAGAGGTTCTTCCGCCGACGAGATAGCTGGGGCCGCCCACGGACCGACCTCCAACTCTACGGCCTTCTGCCCGTCCTTGCCTCACGAGTTTGGGCAAGGGCGGGGGCCTCCCGGCAGCAGCATTCTCCCTGAGGTCATCGCTGCTGCTGTTCGGCCCCCCGGAGCAAAAGTCGTCGTCGCTGCTGGAGCGGGTGACGGCGTGCCGTTCGTCGGTCTTCTGTTGCTCCGCAGGCCCCCCCATTGAGTGGGGTTGTTCGTACCTGCGGAGGTGGAACCGGAGTTCCGTTTGTAATGGCACTTTGAATGCCAGTGTTTTTGTTCATTGTGGCTGTCGAGGCCTGAACATGTATGTATTTTTTCCTCATTTTCGAGCGCTAAGACTCGCCTGTTGGTTGTCTGGACCGCTTCACCAAGTGTGAGTCGCCTCGTGCAAAGGTGACGAGTGAGGTATCCATATTCCGGAGGCGTAGGAATCCCTCGGCTTGGTCGGCCTTGCTGTCCGAGGCTTCTCTCTCTTAGTTAAAGGAACCCCTCGGCCGCTCTTCGATGAGCCGAGGCCAGGGGTAGCGGTGTCAGCATGGACAGAGGCAGAGTTGGCTCGAAAAAGAAGACTTGGTCGGCCGGAGCCTGGCCGGGTCGTCCGTTAGCGGGACCGACGCCAGAATTGATCTACCGAGGCCTCGGGCCGGGCTGATGTCCTCGGAGGACAGCTGGCCGAGGCCTCGGGGTGACCAGCCGAGCCGCCTGCTCGGGCCGGATTCTCGGAGAAGACCCTGGCGGCGATGGCCCGGGTGTGGTGATGACGTCGTCCTTCAGAGTGGAGATCCTCGGACCGCGTCGACGTCCGAGGCTAGGTCGGACCTCGTCGAAGGTGCAGCCGACGCCGAGGGTGCTGCTGCTCCCTTCAACCGTCAAGATCCGAGCCTGCAAGATCGGATTATCTTGTAGTGTGTGTTTTCTGCGGCCGCTGAGGCCCAAACACACCCTCGCCGTGTTGTAAAGCTGCGCTTCTTTTCCTCTTGTTTCGAGTATCTGGACTTTTTCGTCGGTAACAGAATTGTCTGTGCGAGCGAGAGTTGCTGTTCACGGAAGGTGATGAGTGAGGTATCCGTATCCCGGAGGCGTAGGAATCCCTCGGCTCGGTCGGCCTTGCCGCTTACGCGCGCTCTTGCCTGTCCATGGGGTTCTGTCACCGACGCAGTCGAGAAGGCCCGAAGAACCGCTTCGGTAGAGGAGCTTTCGAACGTGAAGACTTGTTCGGTCCACGGAATCACTTATCCGAGCGTGAGTTACTTATCGCAGAAGGTGATGAGTGAGGTATCCGTATCCCGGAGGCGTAGGAGTCCCTCGGCTCGATCAGCCTTGGCTGCTTACGTGTACTCCGTTGTTTTTAGGATCCACTTTCGAAGTAGTCGAAAAGCACGAAAGACATTCTGGCGGAAAGGATCTTTTTTCGAGGAAAAAATTCAACGCAGAGGGGGTTCCCCCCCTTTTAGCCCTCGAGGGAGGGTCGGGCTTTGCCGAGGCAAGGCTGACCCTTCCTTGACGACTAAACTTTGCGTGGGAGCGAGGTATATGAACAACTTGAAAACATCTTAAGGGTAGAAGCGACGTAGCTGTTGGATGTTCCAAGCGTTGCTGTAGACCTCGCCTTGGCTGTTGGCCAGCTTGTACGTTCCGGGCTTCAGAACTTTGGCGATGACGAACGGCCCTTCCCAGGGAGGCGTGAGCTTGTGTCGCCCTTGGGCGTCTTGTCGCAGCCGAAGCACCAGGTCGCCCGCCTGGAGGTCTCGGGACCGGACCCCTCGGGCGTGGTAGCGTCGCAGGGACTGCTGGTACCGCGCCGAGTGTAGCAAGGCCATGTCCCGAGCCTCTTCCAACAGGTCCAGCGAGTCTTCTCGATTAGCCTGGTTGCTTTGGTCAGCATAGGCCCTCATCCTTGGGGAACCGTATTCTAAGTCTGTGGGTAGGATGGCCTCGGCCCCATAGACTAGAAAAAACGGCGTGAAGCCCGTGGCCCGGCTCGGCGTTGTCCTCAGGCTCCAGACCACCGAGGGGAGTTCCTTCATCCATCGCTTGCCAAACTTGTTGAGGTCGTTGTAGATCCGAGGCTTGAGTCCTTGTAGAATCATGCCGTTGGCACGCTCTACTTGCCCATTCGTCATGGGGTGAGCCACGGCGGCCTAGTCCACCCGGATGTGGTGATCCTCGCAGAAGTCCAGGAACTTTCTGCCGGTGAACTGGGTGCCATTGTCGGTGATGATGGAGTTCGGGACCCCGAAACGATGGATGATGTTGGTGAAGAACGCCACCACCTGCTCGGACCTGATGCTGTTTAGGGGTCGGACCTCGATCCACTTGGAGAATTTGTCGATGGCGACCAGCAGGTGCGTGTAGCCCCCGGGTGCCTTCTGCAAGGGGCCGACGAGGTCTAGACCCCACACAGCAAAAGGCCAGGTGATGGGTATGGTCTGCAGAGCCTAAGCAGGCAGGTGGGTCTGCCTTGCATAGAACTGACACCCTTCGCAGGTGCGGACAATTCTAATGGCGTCGGCCACCGCCGTCGGCCAGTAGAAACCTTGCCGGAAAGCGTTTCCGACAAGGGCTCGAGGCGCTGCGTGATGGCCGCAAGCCCCCGAGTGTATCTCCCGTAGGAGTTCCTGACCTTCAGTGATGGAGATGCATCGCTGGAGGATGCCTGAGGGGCTCCGGTGGTAGAGCTCCTTCCCATCTCCCAGCAAGACGAACGACTTGGCGCGTCGCGCCAACTGCCGAGCTTCGGCTCGGTCGAGGGGGAGCTCTCCTCGGTGGAGATATTGCAGGTACGGGGTCTGCCAGTTTTGATTAGGCGTGACCCCGCTTCGCTCCTCTTCGACGCGTAGTGCCTCACCCTCGGGGGCCGAGGGTACCTCGGGATGAGCCGAGGACGCCTCGGACTGAGCCGAGGGTACTTCGGGCTGGGCCGAGGGTGCCTCGGGCTCGGGCGTGTCATCGATCTTGACGGAGGGCTGATGCAGGTCTCGGGAGAAGACGTCCGGGGGAACCGTTGTTCGCCCCGAGGCTATTTTAGCCAGTTTGTCCGCAGTCTCGTTGTAGCGCCGGGCGATGTGGTTGAGCTCGAGCCCGTAGAACTTGTCTTCCAGGCGCCGAACCTCATCGCAGTAGGCCTCCATCTTCGGGTCGCGGTAGTGGGAATTCTTCATGACTTGGTCGATGACGAGCTGCGAGTCACCGCGAGCGTCGAGGCGCCGGACCCCTAGCTCGATGGCGATCCGCAACCCGTTGACCAGAGCCTCATACTCGGCCACATTGTTGGACGCCGGGAAATGGAGGCGTAGCACATAGCGTAGGTGCTTCCCGAGGGGCGAGATGAAGAGTAGGCCTGCGTCGGCTCCTGTCTTCATCAGCGACCCGTCAAAGAACATGTTCCAGAGCTCCGGTCGGATCGGAGCTGTTGGGAGCTGGGTGTCGACCCATTCAGCCACAAAGTCCGCCAAGACCTGGGACTTGATGGCCTTCCGAGGGGCGAACGAGATTGTTTCGCCCATAATTTCCACCGCCCACTTTGCGATTCTACCCGAGGCCTCTCGGCAATGGATGATCTCCCCCAGGGGGAAGGATGACACCACAGTTACCGGATGAGACTCGAAGTAGTGTCGCAGCTTCCGCCGCGTCAGGATCACCGCGTACAGTAGCTTCGGACAGTACCTCGCTGATGAAATAGACTGGCCTCTGGACGGGCAATGCATGCCCCTCTTCTCGTCTCTCAACCACAATCGCGGCGCTAACCACCTGAGTGGTTGCGGCGACGTATATCAAGAGGGCTTCTCCGGCAGCTGGGGGCACCAAGATAGGCGCATTCGTGAGGAGCGCCTTCAGGTTCCCGAGGGCTTCCTCGGCCTCAGGGGTCCAAGTGAAACACTCGGCCTTCCTTAAGAGGCGGTACAGAGGCAGACCTCTTTCGCCGAGGCGCGAGATGAAGCGGCTCAGAGCCGCAAGACATCCCTGACCCTCTGTACGCCCTTCAAGTCCTTGACGGGCCCCATGCTGGTGATGGCTGCGATCTTCTCAGGGTTGGCTTCGATGCCCCGCTCGGAGACGATGAACCCCAAGAGCATGCCTCGGGGTACCCCGAAGACACACTTTTCGGGATTGAGCTTCACGCCTTTCGCCTTGAGACATCGGAATGTCACTTTAAGGTCGGAAAGGAGGTCGAAGGCTTTCCTCGTCTTGACTACGATGTCATCGACGTAGGCCTCGACCGTCCGGCCAATGTGTTCGCCGAACACATGGTTCATGCACCGCTGGTACGTCGCACCGGCATTCCTCAAGCCGAACGACATGGTGACATAGCGGTACATGCCGAAGGGCGTGATGAAAGAAGTCGCGAGCTGGTCGGACTCCTTCATCCTGAATTGGTGATACCCTAAGTAGGCATCGAGGAAAGATAGGGTTTCGCACCCAGCAGTGGAATCCACGATTTGATCGATGCGAGGCAGAGGGTAGGGAACCTTCGGACATGCTTTGTTTAGACCAGTGTAGTCTACACACATCCGCCATTTCCCTCCTTTCTTTCTCACAAGCACAGGGTTGGCAAGCCATTCGGGATGGAATACCTCTTTGATGAACCCTCCCGCCATTAGCTTGTGGATCTCCTCGCCTATGGCTCTGCGCTTTTCTTCGTCGAATCGGCGCAGAGGCTGCTTGACGGGTCGGGCTCCGGCTCGGATATCCAGCGAGTGCTCGGCGACATCCCTCGGTATGCCGGGCATATCCGAGGGACTCCACGCGAAGACGTCGGCGTTCGCACGGAGAAAGTCGACGAGCACTGCTTCCTATTTGGGATCGAGCTCAGAGCCGATCCGAACTTGCTTGGAGGCATCGCCGCTGGGGTCGAGGGGGACGGACTTAACCGTCTTCGCTGGCTCGAAGTTGCCGGCGTGACGCTTTACGTCCGGCACCTCCTTAGAGAGGCTCTCCAGGTCGGCGATGAGGGCCTCGGATTCGGCGAGGGCCTCGGCGTACTCCACGCACTCGACGTCGCATTCGAACGCGTGTCGGTACGTGGGGCCGATGGTGATGACCCCGTTGGGGCCCGACATCTTGAGCTTGAGGTAGGTGTAGTTGGGGACGACCATGAACTTCGTGTAGCATGGCCTCCCCAGTACCGCGTGGTAGGTTCCTCGGAACCCGACCCCCTCGAACGTGAGGGTCTCCCTTCGGAAGTTGGAGGGTGCTCCGAAGCAGATGGGAAGGTCGAGTTGCCCGAGGGGCTGGACGCGCTTCCCGGGAATGATCCCGTGGAAAGGCGCAGCGCCTGCCCGGACCGAGGACAGATCAAAACGCAGAAGCCCGAGGGTCTCAGCGTAGATGATGCTGAGGCTGCTGCCTCCGTCCATGAGGACCTTGGTGAGCCTGACGTCGCCGATGACGGGGTCGACGACGAGCGGGTATTTCCCCGGGCTCAGCACGTGGTCGGGGTGGTCGGCTTGGTCGAAGGTGATGGGCTTGTCGGACCAGTCTAGGTAGACTAGTGCCGCCACCTTCACCGAACAGACCTCCCGACGCTCTTGCTTGCGGTGCCGAGCCGAGGCGTTCGCCGCTTGCCCACCGTAGATCATGAAGCAGTCGCGGACCTCGAGGAACTCTCCTGCCTGGTGACCTTCCTTCTTGTCGTCGTCGTGGGCCCTGCCACCCTCCGCGGGTGGCCCGGCCCTGTGGAAGTGGCACCGAAGCATGACGCACTCCTCAAGGGTGTGCTTGACGGGCCCCTGATGATAGGGGCACGGCTCTTTGAGCATCTTGTCGAAGAGGTTGGCACCTCCGGGGGGTTTCCGAGGGTTCTTGTACTCGGCGGCGGCGACAAGGTCCACATCGGCGGCGTCGCGTTTCGCTTGCGACTTCTTCTTGCCCTTCTTCTTGGCGCCGCGCTGAGTTGACGCCTCGGAGGCCTCTTCCGGTGGGCGGCCCTGGGGCTGCTTGTCCTTCCCGAAGATAGCCTCAACCGCCTCCTGGCCAGAGGCGAACTTGGTGGCGATGTCCATCAGCTCGCTCGCCCTGGTGGGGGTCTTGCGACCCAGCTTGCTCACTAGGTCGCGGCAGGTGGTGCCGGCGAGGAACGCGCCGATGACATCTGAATCGGTGATGTTGGTCAGCTCGGTGCGCTGCTTCGAGAATCGCCGGATGTAGTCCCGGAGAGACTCTCCCGGCTGCTGCCGGCAGCTTCGGAGGTCCCAGGAGTTTCCAGGGCGCACGTACGTGCCCTGGAAATTGCCGGCGAAGGCCTGGACCAGGTCGTCCCAGTTGGAGATCTGCCCCGGAGGCAGGTGCTCCAACCAGGCGCGAGCGGTGTCGGAGAGGAACAGGGGGAGGTTGCGGATGATGAGGTTGTCATCGTCCGTTCCACCCAGTTGGCAGGCCAGCCGGTAGTCCGCGAGCCACAGTTCTGGTCTCGTCCCCCCCGAGTACTTTGTGATAGTAGTCGAGGGTCGGAACCGGGTCGGGAACGGTGCCCGGCGTATGGCGCGGCTGAAAGCATGCGGACCGGGTGATTCGGGCGAGGGACTCCGATCCTCCCCGCTGTCGTAGCGCCCCCCACGCCTGGGGTGGTAGCCTCGGTGCACCCTCTCGTCGAGGTGGGCCCGACGGTCGCGGTGATGGTGCTCGCTGCCGAGGCGACCCGGGGCCGCAGGCGCTGTGTTGCGCGTGCGCCCGGTGTGGACCGAGGCTTCCCGCATGAATCGGGAAGTCGCGGCATGATGTTCCGAGGGGTACCCCTGCCTCCGGGAGGCGGAGCTCTCGGCCCGTCGGACCGCGGCGTCCTCTAAGAGATTCTTGAGCTCTTCCTGGATTCGCCGTCCCTCGGTGGTTGATGGCTCCGGCAACGCGCGGAGGAGCATTGCCGCTGCAGCCAGGTTCTGGCCGACTCCACTGGAAGCGGGCGACGGCCTCATCCTGGCATCGTCGGCGATGCGGTGCTGGAAGCCCTAGGGTAGATGACGCATTTCCCCGGCCGAAGGTTGGCCCGCCCATTCCTGCCCGACGTCCCGGCGGATCGGCTCAAGCGCTCCTGCTCCCTCGTCGAGCCTGGCCTGCACCCCGCGGATTTGCTCGAGCTGTGGGTCATGGCCCCCCGCCTGAACGGGGACCACAGCTAGCTCCCGTAGGATGTCAACGCGAGGCACCGGCCTAGGGAGATCACCGTCCTCCGGCATACCGAGATGGTTGCCTTCAGAGGGACCCCCTAGATCGACGTGGAAACATTCGCGGCTTGGGCCGCAGTCCTCGTCGCCGAGGCTGCGGCTACCGTCGGAACAGTCGGAAAGGCAGTAGTCGCATGCGGTCATGAAGTCCCGCATGGCACTGGGGTCGCCAAGTCCAGAGAAATCCCAACAGAAGTCGGGCTCGTCATCTTCCTCGGACCCCGAGGGCCCGTAGGTCGAGACGTCCGTCAGCTGGTCCCAGGGTGACCGCACACGAAACCCCAGAGGGTTTGGCCTCGCCTCTAGGAGAGCGTCCACCAAAGCGAAGCCGCTTGGCGGGTCGAGGCTGAATCCGAAAGGCGTGGGATGGGAATCGGTCGGTACCTCTTGGTCGACGGGCGGTGATGAAGTCACGTCGGGGACTGACTGCACTGTCGTCTCAGGCACGAGGGTGACGTCCAGCAAGCCTTTCGCGAGCGTGCTGACGTCGTCCGTTTGCTTGGAATCGGCGCGTTGAGGGGAGACGACGCCCGTCTTCGTCTCAAACGCGAGGTTGATGCCCGACGCACCCCCCGTTGAGGTGCCGGCGCTGTCGACTCGCTCGACAGCCGACGAGGCGCTGCCTCCTGCTTGGCCTTGGTTGCCCCACCTCGTCCTCCGTCGGCGGGGGAGAGGACGGGGTGAGCTCGAATGTTGTTCTTCCACCACGCGGGGAAGATGTCGTCGATTCCACCACCGGCGGGCGGGCTGTCGGCCGCCATTGCTGCTGTCGCATGGCGGGGGAAGGAGTATCATGTCGTAGCTGCCGTCGAGGGACATGAACTGAAGACTCCCGAAATGGAGCACCGTCCCGGGCTGGAGAGGTTGCTGGAGACTGCCCATCTGGAGCTTGACGGTAAGCTGTTCGTCAACACGCAGCAGGCCCCTACCTGGCGCGCCAACTGTCGGTGTTTCGAGACCGGGGGGTCCCTGGGCCGACGAGTGAAATGTCGCTGCGTGCCCCAGCCCAGATGGGTCGGCGCGAGGCCGAGCGCGAAGGGGGGAGAAAGGTGGCCGGAGACGGGCGTGAGAGAGGTGGAAATCCCGCGGCCTTCGTGTTCGTCCCGTGCCCAGGTCGGGTGCGCTTGCAGTAGGGGGTTACAAGCGTCCGCGCGGGAGAGGGAGCGAGCGGCCTTACGCAAGCACCTGTCTCGTCCCCGCGCGGCCAACCCTCTGTAAGAGGGCCCTGGTCCTTCCTTTTATAGGCGTAAGGAGAGGATCCAGGTGTACAATGGGGGTGTAGCAGAGTGCTAACGTGTCTAGCGGAGGAGAGCTAGCGCCCTAAGTACACGCCATCGTGGCGGCCGGAGAGGTTTTGGCACCCGGTTCGTGTGGTGTCGTGGCCGTCGGAGGAGCGCTGGAGCCTGGAGGAAGGACAGCTGTCGGAGCTGTCGAGTCCTTGCTGACGTCCTCTTGCTTCCGTAAGGGGGCTGAGAGCCGCTGTCGTCAGGGAGCGTGCGGGGCGCCATCATTGCCTAACTGGCGGAGCGAGCCAGATGGGACGCCGGCCTTGTTCCCCGTAGCCTGAGTCAGCTTGGGGTAGGGTGATGATGGCGCCTCCTGTTGACGTGGCTGGTCCGCGCCCTAGGTTGGGCGATGTGGAGGCTCCTCCGAGGTCGAGGTCGAGTCTGTCTTCCGTGGCCGAGGTCGAGTCCGAGCCCCTGGGTCGGGCGAGGCGGAGACCGTCAGCTGAGGCCAGGGCTGAGTCCGAGCCCTGGGGTCGGGCGGAGCGGTGTTCGCCGTCTTCCGGGGCTGAGCCCGAGTCCGAGCCCTGGGTCGGGCGGAGCGGAGTTCGCCGTCTTCCGGGGCTTAGCCCGAGTCCGAGCCCTGGGTCGGGCGGAGCGGAGTTCGCCGTCTTCCGGGGCTTAGCCCGAGTCCGAGCCCTGGGTCGGGCAGAGCGGAGTTCGCCGTCTTCCGGGGCTTAGCCCGAGTCCGAGCCCTGGGTCGGGCGAAGCGGAGCTTCCTATGGTGCCTGAGGCCGGGCCTGACTGCCTGTCAGCCTCACTCTGTCAAGTGGCACTGCAGTCGATACGGCGCAGGCGGCGCTGTCCTTCTGTCAGGCCGGTTAGTGGAGCGGCGAAGTGACTGCGGTCACTTCGGCTCTGTCGACTGAAGGGCGCGCGTCAGGATAAAGGTGTCAGGCCACCTTTGCATTAACTGCTCCTGCGATTTGGTCGGTTGGCGCGGCGATTTGGTCAGGGTTGCTTCTTGGCGAAGACAGGGCCTCGGGCGAGCCGGAAGTATGTTCGTCGCTGGAGGGGGGCCTCGGGCGAGGCGGAGATCCTCCGGGGTCGGCTGCCCTTGCCCGAGGCGAGGCTCGGGCGAGGCGTGATCGAGTCCCTCGAATGGACCGATCCCTGGCTTAATCACACCCATCAGGCCTTTGCAGCTTTGTGCTGATGGGGGTTACCAGCTGAGAATTAGGAGTCTTGAGGGTACCCCTAATTATGGTCCCCGACATTTATATTGCTCACTTTTATAACATTTTATCTTGTAAGGTGTAATGTTCTTATGCACATGTATATGTTTGTTCGCTTGTGCCTGTTCGTCTTCGCTTCGCGTCGCGAATATATTGCGATCTGTTCCTGAGCTTCGAGGAATCGACGATAATGATTTGGTGAACCACTGGTCCCGAGATCAGGCTCTTCGAATTCTACAAGGCTGAAGATCCTGAGCATCTGTTTGGTGAAGGCAAGTGTCCTCTGACCCATTATGTCCCATTTACTTTATAATTCACTGTCCCGCATACTATGAACAACCTAAGAATTGACTAGCTTTCTATTTACCTTGTCCTTGATTACCTTTTGGGTTACTATGGTTAGATTCAAGCTATTGCTTTTATTTTAATCAATGAACATGATGTGAACACTTATGATACGATATTGTCATTATTATTATGATGTTGGACTTGTGATACTTTAGGGGGTTCGAGCGGTTTCTCGAGTGCCTCTCCGTAAGGACCTGTTCGTTGGATGACCGCCCGGGAAAACAGTGCAACTATGAGGGTGGTATGGGACGCCCTTAGCTAATTAATTAGAGGAACTGAGGTGTAGTTCGCTTCGTCGTCGTGCCGTCAAAGGGGCTCAGTGTATGCGGCTCGCTCTGCCTAGGGTGGATTGCCCCTTGGGGAGGAGTGCGGTACATTTAGGAAACCTAACGGGCGGCTACAGCCTCAGGGAATCTTTGTAAAGGCTTCATAGTGAATCCCTAGCCATTCACCTCGGGAGTGAACAAGGGTCTTGCAAGCCCGGGCTAGAGAGGGAATCACGGCTCATGGGTAAAGTGTGCAACCTCTGCAGAGTGTTATGAAACTGATATATCAGTCGTGCTCGCGGTTATGAGCGGCCAAGGGAGATCCACTGATTAGAGACACATTGATCAGAGATGTTTTGTTTACAGATGATGATGAGGATAATGTTGGTCTCTATTATGATTATGATTATGATTTCAGGTATTCTTTCCATTTGAAAGGAGTACTTTTGGGTTAACAACTTGGGTCAATGTTAAAACCTGGCTCTCTACTAGTAATAATTACTTGACCAACTAAAAGCAACTGCTTGACCCTAACCCCACATAAAGCTAGTCCACTTCAGCCAAACGGGACATTTGCTGAGTACGTTGATGTGTACTCACCCTTGCTTTCACAAAACACCAGGTTCCCTTTGGTGCAATCTATGATCAGGTAAAGAAGAAGGCGCCGAGGCAGATCTCCAGGAGTTCCAGGACTTCGACGAGTTCGAGGATTAGGCTAGCGACCTCCCACAGTCAGCGGCATGTGGTGGGTTGTTTACGTTGGCTACGTTTCGATTCTGTGTACTTTGATTTATATTATGTAAATGGCTCTAGTCTGTAATATTATTACTTACTCTTTATTGTAATTCAAAGCATTGTGCTATGATGAGTCATTTATGTAATCGATGTGTACGTCAATTTCTGATCCTGGCACGTACATGGTTCGCATTCGGTTTACCTTCAAAACCGGGTGTGACATGGAGATTCCTCACAAAGAGAAAAACTTAAGATAAGGAAGAAAACCTTGGTACTCAAGTTTGATCTTTAGATCACTTGAGAGGGGTTGAGTGCAACCCTTAACCAAAGGAGGTCACCACAACGTGGAGTAGGCATTGGCCGAACCACAGGATAAAATGATCGTGTCACGTGTGCCTCTTTTATTGTGATTGTTTTCTTCCATATAGTTCTCGCATATTCACTGGTGTTATTGTTCCTAAGTTTAATACATATCTTAAAGGAACAATCGTGTGAAGAGTTCTCTTCTTCTCCCTACCTCTATTCATATTAACTTGGTTTTGATTCTACTAACATTTATTATAAACCAAGTTTGTCTTGTTTAGAGTTGATTTTCGCAGGATCACCTATTCACCCCCCCCTCTAGGTGCTCTCAGTTATCCCTTCTCCCTCTGCTTTTCAATTTAGTTGCTTATGGCCTTTCTAATATGATTAGAAAAGCCTAGTTGGAAGGTTTTCTTAAAGGTCTTGTCCCTCATAGCATTGAAAATGGGGTTATTAATTTACAATACGCTAATGACACCATTTTTTGTTGCAAGATGACTTGATTATGGCAAGAAATCTGAAATTAAACCCGATTTTGTTTGAACACATGTCTGGCTTGAAAATTAATTTTCATTAAAGAAAAGTCTTTTGTTCTAGGGATGTTGAAGCATTCAAATACCTTTTGACGTTAGAAATATCTGGGGATCCCCATTGATTGCAAAAACTAGGGAGTTCTAATTGGCTGGCCATAGAAGATAATTTAGGGAAAAAGCTGGAGATGTGGAAAGCGATGTTCCTTAGCATGGGTGGGAGAGTTACCTTAATCAATAGCAACCTTTCTAACGTCCCTTAGTACATGCTCTCTCTCTCTATATATATATATATACTGTATTTATATATTACACCTGGGTGCATTCAATATAGAGAATGCACCCAGGCCGAACCTACGCGCCAGGAGCACCTGGTCCGAGCCAACCGCCTCACCCAGGCCGAACCGACGCTTCGTCTTCGTCCCTCCCGCACGCTCCCAACAGAATGCTATAATTTTCGAACCAGACTAGCAGTTGCATCTAGTTATATAGAAGTTGCAATCACACCAGACCAGCAGTTGCAATTACACCAGACCAGCAGTTGCAATCATATTTTTTAACAAAATTTCGCAGAGTTATTCAGTACTTGCAATCACATCAGAGCAACTCAGCAGTTGCATCCACACCACAGCAGTAGTTGCAATTACAACACACCAGCAGTTGCAATCATTTTGTTTACATTTTTTAACAGATATTTGGGTAGAATTATACAGCAGTTGCAATCACACCTAATGCGGGGTTGCAATCACACCTAATACGGGGTTGCAATCACACCACACCAGCAGTTGCAATTACACCTCTTTGTCCTGACACTAAAACCAGCCAACTTTGCATAGTCAAGGTAAAAGAGGTAGGCTTCTTCCCTTGTATCAAATGTTTGCCGCACCCTGGGGACAAACACATCAAGTATGTTTGCATCCTGCAGAACAACACGCAATCATGAGTTTGCAATTAGCGGATACCCATAGTTGTAATCAACAAGCAACAAACGTTGCAACTGGAGTAACAACACAACATGCAATGGTAATCAAGGAGTAAAAACAGAGACTCAAGTTTGCAATTAGAGGATACTCGCGGCGGGGGGCAGGGAGGCGCGCGTACAGGAGGGCCGAGGGCGTGCTCTTATAGGGAGGCGTGCTCAGGGTGTTATTGCACCCTGGGTGCATTCAATATAGAGAATGCACCCAGGTGCATTCAATATATATATGGCTTCTAATTTTGTGATTAGTAAGCTAGCCTTAATGAGAAAAAAGATGTTGTGGCAAAGTGGCCTGAACACTAGAAAATATCATCTAGTTGATTGGAATTCTGTCTTTCAACCTAAGGATCATGGAGGTCTATGCTCGTTAGACCTCAGATGCACGAATATAAGTCTTTTGGTTAAGTGGCTGTGGAAACTGGAGTCTCGTATGATGATTGGTGTGGTGACACCCCCTTTCCTGAAAAATTCAAAAGACTATTTGATTTAACCTTTGATAAAAATATTTTGGTGGCAAAAGCTCTCCAGACTAACCTTACCTAATTTAAGGTTTAGAAGGAGGATTATGGGTGACACAACTAGCATGATGGAAAACTTAAAGCAATCTTGTGAGAATATCAATCTGATGAATGCAAGAGATTGAGTCAGTTGGCCTCTGAGTGCAAAAGGCTTTTTCTGTCAAGTCTGTTTATCAGCAATTGAGAAGCAATTCTATAAAAGTGCCTTTCAGGTTCATATGGAAATCAAAACTTCCACAGAAAATAAAGATTTTTCTTTGGTTGTTACTTAATAACATAATTTTATCTAAAAATTGAGAAAGAGAGACTGGGGTGGGTCTTTGCAGTGTAGTTTTTGTGGGATTGATGAATCCTCAAGTCACATCTTTTTGCGTGCTTGGTCTCTAATTATATATGGGGAATTGTATAAATTGCCTTTAACTCGCCTAACACCCCGAAAAACATTTGTCATTTGTTTGGTAGCTGGGTTCACTCTTTTAAGAAACATATTAGGAATAGGGATGATGTCACACCCAATTTTAGAAGGCAAACCGAATGCGAACCATGTACGTGCCAGGATCAGCAATTCACGTACACAGCAGTTATATAACTGGACATCATCACACAGTGCTAAAATAATGACATCCACATAGTCTTTAACAATAATCAAAGTGCGGAAAAGAACCGTAGATACACACGGCCTACACAGGCAGCCGACTGGGGGTTTGCCGCTAACCCACACCTAGAACTCATCATACTCTTGGAACTCCTGGAAGTCATCCTCCACGACTTCATCTTCACCTGAGCAGTGGTTGCAATGTGGACAACCTAGGTGGGGGTTTGGTGTGTAAAGAAAGGGTGAGTACATATCAACATACTCAACAAAATGTCCCGTTTGGCCGTAGTAGACTAGCTTTATGTGGAGTTAAGTCAAGCAGTTGCTTTTAGTTGGTCAGGTTATTATTACTAGTAGAAAGCCAGGTTTTAGCATTAACCCAAGTTATTAACCCAAAGTACCCTTTTCAAACGGAAAGAATACCACTTACCATTACCATAAGCATAATCATAACCATCCTCCTCATCACCACCTGTAAACCATACATCTCTGATCAAGTATCTCTAATCAATGGAGCTCCCTTGGCCGCTCATAACCGTGAGCACGGCTAATATATCAGTTTCATAACACTCTGCAGAGGTTGCGCACTTTACCCACAAGCCGTGATTCCCTCTTGCCTCGGGCCGACCAAACCCTTAAACACTACCAAGGTGAATAGGCAGGGTTTCACTACGTAGCCTTTACAAAGATTCCCTGGGGCTGTAGCCGCCCGTTGTAACACCCCAGTGTCACCTAGGGTTTCTCTCAAGTGCTAACCCAAGAACCATCATTTTATGTGAACCAAATTGAGCATGAGCATCAAATTGACTTAAGAATAAAGGATCCACTAAGTTTAAACTTAAAAGCATCATGATTCAAAAACAAATGAGTTTTCAAAAGTGTAAAATGTTGAAACCCTAATAACAACCCTAATTGAGCTCTAAAAGGAAAATTTAAGAGAAAAGGCAAAAGAGTATGAAAAATATAGAATCATGGCTTGGGCCAAATATAAACTTTGAAGTATATTTAATTAGAACAATAAAGATTAAGGAAGCTTGGCCAAAATAATTTAAATAAAACCCCAAGCAAGCTTCTTAAGTGGGGACTCAATAGGGAATTCTGAATTTCAGAATTCTGAATTTCAGACCTTGAGCCAAAGATCAAGCGTGTTCACCTTGATCCCTAGCTCAAATCCTAATGACACCATTGACAAAACGTGTCTCACTAACCCCTCTGTCGCATGCCAGAAGATAGCATTGGGACGCGAGCCCTAGACACGACAAAACCCTGGATTTGCCTCGGGTTTGAGCAGAGAGACAAACCGGATTTTTGGGCTCCAAATCTCTGAAACCAGTAGGCAAAATCCTATGACCCCCACACAAGATCGGTAGCTTGTAGGGAGGAGAAGAGGTTTTGTGCACTGATCAAGGCGAGAGCAGGCTCGGATGAGTGACCACGCGCGCCAGAATTTGGGCAGAACGAACGGGCACACGTGTTCGACCCTGGTCGGCACGCCGGTGCTCGCCCAACCCGCGCGCGCGCTCGCCCCAGCGTTCAGTCAAATCCGCCGCGCGCCCTCACCCTCGGCCGTGCCTGCCCGCGCCTATAAAGCCTCCCCAGGCGCGTCTCACCTCACCCCGTGCTCGCCTTCGCCGACCAGACGTCCCTCCTTAGCTCCGGCGAGCTCTTTTCCGCCCGCCAATGCAGCCAGAGCCTCGGCCACCGTGGCCAGCCCACTCCAGTCACTTCCAAGCTACGCCAGCCGCTCGATTAGCTTCGCCATTAGCTTGTGAAGCTTTCCCAGCCCTCGGACCCGACAGAATTTCACCAGAAGGCCAAGATCGCCCTCACCGGACTTCGGCCGCCCGCCTGCGCGCGTAGACCGAGCAATCCGGTGAGCCGTTCTTCAATTCCTTGATCTTTGACCCATTTGATTGGTCAATTGTGCCCTGGATAGGCCGGACTCCTCGCCGCCGACGAGCTCCCCCACCTGCGCACGTGGACTGGTCGATTCTGACCATCCCCGACGGCGACCCGCACATCGCCATGACCCTCAGGACCTCCCCTACACCCTGGGCCACCTCACCGGAGCAGTCTCGGCGCCGGTAAGCCCCTCCACCCTTTCTTCCGCCGCGGGTACTGTTTAAATTGGGGGAAGGACCTCGGGTTAGGATTAGAAGAATCCAGGGGGTTTTCTGAACTGTCAGCGACTCAATTGAATAGTAGCCCGAGGACTAGTTTGTAAGGAAAATTGAAAACACCCGCCAGGGACCCCGTTGCAAAGTAGTTTTCCATTTAATCATTTCTGTTTAAATTTTTTTAATGAACTGAGAACTTAGAAAATTCATAACTTGAAGAATACTTAACCAAAAATTGTCAAACCAATTTTGCTGGATTGTAAATATTATGGACTACCAATTAAAAATGCTAAACCTCATGCTTTTTGTTCTAAATTTTAGAGTTTAGAATTAAATACAGAAACTGACCAAACCTTCTTTAATTAAGGAAAATTAGTTATGCTTCTGTGCTGAACTTGAGAAAATTTGTAGATGTTCAAACCCCATTTGAACACTGTTTAAAAATAGTAAGAACCCCAGTATTGAAAAATTTGGTGGGGATATCTATTAAAAGCCATTTTTGCTCAAAACTTAGGAAAATCAGAAAGACCTTAGAAATTAGTGACCAGTGGATGAAATTATTTTTCCTAGTCTACTTCAGTAGCAAAGAACCTAGGAAAAATAGAAAGACCTCTAGTCCAGAACATATTTAAAGTGGATTGTTTTATTTAGCATTATTCCAACTAGAAAACAATTATTAGAGTAATAAAACCAGACCCAAAGTTATTAATAAAAATTCAGTGAACTTGTGATCACCAAAACGCCACTGCAAAAATAATAAACACCCCAACCCATCATTTTAAGTAGGGTAGATAAATAGAACATGATAATGAGTCATATTTCAAATAAATCATGAGTAACCCAAAATAATACAATAATGGACAAATAAAATTTTGCTAGATCACTAATGAGATAGGCCACCAGAGAAAAATGCAAACCTCTAGGCCTGAGCGGATGGTGCTGCCATTGGTGCCTTCCTCTTCTTCTCTACTCGGTGAGCTACAATGCAATCCTCCTGGGAGATGGCCAGGTTGACCAACTCATTGAAGCTATCTGCCCGAACAGTGTTGAGTCGTTCCCGCAGCTTGGTGCTAAGACCCCTGCGGAAGCGGTCTCTCTTCTTCTCATCAGAATCAGCATGGTAACCTGCATACTGGCATAGGTCGTTGAAGGCCTGAGCGTACTGCAAGACCGTGCGGGTTCCTTGATTAAGTGCCAGAAATTCATTCAACTTGCGATCAAGAATGCCAGTTGGGATGTGGTGCCCTCTAAAAGCAGTCTTGAATTCCTCCCAAGACACTTCCCGATCAGCTGGGAGAATAGCACGAAAGTGGTCCCACCAAGTCCGAGCAGGGCCGCGAAGCTGCTGCGCGGCGAAGCGAGCCTTGGCTTCATCAGGGCAGTCTCCCGTGAGGAGGGGAAACTTGGACTCAACGACGCGGAGCCATACGTCGGCGTCCAATGGATCCTCTGCCTTGGTGAACAAGGATGGCTGTGTGCTCAGGAACTCCTGGTAGGTTGCCGCTGTCGGAGGTCGCTGATGCTGGCCTCCACCATGCTGCTGAGGGTGGGGCTGGCGCTGCAAGAGCTGTCGCAGAATCTCGTTATGCTGGGCTATCAGCTCCTGCACTATGGGAGCTGGAGGAGGTGGCGGGGGAACCTGCTCGTTATGCCCGCGACGCTGCCTAGCTGCCATCTGAAAACAAAGATTGTTGCCATTGTTATCCCATCTCATAATCTCCAACGATAAGCCATTATCTCATATAGAATAAAATAATGCCATAATCATAGTATGAGGTTCGAAATGAAGATAACGTGGTTAACCGGGTTAGACGGTCGAGTGGGATGTTGCTCCGACAGGAGGGGAGCATGAGGAGTAGTGGGCTAGGCCTTTCCCATTTCCTCGCTATCGACGACATCGATTATCCGCTGCATCTTATTTTATGAACTCTTATCCGCAATGTGAAAATCTCCGATCTATGTAATAATAATTCAGTACTTAATTTGAGGTTTCCTGTTTTATTGTATTTCTTCTGTGACTCACCTTCGAGTGAGATTGTGGAATTTGATCCTGGATTAAGTGGCTCCATCAGACTAGATTTGAGGGACTGACGGATTATTCCGATTTATGTGTGTTACAGCCCTTGATGCGTGACTTAGGCACTTAAGCTGGAATAATTCGGGCGGTTCCGCCACACCCTTTAGGTTTCCTAAATGCACCGCACTCCTCCCCAAGGGGCGAACCAACCTTGGCAGAGCGAGCCGCATACATCAAGCCCCATTAATGGCACGACGGCGAAGCGAACTACACCCCAGTTCCTCTAATTACTCAGCTAAGGATGTCCCACTCCACCCTCATGGTTGCACTGTTTTCCTGGGCGGTCATCCAACGAATCAGTCCTTACGGAGAGGCACTCGAGAAACAGCTCGAGTCCCCTAAATGTCACAGTACCATCATCATAATCAAAAGGGAAAACAACGTATCATAGATAATCTCATCATGTTCATTTAATGTGAAGCGCTATAGCATGAAGCTAAACCATAATAACCCAACCAAAATAGTTAAACAAGGACAAGATAAACAAAAGCTAGTCAATCCTTAGGTATAAACTGTGTAAATGCGGGGAGTGAATTATAAGAATGAGTAGGACATAGATGGGTCAAGGGACACTTGCCTTCACCAACCAGCTGTTGCTCAGGGTCTTCACCTGCAACTCCTTCGGACTCCACCAACTGACCGTTATCTATACGAGTTTCAAACATATATTCCACAAATTTAATACAAAAGAACAGTACACCAAACAATAGAATGTAGTAAATAAACAGACGTTCGACGCAGGGCTCACACCTACGACTAAGTGAGAAAGGGAAAGTAACGGTCGAGGCTACGGCCGACGAGCGATCAAGTCACACGATTATAAATTAAAATACTCGTCTAAACAGAATGGTATTAATTTAGCCATCACGTTTAGCATAGGGTAAAGTCATGTTCCATATTCAAAATTAAAAGGATTGCCGCGCGGCGAAACGCGTGACACAACACCTAAATTGAATTAAGAAATAAACGACTCGTCGCGCGACGGAGCGCGCAATGAGACACTTGCATTAATTATAAAGAGATGTTAAGCGTCGCGCGACGAAACGCACAATGGCATACGCCATCTAAACTGAAATTAAGACAGATCATCGCGCGACGAGGCGCGCGACACAACACATTAATAGAATCTGAAATCAAACTAATTTGTCGCGCGATGAAGCACGCGACAACATATTAACAAGATACGAAATCAAATAAATCACCGCGCGACGAAGCGCGCGACGCAGTACGCTAAATAACCAAAATTAACCAAACTCGTCGCGCGGCGAATCGCGCGATGCACCACACTAATAAATTCTGAAATTAAACTCATTCGTCATGCGACGAAGCATGCGATGCAGCACGTTCATTAAACTAAATTTAAAACTAATCAAACTAAAATTTAAATGTTGTTTACTAGAACTGCCCACGCAGCCAAGGACGCGGCAGGGCGCGCACGCGGCAGGGCGCGCACGCGGCCAGGGGCACGGCAGGGGGCGCGCGGCCAGGGCACGGCGACCATAGCGTGCGGCCAGGGCACGGTGGCCAGGGCGCACGGCCAGGGGGCACGGCGGCTAGGGACGGTGGCACGAGGGCACGCCAGGGAGGCGGTGCGGGGCACGGCCAGGGAGGCGCGCGACCAGGGGCGCGCGGGGCGGCGGCCGAGGAGGGCGCGCGCGTGCGGTGACCAGGGAGGCGCACGAGGGCGATGGCCAGAGAGGCGAGAGGGATGCGCGCGGCCAGGGGGCGCGCAGGGTGCACGCGGCCAGGGGAGGCGCACGGGGTAGGGGAGAGGAGGAAGAAGAGGAAGGGGAGAGAGAGAGGAGGGGAGCTCACCACGGGGATCCAAATCCGGCGATCAGCGTCTCCAAAACCTAGGGCACCACGGAGAAGAGAGAGAGGTGGGAGAGGGAGGGAGTTGTGAGTGGGAGAATTGAATGAGGGGAAAGAGACCAGGGGAGGGGCGCGACATGGGGAGGGGCAGGGCGCCAGGGGCGCGCGGGCTAAGGCCGGGCCGAGCTGGGCCGGGCCGGACCGGGTTGGGCCGCACCGTGGGACAACAACCCACGACACGCACAACCATAGATCGGAATCCAATCGCGAAACGAAATCCGAAACGAGACTAAGCAACACACGCGATTAAACACGACATCAGACAAAGAAATATGCCTCGGCATGATGCAACACTCATGTCAACTTAGTTTTTGTTCACACGCAATACGGACACCGGTCGCTATACTGCTTTGAAATTGGGAAGAAGGAACGAAACGGGAAGAGAAAAGAGAGTAACGCCTGAATTTGGTGAGTAAAAAGAAGAAAAAATTCTACCCCCAAATTTAGGGCGTTACAAACCTATCCCCCTTAAAAGAATCTCGCCCTCGAGATTCAAGGTTGGCCAGCAAAGAGTTCAGGATACTTGGCCATCAGATCATCTTCACGCTCCTAGGTCGCTTCTTCCTCGGAGTGGTGATCCCATCTGACTTTGCACATTCTGATAGTTTTGCTCTGGGTGACTCTGTCTGCAGTCTCAAGAATCTACGCTGGCTTCTCTATATATGTCAGGTCCTCTTGGAATTCCAGACCTTCCACTGGCAACTGCTCTTCTGGCACACGCAGACACTTCTTCTACTGAGACACATGAAAGACATCATGCACTGCGGACAAACCTTCTAGCAGACTGAGCTGATAGGCCACTTCTCCATGCCTTGCGAGAATCTGATACGGACCAACATAGCGGGGTGCAAGCTTGCCTTTGACTTCGAATCTTCTGACTCCTCTGATAGGCGATACTTTCAGATAGATAAAATCTCTGACTTCGAAACTCAGCTCTCTCCTTCTTGTGTCTGCATAGCTTCGCTGCCTTGATTGCGCTATCTTTAGATTCTCCCGAACCATCTTGATGTTCTCTTCAGCTTCGAGCAAAATATCTGGCCCAAACACTTGTTTTTCGCCAGGCTGATCCCATTGCAACGGAGTTCTACAACTCCTTTCATAAAGTGCCTCAAATGGTGACATCTTCAAGCTGGCCTAGTAGCTATTGTTATAGGAGAATTCTGCATAAGGTAACCTCTTGTCCCATACGGACTGATCTTGCAACGCACAAGCTCTCAACATGTCTTCGAGGATTCTATTAGTTCTTTCTGTCTGCCCGTCTATCTGCAGATGGTAAGCTTAACTGAAATTCAGATGTGTACCCAAGGCTTCATGCAACTGCTGCCAGGAATGAGAGGTGAACTGCGTTCCTCGATCTGACACTATCTTCTTTGGCACACCATGAAGACAAACGATCCGAGACATGTACAACTCTGCCAATACTGCACTGCTGTAGTTGGTCTTGATGGGTATGAAGTGGGCTGACTTGGTTAAGCGATCCACCACTACCCAAATGGAATCGTAGCCGGCTCGAGTGCGAGGCAATCTGACTATGAAGTCCATCCCGATTTCATCCCATTTCCACTGAGGAATTCGTAGCGGCTGCAACAATCCTGCTGGCCTCTGATGCTCTGCCTTGATCCTTTGACAACTATCACATATAGCCACATGCTCTATGATCTCCCTTTTCATTCCATACCACCAGAATTTCTTCTTCAGATCCTGATACATCTTCTCACTTCCAGGGTGTATAGAATAAGCTGACTCATAAGCTTCGTTGAGGATCAACTCTCGAATAAAGTGGACATTGGGAACACACAAACAGTCCTTGAACCATATCACACCTTCTGCATCTTCCCGAAAGTCTTTGCCTCTACCCTCTAGAATCAGCTGCCGAATTTCACTAATCTTCTCATCATTCTTTTGTGCTTCTTTGATTTCCTACTCTAGGGTGGGCTCTAACTTGACTGTCACTCCTCGCATATTGTTCAGAAATATGAGGCTCAACCTGTCAAACTCTTTGGCCAGCTCATAAGGCATCGGATGAGCGACCATCATGTTGACTTGACTTTTCCTGCTCAAAGCATCTGCCACTATGTTCGCTTTGCCTGGGTGGTAATGAATCTCCAATTCATAGTCGTTGATCAACTCTAACCATCTTCGTTGCCTCATATTCAGCTCCGACTTTGCTTTGCCTGGGTGGTAATTCATAGTCTCTTCTTCACCTTAGCCATGGTACCTCGGTCCACAAGCCGTCGCTTGGCCTTCACCTTCGCTTAGTTCCTCGAAGCCCTTTCCTTGCTATCTTCACCCTATCAAGTCATTCTTGAGTCACATCATATTGATCATCCATTGAGAGAATCATTTCTTCAATATTGTGAACCTTGCTTGAATGTCTTCTAGATATAACCGTTAAGATCAATCAAGCTCTAGTTTGATTATCATAGAAGCATATATGGACTGATAGTAATATGGTCAAGCCAATTCACGATTCCTCATATCTTATTCACTTTGGCTTGACCTATCCTCTTAATCACTTCATGCTCTATTTTGATCATATGTATGTAGTGATTTCTCGGGTCTTGTCCATATATTCAAACCAATATAGAGATCATATAATATCCATTTGCATTGTCTCATTGGTTATTTAACCTCGCGTTGAACCTTCGTTCACTGATCATTATACACTATTCAAGTATGTTCATCATACTGAATTTCCTGTTCAACACTTAGCAAACTCGTTAGACCTTTAAATGTGTTGTTATCCAAATCACCAAAACTCACAAAAGGGATGAATGCACTTTCAATCTCCCCCTTTTTGGTGATTGATGACAACACATTTAAAGCTTACATAAGATTTGATAAATAAGATTTTGAATCCTATGATATAGTTTCCTCCCCCTAAATATGTGCATTTCAGAAAATAACACTTTTGTACTCAAATGCCAAAAGCACATATTTGGGTCAAAGTATGGAGACAACTTATATTATACTATTCATGAGGTGCAGTGTGTCATAAAATAAACGTGATGCTCATGACATAGTATGCACTCATCAATTTTCTACATCTTATGTTTTTCTTATGATTCCCCCTTTTTGTTAATTATATCTCCCCTTCTTAAAAGTCTTCTAACACTTAGTTACATAAGACTAAAGGTAAGTTTTAATGCAAAATTTCTCCCCCTTTGTCATAAATCTCCAAAAAGAATACAAAGGATATAAAGGGTAGAAATTATGATTAAGCAAGATGGGAACACACTATTATGAAAAGGGTCCTTAGATGGCACAAAGGTAATGGAGAAGTGACATGAAGTGATGTACCTTTGCATTTTTACCTTTTCAAGGGGAGTTCCAAACTTGTGTTGGATTCACAATTCATTTGCAAGCTCTTGTTAGTATAGTTGTGACATAGGTCCAAGATATTAAATGAAGATTGTCATACTAAATCGAAGGTGACGCTTTATACCTGGAGTCTAGATGTCACCTAGCATTTTCTTATCATAACAAGAGGCAACATGAAAATTGCACAAGTGTGGATTATACAACTAGTGATCATGTATGAAAAATATCAATTGAAAAACACCAATTGATACAATTTGATAGATAAGCATATCACTAATTTCATATTACATTAAGTTCTCATCATGTTTTATTGCACACATATATATGTATTCAATTGATACCTATTGAGAGTACTTATTTGCAATTTAAAGTACCATTGGCATAAAAAGAGTATCAATTGAATATAATTATACAACATAAGGAACATGTGCACTATTTAATCAATTAAGTTCTAGAAAGGAGAATTTATAAGCTATGCTACTTTAGACATTTGCAATCCAAAAGGATGTGATACATGTTTACCAATTTTAGATGATGTTGGAGTATCATATAAAAGAGAAACTCATTCCCTTATGAAATGTATAAAATATACATTTATTGGAGCAAAGAATTTTTGATACCCATCAAATTTGCAGTGGAAGCGATTGTCTTTGCCCGAAAATTCCTTTCTAATTTGAGACTACACACATAATAGACTTGGAAATGAAGTAATCTCAAAGATTCAAATTATAGACCATTCTCCCCCTAAATGTGTGCATACAAGTGATGAATACTTGTTTAGCTTATGCACTTGGACTTATGAGGCCAGGGGATTAAGTTCTACAATTTGAACCTTGGTACAAATAAAGTATGAAAATATTAAATTGCACCAATTGAAGGAATTACTCATAATCAAAAGGTATACTAATAGACATGATATGCAATATTTTAAGCCAAGATTCTTGAGAAGTTAGCATGTTTGACTCATACCTCACTAAGATGACTTAAGACTAACTTATGACATCACCACAAGAGGTATTAATCAAATATCTAGAGATTCTTTAATCGTCACCACAAGTGCAACCTTCTGATGTGACTTAAGATATTGCATATACATGCATACACTAGCATGTAAGAGCCTAGATACACAAATGTAATACAATAATTCATGGAGTGACACACCTTTGTTGTACGCCACATGGTCTCCATTATAATCATGAATTTCCATCTTAGCTTTTGATAGGCTTGACATTTCAAAGAGAAACTTATCCTCTTCACACGATCAAGAGAAACTCATTTTCATTTCTATGGAACCATTCATCCTCGTTTGATGTTCTCCAGGGTGTGAGACTACACAACATGAACTTGAAAGAAATCATTAGTCTCACAAGATATAGGCTAAACTCTCCCTCAATTTGTGCTTGCAAGAGTACACAAAGTATACTTATGCACATCAACAATACGAGGTTGAAGAAGATGTTTGCACTATATCTTGGATGAACATAACATGCCTTCATAGATGATGAAAATAAACCAATTGAAAGTTTAAGAACTGAAAGTATATCAATTGAAATCCTGAAGGGTAAAGCATGCTGATATAAATCTCAAACCTCATAATGAAGGATATCATATAAATATGTCAATACATCTTCATTATTTGGTTGACAAAAAAAACAAAAAAAATAACTCCCTTCTTGAATCACTGTGATCTCTTTTCTCTTTACAATTTCATCCAACCAAGTGATCTTGAACCTCTTTCATCTTTTCTTGATTCGATCATACTTGATATGAGGCCTATTGAAACTCAATGATTGAAAGAACCAAGACTCTTATATTTGTAGATTTTGAATTCATCTTCAAAGAACTTGGGAAGACCTTGTTGAAACACTTAGAAAAGAGAGCATTAGAAACACAAGAGAGTGTTTCACAAATGATGATCCTTATATGTGGATGGCAAATGAATCATCATTATTGAAACCCAAAAGGATATACTAAATTCCTTTAAATTAGTGCACACATATAGTTGATGTCAAAGTTATATGCACTATTGAACATTTTATATTGCAAGGAATTTAACCTATACTATGGTACATCCCACTAAGGATAGAATACTAAAACAACCGAAGGAGAGGAAGTTTTCATACCTTGGCCTCTGATCAACTTCTTCTTACTTTAGTTGAATAGTATCCTTTAAGCTTGTGATTTATCCAATTTAAAACAAGTACCATCTCTTAACATAGATTTTCTATGGATAAACTCAACACAAGAGATGACATTAGTAGCACAAGCACTAGTTTCTTATTTAGCAACCCTTTATATGAGGAAGGCAAGCGAGTTGCTAAAATAGAGAAACATCATAATATGGACTAAATTTCCCTTGAGCCCTCATGCACAATATATTTTGAATGACATGGATAATATGCATGGTTGTTCAATGAAGTCTAAAGGGCTGACTTAATCCATATTATGGTGAGTGTCTAATAAAGAAGAATCAAATCCAAATTAACTAGATAGAGAATACGTCACATAATTTTGGATTGTTCACCATATGATAATATTCATTCATCTTCCAATTAGACCTTTATTTCATAATCAAAAACTGATGTATATCCTCAAGTGCTTCTTTTTCCTTAGTGGCTACATAAGTCACAAAAAGATAAGATTTGAAAATAATATGCACTTGAGATTCAGTTGTTACCACCCTTGCTACTATCTCCAAATATGATTTGTACATTCATTATCGAGCACCCAACTTGATCCATTGAAGGCGTGATCCTACAAAACAAGTTTAAGTTGCATATCTTGGTACCCAATTTGAATTGGGTCCTTTGAGATTAGTAGGAAGAGCCTTGAGTACCCACACAATCCTTATTGTAACCTTTCTCTTTGTGTAGGCACCCACATATACTTGACAACCATCTTACATGGTTTCAAGTCAATATTTAATCACATAGATAAAAGCTAGAGTTAAGAATAGGAGCCTTTTCTCCTTTTCTTGATACATCATTATGTTGTCTTCTTGATGATGAACCTAGCTTGACCTTGGGTGCACCTAGCTTATTAGGGTTAATTGCACAAGCATTCATATAATAAAGACAAGTTATGCATGTAATTTACAACTTAGTGATCCAATTCAATGTGAAGCATATGGATACCGATTGAAGTAGATTTCTAAGATATCAAAATATGGGTTTCCAAAATTTAGAGAGTATGGATCACTAATTGTACCTTTTACAGTTTAAAAATCATATCCATGTTAGTGCATATGTATGAGATGAATATCAACAAAAAAGATTCTTATGCACTTTTAGATTTAACTATAAGGGATTTAAAACTGCATCAAGAGTAGCTATTAAAAAAACAAAGATTACAATCCATATGAATGAGATACAAATTTACCATTTTGGATTGTCTTAGTATAGCTTACTCAAGGGAAACTTATTCTCTACGACACAAGATATATAATGTTCTCCCACTAGATATGTGCATCAAGTATTTGAATGACTTACCACATGCACTTTCAATTCAGTTAAGAGTCTCATGAGGAGTACATCACATATCATGGTCAAGGCATGACAAATTTGCAATGAATTAACTTATGCCTAAGAATACTTACCACCATATAGAACGTACCATTTGTTATACCAATTTGATAGATCTTACTATCTGTGGTGGTGTCACCTTAGTATTCTTATTTTCATCATTTGTGGAGACTTCCTTCTTTGTTATCTCTTTTCCTTTTAAAACTAGTCGATAAAACACTTTGAAAAGAGACATTAGTAGTACAAGGAAGTATTTAATGAATGATGATATCTATATATGAATGGCAAACAAATCATCATTTATGAGGCATAAAGGCATAAATTAAATTCCTTTTAAATTAATGCACATGGATGAGTGAATTAATAATATGCACCAATTTACAAATTTAAGCCAAAAGGAATTTAACCTTCATATTGGCATTTCTTTCCATAAAATAGATTATTACCAATTGAAAGAATGCCACTTGAAAGGAACTATTATTGGTCACATACCAAATGAAACAACTAGTTCCATACCTTTGCCTTGAGCATTCATAATCTTTCTTTATTTGAAGATTAACCTTTAATGCTTGTGATTTTACCAAATGAAAGAGCACAATCTCTACTTATGAATTTCCATGAAATGGCTTAAAAGAGATTGCATTAGAAACACAAACAATATTTTCCTATTTATAAACCTCTAGTATATGAATGACAAGAAGGTTACTAAAATAAGGAAACCTCATGATATGAACTAAATTGCCCTTACAAGCATCATGCATAACACCAAAATTAAACAAGGTGAAAAAATCATGATTATTTAATTAAGTTTACATGGCAAGTTTAATTCATAGCATGGTGAGTGATTAATGTAGAAGACCCAAAACCAATTTAAATGAGAATGAATACATCACATAGTATTGGTTCGATCTTCTTTGAATGTTGAATGTCACACTCCATTTGAGAAACACATTCTCATGTTCTGAGACTACATAAACACTTAGATAGAAATATTAGTCTCACAACTCTAGTCATATAGAGAATTCCCCTTCTCATAAGTGCTTTAAGAATTTGAATTTCTTACTTAGCACTCTATTCATTTAAGAACATGGGATAATCCTCTTTATGTCTAGGTCATGGCAATAATACGATAATTCATTTGAAATATGCCACGAATTAATTATCATCAATTAAAGTATGTAGATTGCCACATATAAGAATAACAAATATGCAATCTATCATATAATTTGATTCTTTCCAAAGCAAGGTAAAATATTTTAAGTTCATTCTCATGTGCTTTATTTTTCCTATGTGGCTACAAAAGACACAAAGGAATATAATAATTAAAAGCAATGTGCACCTAAGATTTAATTTTTACCATCCTTTGGATATCCCTTAGTTGTAGGCATTTTGCTTGACAAAGGTTAATCCTTATTCCCTACAACACAAGTTCTTGCTAGAGATGAATATGAAGTTAGTGATATAACAACTAAATTCATCTTTGGGTCAATCTTAAAGGATAGACAATGTAAGATTGATAGCTTGAGATAAGGATTGAGTTAAACTGCTTAAGCACCCCAAAGCTTCATATCATCTCTAGGTACCTGCAAAATCTTATTAAGTATATTTTGGTACCCATCTCATGATGGGTCCATCAAGGTTAGTCAATAAGGACTTAGGCACCCAAATAGCCTTGGTCCTATAATGTGGTGAACTCATCACCTTTCTAGCACAAGAGTCAAATTTGGGTCTCCTAAGTATATTTGAATGTATTGACAGGTTAGGCTTAGGTGTTTTACCCTTTGGACAAACCTTGAATAGATGACCTCTTTCACGGCAATTGTAGCAAATGCGATGCTTGTCCTTGCAATGCATTTGCCTTTTGCTTTCATCCTTCTTGATGGTCATCTTTCTTGATCGTGCAAGGTCTTGGTTCTTCATGCGGGGGCATGAACCAATTTCATGACCCTTCTCCTTGCATCCATAGCACCTCCTATCGCTTCTCTTTGATCTTTCTTTGTTGAAGCACATAGGTACATTGTTAGAGCAAATAATATGAGCATTAATTTTCTCACCTTGAGTCTTGCTCATGTCCTTCTTGGAAAGCTTGGTATTCTTTTGAAGGGGTTTTGTGCATGCTACGGTTGTCCCCTTCTCAAGCTTTTTCACCATATTATCACGGTTATCTTGAGAAGGTTGAGTATGACACTTTCCCTTCAAAATAGTTGAGCTCCTTCTTAGCCTTCCAATTTCTTCCTTGAGCTCTTTATTTTCTTGTGTGATAGAAATATCACTAATTCCTGAAATTTCTAGCTCAATGGAAGATTGGCTTTCTTGAGAGCAACATTTGTTAGCACATGATAATATAGTTTCTACTTGAGTACATGTGCATATGTGAGGTTGGTATGATTTAAAATTAGTTAACACAACCTCATGAGCCATTTCTAACATGATATGTGAATCCATAAATTTATTATGAGAGCACACACGCATATCATGTTTTTCTTGCAAAGTTAGATTTTCAATATTTAGCCTTTCTATCGTGTTCTTGAACATAGCATTTTTATTTTCTAATTGAGCAATATATGATGAATGATTAACAGCTTTAATTTGCTCAATTGAAATGTCTTCATACCTTTGGACCAAATCATCATGAGAGCAATTTAGCTTCTCATGCTCTTTGGTCAACTTCTCTAAGTCTTCGATTTTTCTGATGAGGAAGTCTTCTTGCTTATGAAGCATTTCTTTTTGTTCTTCCGCTCTTTTCATGAGTTTGAGCAAGCTCATCCGATGTTTCTTGCTTAGCTGAGCGAAGAATTGTTGAAGATCATCCTCATTTTCATTATCACTTTCTTGCTCCTCCTCATCCTCTCTTTCGCTTTCACTGTCACTCCCATTAGCAATAAAGCACATATGAGAAGTGGATTTGAAAGACGAACCTTGTGAAGAGGTGGATTCATCGTTTGGTCTCCATCGATCATTTTCTTCTTTAATTTTGTTCTTCGCCTCATCTTCCTTCATTTTGAGGAACATCCTTTCGGCGATTCTCATGGCAAGATCTATTGCCCTAGGATCAACATCTGCACCAAAAGATGAAGTTGAGGCAATCTCAACTTTTTCAAGCTTAGAAGCACTTTCGTTTCTTAGTCCCCCCCTACATGATCTTTTCCTCACGCGGTTAAGCGTCAGAACAAGGATTAGGCTCTGATACCAATTGAAAGTTGCCTAGAGGGGGGGTGAATAGGCAAGTTAAAACTTTTTCAACAAAAACTAGAAGCAAACTGGGTAAAACTGAATTGATCTCGAAATTCACCCAGTTAACTTTGGAAATGAGATGTTCTAGTTGATCCACAGGGTTCAAAGTAGTAGATCTGAGAAGGGCACTTCTCAAAATCCACACACCAAAAATATATAAACAAATCTTCCACGCAATGGTGAGAGAACGAAGAACACGAATAAGCACAATGAACAAGAACACAAGAGACACAAGATTTATCCCGAGGTTCGGTCACACCACCAAGGTGCCCTACTTCCTCGTTGAGGCGCCCACAAAGAGTCGGGTCTCTTTCAACCCTAATCCTCCCTTTGCCGACCACAAAGGTCAAGCTCACACACTAATCTTTGCTCAAACGAGCTGGTAATACAAACTTTCTTGTGGTCTTCCACAAGATTTGGAGACTCACAAGAGACACCTAGTCATCTAGGAGCTAGAAGCTCCAAGAGTAATGAATCCACAAAGAACTCGATGTAGTACCAAATCTCGAATGAACAAGAGCAAGAGAGATTTGGAGATGAAGCACAAAAACCGCATCTCTCAAACTCACTCAAAGATTTCTCTCCAAAGATTTGAAATGGGAGAGGCAAGAGATGTGTGTGAGAGAGTGGGAGGTGTTCTTCAAGTTAGAAATGGAGTTTGGGTCGTGCTCTCATGTGTGGGGAGAGAGGTAGGAGTGAGTATATATAGGTGGAGCTCAAACTAGCCGTTGGGTAGATTTTTCTATCTGAGACCGGTTGAACCGCCCCCTAGGGCGGTTGAACCGCCCCTGGCAGGTCAGGCAGACTGTCTGCCAGTCTGACTGTCAGACTGACTGGCAGACTGACCTGCAAACTGGTCAAGTTGACCAAGACCGGTTCAACCGCCTGGGGCAGGCTGACAGACAATCTGCCAGACTGGCAGACTGCAGGTCAGACTGCAAAAACAGGTCCTGACACTGGTTGAACCGCCCCTAGGGCCGGTTCAACCGCCTGGGGGTCACACTGGCAGTCAGTCTGCCAGTCAGGAGGTCAGACCGGTCAGGTGACCCTGACACCGGTTGAACCTCCCCTAGGACCAGTTCAACCGGTTTTGACCAGTGAGGTCCGGGGAAAATACCTCGGCTGAACTTTCCCTGGACACCGGTTGAACCTCTCTGGACCCCGGTTGAACTTGCCCTGGACCCCGGTTGAAGTTGAAGTTCAGCTGGAGTTGAGAAAGCTCAACTCAGCTGAAGTTCAGCTCAGCTGAAAAGCTCAGCTGCAGCTAAAGAAGCTCAGCTCAGCTAAAAAGCTCAGCTACAGTTTAAGAAGTTCAGCTGCTTTTCAACAAGAACACTCTAGGTTTCTCAAACCTAACCACGGTCAACCATAGAATTTTAAAGAGATTTTTGGTTTTCAAAAAATAGCTTTTGAATATAGAGGCTTGAGCTTTGGCAAACACCTACCTTCTTTTTGGATCCCTCTTTATAGTACGACGATTCCTATACTCAAGTTAAATAAAATATAATTAAGTAAACTCCTTGAGTCATTGGTGTCTCATGTGTGATTTCTCCATGGCGTTGCTTCATAAGGATCACAAACATCTTTGTCTCACCTTTTGAAGCAAACATAAATCAAACCATGTGACTTGTACCATATCACCATATGTGAGTTCAAATCATGGCTTCAAGTCACTGTACTGATGCATCAACATGTTATAACTCTTCATAGCTGATTAGTTCATCGACTTAGTGCAAGTACTCTCTTCTTCACCTTAGCCATGGTACCTCGGTCCACAAGTCGTCGCTTGGCCTTCACCTTCGCTTAGTTCCTCAAAGCCCTTTCCTTGCTATCTTCACCCTATCAAGCCATTCTTGAGTCACAACATATTGATCATCCATTGAGAGAATCATTTCTTCAATATTGTGAACCTTGCTTGAATGTCTTCTAGATATAACCGTTAAGATCAATCAAGCTCTAGTTTGATTCTCATAGAAGCATATATGGACTGATAGTAATATGGTCAAGCTAATTCACGATTCCTCATATCTTATTCACTTTGGCTTGACCTATCCTCTTAATCACTTCATCCTCTATTTTCATCATATGTATGTAGTGATTTCTCGGGTCTTGTCCATATATTCAAACCAATATAGAGATCATATAATATCCATTCGCATTGTCTCATTGGTTATTTAACCTCGTGTTGAACCTTCGTTCACTGATCATTATACACTATTCAAGTATGTTCATCATACTGAATTTCCTGTTCAACACTTAGCAAACTCGTTAGACCTTTAAATGTCTTGTTATCCAAATCACTAAAACTCACAAAAGGGATGAATGCACTTTCACACACGCTCGGCCTCCTTCTGCCCAGCCGCCTCGGCAAGCGCCTTGCAGTTCTTGACAGCCTCGTCAAGAGTCGTCTTGAACCCTGCAGGCGGCAGGACAACATTCTTCAGGCGCAAGAAGAGGAATGGAGACAAAAACAAAGTCGCAAAGCGGGCAAGGCATACCTTCGGCCCGGGCGCGCTGTCGCGAGGCCTCGGCTTGGGCGGACTGGGCAGACCCAAGGGCCTCGTCCAGGCTCTCTACTAGGGTCATGGCCCAAGCGGACGCCTCGGCTAACTGCTTCGTAGCATCAGCCAACTGACCCCTAAGGGCCTCAGCCCGGCTCACGGCCTCGGCAGCTTGGCTCCGAGATTGGTCCCGCTCACTGATAGCCTGGTCAAGCTCCAGCTGCTGTAGCCGCATCTCCTCGGCCTGGGAAGCCACCTGCTTCCGGGCCGACAAAGCCTCCGCTCGTGCCGATGCCGCCTCCGACTTCAGCTCATCGCAGAGCAGCCAAAGGTCCGTCACCTTGACGCTCCGTTGGGCGAGGCGCTCATTGGCCTCGGTAAGCACGGCTTGCTGGGACCGCAGCGAATCCCAGACGTCGCTCTCACGGCGGAGGAACAACGACTTGGCAGTGCTCACGTCTGTGAGCTCCTAAGGAAGGAAAACAGGATATTACAAAGAATGCCCTGGTCACGCAAGGGATATATCTAAATCCTTACCTGGAAGACCCTGGAAAGGATCTCCATGGTCGACCGAAGCGACCTCATCGCCGCCTCGGTATACTCACGGAAACTATCCCGGACCTCTCCTCCAGCTTATCGTTGAGGGAGAGGAGGGGTTCCGAATCTGAGGTGCCGCGGCTCTAGAACAGGAGTGGCCGCCCACCCCACTCACTGAGATCGAGCTGCGCGGGGATAAGGCCGCTGCTCCCCAAGACGGGCCATGGCTCTGCACGCCCCTCGACCAAGGCGTCAGGTCCCCCTGCAGCCAATGCATCGGGCGCCACCACCGTCGACGTACTAGGCCCCTCCTCGGCTAAGGTGCCAGGCCTCCAGTCACCGACCTCGGCAACGATGGCCGCCCCCTCCTCTTGGCCGAGAACGGAGAGGTCGGGGATGACCACGGGCGGCGGTGCCTTAACCTTCCCGACGCCGGCGGCGACGGGCGGCTCCATGGGCGAATTAGCAACGACCCCGGTAGGAGTCGACACCCACCGCCAGCGATAAGTCAGCCGGGCCCGGGGCCGCGGCCGCGTCAGCAGCCTCCCGGTGTGATGGCCGCTCCAACATGGGGGTCAGCCTGGGAGGTTTGCCCCAAGGCAACTCGCGCCGCCTGGGCCCCCCGCTGGAGAGAACCTTATGCGGAGGCTAACATACCGGCGTGGCGCGCCGCAGCACCGGCCGCCGAGGCCGGCTTTGTCTTAAGGGCCTTCGTGGGGGCCAGACCAGCCAAGCCCTGCTTTCGCTTGCTGAAAGAGAGAGACGGCAAGTTCAAGACACACAATGGAAGAACCAAAACAGAGGTATCCTCAGATACTTACCTGCTCCGGACCACGGCCAATCGTGCCTGTAGGGAGGCCCCTCAGGCCCCTACCCCCGTAGGCGCTGCCGAAGGTTGCCCCGCCGCCGGCTTCGGCATCGTTTCTGCCTCGGACGCCCGAGGCGCCGAGGGAGCGGCCTGCCCAGGCGTCGTCATGACGGCCGAGGGACCGGCCTCCTGTGTGGCCAGCGCAGGCACCTGCTCTTGGGGGACGGGCAGATCGGCCTGACCCCCCGAAGTCACAACAGTTACCTCGGCCAAGGGGTCAAGTACCCCCTCGGCCTGCTTCCGCTCCTCGGATTGGGACCTTGGTGTCCCGGCCCTAGGCACTGATGGTGCCGGCCCACTTGGAGGCTGGCTCGGCGACCCCTGACCCAGCCTCGGGTCCGGGCTGAGGCCGAGTCGGGCCGCCATGTCATCGTCTTCATCGTCATCATCATCGTCATCGTCAGGCGTCTCCAGCGACGACTCCCTCGGGAGCCCATCCCTCGCCTGCCTCCAACGACGCTTTTCCAAGGCTTCCCGAACTAGCATCCTCTCGCGAGCTCGGGCCTTTTCCGCGTCCTTCTTCTCCTTCTCCTTCTCTGTGGCAAGCCTCCGCGCGGCTCGGTCCACCGCGTCCTCCGGGACCGGCGGCCGGACGGTTTTATAAATCCTCAACCCTTGGGGACGAACAAAAATCCCAACAATAAGAATTGAAGGCGTAGAGGACTTGGCGCAAAACAGAAGGAGGATCGGACACTTACCAGGGACACATACCCACGGTCGGGACGCATCGCGGGCTGGCTAAGGGCGCTGGCCTCCGGCCTCCCTACCGTATTTATTACCCGCTTGAGGAGGTCGTCGACGGAGAGGGAGGTCGAGGACATCCGCGAGTCCTCCTAATCGACCCTGGCCTCATCTCCGCGAGCCGCAACCACCGCTCGGCCAAAGGGAGCACCCTCCGACGATGGGTAGCGGTGACGACCCCAGCAGCGGTAAGGCATGCATCTCGTAACTTCTGCAAGGCCTGCAGAATAGGCTGGAGCTTCTCCTGTTTCTCGCGCGTGGCCCCCCAGCGCCAGTTAGTGTCGGCGGCGGTCACCACTCGTTGAGAAAACGACGGAAGCATCCCGCCGTCGTTCCGGAGATAAAACCACCGGTTCTGCCACCCCTTGTTCGAAGATGCGAGGGTGGCAGGGATGTACTGTTGCACGCGCCCCTGCCTCAGCTGGAGGGTGCAGCCACCGGCCTGCACCGCCATATGGACCTTCTTCGCCTCCGTCGTCGCGACGAAGAACTCCGCGGAAAAGAGATGGGTCCACAGGTCCCAGTGAGGGTCAATCCCCAAAAAACCCTCGCAAACCGCCGCGAAGATAGATGCTTGCGCGATAGAGTTGGGGTTGAGGTTATGCACCTCCACTCTGTAGTGGTGCAGGAGCGCCCGCATGAAGCGGCTCGCTGGCACTCCAAACCCCCACTCGTGGAAGGGGATGAAACTGAGCACATACCCCGGCGGCGGAGTCGAGTCAGCCTCGCTCGAGGGGGCCATCCACTCTGGTTGTAGCCCGTCAGAGAGGGGACGGAGCAGACCATCAGCAACAAGGGTCTCCAGATCCTCCATAGCGACGGTGGAGAAAGGCCATGGGTCGCGCGGCAGAATGACGGTCACCTTGTCAGCCATCGCCGAACGGAGCTGATGGAGGCGGAAGGGACAAGGTGGGTGGTTTCCTTTTTTTTGTCTGCTCTCTTAGGTTGTGGAAACCAAAGAAGAGGGCAAGCGCAAATGGCAGGGTAAAGAACCAGCACCAGCCCCTCTTCCGGGTATATAAAGGCCCGGGCGAGATCCACCCAAGGCTTCGCCCGAACCCACCGCGGAATTCAAACTCGAAGGTGAAACGGTGTTTCTGTTCCTCGAACGGCTCACGCACGCGCAACAGACGCCCCACGAATCGCCCGTCCTGTCGCATTAACTCCTTGGCAGGGCAAGTGACACCTCCGGCAGGAGAAGCGGGCGCTGTTTCACCTCCGTCATGATGACAGCGTCAAAAAAGGTGCACCGCCTTATTTAAATTCATGTCATTTTTCTTCCCCTCTCTCTCTTGCCACAGGGACCGGGAAAGGGGGTATCTCGAAAAAGGATCCTTCCCAGCGAAGGAAATGGGCCCCGAGCCCTCCTACTGATCAGGGGTTCGAAGGTTGCGCCCTCCGGGGTTCAGCAACCGCCCCAGAGCACTCGGGCTCCGTGCCCTTTACTGATCAGGTGTTCGAAGGCTGGCCCCTCGGAAGGGTTCGACAGCCGTCCCAGAGCACGCAGAGTCAAGGATGACCCTGGGTACGTCCGTTACATGGCCGAGGCTCGGGCTACGCTCCCGAGGTACCCTAGGACATTTCCGAGACTAGCGGGAACGATTTTGTAACGGAATCCCACCGGAGGGAGGCATCAAGCCCTCGGACCCTATCGAATGGGTCCGGGTCCGGCAAATCACCTGCAGGTACTTTTGGAGCGCGCCTCTGGGCCACTAGCCGACCCTTATCGAACGGGGCTCGGGCGTCCACTCGGATCACCCGCTAGCAACTCACTGGAAACACCATGTTCGGCGCCCCTCCGAGGGCAACATGGCGCTTCCCCCCCCCCCTTCCTCCTTGTGGAAAGGCGACGAAGGGGCATACAATAAAAGTAAAGACGGTCCTTGATCGTCCTCTCGCTCTGTGCAGAGGCTCGGGGGCTGCTCTCGCACCAGGCTACGGCCGAACCGTTGACCACGTCAACAAACCAGTGTGAAAACTCGGAGCCTGACCGTGCACCCGGGCCATGGCCAGGTCGCATGAGGGAACTACAAGGCCATCCGAGGCATCGCAAAAAATTAAGACCTCAGAGGAGTCAAACCACTCCTCCGAGGCCTCGGGGGCTACACCCGGCGGGTGCGCTCGCGCGCCCCCACCGGAACAAAATATGACCGAGAAGGGCCGGTCCCCTTGCAAAAATCCGGCAGAACCTCCAAGCGAGTGCCCGCACTCCCTTCGAGGCTCGGGGGATACTGTTGGGTACTGTAATTAGGGGTACCCCCAATGCTCCTTAATCCGCCTGGAAAGCATCTTCAGAACAAACCATACGCGGCTGATAAAAGCGCGGTCCAAGTCAAGGCCATGCCAACCAAGGGACGCGACCTCATCTGAGCCCAGCCTCGGGCGGGAACTGTAGTCCCGGACGGATTTACGCCTCGCCCGAGGGTCTCCTCAGGCGATGAGCGCACCCTCGACTCGCCTGAAGCCTGGCTTGGGCAGACTTTGTCGTGCAGCGACCTTGGCCAAATCGCCTTACCAGTCGACCGTATCGCGTGCACATTTAATGCGGGGATCACCTGACACCTTATCCTGACACGCGTGCCTCATTCGGCAAGGTCGAAGTGACCACAGTCACTTCGCCCCTTTACTGACCGATCTGACAGGAAGACAACACCGTTCACCCCTGAGAGCACCTAGAGGGGGGGTGAATAGGTGATCCTGTAAAAAACTTGAAACTTAATGCCACAAAAACTTGATTAGGAGTTAGTACAATAAAGCCAAGTGGCTAGAGAAGAGTTCTTGCAAGACACAATAACCATAAGAAGATCAACACAGATAGGCACAGTGGTTTATCCCGTGGTTCGGCCAAGTCCAACACTTGCCTACTCCACGTTGTGGCGTCCCAATGGACGAGGGTTGCAATCAACCCCTCTCAAGCGGTCCAAAGACCCACTTGAATACCACGGTGTTTTGCTTTGTTTACTATATCCCGCTTGCGAGGAATCTCCACAACTTGGAGCCTCTCGCCCTTACAATTTGATGTTCACAAAGAAGCACGGAAGTAAGGCTAGGATGAGCAACGCACACAAGACACAAAATCAGAGCACAACACGCACACAAGTCACAACTCGAGCTCACAACACAACCCGAAGAGTTCTCTACTCAAATTGAGCTCTAGTTGCTATCACAAGGAATCAAATGCGCGGAATTGGAGTCTTGGTGCTTAGGAATGCTTAGAGAATGCTTGGTGTTCTCCTCCATGCGCCTAGGGGTCCCTTTTATAGCCCCAAGGCAGCTAGTAGCCGTTGAGAGCATTCCAGGAAGGCAATTCTTGCCTTCTGTCGCCTGGCGCACCGGACAGTCCGGTGCACCACTGGACACTATCCGGTGCGGATTTCTTTCCTTCTTTGGCAAAGCCGACCGTTGGAGATTCAGAGCCGTTGGCGCACCGGACACTGTCCGGTGCACACCGGACAGTCCGGTGCCCCCTTCTGACCGTTGGCTCTGCCACGCGTCGCGCGCGGATTATGCGGTCGACCGTTGGCCTGACCGACTGTTGGCTCACCGGACAGTCCGGTGCACCACCGGACAATCCGGTGATTTATAGTCGTACGTCGTTGATCGCTTCCCGAGAGCGACGACTTCGCCTGTGAATGGATCACCGGACAGTCCGGTGATTTATAGCCATACACCGCCGTCGAAGTCCCGAGAGCAGCCAGTTGACAGACGCCAGCCTGGCACACCGGACAGTCCGGTGCACCCAGACCGAGCAGTCTTTTGGCTGTACACAGCCAACTTCTCCATAATTGTTTCTCCTGTTTCTAGCACTTAGACACAATACATTAGTCTTCAAAACAATGTACTAAGTCTAGAAACATACCTTTAATCTTGATTTGCACTTCTTGAGTCCTTGGCACAATTTAACACTTAGCCACTTGTGTTGGACACTTAATCACCAAAATACTTAGAAATGGCCCAAGGGCACATTTCCCTTTCAAACTCCCCCCTTTTTGGTGATTTATGCCAACACAACAAAAAGCAACTAAAAGAAGTGCAACATCAATGCAAATGAAAACTCAAATTTGTTTTGATTCAAATTTGGCATATTTGGATCATTCTTTGCCACCACTTGGTTTTGTTTTTGCAAACCAACCTCAATTTCCTATCTCTAAGGCAAACACATTTGTTGAGACATAAAGAGAGTTGTTCCAAGAGAAATTGATCAAAGATTTCAAAAACTCCCCCTTTTTCCCATAATCAACCATTCTCCCCACAAGAGGTCAACTTTTGACAAAAGAGACAATAAGAGATTTTTGACAAACCAAAAGCTCTATTCTACTATTTTCAAAATTCTAAAGTGGTAGCTGATCCATTTGTTGCTTTGGCCTTATTTTCTCCTTGTTGGGGGTATGCTTCGTAGTCGAAGATCCTAAAGAAATGAACACCTTCGGCAGATTCTCTCCAAAGCAGCACCAAAGCTATCGACTATAAAGCTTCGGCATAGTGACATATCTCTAGACGAAGGGGTGAACCGACTTAAAGATGAAATGACTTAAAGACCCATAATATTCTGTGTCATTATTGTAGTTCATTGTAAAGGGTATAAATGTAATTATATACAGGCTGTGAGCTGTGCCTATAAATAGGTGAACAGTACCCCTGTACTGTTCACGTGATTTCCTATAATCACGTATTGGGCATTTGTTTTTGCTTCACGCTGGTATTTTTGCTTTCCTTCAAGCCGAAGGTACATTTGTAATTCGTTATCATTTTTACAATAATAAAATAGAAATAAGTTAATAATAATAATCATGTGTTTAAATTATTTTACATATTTTTTACCCTTCCTTATTATTTGTCGTGTTTATGAAGGTATAACCTTCGTCCGGAATCCATTATATCCTGAGGGAAATAATGTTTCGAAGGACGAAGGACTTTAACATTTAACAATTTTTATGTTGCCTTGTTCTTGATTCATAGCATTTGAGAACAAGTCCCCAACATTGGCGCCCACCTCAGGTGAACTCACTTCCACTTTTTTGAGCTGATGGCTTCGATCAAGAATCAAGCTGGAATTGCTTCGGCTCTGAAGCTGGTTCTCCCGATAACAGGCGGTTCATGCTCAGAGCCGGCCAACAAGAAACAGAAGAAGGAGGCATAGAGAAGAGTACAACATGTAGGGGTACAAGGACCCTTCATCAAATCAAGATGGTCTCACATCCCAATTACCTTTTCTCAAGAGGATCTTCAGCTCAAGGATTACCCACACAATGATGTTATGGTTATCTCTTGTGTGATCAAAGGATTTCTGGTCCATAATGTTTTGGTTGATACAGGCAGTGCAGCTGATATCATATTTGCTAAGGCCTTCAGACAGATGCAAGAGCCCGAAGACAAGATCCATGATGCCACACATCCCCTTTGTGGCTTCGGAGGAAGGCAGATTGTAGCACTCGGAAAAATCGCAATGCCAGTAACCTTCGGATATATCAACAGCACAAGGACTGAACAAGTTGTATTCGATATTGTTGACATGGAATACCCTTACAATGCAATCATTGGTCGTGGTACTCTCAATGCCTTCGAAGCAATTCTTCATCCAGCATATCTTTGCATGAAGATACCTTCAGACCAAGGACCCATTGCTATTCATGGAAGTCAGGAAGCTGCCAGAAGGGCCGAAGGAAACTGGACAGACTCAAAAGCAATTCACAACATAGATGGAGCTGAAGCTTGTGAGCATTACAAGTTCAGAAGGGAGAAAGCTGCTTCGGCCGATCAGCCGAAGCCCATGCTCTTATGCGAAGACATAGCAGAGCAGAAGGTGCTGTTGGGATCTCAACTGTCCGAGGAACAGGAGAAAACCTTGATAAGGTTTCTGTTCAACAACAAAGATGTTTTTGCATGGTCAGCTAATGATCTTTGCGGAGTTAACAGGGATGTTATTGAACACTCGCTCAATGTTGATCCATCCTTCAGACCCAAAAAGCAGAGGCTTCGGAAGATGTCTAATGACAAGGCCGAAGGTGCTCGGAATGAAGTGAAAAGACTCCTCAGTGCCGGAGTTATCAGAGAGGTAAAATACCCAGAATGGCTGGCTAACACTGTTATGGTAAAGAAGGCCAATGGTAAATGGAGGATGTGTATCGATTTTACTGATCTCAACAAGGCCTGTCCGAAGGACGAATTTCCATTGCCAAGGATAGATTCCCTAGTTGATGCAGCAGCTTCATCAGAGCTTATGAGTCTGCTGGATTGTTATTCAGGCTATCATCAAATTTGGATGAAGAAGGAGGATGAGCCAAAGACCAGCTTCATAACCCCTAGTGGGACATATTGTTACCTTCGGATGCCTGAGGGGCTCAAGAATGCTGGAGGAAGCTTCAGCAGAATGACAGCGAAGGTTCTTCAATCTCAGATAGGCAAAAATGTGCTAACTTATGTTGATGATATCATTATGAAAAGCACGAAGCAAGAGAATCACATTACTGATCTGCAGGAGACCTTCGCTAATTTTAGACAGGCCGGTTTAAAGTTGAATCCAGAAAAATGTGTCTTCGGAGTGAAGAAAGGGAAATTTCTTGGTTGTCTAGTTTCAACAAAAGGGATTGAGGCTAATCCAAATAAAATCGAAGCTATCTGTTGGGGACTTGTTCTCAAATGCTATGAATCAAGAACAAGGCAACACAAAATGTTAAATGTTGATGTCCTTCGTTCTTCTAAGCATTATTTCCCTAAGGACATAATGATTTTTGGACGAAGGTTATAAAGGACATACCTTCATAAACATAAAACGTAATAATGAAGAAGGAATCATATGAAACATAAAGATAACATAAACAATTTGTGTATTATTGTCAACCCATTTCCATTTCATTATAGCGGGAAGATAAAAATGATATCGAATTACAAGTGTACCTTCAGCTCATAAGAAGGTAAAAGTACAAGTGTGACGCAAAAGCCAATGTCACCTCAGTGTGTACAGTACAGGGATGCTGTTCACCTATTTATAGGCACGGGTCGCAGCCCATGGAAAATTACAATAATGCCCTTTACATTTATTAATAACTCTATGATAACTCTTTGAGGTCTAATCTGGTTTTTCATCTTTAAGTCGGTTTCCTTTTCCGCCGCTACTCCGAAGCTCTTCTGCACACAGCTTCGGCACTGCGCCAACCTTTGTGCTTCTTCGTACCGTGGCTCTGATCCGAGTCCGAAGGTACCTGTTAATGTACTTTACTCCAGAAACATTGTTAAATTATGTTTTTGAGGAGCTTCGGAAGCCGAAGGCCCCCAACAGTAGCCCCTCGCATTATTAATTTGTCAGAATGATAAATTCAGATTGCGAAATGGACGAAGGCTATAAGCCGAAGGTCCGAAAAAACACCTTCCTTTTGCTAGAATAGCAACAGTCAATGGCAAATGGGGCCCTCCAGTTTCCGACGTAATGGGTTTATAAATACGGGCTCGCCACAATTTACTCAGCACGCTTTCTTGCCATCTGTTTTACCTGCTCAAATAGTTTTATGCTTATCAACATTTGGTTGCCTCCCTAGTTTTAAGCTTCGGAAGCGAGAAGCAAAAATTCTGAAGGAATGTCTGAGGAGAAGAAGGTTGCTGCCGAAATGAAGTTGAGTCTTTCTGAAGAGATGCATCTGAGTTTTCTTCGATCTATGTTGAAGACCAATACAGAAAAGATCACTAAAGAAATTTTGGAAGGTTTATCTGAAGACACTGGTGATAGCGACAGTTATGATGCAGATAGTGGTGGTGAAGACTCCGAAGATCGCCCTTGGCGGCCAAGCCATGCGGTTTTCGGCAAATCAAGTATTAAAGAAAATCATCTTGTCAACATGAGGGGAAGATATTTCCGGGATTTGTCTGTTGCGAGGGCCGACGAAGGAGAGAAGACTTGTCCAACTCCTGAGGAAGATGAAGTCGTAATATTTCGAAGCTTCTTGAAAGCTGGACTACGATTTCCCCTGAGCCGTTTTGTTGTGGATGTGCTGAAGATATTTGAAATCCACCTTCACCAGCTTATCCCCGAAGCGATCATAAGGATGAATATTTTTGTGTGGGCTGTGAGGAGCCAAGGCTTGGAACCTGATGCAAAAAGCTTCTGCAACATGCACGAATTGTTATACGAGACAAAACCCTGGGGTAAGGAACAATATCACAACAATTTTGGCTGCTACAGCTTCGGCTCTCGGTCTGGGTCAAGCTGCCCAGTGCCGACCTTTCGAAAGAGATGGCCTGGCGACTGGACGACGGAATGGTTTTACGTGAAAAATGACTTGAAATCTCGAGAGGATATAAAGAAGATCATTATGTACCCTATCTGGCAACGCTTCGGCCTGCGAAGGCCGAAGGTGGAAATGAATGAAGCAGCCAAAGAATGCCAGAGAGCCTTCGGAGTTGTCTGCTCTTTTATTGGTACAAGGGATTTGACTCAAGAACACATTGCCTTCAGAGTATGGCCTCTTGCAGATAATTGGGAAATGCCGAAAGAAACTGTTAAAGAAATTGACGAAGGTGGGCTAGTCCGCTTGAAGTATACATTCAAGTACGGGGACAAGTTTGTTGAGCCAGATGATGATTGGTTAAAGAGTATTGAGACTGTAAGTGACGAATTGCTTGGGGTATACTCGAAGGCCGAAGACACTGCATTGTCAGCGGCCTTCGGAGGCCGAAAAAGGAAAAGACTCAACCGGGTATTTGATGCAATCGGGTTCGTCTACCCCGACTATCGTTATCCCATTCGAGGGCAGAAAAGAAAAGGCACAACTTCTGCGAAAGAAGAAGCTGCAGCTGCTCCTAGTGAGTCAGCACCGAAAAGAAAAAGGATAAAGGTTCTCACACATCGGCCACGCTATATTGAACCAGCCTCGGTGCCTGAGTTCACCGGAGAAACCTCTTCGGCCACCGAGGCTGAAGAGCCAACCCTGCTGCCAGAAGTCGCAGAAATGGCCGAAGCGCCAACAACAAAAGAATTGGAGGAACCAAAGATTTTATTACCAGAAACCAGAGAGATGGCCGAAGCGCCATCGACAGAAAAGATGGAAGAAGCAAAAGGATCAACTGAGGGAGCAAAAACATCAGAAATTTTAAGTCCTTCAGTAGAAATTGAAGTAGCAAGAATTAAAAAGGGGCCAACAGTGACCCCAAAAAGAAAAAGAATGGTCAATGTGTTGGATGTTTTGGAAACAATTAAACTTCCAAGCACAACTCCCAAGAATACTGCTGAAATTTCTGAGGCGCCTGCGGAAGTATCCGTTGCTAAGGCTCCGAAGCAACAGACTATAGTTGAAACTGAGCCTTCAGAACCAACCAAGGTAAAACCTTTGGAAGCAGAAGAAGCAAGAATTGAAAAGGCAACTGAAGAAATAAAAATGTCAGAGCCTATTTTGGTCGAAGAAATTGATACTGCTGTCCCCGAAGCATCTTCCAAAATGTACGATTATATTATGCGTCATGCTTCAGGGAAAAAGTTATCGGAAGAAGAAGTTTTTGAAGCCAATCACTATGCCAAAGAATTGAAATATCTGAAGGGGGCATTAGTATTCAATGGGACGGATGAAGAGGATTTCCTATACTGCCTCCCAGACAATAAAGAATTATCCGTCTGCCGGGAGATGTCTAGAAGCATGGGGTTTCCGAAGCTCGAAGCTGGCTTAAGCGCTATGACAAAAGAAGATCTCGCGGATAGTCTTGCGTACAATAGCCTGAAGGTATGGGAATTAGACGTTTGAAAATTTTATAATTCGTGACTCATTCTTTTATTCTTATACGGACTCTTTTTCATATAGGGTTTAATTCTAAGCAACGCATTGAGAGCACAAAAGAGTGCTGAGGACGAGAGCTATGAAATTGCGTTCAGCAATCTACGATCAGAAGTTATTAAACTGAGAAACGAAGCTCTAGAAAAAAGATAAAATTCTGCTTACATTGATAGACAAGGTAAAAAAGGACGAAGCTGCTTCAAAGGTTCAGGCCGAAGCTCACAAACGTGAAATTAAAGATCTTCAGAAGCAGCTAGCTAGAGCTAGAGAAGAACGTATACTTGAAGAGACAAAACGATAGCTTAGTGACCAATTGGCTAATCACTTGGAGATAAGTGTTAAGGAGCTTCGTGCATCCCAGAGAAAATGCTATGTTAAATCCATAGAGTGCGTAAAGAAAATAAAATCCAGCTTCGCCAGCGTTGGTGCATTTTCTAGTGAAGAGAATTTTTCAAGAGGCAATCCTGAAGGTCCCATGGAATGGATCAGTCACGAAGCAGAAGCCTTCGAGGAAATTCTAAACAGCCGCGGCGACATCTGTGCTTTTTCGGGTGCTAGAGGGATTGCTACTGTTTTGGAGAAGAAAGGCTGCGAGCATGTAAAATCCTTAGCGCAGTCCGAAGCTACTTTGTCTACTGAAGACATTAAAGACCCCTCACCCGAAGCAAGCATGGTCGGCAGAAAATTCTTCACCGATATCTGGGATAACGGCGGCCGAGAACTGGCACAAGAAATTATTCAAAGGAGTGAAAAAGGCATCCACGATGCTAGAAAAGTAGCGGAAGCTGCCGAAAAAAGTACAGAGCCCGAAGGGCACATAGGTATTAATTAGCGGTTTTTATCATGTTGTAATTTTTATTTCCAAACTCCGTTCTCGGTTTGTAATAGTAATATAGCCGTATCTTTTCTTCCCTCAGAAGCTGCTGAGGCATCTCCGGGCCCTCACCCGAAGGGGGACGATGAAATTAGACAAATGGCCGAAGCCATTATGGACAAGGTTGTCAACCAACTATTGAACGAAGCTGCAGAAATAGTGCTTAAAGAGGATTGAATGCCATTGTAAAAACATTTAAAATGTAAAAATGTGTAATATATTGTAACTTTAAATGTAATATACAATCTATTTATAGCTTAATTCGTTACGATGCATGAAACTTTGCATACATACCATTTTTGAGCCTTCGGCGAAAAAACACCTTCCCTTCTTTTCATGCTTCGTGAAGAAAATCTTCTCTATAAGAATTTGCTTACTTTTCTGATAAAAAATGTCCAAGCTTCGTGAAATATTCTTCGAAGCAGTAAAAAAGTTTTGTGTTGCTTTTCCGAAGAACCTACACTTCATGCCGATTTGCCTTGTGCTTTAGCGCGATTTTCTCTTTCCCAAAATATGTTTCGAAGGCCAATATTGTATCCCCTTTTTGTTCCAGATGCATTATGCTGTATGATGCTTATGTTATGCAAAATGATGTGATGATGTTATGTTATGCAAAATGATATTTGTGCCATAGATACATATCCCTGTGATAAAGCACACATACTTTTTATATCAGCGCTGACTTTTCGCTGTAAGCCTCCCTTAGGAGCTTCTTCGCCTTTTACTTTCAGCGGAATCAGCGTTTATTTTTCGCTGTAAGCCTCCCTTAGTGAAAGGGAAATGTGCCTTTGGGCCATTTCTAAGTATTTTGGTGATTAAGTGCCAACACAAGTGCTTAAATGTGAATCTATGCACATGGATGAACAAAGTGCAAATCACAAGTAAAGGTATGTTTCTAAGCCTTAGTACATTGGTTTTGTGTACTAATATATTTGTCTAAGTGTTAGAAACAGAGAGAAGAAGAAAAGGAGAATGTTGGCTGTGTACAGCCAACAGGTTGTTTCGGTCTGGGGCACCGGACTATCCGGTGGTGCACCGGACAGTGTCCGGTGCGCCAGGCTGCCTCGACCTGAAGACGCCGCTCTCGGGAATTTGCCGACGGCGTACGGCTAAAATTCACCGGACTGTCCGGTGCGCCAGATCTGCAACGGTCGGCTGCGCCTGTTAAGGAAAGAAATCGGGCACCGGACAGTGTCCGGTGTGCACCGGACTGTCCGGTGCGCCCGACGACAGAAGGCAAGGATGGCCTTCCAGATTTGTTCTCAACGGCTCCTAGCTGCCTTGGGGCTATAAAAGGGACCCCTAGGCGCATGGAGGAGAACACCAAGCATTCCTACAACATTCCTAAGCACCAAGACATCGATTCCACGCATTTGGTTCATTGTGATAGCATCTAGAGCTCTTGTTGAGTTGTGAACTCATTGAGTTGTGTTGCGAGCTCTTGTTGCGACTTGTGTGCGTGTTGTTGCTCTGATTTTGAGTCTTGTGTGCGTTGCTAGTTCCCTCCTTACTCCGTATTTCTTTGTGAATCTCAAGTGTAAGGGCGAGAGGCTCCAAGTTGTGGAGATTCCTCGCAAACGGGATATTGAGAAGAAAAGCATAACACCGTGGTATTCAAGTTGGTCTTTGGACCACTTGAGAGGGGTTGATTGCAACCCTCGTCCGTCGGGACGCCACAACGTGGAGTAGGCAAGTTTTGTACTTGGCCGAACCACGGGATAACCACCGTGTCATCTCTGTGATTGAATTCTTGTTGTTATTGTGTTTTGGCTCCTCTCTAGCCACTTGGCAATTATTGTGCTAACGATTAACCAAGTTTTTGTGGCTATAAGTTTAAGTTTTACAGGATCACCTATTCACCCCCCCCCCCCTCTAGGTGCTCTCAATTGGTATCGGAGCCGTTCTCTTCAAGAAAGGGACTAGCCGCCCGAAGAGATGGATCCTAAGGGGAAGGGAATCGTGATCAACGATAAGGAGAAGGAGTCCTTCGTCAATGAGCTCAAAGATGACAAGCCTACCGACTCCGGCTCGGGTCATAGATGAAAGGAAGGGAAGAAGAAGAAGACGAGGCGCATCAAGGAGATCGTCTACTACGACGACAGTGATGAGTCTACTTCTTCCCAAAAGGACGACGACCACAACGACTACGAGCAAAGGAAACCGGTTAATTCTAACTTTTCCTTTGACTACTCTCGTATTCCGCAAAGTTCAAATTCACATTTGCTTTCCATTCCACTCGGCAAGCCCCCACACTTTGATGGGGAGGACTACGGATTTTGGAGCCACAAAATGCGTAGTCACCTATTCTCTCTCCATCCTAGTATATGGGAGATTGTAGATAGTGGAATGCACTTTAATAGTTCGGATAGTCCTATATTCATTAATGAGCAAATCCATAAGAATGCACAAGCTACTACTGTTCTTCTAGCTTCATTGTGCAGGGATGAATATAACAAAGTGAGTGGCTTGGATAACGCCAAGCAAATCTGGGATACCCTCAAGATCTCTCATGAGGGAAATGACGCTACCTTGCTCACCAAAATGGAGTTGGTGGAGGGCGAGCTTGGACGGTTCGCGATGATAAGGGGCGAGGAGCCAACTCAAACATACAACCGGCTCAAGACCCTTATCAATAAAATAAGGAGCTACGGAAGCACGCGATGGACGGACCACGACGTCGTCCGACTAATGCTAAGGTCCTTTACCGTTCTTGATCCTCATTTGGTGAATAATATTCGTGAGAATCCTAGGTACACCAAAATGTCGCCCGAAGAAGTCTTAGGAAAATTCGTCAGCGGGCGAATGATGATCAAGGAGGCAAGGTACGTGGACGACGCCTTGAATGGACCGATCAACGAACCACAACCTTTTGCTCTCAAAGCAACAAGAAGCAAGGAGGCGCTACCTAGCAAGGTGGCACAAATTGAGGCGGTCGGACTTAATGATGAAGAGATGGCTCTCATCATCAAACGCTTCAAGACGGTGCTAAAGGGTCACAAGGGGCAGCCAAGCAAGACCAAGACGAAGGGGAAGCGCTCATGCTTCAAGTGCGGTAAGATTGGTCATTTTATCGCTAACTGCCCCGATAATGATAGTGACCAGGAAAAGGGAAACAAGAGGGAAAAGAAGAAGCATTACAAGAAGGCAAAGGGCGAGGCGCATCTAGGCAAGGAGTGGGACTCGGATTGCTCCTCTTCCAACTCCGACAATGAAGGACTCGCCGCCACCGCCTTCAACAAATCAACCCTCTTCCCCAACGAGCGTCACACATGCCTTATGGCAAGGGAGAAGAAGGTATGTACTCGCAACTCTACCTATGCTTCTTCAAGTGAGGACGAATCTAGTGATGAGGATGAAGTAGATTATTCATGTTTGTTCAAGGGCTTAGATAGATCTAAGATAGACAAAATTAATGAATTAATTGATGCCTTGAATGAAAAGAATATACTTTTAGAAAAGCAAGAGGATTTGTTGTATGAAGAACATGATAAGTTTGTAGAGGCTCAAAAATCCCTTGCATTAGAAATTAAGAGGAATGAAATGCTTGCTTGTGAAGTGTCAACATGCCATGATTCTATTTCTAACTTAAAGAGCATAAACGATGATTTAAATGCTAAACTAGTAGAAGCAAATAAATCCAACTCTTGTGTTGAATATGTTGAAATTTGCACTAGGTGTAAGGATATTGATATTAATGCTTGTAGCGAACACTTAGTTTCTATTTCAAAATTGAATGATGAATTAGCTAGTCTTAATGCTCAACTTAAGACTAGCAAGAGTAATTTTGATAAACTAAAATTTGCTAGGGATGCCTACACGGTTGGTAGACACCCCTCAATTAAGGATGGGCTTGGCTTCGAGAGAGAAGTCAAGAACTTGACAAGCCATAAGGCTCCTATCTCCGCCAAGGAGAAAGGGAAGGCTCCTATGGCTAGTAGCACTAAAAAGAACCATGCCTTTTTGTATCATGATAGAAGACAAACTAGAAGTGCTTATAGGGGTTATAATGCTTATGATGATTTCGGTGCTCATGTCATGGTTGCTTCTAGTTCTTCTTATGTGCATAATAGAAATATGCCTAGGAAAAATATATATCATATGCCTAGGAAGAATATTGTTAATGTTCCTAGAAAAGTTATGAATGGTCCTTCTACAATTTACTGTGCTTTGAATGCTTCCTTTGCTATTTGTAGAAAGGATAGAAAAGTGATTGCTAGGAAATTAGGGGCAAAATGCAAAGGAGACAAAACTTGCATTTGGGTCCCTAAGGATATTTGTGCTAACCTTGTAGGACCCAACATGAGTTGGGCACCTAAGACCCAAGCCTAAATTTGCCTTGCAGGTTTATGCATCCGGGGGTTCAAGCTGGATTATCGACAGCGGATGCACAAACCATATGACGGGGGAGAAGAAGATGTTCACCTCCTACGTCAAGAATAAGGATTCCCAAGATTCAATTATATTCGGTGATGGGAATCAAGGCAAGGTAAAAGGGTTAGGTAAAATTGCAATTTCTAATGAGCACTCTATCTCTAATGTGTTTTTAGTAGAGTCTCTTGGTTATAATTTGCTATCTGTTAGTCAATTATGCAACATGGGGTATAACTGTCTATTTACAAATGTAGATGTGTCTGTCTTTAGAAGAAGTGATGGTTCACTAGCTTTTAAGGGTGTATTAGACGGCAAACTTTATTTAGTTGATTTTGCAAAAGAAGAGGCCGGTCTAGATGCATGCTTAATAGCTAAGACTAGCATGGGCTGGCTGTGGCATCGCCGCTTAGCACATGTGGGGATGAAGAACCTTCACAAGCTTCTAAAGGGAGAACACGTGATAGGTTTGACTAACGTGCAATTCGAAAAAGATAGACCTTGTGCAGCTTGTCAAGCAGGTAAACAAGTGGGAGGAGCGCATCACAGCAAGAATGTGATGACCACCTCAAGACCTCTGGAGCTGCTGCATATGGACCTCTTCGGACCCGTCGCCTATCTGAGCATAGGAGGGAGTAAGTATGGTCTAGTTATTGTTGATGACTTTTCCCGCTTCACTTGGGTGTTCTTTTTGCAGGATAAGTCTGAAACCCAAGGGACCCTCAAGCGCTTCCTCAGGAGAGCTCAAAATGAGTTTGAGCTCAAGGTGAAGAAGATAAGGAGCGACAACGGGTCCGAGTTCAAGAACCTTCAAGTGGAGGAGTTCCTTGAAGAGCAAGGGATCAAGCACGAGTTCTCTGCTCCCTACACACCACAGCAAAATGGTGTGGTAGAGAGGAAGAACAGGACGCTCATCGACATGGCGAGGACGATGCTAGGAGAGTTCAAGACCCCCGAGTACTTTTGGACGGAAGCCGTAAACACGGCTTGCCACGCCATCAACAGGGTCTACCTTCATCGCCTCCTCAAGAAGACGTCGTATGAGCTACTAACCGGTAACAAACCCAATGTATCCTACTTTCGTGTATTTGGGAGCAAGTCTACATTCTAGTGAAGAAGGGTAGAAAATCTAAATTTGCTCCCAAAGCTGTAGAAGGGTTTTTGTTAGGTTATGACTCAAATACAAAGGCGTATAGAGTCTTCAACAAATCATCAGGTTTGGTTGAAGTCTCTAGCGACGTTGTATTTGATGAGACTAATGGCTCTCCAAGAGAGCAAGTTGTTGATTGTGATGATGTAGATGAAGAAGATGTTCCGACGGCCGCTATACGAACCATGGCGATTGGAGAAGTTCGGCCACAGGAACAAGATGAACAAGATCAACCTTCTTCCTCAACAATGGTGCATCCCCCAACTCAAGATGATGAACAGGTTCATCAACAGGAGATGTGTGATCAAGGAGGAGCACAAGATGATCATGTGATGGAGGAAGAAGCAGAACCAGCACCTCCAACCCAAGTTCGAGCAATGATTCAAAGGGATCATCCCGTCGACCAAATTCTGGGTGACATTAGCAAGGGAGTAACTACTCGATATCGATTAGTTAATTTTTGTGAGCATTACTCCTTTGTCTCTTCTATTGAGCCTTTCAGGGTAGAGGAGGCCTTGCTAGATCCGGACTGGGTGTTGGCCATGCAAGAGGAGCTCAATAACTTCAAGAGGAATGAAGTTTGGACACTGGTGCCTCGTCCGAAGCAAAATGTTATGGGAACCAAGTGGGTGTTCCGCAACAAACAGGACGAGCACGGAGTGGTGACAAGGAACAAGGCTCGACTTGTGGCAAAAGGTTATGCCCAAGTCGCAGGTTTGGACTTTGTGGAGACTTTTGCTCCTGTGGCTAGGCTAGAATCAATTCGTATCTTGCTAGCATATGCCGCTCATCATTCTTTCAGGTTGTACCAAATGGATGTGAAGAGCGCTTTTCTCAACGGGCCAATCAAGGAGGAGGTGTACGTAGAGCAACCCCCTGGCTTCGAGGATGAACGGTACCCCGACCATGTGTGTAAGCTCTCTAAGGCGCTCTATGGACTTAAGCAAGCCCCAAGAGCATGGTATGAATGCCTTAGAGACTTTCTAATTGTTAATGCTTTCAAGGTTGGGAAAGCCGATCCAACTCTTTTTACAAAGACATGTGATGGTGATTTGTTTGTGTGCCAAATTTATGTCGATGACATAATATTTGGTTCTACTAACCAAAAGTCTTGTGAAGAGTTTAGCAGGGTGATGACGCAGAAATTCGAGATGTCGATGATGGGCGAGTTGAACTACTTCCTTGGGTTCCAAGTGAAGCAACTCAAGGACGGCACCTTCATCTCTCAAACGAAGTACACGCAAGATCTGCTGAAGCGGTTTGGGATGAAGGACGCCAAGCCCGCGAAGACTCCGATGGGAACCGACGGACACACCGACCTCAACAAAGGAGGTAAGTCCGTTGATCAAAAAGCATACCGGTCAATGATAGGGCCATTACTTTACTTATGTGCTAGTAGACCGGATATTATGCTTAGCGTATGCATGTGTGCTAGATTTCAATCCGATCCTAAGGAGTGTCACTTAGTGGCGGTGAAGCGAATTTTGAGATATTTAGTTGCTACGCCTTGCTTCGGGCTCTGGTATCCAAAGGGGTCTACCTTTGACTTGGTTGGATACTCAGATTCCGACTATGCTGGATGTAAGGTCGATAGGAAGAGCACATCGGGGACGTGCCAATTCTTAGGAAGGTCCCTGGTGTCATGGAATTCTAAGAAACAAACCTCCGTTGCCCTATCCACCGCTGAGGCCGAGTATGTTGCCGCAGGACAGTGTTGCGCGCAACTACTTTGGATGAGGCAAACCCTCAGGGACTTTGGCTACAATCTGAGCAAAGTCCCACTCCTATGTGATAATGAGAGTGCTATCCGCATGGCGGAAAATCCTGTTGAGCACAGCCGCACAAAGCACATAGACATCCGGCATCACTTTTTGAGAGACCACCAGCAAAAGGGGGATATCGAAGTGTTTCATGTTAGCACCGAGAACCAGCTAGCCGATATCTTTACCAAGCCTCTAGATGAGAAGACCTTTTGCAGGTTGCGTAGTGAGCTAAATGTCTTAGATTCGCGGAACTTGGATTGACTTGTAGCATACATGTGTTTATGCCTTTGATCATGTTCATTCTGCATTTTGTTGCTTGTTGTGGTGCTCAAGTTGTACAAACACTTCCTGGACCTCACAAGTCCGTTGCAAAGTGATGCACATGTTTAGGGGGAGGTGTGTTACAACTTGACCCTTTGAGACTAACTATGTAGTTGAGTTTGCTTGATTTAGTCTCGAAGGAGAATTGAAAGGGAAAGGTGGACTTGGACCATGAAAGACTTCCACTGCACTCCGATGAGAGGGTAACTTATTCCAAGTCCATCCAATGAACTTTTATTGCCATTTGCTCTTAATTGGAGAACTTGGTGAGGCAAAGGGGTTACAGGGCCAAAGTTGATCCCGTTTTGGTGCTTGATGCCAAAGGGGGAGAAGATAAAGGCCAAAGCAATAAATGGATCAGCTACCACTTGAGAAATTTTGAAAATAGTGAAATAGAGCTTTTTGTTTTGTCAATACTCTCTTATTGTCTCTTTTGTCAAAAGTTGGCTTCTTGTGGGGAGAAGTATTGATTATGGGAAATAGGGGGAGTGTTTGAAATCTTTGATCAATCTCTTTTGGATTGACTCTCTTTATGCTTCAACATGTGTGTTTGACTTAGAGATAGAGATTTGAGTTTGATTTGCAAAAACAAACCAAGTGGTGGCAAAGGATGATCCATATATGCCAAAAATGAATCAAAATAGATTTGAGTTCTATTTGAAGTGATTTTGCACTTGTTCTAGTTGCTTTATGCTGTGTTGGCATAAATCACCAAAAAGGGGGAGATTGAAAGGGAAATGTGCCTTTGGGCCATTTCTAAGTATTTTGGTGATTAAGTGCCAACACAAGTGCTTAAATGTGAATCTATGCACATGGATGAACAAAGTGCAAATCACAAGTAAAGGTATGTTTCTAAGCCTTAGTACATTGGTTTTGTGTACTAATATATTTGTCTAAGTGTTAGAAACAGAGAGAAGAAGAAAAGGAGAATGTTGGCTGTGTACAGCCAACAGGTTGTTTCGGTCTGGGGCACCGGACTGTCCGGTGGTGCACCAGACAGTGTCCGGTGCGCCAGGCTGCCTCGACCTGAAGACGCCGCTCTCGGGAATTTGCCGACGGCGTACGGCTAAAATTCACCGGACTGTCCGGTGTGCACCGGACTGTCCGGTGCGCCAGATCTGCAACGGTCGGCAACGGTCGGCTGCGCCTGTTAAGGAAAGAAATCGGGCACCGGACAGTGTCCGGTGTGCACCGGACTGTCCGGTGCGCCCGACGACAGAAGGCAAGGATGGCCTTCCAGATTTGTTCTCAACGGCTCCTAGCTGCCTTGGGGCTATAAAAGGGACCCCTAGGCGCATGGAGGAGAACACCAAGCATTCCTACAACATTCCTAAGCACCAAGACATCGATTCCACGCATTTGGTTCATTGTGATAGCATCTAGAGCTCTTGTTGAGTTGTGAACTCATTGAGTTGTGTTGCGAGCTCTTGTTGCGACTTGTGTGCGTGTTGTTGCTCTGATTTTGAGTCTTGTGTGCGTTGCTAGTTCCCTCCTTACTCCGTATTTCTTTGTGAATCTCAAGTGTAAGGGCGAGAGGCTCCAAGTTGTGGAGATTCCTCGCAAACGGGATATTGAGAAGAAAAGCATAACACCGTGGTATTCAAGTTGGTCTTTGGACCACTTGAGAGGGGTTGATTGCAACCCTCGTCCGTCGGGACGCCACAACGTGGAGTAGGCAAGTTTTGTACTTGGCCGAACCACGGGATAACCACCGTGTCATCTCTGTGATTGAATTCTTGTTGTTATTGTGTTTTGGCTCCTCTCTAGCCACTTGGCAATTATTGTGCTAACGATTAACCAAGTTTTTGTGGCTATAAGTTTAAGTTTTACAGGATCACCTATTCACCCCCCCCCTCTAGGTGCTCTCACTTAGGAGCTTCTTCGCCTTTTACTTTCAGCGGAATCAGCGTTTATTTTTCGCTGTAAGCCTCCATTAGGAGCTTCTTCGCCTTTTACTTTCAGCGGAATCAGCGTTTATTTTTCGCTGTAAGCCTCCCTTAGGAGCTTCTTCGCCTTTTACTTTCAGCGGAATCAGCGTTTATTTTTCGCTGTACGTTTAGAAAACTTACACTGCGCTCCCTTAGGAACGACTTTTTACTGCTTCGAACAATTTGTACTGTGTCCATTAGATCAAATTTTTGATAATACAAAGATCCTTCCAATCAGTATAAGTTCGTATGCTTCGGCAACTCGAGCCTATGGAAAAAACATATTTTTATTATGGTAAAGGACGGAAGTATTACAAGAAATTGAAATTCAATTAAAGACATTTAAACTCTTCATAATTGTTCCTTATTAACAAAAGGGTAATAGGGAATGTAGAAAATGCAAAAGAACTGTTGTTGAGGTAGGATATTCGTCAGTAGATGTGCTTCGACTCTGGCACAGTGCTATTGACTGTGCGGGCTTCGGACTCCTCTCTGAAGTCCCGCTGAAGGTTAGTGCGCTGACTCCCTTCTGGCTGCTGACCTCTTTGGATCGGTGGTGGCGGTGGAGGTTGCTGCCAGGATGCTTGGGATTGGCTCGCCGAAGCAACAGAAGCTGCAGGGTGGTTGCCTACATATTCTGGAATATAAGGTGAGTGATACGAAGCAGTATGCATGACCTGCTTCGGCTGACTCTGCTGCGCTGCTGCTTCCGCTATTTCCTTCTGCTTCTGGATGGTAACATGGCACATCCTGGTAGTATGGCCCTTGTCTTCACCACAGAATAGGCAATATATTTTTCTTGGCTGGTCTCCAAACCTTCCCCCGAAGCCCCTGGCGCCTCTGCCCCTTGGCGCTGGCGGCCGAAAAGAACTCTGCTGTTGGGCCGAAGCTTGTGAAGAGTGTTGTGGCCTTTGCTGCTGGCTTCCTCGATCATCAGTTTGAGCAGAGTTATGGATTGACCTAACATGCCTCGGGTGAAATCTTCCTCCGAAGCCCCTGGTCATTTCAGAAAACCTGAATGCTTTCTCCCTTCTTTGGCGGAAGTCATTGTCAGCTCGAATGTATTCGTCCATCTTCTGGAGCAGCTTCTCCAACGTTTGTGGTGGCTTCCTGGCAAAATACTGCGCTGATGGCCCCGACTGAAGCCCCTTAATCATGGCCTCAATGACAATTTCATTGGGCACTGTTGGCGCTTGTGCCCTCAGACGCAGAAACCTCCGGACATACGCCTAAAGGTACTCTTCGTGGTCCTGAGTACACTGGAAGAGAGCCTGAGCGGTGACTGGCTTCGTCTGAAACCCTTGGAAACTAGTTATCAGCATATCCTTCAATTTCTGCCAAGAAGTGACTGTCCCTGGCCGAAGGGAGGAGTACCAAGTCTGAGCAACGCTCCTGACGGCCATGACAAAAGATTTTGCCATGACTGCCGTATTGCCACCATACGAAGATATTGTCGCTTCATAGCTCATTAGGAATTGCTTCGGGTCTGTGTGACCGTCATACATGGGGAGCTGGGGTGGCTTGTAAGACTGTGGCCATGGTGTAGCCTGCAATTCTGTTGAAAGAGGAGAAGCATCATCAAAAGCAAAGTTTCCATGATGGAAATCTTCATACCAGTCATCCTCATTGTGGAAGCCTTCCTGATGAAGCTCTCTGCGTGGGGGCCTTCGGCTTTGATCATCTTGAACAAGATGACGAACCTCTTCAGAAGCTTCGTCTATCTGTCTCTGAAGATCAGCTAGACGAGCCATCTTCTCCTTCTTGCGTTGAACCAGCTGCTGAAGGATCTCCAGGTTTTGGATTTCCTGATCTAGGTCATCCTCCGGAGGTGTTGGACTGACAGCCTTCCTCTTCTGGCTTCGGGCCTCTCTAATAGAAAGGACATCCTGATTAGGATCCAGCGGCTGTAAAGTACCAGCCCCTGTCGCTGAAGCTTTTTTCGGCGGCATGACGAAGGTGATGCTTGCCGAAAGTGTTCAAGACTCAAAAAATGGAAGTGAGTTCACCGGAGGTGGGCGCTAATGTTGGGGACTTGTTCTCAAATGCTATGAATCAAGAACAAGGCAACACAAAATGTTAAATGTTGATGTCCTTCGTTCTTCTAAGCATTATTTCCCTAAGGACATAATGATTTTTGGACGAAGGTTATAAAGGACATACCTTCATAAACATAAAACGTAATAATGAAGAAGGAATCATATGAACATAAAGATAACATAAACAATTTGTGTATTATTGTCAACCCATTTCCATTTCATTATAGCGGGAAGATAAAAATGATATCGAATTACAAGTGTACCTTCATCTCGTAAGAAGGTAAAAGTACAAGTGTGACGCAAAAGCCAATGTCACCTCAGTGTGTACAGTACAGGGATGTTGTTCACCTATTTATAGGCACGGGTCGCAGCCCATGGAAAATTACAATAATGCCCTTTACATTTATTAATAACTCTATGATAGCTCTTTGAGGTCTAATCTGGTTTTTCATCTTTAAGTCGGTTTCCTTTTCCGCCGCTACTCCGAAGCCTTCTGCACCCAGCTTCGGCACTGCGCCAACCTTTGTGCTTCTTCGTACCGTGGCTCTGATCCGAGTCCGAAGGTACCTGTTAATGTACTTTACTCCAGAAACATTGTTAAATTATGTTTTTGAGGACCTTCGGAAGCCGAAGGCCCCCAACACTATCCTTCGAATGGAACCACCAAGTACAAAGAAGGGGGCTCAAAGATTAACAAGAAGATTGGCATCTCTCAACAGATTCATATCTAGATCAGCAGAGAGAAATTTACCATTTTTCGAAGTGCTGAAGTCAGCCGAAGTTTTTCAATGGGGACCAGTTCAGTAGAGAGCCTTCGAAGAGCTGAAGCAATATTTGATAGACTTAACAACACTAACTCCACCAACGCCAGGGGCTCCTCTGTTGCTATATGTGGCAGCTTCGCACTCAGCGGTGAGTGCAGCACTTGTTCAGAAGAAGCTTGAAGGCCAAGTCAAAAAGCAGGCCCCAATATACTTTGTATCCGAAGTTCTTAGTTTATCAAAGAAAAATTATACATAATTGGAGAAGGTGCTATATGCTGTTTTGATGGCCTCCAGGAAGCTTCGGCACTACTTTCAAGCATACAATATAGTTGTTCCTTCTTCACAACCGTTGAAGGATATTATGAGAAATAGAGAAGCTACTGGAAGGGTTGGAAAATGGGCTGCGGAGCTCAATGAATTTTGTATTGATTATGTGCATAGATCTTCGATTCAGTCCCAAGCGTTGGCAGACTTCATTGCTGATTGGACGCCAGGGGCTCAGGAAGAAGAAACGAGCAAAGATGCTGAAGTTTGGATAGTATTTTGCGATGGATCTTGGGGAACCTTCGGAGCAGGAGCAGCTGCTGTGTTGGTCGCACCTTATAAAGTTAAAACTTGTTACGCAACAAGACTTGATTTCAGTTGCACAAATAACATTGCTGAGTACGAAGCTTTGCTCTTGGGTCTTCGGAAGTTAAAGGCAATGGGAATCAGAAGGGCGGTTCTTAAAACTGATTCCCAGGTTATTTCTGGTCATATTGACAAAAGTTATAAAGCAAGAGATCCGAAGCTTGAAAAATATTTAGACACGCTCCGAAGGATTGAGGCTTCCTTTGAGGGGTTTTCTGTTAAAAATATTCCTCGTGGAGAAAATGAATATGCTGATTTATTAGCCAAGTCAGCAGCACAGAGGCTGCCCTTACCTTCAGAAGTATTTTTCGAAACAATAAAAGCACCTTCGGTTGAGCTTCTTGAAAGAGCAGTCCTCAACATATCCCCTGTCTATAGTGAAGACTGGAGAACTGAGATCATCTCTTTCCTTCAGGGTAACTTTCTTTCAGATGACGAAGCTTATAACAGGAGGATAGAGGCAAGAGCTCGACCATATGTTATAATAGAAGGGGAGCTATACAAGCGTGGGGTCTGTTCTCCGTTACTCAAGTGTTTATCCAGAGCCGAAGGTATAGAACTGATGAAGGAAATACATGCAGGCCTGTGTGGATCTCACATTGGATCTAGGTCTTTGCTTGGAAAAGTTTTTCGTCAAGGATTTTATTGGCCAAAGGCAGCTTCGGATGCAGCGGAATTAGTCCAAAAGTGTGAAGGTTGTCAGAAATGTGCAAGAGATCAAAAACAACCTTCGTCTCTAACTCAGTTAATACAACCCACTTAGCCGTTGCAAAGAAGGGGCCTTGATTTGTTAGGCCCGCTACCACCAGCACAAGGGAACTTAAGATATGTTGTAGTGGCAGTGGAATATTTTTCTAAATGGATTGAGGCAAAGCCTTTAGCCACAATAACTTCGGTCACTATTCAAAAGTTTTTCTGGCAAAATATTGTTTGTCGTTTCGGAGTACCGAAGGCTATTACTGTAGATAATGGGACACAGTTTGATTCCGAAGCTTTCAAAGAATTTTGTGATCAAATTGGCACGAAGATCCATTTCGCATCAGTTCGACATCCGGAGTCAAATGGACTTGTTGAAAGAGCTAATGGCATCAAAATGACAGGAATAATGAAGTTAATCTTCAATCAGCCTAGGGGAAAGTGGCCAGACGAATTAATCAAAGTGGTGTGGAGCCACAACACAACAATATCAAGATCAACAGGCTTTACGCCATTTAAACTATTGTTTGGTGACGAAGCAATAACTCCGGAAGAAGCCAAAGCAGGATCAATAAGAATAGTAGCTTCAGCAGAAGGCGAAGCTGAAGCTGATTACTCTGTGGAAAAAGATGCTATAGAGGGGATCAGGCTTCAAGCTGTGGAAAACATCAACAATTACCAAGCTGAAACAATAAAATGGCGTGATAGAAAGGTTAGGCTAAAGAACATCGAACCTGGACATCTGGTGCTTCGAAGAGTAGCCAACCCAGAGACAGTAGGCAAACTACAGCTGAAGTGGGAAGGACCTTTTCTGGTAGTATCTTCGTCAAGACCAGGTTCCTACATGTTGAAGGATATGGACGGCAACGACATTCCTAGATCATGGAATGCGGACGAGCTTCGGCGATATTATGTTTAGCTTGATGTAATTTTTTCTATTCTTTCTTGTGGCACCCTTTTCCTTTCCAAAGGGGGAGAAAGGTTTTTAATGGGGCCACAGCATGTAATTTTTCTTTTCTTTATTTCAATTCTATAAGAGTGATATCCCCCAAAGATGTAAATGTAAAAGCTGACAACGCACCATCGAGTGCAAAGGAAAAAGAAAAGAAAACAGGGAGAAACTCAAAAGTCGTTCATAAGGGAATGCAGAGCTTACAGCGAAAAATAAACGCTGATTCCGCCGGAAGTAAAAGGCGAAGAAGCTCCTAAGGGAGGCTTACAGCGAAAAATAAACGCTGATTCCGCCGAAAGTAAAAGGTAAAGAAGCTCCTAAGGGAGGCTTACAGCGAAAAGTCAACGCTGAAACACCGAAAAGTAAATGGTGAAGCCGAAAAATAAACGGCAAAAATATTTGAGTCATTCCCAAGGGAATGAAGGCTATGATTATGGTTTTGGATGTACATTCGGACAATCATTTGCACAATACATTACATCATGACATTTGCATTCATAAACATTCATTTAGACATATTTAGGATCATCATCATCATACCATACAGAAAAAGGGCAGATGCTTCGGCTATGAGGAAAACTTCGGAGAAAGAGGAAATTTTTATGCTTCGTTGTGTACGAAAAGAAGGGAAGGTGTTTTTCGCCTTCGGCTCAAAAATGAAATTTCGTCCACACCAAAGCATTTCATACATGGACAGAAAAGTAAGACTATATTACTCAGATTACATCATACTTTATACAAGTTATTACAGGAGTTTTTTGAGCTACTTTTACAAGACTATTCAAGCTTCGACACTATCTCTGGAGCTTCGTTCTTCTACTCTGCAGCTGCAGCTTCGGCCTGGTCAATCTGTACGAAAGTATTATAAGCCAAATTCAAAAATTCAAAGGAAAAGGTAAGAATAAGGTATGATTTTGTTACCAGCTTAAGGTGACTCCGAGCTTCGTCACCAGCCTTGCTTTGACCACCCTTTGTCCATACTAACTTTATAAATCTGTTTGCAATACTTCGAGCCAGATTTGGAACATCATCTAAGTCTGCCGGTGACAGGCTAAAGTTGGGTCTATTAACAATCTTGCCGTGTTCACAGCCAGACTTCAAAAAAGCAACACTTGTACCCCGAGAAGCTGTCAGGGCACAAAAGTCGCTATGTCCAGCTATAACTTCGTCAAGATCATTAATTTCACCTTCAATGTGTTCGAAGGCACCGGGCAGGTCTTCGGCCGAAGGAGTAAATTCTTCACTACTGGCTCCGACAAAATGGAACACTTGCTTTAGCTGATGAATGCATCGAGTGCAGAACTCCAAACATTTATTTTGAAGATTTTTCAAAGATTCTTTCAATTCCAAGTTTCTTTGAGTTTCGGCTTCGAGCCTTGCATCAAGCTTCAGTTTCTCTTGTTCAAAATTTTCTGACTGGGAAAGAAGCTTCGAATTTAATTCTGTTATTCTTGCTTCAGCATCCACTAATAAGCCTTCGGCTGTTTGTAGCTCGAGGTCTTTCTTCTCAATGACAGCAGATTGCTCCTTTATTTTGTTTTCTAAATTTTCAATTATAACTTCTTGCCTTTTATCCTCTAAATCTTGTTGCATTTTTAATGCCTTGCTCAAAAGCATGCTCTGTGCACAAATAGCCTTCGTTAGAAAATATTTTCGTACCACAAGTAATAAGAGTTAGACACAAAATGTTTACCTTGAAATTAGAATAGAATAAACTGCCGACAATATGTTGTCGACGGTAGCGGCTGATATCCGCTTCAAGCTTCGGGAAGCCGATACTCTTCGATAAGGTACCGACAACCTTCGCACCGGTTTGGTCTCGTATACAGCCTAACCCTTCATCATCAATACCACCAAAGAGAAGCGCCCCCGGCCGATATCCACAAGATATAGCATACTCTTTTAATTCCTCTTTTTCAGCTTCAGTCAGCTCCTGGCCAACTAAGCTTCGGAAGTCAAAAGTTTCATCTTCCGAGGTATCTTCGGTTATTCCTCCTTTCTCGGGTTTGGCAGCCGTGGTCTCTTCGGTGGCTGAAGCAGTTTCTTCAGCAGCCATGTTTAGCAGCATTTTATCTATATCAGCAGCTATGCTCTCTAAATTAATACCTTCGGAGTTAGCATCTTCGGCTCTGGCCTCTTCTGCGGCAGCCTCCGAAGGTACAGCTTCAGTAGCTGTCATGATTTCAATTGCCGGCATCTTCAGAGTTGGAGCCCTTGGTGGTGTTGTTTCAATCACTTCAGTCATGGTAACAATCCTTTGTCTTTTTGGCCTAGATGCCTTTGCCTTTGTGGGCTCCTTTTCATTATGAAAAAGCTTCGTCAGATGAAGCCCCAACGGACTTAGTTTGACAGGCAAAGTTTCAGTCATTACCTTTAGAATTTCCTCTATTTCGGCATCAGAAGATGTCGCAGAAGTCTTCTCTTCTTCATCAATTGATTTTTGTTCCGGGGTTGATTCCTTTCTTTTCTTCGAAGTTAACACTTTCGATTCAAACTTTTCTTTCTTCTTTTTTGATTGATCTTCGTCGTCTTTGATCAAAACGCTAGCTACTCTTTTCCTTTTCTGCCCTTCGGCACCCTTGTCGAGTCGCTCATAATCAGGATATTCAAAGCCTATAGCATCGAGCACTCTGTTTAGCCTTCGTTTCGACCGGGTGCCGAAGGCTGCTGTCATCAATTGATCCTCTTTTTTAGAATAATTCCCAAGAATTTCAGTGCTCATTACTTCTATTGTTTCGAGCCATTCTTGGCAGGGTGCTTTGAAATATTTCTTGAACTTATAGTGGTAGGGCAGTCGGACAAGCTCCCCCTCTTTTTTTCTCTTTCAAGCTTCGGCATAGCCCATTCCTTCATAGTTGGAAATATTTTGAAAGCCAGAAATTCCTGCACTAAATCTCTAGTGCCAATGTGCTCTGCGATAATCCTGAATTCAGCCAACGCAGTTTGGGTTGGACCTTCTGGTGTCATATTGCATTGGGGTCTGGTTTCTCCGAAGATCAGTTCAAGCGGACTCTGTATCAGCTTCTCCTTGTCATCATCAACTTTGACGTAGAACCATTCCGATTTCCAGCCTGCCGGCCACTTGCTTCGGTAGCTGATCACAGGAAATTTTGTAGTTTTCTGATAGGAAAAATTGTAACAACCAAAATTTTCATGTAACCCATCCTTTCTGGCCTTGGTTTGGTAATGTAGCTCGTGCACCCGGCAGAAACCTTCGGCAAACGGTTCCACCCCCTGGCTTCGGAGAGCCCAAATATAAACACTAAGCCTAACAATAGCGTTAGGAGTTAGTTGATGAAAATGGATCCCAAACTTCTTTAGCACATCGGCAATCATCCTATTCAAAGGAAATCTCAAACCAGCTTTGAGGAAACTCTTGAAAATCACTATTTCATCTTTCTGTGGCTTCGGAGTAGTTTCTTCTCCACCGAAGCGAACCAGCTCTTTCTTATCTTCGCTAAAGTAGCCCGACTTCACCATCTTAGGAAAATCAGCTTTGGAGATGGTCGACTTTCCGAAGTCCAGGTGGCTAGGCTTGCTCAGCACTGCGATGTTGTAATCATCTTCAGAATCGGTCTCTTCAATATCTGCTTGCTCTGCTTCAGCAGCAGGGACGTCTTCTGGTGCCACCAACCCAGATCGCTTCATTGCTTCAAAAATAGGAACAGTTTCCACAGCTTCGGTCTCGTCTCCCTCGCGATCAACTCTTGCAGTAGAGCGAACTCTAGCCATTTGATTATAATTTACTTGAAATTTTTTGAATTGGCTTTTCTGTCTTTTCTGAAGCTCTTCCACTTGCGCCGAAGCAGATTTCGTATGAGCGCAATGATCAAGCTTCGGCTATGACTAAAAATTTGGCAGCAAAACAGTACAATAACAATGAATGTTGTGGTAACTTCACACCTACCCGTCTGTTTATATAGTGCTGCAGGTGGGAAGGTGAATCGGCAAGGTCTCCAGCACCGAACAAACAGTCACCCGCACTCACTGAACGGTGGGCCACATAGCTCGAGAAGATGAATCGCTGGCGAGCGTGTAATTGGTGCAAGATGGGTCGCACGCCCGACGATTATTTTAATCATTTCTCGCCAACGAGCTCAGGGAAGGTGTTTTTTGGATCTTCGGCATCCTGAAGCTTAGAAGATTTTTTCACGGATCAAGCTCGTTACGAAAAACGATCTAGCGCCGCGAAGGGGCTACTGTTGGGGCTATGCTTCGTAGCCGAAGATCCTAAAGAAATGAACACCTTCGGCAGATTCTCTCCAAAGCAGCACCAAAGCTATCGACTATAAAGCTTCGGCATAGTGACATATCTCCAGACGAAGGGGTGAACCGACTTAAAGATGAAATGACTTAAAGACCCATAATATTCTGTGTCATTATTGTAGTTCATTGTAAAGGGTATAAATGTAATTATATACAGGTTGTGAGTTGTGCCTATAAATAGGTGAACAGTACCCCTGTACTGTTCACGTGCTTTCCTGTAATCACGTATTGGGCATTTGTTTTTGCTTCACGCTGGTATTTTTGCTTTCCTTCAAGCCGAAGGTACATTTGTAATTCGTTATCATTTTTACAATAATAAAATAGAAATAAGTTAATAATAATAATCATGTGTTTAAATTATTTTACATATTTTTTACCCTTCCTTATTATTTGTCGTGTTTATGAAGGTATAACCTTCATAACCTTCGTCCGGAATCCATTATATCCTGAGGGAAATAATCTTTCGAAGGACGAAGGACTTTAACATTTAACAGTTTTTATGTTGCCTTGTTCTTGATTCATAGCATTTGAGAACAAGTCCCCAACACTCCCCCTTTGGCATCAAGCACCAAAACGGGATCAATCTTGTCCCTAGAACCTCATTGCCTCACTAAAATCTTCAATTAAGAGTAAAAAGGCAATAAGAGCATGAAGATGAACTTGGAGTTAGTTACTCTTTCATCGGAGTGCAGTGGAAGTCTTTAATGGTCCAAGTCCAACATTCCCTTTCAATCCACCTTTGAGACTAAATTAAGAACACTCAAGCACATGGTTAGTCTCAAAAGATCAAGTTGTAGCACAACTCCCCCTAAACATGTGCATCACTTGCAAATGGACTTATGAGGTCCGGGGAGTGCTTGTACAACTTGAGCACCATACATAAACAACAAAATGCATAAGGAACATGATCAAGGCATAAAACACATGTATGTTATAAATCAATCCAAGTTCCGCGAATCTAAGACATTTAGCTCACTACGTAGCCTGCAAAAGGTCTTCTCATCTAGAGGCTTGGTAAAGATATCGGCTAGCTGTTCTTGGTGCTAACATAAAACACTTTGATATCTCCCTTTTGCTGGTGGTCTCTCAAAAAGTGATGTCGGATGTCTATGTGCTTTGTGCGGCTGTGTTCAACAAGATTATCCGCCATGCGGATAGCACTCTCATTATCACATAGGAGTGGGACTTTGCTCAGATTGTAGCCAAAGTCCCTGAGGGTTTGCCTCATCCAAAGTAGTTGCGCGCAACACTGTCCTGCGACAACATACTCGGCCTCAGCGGTGGATAGGGCAACGGAAGTTTGTTTCTTAGAACTCCACGACACCAGGGACCTTCCTAAGAATTGGCACGTCCCCGATGTACTCTTCCTATCGACCTTACATCCAGCATAATCGGAGACTGAATATCCAATTAAGTCAAAGGTAGACCCCTTTGGATACCAGATCCCGAAGCAAGGCGTAGCGACTAAATATCTAAGAATTCGCTTCACGGCCACTAAGTGACACTCCCTTGGATCAGATTGAAATCTAGCACACATGCATACACTAAGCATAATATCCGGTCTACTAGCACATAAATAAAGTAAAGACCCTATCATAGACCGGTATGCCTTTTGATCAACGGACTTACCTCCTTTGTTGAGGTCGACGTGTTCGTCGGTTCCCATTGGAGTCTTTGCGGGCTTGGCGTCCTTCATCCCAAACCTCTTGAGCAAGTCTTGTGTATACTTCGTTTGTGAGATGAAGGTGCCATCCTTGAGTTGCTTCACTTGGAACCCAAGGAAGTAGTTCAACTCGCCCATCATCGACATCTCGAATTTCTGAGTCATCACCCGGCTAAACTCTTCACAAGACTTTTGGTTAGTAGAACCAAATATTATGTCATCGGCATAAATTTGGCACACAAATAAGTCACCATCACAAGTCTTAGTGAATAAAGTTGGATCGGCTTTCCCAACCTTGAAAGCATTAGTAATTAAAAAGTCTCTAAGGCATTCATACCATGCTCTTGGGGCTTGCTTAAGTCCATAGAGCGCCTTAGAGAGCTTACACACGTGGTTGGGGTACCGTTCATCCTCAAAGCCAGGGGGTTGCTCTACGTACACCTCCTCCTTGATTGGCCCGTTGAGGAAAGCGCTCTTCACATCCATTTGGAACAACCTGAAAGAATGGTGAGCAGCATAGGCTAACAATATGCGAATTGACTCTAGCCTAGCCACAGGAGCAAAAGTCTCCTCAATGTCCAAACCTGCGACTTGGGCATAACCTTTTGCCACAAGTCTAGCTTTGTTCCTTGTCACCACCCCGTGCTCGTCTTGTTTGTTGCGGAACACCCACTTGGTTCCCACAATGTTTTGCTTGGGACGAGGCACCAGTGTCCAAACTTCATTTCTCTTGAAGTTGTTGAGCTCTTCCTGCATGGCCAACACCCAGTCCGGATCTAGCAAGGCCTCTTCTACCCTGAAAGGCTCAATAGAAGAGACAAAAGAGTAATGCTCACAAAAATTAACTAATCTAGAGCGAGTAGTTACTCCCTTGCTAATATCACCCAAAATTTGGTCGACGGGATGATTCCTTTGAATCGTCGCTCGAACTTGAGTTGGAGGTGCCGGTTGTGCTTCTTCCTCCATTACATGATCATCTTGTGCTCCCCCTTGATCACACGCCTCCTCTTGATGAACCTGTTCATCATCTTGAGTTGGGGAATGCACCATTATTGAGGAAGAAGGTTGATCTTGCTCCTTTTGTTCCTGTGGCCGCACTTCTCCAATCGCCATGGTGCGTATTGCGGTTGTTGGAATATCTTCTTCATCTACATCATCAAGATCAACAACTTGCTCTCTTGGAGAGCCATTAGTTTCATCAAATACAACGTCGCTAGAGACTTCAACCAAACCCGATGATTTGTTGAAGACCCTATACGCCTTTGTATTTGAGTCATAACCTAACAAAAACCCTTCTACAGCTTTGGGAGCAAACTTAGAATTTCTATCTTTCTTCACAAGAATATAACATTTGCTCCCAAATACACGAAAGTAGGACACATTGGGTTTGTTACCGGTTAGAAGCTCATATGAAGTCTTCTTGAGGAGGCGATGAAGGTAGACCCGGTTGATGGCGTGGCAAGCCGTGTTCACGGCTTCCGACCAAAACCGCTCGGGGGTCTTGAACTCTCCAAGCATCGTCCTTGCCATGTCAATGAGCGTCCTGTTCTTCCTCTCTACCACACCGTTTTGCTGTGGTGTGTAGGGAGCGGAGAACTCGTGCTTGATCCCTTCCTCCTCAAGGTACTCCTCCACTTGAAGGTTCTTGAACTCGGACCCGTTGTCGCTCCTTATCTTCTTCACCTTGAGCTCAAACTCATTTTGAGCTCTCCTTAGGAAGCGCTTGAGGGTCCCTTGGGTTTCATACTTATCCTGCAAAAAGAATACCCAAGTGAAGCGGGAAAAATCATCAACTATAACAAGACCATACTTACTTCCTCCTAAGCTTAGGTAGGCGACGGGTCCGAAGAGGTCCATATGAAGTAACTCCAAGGGTCTTGATGTAGTCATCACATTTTTGGTATGATGAGAGCTTCCCACCTGTTTACCTGCTTGACAAGCTGCACAAGGTCTATCTTTTTCGAAGGTTACGTTTGTTAGACCTATCACGTGTTCTCCCTTTAGAAGTTTGTGGAGGTTCTTCATCCCCACATGTGCTAAGCGGCGATGCCACAGCCAGCCCATGCTAGTCTTAGCAATTAAGCATGCATCTAGATCGGCCTCTTCTTTTGCAAAATCAACTAAGTAGAGTTTGCCGTCTAATACACCCTTAAAAGCTAATGAACCATCACTCCTTCTAAAGACGGACACATCTACATTTGTGAATAAGCAATTATATCCCATATTACAAAGCTGACTCACAGACAATAAGTTATATCCAAGCGACTCAACTAAAAACACTTTAGAAATAGAGTGCTCGGAGGAAATGGCGATCTTCCCTAGTCCTTTCACCTTGCCTTGATTCCCGTCACCGAATATGATTGAATCTTGGGAATCCTTGTTCTTGACGTAGGAGGTGAACATCTTCTTCTCCCCCGTCATGTGGTTTGTGCATCCGCTGTCGATAATCCAGCTTGATCCCCCGGATGCATAAACCTGCAAGGCAATTTAGGCTTGGGTCTTAGGTACCCAACTCTTGTTGGGTCCTACAAGGTTAGTAACAATGGTCTTAGGGACCCAAATGCAAGTTTTATCTCCCTTGCACTTTGTCCCTAATTTCCTAGCAATCACCTTCTTATCCTTTCTACAAATTGCAAAGGAAGCATTGCAAGCATGATAAATTGTAGAAGTTTCATTAATTTTCCTAGGAACATTAGCAACATTTCTCCTAGGCATATGATGAATGATATTTTTCCTACGCATATCTCTACCATGCACATAGGAAGAACTTGAAGCAAACATGGCATTTGAATCATTACAACTCCTATGAACATTTCTAGAATATTTCTTATCGCCATAAATGAAAGCATGATTCTTTTGACTACTATTAGTCATAGGAGCCTTCCCTTTCTCCTTGGCGGAGATGGGAGCCTTATGACTTGTCAAGTTCTTGGCTTCCCTCTTGAAGCCAAGCCCATCCTTAATTGAGGGGTGTCTACCAACCGTGTAGGCATCCCTTGCAAATTTTAGTTTATCAAAATTATTTTTGCTAGTCTTAAGTTGAGCATTAAGACTAGCCACTTCATCATTTAGTTTAGAAATGCAAACTAGGTGTTCACTACAAGCATCAACATTAAAATCTTTACACCTATTGCAAATCGTAACATGTTCTTCACGAGAGGTTAATTTACTAGCTATTTCTAACTTAGCACTCAAATCATCATTAACACTTTTTAGGCTAGAGATAGATTCATGGCATGTAGACAATTCACATGAAAGCATTTCATTTCTTTTAACTTCTAAAGCAAGAGAATTTTGTGCTTCTACAAACTTATCATATTCTTCATACAAAAGATCCTCTTGCTTTTCTAATAATCTATTCTTATCATTCAAGGCATCAATCAACTCATTGATCTTATCAATCTTAGTTCTATCTAAGCCCTTGAATAAACTAGCGTAATCTACTTCATTATCGCTAGATTCATCATCACTAGAAGCATAAGTAGACTTTTGAGTGTTTACCTTCTTCTCCTTTGCCATTAGGCATGTGTGATGCTCGTTGGGGAAGAGGGACGACTTGTTGAAGGCCAAGGCGGCGAGTCCTTTGTTGTCGGAGTCGGACGACGAACAATCCGAGTCCCACTCCTTGCCAAGGTGTGCCTCGCCCTTAGCCTTCTTGTAAGCCTTCTTCTTTTCCCTCTTCTTTTCTTGTTCCTGGTCACTATCATTATCGGGACAATTAGCGATAAAATGACCAATCTTACCACATTTGAAGCATGAGTGCTTCCCCTTCGTCTTGTTCTTGTTGGGATGCTCCTTGCGACCCCTTAGCGCCGTCTTGAAACGCTTGATGATGAGGGCCATCTCTTCCTCATTGAGCCCTGCCGCCTCAACTTGTGCCACCTTTCTAGGTAGCGCCTCCTTGCTCCTCGTTGCTTTGAGAGCCACGGTTTGAGGCTCGAGGATTGGGCCATTCAACGCATCATCAACGTATCTTGCTTCCTTGATCATCATCCGCCCGCTTAAAAACTTCCCAAGTATTTCCTCGGGCGTCATCTTGGTGTACCTAGGATTCTCACGAATATTGTTTACAAGATGTGGATCAAGGACAGTGAAAGACCTTAGCATTAGGTGGACGACGTCGTGGTCCGTCCATCGTGTGCTTCCATAGCTCCTTATTTTGTTGACGAGGGTCTTGAGCCGGTTGTACGTTTGGGTTGGCTCCTCGCCCCTGATCATTGCGAATCTCCCAAGTTCGCCCTCCACCAACTCCATCTTGGTGAGCATGGTGACGTTGTTCCCCTCATGCGAGATCTTGAGGGTGTCCCAGATCTGCTTGGCGTTATCCAAGCCGCTCACCTTATGGTATTCATCCCTGCACAATGATGATAGAAGAACAGTAGTAGCTTGTGCATTTTTGTGAATTTGCTCATTGATAAATATGGGACTATCAGTACTATCAAATTGCATTCCACTCTCTACTATCTCCCATATGCTTGGATGGAGAGAGAACAAGTGACTACGCATTTTGTGACTCCAAAATCCGTAGTCCTCTCCATCAAAGTGAGGAGGTTTACCAAGTGGAATGGAGAGTAAATGAGCATTTGTACTTTGCGGAATACGAGAATAATCAAAAGAAAAGTTTGAATTGACCGTTTTCTTTTTCTCGTAGTTGTCGTCGTCCTTTTGGGAAGAAGAGGACTTGTCGCTGTCGTCGTAGTAGACGATCTCCTTGATGCGCCTTGTTCTCTTCTTCCCGTCTTTTCTTTTGTGGCTCGAGCCCGAGTCAGTAGGCTTGTCATCTTTTGGATCATTGACGAAGGACTCATTCTCCTTATCATTGACCACCATCCCCTTGCCCTTAGGATCCATCTCTTCGGGCGATTAGTCCCTTACGTGAAGAGAACAGCTCTGATACCAATTGAGAGCACCTAGAGGGGGGGTGAATAGGTGATCCTGTAAAAAACTTGAAACTTAATGCCACAAAAACTTGATTAGGAGTTAGCACAATAAAGCCAAGTGACTAGAGAAGAGTTCTTGCAAGACACAATAACCACAAGAAGATCAACACAGATAGGCATAGTGGTTTATCCTGTGGTTCGGCCAAGTCCAACACTTGCCTACTCCACGTTGTGGCGTCCCAACGGACGAGGGTTGCAATCAACCCCTCTCAAGCGGTCCAAAGACCCACTTGAATACCACGATGTTTTGCTTTGTTTACTATATCCCGCTTGCGAGGAATCTTCACAACTTGGAGCCTCTCGCCCTTACAATTTGATGTTCACAAAGAAGCACGGAAGTAAGGCTAGGATGAGCAACGCACACAAGACACAAAATCAGAGCACAACACGCACACAAGTCACAACTCGAGCTCACAACACAACCCGAAGAGTTCTCTACTCAAATGGAGCTCTAGTTGCTATCACAAGGAATCAAATGCGCGGAATTGGAGTCTTGGTGCTTAGGAATGCTTAGGAATGCTTGGTGTTCTCCTCCATGCGCCTAGGGGTCCCTTTTATAGCCCCAAGGCAGCTAGGAGCCGTTGAGAGCATTCCAAGAAGGCAATTCTTGCCTTTTGTTGCCTGGCGCACCGGACAGTCCGGTGCACCACCGGACACTGTCCGATGCGGATTTCTTTCCTTCTTTGGCGAAGCCGACCGTTGGAGATTCAGAGCTGTTGGCGCACCGGACACTGTCCGGTGCACACCGGACAGTCCGGTGCCCCCATTGACCGTTGGCTCTGCCATGCGTCGCACGCGGATTATGCGGCCGACCGTTGGCCCGGCCGACTGTTGGCTCACCGGACAGTCCGGTGCACCACCGAACAGTCCGGTGATTTATAGCCGTACGCCGTTGATCGCTTCCCGAGAGCGACGACTTCGCCTGTGAATGGATCACCGGACAGTCCGGTGCACCACCGGATAGTCCGGTGATTTATAGCCGTACACCGCCGTCGAAGTCCCGAGAGCAGCCAGTTGACAGACGCCAGCCTGGCGCACCGGACACTGTCCGGTGCACCCAGACTGAGCAGTCTTTTGGCTGTACACAGCCAACTTCTCCGTGGTGCCCTAGGTTTTGGAGACGCTGATCGCTAGGGAGGCAACGTGGGCACGGCCGGGGAGGTGCGCCCAGGGTGGCGCGCGGTCGAGACGGCGGGGGGGGGGGGCGACCAAGGGAGGGCGCGCGAGGGCGGCGGCCAGGGAGGCGCGCGAGGGCGGTGGCTAGGGAGGCGCGCGGGGTGCGCGCGGCTAGGGGAGGCGCGCGGGGTAGGGGAGAGGAGGAAGAAGAGGAAGGGGAGAGAGATAGAGGAGGGGAGCTCACCACGGGGATCCAAATCCGGCGATCAGCATCTCCAAAACCTAGGGCACCACAGAGAAGAGAGAGAGAGGTGGGAGAGGGAGGGAGTTGTGCGCGGGAGAATTGAATGAGGGGAAAGAGACCAGGGGAGGGGGGCGCGGCATGGGGAGGGGCAGGGCACTAGGGGCGCGCGGGCCAAGGCCGGGTCGGACCGGGTCGGGCCGCACCGCGGGACAACAACCCATGACACGCACAACCACAGATCGGAATCCAATCGTGAAACGAAATCTGAAACGAGACTAAGCAACACATGCGATTAAACACGACATTAGACAAAGAAATATGCCTCGGCATGATGCAACACTCATGTCAACTTAGTTTTTGTTCACACGCAATATGGACACCGGTCGCTATAGTGCTTTGAAATTGGGAAGAAGGAGCGAAACGGGAAGAGAAAAGAGAATAACGCCTGAATTTGGTGAGTAAAAAGAAGAAAAAATTACACCCCCAAATTCAAGGCGTTACAGATGAAAACTGGTCGGATACAGCCGGATACAGGGTCATCTCGTATCCTACCCTAATGTATTTCTCTCGGATACGGGACCAGATATGGGTAGTTAAGATTGGGGACGAATATAGGATAGGATCAGGTAATAATTCAGGCGGGTAAGAAACAGATACTACTCGGGTAGGTACCAGATAGTTGTCGGGTAGTTCGTCCCGATGATATTAATTGTCCAACCATCCAACAAACACATAAATTAAGCAATACATAATCATGTATATGACAGATTAAATATTGGAAAGGAAATGGATAAAATTGACATCATGCTGTTCAAAGTTACTAATCACAAGGACATTGTAGAACCAACACCATAATATTAAAAATTCATAAAATATTCTAGTTTCACTCAAAAATTGTAAATAAGTTACTAAAACTAATAAACATTTATACGAAGATAACTCAAGTCCTCATATGAAAATGATAAAGTAAAGTACTGATTATGTTGAAACTAGAAAACTTACAGTGATTTCACATGTAACTCATACAAATAAGTGAAAGTGAAATGGAAAAAACGTGGGCATCTTATAGATCTTATGATCCAAACAATTTTTATGATTATATATAAACATATGTTGTGCCTCTGAAAAATTTCACGATTTTTTGAGGATATTTATGTATTATTAATTTTTTGTCGTATAAAATCATCAAAATACAATTAAATCCATATATTGTAGCGTCAACCGAAAATTACAAATAAGTTACCAATACTAATAAATAGTCTATAAAAAGATAATCTTAAGTTCCCATGTGGAGATAACCTTAAACCCCTCACATAAAAATGATGAAGTTTATTAATTTGATATAAATTTGGACATTATTTCAATGATTTTGGTCTAAAGATGTGTTTAAAAAAATTGATATACTACAAAGTTATAGATCTCTTCGAGTTCTACAATTTTCATTTAAAGTTTATCTTCATTCGATTTCACATGTAAAAGTTAGGATTTTAAAACTATATTATGCAGAAAAGAAAAAACGCGTAACCGAATTTTGGTAGCCGTATCCGACCCGAATATCCGGGTATTTACTGGGTAGTCCTCACTCCGTATCCGACCCGAATCCGAAGTTGCAGTATCCGGGTATTACCCATATCCGTCTCGAATAAAAAAATATCTGAATTCGTATAAAAAAACAGGTATTTACATTATCCGTATCCGATATCCGATATCCGATGGGTATACCCGACCCGTTTTCAGGAATCTGGTTCTAGTAGGGTGTGGTGCAGTTCCGTGGGTGATCTGGAAAACAAGAAATAGAGCTTGCTTGAACAGCAAAATGTTTTTGGATCCTTCTAAGGTGACTTACCTTTATTGCTTTTGTCTGGATTATTAGGCTTTTCTGTAGACAGAGAAAGCGAAAAAGATGCTGCTGCAAGGAAGCCAACTAATTCGAAGGACGGTAAATGAAGTTTTCGATCGAGCGCGGGCTGGACTCCGGTGTCTAGGAGGATTTTGGCCTGATTAAAGGAAGCAAGATGTAAATGTCTCTCTGATGTTGAAGGCTCCAGTGTTGTATTTAGCTTTTCCGTGGCTAGTTGCTGTGAACGCTTATGCGACGCATTAAGTTTGATGTTTTCTGGTTTTAGTTCATATCAAATGCAAATCACGTTTTGACGTAAACTCCATGCAAAATTACTGAAAAAAAGTTTCACAAATTCTAAAAAACTTGAATGTACATTTAAGCTTACCTCATCTATATACAAAATTTCATGGTCAAATTTATCTTACTCTAGCAGTTACAAGTAATACAAATTTTGGTGCATTTCAACTATTACTGTTTGTCAGAAAATTTGTCTTTTTGTAACTGATAGAGTAAAAATGAATTTAACTATAAATTTTGTATATAGATGAGGTAAGCTTAGATGTACATTCATGTTTTTTTCAATTTTTTTGAAACATTTTTTAATAGGTTCGCACCGGGTTCACACCAAAATGTGGTTTGCATTCGATATATTTACATGAAAATAAGACTGATGCAGCTTAGCCTTTCTTCCGGGGCTTAAGGGTTGTAGAACCTTAGTTTGACCTCTGGATGTATTTATCAAAACTATCTATTATGTTTCCTATTTCGTAATAATAAAACAGGGGTATCCCCTCCCTTAGGGCTAGTTTGGGAACACTAATTTCCCATGGGATTTTCATTTTCCCAAGGGAAATTAGTTCATTTTCCCTTGGGAAAATGAAAATCCCATGGGAAATTAATGTTCCCAAACTAGCCCTAAAAAAGTGTTGTTTGACGCCAAAAAACCCAAAGATTTTTTGCGCCGAAGGGTTAGACTCCTAAGCAGAGTTAATTGCCTCATTGCCCCCATCAAATATAGGCTTAGCTAAATGCCCTCGTTCTAATGGGTTTCATTTATGTGTCATTCTCAAACTATACGTAATATTTTAATGATTTACCATAACCAAAAATAATTTTAAACCATTAAGTCTTTCCGTTTGGCCCCTGCTCCTCGCACAACTGTTTGGCTTAGTCCTCTACTTCGTCTTGCTCGCGTCACGGAGCTAAGCACAAGCGATCGCTACCTGGTCTGCTGCGGTGCCCTGCAGCACGTTCGTCTGGCCATGGCTCTAGCGTCTAGCTAGGAGTAGTGGATGTGGACCACTCATCTCTCTGCTCTACTGCCGTGAGACGGACATGACAACATGGTGTTGTCCATGTAAATGATTTTCACTTTATTTAAAAATATATATATATATATATAATGGCCAGCCGAGCTGGGCCGCTACAAGGCCCAAAGGCCGAGCAGCCCAACCCAGCCAGCTGGCATGCGTGCGATAGCACATGGAATAGCAGAGCGGTTAAAAGAGCGGCGGCTGCAAACAGTCAAGATAGCAGCAAAGCCACGTTCCAGGCGGCGGCGCTCTGTAGGCTGTTGGAAACTTGCCCGAGATCCATGGCGCCTCTGGTGCAACCGCTCCTCGAGCCCGGCTCTATAAGTATGGCATCTTGCCCCTGTTTAGCAGCACAAAAAATATTGCCAGCCCTCTGCTCCTGTCTGCTGCTTGCTGTTCTATTCTCCTCAGTCCATTAGGTCCCTAGTGTTCCTGTGGTTAATCGCTGGTGGTGATTGGAAGCTAGTAGAGGTGGTGTTGTTCTTGTGCAGCGAGGTTCTCCTGTGCTCCATTGATTTAACAGTGCACCTGTGTGGTGCTCTGTCTGATCTGGTTCTGTCCACCGAGGCCTGGTGTTTGGGCTCCCTACTGCGCGGTGTTCCTCTTCTCGGGCTGGTGTCGTGGACGTCTCCTTCGGCTCCGGCAGCGGCTCTAGTATCTTCGTCAACCTCCCGCCGTGCAGGCCCGGACGTGGGCGGCAGAATTGGTTTTCTGGGACAGAACTTCGTGTTCGCTGAGCTGATCTTCCCACGTAGACAATCTACGTGCTGTGAGTTATTCGTTGCCTCACTTTATTTACTGTTTAATTTTGTGCAATCTGCTAGTATTAAATACTTGGGTGTGATTGCACTGTTGTGGGCGGATTTGTGTGCTCGATGATGATAGCGGTGTAGTGAGACAACGTGACAGTCTGGGTTTTAGTGTATTATCATTTTCAGCATTGATATTATTTGTGCCTAATTAAATCTCTCTTTGTTGAGGCTGTTTATCGGTGTTAAATTCTGTTATTTTATTTAGTACACAACTCCTTACTATTAGTATTTATATTTGATTATTAGGCTTATTACATCTGATCTAAAACCCTGATTTGGTAAGATAGGGCTGTCACGTTAGTCGAGGATCTCTGATCACCTATTAGCGTTGGAGGGCTGTTTATTACAACAACCCGCTATTTTGAGAGCAATATTTTAAGATAAACAATCATGTTTATTAGTTTAATCCGCCTTCTTCATCTGCAAGCCATGTTTAATTATGAAATGGATCTGAATAGCTATTTTACATGTTTACATGTCTTAGAATTGCTACTGTTCATTGCTGCAATAATTACATATGGCATTTATCTGAGTTATATGCATGTTTTATTCGGAATTAGAATATTTAATTTATTTAAATATGAAGGAAGCATGTCACTTATTTCTCTAATATTACAACAATCCTGAAAACTTATTACATATGGCATTTATCTTAGTTATATGCCTGTTTTATTCGGAATTAGAATAATTAATTTATTTAAATATGAAGGAAGCATGTCACTTATTTCTCTAATATTACAACAATCCAGAAAACCAATTCGTATAATGGCGTCCAGTTCTGATGTCATTAAGCCTGAACCGTTCGACGGCGCAAGCTTTAAGCGCTGGCAGATTAAGACTCGCATGTGGCTCACTGACCTAAAATTATTTTGGGTAGTGACGTCGGCTGTTCCCCAGGCTGCATCAGATGATTCTGATAATGTAGCAAAGGCTGCTGCACTAGCGGAGAAGGCCAAGTGGGACGAAGCCAATGAGGCATGCTTGTCTCGTCTGCTGAACGTCTTGTCGAACCGTTTATTTAACGTGTACTCTGGTTTTACCTCCGCTAAGGGTCTGTGGACTGAACTTGAGAACGAGTTCTCTGAAGTTGACAATGGCAATGAGTCATTCACAACGGAAAACTACCTCAACTATAAAATGGCTGAGGGAAGGTCTGTTATGGAGCAGCTACAGGAGATTCAACTCCTTGTTAGGGACTTGGTCCAATATGGTTGTGTCCAATAGTGTGCTATGTCCTGGATAGGGTGCCGCCTCGCAACCGTGAGACCACGCCCTATGAAGGATTTAAAGGAAGGAAGCCAGATCTTTCGCATCTTCGGACTTGGGGCTGCCTTGCAAAGGTGAATGTCCCGTTGCCGAAGAAGAGAAAGCTAGGCCCTAAGACTGTAGATTGTGTCTTCCTGGGTTATGCACATAACAGTGCAGCTTATAGATTTCTAGTGGTCCGTTCCGAGACGAGCGAAGTCGCTGTAAATGTAATAATGGAGTCTCGGGATGTGACATTCTTTGAGAGCATCTTCCCTATGCGGGGTAAGGAAGTAGTAGCCCCATATGGTCCATCTCGGACATATTCTCTGCCCTCGAGTGTCCATGACCAGACTCCAGATTTGGAGTTAAGGAGGAGTAAGAGACAAAGGACTGAAAAGTCTCTGGGTGATGATTATATTATTTATCTAGTGGATGAAGAACCACGCTCCCTCACAGAGGCATATACATCTCCGGATGCAGAGTACTGGAGGGAGGCTGTCCGTAGCGAGATGGATTCAATCATCTCGAACGGAACTTGGGAGATAACTGATCTCCCAGCTGGTTGCAAGCCTGTGGGCTGCAAATGGATCTTTAGGAGGAAGAGGAGACCCGATGGTACTATTGAAAAGTACAAGGCCCGTCTTGTGGCTAAGGGTTTTACTCAAAAGAAAGAGGAGGATTATTTTGATACTTATTCTCCGGTGGCTCGATTGCCCACAATCTGTGTGCTTTTAGCGCTGCAGCTGCTTATAAACTTCTTGTCCATCAAATGGACGTAAAGACAACATTCCTAAATGGAGAGCTGGAAGAGGAAATTTATATGCAACAACCAGAATGATTTGTGGTTAAAGGACAAGAGAGCAAAGTGTGTCGCTTGATTAAATCCTTATACGGTCTTAAGAAAGCTCCCAGACAATGGCATGAGAAGTTTAATAATACTCTGACCACTGTAGGGTTTTGTGTAAACGAAGCCGACAAGTGTGTGTATTATCGCTTCTCTGGGGGCAAAGGTGTCATCATGTGTTTATACGTTGATGACATATTGATATTTGGGACCGATTTGGAGGCTATCATGGAGACAAAAATATTCCTCTCCAAGAACTTTGATATGAAGGACTTGGGTGAAGCTGATGTAATATTGAACATCAAGCTAATAAAGGGTGAGGATGGGATTACTTTGTCACAATCCCATTATGTGGAAAAGGTCCTGACTCGCTTTGGACATATGGACTGTAAACCAGTCACCACGCCCTATGATCCATCCTACACGCTCAGTAAATATGAAGGAGAGCCTGTGAACCAGCTACTATATTCGCAGATCATCGGATCTCTCATGTACCTGAGCAGTGCAACTAGACCAGATATCTCATATGCAGTATGCAGACTGGCTTGTTATTCAGCCAGTCCAGGAGATAGACACTGGGTAGCCTTGTACAGAGTGCTTCGGTATTTGAAGGGAGCAATGAATCTTGGTATTAAATATACCGGATTTCCGTCAGTACTTGAAGGATTCAGTGATGCAAACTGGATCTCTGACTCAGATTAAATGAAGTCTACAAGTGGCTATCTGTTCACTTTAGCTGGTGGGGCCGTGTCATGGAGATCGTCTAAACAATTAGTGTCGACACGTTCCACCAAGAAAGTTGAATTAGTTCCACTTGATTCAGCAGCATTGGAGGCTGAATGGTTGAGAGACCTATTGTCAGACCTTTCAATGCTAGCAAAGCCGATACCGGCTGTCCTAGTATACTGTGACAACACTTCTGTGTTGCTGAAAGTGAACAGTAGAAAGGACAACCAAAAATCCTCGAGGCATATCAAAAGACGACTTGATTCATGTCGGCATGCTAGAGAGACAGGTGTAATAACAGTAGATTACATCAAGTCTGAAAGGAACCTTGCTGATCCTTTCACCAAAGGACTGGCTCAAAAGCCAATCCAAGCAGCGTGCATGGGAATGGGACTCGTACCCTGTTAGTGGTTTCAACTGCGGATAACTCTCCTGTGTGACCGGAGGTCCCGAGATCCAGGCTCCAGGAAACGAAGCACTGTGGAACCAAGAGCACAAAAGACAAAGAGTCTCATTAGCTGTTGTGCTCTGTCTGTATGGCAGGTTGAGCGATATGCTCTTAATGAAGTCAATGCTATAAGCAGGGAAATTGTCCTACAGAATTTCCTTAACGATTTCACCTATATGAGCTGACTGTGGGGTCGCAGTCCGGGAGAGAATGGGGTTTTCTCTCTAGTGAGTTCATGAATAGATATCAAAGGGCATGACCGTAACGCCCTGCCCCGTAAGAGAAGCAGATAATCTTCCTAGTACTATGTGCCTTTTGTATGAAGATTCTCACACTAGGGTTTGTGGATCAAAGTGTAGTCCTCCGCTTACTCGTGCAGGGTTGGAGTACACTTGGATAGGCTTTGGTTCAAACCTAAAAAGTACTGTTGGAACTTGCTCTCTGCTGCAAGTAGGCCAACGAGGGTGAACAGTGGTGACAACAGGGTTACGTGCACGGGGGCAATAGCTCTGTTAATCTAGCCTCTCACGGGCACTGTGCGGGGGTATTTATAGGTATCTGAGTGCCCAGCGTCTTGTGTTAAGGACGCATGTGCCCTCAGACGCCTGGTTTATCCCCGGAATATTCCCATAAAGCAGGGTTACAAGCTGTAATTACAAGTATGCCTTTACAAGTTAGGCCCGTAATACAGAGGGTGGCCACGCGGGGCCCGTTACGATGGGCCAGATCACACGTGGGCCTTGGGGCTGAACGAGGCCGCGCCGTGGGAGGACGTCGCCGCAGGCCTTCGTCAAAGTGCCGAGTCCTGCGAAGGGTGTCCCTGCCCGCTTTGTCTCCGTCGGACCAGCGGCTGCAGCGAAGGCCTCGAGCGAAGGGTGGCGTCTTTGCCTTCGCCCCAACAAGTACCTCTGCCAAAAAGTAGTATATAAACAGTACGGGAGCTCAATGACATTGATCAGAAAATAAGAGTGAAAATGGTGGGGATTGTTGTCCATGTAAATGATTTTCACTTTATTGAAAAAAAATATAATGGCCAGCCAAGCTGGGCCGCTACAAGGCCCAAAGGCCGAGCAGCCCAACCCAGCCGGCTGGCATGCGTGCGATAGCACATGGAATAGCAGAGCGGTTAGGGCTGGGAGATAAAAGAGCGGCGGCTGCAAACAGGCAAGGTAGCAGCAAAGCCGCGTTCCGGGCAACGGCGCTATGCAGGCTGTTGGAAACTTGCCCGAGATCCATGGCGCCTCTGGTGCAACCGCTCCTCGAGCCCGGCTCCATAAGTATGGCATCTTGCCCTTGTTTAGCAGCACAAAAAATACTGCCAGCCCTCTGCTCCTTTCTGTTGCTTGCTGTCTATTCTCCTCAGTCCATTAGGTCCCTAGTGTTCTTGTGGTTAATCGCTGGTGGTGATTGGAAGCTAGTAGAGGTGGTGTTATTCTTGTGCAGCGAGGTTCTCCTGTGCTCCATTGATTTAACAGTGCACCTGTGTGGTGCTCTGTCTGATCTGGTCTCTGTCCACCGAGGCCTGGTGCTTGGGCTCCCTGCTGCGCGGTGTTCCTCTTCTCGGGCTGGTGCCGTGGACGTCTCCTTCGGCTCCGGCAGCGGCTCTAGTATCTCCGTCAACCTCCCGCCGTGCAGGCCCGGACGTGGGCGGCGGAATTGGTTTTCTGGGACAGAACTTTGTGTTCGCTGAGCTGATCTTCCCACGTAGACAATCTACGTGTTGTGAGTTATTTGTTGCCTCACTTTATTTACTGTTTAATTTTGTGCAATCTGCTAGTATTAAATACTTGGGTGTGATTGCACTGTTGTGGGCGGATTTGTGTGCTCGATGATGATAGCGGTATAGTGAGACAACGTGACAGTCTGGGTTTTAGTGTATTATCATTTTCAGCATTGATATTATTTGTGCCTAATTAAATCTCTCTTTGTTGAGGCTATTTATCGGTGTTAAATTCTATTATTTTATTTAGTACACAACTCCTTACTATTAGTATTTATATTTGATTATTAGGCTTATTACATCTGATCTAAAACCCTGATTTGGTAAGGTAGGGCTGTCACGTTAGTCGAGGATCTCTGATCACCTATTAACGTTGGAGGGTTGTTTATTACAGCAACCTGCTATTTTGAGAGCAATATTTTGAGATAAACAATCATGTTTATTAGTTTAATCTGCCTTCTTCATCTGCAAGCCATGTTTAATTATGAAATGGATCTAAGTAGCTATTTTACATGTTTACATGTTCTAGAATTGCTACTGTTCATTGCTGCAATAATTACATATGACATTTATCTGAGTTATATGCCTGTTTTATTCGGAATTAGAATATTTAATTTATTTAAATATGAAGGAAGCATGTCACTTATTTCTCTAATATTACAACAATCCAGAAAACCAATTATATATGGCATTTATCTGAGTTATATGCCTGTTTTATTCGGAATTAGAATATTTAATTTATTTAAATATGAAGGAAGCATGTCACTTGTTTCTCTAATATTACAACACATGGTGTGGAAGAGCTTGCTGGCGCGATCGATGTGCCACCGCTGCTGCTGCTACACATTGCGCCTCTGCTGCTCCTCAGCTCTTCTCAGCTACCCGACGCCGCATTTCCAGGTCCACGTATGCCGCCTTTACATTGTGGGTCATGCACACCACCGACATTGATGTTGCCTGCCTTAAGTACACGATTAGAGATGGTAACGAGGACTCGATCCTCGATTCCCCGCCACGTGAATATAAACGAGGGAAAATTCTCCCGACAGGGACGGGAAAAGCATTCCCCGTCTGCGTTCTCCACGTGGACCCGTTAAATGTACATATAATGATGTTTTTATTTAATTGTTAATGATAAAAATAAATAATTAACTTGTCAAGAGATCACTCATTGTACAAATGTGTCAATTTTAGTGTATATAATGATTTTCCATCTAATAATATGGATAAGTGACAATATTAATTTTACGTAAATAACAAATAAAGTACAATCTAATTATAATTTAAGTGGGGACAGGTACGCCGACGGGGATTTATCCCCGCGAGGAATGAGGATGGAGAACAAATGTCTCCCACAAGCGTTCGTGGAGATCCCCGTGGAAAAAAATTCTTCGCAGGAACGAAGATGAGGAGCTGAAACCTGACGCGAAATTCCCCGTTGTCATCCTACACACGACGCAGATGAGTGCTGACCATAGCATGGCTGCTTCTACGATTGTGGGACGCGGTATATCAGGAGCTTATGATTCCAGTGATAGTAGAGAGGAGCAGCAACAGCGACGATGTGGTAGAGAAAGAGAGGACTGAGCAAAACATTTGCGCGGAGAGCAGGGACAAATTAAAAGTTTTGTTGGTTTAAGATAAATTTTAATTTTTGTAAATATTCGAAAGGATAGTTTAGCAGGAGTGTATGATTTGAGGAGGGCATATGAGCAAAGCCCGTTAAAATGAGGGTATTTTGGCGAAGCCCATATTTGATGAGAGCAAAGAAGCAAATAACTCTACGCATATTAGTGAATTTCGCGTGAATCAAACCAAAATTTTGTCGAATGCGTGGACGTCAAGCTCGGAGATGAAGGTTAAAATCTCACCATTTTTACACCTCAAAATATACAATGTCTATAACAAGATATACTATAACAATACTTATAGGCCCTTAGACTTCAAATTTGCATGTTGACTCCTTAAACTTTTGAAATTGCTCATCCTGATCCAAATCTTGTATGAGGCACCAGTCCATCTAACTTGGCATAGTATGATTGTAAGCATCTATATCCCTATTTGGTATTTTGGTATTTGATAACAACATATATGGACCAATATTTCTATTTGAGGATATCAAATTTATGCTAGTCCATGGCAAGGATGATTTACATCAACTTATATGGGGTTATCGGTGGTTTTATTTAATGGTGAATAACACAAGACAAAGATATTGATAGTGTTTTAAATTTGATTGGACAAAAGATGATCATGATGATATTGATTGGGTTCATAGGCTAGATAGTTGTACTATCAAGATGGGTCAATACATTTTATTTGATAGATCTCAAGTGCCTTCTAGCGCATATAGTTGAAACTCTTGCATGAGTTAATTGTGTTGGTGATTTTTTAAGAAAAAATGAGGGGAAATGATTTCTTTGAAAAGGGGCTAAAATATGAATATAGATTGTTTGACTCAAAGGGGTGAACTGTCCGTAGGTCTAACTACAGGATGGCTAGAAAATGTGAGTTATTGTCATGGTCAAAGTTGATAATGGTGGAATGACTTGCATTGGGCTACGAACCGTCTGTCGATATATTCTAGTGGAAGACAAAAACTTGGAAGTTTGTATGTTGGAATCATTATTTGTCGGTTGACTATCTAGGCCCCTAGGGTAGACTGATTATCATACTTGTTATGGTGGTAGACAGAAACTTAAGAAGTTTCTATGTTCGAATGGTTCTTGACTGGCAGACTATCCGAGCCCCTAGGGTGGACTATCTGCCATGTCATGAGCATCACAGTTGATATTTGACACTATGCACCCCATGAATGTTAGGATATAGAAATGTTTCACACTTTAGCCTAAGTATGTGTAATTTGGCATTTGAAGCCAAAGTTGATATTTCTATGAAAGCACATATTTAGGGGAGCATTCTATAGTTTAGAATTCAAAATTTTGCTTTATTTTTATATCTTTTGTAAGCTTTAATTGTGTTGCCACCAATCACCAAAAAGGGGAGATTGAAAGGTCCCTTGTGGGTTTCGATGTTTTGTATGACAACACAATTAAAGGTCTGACATGTGTGTTAAGTGTTGAACAGGTGCTAAGTGAAAAGTCTAAAAGGTTCAACACATAGAGACAAGAGTGATGGTCCACATAAGTTGAGTTCACTACGGATTGTGGACATGACAAGTAAAGTTGAAGGATAATGACTATGTGGAACTCGATGCGCTTAACTTGGAGACAAATGATCGAACTGAGGACAAATGCAAGAAGAACTTTAAGGAATCGAGTGCACATATGGCAGAAGGTCAAGAAGACGAAGGTATCTAAATCCAGGGGTGAAGAAGATGGCTTGTAAGAAGTCAACGTTGGTTAAGCTAAGAAGAGTTGGTGCATCAAGAATCACAACATAAGGACATGGCTTGGAATCTTTGAGGTAATTCCTAAGGTTTATGATTCAAGTCATAAGGCTCAAGATCATAGCTCAAGAAGTTGGACATGGACACAAGAAGGTGGAAAAGTATCAAAATCAGAACCTAGAAGTGATCCAAAAGAGTTAAGTTCACTTTGACTTTTAGTTTGGGTCATTCTTGTGTTTGGAAGAGTTCTATGTGACCATTGCAAGGTGTTAGAGCTCAAGGATGTCTTATGAGATCAAGTTATGTTAACTTGATACTTTAGAGTCCAATCCCGACCTTAAACATGCCAAGAGGAGCAAAATGGTGGAAAAGGTTAAGTATGAGAAGTTTGAGAATGTAAACAAGTTCTATACACCTTTTCCTATGTATCTGGCATATTGGTTTGCACTCTAACTTGTTTTGTAGCAAAAGTGCCACTTTGGCTCATGTTTGAGAAGAAACAGAGAAAAGGAAAAAGAGATGAGATAGATGTGAGTTCTTGAGACTTAGTCAATTGGATTTCTCTCTAATTATGTTTGTCTAAGTCATAGGAAGGTACCCGAGAAAGTCCAAGTCGATCGGAGAAAAAATCGAAGAAAAAGGACTTGGAGAGCTACTGTCTAGGCACACTGGACCCTCTACAGGGTTGGTCTAGTGTGCATCAGACCGTCCGCAGGAACTGTTCGGTCTCGAGAATTTTGGCTAAAATTCATCGAACCATGAACAATCCCTGGTCCGGTGGCGCACCGGACCTCGGCCAACAAGTAGTTCGTAGGCACGGGCTAGCTAGCCAACGTCTAGCTGACGTGGATGGTGCACCAGACCGGTCTGGTGCCGTCCAAAAGAGGAGGGCCCCATCACAATCCTGGAGGACTAGCGACCGTTAGAGGTCCGGTGCAACACCCGAGTATCTGCTTTTTGGAGCAAGTTTCCAACGACCATTTGGGGCATGGGGGTTATAAAAGGGTCCCTCCACAACCCCAAGGAGGATACCAACGTAGCAAGAAAGTGTAGAAAAATTGCATACTCTATTCTATCTATCTCTCTCTCTCTCTTGTGTATTTCTCTCTAGATCTAGTGTTGGCGTAGTTATAAGCTAAAAGAGAGAGGAGTGCTGCAGTGAGATAGTGCTAGCAAGACCTTGAGCAAAGCAAGGAGTGTTACTTTGCCAGAGTGCTATCAAGAAGCTATAATAGCCGTGGATCTGCAGTAACTTTTATCAACATAATGGAAGACTCGATCCATTACCTTGTGGTGAATCTGAGCAAATGGAGAAAGGAGCTGAAATGAACTCCAAGCCAGTTTGGGTAACTCCAACGTGGATGTAGGCAAGCATTTTAGGCTTGGCCGAACCATAGGATAAATCTCTATGTCCCCTGTCTCTCTTTGTTGTTTGTTGTTTGCTTTGATATTTGCACTTCTGCTCTCATCTTTGTATAAGTTGTTTATGAAGTGCATGCTATTGTGAGACAGGGACTACAATCTCGTTGCGATCTACTCGAGCTAATCTTCATTCCGCTGCATACACTGCTTCGAGTAGAGTAAGAAAATTCTTAAGTTTTTTGCGTTAATTTTTATTTGCATATTTACACTCCTCTAGGCGACATCCAGATATATGTTCCTCGCAAAGGAAACATTCAGTTATGGAAAGGATCAAGGCAAAGGTATTGAATAGGGTTTTACTTTTGTTGGTCACATGGTTATTAGAGAAGTAAATTGACCAGATTAGTAGGCTAGATAGCAATACTATCAAGAGGGATCAATGACAATTACTTGTGTGAAACTTATTGCCTCATAGAGCATATATATGTTGCATGTGCATGAGGACTAACATCGCTTCTGAATTCGCAAGTTAATGCCTGTTTGTTTCGGCTTTTCGCAGCTTCTGGCCACCAAAAGCTGTTGCGGACTGCCAAACACTCAGCTTTTTAGCCAGTTTCTATAAAATTCGTTTGGGTAAAAACCATTCAAAATCAACATAAACATATAATCGGTTGAGTCGTCTCAATAGTAGTAATCTGTCACTTTATAGATCCTGAGCCCCATGGACAACTTTATCTTCCTCCGCATGTAATCCTAATGATACTCAGATTCTCAACACAGCCAGATTCTCCCCACAGCTAGATTCTCGGAAAAGCTGGTCAGAAAAATGCTGAACCAAACAGGCCAAAATCTTTTCAAAAAGAGATTTTGGAAAGTGGGCTAAGTGTCTGTGTCGCGGACCGTCTAGGCCAGGAGGCAGTATTTGTACTACAAACCATCCAGCCTAGTGGTCGGACTATTCGTAGTCCTGACCCGAAAAGGTGTTGATTTGCATAAGTACATGTGTTGTTTTGTGGACTGACCGACTGGGGCTGACGGACCGTCCACAGTGCCAAATTGAGTTTAGGTAGGTGAAAGGGAAATAGGGTCAAACCTTTCCCTAATTGATTTTGGTGGTTGAATTGCCCAACACAAATAATTGGACTAACTAGTTTGTTCAAGATTATACATTCTACAGGTGCCAAAGGTTCAACACAAACCAATCAAAAGAACAAGTTAGGTCTCAAAAGAAAGGAGCAAAGAGGAAACTGAAGGCTGCCCTGGTCTGGCAAACCGGACAGTCCGGTGGACCACCGGACAGTGTCCGGTGCACCAGGGTGCTTCAGCTCGAACTCTTCACCTTCGGGTTTCCCAGGCGCAGCTTCGCTATAATTCACCGGACTGTCCGGTGTGCCACCGGACTGTCCGGTGCACCAGTGGAGCAACGGCTACTTCGCGCGCAACGGTCGTCTGCAACCGCATTCAATGCGCTACAGTGCGCGCCAGAGTCAGAGCACGCGCAGTTGGCGCACCGGACAATCTACAGGACCTGTCCGGTGCTCCACCGGACAGCCCAGAGGCCTCACAAGTCAGAGCTCCAACGGTTGAACCCCAACGGTCTGCTGACGTGGCTGGCGCACCGGACTGTCCGGTGCGCCATACGACAGCACACTTCCAACGACCATTTTTGGTGGTTGGGGCTATAAATATCCCAACCATCCCACATTCAATGGTAATCCAAGTTTCTACACTTCTACACCTTACAAGAGCTATAGCATTCAATACAAGACACACCAAAGAGATCAAATCCTCTCCCAACTCCACACAAAGCTTTAGTGATTAGAGAGAGAGATTTGTTGTGTTCATTTGAGCTCTTGCGCTTGGATTGCTTCTTTTCTTTCTCATTCTTCTTGTGACAAACTCAATTGTAACCGAGGCAAGAGACACCAATTGTGTGGTGGTCCTTGCGGGGACTTTGTGTCCCGTTTGATTGAGAAGAGAAGCTCACTCGGTCTAAGTGACCGTTTGAGAGAGAGAAAGGGTTGAAAGAGATCCGGTCTTTGTGACCACCTCAACGGGGAGTAGGTTCGCAAGAACTGAACCTCGGTAAAACAAATCATCGTGTCTCGCTCTTTATTTGCTCACGATTTGTTTTGCGCCCTCTCTCTTGGACTCGTTTATATTTCTAACGCTAACCCGAATTGTAGTTGTGCTTAAGTTTATAAATTTCAGATTCGCCCTATTCACCCCCCCTCTAGGCGACTTTCAATTGGTATCAAAGCCCGGTGCTTCATTAGAGCCTAACCGCTCGAAGTGATGTCGGGAGCATCCGCTAAGAGGGATCTCGGGACCAGCGACAAGTCCGCAAGCTCGGGAAGAACACACTCAAGGGAGTCCGCCCACAAGCACAAGGAGGAATCCTCTTCCTCCATCAAGTCCCATCGGATGGGTGACAAGAAGAAGATGAGAAAGGTGGTCTACTACGAGACCGACTCTTCATCACCATCCACCTCCGGCTCGGAATCGGCCTCCACTACTTCAAAGCACCATGAGCGCAAGAAGTATAGTAAGATGCCCCTTCGCTATCCTCGCATTTCTAGACGTACTCCATTACTCTCTGTTCCATTAGGCAAACCACCTATGTTTGAAGGTGAAGATTATTCTATGTGGAGTGATAAAATGAGGCATCATCTAACCTCACTCCACAAAAGCATATGGGATATTGTTGAATATGGGGGTGTAGGTACCAAAGAAGGGAGACAAGGACTACGACTCGGAGGAGGTCGAACAAATCCAACACTTCAACTCCCAAGCCACAACTATACTCCTCGCCTCTCTAAGTCGAGAGGAGTATAATAAGGTGCAAGGGTTGAAGAGCGCAAAAGAGATTTGGGACGTGCTAAAGACCGCGCACGAAGGAGACGAGGTGACCAAGATCACCAAGCGGGAGACGATCGAGGGGGAGCTCGGTCGCTTCCGACTTCGCCAAGGGGAGGAGCCACAAGACATGTACAATCGGCTCAAAACCTTGGTGAACCAAGTGCACAACCTTGGGAGCAAAAAATGGGATGACCACGAAATGGTTAAGGTTATTCTTAGATAACTTGTTTTCCTTAACCCTACTCAAGTTCAATTAATTCGTGGTAATCCTAGATATACACTAATGACTCCCGAGGAAGTAATAGGAAACTTTGTGAGATTTGAGTTGATGATCAAAGGCTCAAAGAAAATCATCGAGCACGACAGCCCCTCCACGCCCAAAGCACAACCGGTTGCATTCAAGGCAACAGAGGAGAAGAAAGAGTAGTCTACATCAAGTAGACAACCCATCGACGCCTCTAAGCTCGACAATGAGGAAATGGCGCTCATCATCAAGAGTTTTCGCCAAATCCTCAAACAAAGGAAAGGGAAAGAATACAAGTCCCGTTCCAAGAAGGTGTGCTACAAATGTGGTAAGCCCGGTCATTTCATTGCTAAATGTCCTCTATCTAGTGATAGTGACAGGGGCGACGATAAGAAGGGCAAGAGAAGAGAAAAGAGGAGATATTACAAGAAGAAGGGTGGCGATGCCCATGTATGCCGCGAGTGGGACTCTGAGGAGAGCTCCTCCGACTCCTCATCCGACGAGGATGCCGCCAACATCGCCGTCACCAAAGGGCTCCTCTTCCCCAACGTCGGCCACAAGTGCCTCATGGCAAAGGATGGCAAAAAGAAAAAGGTGAAATCAAAATCCTCCACTACATATGCATCCTCTAGTGATGAAGATAATGCTAGTGGTGAGGAGGATAATTTGCGTACCCTTTTTGCCAACCTAAACATGCAACAAAAGGAAAAACTAAATGAATTAATTAGTGTTATTCATGAGAAGGATGATCTCTTGGACTCTCAAGAGGACTTCCTAATTAAGGAAAATAAGAAGCATGTTAAGGTTAAGAATGCTTATGCTCTAGAAGTAGAAAAATGTGAACAATTATCTAGTGAGCTAAGCACATGCCATGATATTATTACCAACCTTAGAAATGAGAATGCTAGTTTAATTACTAAGGTTGATTCAAATGTTTGTGATGCTTTAATTCCCAATCTTAGAGATAATAATGTTGAATTACTTGCTAAGATTGAAGAATTAAATGTTTCTCTTGATAGCCTTAGAAATGATAATGAAAAATTAATTGCTAAGGCTAAAGAAATAGATGTTTGCAATGCTTCCATTTCCAATCTTAGAGATAACAATGATATTTTACGTGCTAAGATTGTTGAACTTAATTCTTGCAAACCCTCTACATCTACCAGTAAGCATGTCACTATTTGCACTAGATGTAGAGATATTAACAATGATGCTATTCATGATCATATGTATTTAATTAAACAACAAAATGATCATATAGCAAAATTAGATGCTAAAATTGCCGAGCATGACTTAGAAAATAAAAAATTTAAATTTGCTAGAAGCTTGCTATATAGTGGGAGACGCCCTGGCATCAAGGATGGCATTGGCTTCCAAAAGGGGGACAATGTCAAACTTAATGCCCCTCCTAAAAGATTGTCAAACTTTGTTAAGGGCAAAGCTCCCATGCCTCAGGATAACGAGGGTTACATTTTGTACCCTGTCGGTTATCCCGAGAGCAAAATTAGGAGAATTCACTCTAGGAAGTCTCACTCTGGCCCTAATCATGCTTTTATGTATAAGGGTGAGACATCTAGCTCTAGGCAATCAACCCGTGCAAAATTGCCTAAGAAGAAAACTCCTACTGCATCAAATGATCATGACATCTCATTTAAAACTTTTGATGCATCTTATGTTTTAACTAACAAATTCGGCAAGATAGTTGCCAAGTATGTTGGGGGCAAACACAAGGGATCAAAGACTTGTGTTTGGGTACCCAAAGTTCTTGTATCTAATGTCAAAGGACCCAAAACCATTTGGGTACCTAAAATCAAGAACTAAACTTGTTTTGTAGGTTTATGCATCCGGGGGCTCAAGTTGGATCATCGATAGCGGGTGCACAAACCATATGACAGGGGAGAAGAAAATGTTCTCCTCCTATGAGAAAAACCAAGATCCCCAACGAGCTATCACATTCGGGGATGGAAACCAAGGTTTGTTCAAAGGATTGGGTAAAATTGCTATATCTCATGACCATTCCATTTCCAATGTTTTTCTTGTAGACTCTTTAGATTACAATTTACTTTCTGTTTCTCAATTATGTAAAATGGGCTACAACTGTCTTTTTACGGATATAGGTGTTACTGTCTTTAGAAGAAGTGACGATTCAGTAGCATTTAAGGGAGTGTTAGAGGGTCAGCTATACTTAGTAGATTTTGATAGAGCTGAACTCGACACTTGCTTAATTGCTAAGACTAACATGGGTTGGCTCTGGCATCGCCGACTAGCACATGTTGGAATGAAGAATCTTCACAAGCTTCTAAAGGGAGAACACATTTTGGGACTAACAAATGTTCATTTTGAGAAAGACAAGATTTGTAGCGCATGTCAGGTAGTGAAGCAAGTTGGTGTTCATCATCCACACAAGAACATCATGACGACTGACAGGCCACTCGAGCTCCTACACATGGACCTATTCGGCCCGATAGCTTACATAAGCATCGGCGGGAGTAAGTATTGTCTAGTTATTGTGGATGACTATTCTCGCTTCACTTGGGTGTTCTTTTTACAGGAAAAATCTCATACCCAAGAGGCCTTAAAGGGATTCTTAAGACAGGCTCAAAATGAGTTCGGCTTAAGGATCAAGTAAATTAGAAGCGACAACGGGACGGAGTTCAAGAACTCTCAAATAGAAGTTTTCCTTAAGGAGGAGGGTATCAAGCATGAGTTCTCTTCTCCCTACACGCCACAACAAAATGGTGTAGTGGAGAGGAAGAATCGAACTCTATTGGACATGGCAAGAACCATGCTTGATGAGTACAAGACTTCGGATCGGTTTTGGGCCGAGGCGGTCAACACCGCTTGCTACGCCATCAACTGGTTGTATCTACACCAAATCCTCAAGAAGACATCATACGAACTTCTTATCGGTAAAAAGCCCAATGTTTCATATTTTAGAGTCTTTGGTAGCAAATGCTTTATTCTTGTTAAAAGAGGTAGAAAATCTAAATTTGCTCCTAAGGCTGTAGAAGGCTTTTTACTAGGATATGATTCAAACACAAGGGCATATAGAGTCTTTAACAAGTCCTCTAGACTAGTTGAAGTTTCTTGTGACATTGTGTTTGATGAGACTAACGGCTCTCAAATAGAGCAAGTTGATCTTGATGAGATAGGTGATGAAGAGGCTCCGTGCGTCGCACTAAGGAACATGTCCATTGGGGATGTGTGTCCTAAGGAATCCGAAGAGCCAACAAATGCACAAGATCAACCATCTTCCTCCACACAAGCATATCCACCAACTCAAAATGAGGATGAGGCTCAAAATGATGAAGGAGAAGATCAAGGAGTTGAGCCACCTCAAGAGGAGAGCAATGATCAAGGGGGAGATGCCCATGATCAAGATAAGGAAGATGAACAAGTTCCAAAGCCGCCACACCCAAGAGTCCACCAAGCAATCCAACGAGATCACCCCGTCGACACCATCCTCGGCGACATTCATAAGGGAGTAACCACTAGATCTCGTGTTGCACATTTTTGTGAGCATTACTCTTTTGTTTCCTCTACTGAGCCACACAGGGTAGAGGAAGCACTACAAGATTCGGATTGGGTGGTGGCGATGCAAGAGGAGCTCAACAACTTCACTAGGAACAAGGTATGGCATTTAGTTCCACGTCCTAACCAAAATGTTGTAGGAACCAAGTGGGTCTTCCACAACAAACAAGATGAGCATGGTGTGGTGACAAGGAACAAAGCCCGACTTGTGGCCAAGGGATATTCACAAGTTGAAGGTTTGGATTTCGGTGAAACCTATGCACCAGTAGCTAGGCTTGAATCAATTCGCATATTACTTGCCTATGCTACTTACCATGGCTTCAAGCTTTACCAAATGGACGTGAAAAGTGCCTTCCTCAATGGACCATCAAGGAAGAGGTATATGTTGAGCAACCTCCCGGCTTTGAAGATAGTGAGTACCCTCACCATGTTTATAAACTCTCTAAGGCGCTTTATGGGCTCAAGCAAGCCCCAAGAGCATGGTATGAATGCCTAAGAGATTTTCTCATCACTAATGGCTTCAAAGTCGGAAAGGCCGATCCTACTTTATTTACTAAAACTCTTGACAATGATTTGTTTGTATGCCAAATTTATGTTGATGATATTATATTTGGGTCTACTAACGAATCTACATGTGAAGAATTTAGTAGGATCATGACACAGAAATTCGAGATGTCGATGATGGGAGAGTTGAAGTACTTCTTAGGATTTCAAGTGAAGCAACTCCATGAGGGCACCCTCATTAGCCAAACGAAGTATACTCAAGACATTCTAACCAAGTTTGGAATGAAGGATGCCAAGCCCATCAAGACACCCATGGGAACCAATGGGCATCTCGACCTCGACGCGGGAGGTAAATCCGTAGATCAAAAGGTATACCGGTCGATGATAGGATCTTTGCTTTATTTATGTGCATCTCGACCGGATATTATGCTTTCCGTATGCATGTGTGCAAGATTCCAAGCCAATCCTAAGGAAGCTCACCTTACGGCCGTAAAACGAATCTTGAGATATTTAGTTCATACTCCTAAGTTTGGGCTTTGGTACCCTCGGGGTTCCACTTTTGATTTAATTGGTTATTCGGATGCCGATTGGACGGGGTGTAAAATTAATAGAAAGAGCACATCGGGACTTGCCAGTTCTTGGGAAGGTCTCTGGTGTCTTGGGCTTCAAAGAAGCAAAATTTCGTAGCTCTTTCTATCGCCGAAGCCGAGTATATTGCCGCAGGACATTGTTGCGCGCAATTGCTTTGGATGAGGCAAACCCTTAGGGACTATGGTTACAAATTAACCAAAGTTCCTCTTCTATGTGATAATGAAAGTGCAATCCACATGGCGGATAATCCCGTTGAGCATAGCCGCACTAAACACATAGCCATTCGATATCATTTCTTAAGGGATCACCAACAAAAGGGAGATATCGAGATTGCATACATTAACACTAAGAAACAATTAGCCGATATCTTTACCAAGCCACTAGATGAACAAACTTTTAACAAACTTAGGCATGAGCTAAATATTCTTGATTCTAGGAATTTCTTTTGATGTTTTGCACACATAGCTCATGAATATACCTTTGATCATATCTCTTTTATATACTATTACTAATGTGTTTTCAAGTGAATTTCAAACCAAGTCATAGGTGTATTGAAAGGGAATTAGAGTCTTTGGCGAAGACAAAGGCTTCCACTCCACTCCATCAAATTACGCATCCTCCGCCGTCACTCTGAGCAACTCTTCGTCTTTGGTATAATCTTCACTCATATGTTATTTACCATAGGGAGAGAAAGTAATAAGGGCTTATATTTCACTCAAGTATCCGTTTTTGGCGATTCATGCCAAAGGGGGAGAAAGTATTAGCCCAAAGCAAAAGGATCGCACCACCACCCATTTTCAAAAGGTTTTAAAATGATGATGAATATTTCAATTGATATCTTATTATATTCAAACGGGGGAGAAAGTAGCATTTTCAAAATTGGTATCTCAAAACCCTCTTGAACATTAAGAGGAGGATTTTATTGAGGGGGGGTTTGTTTAAGTCAAAGGAAAAGCATTTGAAACAGGGGGGGCAAATTTCAAATCTTGAAAATGCTTCTCCAAATCTTATTCATATACCTTTGACTATTTTGCAAAATACTTTGAAAATAACTTCCAAAAGAATTTGCAAAAACAAAACAAATGGTGCAAGCATGGTCCAAAACATTAAATATGAAGAATGCATTCATGCAAATCTTATGAAATAATAGATTGGTTTAATTCCAAGCAATCTCTGCACATATATTATGCAAACTAGTTCAATTATGCACTTATATATTTGCTTTGGTTTGTGTTGGCATCAATCACCAAAAAGGGGGAGATTGAAAGGGAAATAGGGTCAAACCTTTCCCTAATTGATTTTGGTGGTTGAATTGCCCAACACAAATAATTGGACTAACTAGTTTGTTCAAGATTATACATTCTACAGGTGCCAAAGGTTCAACACAAACCAATCAAAAGAACAAGTTAGGTCTCAAAAGAAAGGAGCAAAGAGGAAACCGAAGGCTGCCCTGGTCTGGCGCACCGGACAGTGTCCGGTGCACCAGGGTGCTTCAGCTCGAACTCTTCACCTTCGGGTTTCCCAGGCGCAGCTCCGCTATAATTCACTGGACTGTCCGGTGTGCCACCGGACAGTGTCCGGTGCACCAGCGGAGCAACGGCTACTTCGCGCGCAACGATAGTCTTCAACCGCATTCAATGCGCTACAGTGCGCGCCAGAGTCAGAGCACGCACAGTTGGCGCACCGGACAGTCTACAGGACCTGTCCGGTGCACCACCGGACAGCCCAGAGGCCCCACAAGTCAGAGCTCCAACGGTCGAACCCCAACGGTCTGCTGACGTGGCTGGCGCACCGGACTGTCCGGTGCGCCATACGACAACACACTTCCAACGGCCATTTTTGGTGGTTGGGGCTATAAATACCCCAACCACCCCACATTCAATGGCAATCCAAGTTTCTACACTTCTACACCTTACAAGAGCTATAGCATTCAATACAAGACACACCAAAGAGATCAAATCCTCTCCCAACTCCACACAAAGCTTTAGTGATTAGAGAGAGATTTGTTGTGTTCATTTGAGCTCTTGCGCTTGGATTGCTTCTTTTCTTTCTCATTCTTCTTGTGACAAACTCAATTGTAAGGGCAAGAGACACCAATTGTGTTGTGGTCCTTGCGGGGACTTTGTGTCCCATTTGATTGAGAAGAGAAGCTCACTCGGTCTAAGTGACCGTTTGAGAGAGGGAAAGGGTTGAAAGAGACCCGGTCTTTGTGACCACCTCAACGGGGAGTAAGTTCGCAAGAACCGAACCTCGATAAAACAAATCATCATGTCTCGCTCTTTATTTGCTCACGATTTGTTTTGCGCCCTCTCTCTCGGACTCGTTTATATTTCTAACGCTAACCCGACTTGTAGTTGTGCTTAAGTTTATAAATTTCAGATTTGCCCTATTCACCCCCCTCTAGGCGACTTTCAGTAGGGACCATGTGTTCTAGGTGGTTTGTATAGCGGACTGTCCGAGGCCTGAGCTTGGCCAGTACAAACTCCCAGGTCGCGGACCATCCGGCCGTGGTCGACGGACCGTCTGCAAGTATTGACTTGTAACACTCAAAATTACAATTTGATGATTTAAAGAATTTTCTAAAAGATTTGAGATAAAATGTCTTCTAATAATGATTTTTTATTTCTTTATAAAGTATATTCCTCTAAAGCAAATAAATAGTACTATTAAAGTTTGGGTAGTTCAAAACTTAGATTCAAATCTTGAAATTGAAGATTAAGCTGAAATTAATAACTAGAAGAAAGATTTTCCATCTATTAATTATTTCGTATGTAAACTATAGCACTCTTTAAAAGAATTTTTAAGTAAAATGATTCCTAGTAAAGATTATATAAATAAGTGAAACAATGGATATTAATTTTTGAGTGAGCTTGAAATTTGATCAGACAGTCAAAAGCAATAACTTTTCTAAAAAATAAATAATATGTGTGCATAACATATTTTGAGCCTTTAAGTAAACAAGGGAATAAAATAATTAATATAAATATATAAGTTTATAAAATATATATTTTTCATTCATGCCGATATTTTGGATGTTGCATTTGGAATAGAATTTGAAACTCATATTTGAATTTGAAGTTGGAATGTGGAAATTAAAATAGAAAAGAAAAAGAAAAGACCAACTAGCAGTTTGGGCCTAAAGCAAACCGGCTCAGTTTTTCCCCTCACCCGCGCGGCCCTTCGCTCCAACCTGGTCGATCACTTCCATGCGAGCCCCACTGATCAGGCCTCTGCCCGCATGCACAACACCGAGCGCCACTTACCTGTGGGCCCGACTGGTGAGCTTCAACCTCCCTCTGTATCTCAACAAACCGAACCAACTCCGGTTTAACTAGGGTCGCATGAATCCACTCAATTCCGTCCTCCTCCGGACTCTTGACCATGGGGCGATAAGACCCGGGCTATTTATTGACCTCGAGCACTGCCGCAACCATCTCAAGGTCGTAGAGAGCCACCATACCAAGTGATGGGGAACGAAGAGCACCACCGAGGTCCGCCTCGGATTTGGTCGGGAGCAAGTTGTTGGTGGGGCCTCGATGCAAATTAGGGAGCATCGTGAAGCCACTTGGATCATGTATGAAGGATTAGCCGGGACCATGGATCGTCGAGGACACCAGAATTCTTCACCGAAGTTAATCTGCCACCGGCATGCCGCATCGCACCGTTTGCAGGGTAGTTGCCCCTGGGACCGGTAACGATAACATCACTTCTATACATACAATGAATGGATCGATAACATGATCTCGTGCACGACAGTTAAATCTCCAGGTACGTTCTACCCTAGTCAATTGTGTTTCAGAGAATACGGTTGAGGCTATGGATGTTTTAATGATTAGGTACCTTGGAGAAGACCAGTAAGGACTTGGGAAAGGCCAAGGTGTTGAGGAGGAGCAGCAAGGGCGGCCACAACAGGAAGGAGATCAAGTCCGACTCGGCTACGACTCCATCTCGGGTTCCAGGACTAGTCTGCACTAAAATGGACGCCTAGGATGCATCCGGACTCCGATTGCGACGGACTTGATATGGTTGGAAAGATAAGGAGATTATCTAAGCAAACCAATTGGTTCCACCTTAAAATTCGTCCGGAGTCAACGGGAATCATCGAAACAATTCAGCGTTCAGATTCTGTTTTGATGCTGCGATACCGTCTGTTGTGTCGTTGGGCCGTGTATCGCGTCGAAGCCCATTAGGGGCGAGTCCAGGGGTCACACACACCCTAATACTCTATTTATTCAGCAGTCGCCGCCACATTAGGTTTTGGGTTTTACTTAGATCAATTCTGTCATCGAACAGTATCGTCGTCATCGGTTTGTGAGACCCCATCCCGTAATCAATACAATTTTGGTTGCGTTTCTTTCCTGTTCTTGGTTGTGTTCTTGATTGCGCTCGCAGGGATAAGCCTTCGTGGCGAGGTCATTCGTGTGTCACGGGTGATAACCAACGGAGCCGTGGTGTAGTGATTGCGAGGAACCGTTCGCTCGGAGCCTTGGATCATCAACATCGAGATCTCCACTCAATCAAGTTATCGTATCTCACGGAAGATCAGGCCGCATCTACTATCAATTGGTATCAGATTTCCAGGTTGCCCGTGAGGTATAATCCTACCTTTAGATTAGTTTTGTTTTGTCCCATAGTCCACAAAAAGCCAAAAAAATAATTACGATCAGTTTATTCTGACCTAAAACCATCGCCTTAGCCTTTGCACAATTCAGTTTTAGAGTCCGCAGTTCTGAGTTCGTGTTCTAGGTTGAGTTTGGTTGCTGGTTTAGATTTGTTTTGGTTCAGTTTGATTCTATCCATCCGCTTCCATCCTACAAAACCGACCATATCTACAAAACAGATCATATCTCTAAAACCGACCCTATCCAGAAGACAGATCCTATCTCTAAAACTGACCATATCCACAAAACAGATCATGTATCTAAACCAACTATATCCACAAAACAAATCTTATCTCTAAAACTGACCCTATCCACAAAATAGATCCTATCTCTACAACCGACCTTATCCACAAAATAGATCCTATTTCTAAAACCGACCCTATCCACAAAACCGAACCCCCCACTCTTCCAACACCTCGCCAGAAACCCTGATTCGGAGTCCAAACTTAAAACGGCCATAACTTTCGCCTCGGAACTCGAATCGGGCCCATTTTTTCAAATCGCACAGAATTAAATTTTGCATCCGATTCTTTTTGGCTTTGCCGGATTTGCTGTTTTTAAAATTCCCAAATTCGGCTTGGAATTAGGACTTCTCATTTTCCAAACATTTATTCCGATTTTAGGGGAAACTTGCAGAAATTCCAGAGGACGCATCATTGCACAAAAAATTCTGAAACTTGGTGTGTTATCTTCTTATGTGCTGCTGCAAAATAGAAAAATATAAAAAATATTTGAAAAAATCACAAAAAAAGAAGGGTAGCACATAACCAGAAACGCTAGTGTTCTGTGCACCTCTGTGATTATTTTGCCCCAAGCCTGTTTTCTAGCTGCACCCATATACTTGTACCTCCTTTCTTGTGCCTTGGTCCAACTGTTCTATTACATTTTCTAGGCCAGCAACTAGGACGAGTACTTGGAACACTTATTCAGCATTGCTATCTGTTACTGACTTGTGTGCCACATATATATATTTAGTCAGCCTTCCCAGAACTCCAGCTTTCTCTCGAGCAGAACAGGTACTCCTTTACAATCACACCCATGCTCGTTGGACAGTCACACTGGTCACCGTTTGCCATCTGTAGTGCTAGTAAGAACGTTGTAAGAGCGGGGTAAGACACTTCATAATTTGTATTCTACCACCACCACCCTGAGAGATAGTTGTAGGGTTCACATTGTTTGTTGCCTTTTTGTCTCTGTTTTGTGCTAACAATGACATGACCAAAGAATCAAATGGACAAGGACAAGGGGCTTAAGCTTAACGACAATGAGTGTGTCTCTCAGCTGGAATTGAAGGAGATGACGCGCGCGATGACTGAAGCTTTTGAAAAATACCAGGACTCTGTGGCGACATCCTATGAGCAGCTTGATCGACAAGTTGCTGAACTTGTAACATGCATGGACGTACTGGAGGCTCGTCCCCCACCACCAACTCTAGCCCTAGCTCACTCTCCTATGGACGACGATGACGATGACGACGATGTTTATGCACCGCTGCGACAACGCCTCGCACGTCGACAAGGTATGGGAGGTAATGGTAGACGTCGTCATCATAATCCTGAACCAGACCATGATCCATTTGCTAAGATTAAGTTCTTTATTCCACCGTTCATGGGTTCTTATGATGCTAAAGCTTACTTAGACTGGGAGATGACGGTAGAACAAAAATTTAATTCCCATCTTGTTCCTGAGCAGCATAGGGTTAGACAAGCCACTAGTGAATTTAGAGATTTTGCTATCATTTGGTGGAATGAACTTGTTAACACATGTGCTGCACCACAAACATGGAATGCGTTAAAAGAGGAGATGCGAGCTCGCTTTGTTCCCCTTCTTATAGACGTGATCTTCGAAAAAATTGCAACGCTTAGATCAGGGAGACATGTCGGTACAGGAATACTACCAAGAGCTTCAGAAAGGTATGCTACGATGTGGGGTAGTTGAGGATCCGGAGGATCAAATGGTTAGGTTTTATGGGGGGTTGAGGCGGGAGATTCAGGATATTGTTGATTATAAAGAATATCATTCTATACAACGCTTGTTCCATCTTTCTATGTTGGCAGAAAAAGAATTGCAGGGTCGTCAACAGCGGAGGAGCAGCACATTCGCGCCACACCAGCCACCGGCGCCAGCCAAGGCGTCATCCTCTTCGGGCGTACGGACGTCCACATCTTCCTCCACCAGCGGCACACGCAGCACCGCACCTTCGGCATCACAGGGACACGACAACAGCAAGTCCTTGGTGCCTTCGGGTATTGCAGCAAAACCTGCTACGACCACCTCTTCCACAGGCCGCTCCTCCGTAATCAAGTGCCACCGCTGCCAGGGACTTGGCCATATTCAGCGAGATTGCCCCAGCAAACGGGCATACATTGCTACTGGTGATGGTGGGTATGTTAGTGCTTTTGATGTGGAAGATGAAGATACTGTTGGAGCTAACATTGCAGAGACTTATGATGGTGATGAAGAGGTTCTTGGTACAACAGCAACCGAGACCTATAAGGCCTTGATTGTGCAACGAGCTTTGAGTGCCACGGCTAGTGACGACGACAACAGACAGTGCCACAACCTCTTCAACATGTTCCTCATTGTCAAGGACTGCTGTGTACATACCATCATTGACGGTGGTAGCTGCAACAACTTGGTGAACGTTGAGGTGGTCAAGAAGCTTGGCTTGACCACACAACAGCATCCCCACCCTTATCACATTCAATGGTTTAACAACAACGGTAAGTTCAAGGTAACAAAAACAGCAAGGGTGCATTTTTCTGTTGGCTCTTACCATGACTTTGCTGATTTCGATGTGGTGAGTATGGATGCTTGCTCTCTTTTATTGGGACGTCCTTGGGAGTTTGATACTGATGCTATTCACCATGGTAGATCTAATAAATATACTTTCATGCATAAGGGAAAGAAAATTGTGTTGCTTCCTATGACTCCCACTGAAATGGTCCACTTTGAACATGAGAAAAAGACTAATGCTAAGCAAAAAAGGTGTTTTGAACTCTGAAAATCAGCAACCTATTAAGTTAAAAACTCCTACTTTGCTAGCCACTAAATCTGATCTTGATGAGTTACATGCCTCTGTTGGACTTTGCTATGCCTTAGTGTGCAAAAATGTTTTCTATTCCATTGATGATACGTCTATTACTTTGCCACCAGCTATTGCTAACCTTTTGCAAGAGTATATGGATGTGTTTCCCTCTGAGATACCCTCTGGATTACCACCTGAGTTGCCTCCAGATTTTCGGGTTAGTTACACCTTTAACATTTCAGATTTGAAGCCATATATGGGTGACGAAGATGAGATCGAGTCGAGGACGAATCCAATTCAAGAGGAGGAGGATGATGTGGACATCACTTCTATACATACAATGAATGGACTGATAACACGATCTCGTACACGACAGCTAAATCTCCAGGTACGTTCTACCCTAGTCAATTATGTTTCAGAGCTTATGCTTGGGGCCATGGATGTTTTGATGATTAGGTACCTTGTAGAGGACCAGCAAGGACTTGGGAAAGGCCAAGGTGTTGAGGAGGAGCAGCAAGGGCGGCCACAACAGGAAGGAGATCAAGTCCGACTCGGCTGCGACTCCATCTCGGGTTCCAGGACCAATCTGCACTAAAATGGAAGCCCAGGATGCATCCGGACTCCGATTGCGACGAACTTGATATGGTTGGAACGATAAGGAGATTATCTAACCAAGCCAACTGGTTCCACCTTAAAATTCGTCCGGAGTCAACGGGAATCATCGAAACAATTCAGTGTTCAGATTTTGTTTTGGTGCTGCGACACCGTCTGTTGGGCCGTTGGGCCGTGTATCGCTTCGAAGCCCATTAGGGGCGAGTCTAGGGGTCACGCACGCCCTAATACTCTATTTATTCAGCAGCCTCCGCCACATTAGGTTTTGGGTTTTTCTTAGATCAATTCTGTCATCGAACAGTATCGCCGTCATCGGTTTGTGAGACCCCATCCCGTAATCAATACAATTTTGGTTGTGTTTCTTTCCTGTTCTTGCTTGTGTTCTTGATTGCGCTCGCAGGGATAAGCCTTCGTGGTGAGGTCATTCGTGTGTCACGGGTGATAACCAATGGAGCCGTGGTGTAGTGATTGCGAGGAACCATTCGCTCGGAGCCTTGGATCATCAATGTCGAGATCTCCACTCAATCAAGTTATCGTATCTCACGGAAGATCGGGCCGCGTCTACTATCAGGTAAGACCATCTCCGCATCCGTCGCTTTGTCCTTCTCATTGCATAGCACCCGTTGGTTCGTGGATTAGGGCACCGAGGCATCGGTCGTGGCCTCGCCGGCGGGCAACGCCGCCGTGAGACTTATCTACGATGCCGCTGTGTTGGCTGGAGGTGAGGGGTGATGCGACGACCGCTGATCAGAAAATAGACGGTGGTGATTTGATGTGGAAATAACCCTTCGTTGCATTGAATCTGGGTCGTCGATCGCCTGACGCGTGGATCAGATGACATTAATGCATGGTTGGATCTGTGTCGTCCGGTTCTGCGGGGACATCCCAGATTGGATGGTGTAACACCTCTTCGGGTATTTGAATCCGGGTCGTTGATCGGATCTTGGATGTGTGAGGTTAGTTCGAGGGACTTTAGAATCTCGGGCGTCCACCCATGATCTAGCAGTCAGGATTGCGTACCAATTCGTTATAATGTGAGATCTAATCTGACCCCTTGGATTGAGATCGCACGGTCCTGGTTCACCAATGCCCCTTTGCCGAGCCAGATTCACAAAAGAGCCCCTGGGTTTAATTAGAATTAACCCGCCATCCGCAGCCAGTGTTAAATAATTACAACCGTACCCAGGCTTTTGCATAGAGAACCCTAGACTCCCTGGTATTTGTGTTTGCAGTCCAGAATTATTAGGAAAATTCAGAATTAAATCAGAAAATGATTTCTAGTATAAAATAATTCCAGAAACTTGTTTAATTCATAAGTAATTCATTTTAGCTCCTTTTTTATCCATTCCAGTTGCATTAGCCTCATATTAATATTGTTTATCATCTATTAATCTTGTATTAATATGAAGCCATGGTTAAGATCTTGTACCTCATTTAAACACTTAAACCTTCGGAAAATCATAACTTTATAAACGTAACTCCGAATTTAGTCGTTCTCGAACCTATGATCTCGTAGCATCACGTAGAATATTCTTACGCTGTTTGTTTTCCTGTTTGGTGTACTGTTATGTTTATGTACTCCTTTCCTATTTGTATGTGTTGCTACGAGTAGCAGCGAGGTTACGAGTCACTTGAAGACCAAAGATGGTGAGGTATATGGGAATCTCGAATCTAAGGCTAGTTGTGCCCTTGATCACTCTTCTTTACCTAATAATGTTCTTGTTAATCAATGTGACATGCTCAGGTTAATTTGATGTGACCTAATAGGCTTCTCTAGCATTGTTTATCCCACACCTTGTAGACAAAAGAACTACTGGGTAGTTTTTCTATTGCTCTACCTGGTTTTGGGAAGTTAATGTTATATTATGATCATGTTCCAGTTATGTTGTTGTTTTAATTATTGTTCATGACAAGATCATTGTGTTAATTGGAACATGGAGCTTAACTTGAGATAATCGTGCTACCACAAGGGTGGAATGGGATGCCCTTGGCTGACTAATTAGGAAAGCTAGTGGAGGACTACCTTACCCGAAAGGGCAAGGGCAGTAGAGGAGCTGCATATAGGGCGTTTCTTGGGTCGATCATGTTGCGATGGCTTTTCAGACGAGGGATTCCTATATTGCCCTTCTCAGAAACCGTAGCGGGTTTTCTGAAGCTAGTGGAACTTTGTAAAGGTCTCGTAGTGGATCCCTAGCCATTCACCTCGGAAGTGTCTAAGGGCCTTGAAAACCCTAGCTAGATGGGATACACGACCTGTGGGTAAAGGATGCAACCTCTGCAGAGTGTAAAACTGGTATATCAGTCGTGCTCACGGTCAAGAGCGACTCGAGATCTCGCATGATTAATTTATGGAACTAAAGTTAATTTGTCATATGCATTGCATCGCGTGTGTTATTATAAATTGTGATCTCTTATTTAATTCGGTTGGTATCTACTTATACTTAGTAACTGCTAATAACATTTTGACCAACTTTAAAAGCAATGCTCAGCTTTAACCATCTCCTTTGGTAAGCCTTACACTTCACATGAGCTCCCACCTTTGGTGAGTTCATGCACATTATTCTCCACAACTTGTTGAGCGATGAACATATGTGAGTTCACCCTTGTTGTACTCATATCTCCCAGATCAAGAACGGGTACCATAGGATGAGGCGCATGAAGGATGATGTGATGAGTTCGTGAGTGGTCTAGGTCGTCGTCTCCCAGTCAACTTTGGTTGCTGGATCGTTGTCTTCGTATGATGTAATTATTTAACTATTTTGTATAGAACTCCATTATATATTAGAGATGTGACATTCGTTTCTGTACCATGAGTCATCATATGTGTGAGACTTGATCCTAGGACACATTTGATTATTCGCGCCCGGATTTGGTACCCCTAAATCCAGGTGTGACAGTTCTTATAGAGATCAGAGAGGTTTTTGTAGCAAGGGGCAAAGATCGGAGAGGTCATTGTAGTAACTGGCAGTCTGTCTCGCCGTGGTCGGTGGACCATCCACATGTTGCTTTATCTAATAGCTCTGCCACCTTTTTTAATGGAAAGTAGTTGTTACTTATGGCGTGGACTTGTCCGGCCATAGGGCACAGACCATCCGCGAATGGGTGGAAAGGGGACAAAATGCCCATAATGGCTAGTAGTGTTTGGTGGGGTATAAATAGAAGTAGTGCTCATATGTAGTTGCTCTCTTGGCCATTCTTTGCACACTTTGAGCTTATTTGAGCTTTCCGAACACTCTCACTCACCTCAATTACTTGGGATTGCATTCTAGTGAGTGATTGAGTGATCCTAGTGTGTTGCATCATCCGCGTGTTCTTGAGGCACAGGGTGGAACATCAAGTGGTCGTCCTTGACTTGTTACTCTTGGAGGTTGCCACCTCCTAGACTGCTTGGTGGTGACTTTTTCGATCTGTTCATGAAGGTTGTGAAGAAGACGATGAGGAGATTGTGAGGGGTTCACGCCTACCTCGTTGGAGCTGCAAAGGCGTTGAAAAGGAAATGTGCTAGATACCCATTTCTACCTGTTTTGGTGATTAAATGTCCAACACACCAACATGGACTAGTTTGGTTGAGATAAGTATGAGCACGTGTCCACCGCAATGCAATTAGAAGGCACTAAGTCCAAATGAGCTTGAATGGGGGGCTACAAAGTACAACTATGGGTAAAATGGTAAAACCATTAGGTTTAAATGTTCAAATAAGTTGCATATGCCCAATGTTAAGTGTTTAACACTTTTGTTCGGCTACTAACTCAATTCTATGAGAAAAGTGTGTTTTGGGCTTAGGATGAGCTAAACTGCAAATCCTATAGAAAATATAAGTGAAAGGTGAGTTTCCCATACTTAGTCATTTGGATTATGTACTAATCATGTTTATCTAAGTCATAGGGAAGCCCCTAAGAACGACTAAAAAGGGTTGGAGAAGATAGGCTCAAAAGAGCCTTATTTTGGCTGTTCTGGGCCTCACCGGACCGGGTCCGCACGGGCCTGGACTTAGTCGTTTGAGTAGCCTGGCGCACCAGACTGCCTATACGACTGAACTTGGCGATCTCGGGAATTTTATTATAAAATTCATCGGACCATGGATTGTGACGACATGGTGGCGCACCAGACCACCCTCCAACAGTTAGATCGCGGGCGTGCGGGCGAGCCAACGGCTAGCAGACGTGACACCTGGTCCGGAGGTGCATCGGACCAGTCTGGTGCCCGTCAGCTAAGGAAGGTGTCCAATCAGATCCCGGACTTGGGGCACATGGACCCAGACCGGTCTGGTGCCCCCGCAGGAACCTAGTTTTTGGCATCTTTTTGCTAGGAAGGGGCAATGGCTATGGAGCCTTTTGGGGATACAAAAGCACCCCATGGAAACCTCCTTCCTCACCCAAGAAATTTTCAGGAGAATCTCATCACTCCAACACTGTGCTACAATGCCTTCTAGTGATTCTAGCGAGATGTGAACATTGTTTCTAAGCTACTCTTGTGACTTTGTGTAATTGTGCTCTTGTGATCTTCTCTTGTGTTGTGTTGCTGCGATCTGCTCTTGTGTGTGTACACTCTCCATCTCTTGTGCTGTAAGTTGTAACTCCGATTTTGTGTACGACTGCAAGAGACTCCAATTTGTGGAGATTCGTTGCAAGAGGGATTCTATATTGATATAAGGAAGACCGTGACACTCAAGTTTGATCTTGGGATCACTTGAGAGGGGGTGATTGCAACTCTTGTCCATTGGGACACCACAATGTGGATGTAGGCAAGCATTTCAGGCTTGGCCAAACCACGAGATAAAATCACTTGTGTATTGTGCATTTACTTTCTTATGTTTTTATCTCTTCCTTAGTTCTCCAAATTCACTTGGAATATTCCTCTTAGTCTAATTTACTCATTGTTCATTATTAGTCACCTTGATTAGTTGTTCACCCTAGGTTGCCAACCTAACTTAGCTCAACACAAGCTAGAGAATTTATCTATCTTGTCGTACTAATTAAATTTCTATGGTGTTTGTGGTTTTAGTCAAAACTATGTATTCACCCCCTCTAGCCAGTGTCCTAGATCTTACAACAGCACTGCTCGATGCGTTCAACTACATCGAGATGATTTTCACCCCTACGCGTCTAGTGGTAATCTTGTGACCTATAACAATAGCAGATCTTGGTTTTATGGGGTTAAAAATTTTGTTTTGCGCTAGCGTAGCCTCCTCATAATCCTATAGAGGAGAGCTAGGGCCAGGAGCGGTGAGCATGCTGGCGGCGATCAAGGGTGATGGAGACGATAAGGTCTCGATTGTCAGGGAGGCAATTACGGCACTGGAGAATACAAGCGGCCTAGTAGCATGGTGGCCCGCCTGAGGGTGAAGCTCAATGCAATCATGAAGAACCGAGTTCTTGACCTAATCAAAGGCTATAATTGTGCCTTGGAGAAGCTGGCTGTCGTGAAGGGAAACGTGCACATGGTAGGGAGACACGGGAGCCACGACACAACAAAGGAGGGGCATTGAGGGTGGGAAAGTAGTGGGCGCAGGTAGGATGATAGCAGAGCTAGATCGGATCGGCGTGGCGGTCACTGGAGGCAAGCAGTGCACGCTCGGAGAGAAATAGGGGTGGCGTCGACGGCGCATCGGGTCGGTGCGACAAGAGTGTGTGCAGTCGCATTGAAGCATGGGGGGAGGAGCCCGGCACACGCGGACGCCATAGGATGGTCAGCGCTAGTGGGGAAGGAAGCGCTCACGGCAGACACAAGAAGTTAGCTAGCGCGGGGAAAGACGCCAGCGTTGGGCATAGGGAGTTGGCTGGTGACAGGGATGGGGCACAGGCTGGGTGCAGCAGTAGTGCGACGCGGAGGTTGAGGTCGCGGCTAGGGAGATAGGCAAGTGGACGGTGCTATTGTGAGCAAGGTAGCCAGCCAGGGAGAGAAGGCCGACAAGGTTGGTGGCATCTGGGGACAGCGGCACAGCGTGGGAGGGGCCACCGGGGCTGGGTGCAACCAGTGGCGGACCCAGGATTTGAAGACAGCCTAGGCGAAATTACACTGCTATACTCTACGCCTGTGCCTAGACCCTTTGCTACTCTGCTTGCTTGCTTGTGGGTATGATGTTTGCTTGGTTCTGTCCATTGTCGTAGCCGAGGCAGCCCAGGCCACCGCCTGTGGTGCCTGGGCGGTAAGTCCGCCACTGGGTGCAACCGTGGTGATGGTGGCCATGGCGTCTGTGGTCGGGAGAAGAGCTCTAGGGGCTACCATGTCTGGGAGGGAGATCTGGTGACGCGACCAAGGGTTGGTGCGCATATTTGCGACAAAAGAGGCCAAGCAGAGCTCACCGAAGGGCGAGGAAAGGGCAGCCATGGCGGGCATAGCTGGCGGTGCGAAGCCTTGCGATGAGAGGAGGTCGCGGGAAGCAACGACTGTCATGGGAGAGGTCGCTTGTTGGGAGCGAGGCGTGGGCATGCGACGGCAGGAACGATAGTCTGTGACGGGGCCGAGGGAGGGGCCGGTGACGCAGGAGGGTGTGGGCCTCAGGCTGCGACGGCGCTACAGGAGCACGGGCGTAGCGTGGCCGTGCGGGCTCCAAGCAGTGTGACGGGCACAGCGGAGGCGTACTGTCCTCAGGCGGTGGCGCGGCGAGAGCACACGGCTATGTTGCAGAAGGTGGAGAGGAGTAGATATGGCCAAACGGGCCGCCCGGCCCGGCCCGGCCCGGGCCCGGTGAAGCCCGGCCAAAAACCGGGCCGGGCCTACTGAGCCAGCGGGCTTAATTTTCTGTCCAAGCCCGGCCCGCAGCAGGCCTAAACGGGCCGGGCCGGCCCGTTTAGCACAAAAAAAACGGGCCGAAAAGCGGGCTAAACGGGTCGGTAAGCACGTTTTAGTGTAAAAAAAACGGGCTTAACGTGCTTAGAGGTAAACGGGCCGTGCCGGGCTAGCCCGCCGTGCCTAGTTTCCTGTCCAAGCCCGCCCGCTTATTCTACCGTGCCGGGCTCGGACCGGCCCCAAAAAACGGGCTTCGTGCCGGGCTCACGGGCCTCGTGCTTTTTGGCCATCTATAGAGAGGAGGGTGGCAGGGCCGACTAGGAGGGAGGCGGTCCGGTGACTTAGAAGGAAGGGAGGGAAGAGAGAGAAAAAAGACTTAGCTCTATACCAAGTTGGAATTATAGTTGTACATGAAGCACGGGCTCCCGAGGCCCCTTTTTTGGCCCGGTTCGCGCCTGGCCCGGCACGTGAGGGATGGGCCCGTGCTGGCACGGCCCAGTGGAGCAGGCCGTGCTTGGGCCGGCACGTGCCTGGGCCGGCACGGCACGGCCTGCTCCCGTGTGGACAGCCCAGTCGAGCCCGACGCCCCTCACCGCCAGCCTTACCTCCTCGCCCCCTGGCCCCATGTCTCAGCCTCTCACTCGCACTCACACTCGACCTCCCTGCTCCCTCTCTCTCCCCGACTCGGCGGCGATTCGACGATTCCCCTTTGGCGATTCGGCTCCTCCCATCCTCCATCACGGCGCCGCCCCGATCCAGCGACCTCGGCTCCCATCCCCGACGCCGGTGACCTCGATCCACCAGCTCCTCTCTAACCCTAACCCCTCTCCCCTATCCAATCCCCTCTCTCTCGGTGAACTATGTGAGTTCGTGTTGTCGTCTAGTCCTCCATCCGGCCCTCCCCCGCTCGCCGTCGTCTCTAATCGGTGTATGTCTGTCGTGTGTCGTCTGGGTGGCCCCCGTATTCTCCGGCATCGGGCTCCGGTAGCACAGGTAAACCCTAACCCTAGATCTCCTTTGCGTCTTTCCTAAACCCTAACCCTAACCCTATATTGTTTTGCTCTTTTGTAGGTCAGCGACTGCGTGCACCGTTGAGGGACGATGCTAGAGATCGGCCGTCCACGGTGAAGGTCACCATGGCGGATGATGACGATGTCAATCTGGTCACCGGCAACGACGACCTTCGCACAGCAAGGCTTGTCCCAGATGACGAAGACGACATCCAGGCTGATGCTGCTGCTTTGCTCGGTATCGATCTAACCTCTGCGCCTATCGATCTAAGTTCTAATCCGGCCGACGCTGGTGGAGGGCCTGCTACGGCCACTGACACTCTGGTCGGCTCCACCAGCACCGATGGTGGTACTGATACCTCATCTGTTGGTAAGCGTAAATCTACTGTTTGGGTTGATTTTGATGAGGTATTTGAGAAAGTGAATGGGTCCAATGTTCGAATTGCTGCTATTTGTAGAATGTGTAAGATTCGTTTATCTACTAGATCTTCTGCTAGTACTGGGCATTTGCTTAGACACCAGAAAGCTTGTAAGAAGAAGGTTGATCGCGTTGCTAGGGTCCAGTCTCGGCTTGCTTTCAATCCTGATGGTTCTCTACACAATTGGGAATATGATCCTATTGTTGCTCGAACTGAGTTGTGTCGTCTGATTGCTAGGCTTGACCTTCCATTAGGTATAGGTGAGACACAGGCCTGGGAGGATTATATTGCCCATGCTCATAACCCCAGGTTTACCGAAGTTTCTAGACATACCACCACTAGAGATCTTCTCAAGCTTTTCACTGAACGACGTAATGTGCTTATCAATTATGTGTTGCCTGCTACTTCTTTGGTTGCATTAACCTCAGATATTTGGTCCAGTAATGCTAAGGAGGACTACATTAGTGTTGTCTGTCATTATGTTAATGATGATTGGGAATTACAGAAAAGGGTCATTGGTCTTAGGCTTATTGAGGTTAGATATACTGGTCAAAATATTGTTGAAAGAATTGTTGTTGTGGTTGAGGAGTTTTGTCTGGTTGACAAGATTTTCTCTGTCACTCTAGACAATGCTTCTTCAAATTCAAAGGCTATGGATACATTGACACCTTTGTTTGCTGGCTATTTGGGTCCTAATCCTTCACCTGAGGATCCTAATAGGCATAACTACACTCTTATGCATCAACGTTGTGCTTGTCATATCATTAATCTCATTGTTAAATCTAGAATGAAGAGACTGAAACCTTTTTTGGAAGATTTTAGAACTGCAATTAATTTCTTAAATGCTTCTAATTCTAGAATAGCAACATTTAAAGAGTACTGCAAAGCAAGGGGTGTTAGACCCAGAAAATTTGGCTTAGATATGGATGTTAGATGGAATTCTACTTATTTGATGCTTAAACACTTGGTCCCATACAAAACTGTTTTTCTGTCTTCATCATTTCACATTATGAGTCACAATTGTTGCCTCCTAATCATTGGTATGTTGCTGAGAAGATTTTAGAGTTTCTAGAACTGTACTATGACTCTACTGTTGTTCTGTCTGGTGTTTATTATCCAACTAGTCCACTAGTTCTTCACAATATTCTGGAAATTGCATCTCATTTGAAAGCATGTGAAAGAGATATGAATCTTAGAATTATTGTGTTTCCAATGCAACTTAAATTCCTTAAGTACTGGAGTGACATACCTTTGCTATATTCATATGCATTCATTCTGGACCCTAGAGCTAAGATGAGAGGTTTTTTTAATGTGTTGCATTTACTTGGTGACTGCACTGGGTGTGAGTACAGTACATATTATGATGATGTCAAAAACGAATTGTATAAAATGTTTACTAAATATGAGACTAAGTTTGGTGCAGTTAGGGCTCAAAATGCTGCCCAGCCTTCAATTCATACAGGTAAAAAAACAAGCTTGGGGAAGAATATTTGGAGATTCCAGTTCAGGTGTTGTTGGTCCTCCCCCTATCTCTACCCCTTCTGCTTCATCTTCCTCTGCTATTTGTGAGCTCTCAGCCTACTTAGACAGTGACAATGTCACTTCTTATGAGGATGATTTTGATATACTTCTCTGGTGGCGTGACCACAAGCTAACATATCCAGTTTTGTCCATAATGGCAAGGGATATTATGTATGTTCCTGTATCTACTGTCTCTTCAGAGTCTTGTTTCAGTTTGACAGGGAGGATAATTGAGGAGCGACGACGACGCTTATTGCTTGAGAATGTGGAGATGCTGACTTGCTTAAAAGATTGGGAGTTAGGAGAAAAGAGAGAGCAACATGTTGTTGACAACCCAGAGCTTGAGGACTCATTCCAGAACTTATTCCTTGATGAAGATGAACCTGTTGCTGCTTAGTGACTTTGGTATTTACTACTTAGTTCTAGTCTTCTAGACTCTGATGTGGTGATCTGTTCTGTGCTTTGTCATTGTGAGAGAGTCATTTTGTATTGTAATCTACATTTGTAACAGATATAAACTTAGTGACTAAACTTTGAGCTGGTTGTACTCTTTTTTCCTTTCTAGGGTTTCTCACAAGGGTGAGTTTTACCTAGAAAGGTTTTTAATGAGGCAGCATTGCACAAAACAGCTCATTTATTACATTTGTCTATATTTTTTTGTTGTTTTTTAAAGTGTCGGGCTTGGTGCTGGCACGACCCGTTTTTTTACCGTGCCAAGCGGGCCAGCCCGGCACGAAAAATGGCCCAAAGGGCCGTGCCTGGGCCAACGTCCAAGCACGTGGGCTCTTCAGGCACGGCCCGTTAAGCACGTAGACCCGTGCCGGCCTGTTTGCTGTTGGGCCGTGCTTGCCCGGGCCCGTGCCGGGTCGGCCTGTTGGCCATCTATAGTTGGAATGAGTGAAACTTCAACCCTAAACCAGAGTTGATAATATATTATATAGAATAATTAGGTGGACCAAACCCATTACAATAGGTGTAATTAGGTAATTACAGGATAACCCTAATCCTAGCCCTAAACAAGAGTCTAACAATAATGATCGTGAAAGTAGACTATCAGCTCGATAGCCAAGGTCCTGTAATTTGTAAGTCAACATTAGCTTACTGACAGTTAAATATCAATTGTAACTTGCAACAGGACCACAAAGAATAGAACATTGTTAGAAGAAGCAAGATGAAACCAAATGCATATAGAGAACATATTAAAATTCACAGCATATTTCCATTTCCTTCGTTACCTAATAAAACTCAAGAAAGACAAGAAAAAAAGAAGTGTGAACCCCAGTAGGAAAGTAACATTTTTGGGGAGCGTATTTTCTATTAGCATATTAAAATTCATAGCATATTTTCCATTTACATAATCAGTACTGCGCAGTATCATTTAAATTCTATCCAAATGTGATAAGTTGATTGGGGTTAAGATTAAGAATGAAATCCACAAAAACATCATTATTATGTTATACTTGTTAAACCATGTTTAGTGTTGATACGTCAGACAGACTATTCCAAGTAAAGAGCTAGACAGGAAGATAGCAACAAAAGCAAGGGTGTCATTCACAGAGCATTGAATGGGGGTGTCATGGGCATCATAGGGAGCGAGAGGCAACAGCCAGGCTGGGATAAGGCTAGAGAATAAGATTGAGATGAGAGAATTGTGGAGAGTTGGTTAGCATCAGATAAGTCCAAGAAAGTAGGAGTTAGTTGAGAGTTTGTAGGAGAAATTGGTTAGCCATAGGGCTATTTATAAGTCGCATGGCAACAGGGAATAAATCAAGCAAGATCATTATCAAACCAATCTCTCTCTCTTGCAATGACCCTCTCAAGCGCCTAGGGCTGCTACCCTAGAACCAAGCCTGCGGCAGAGGGGTATAACCTCGCCGGAGAAGACAGCTATCCCCATGGACCGAAGGTCCATGACACCTGGTATCAGCTCCAGGTTATCCTCACCACCACCAGCCGCCCATCCCTCACCACCACCAGCCGTCGCGCCATCTGCCGCCGCAACGCCCTCCCACCCGCCCTCTCAAGCGACTAGGGCTGCTACCCTAGAACCAAGCCTGCGGCAGAGGGGTATAACCTCGCCGGAGAAGACAACTATCCCCATGGACCGAAGGTCCATGACAGATGCATTCGCTCGGCTCGAAGAGAAGTGGGATCAATTCGTTGTGATGTTCCACCGCTACAAGGAGAAGACAGAGAAAGAACTCCAAGCAGCGGTGCGGCTTCAGGCGACAGCGCGAGGGTTCCTGGCACGCCGCCAGGTACAGTCCCTTCGTGGGGAGAAGCACCTTGCTGTGGCCTCCAGGGCCACCCCATGGCCGTCATCACATGAGCAGGCCGTGGTGCGCCTGCAAGCCGCAGTGCGCGGCTTCCTTGTTAGGCGGGCAGTGCGGAAGCTGCACTTGCTGATCAGCTCATCGCTGCACCAACTCGCAGCCTGCGCACCCAACCACCAGGTCTCGTCTATACTTTTTGAACCCCCTGCAGAAGTCGAGATCTGGGTATGCAGCCCCCTGCACGGCCAAAGAGGGTCGTCTCCTTCATTCGGGCAACTGCCTTGGTGCTGGACAGACCCAACATAAGAACGGGCTGGTTCCTCCTTCACCTTTCATCCAACGTGAAGTCCGCAGTTCAGCTCTTTCCTTGGGATCCAGGAGGACATAGCTGCAGTTCAAATTTATATTTTAGTTCCACAATTATTTTGCATTTTCATCTTAAATAATAAAGGTAAGCCGAGATGTAAAAGGCTTAACCTTAAGTCGTGTCAGGTAAGTCTATGGCAGCTCGAGGACGAGCTGGTCCTCAAGGGAGGGGGAGATGTCATGGGCATCATAGGGAGCGAGAGGCAACAGCCAGGCTGGGATAAGGCTAGAGAATAAGATTGAGATGAGCTGGGATAAGGCTAGAGAATAAGATTGAGATGAGAGAATTGTGGAGAGTTGGTTAGCATCAGATAAGTCCAAGAAAGTAGGAGTTAGTTGAGAGTTTGTAGGAGAAATTGGTTAGCCATAGGGCTATTTATAAGTCGCATGACAACAGGGAATAAATCAAGCAATATCATTATCAAACCAATCTCTCTCTCTTGCAATGACCCTCTCAAGCGACTAGGGCTGCTACCCTAGAACCAAGCCTGCGGCAGAGGGGTATAACCTCACCGGAGAAGACAGCTATCCCCATGGACCGAAGGTCCATGACAGAGGGTGAAGTCAGGATGCAAAGCCAACAAAAACAAACACCTGCCGGCTAGCTTCAGTTTATTAGCAATAGCGGCTAATTCTACTGTCTAACCGATTTTGCTTCTACTAGACATGATTCATCCTGAAATCCATTCTGCTCACTTGCACAAACTTCCATTACATCCACTGCAACCAGAATTCTCCCTATCTGCGCGCATAGTAATAGAAATATGTGGCCTCTGAAACCAAATCATATAAGCGTTCATTTGCTCCAGTGAAGAGCGTTACTCTCTTTTTCTGCAATATCCTGAAATCCATTCTTTTTCTGTTACTTCTCGACAACCAATCTCTGGTGGTAGTCATTAGCACTGCTATGTTTGTGCACTGTGACGAGTGGGATGACTACATCAACGAACCCTACGTCGACTAGCGAAAACAACTCTGGTGTCACTGGTACGCTACTATAGCAAAAAAAAAATCTTATTTTCCTTGTTAATTTGAATCGTGATTACTATGATAGTTATCTTATTAGAGAATAGACTATACATGCATATACTCGGCATCATAAACACAATGTTAATTTAGTAATTAAATTGTCTAGTTTTTAAGAGAGATTATTGATCGGGACTTGTGGATATTGCTGAAGCCGGCTAAAGTTATTGGGGGCGTGTTTATTTAAATTTGAGAGCTCCCAATTAGCACAATGCCAAGATTTGATTATATCCATATCTATATGTATACATAATATTAAATATAAAAAATCAAAATCTTACCCCATTTATTAGCTTCACTATCCCTTAATACCGAACAATGAAGAGTTTCTTTCATGCGAACTTATATGATTCATGCTCATACGAGTTAGAATTGCTTTTGTCAAGCGGTGATCGATATGAAGCCTGATTCGAAGACTTATTGGGTTGTGCCCTCCGCATCTTACATGTAAGTTAGACTTATAAATTTTGCTCATACGAGTTAAAATAACTCGTGTATAGCGATGATACAAATAGGGTATTTGATTGAGATTATAATCTGATTAGGTTATATAATCTAACAAATTTTGATCTATTTATATAATTTGGACAGATTATAATTCGAAACAAACACCTCCAAAATCTAATTCCAACATATATTGGATCATGTTTATAATGTACGAACACAATTGCTGGTCAATGTTAAAATAAGCTTATATGTTGTGTCTTATAGTGATTATTCTACAACGTAGGAAGATTATGTTAGAAAGAAATAGCCACCTTTTAAAATATAGAAGATGTAGCAAGATAGTTATGATAACTTTCATAATCTCAAAACGCTATTCTTCAATGTTTGTTTAAGTTTGAAGTTGATGGTATTTATATCTATAGCTCCAAATTAATTTGTTATAAAAACATATTTTATAATTACTTTAATATTAGCTATTTAATATTATATGTATCGATTTTTAGCTATAAATAATTAAATTTAAGGTACAAAGATTCTAGAGTAGTATATTTTGGTACGGATAGAGCAAGAAGTGTGTGCTATTGTTGGTCGGATGTCCATTCACATATTTAATGTCTATGTGTTCAGTGTTATAGTGCTATACACGCAACATTTTTAGGCTATTCTCAGCACCTTTTCTATTTTAAATTTTAATTTTATAAACAATGTCATCGTCCCAATTTATTATTCATTCGTCTGACTTTTTTATCACAAGTTTGATCAACTCGTCTTATTCAAAAAATTGTGAAAAAACTTAAAACCCGTTGTAGTTTTGTTTATTATCAAATATACTTTACATATAACTTAAATTTTTTTGTTTTATGATTTTTTGAATAAGACAAATAGTTAAAGTTAGGGTTAAAAAAGTCAAACAAATTATATTTTGAATCGAAGGGAGTACAATATAAACTCTATTTTTTTTCAAGATCCACTTCTAGAGCGGTTAGGCAAAACCGCGCGCCATTTGGCCAGAGCCCACCGCCCAGCCAGCGAGGAATCCTGATTTGGAGCACTGGACGGGACGCGTTGCCATTAGCTGTCGCGTCAGTTACGTTTTGCTTGCCCTGTTCTCGTTCGGCCTTGACAACCCGGAAATCCTCCAGCCCTCTAGTCCCCAACGACGCAGGAAGCAGGATCGAGCCGAATCCTCCGGAACTCGCCGCCGGGGCCAACCGACCTCACACTATTGATCGAGGATGTCGTACGCCTACCTCTTCAAGTACATCATCATCGGCGACACAGGTCCGTCGCCCCCTCGCTCCCGAATCCGCTGCCACTCTGATCCCCGCCGCCCCGCCCCGCGCGGGGGGAGATTGGATCCACGCGGCTGGGGATCTGCTGTCATCTGCTCATCGGTGTTGGTACATACGAGCGGCGATTGATCGATCGGTTGGTTGGTTGTGTTGCAGGCGTGGGGAAGTCATGCCTGCTGCTGCAGTTCACGGATAAGCGCTTCCAGCCCGTGCACGATCTCACCATCGGCGTTGAATTTGGCGCCCGCATGATCACCATCGACAACAAGCCCATCAAACTCCAGATTTGGGACACGGTCCGTCCTGCTCCTCTCTTCCGTTCGTTTTTTCCTGCCCTCTTCATGGTGTTGTTTAGGTTGCGTACGAGGTTAGCAGTTTCAAGCAACGATGGCTGTAGGAATTTCGAATTGTTTCAGAAACAACGCGAACATTTTTGGGATCCTTAATTGCTGATGCCATTTATGTTCCTCTTGCGTTTTGCTGCACTGGCTTGATAATCTAGAGATTTTTGAATCACAGACCCTGGCAGTTCTGCAACATCCAGCCACTTTGTGCAAAATTGTGTTATCCTCTTGCATAAGGTCGTATATATGTCTCGGTCATACTGCTGGCTTACCAAAAAAAAATCCCAAACTTAGGTCACCAACTATCAAATCAACCAGCATATGTCGAGGTAGTGACAAAGCACCAGACTCCAACAAGCTAACAGGCTTTAGTCTAGTCTGATTATATGTTATTAATCCATGTTTTCGTATGGAATACTGCTGGCAGTACCAAAAGAACCAGTCTCGTGCGTTCTAAATTGCAAGTATGTTGCTGATTTCATTCATACTTATCAATACAAACTTAAGGAAATTATACAGTGATGTAAGAAAATATCTCCTCTTAGACAATTGGACCTATATTTATCTCAACTTAGTGTAATTGCAACACTTCTGTTTGCAAAGATATCTTCGGTAATTGCTCCAATGGTCTGGCTACACGTTTTCAAGAATTTAACACTTGTAAGTTTGTAACCAGGGTACTGTAACATGTAAAGCATTTTTATTAGCATTTCCCATATTAGTTCGAGTTTCAGAATCTGTTCATCCTTATAATTGTTTGGTTTGTTCATCATGTAGTATGTTCATGTTATTATTTTTATTTTTTTGCTTAGGAGTATGGTTTTAATGAACTACAACCACAACACATTCACCACTACTTCTGTTGAGTGTGATGTCATGAAGCGTTATATTCTCAATTGATTATGACTTGAATTTCAGGCTGGCCAAGAATCATTCAGATCTATTACTAGGTCATACTACAGAGGAGCTGCTGGAGCCCTTTTGGTTTATGATATCACTAGGTACTAGTTATATGGTTTTGTTTGGTTATATTATATGCATCTTATTTTGGCATTTACAATCACTAATGATTCTTACGTTTGGGTCACCCAACTTCAGGAGGGAGACCTTCAATCATCTCGCAAGTTGGCTAGAAGATGCCAGGCAACATGCAAATGCTAACATGACAGTGATGCTGATTGGAAACAAATGTGACCTTTCTCATAGGCGTGCTGTCAGCTATGAGGAAGGCGAACAGTTTGCCAAGGAGCATGGTCTGGTTTTTATGGAGGCATCTGCTAAAACTGCACAAAACGTCGAGGAGGTGAATTTTTTTTAGACCTACTAACTGTTTACTACTATATTGCCCACTGGTGTCTTTTCTAACCATTTTAACATCTTTTTCTGATATAGGCATTCATTAAGACCGCTGGTACAATATACAAGAAAATCCAAGATGGCATATTTGATGTATCAAATGAGGTTAGTTCTTAGTTAGTACTTCTTTTCAGGTGCTTGTTCAAGGTTGTGCCAAGTGTTGGTAATTAATGAGATTGCAAGTTTATAACACAGTAATAATTCATTTAATGTGGGATTGGTCTTAAATAGTGGCACCAGTTTGCATGATTATTGCAAACTTTCCCCTAGAAATTGTAAAAATCAACAAAAGAAAACAGAACTGTGAACTGAGCCACACTTTTGCACAAAACTAAAAAAACTCTTGCACTTCAATTCCCCCAAATACTTTCAGCTGCATAAATCTACAGAAATGTTGAAATCTTTCTACAAACCTGTAGAAGATTAATTAAAAATGTTTGTGGCCTATCTAGTGTATTTGCTTGTACATTCTAGACCGATTGAACTACCATATGAACCACATGATGTTATGTAGTATTTTGTATAGGATTCCCACAATCTCAGCTTCATGAAGATTTTTTGGTGAAGAAAAATGGGGGGAAAACAATACAACTCTTCCAATTCAAACCTTTTCTACTTACTACCTAATAGTAGGAAGTATGGTTATGTAATTCTAGATCTCTAATCCTTTGTCATCATAGCTAATGATTGAAAGAGTAGTGTCATTGTGTAATGATGCGTCCTTTTTAGTTTTTTTTATCGATGATAGTAATGGTATGCTCTAGATTGTAAACTACTAATAACTATACATGAAACCAATATTTAATGTACTTTTATGTTTTTGGGTTGGAGAAATTTTCTTTATAGCCTGTTTGGATGTCAATATTGGAGCACAGAATTGGAATTGGAATCAGCTTTCCTAATTATGTTGTTTGGTTACACACAGAACTGAGGTTTGGAATCAGAGACCCAATTCCCTGGAATTGGACTATAACTAGAAACTTCCTCTCCCAATACTGAGCATCATCTCTGTATTGTGTGGAAATAGACCGCACAATTCAAAACTCTAATTCAGCGACATCCAAACAATAGAATTACATCTCATTTCAATATCATAGCTGACTTGGTATTGAAACCAATTCAATTCCATGTCCTCCAATATCAATATCCAAACGGAACATTAGGGTTTGTTTAAGAGCAAGGGGATTGGAGGGAATTGAAGGAACTAAAATCCCTTACCATTCAATTTTGAATATTAAGTGATTTTAGCCCCCTCAATCCCCTGGCATCCAAACACGCCCTTAATGTGAAAGCCCTTCATTCTAAATTGTAAGACATTTTAGAGAGTCAAAACATCTCAGGTTGGCCAAATCTATATAATAAAATAATAATATCTATGTTCTCGAATATTTATTGCTCGCTAGTTTATTTTTGAATTAAAACACGATAAATAAAAAAAGAACAGAGGGAGTAACTTTAATGATACCAAGTAAGTATTAGATTTTTGTTATTAATTATATTTTCATAGTATACCTATTTGATACTAACTTTTTGTAATTTTTCTATAATTTTAGTCAAACTTGAGATGCTTTGACTTTCTAAAAAATTGAATATCTTATAGTTCGGGATGGAGGGAGTGCATGTCTTCCGTATGAATTGTCCAGGGGCAGGGTTGTACCGTGCTATCCTTTTTTGTATTTGTTCATGAGACATCGTAATCTTTTATATTTTTTGCATTATATAATGTTTTCCCAAAATGTTACAGTCCAACGGGATCAAAGTTGGCTATGCTGTTCCCAACTCATCTGGAGGTGGTGCTGGCTCGTCCTCACAGGCTGGTGGCTGCTGCAGTTGAGCGGTGGCAGCAAGTCATACAATTGCAAGGGTTCTCTCTGCAGTATCTTGATGTTTGCCTATAGCTGGCCCCGGATGATTTGTTCTTTCAGCCATCACGTTTCAATCCATGAACAAACCATCTTCAGTGTTAGTTGTCATTCAAACTTGTGCGATCTTTCTGTAAAGCCAATCATTCACGATTGCTAACGTATGTGCTTTCTGTAACCAAATTGAAATCAGTTCTATGGTATTCATTTGTTCAAAATGTATATATATGCTTCTCTGCAACCCTATCGCTACGATGAAATCTGGTGGTGCTTATAGCAACAACCTGAGGCATAGATCTTGCTGGACAAACTCCCCTAATTGTATTACTGGATTCTGATTCACGATTACTGTCCAATGGGTTGTCTTCTATAACTAAAGGTCTGTTTGATTGGTTGTGGCTATGAAAAAACTGTTATAAGCGGTAAACTGTGAAAAAAGTTACTATAGGCCGTGAGCTTTTAAAAAGCTAAAAATATTTGGTGAGCTTTTAAAAAGCTAAAAATATTTGATGAAAACTACTAAAAATCATTAAAAGTTTTTTCACAAATATTTTCATAACTCCATTCGAAAGCAGCTGAAAACGGTCTAGAGGTGCTTTTAGGCGAGAAAATCGACTTTAAAAAAAAAACTGCTTCGTATATCCAGTCCTTCGGGTTATTATTCGTTAAAAATATGAATATGCTTCTTTCGGGTTATTATTCGTTAAAAATATGAATATGCTTCTTTCCCTAGCGTTGTTTCTCTTGCCTATCGCTATCTCAAAGTCTATTGTTTTTCTTGATAAATATTTTCAAAAAAAACTGATGCTTATATCGTACTACTAGGCAATCTCACCTTTCTGTTCACTACCATTGTGGGTGTGGTACCTTACCATAGGAGGTTTCAAATTACAAGATATTTAATTTTCATCATCTATGAACAATGTTCATATAACTACTAAAGTATGTTTTTTAGTTTAATTTATCCCTCCACGTGTTTTTGGCTTAATCTACCTCTTAATAAAATTTGTCATTTTTATTTCTTTATATACAAGCTGAATTATCAATTCATTTTTTTTGTTAGTAGCTAATATCACAACTTAGCCTAAAAATATATTATGATGTTTATGATTATTTAATAAGTTACAGATAAGATAAGATAAGATAATAAGTTTAAAGATACAAAACTAAATGCGAAATAATGACAAAAAAATCTTAACAATTTTTTAGTATAAATTATGATGTCTTAAATCACCTTAGTAATACCTTAGTAAATAAAAATTTAAAATTCAACTTGTACCTAGAGAAAAGAAGACAAATCTTCTCCTAATAAGATTTGTTTTTTATTTCTCTATGTAAAAGTTAAATTTTAAGTTCATATTTTACTTTCTAAGATTACTAAGGAAATAAGAAATCATAGTTTATGTTAAAAATATGTTAATTATTTTATCTACATTTAGTTTCGTATCATTAAATTTATTATGTATCCTTTAACTTATTAAAATAATTACGAAAAATCGTACTCCCTCCATATTTTTTTATTTGACGTTTTGAAGTTTATTTTTGTAGTGTTTAGCGGCAAATATAAAAATATGGAGATAGTAATATATATAGGCTAAGATATGACATTAGCTATTAACCAACAAAATTTGAATTGAAAACTCATTTTATATATGAGGAAATAAAAAGGACAGTTTTATTAAGAGATAGATTGAACAAACTCAAACATGTGAAGGATAAATTAAACAAAAAGAAATACTTTAGGGGATTATATGGGTATCGTCCACATGTGAGGGAAGTAATTTGGACCTTTTCCTTTAATATTTCTATATGTGTTTTTACTCTATATCTAGATATAATGTATAGCTAATAGATATATGATACTCTGCATCAATATATAATGTATATCTAAATAGATACATAATTGTACGTTGTATATCTAAAGTGCATAACAAGAGCTATGTGTGATGTGTCTAGAGAAGTCTTAAAGATAGTATTTAATTGTTCTTAAAAGTTCTAGGGAAAGAACATATGATCACATGGTAACCTCATCAACATAAATCCACGGCAAAAAAAAACAATTGATACATGGTTGCATAATCAAAGGCATACTTCGTACAATTGATAGGAATGTAGATTACACTGCAGATGCACGCAATGCAATTTCCAAAAGCAGCTAGCATGCTCAACGTCCCCGACCCCGACCGCGCCCACGACCACGGCCACGCCCACGGCCCAAGGGCTTCCCTGGTTTTTGATGAAGATGGATGAAATGATAATGCTAGCAGGTGGTAAATCTCGAAGGTTGAAATGGGAGAAAAAGAACTCTGACCAGAAGTAGGCTTCTTAGGCTTGACCCTTGGTGTTTCCTCAACCAGCAAAGTCTCCAGGTTTAGGCTGTCAGGAAGGATATAATAGCGGATGTTGTTTCCCCTCACACTAAGGTGATCAAGGGTAACAGGATTTTTCCCTTTTAGTGTCAGCTTCACAGTCTTCAGATGAGTATTCATGCTGATGTCAACACCTACAAAGTCCAAAAAATCAGAATACACTACTGAATAATCATTCTAGGATTACTGTAAAATCTGATGGAATGGGAGAGAATTTTAATGGGATGTTAAAAACTGACTATAATAAAATCATGTGAAAGATGCTGTCAGATGCAATGATATGGGGACAAATTAAAGGCCAGTAAATATAATATTAAAAGACTAGCCATTGTTGTTTGCTGGCGAAATCTGTAATCTTACACCTCATGTCACTTCAAATTCAAATTTCTAAACAAACAAACATTGAAATATCCTGCCTATATGTATTTAGGCAGCTTACCAACCTAGTTAAATGCCATAATAGCATTTCTACACATTTTGTAAGAGACATTCAACAATAGCTCAAGATCAAAATTCAAAATTCACCCTGCTTCAGATTTTTGCATGTTGGCAGGGATTGCCATGTTTAGCTATACCGGTATGGAGTAACCAATGATGCTACCAAAGATGCAAAATCTAAGATTTGTGGAGTTTTGTGCTGGTTTGATCACATCCATTTGTGGAGTTCTTGTAAGGACTGAAATTAGATGGACAATTTTTTTTAATCACCAAAAAATGACAGAAATATTCTCTAATCTTAGGTGTTAATAACAGTGTCATATGGTAAGTTCTAAACAACATGAAAATTACTTAACTATCTGAAGATAGCTGTCCGTATATGTAAACCATAATCGACCGGATAACCTATAAAAGAAACATTACACTGTGACTATTAATGCTACGTAGGATTACTCCAATATATAAAGGACAATGCATATACCCTACCATACTATCTAGAGCAGGCAATGTAGATAAAATGAATTTCTTGAAAATTCAAACATATGATGAGGACTTGAAAATAATTACTATCCTAAATTAAGCCAGTAAACATGAAAGTTGAACCCTAGGGGAAAAAGATGTCTACAAGAAAAGTAAACATGGTCTTTTTTGTTAGGGAAAACATGGTCTGTGAAGCACAAATAAATGTTCAGTCCACCCTCCATTTTCACGATGCCTAACTTAGAAGAAACTCAGAAAACTGTACTAATTTTGGTTTAGGTTGCATCTAGAAATCTTTCATTTCACATTGGACGACAGAAATCGCCTAAAAATTATCCAGTTTAAGCACAACTTTGGTATGCAGGAGCAACATTACCCATTGAAACCAAACATTAGAAACTATAAAAATCACCAACACTTCAAATCAGATTTATAACAGCCAATACTGGCAGCAATGCAAAAATTAAAGTGAATTACCCAAAACGGCAACATGGTGTTGCAAGTCACATGTTATATGGAAGGAATAACTAGAATATATTGCCTTACTATAGATGAATAAAATTCACCATATTTGGACCAAGCGGAAACAGGATGGCAATAAAAGATCATATAGTAGCTCTGTTGGTCACATGTTCCTAGGTTACAGCCAGAAACACAGTATTAAGCTACTTTCTAAGCCCGCACACCTAAAGGTGCCCCGCACCTCTAATTCCCACAGTGGTAAAGTTCGCATGACGTCATACCGGTAATGGTTCCGTGTACGACGGTGCCGTTCTTAAGCTCGATGGTCACCGTTTCGTTGTTCAGCTTCATCAAGAACCTGTAAAAGCGCAATTCCCGCGCCAAAATCCGCACCGATTCGGGCGAAAATTGCACCAAACGAATCAGCAGACTGAAACGAATGGAGGGGGAAAGGGGAGAAACAGGGGGATGCTGGCTTACCTGACGAGCTTCATCTTGGAGGCGCTTGTGGGGAGGTAAAGCTAGGGTTTTTGCGGGGGGAGCTGCTACCTCGAGCTGATTCGGAGCGGGCGAGGAGACATAAAAACCCCTTCTCCCGATTTGCGGCTGTACACTGTAGTCGCGAGATGGGCTAAATGGGCTGTAGCTGGGCCTACGATGGGTCTTCGAAAGGAAAAAGTCTATTTGATATCCCTCAAGTCCGATGGGGAGGTGGAGGATTCGCTTTCGCTGACGCCTGACGGCAACGTGTCGCACCGGCGGCCTTGGCCACTGTCCTCGAGCTCGTCGGCCCGCCCACCTTCAGGTCCAGCGCCTTCACCTTCACCACCGGCTACGGCTAGGCGCGCTCTCAACTTCGAGAGTGCGGACTATGTCGCTGATCGCAGCCGTGAACTCCACCCCAACTTCGACAGGCATGCTTACAACATACTAAAATAATACACCATCTTCACTCTTCAGTAGGCGGTGGCCTTGAGAGCCGAGATCGGATGAGGATTTCCAAATCCTTGTCTCTAGTTCAGTCTCTCTCGTGGGGCTACAGAACCATGGCAGATGAGGAATTCCGGATACTGGGAGATGACCCTTTGTGCAGCAACATGACGATGATCGATCATACCCAGATATAGATACTGAAGTACGGAATTACAAATGATTAGCTTTCCAAAATTCTCTCCATTTGGTTAAACATGAAATTGAGATTTAAAATCAGAGACTCAATTATCTGGAATTGAACTATAACTAGAAACTCTTTCTCTCAATACATAGCATCGCCCTCCGTATTGTGTAGAATTAGGCCGCAAAATTTCAAACTCCAATTCAGTAATATTCAAACAATATAATTAGAATTACATCATTTCAATACCAAATTCAATTTCATGCCTTAAATATTGACATCTAAACGGATCATCAGATTTTTCGTCATGATGTGAAATGCAAATGAAAACAGAAAGCTACTTTTGAATCACTTGTATACATGTCCAGGCGAGCCGGGGCTTGCCGGATGGCTTGAAACCCGACACTGGTTGTGCCCAGCTCGAAACCAGCACGACACATAGCGAACCGAGCCCATGACGGCTTGGCCTGGTCACTGGGCTGTGCCTGGGCTAAGGCGTGGCATGGCAGGCTTCGACACGACCTAGTTTTATTTTTTTCTATTTTTTTCATACAAATACATATCATATGTTTTTGTTGGTTATATGGGTGCGAATAAATGTTTAGAGGTAAAAGGCAACACAATGTAAAATGTTACGGACATTCGTCCCTGAAAGCGTTATCTTCTTCAAAGATAATGATTCCTGGACGAGGGTAAAGGGAGATGATTAACTTCAATCATGAAACAATCCTCCTTCGAGGGTTGTTTATGATCGAAGATTAATGACAGAACAAAAACGTTTCATATTTAATGAATGATAAGCAAATAACGAGGGATGAATCTTTCTTCTTATCATTTAATGATGTTAATAAAACCATACTTCAGACATTACAACGGTAAATGATTACATTTATACCTTCGGCTTTGCTCGAAGGGAAATATAAGGGTGACCTTCAGGAAATGGACAATCAAAAATGTGTCTCAAGCTCTCTTGAATAAGCCTTTCCAATGACCCCATGAACAGTATGGGGTACTGTTCATCTATTTATAGGCCTGGGACATAACCCAAGTGAAATTATAATTGTACCCTCTATCTCTATACATTTGTCTTAACACAAGTATCAAGGATAGAGTTGTCTTTCTACTCTTGAATTGGTTTGTTACGAGACCTTCGGAACTAGCTTGTATCGAAGCTATCATCGCGATGATTGCCGAAGCTTTGTCATATCCCTTGCGTTCCTCATTTCGCTATTTTATCATCGGCATTTAGTGTGTAGCATGTCTGTTAGATGAATCAAAGCAGTTAGTTTTATTCTGAGGACCTTCGGTAGAGAGATACCCCAACAGTAGCCCTTCGCGGTGCTAGATCATTTTTTAATAACGAGCTCGATCCGTGAAACATACAAAGGCCTCTGAATGCCGAAGGTCTGAAAAAAATCTTCTCTGAGCTTGTTATTAAAAAATGAATAAAAAAGTGACTGGCGCGGTGGTTCGCCTTCTCCGCCTGCAAGGCTATATAAACAAATTGGTTGGCGTTAGGTTTTTACAACATTCATTGCACTTGCATCGTTGTGCTGCCAAAAAAATTTACTATAGCCGAAGGTGTTTTCATTCTTCTCAGTTTTTGACTGTGCTTCGCCTTTAGTGCCAAAAAATCTCAGTTTAGCTTCGACTCAAAGCTGCAATGGCTAGAATTAGACCATTGCTAGGTTGATGAATGAAGGCGGGGAAATAGATACAGCCGATACGACTCCTATTCCAGAAATTATGAAGGATTCTGATATGATTGGCTAAAGGGAAGAGAAGGACACTCCAGAGAAGAACGTTTCTGATGCCGAAGGTAATACCGATGGAGATGATGCCGAAGATGATGCCGATATCTTAAGTCCAAGCAGACCCAGTCACATTGAATTTTGCAGATCCACCGTGAAATCTGATGATTTGGTTTTAATGAAGAAGCTTGGTTATGTTGGAAAGAACGATGATGACTTGGTGAGATTCGCAGGTGACGAAATTATTCCAGAGCCGAAGGATGATGAGGTAGTGGTGTTCAAGAGCTTCTTCCGTGCAGGGCTTCGATTCCCATTGTACGAGATGATTACTGAAGTATAAAAAAGGTTTGAAATATATCTTCATCAGCTGACGCCAAATGCGATAGAGAGACTTAGCATCTACATTTGCGCTCTCTCAAGCCAGGGCATGAGCGCAAATGTTGAAGGCTTCTACTGAGTCCACGAGCTGCATTATCAAACAAAGGCTAGGGCAGATGGGCTTCACAAGGACTTTGGTTGTTACAACTTTGCATACCGGAAAGGTACCAAGGCTCCTTTGATCGTATATCGTACAAAATGGCATACTGGCTGGACGAGCGAATGGTTCTATATGAAGGATGAAAGCAAAGGGAGGGAGAAGGTCAAGAACATGGTGATGAGTCCTATGAGGCTAAGCTTCAGCATGACGAGACCTTTATGTTTTATGAAGATAGGCTCCCCATGCCAACTGGCCGAAGTTCACTTTAGAGTTGTGGCAGAGCAGACCAGCACTTGAGATTTGGTCCAAGAATATTTAGTCAATAGGGTTTTCCCAACACTAAGTGGGTGGGGAATGCCGAAGCTTAAAGGCGAAGGAAACAAGTTTGAACTTGTGAGACTACCATACCACTTTAAATACCAAGATACCTTCAGCGGCCCCTGTGCCGAGTGGCTAGAAATGATTGAAACAATGTGCAACAAAATTATTAGTAATTATACAAAGAAAGAAGACCAACTGATGACTTCCGCCTCCGGCACCCGGGAGAAACGAAGGTTGAATCGAGTTATGGACGCATTGGGCTTTTAGTACCTAGATTATGAAAAATTTGAAGAAGAAGCTGGTGGGATGAAGAGGAAAAGGGTTGTTAGCATCTTGAAACGACAGGCCATGAGGTTCATTCAAGAAGATAAGAAAAGGACACTTTCAAAGAAACAAAAGGTTTCTGGTGAAGCTAAAACTTCTAAGTCGGGGCCAAAATCAGCGGCCCTTAAAAATGAAAATCTTTAGAAGTGAACCGTACTGAAAAGAAGATGTCTGCTCCCTCAGAGCAGGTCCCTGAAACCCCTTCAGCGTCTTCTATTGGCGTCACAGAGATCTTGGAGGTAATGACTCGACCCTTCCCCTTTGTTATGCTAAGCCCACTGGGATCAGACCTGACTAGTTTGTTATAGCCAAGGAGAAAAATTCTAAGAAAGATGCCGAAGGAGGAACTAGAAAAGATCCTTCGGAGGCTGGGGTGGAAGAAACTGTTCAGAAAAAACGGCGTATGATGGTTGTCATGCGGGCTGTGCACAGAACTCCCCCGTCGGGAGCAAAGAAAAAGACTGCTCCTTCCAAGGTTGATGAAGTTGCCGAAACAGCACACAAAGCTGAAAATAGCGGAGGCCCGCTCGAGACCACCCTATTAGAGATTGATAGGATTATAGATGGTGTGGTGCCCGAGAAGGAGACTAACGAAGTGGTTGCTACCGAAATTTCATCTTTGAGGATGAAGAATGTTGAGGAAGCTTCTTCAGAGCGCAGGACCTTCAACTTAAGGCACTTGGGTGCCATCAACTTTCTGAAGAAGATATGTCTGAACTAAGAGAATTTGCTATAGCAGGCGGCTACCAGCCTAGATCTATCATCTTCGGCAGCATGGACGAAGAGTGTCGGGGACCATAATTAGGGGTACCCTCAAGACTCCTAATTCTCAGCTGGTAACCCCCATCAGCACAAAGCTGCAAAGGCCTGATGGGTGCGACTAAGTCAGGGATCGGTCCATTCGAGGGACTCGATCATGCCTCGCCCGAGCCCAGCCTCGGGCAAGGGCAGCCGACCCCGGAGGATCCACGTCTCGCCCGAGGCCCCCCTCCGGCAACAGACACACCTTCGGCTCGCCTGAGGCCCAGTCTTCACCAAGAAGCAACCTTGGCCAAATCGCCGCGCCAACCGACCAAATCGCAGGGGCATTTAATGCAAAGGTGGCCTGACACCTTTATCCTGACACGCGCCCTCCAGACGACAGAGCCGAAGTGACCGCAGTCACTTCGCCGCTCCACTGACCGGTCTGACAAGAGGACAGTGCCGCCTGCGCCGCTCCGACTGCTGTGCCACTCGACAGAGTGAGGCTGACAGGCAGCCAGGCCCGGCCTCAGGCGCCATAGGAAACTCCGCTTCGCCCGACCCAGGGCTCGGACTCGGGCTCAACCCCTGAAGACGATGAACTCCGATCCGCCCGACCCCAGGGCTCGGACTTGGGCTCAGCCCCTGAAGACGGCGAACTCCGATCCGCCTGACCCCAGGGCTCGGACTCGGGCTCAGCCCCGGAAGACGGCGAACTCCGCTCCGCCCGACCCCAGGGCTCGGACTTGGGCTCAACCCCTAAAGACGACGAACTCCGATCCGCCCGACCCCAGGGCTCGGACTCGGGCTCAGCCCCAGAAGACGACGAACTCCGCTTCGCCCGACCCCAGGGCTCGGACTCAGCCCTGGCCTCAGCCGACGGTCTCCGCCTCGCCCGACCCAGGGGCTCGGACTCGACCTCGGCCTCGGAAGACAGACTCGACCTCGACCTCGGAGGAGCCTCCACATCGCCCAACCTAGGGCACGGACCGGCCATGTCAACAGGAGGCGCCATCATTACCCTACCCCAAGCTGACTCAGGCTACGGGGAACAAGACCGACGTCCCATCTGGCTCGCTCCGCCTGATAAGTAATGATGGCGCCCCGCACGCTCTATGACGACGGCGGCTCTCAGCCCCCTTACGGAAGCAAGAGGACGTCACCAAGGACTCGACAGCCCCGACAGCTGTCCTTCCGCCAGGCTCCAGCGCTCCTCTGACGGCCACGACACCACACGAACTGGGTGCCACAACCTCTCCGGCTGCCGCGATGGCATGTACTTAGGGCGCTAGCTCTCCTCCGCTAGACACGTTAGCACTCTGCTACACCCCCATTGTACATCTGGATCCTCTCCTTGCGCCTATAAAAGGCCCTCTTACAGAGGGTTGGCCGCGCGGGGAAGAGGACGGGACTGGCGCTCGCGCGAGGCCGCTCGCTCCCCTCCCGCGTGGACGCTTGTAACCCCCTACTGCAAGCGCACCCGACCTGGGCGCGGGACAAACATGAAGGCCGCGGGATTTCCACCTCTCTCTCTCTCCGGCTGCCTCCCCCCTTCGTGCTCCATCTCGCGCCGACCCATCTGGGCTGGGGCACGCGGCGACATTTCACTCGTCGGCCCAGGGACCCCCCGGTCTCGAAACGCCGACAGTTGGCGCGCCAGGTAGGGGCCTGCTGCGTGTTGACGAACAGCTTCCCGTCAAGCTCCGGATGGGCAGTCTCCAGCAACCTTTCCAGCCCGGGACGGTGCTCCGTTCCGGGAGTCTTGAGTTCATGTCCCTCGACGACAACTACGACATGATACTCCTTCCCCCGCCGTGCGACAACGATAATGGCGGCCGACAGCCCGCCCGCCGGCGGCGGAATCGACGACGTCTTCCCCGTGCGGTGGAAGAACAACATTCGAGGTCACCCCGCCCTCTCCCCCGCCGACGGAGGAGGAGGCGGGGCAACCAAGGCCAAGCAGGAGGCAGCGCCTCGTCGGCTGTCGAGCGAGTCGACGGCGTCGGCGCGCCAACGGGGGGCACGTCGGGCCTCGACCTCGCGCCTGAGACGAAGACGAGTGCTGTCTCTCCGCAACGCGCCAATCCCAAGTAGACGGACGACGCCAGCATGCTCGCGAAGGACTTGCTGGGCGTCACCCTCGTACCTGAGACGACGGTGCAGTCCGTCCCTGACGTGACCCCGTCACCGCCCGTCGACCAAGAGGTACCCACTGATTCCCATCTCACGCCTTTTGGATTCAGCCTCGACCCGCCAAACGTCTTCGCTTTGGCGGGCGCTCTCGTAGAGGCGAGTCCAAACCCTCTGGGGTATCGTATGCGGTCGCCCTGGGACCGGCTGACGGACGCCTCGACCTACGGGCCCTCGGGGTCCGAGGAAGATGACGTGCCCGACTTCTGTTGGGACTTCTCCGGACTTGGTAACCCCAGTGTCATGCGGGATTTCATGACCGCATGCGACTACTGCCTTTCCGACTATTCTGGCGGTAGCCGCAGCCTCGGCGACGAGGACTGCGGCCCAAGTCGTGAATGTTTCCACGCCGATCTAGGGGTCCATCCGAAGGCAACCATCTTGGTATGCCGGAGAACGGTGATCTCCCTAGGCCTGTGCCTCACGTTGACATCCTACGGGAGCTAGCTGTGGTCCCCGTTCCGGCGGAGGGTCATGACCCACAGCTCGAGCAAATCCGCGGGGTGCAGGCCAGGCTCGACGAGGGAGCAGGAACACTTGAGCCGATTCGTCGGGACATCGAACAGGAATGAGCGGGCCAGCCTCCGGCCGGAGAAATGCGTCATCTACCCCAGGGTATCCAGCACCGCATTGCCGACGATGTCAGGATGAGGCCGCCACCCGCTTCCAGTGGAGTCGGCCAGAACCTGGCTGCAACAGCAATGCTTCTCCGCGCGATGCCGGAGCCATCAACCACCGAGGGGCAGCGAATCCAGGGAGAGCTCAAGAATCTCCTGGAGGGCGCCGTGGTCCGACGGGCCGAAAGCTCCGCCTCCCGAAGGCAGGGGTACCCCTCGGAACATCGCGCCGCGACTTCCCGATTCATGCGGGAAGCCTCGATCCACACCGGGCGCACGCGCAACACAGCGCCTGCGGCCCCGGGATGCCTCAGCAACGAGCACCATCACCGCGACCGTCGGGCCCACCTCGACGAGAGGGTGCGCCGAGGCTACCACCCCAGGCGTGGGGGACGCTACGACAGCGGGGAGGATCGGAGTCCCTCGCCCGAGCCACCCGGTCCGCAGGCTTTCAGCCGTGCCATACGACGGGCGCCGTTCCCGACCCGGTTCTGAACCCCGACTACTATCACAAAGTACTCGGGGGAGACGAGACCGGAACTGTGGCTCGTGGATTACCGGCTGGCCTGCCAGCTGGGTGGAACGGACGATGACAACCTCATCATCCGCAACCTCCCCCTGTTCCTCTCCGACACCGCTCACGCCTGGTTGGAGCACCTGCCTCCGGGGCTGATCTCCAACTGGGACGACCTGGTCCAAGCCTTCGCCGGCAATTTCCAGGGCACGTACGTGCGCCCTGGAAACTCCTGGGACCTCCGAAGCTGCCGACAGCAGCCGGGAGAGTCTCTCCAGGACTACATCCGGCGATTCTCGAAGCAGCACACCGAGCTGCCCAACATCACCGATTCAGATGTCATCGGCGCGTTCCTCGCCGGCACCACCTGTCGCGACCTGGTGAGCAAGCTGGGTCGCAAGACCCCCACCAGGGCGAGCGAGCTGATGGACATCGCCACCAAGTCCGCCTCTGTCCAGGAGGCGGTTGAGGCTATCTTCCGAAAGGACAAGCAGCCCCAGGGCCGCCCACCGGAAGATGCCCCCGAGGCGTCAACTCAGCGCGGCGCCAAGAAGAAAGGCAAGAAGAAGTCGCAAGCGAAACGCGACGCCGCCGACGCGGACCTTGTCGCCGCCGCCGAGTACAAGAACCCTCGGAAACCCCCGGGGGTGCCAACCTCTTCGACAAGATGCTTAAGGAGCCGTGCCCCTATCATCAGGGGCCCGTCAAGCACACCCTTGAGGAGTGCGCCATGCTTCGGCGCCACTTCCACAGGGCCGGGCCACCCGCGGAGGGTGGCAGGGCTCGCAACGACGACAAGAAGGAAGATCACCAGGCAGGAGAGTTCCCCGAGGTCCGCGACTGCTTCATGATCTACGGTGGGCAAGCGGCGAACGCCTCGGCTCGGCACCGCAAGCAAGAGCGTCGGGAGGTCTGTTCGGTGAAGGTGGCGACGCCAGTCTACCTAGACTGGTCCGACAAGCCCATCACCTTCGACCAAGCCGACCACCCCGACCACGTGCCGAGCCTGGGGAAATACCCGCTCGTCGTCGACCCCGTCATCGGCGATGTCAGGCTCACCAAGGTCCTCATGGACGGAGGCAGCAGCCTCAACATCATCTACGCCGAGACCCTTGGGCTCCTGCGTGTTGATCTGTCCTCGGTCCGGGTAGGCGCTGCGCCTTTCCACGGGATCATCCCCGAGAAGCGCGTCCAGCCCCTCGGACAACTCGACCTTCCCATCTGCTTCGGAACACCCTCCAACTTCCGAAGGGAGACCCTCACGTTCGAGGTGGTCGGGTTCCGAGGAACCTACCACGCAGTATTGGGGAGGCCATGCTACGTGAAGTTCATGGCCATCCCCAACTACACCTACCTCAAGCTCAAGATGTCGGGCCCCAACGAGGTCATCACCGTCGGCCCCACGTACCGACACGCGTTCGAATGCGACGTGGAGTGCGTGGAGTACGCCGAGGCCCTCGCCGAATCCGAGGCCCTCATTGCCGACCTGGAGAGCCTCTCTAAGGAGGTGCCAGACGTGAAGCGCCACGCCGGCAACTTCGAGCCAGTGGAGACGGTTAAGTCCGTCCCCCTCAACCCCAGCAGCGACGCCTCCAAGCAGATCCGGATCGGCTCCGAGCTCGATCCCAAATAGGAAGCAGTGTTCGTCGACTTTCTCCGCGCGAACGCCGACGTTTTCGCGTGGAGTCCCTCGGACATGCCCGGCATACCGAGGGATGTCGCCGAGCACTCGCTGGATATCCGAGCTAGAGCCCGACCCGTGAAGCAGCCTCTGCGCCGATTCGACGAAGAAAAGCGCAGAGCCATAGGCGAGGAGATCCACAAGCTAATGGCGGCAGGGTTCATCAAAGAGGTATTCCATCCCGAATGGCTTGCCAACCCTGTGCTTGTGAGAAAGAAAGAAGGGAAATGGCAGATGTGTGTAGACTACACTGGTCTAAACAAAGCATGTCCGAAGGTTCCCTACCCTCTGCCGCGCATTGATCAAATCGTGGATTCCACTGCTGGGTGCGAAACCCTGTCTTTCCTCGATGCCTACTCAGGGTATCACCAAATCAGGATGAAAGAGTCCGACTAGCTCGCGACTTCTTTCATCACACCCTTCGGCATGTACTGCTATGTCACCATGCCGTTCGGCTTGAGGAATGCGGGTGCGACGTACCAACGGTGCATGAACCATGTGTTCGGCGAACACATTGGCCGGACGGTCGAGGCCTACGTCGATGACATCGTAGTCAAGACAAGGAAAGCCTCCGACCTCCTTTCCGACCTTGAAGTGACATTCCGATGTCTCAAGGCGAAAGGCGTGAAGCTCAATCCCGAAAAGTGTGTCTTCGGGGTTCCCCGAGGAATGCTCTTGGGGTTCATCGTCTCCGAGCGGGGCATCGAAGCCAACCCAGAGAAGATCGCGGCCATCACCAGCATGTGGCCCATCAAGGACTTGAAAGGCGTACAGAGTCATGGGATGCCTTGCGGCTCTGAGCCGCTTCATCTCGCGCCTCGGCGAAAGAGGTCTGCCTCTGTACCGCCTCTTAAGGAAGACCGAGTGCTTCACTTGGACCCCTGAGGCCGAGGAAGCCCTCGGGAACCTGAAGGCGCTCCTCACGAACGCGCCCATCTTGGTGCCCCTCGCTGCCGGAGAAGCCCTCTTGATCTACGTCGCCGCGACCACTCAGGTGGTTAGCGCCACGATTGTGGTTGAGAGACGTGAAGAGGGGCATGCATTGCCCGTCCAGAGGCCAGTCTACTTCATCAGCGAGGTACTGTCTGAAACCAAGATCCGCTACCCACAAATTCAGAAGCTGCTATACGCGGTGATCTTGACGTGGCGGAAGTTGCGACACTACTTCGAGTCTCATCCGGTAACTGTGGTGTCATCCTTCCCCCTGGGGGAGATCATCTAGTGTCGAGAGGCCTCGGGTAGAATCGCAAAGTGGGCGGTGGAAATCATGGGCGAAACGATCTCGTTCGCCCCTCGGAAGGCCATCAAGTCCCAGGTCTTGGCGGACTTCGTGGCTGAATGGGTCGACACCCAGCTCCCAACAGCTCTGATCCAACCGGAACTCTGAACCATGTTCTTCGATGGGTCGCTGATGAAGACAGGGGCAGGCGCAGGCCTGCTTTTCATCTCGCCCCTCGGAAAGCACCTACGCTACGTGCTACGCCTCCACTTCCCGGCGTCCAACAATGTGGCTGAGTACGAGGCTCTGGTCAACGGGTTGCGCATCGCCATCGAGCTAGGGGTCCGACGCTCGCGGTGACTCGCAGCTCGTCATCGACCAAGTCATGAAGAACTCCCACTGCCGCGACCCGAAGATGGAGGCCTACTGCGATGAGGTTCGGCGCCTAGAAGACAAGTTCTACGGGCTCGAGCTCAACCACGTCGCCCGACGCTACAATGAGACTGTGGACGAGCAGGCTAAAATAGCCTCGGGGCGAACAACAGTTCCCCCGGACGTCTTCTCCCGAACCCTCCGTCAAGATCGACGACACGCCCAAGCCCGAGAAGGCCTCGGCCGATCCTAAGGCACCCTCGGCTCAAGCCGAGCTACCCTCGGCTTGGCCCGAGGCACCCTCGGCCCAGTCCGAGGCACCCTCGGCTCGGCCCGAGGCACCCTCAGCTCGGCTCGAGGCACCCTCGGTTCAGCCCGAGGTACCCTCGGCCCCCGAGGGTGAGGCACTGCGCGTCGAGGAGGAGCGAAGCGGGGTCACGCCTAATCGAAACTGGCAGACCCCGTACCTGCAATATCTCCACCGAGGAGAGCTACCCCTCGACCGAGCCGAAGCTCGGCGGTTGGCGCGACGCGCCAAGTCGTTTGTCTTGCTGGGGGATGGGAAGGAGCTCTACCACCGCAGCCCCTCAGGCATCCTCCAGCGATGCATCCCCATCGACGAAGGTCAGGAGCTCCTACGAGAGATACACTCGGGGGCTTGCGGCCATCACGCAGCACCTCGAGCCCTTGTTGGAAACGCCTTCCGACAAGGTTTCTACAGGCCGACGGCGGTGGCCGACGCCACTAGAATTGTCCGCACCTGTGAAGGGTGTCAGTTCTACGCGAGGCAGACCCACCTGCCCGCTCAGGCTCTGCAGACGATACCCATCACCTGGCCTTTTGCTGTGTGGGGTCTGGACCTCGTCGGCCCCTTGCAGAAGGCACCCGGGGGCTACACGCACCTCTTGGTCGCCATCGACAAATTCTCCAAGTGGATCGAGGTCCGACCCCTAAACAGCATCAAGTCTGAACAGGCGGTGATGTTCTTCACCAACATCATCCATCGCTTTGGGGTCCCGAACTCCATCATCACCGACAACGGCACCCAGTTCACCAGCAGAAAGTTCCTGGACTTCTGTGAGGATCACCACATCCGGGTGGACTGGGCCGCCGTGGCTCACCCCATGACGAATGGGCAAGTAGAGCGTGCCAACGGCATGATTCTACAAGGACTCAAGCCTCGGATCTACAACGACCTCAACAAATTCGGCAAGCGATGGATGAGGAACTCTCCTCGGTGGTCTGGAGTCTGAGGACAACGCCAAGCCGAGCCACGGGCTTCACGCCGTTCTTTCTAGTCTATGGGGCCGAAGCCATCTTGCCCACAGACCTAGAATACGGTTCCCCGAGGACGAGGGCCTACGCCGACCAAAGCAACCAAGCTAGTTGAGAAGACTCGCTGGACCAGCTGGAAGAGGCTCGGGACATGGCCTTACTACACTCGGCACGGTACCAGCAGTCCCTGCGACGCTACCACGCCCGAGGGGTCCGGTCCCGAGACCTCCAGGTGGGCGACCTGGTGCTTCGGCTGCGACAAGACGCCCGAGGGCGGCACAAGCTCACGCCTCTTTGGGAAGGGCCGTTCGTCATCGCCAAAGTTCTGAAGCCCGGAACGTACAAGCTGGCCAACAGTCAAGGCGAGGTCTACAGCAACGCTTGGAACATCCAACAGCTACGTCGCTTCTACCCTTAAGATGCTTTCAAGTTGTTCGCATACCTCGTTCCCACGCAAAGTTTAGTCATCAAGGAAGGGTCAGCCTTGCATCGGCAAAGCCCGACCCTCCCTCGGGGGCTAAAAGGGGGGAACCCCCTCTGCATCGAAATTTTCCTCGAAAAAAGATCCTTTCTGCCAGAATGTCTTTCGTGCTTTTCGACTACTTCGAAAGTGGATCCTGAAAACGGCGGAGTACACGTAAGCAGCCAAGGCTGACCGAGCCGAGGGACTCCTACGCCTCCGGGATACGGATACCTCACTCATCACCTTCTGCGATAAGTAACTCGCGTTCGGATAAGTGTTTCCACGGACCGAACAAGTCTTCACGCTCGAAAGCTCTTCTGCCGAAGCGATTCTTTGGGCCTTCTCGACTGCGTCGGTGACATAACCCCATGCACGGGCAAGAACGCGCGTAAGCGGCAAGGCCGACCGAGCCAAGGGATTCCTACGCCTCCGGGATACAGATACCTCACTCATCGCCTCCCATGAAAAGCAACTCTCGCTCGCACAGACAATTCTGTTACCGACGAAAAAGTCCAGATACTCGAAGCAAGAGGAAAAGAAGCGCAGCTTTACAACATGACGATGGTGTGTTTGGGCCTCGGCGGCCGCAGAAAACACACGCTACAAGATACTCCGATCCTGCAGGCTCGGATCTTGATAGTCGAAGGGACCAGCAGCACCCTCGGCGTCAACTACACCTTCGGCGGGGTCCGACCTAGCCTCGGACGGCGACGCAGTCCGAGGATCTCCACTCTGAAGGACGACGTCATCATCACGCCCGGGCCATCGCCGCCAGGGTCTTCTCCAAGAATCCGGCTCGAGCAGGCGGCTCGGCTGGTCACCCCGAGGCCTCGGCCAGCTGTCCCCCGAAGACATCAGCCCGGCCCGAGGCCTCGGCAGATCAACTCCGGCGTCGGTCCCGCTAACGGACGACCCGACAAGGCTCCGGCCGACCAAGTCTTCTTTTTGAGCCAACTCTGCCTCTATCCGTGCTGACACCGCTACCCCTGGCTTCGGCTCATCGAAGAGCGGCCGAGGGGTTCCTTTAACTAAGCAAGAGAAGCCTCGGACAGCAAGGCCGACCGAGCCGAGGGACTCCTACGCCTCCGGGATACGGATACCTCACTCGTCACCTTTGCACGGGGCGACTCACGCTTGGTGAAGCGGTTCAGACAACCAACAGGCGAGTCTTAGTGCTCGAAAATGAGGAAAAAACACGGCTCCGCGCCAAAAATACATACACGTTCAGGCCCCGACAGCCACAATGAACAAAACACCGGCATTCAAGGTGCCATCACAAACGGAACTCCGGTTCCGTCCCCGCGGGTATGAACAACCTCCACACCGCGGAGCCTGCGGGGCGACAAGTTCCGGGCGACTCGCCAGCGACCCCTGCAGCAGCAGCTATGGTCCCAGGACGGACGCGGCGACCAGAAGGCCCTCGTTCGCGTCCCCGCTCAAGGGACGCGAACCAGACATCAAAGCCAAAGAGCGGGCCGCTCCAAAGCGCACCGGCAGGTCCTCGCTCCCGTCCTCGCCACGAAAACGAGGAAGAGGGCGGAATGTTGCATCCTAGCTGGGCAGCAACAGTTCGCCTTCCCCGGCATGGCTGGAGGACGCCTCCTCCGTAGAGTTGGAGGATGGTTTCCACCACCAGAAGCTGGAAGAGGAGGTGGCCAGCCGACCCGTGCGGGAGGTAGAGCCCCGGCTCGCCTCGCTCTCCGCCCCAGCAAGGATGATGAACATCCTTGAAGCTGAGGGCAGGACCAAGATCGCAGCCCGGCTTGCTTCTCCCCATCCAGGGGCTGGTGGTCACCGTCTCGGGTGACCACCGGCGAGGGGATGCAGCCGGGCTGCGTGATGAAAATCCTTGAAGCCGAACGATGGCTGAAAGGTACCAACCCCCACAGAGTTGCGTTCCTCCAACGACAAGGCGGAAGGATTGCGGGTGTCCCCCATCCGGGGGCTCGAAAGGTGGAAAGACACGACGCATAGGGGAGCGCGAAGACATGGTCGCCTTTCAAGGGGGTCACCCTCCTTTTAAAGGCGACTCTCCCTACTTGTGTCCCCAGCCGTCGTAGGCTGAGTCTTCTCCAACACACTCCAAGGTCCTCCCCTACGGCGCGGGGGCTGGGTCCCACGCGTCATGCAAGCTGGCCCAGAGCAGAAGAAGCCAAACCGCCGCGCGCGGTGCATGCAACCGCCCAGCGGCTACAAGCATTCCTCCGCTTTCGCCCAGACTAGCGGGCGAAAGGGCGGGCAGCCATGCAGGCGGCATGCAACCGCGCCAAGTGGGCACACCCCTCCGACTTCCAACGCACTCAGCATGGGGGCCCACGCGTCATGCAACCGGCGCGCCGGCTGCTACGTGCAGGCAACTCCATCGTCACTTGCGCCACTGCCACGCCTCCTCGACTGCGGAACCAGTACCGCGACTCGAGGCAACCCTGCGTACGACCCAGCAGTGCCAGCCAGGCGCGACGGTCAATACGGCCAAAAAGGGGCCGACAGTAATGGCGGTGGCAGGCGGGCAGGAGCAGCGGTCACGTCGTCAGCCAAGCTCACGTCACCTCGTGGGACAGCGAGAGAACCCTCTCTCACGACGTGAAGACGGCGTGCCCGTGTTCCGTTCCTCGAACGGCTCGCGCACGCGCAACGGCTGCCTCACGAACCACTCGCCCCGTCGCATTAACCCCGCGGCGGGACAGGCGGCGCCTTTGGCAGGGGAAGCGAGCGACGCTTCACCTTCGCCATAATGACCGCGTCAAAAAAGGTACGCCACGTCATTCGATTTCGTATCCTTTTCCTTTTCCTCTTTCTCTCTCTTACAACAGAGACCGGGAAAGGGGGATACCCCGAAAAGGATCCTTCTCCGTGAAGGAAACAGGCTCCGAGCCTCCCTACTGATCATAGGTTCAAAGGCTGGCCCCTCGGAGGGGTTTATTAGCCGCCTCAGAGCGCGTGGGCTCCACACCCACTACTGGTCAGAGGTTCGAAGGTCGGCCCCTCGGAAGGGTTCAACGGCCGCCTCAGGCCACTCGGGCTCCGCGCCCACTACTGATCAGGGGTTCGTAGGCTGGCCCTCGAAGGGTTCACAGCCGCCTCAGACACAGAGCGAGGGATGACCATGGGTACGTTCGAGACATAACCAAGGCTCGGGCTACGCTCCCGAGGTACCCTAGGACATTTCCGAGACCGGTGGGAACGATCTTGTAACGGAATCCCATCAGAGGGAGGCATCGAGCCCTCGGACCCCGTCGACAGGGGACCGGGTCAGGCAGATCACCCACAGGTACTTTTGAGCGCGCCTCCGGGCCTCTAGCCGACCCCTAACAAATGGGGCACGGGCGTCCACTCGGATTACCCGCCAACAGCTCACCGGAGACACCATGTTCGGCGCCCTCCGAGGGCAACATGGCGCTTTCCCCCCTCCTCCTTGTGAAAAGGCGACGCAGGGGCGTATGTAAAAAAGTCGAGTCTGTCCTTGACCGTCCTCTCGCCCTGTGCAGAGGCTCGAGGGCTGCTCTCGCAAACCCGGCTCCGGCCAAACCGTTGACAGTGTCAACATACCAGCCCGAGAACTTGGGACCCGACCGTGCACCCGGGCTACGACCAGCTCGCATGAGGGAACGACCAGACCAGCCGAAGCATTGCGCGAGGCATTAAGACCTCGAAGGAGTCAAACCACTCCTCCGAGGCCTCGGGGGCTACACCCGGCGGATGCGCTCGCGCGCACCCACTGGAACAAAACGCAACCGAGAAAGGCTGGTCCCCTTGCAAAAAAGTGCGACAAAAGCCTCCAAGCGAGTGTTAACACTCCCTTCGAGGCTCGGGGGCTACTGTCGGGGACCATAATTAGGGGTACCCTCAAGACTCCTAATTCTCAGCTGGTAACCCCCATCAGCACAAAGCTGCAAAGGCCTGATGGGTGCGACTAAGTCAGGGATCGGTCCATTCGAGGGACTCGATCACGCCTCGCCCGAGCCCAGCCTCGGGCAAGGGCAGCCGACCCCGGAGGATCCACGTCTCGCCCGAGGCCCCCCTCCAGCAACAGACACACCTTCGGCTCGCCCAAGGCCTAGTCTTCACCAAGAAGCAACCTTGGCCAAATCGCCGCGCCAACCGACCAAATCGCAGGGGCATTTAATGCAAAGGTGGCCTGACACCTTATCCTGACATGCGCCCTCCAGACGACAAAGCCGAAGTGACCGTAGTCACTTCGCCGCTCCACTGACCGGTCTGACAAGAGGACAGCGCCGCCTGCGCCGCTCCGACTGCTGTGCCACTCGATAGAGTGAGGTTGATGTTGGAACTTGCTCTCAGTTGCAAGGGGATCCAACGAGGGTGAACAGTGACGGTAACAGGGTTCTCACGCAAGATGGCAATAGCTCTGTTAATCTAGCCTCTCTAGGGCACTGTGCGGGGGTATTTATAGGTATCTGAGTGCCCAGCGTCTCGTGTTAAGGACGCATGTGCCCTCAGACACCTAGGTTATCACCAGAATATTCCCATAAAGCGGGGTTACAGACTGTAATTACAGAGGCGCCTTTACAAATTAGGCTTGTAACACACAGCGACCACGCAGGGCCTGTTACAATGGGCCGGATCACACGTGGGCCTCCATGCTGGACGAGGCCGCACGGTGGGATGACCTCGTCATAGGTCTTCGTCCGATGTTGTATGGAGCGAAGGGTGTCCTTGCCCGTTGTCTTGTCTCCGCTGGACCAACGACCACGGCGAAGGCCTCGAGCGAAGGGTGGCGTCTTCGCCTTCGCCCCAACAGTTGCCCTCCGAGGGACCAGTTCGACTAAGTCATCTGGTGCCGAAGACGTCGCTAGATGGTGGAGACGCTGCCCTCGCTCGAAGTGGTTCCGCGGGGGTTTTTGACATGACCGTTGATTGACACCGTACTGTTGGACTGCGGGTTTCCCGAAGCGCCGTGCCCTGTGTATAAAAGGGGGCGGGGGGCAGCGCGTTTTGAACTTTATCCTTCCGCGCTCCGTGAAAACCCTAGCCGCCTTTTCCACCGTCTCGCTGCTCGCCTGCCCTCCTTGCTCTTGTTCGCCGGAGCTCTGGCTCGAGTGAAGCAAAACGCCCGCCGCCGCCGACGGTACGTTGCGATGCCGACCTCTTCTTCTTCTGCTGCCGCTACGCCGCCGGCCGACGCATTGTCTGAGGAAACGCTGAGTACTGTGGCGGTGGAGGAGTTGCGCGCCGGCGATACGGTGGATTTTGGTGTGTCGCGGATGTCGTCGGTCCGCGTGCAAGATATGCAGCGGCTGGGTTACTTTGGCGGCGGAGTCGCTCGTGTCCCGGGGACGGAGGAAGTCCCCGAGCCGGAGAGCGAGTTGGTTGTGTTCGAGGCGTTCTTCGCCGCCGGTCTCCGCCTGCCTGCGCACCGATTTGTTGGAGAAGTCCTGCGCAGATTTAATGTTCAGATCCATCAGTTGACTCCGAATGTCGTGGTGGCTCTGTCGAAGTACGTCTGGGCGATGACATCGTACGGCGGACAGGCATCAGTCGAAGTCTTCACGAAGTACTATTGCCTGCACTGGCAGAAGAGGATGATTGGAGATGAAGTTGCCCAGTTTGGGTCCTGTACATTTACGCCGAAGACCGGCAAGACCACGATGGAGGTAGTTGAGTTGGTTCCTTGCGCCCGCAACAAGTGGGGCAATTGGAATGAGTTTTGGTTTTACGTCGTGGAGGGTATAGTCGAAGACCATCCGGGGCTCCCCGTGTCCGAGATGTGTTCGCATCTTTACTCAGCATACCCGCCTTTTGAAGTGGCGGAGGATGATGCGAACGAAGGGGCCCTTCGGTGCGCCGCCGGCCTAAGCAGCGGGCGCGATTTGGTTGAGGAATTTGTGGCGTACGGGGTATGGCCTTTGGCGCATGGCTGGGCGTTGGGCGAAGTGTGCCCTCGCCAGATGCCTTCCCATGGTGGGAAGCTTGTGCGAAGTCCTGCCTTCGCGCTTGATCTGCATAGCCGCGATCCGGCCGCCTTTGTGCGTGAGGCGGAGGATGGGGCGGTGCGGATCGTTGGTCGGTACGTGCCGAGGACAGAGGGCCAGCGTAGCTGGGATATTCGCGGGTCGAATGACCGCTTGAACAGGGTTTTTGAGTTGAATCGTCTGCCATATGGCGGTTATCCCGGCCAAGACGATGTGGATCGTCGCGGGAAGAAACCGGTGGTAGAGTCTGGAGACGACCCCGCGCCGGCGGCCGCCCCGTCCTCTAAGAAGAGGAAACTAGGTACTGCTATGGAAGGACTTGGGGTTTCCGATGGTTTTGCTAGAGAATTGATGAGGACATGCGCGGCCCCGGGGGGAAGGATGTCTTCGCCCGAGCTCCGGGAGTCTTCGGCGCGTATGCTGAGGGTTACCGGGGGTTGGTGGCCTAAGAATGTTCCTATCCCCCGCGCGGCCGGCGAGGACTTTTTTACATCTCGTATGGTTCGTGAATAGAAAGTGTTTCCTTACGGGCGGAATATTGCTGCTGTTGTGTCGGCAGTGATGGACAAGGATCGCCAGGGAGCTGCACAGAAGCGTCTGGCGGTCGTCAGGCTTCATGAAGCCAGGCCGAAAAGGCAGCGGGGGGCTGCGAAGGCTGCTGCCCCCGGCGGAGGCAAGCCGCCGCTGGCGGCGAAGTCGGCCGTCCCTGCATCCAGCAAGGCGCCGGAGGCTGCGGCTGTCGCCGGTGGTTCCAAGTCTGCGAAGGCTGCACCGGCGTCCAGCAGGGTGCCGGAGGCCGCGAAGGCGGCCCGAGAGTTGCCGCCGCCGGGCAAGCGCGTTGCCTACTTCGCCACCGACATTAGCGTGGACGACTATCTTGTTGGTAAGCCGTTGGCTCGATTTTTTTTAATTTGTTGATACGTCGCAGGGTCGGGCGAAGGCCAACTCGTCGTTGTTCCGCCTGCCGCGGCGACCACGGCGGCTGCCGTAGTGCCAAAGGCGAAGGGCGGTGCCCTTAGTGCCGCCGGGGAGATGCCGGCGCTCGCTGCTGTCAGGGACGAGGCGGGCGCTGTGTCCCGCCGGTTGAAGGAGATGAAGGAGGCACTAAGTCAGGTACATTGAGCTAGACTTCGGGTTTTTTTTATTGGCTTCGTTGGGGGCTGTGGTCTTACGTGTGTTTTGCAGGCGGCTGACTTCGCAGACCGCGCGGCGTCGGGGGCCCTCACGGCAGTTGTGTCTGCCGAAGTCGAGAGACTTCGGACGCAACATGCTGACGCCGTCCGGGAAAAATCGGCCGCCAACAGTAAGTGCCGCAAGCAGGCGGACAAGGTGGCCGCGCTGGAGGGGGAGAAGACTGACCTCCGGCGCCAACTGGCGGAGGAGAGGAGGGAGGTCAATGAGGCCCTCGCCAAGGCGCAGGCTGCGCTGGTGGAGGCCAATTTGGCGCGGGTGGAGGGCAGTCTTGCCAGGGAGCGCGCCGAGCAGCTGGAGGAGCGGCTCAATGCCCTGCAGAGCCGTGTGGAGAGGGCCGAGGCTGAGCGGACGCGCAAACAGCTTATGGATTCATACCATGAGCTGGGCGCGCGGATCGCTGACTTCGAAGTGCCGGACCGAGAGCCCGGACTTCGCTGCCTAGAGTGGGTACAGGAGTAGTTGCTGGCACTCCCCACTATCGTGGAGGGGTTCATGTCTTATGCCTCCCTGGTCACCTGTGAGGGGGCGATGAATGCGCTCTCTCGCGAAGGGTGCCGGCACTATGAGGTCTTCGACCAAGCTGATGAGGATTTCGAGCGTGATATCTACAAGGTTGAGGACCCTATAGTGAAGGAATCCGCCGGAGCCATCTACGACTGGATGTGGGGCCCGCACGGTCGAGAGGTGGTCAGGGAGCGGGCCGAGACGGCGAGGGGTCAGGTAACGTTTGGCTTTTGTTTGATGTTTGTTGGATGTGGGCTATGTATGGGTTTGCTGAATTTGTGTGTTGTGTCTCAGGCGGCGCGTGGCGAGAGGGTGGATGACTATGGGGCTTTGAACAGCGTGCTGCCTGACCCGGAGTCGAACCCGGCGGAGGCTGTGTCCGAGGCCGCCCTGGAGCCGCCCCCGGAAACCTCCGAAGGCGCTCCTGATGCCCCCGCAGCCGCTGCGGCCGGTGGAGGCCCGCCCCCGGAGACCGCCGAAGGCGCTCCTGATGCCCCCGTAGCCGCTGCGCCGAGGGCTGAGGATCCTGTGGCGGTGGCGGCGGAGGCTACAGCGGAGGCGACAGCGGAGGCTCCCTCGACGGCTGGGTCTTCGCAGGTGGCGTAGTGGGTGTGGGTAGTTAGGGAATTTTGGATATGTTGCTGAATCTTGGTTGCTGCGCAGGTTCAAGGTTTTGGGCCTGCGCACGCAAAAGCCACTGCTAATTTTTTGGCGGCTTCGACCGTGGGTGATGGTAATAAATCGGATGGGTCTGCATCTGAGTTTTCTGATTTTGGTGACTCTGGGAGCTCGGTTGAGTGGACTGAGGAGTCGTCGGATGAGGACTTGGACTACTTCGCGGCCTTGGATGTGGCAGCGGCGGAGCCTTCACCGCACGCTGCGGATGCAGAAGATGTGCCTGGTCCGAGTACTGGGCGTAGGCGGCGAAGGGCGGTTGCGAAGCATAGAGTGAGTGGGGCGGAGGGCGGTCGGCTTCGTGTGAGTAGGGCTGGCCGGCAAGAATTGTTGTCCTTGCCGGCCGCCGTGAGTACAGGTGAGGGGGAATTGCGAAGTCTTTTTGCGGGTGAGGAGCTTAGGATAAAGTTGCTTAACTATAGGGAGATGGGAATTATTCCGAAGGTTGAGCCGATGTAGAGTGTTATGCCCTCGCTTGTACATGTGTAATGGCTTGTATGATGAAGTTGTGTGCCCTCGCACATTCGGCTATGCTCGCGAAGGCGTTACGTACTTGGTCAGGTGTAATTGTTATGCTAGACTGGTGCGCATGTAGTCGGTCTTTGCGCGGACAGTTTGGTGTGGTCGTTTTCGCTTTTGTTACGCTTCGTCTGGCTGTGCCTTCGGGCAACTGTTGCACGGATAGTCTCCATGGTAGACTTCGGTTTTTCGCACTTTGTTGTGCTAGTCCGGCTGCACCCTTAGGCGACTTCTGCACGGATAGTCTTCGCAGTAGACTTTGGTTTTTTGCACTTGTTGTGCTAGTCCGGCTGCACCCTTAGGCGACTTCTGCACGGATAGTCTTCGCGGTAGACTTTGGTTTTTCGCACTTGTTGTGCTAGTCCAGCTGCACCCTTAGGCGACTTCTGCACAGATAGTCTTCGCGGTAGACTTTGGTTTTTCGCACTTGTTGTGCTAGTCCGGCTGCACCCTTAGGCGACTTCTGCACGGATAGTCTTCGCGGTAGACTTCGATTTTTCGCACTTGTTGTGCTAGTCCAGCTGCACCCTTAGGCGACTTCTGCACGGATAGTCTTCGCGGTAGACTTTGGTTTTTCGCACTTGTTGTGCTAGCCCGGCTGCACCCTTAGGCGACTTCTGCACGGATAGTCTTCGCGGTAGACTTTGGTTTTTCGCACTTGTTGTGCTAGTCCGGCTGCACCCTTAGGCAACTTCTGCACGGATTTGTCGCACGCGAGGATGGCTAGCGCTGAGCCTCGCGGTGACTTTGTATTGGTCGAATGTCGAAGACCGTCGTCGCGGTCTTTTTTCGACGCATGTTTTTGCGGGGGATTTTTCACTTGTATATTACATGGCTCCGCCTCGTTAAAAACCTCACCCCCCGGGAGGAAAAGAGTGCGGACCAGAATAAAATTGTTTTTGCAAATTGCAAGGACGAATCGGCCCTGATGAGTCAAACAAAAAATTTGTGGAGATTGTCGATGTTCCAGGAGTGCTCCAGGTCTTCGCCGTTTAGCGTTGCGAGCCTGTAAGCGCTGGGGGAAGCTTTCGTCTTGACAATGAAGGGGCCCTCCCACTTGGGCTCCAGCTTGCCCCTAGACTCTGTCCGAGCTGTTCGGACGAGTACGAGGTCCCCTTCGCTGAATTCCCTTGGGATGACTGTGTGGTCGCGCCATGCTTTTGTCTGGGCTTGGTATTTATTTAGAGCCTGTAAGGCGAAGACTCGGTCTCCATTGATGAGATCCTTCGAAGTGGGCTCGTCCACGTCGGGGACAGCTGACGGAACTGTTCGCGGGGACCCATGCTTTATTTCTTGTGGGGTCATGGCCTCCGATCCATATAGAAGGCGGAAAGGAGTGAACCCGGTCGCCCTGCATTCAGTCGTGTTTAGCGCCCAGACCGCCTCGGGTAATAAATCGGTCCACCTGCCCTTTTTTCGTCGAGGAGCATCTTCTTGACAGCTGTGAAGATTTTTCCATTGGCGCGTTCCACAACTCCGTTGGACTGCGGGTGATAGACTGAGGCGAAGGCAAGCTTGGTGCCAATGGAGAAGCAAAAATCCTTGAAGTCTTGGCTGTCAAACTGCTTGCCGTTGTCAACTGTTAGTTCGGACGGTACTCCGAAGCGACAAACAATGTTTTGCCAAAAGAATTTTTGGGCAGTCTTTGATGTTATTGTGGAAACAGCCCTTGCCTCGATCCATTTGGTGAAGTACTCGACAGCGACGAAGGCGAACTTAAGGTTCCCCTGAGCCGTGGGCAGGGGCCCAACAATGTCCAGGCCCCAGCGCTGGAGGGGCCATGTGTGGGCGATCAACTTTGTAAATTGCGAGGGGCTGCCTGATCGAGGAGAAAACTTCTGGCAGGCTTCGCAGGACCTTGTGACCCGATTTGCGGCGCAGATCATTGCGGGCCAGTAAAAACCTTGGCGGATCACCTTAGCAGCTAGGGCCCTTGGCCCTGCGTGTGAGCCGCAGGTACCACTGTGGACTTCGCGTAGGATCTGGACGCCTTCAGTTTCGGTGACACATTTAAGCATTGGCTGACTGACCCCCTTCTTGTAGAGTTGGCCCTCAATCAGTGCGAAGTCCCGGCTTCGATGTTTGAGGCGCTTGGCCTCGCTGATGTCGGTTGGATGATAGAACCCCTGTAGGAACAGGGTTATTGGTGCCCGCCAGTCTTCGGTCATGATGAGGTTGACTATGCGGTGGCCCTCGCTGTCATTGGTTATTTGGAGCCCTTCGGGGCTCCGGACGGCTGGTGTGCCGATGACATGGTAGAACACGTCGGAGGGCAGGGACTCGCCTCTGGCGGCAGCCTTGGCCAATGCGTCGACCTCTTCATTCTTGGCCCGGTCCACATGCTGCAAGGTGAATCCCTTGAATTGTCTCTCGAGACTTCGGATGGCCGCGAGGTATTGCATGAGTGCGGGGTCTTTTGCTGCATAGTCTTTCTCGACCTGGCCGGCAACTACCTTGGAGTCTGTTCTGATGATGCAGGTGGTGACCCCAAGGGCCCTCAGCTTGCAGAGGCCGAGGATGACTGCTTCGTATTCTGCTATGTTATTTGTGCATCTGTCAGATTCCAGAGCGAAGCTGAGGTGTGTTGCATATCTGTGCTTGACCCCGGCTGGTGAGGTGATGACTGCAGCGGTGCCTGCCCCCGCATGGCACCATGCGCCGTCGCAGTGGATCGTCCAAACCTTCTCTGCGAACGGGTCCGGCTGTGTTATTGGCCCAGTCCAGTCGACGACGAAGTCTGCCAGGACTTGTGACTTGATGGCTGTCCTGGGCTCGAAATTGATGTGGTAGCCGGAGAGTTCGGCCGCCCAGTTGGCAATCCTCACCGATGCTTCCGGGTTTCTGAACAATTCGCCGAGTCCTCTGTCCGAGGTGACTCGGACCTTAAATGCTTCAAAATAATGGCGCAATTTGCGCGAAGACATAACAACTGCGTAGGCAATCTTCTCCAGTTCTGTCATGTTACATTTGGACGGTGCCAGCACTTCGGAGACGTAATAAACTGGGCACTGCCTGATCATGCCCTCAACTGTCTGCTCCTGCACCAGTGCCGCGCTGACTGCATGAGGCGAAGCCGCAATATAGAGTAATAGTGGTAGCGAAGAGTCGGGGCTTGTTCTGGTCCCCACGCGATAGGTACTGTTTTAATGAGGCGAAGGCCGCTGCCTGCTCTGGTCCCCACGCGAAGTCTTTTGCGCCACGGAGTGTTTTTAGGAAAGGAAGACTTCGCTCAGCGGATCTGGAGATGAATCTGTTGAGGGCGGCCAATCTGCCCGTCAGGCGCTGGACGTCTCTGGCGGACTGCGGAGGCATCATGTTTATGATGGCCTAAATTTTAGTTGGGTTGGCCTCGATGCCGTGGTGTGATACCAGGTAGCCCAATATTTTGCCTTGGCGAACGCCGAAGACGCACTTTTCTGGGTTTAGGCGGAGTCGTGCGTCTCGCATGTTTGCGAATGTCTCGGCGAGGTCAGCGAGATGGTCCTCCTTGCTCTTGCTGGCGACGACGATGTCGTCCACGTATGTGAATATATTTCTGCCAACTTGCCCTTCGAGCACTGTCTTGGTAAGCCTGGAGAAGGTGGACCCGGCGTTCTTGAGTCCCTCCGGCATTCTGATGAAGCAATATGTGCCGAAGGGTGTGATAAAGCTGGTGCTAGCCTTGTCTTCCTCCTTCATGTATATCTGGTGGTAACCGGAGAAGCAGTCGAGGAGTGACATGACTTCGCATCCGGCCGCGCTATCGACAATTTTGTCGATCCGCGGCAACGGGAAGTTGTCCTTTGGGCAGGCCTTGTTGAGACTGGTGAAGTCGATGCACATTCGCCACTTCCCGCTCCTTTTCTGCACCATCACAATGTTGGAGAGCCACGTGGGGTAAGCCACCGGCTCGATGAATTTGGCTTCCAGGAGGCGGTGCACCTCTGCCTTGGCGGCCTCTGCCTTCTCGTTGGACATTTTGCGAAGCCGCTGTTTTTTCGGTCTCACCGAAGGGTCAATTCCCAAGCTGTGCTCAATTATGGATCGGCTGACCCCGACCAGGTCGAGGGCTGACCAGGCGAAGACATCTTTGTTCTTGGACAGGCAGCAGAGGAGTTTCTCCTCTTCATGCGAAGTGAGGTCTTCGTTGATAGTGACTGTCTGCTTGGGCGTGGCCTGGTCGAGGGGGACAGTCTTGGTCTCGTCGTTGCTCTGCAACTGTGCCTTGTCGTGCTCTCTGTCGGTTGGGCTGACGGACGCAGGGACCTCGCGCTGGGCCGTGAGGCAGTGCACGTTTCTTTGTCCGAGGACGAAGTCCCGCTCTATGTTGCGTGCGGTCTGTTGATTGCCGTAGACCGCAATGGCGCCTAATGGACCTGGTATCTTCATGCACAGGTACAGTCCGTGGATAGCTGCCTCAAACTTGTTGATGGAGCCCCGGCCCATGATGGCGTTGTACGGATATACCATATCCACAATATCAAAGGTCACTTGCTCACTTCGGGCATTGGGTGCTACACCGAAGGAGAGAGGCAGCTCTATTTTGCCGACAAGAAAAGTGCCCTTGCCGCCTGTTGGGACCATGCTTCGTCGCCGAAGGTCCTGCAGGAAGAAACAGCTTTGGCTGAAGCTGTCTGCACGTGATGATCGAAGGTTGCTGTTCATGAAGCTTCGGAGTTACGAACCGACTTAAAAGTAGAATGACCTTTTAGTCCATAAGTGTTTGAATCATTGTTGTAAACTTTTATGAGGGGCATGATTGTAATTCCTCACAGGCTGTGTCTTGTGCCTATAAATAGTGGACAGTATTCCTTTACTGTTCACGCATTCCTGTAATTGCAATCGCACCACTCGGGAATCAATCTTTGCCAAGGAAGAGGTATAAATGTATCTAATACTTTGAATACATTAAGTTGATATAATATGAAAGTGATGTTGTTCATTTATAATTTATTTGTCTTTGATGCTTCATATTTCGTATTATTTTATATAATCTATTAGAGTTCAATTACGAAGATTTAACCTTCGTAATTGTATCGTCTTTAACCTTCGTCCGAAGTTCATTAATCCTTAAAGGAATAATGCTTCATTAGACGAAGGACATTAACATTTAACATTTTATGTTGCCTTGTTCTTAATTCATAGCATTTGAGAACAAGTCCCCAACATTGGCGCCCACCTCCGGTGAACTCACTTCCACTTTTCTGAGCTGATGGCTTCGTTCAAAATTCAAGCTGGAGCTGCTTCGGTTCCGAAGCTGGTACTCCCGATAACGGGCGGTTCATGTTCAGAACCAGCCAACAAGAAACAGAAGAAGGAAGCACAGAGAAGGATACAACATGTCGGGGTGCAAGGACCCTTCATCAAGTCAAGATGGTCTCACATTCCTATTATCTTCTCCCAAGAGGACCTTCAACTCAAGGATTACCCACACAATGATGCTATGGTTATCTCTTGTGTTATCAAAGGATTTCTTGTCCACAATGTTTTGGTTGATACAGGCAGTGCAGCTGATATCATATTTGCTAAGGCCTTCAGACAGATGCAAGAGCCCGAAGATAAAATTCTTGATGCCACACATCCCCTCTGCGGCTTCGGAGGAAGGCAGATTGTAGCACTCGGCAAAATCTCAATGCCAGTGGCCTTCGGATTCATCAACAACACAAGGACTGAGCAAGTTATGTTTGATATTGTTGACATGGAGTACCCTTACAATGCAATCATTGGTCGTGGTACTCTTAATGCCTTCGAAGCAATTCTACATCCAGCTTATCTTTGCATGAAGATACCTTCGGACCAAGGGCCCATTGCTATTCATGGAAGTCAAGAAGCTTCCAGAAGGGCCGAAGGAAATTGGACAGACTCAAAAGCAATCCATAATATAGATGGAACTGAAGCTTGTGAGCAATACAAGTTCAGAAGGGAAAAAGCTGCTTCGGCTGACCAGCCGAAACACATGCTCTTGTGTGAGGATATAGCAGAGCAGAAGGTGCTATTGGGATCTCAATTGTCCGAAGAGCAGGAGAAAACCTTGATAAGGTGTTTGTTCAACAATAAAGATGTTTTTGCTTGGTCAGCTAATGATCTTTGCGGAGTTAACAGGGATGTTATTGAGCACTCACTCAATGTTGATCCATCCTTCAGACCCAGGAAACAGAGCCTTCGGAAGATGTCTGATGATAAGGTCGAAGGTGCTCGGAATGAAGTGAAACGACTCCTCAGTGCTGGAGTTATTAGAGAGGTAGAATACCCATAATGGTTGGCTAACACTGTTATGGTGAAGAAGGCCAATGGTAAATGGAGAATGTGCATCGATTTTACTGATCTCAATAAGGCCTATCCGAAGGATGAGTTTCCATTGCCAAGGATAGATTCTTTAGTCGATGCAGCAGCTTCATCAGAACTTATGAGTTTGCTGGATTGTTATTCAGGCTATCATCAAATCTGGATGAAGAAGGAGGATGAACCAAAAACTAGTTTCATAACCCCTAGTGGGACATACTGTTACCTTCGGATGCCTGAAGGGCTTAAGAATGCTGGAGGAAGCTTCAGCAGAATGACAGCAAAGGTTCTCCAATCTCAGATAGGCAGGAATGTACTAACTTATGTTGATGATATCATTGTAAAGAGCACGAAGCAGGATAACCACATTGCTGATTTACAGGAGACCTTCGCTAATTTTAGACAGGCTGGTCTAAAGCTGAATCCAGAAAAATGTGTCTTCGGAGTAAAGAAGGGGAAATTTCTTGGTTGCCTAGTTTCAACAAAGGGAATTGAGGCCAACCCAAGTAAAATCGAAGCTATACTTCGAATGGAGCCACCAAGTACAAAAAAGGGGGCTCAAAGATTGACAGGAAGGCTGGCATCTCTCAATAGATTCATATCCAGATCAGCAGAGAGAAACTTACCATTCTTCGAAGTGCTGAAGTCAGCCGAAGTCTTTCAATGGGGACCAATCCAGCAGAAGGCCTTTGAAGAGCTGAAACGGTATTTGATAGATCTAACAACACTAACTCCACCTACGCCAGGGGCTCCTTTGTTATTATATGTGGCAGCTTCACACTCAGCGGTAAGTGCAGCACTTGTTCAGGAGAAGCTTGAAGGCCAAGTTAAGAGGCAGGCCCCAATATATTTTGTATCCGAGGTTCTTAGTTTATCAAAGAAAAATTATACAGAGTTGGAGAAGGTACTGTATGCTGTCTTGATGGCCTCCAGGAAGCTTCGACACTACTTTCAAGCTTACAACATAATTGTTCCTTCTTCACAACCTCTGAAGGATATTATGAGGAACCGAGAAGCTACTGGAAGGATTGGAAAATGGGCTGCAGAGCTCAATGAATTTTGCATTGAATATGTTCATAGATCTTCGATTCAGTCCCAGGCGTTAGCAGACTTCATTGCTGACTGGACGCCAGGGGCTCAGGAGGAAGAAACAAATAAAGACGCCGAAGCATGGACAGTGTTTTGCGATGGGTCTTGGGGAACCTTCGGAGCGGGAGCGGCTGCTGTGTTGGTTTCACCTTCCAAAGTTAAAACTTGTTATGCGGCAAAACTTGATTTTAGTTGCACAAATAACATTGCCGAGTATGAAGCTCTGCTTTTGGGTCTTCGGAAATTAAAGGCAATGGGAATCAGAAGGGCCATCCTTAAAACTGATTCCCAAGTTATTTCTGGTCATATTGACAAAAGTTACAAAGCAAGAGACCCGAAGCTTGAAAAGTATTTAGATACAGTCCGAAGGATTGAGGCTTCCTTCGAAGGTTTCTCTGTCAAAAATATTCCTCGTGGAGAAAATGAATACGCTGATCTATTGGCTAAGTCAGCAGCCCAGGGGCTGCCTATACCTTCGGAAGTATTTTTTGAAACAATAAAAGCACCTTCGGTCGAACTTCTTGAAAGAGCAATCCTTAACATATCCCCTGTTTATAGTGAAGATTGGAGAACTGAGATCATCTCTTTCCTTCAGGGTAATTTTCTTTGAGATGACGAAGCTTATAACAGGAGAATAGAAGCAAGAGCTCGACCATATGTCATAATAGAAGGGGAGTTATACAAGCGCGGGGTCTGTTCCCCATTACTCAAGTGCTTATCCAGATCCGAAGGTATAGAATTAATGAAGGACATACATGTAGGTCTGTGTGGATCTCACATTGGATCTAGGCCCTTGCTTGGGAAAGTTTTTCGCCAAGGATTTTATTGGCCAAAGGCAGCTTCGGATGCAGCGGATTTAGTTCAAAAGTGCGAAGGTTGTCAAAAATGTGCAAGAGATAAAAAACAACCTTCGTCTTTAACTCAATTAATACAACCCACTTGGCCGTTGCAAAGGTGGGGTCTGGATTTGCTAGGTCCATTACCACCAGCACAGGGGAACTTAAGATATGTGGTGGTGGCAGTGGAGTATTTTTCTAAGTGGATTGAGGCGAAGCCCTTAGCCACAATAACTTCATTTACTATTCAAAAGTTTTTCTGGCAAAACATTGTTTGTCGCTTCGGAGTGCCGAAGGCTATCACTGTGGATAATGGAACACAGTTTGATTCTGAAGTCTTCAGAGAATTTTGTAATCAAATCGGCACGAAGATCCATTTTGCATCAGTCCGACACCCAGAGTCAAATGGACTTGTTGAAAGAGCTAATGGGATCATAATGACAGGAATAATGAAGTCAATCTTCAATCAGCCAAGGGGAAAGTGGCCAGACGAGTTAATCAAAGTGGTGTGGAGCCATAGCACAACCATGTCAAGATCAACAGGCTTTACACCCTTTAAACTATTGTTTGGTGACGAAGCAATAACCCCAGAAGAGGCCAAAACAGGATCAATGAGGACAGTAGCTTCGGCAGAAGGTGAAAACGAAGCTGATTGCTCTGTAGAAAAAGATGCTATTGAAGGGATCAGACTTCAAGCTGTGGAAAACATCAATAAATATCAAGCTGAAACAATAAAATGGCGTGATAGAAAGGTCAAGCTGAAGAATATTGAACCAGGACACTTGGTACTTCGAAGAGTAGCTAACCCTGAAACAGTAGGCAAATTACAGCTGAAATGGGAAGGCCCCTTTTTAGTAGTATCTTCGTCAAGACCCGGTTCCTACAGATTGAAGGATATGGACGACAATGACATTCCTAGATCGTGGAATGCGGATGAGCTTCGGCGATATTATGTTTAGTTCGATGTAATTTTTTTATATTCTTTTTTGTGGCACCCTTTTCCTTTCCAAAGGGGGAGAAAGGTTTTTAATGGGGCCACAACATGTAATTTTTCTTTTCCTTATTTCAATTCTATAAGAGAGATATCCCCCAAAAATGTAAATGTAAAAGCTGAGAACGCACCTTCGAGTGCAAAGAAAAAAAAAGAAGAAGCTCCTAAGGGAGGCTTACAACGAAAAATAAACGCTGATACCGCCGAAAGTAAAAGGCGAAGAAGCTCCTAAGGGAGGCTTACAGCGAAAAATAAGCGCTGATTCCGCCGAAAGTAAAAGGCGAAGAAGCTCCTAAGGGAGGCTTACAGCAAAAAGTCAACGCTGATACACCGAAAAGTAAGCGGTGAAGCCGAAAAGTAAACGGCAAAAAGCTTTTATCATTCTTGAGGGGATGAAGCGTCGTACTTATGGTCTTTGAACATTTGTCCTAATATTCATTTGCACATTACATGTCATCATGTCATTTGCATTCATAAACATCCATTTAGGCATATATAGAATCATCATTATGCTACACAACAAAGACAGGTGCTTCAGAAAATAAGGAAAAGATTCGAAGGAAAAATTTTCTATGCTTCGTTGTGTACGAAAAGAAGGGAAGGTGTTTTTCGCCTTCGGCTCAAAAGAGAAGTTTCGTCCACAGCAAAGCAGATTGAATATGGATAAGGGAGATAGGATATATTACAAGGTATGTACAAATTTACATAAGTTATTCCATATCTATATTACAAGAGTTTCTCCAAGAATTTTTGTAGGAAAGCATATTATAAGCAACTTTAAGCTTCAGCTAAGGCTTCGTCTTCAGTTTTGCCAAACTTCAGCATTGTCAATCTTCAGCTTCGTCATCCTGTATATACCAAGTAGCAGAATAAGAAAGGTACAAATTTCAAAGGAGAAGGTAAAAGTAACAAACATAAGTTTCTTACCGGCTTAAGATGGCTTCGAGCTTCGTCGCCTGCCATTTTCCGCCCGCCACTTACCCAGATCTGGGTCATGAATCTATTTCCGATACTTCTGGCCAAGCTTGGGATATCCATCAAATCTGAAGCTGACAAGCTGAAGTTTGGTCTGTTCACAATGTTTCCATGCGTGCAGCCATCCTTCAAAAAAGCCGTAGCTGTGCCCCGAGAAGCTACCAGGGCGCAGAAGTCGGCGTGCCCACCAATAACTTCGTCAAGGGCGTCAACTTCGCCTTCTATATATTCTAATGTTCTTGGCACATTCTCAGCTGAAGGTGTAAATTTCGAAGAGCTAGCTCCGATAGAGTGGAACACATCCTTCAGCCGCTGCACGCATCGGCCGCCGAAGCTTAAGCATCTCTCCTGAAGTTCTTTAAAGGATTTCTGCAAATTTGAGTATTTATCCACTTCAGCTTTCAGGCTTGCTTCAAAATATTTCTTTTCTTCCTCGAATTTTTCTGATTGACGGAGCAATTCATTCTTTAATTTGTCATTTTCAGTTTGGACTTCAGCCAAAGAGCCCTCCATGGTCTGAATAACAAAATCCTTCTTTTCTAATGCACCTTCGTGCTCTTTGACCATGATTTCAAGGTTTTGGATTGCGAAGTTTTTCTTTTTCAGATTGGCTTCGTGATTTTCAACTTTTTCAGCCAAATCTTGAATGACGGTTTTGTTTTTCTCTTCCTCCAGGTCTTGTTGCATTTTCAGAACCTTGCTTAATAATATGCTCTGTCGAAATGATCTTCGTTAGAACACGACCCAAAAAGTTAATAATAATAGTAATAAAATAACAAAAATATTCGTTACCTTGAAGTTAGCATAAAGCAAGCTTCCGGCGATGTGTTGTCGTTGATAACGGCATAAGTCCGCTTCCAGCTTCGGCAAGCCAATGCTTTTGGAAAGGGTTCTAACAATTTTGGCCTCGGTGCGGTTCCGAAGGCATCTTAGTTTCCCTTCGTTGACCCCACCAAATAGCATAGCCCCTGATTTGTATCCGCAAGATATGGCATATTTTTTCAACTCCTCTTTTTCGGCGTCTGTTAATTCTTGTCCGAGCAAATCTTGAAAGTTAAAATCTTCTTCTTCTGAAATTTCATCAATTTGCTCTTTCCCCTTTTCAGTTGCCGTATTCACTGTAGCCACAGTAGCTTCCTCTTTAGCCATTTTCAGGAGTATATTGTCAATAACCTCAAGTGTGGTTTCCAGGTTCGACTCTTCGGTGGCCCCGGCTTCGGCCCCGGTAGCTTCGGCTTCGCCGGTTTCAGCTTCAGTAGTTTTCATCCCAGTAGCTTCGGCTTCGGCAGTTTCAACAAAAACAATTTTTGACACCGTTGCCGGTGGCGGCGTCTGATGGATCACATCTGTTACTTGAATAATTCTCCGCTTTTTCGGCTTCACAGGACTTTCTATTGCCGAAGCTGCCTTGTCCTTCTGAAAAAACTTCGTCAGTTCCAGTGCCAGCGGACTTAGCCTGAAAGGCAAAGGTTCAGTCATTACCTTCATAATTTCTTCTACTTCAATAGCAGAAGGAGAAGCAGAAGTATCTTCTTCTCGGACCGGCGTTTCCGGCTCTGGGGATGCACTTTTTCTCTTTTTTGTAGTGGCCACCTTCGGCTCAGGATTTAACTCTTCAGCGCTAAGATTTTCAGAATCTTTCTTTTTCTTTTTGGCTACCTTGACGACCTCTTCGTCAGTAGCGCTGGCAATCCTTTTTCGCTTCGGGCCTCCAGCATCTCCGCCCAGTCGACCATAGTCAGCGTATTCAAATCCTATGGCATCAAGTACACTGTTCAGCCTTCGTTTCGGCCGAGTGCCGAAGGCCGCTGTCATCAGTTGGTCCTCTTTTTTAGAGTAATTCCCAAGAATTTCATTGCTCATTATTTCAATTGTATCAAGCCATTCTTGGCAGGGTACTTTAAAGTATTTCTTGAACTTATAATGGTAGGGTAGTCGGACGAGTTCCCCCTTTTTCTTTTCCCCTTTAAGTTTCGGCATTGTCCACTCTTTCATAGTTGGAAAAACCCTAAAGGCCAGGAATTCCTGCACTAAATCTCTAGTGTCAATATGTTCTGCAATAATTTTGAATTCGCCCAGGGCAGCCCAAGTTGGACCTTCTACTTCCATTCTGCATCGGGGTCTTGTTTCTCCGAAGGTTAGTTCAAGAGGGCTCTGAACCAGCTTCTCTTTGTCTTCGTCAACTTTGACATAAAACCATTCTGATTTCCAGCCTGCCGGCCATTTGCTTCGGTAGCTGATCACGGGAAACTTCGTGGTTTTCCGATAAGCAAAATTATAGCAACCAAAATTTTCATGCAATCCATCTTTTCTGGCTTTAGTTTGGTAATGCAGCTCATGAACTCGACAGAAGCTGTCGGCAAATGGCTCCACTGCCTGGCTTCGGAGAGCCCAGATATAGACGCTGAGCCTGACAATCGCGTTGGGAGTCAGTTGGTGAAAATAGATGCCAAATCTTTGCAGCACATCAGAGATCATCCTATTTAAGGGAAATCTCAACCCATCTTTTAAGAAGCTCTTGAAAATGACTATTTCATCCTTTTCTGGCTTCGGGGTAGTTTGTTCCCCCCCGAAGCGAAGTAGCTTCTTCTCATTCTCACTGAAATAATCCGACTTCACCATCTTGGAGAGATCAGCCTTAGAGACAGTCGACTTTCCGAAGTCCAAGTGGCTGGGCTTGCTTGGCACGACAATATGGTAATCATCATCGGGATCAGCTTCCTCAATATTTCCTTCTTCTGCTTCGGCAGCAACTTGTTCTGTCTCGGCAACAGTCTGCTCTGTCTCGGCAGTACGGATTCCTTCCGAGGTCACCAGTCCGGATCGTTGCATCGCTTCGGAGATAGGAACAGTCTCCGCTCCTTTAGCTTCGCCTCCCTCACGCTCAACTCTAGCGGGAGAGCGCACTCTGGCCATTTAATTCTGAATTTCTTAGGAACTAAAAAAACTTTTTCTTCCGAAGCTTTTTCTTCTGACGAAGTAGGCTTTAAACTGGAGCTTCGTCTGATTGCGGGAGTCAAGCTTCGGCTATGGTTAAAAATTTTGGCAGCAAAACAGTGTAATAGCAATGAATGCTGTGGTAACTTCACACCTACCCGTTTGTTTATATAGTGCTGCAGGCAAGAAGGTGAATCATCATGATTTTTACACCGGGCAAACAGCTGCTTACACCCGCTGCGCGGTGGACCCCAGAGACCAAATAGTAACCCTGCAGGGTGGGACCGCTACGCGCTCGGAAACTGAATCGTTTCTCGACAACGAGCTAAGGGAAGGTGTTTTTCGGACCTTCGGCTTACTGAAGCCTAAGAGACCTTTTTCACGGATCAAGCTCGTTACGAAAAACGATCTAGCACCGCGAAGGGGCTACTGTTGGGACCATGCTTCGTCGCCGAAGGTCCTGCAGGAAGAAACAGCTTCGGCTGAAGCTGTCTGCACGTGATGACCGAAGGTTGCTATTCATGAAGCTTCGGAGTTACGAACCGACTTAAAAGTAGAATGACCTTTTAGTCCATAAGTGTTTGAATCATTGTTGTAAACTTTTATGAGGGGCATGATTGTAATTCCTCACAGGCTGTGTCTTGTGCCTATAAATAGTGGACAATATTCCTTTACTGTTCACACATTCCTGTAATTGCAATCACACCACTCGGGAATCAATCTTTGCCAAGGCAGAGGTATAAATGTATCTAATACTTTGAATACATTAAGTTGATATAATATGAAAGTGATGTTGTTCATTTATAATTTATTTGTCTTTGATGCTTCATATTTCGTATTATTTTATATAATCTATTAGAGTTCAATTACGAAGATTTAACCTTCGTAATTGTATCGTCTTTAACCTTCGTCCGAAGTTCATTAATCCTTAAAGGAATAATGCTTCATTGGACGAAGGACATTAACATTTAACATTTTATGTTGCCTTGTTCTTAATTCATAGCATTTGAGAACAAGTCCCCAACACCGCCGAAGCCATACAACGGGTTGTCCGAAGGCTTGAGCAGGCTGTGGCTTATGCCCATGCGGTCGAAGGCATGGAGGAAAATGATGTCTGCTTGACTGCCATTGTCGACTAGGACTTTGTGCAGATCCCAGCCTGCCACGCTGCAGTTGATAACCATGGCGTCGATGTGGGGGGCGCTACGCAGGTCGACGTCTCGTGCGTCGAAGGTTAGCGGTACGTGGGACCACTTCGTCTGCACGACTGGGCCGGTGATGGCGACGTGGTTGATGCTGCGGTAGTGGTCCCGCTTCTGCCGCTTTGTGTCGAAGTCGGAGCTGGACCCCCCAGTGATCATATGAATGACTCCGCGATACGGCTGATCGGCGAAGTCTTCTTGTTTTGGGGCGTGGGGGTGGGGGATGTTCTGATGTTGCTGGTGTGGAGGTGGCAGTGCAGGAGGTACGATTTGTACATCCAGGTGGTGTTGGTATGCGTGGTGCGGTGGATGCGGGGCGGGGGCGTGGATGTAGGGTGGAGGGGGTTGCTGATAAGTGTGCGCGACAACTCTGGGGTTGTCGACTGGCTACGCCCGTGCCATCCTGTCTCTGGTGGCCTTCGTTTCTGGGCAGTCTTTGGTTTGGTGGGCGCAGTCTTCGCCATGGAAGAGACAGTAGAATCGGCGCGGCGGCTGCGCACGCCCCCGACCCCTACCGCGAGTTCCATTTCCGCGGCCTTGGGGGGGATATTCCTGGCGGCGAGGGGCGTCAGCAGCGGGGTGCTGGTTGGCGATGTTGTGCACTTGCTGTTGATTGCGGCCATCTCGACCGGAGTCTTGCTGCGGAGTCCTCGTCCACGTGCGGCTGGACTGTGGAGCATCTTTGGGCTTCCTTTGAGACTCAACCTTGCGCTGGTGGAGCTCTTCGGATTTGGCGTATTTTTCAAATAGCTGATATAATTCCTGGAGGTTCCTGGGCGGATCTCTGATGCAGTGGCTATAGAGGACGCCGGCGCGAAGGCCACTGATGGCGTAGTGGATGGCGATCTGGTCATCGACTGAGGGCAGCTGTGACTTGAGTGTTAGAAATTTGCGGTAATACTCCCGCAGGGTCTCCTTTTCCAGCTGCTTGCAGAGCGAGAGTTCGGCCAAGGCGTCAGTGTCTGGGCGATACCCTTGGAAGTTGAGCATGAACTTATCCCGGAGGCTTCTCCAGGAATCAATGGACAGCGGAGGCAACCTGGTGAACCAGGTGAGAGCTGGGCCTTCGAGGGCGATGATGAAAGACTTGGCCATTGTGGCATCGTCCCCTCCGGAAGATGCAACGGCGACCTGATAACTCATTATGTATTGTGCTGGGTCGGTGCTGCCGTTGTACTTGGGATAGGTCCCTGCCCGGAAGTTTGCGGGCCAAGGCATCACTTGCAGATGTGGCGCCAGGGGACTTCGCTCATCGAGGTAGTTGACCCCTTGGAATGGTGCGGCGTGCGGGAAGGTGTGGTCGCACTGGGGGAAACGCGGGTCTTCCGGTTGTGCGCGCTGTTGCAGGGGTGGCCCATGCTGTAGGCCGAGGTGGCCTTCGCGTGTGTCTTCCAGTTGTGCGCGCTGTTGCAGGGGTGGCCCGTGCTGCAGGCCGATGTGGCCTTCGCGCTGCATCAGCGCGATCTCCCGCTCGAGGTCCTGGGCCTTCTGCTCTTCGTCGCGTATCATTTGCCGCACCTTGGCTAGTGCGGACACGCGCTGGCGCTTGGCCTCCAGTATCTTCTTTTGCCTCTGCAGATTGCGGTTCTTGAGGCGCAGGGCGCGCAGCTGTAGCTGTTCTTTCGCTGAGTCGCCGAGGACTTCACCGTCCTCGGCGAGGTCCGCGCCCTCCGGTGGGGCGAAGCCTGGGGGAGGCTGCGATTGTCCTTCAGGGCCGCAGGTGCGGAGAGTATCGTCTTCAGTGGCCTCTTGGTGGGTGGATTGGGTGAGGGCGAGGGCCTTGCCCTTTCTTGCGGCAAGTAGTGCTGCCTTCGCAGCCTCGTCAGCCTTCGAGTTAGCTTTCTTGGGTGCCATCGCGGGTGGTTTTTTCGTAGCACGAACGGTGGGCGCCAAATGTTGGAACTTGCTCTCAGTTGCAAGGGGATCCAACGAGGGTGAACAGTGACGGTAACAGGGTTCTCGCGCAAGATGGCAATAGCTCTGTTAATCTAGCCTCTCTAGGGCACTGTGCGGGGGTATTTATAGGTATCTGAGTGCCCAGCGTCTCGTGTTAAGGACGCATGTGCCCTCAGACACCTAGGTTATCCCCAGAATATTCCCATAAAGCGGGGTTACAGACTGTAATTACAGAGGCGCCTTAACAAATTAGTCCCGTAATACGCAGCGGCCACGCAGGGCCTGTTACAATGGGTCGGATCACACGTGGGCCTCCATGCTGGACGAGGCTGCACGGTGGGATGACCTCGTCATAGGTCTTCGTCCGATGTTGTATGGAGCGAAGGGTGTCCTTGCTCGTTGTCTTGTCTCCGCTGGACCAACGACCACGGCGAAGGCCTCGAGCGAAGGGTGGCGTCTTCGTCTTCGCCCCAACAGCTGACGGGCAGCCAGGCCCGGCCTCAGGCGCCATAGGAAACTCCGCTTCGCCCGACCCCAGGGCTCGGACTCGGGCTCAGCCCCTGAAGACGACGAACTCCGATCCGCCCGACCCTAGGGCTCGGACTTGGGCTCTGCCCCTGAAGACGACGAACTCCGATCCGCCCGACCCTAGGGCTCGGACTCGGGCTCAGCCCCGGAAGACGACGAACTCCGCTCCGCCAGACCCCATGGCTCGGACTTGGGCTCAGCCCCTGAAGACGACGAACTCCGATCCGCCCGACCCCAGGGCTCGGACTCGGGCTCAGCCCCGGAAGACGACGAACTCCGCTTCGCCCGACCCCAGGGCTCGGACTCAGCCCTGGCCTCAGCCGACGGTCTCCGCCTCGCCCGACCCAGGGGCTCGGACTCGACCTCGGCCTCGGAAGACAGACTCGACCTCGACCTCGGAGGAGCCTCCACATCGCCCAACCTAGGGCACGGACCGGCCACGTCAACAGGAGGCGCCATCATTACCCTACCCCAAGCTGACTCAGGCTACGGGGAACAAGACCGGCATCCCATCTGGCTCGCTCCGCCAGATAAGTAATGATGGCGCCCCGCACGCTCTATGACGACGGCGGCTCTCAGCCCCCTTACGGAAGCAAGAGGACGTCAGCAAGGACTCGACAGCCCCGACAGCTGTCCTTCCGCCAGGCTCCAGCGCTCCTCCGACGGCCACGACACCACACGAACCGGGTGCCAAAACCTCTCCGGCTGCCGCGATAGCATGTACTTAGGGCGCTAGCTCTCCTCCGCTAGACACGTTAGCACTCTGCTACACCCCCATTGTACACCTAGATCCTCTCCTTGCGCCTATAAAAGGCCCTCTTACAGAGGGTTGGCCGCGCGGGGAAGAGGACGGGACTGGCGCTCGCGCGAGGCCGCTCGCTCCCCTCCCGCGTGGACGCTTGTAACCCCCTACTGCAAGCGCACCCGACCTGGGCACGGGACAAACACGAAGGCCACGGGATTTCCACCTCTCTCTCTCTCTCCGGCTACCTCCCCCTTCGCGCTCCGTCTCGTGCCGACCCATCTGGGCTCGGGCACGCGGTGACATTTCACTCGTCGGCCCAGGGACCCCCGGTCTCGAAACGCCGACAAAGAGATACTAGGATGCATTCCTGATCATGCCGGGGCAAAAATTGTTAACACTTTGACGAAGACCATTGGATTCCCGAAGCTAGAGAGAGACCTCAGTAGATACCGAAAACATCATATCACCGGTAGCCTGGTATATTTGAATTTTAAGGTACAGACTTTATTACTCTTCCCTAATTTAATATCACTCTTAAATCTTAATAGACATAATCTTATGTATCTTCAGAATTGTGACAGAGTTTCCTGCTGAGAAAGGCTCTGAAGGTGCAACAGGAAGGTAAAGGCCGAAAAAATGAATTTGTAATTAATGACCTAGAGAAAAAAGGTTAAAAATCTTGAAGATTTGTTGAAGGAGAAGGATTCTAAAATTGAGTCTACCGAGGCAAATCTTGCTGAAGTTCGCCTACGAAACGAAAAACAAGATATCCAAATTGAAGAACAAAACAAACAACTTGAACAGTTGAGCAAAGAGTTTGAAAAAGCAAAATCAACTTTCCGAGATGGTATGAACCGTTTAAACTGCGAAGCCGAAGATTTGAAAATGGAAGTCAAAACTGAAGCTGAGAAGAATACTAAATTATCCAAAGCTTTAAAATATCTTCGAGATACATGCTTCGGTTTTGTAACCCGATGCTGGTCGCGGTTGAGGCCTTGAGGGAGATTTTTAACTTTGCCGGAGCAGCTTCAAAAGATTTTGATGAAGTTATGGTAGGACATGGTGATTCCCAAGGCCTTGGAATAGGTTGAAAAGGAAGTTGAAGCTCATGAAGAGATCCTGAAACATATGCTTAAAGACCTTTGTTTCGTAACACATTGTATTTCATGGAAAAACAATGAAAGATGACATGTAAATTTTTGTGAATATGTAAAAATAGCTTGTAATATTACCTTTAGTTGTATCCATTTGCTTTGTTGTGGACGAAACTGTGATATTCTTTTTGAGCCGAAAGGTGAAAAACACATTCCCTTCTTTTCAGTCACAACGAAGCATCATAAGCTTCTTGTTTAGTTTTAATGCGAAATGCGATGATGCAATGAAGCTATAATGTCTATGATGAATGCTTGTATGAATGTAAATTATGATGCCATGCATTGTGCAAGAATATATACCTTTTCCCGAAGGTAAAAAAAGACTCTTCATCCCCGTAGGAACGACTTTGGAGTCTCTTCACCTTGACTAGGTGGTTTTTCGAGCTCTGCATTCCCTTAGGAACAACTTTGGAGCTTCTTCACCTTGATTAGGTGGTTTTTTGAGCTCTGCATTCCCTTAGTAATGACTTTAGAACTTCTTCACCTTTACTAGGTGGTTTTTTGAGCTCTACAATCCCTTAGGAATGACTTCAGAGCTTTTGCTTTTTCTTTTTTACACTCGATGGCGTAATATCATATTTTACATTTTACACACGGGGGAATTTGTCCTTGTACTGAATAAGGCTGAAAAAATGAGAATTACAAAATATGGCCCCTTAAAAAACCTTTCTCCCCACTCGAAAGGAAAAAATGAACCATAAAAACAAAAAAGTTACATGATTGTCACACATAGTATCTTCGAAGTTCATCCGCATTCCAGGACCTTGGAATATCATTTCCTTCCATTCGCTTAACCTGTAAGATCCTGGTCTAGCCGAAGATACCACCAAGAAGGGCCCTTCCCACTTATACTGTAGCTTCCCTACTGTTTCTAGCCACCCTTCGAAGCACAAAATGTCTTGGCTTGATATTCTTCAGCCTAACTTTCTTGTCTAGCATTTGATTGTTTTGACTTGATATTTATTAATGTGATCAATTGCATGAAGTCTATTCCCTTCTATTGAGTCTTTTGAAATTTTGCAAGCATCTTCACCATCTGCCGAAGCTAAGGTTCGTATTGATCTTGCTTTTGCTTCTTCTGGAGTTATTGCCTCGTCCCTAAACAAGATCTTAAATGGGGTGAAACCTGTCGATCTTGAGACTGAAGTGTTATGGTTCCATACCACTTTTACCAACTCTTCTGGCCACTTGCCCTTCGGCAGATTGAAGATTGACCTCATTATCCCTGTAAGGATGACACCATTTATTCATTCGACCAGGCCATTAGATTCTAGATGTCGTACTGATGCAAAATGCATATTTGTCCTGATTTGATCATAGAAGGTCCTGAAAGCTTTGGAGTCCAATTGAGCTCCATTGTCCACTGTGATAGCCTTTGGCACTCCGAAGCTACAGATAATATTTTGCCAGTAAAACATCTGAACTGTGGTCGATGTTATTGTAGCTATTGGTTTTGGTTCAATCCATTTAGAGAAATACTCTGCCGCTACCACAATGTATCTTAAGTTTCCCTGAGCTGGTGGTAATGGTCTAACAAATCCATTCCCCATCTCTGTCATGGCCAAGTATGTTGAATTAGTTGTGTTAGAGACAAAGGTTGCTTTTGGTCTATAGCAATTGTCACATTTCTGTACTAAGCCTGCTACATCCGAAGCAGCTTTTGGCTAGTAGAAGCCTTGCCTAAAAACTTTACCCAAGAGTGGTCTGGATCCTATGTGAGCACCACATATGCCTTAGTGGATTTCTCTCATCAATTCTTGACCTTTGGTTCTAGATAGACACTTCAATAGTGGTGAATAGACCCCTTGCTTAAACAATTCCCCTTCTTTATTTATGGCCTTGTCCTGGCCTGCATTCTTTTGATATAAGTTTCGTCGTTCGAAGGGTAATTGCCCTGGAGGAAGGATATAATTTCTTGTGGTGGAACCGCCCTGCGTAATCCAACTTAAGTGCATTGACTTCCACCCTGAGGGTGACGGCACACTTAAAAGGGATTAAACTGACAGTCCGTCGGATCACATCCGATTTAACCACATAAACATGATCGATAACCACATCTCATTCGAAGATGAGAACAGAGAATACAACCATCCACAAATGTAATAACATGCCATATTAAGTATTGTTGGGGGCCTTCTTCTCCGCCGAAGGTCCTCAAGACAAAAACACCTTCGACAAAATAATATAGAGGCCCGCCAAAGTTATCATCAGCTTCGTCCAGCTATCTTTAGCCTCGGTTCAGCCTCTCAAGACGAAACCTTGCGTAGAAGCAGCGACGCAGAATGCCGAAGCTCAGTAGCTTCAGCTCAGACCAAGCAAAAAAAGGAAAAAGACTAGATAGACCTTATTGGCTTGGGTTGCGTGTAAACAAATGTTCAAGGGCATGGATGTAATTTTACCTGGGCTGCATCTTATGCCTATAAATAGATGAACAGTAACACCATATTGTTCACGCTGGATGATATTCACTCTCTCGCATCCGCGCCTTCGAGCAAGCCGAAGGTATCAATGTAATATTAACATTGTTGATATCCATATATGTTTTATAGAATGCAAGAATAAATGAATTATTAAGATATAATTATCATATTCATCCCTTTGCATTTCCGTTCACGTATTAATATGATGAAGGTATGCCCTTCTTGACCTTCGTCTGATGAGCATTATACCCATGCGGAGATAATGCTTCGGAGGATGAAGGTCTGTTATAGCTAACAATTGTGTTGCCTTGTTCTTGATTCACAGCATTTGAGAACAAGTGGCCAACATTAGCGCCCACCTCCGGTGAACTCACTTCCACAACCACGATTGCGACAATGGCTTCGCAAGGCAACCAAGTCGTATGTAACACCCTGAATTTGGGGGTATAAAGTTTCTTTCTAATTATCACTCAAATTTAGGTGTTACTCTTCTCTCTCTCTAGTTTCTATCTATCTCTAGATTCTCTCTCTCTTTCTCCCTTTTGAGTAGAGTTAGCTTAATTAGTAGAGATTAATTATTCATTTTTGTCAAAACATTGTGAGTCATGACATGTTGCATCATGTTGAGCTTAAATATTCTTTGAATTGTTGCACATGTTTGAATTAGTTTGAATTTGAAACTTGATTTGAATTTGATTTCAAAACCCTAGAGAAAAAGAAATGGAAAAGCAAATAGAAATTCTAGGAAAAATGAAAAAGCCAAAGTAGCCCAGCCGGCCTAGCTCGACCCAGCTAGGCCGCGCGCCCGCGCGCCCGCGTCGCCTGACAGGTGGGTTCCACTTGTCAGCGTCGGTTCCCTTCCCCGCGTGCTCTCTCTCTCCCTCTCTACCCAGAGGGTCGGGCTATCGGCGCCAGTTGCCTCCGCCCGCGTGCCCCTCTGCCTCGCGGGCCCGCCTCCTCAGTGCTCCGAACCGTTACCCCCGCACGCCCGCTCTCTCTCTCTCTCGCTGCGCCGTGGGACCGCCCTGTCAGCTCCGCCTTCCCCGCGCCCATCGTGGACCAGCACGCGCGCACTCGTACAGGCACGCCGAGATCCTCGGCCACGTAGCCCGCCCACGCACCCAACTCCTTTTTGAGCACCGCCCTCGCCCGCACTCGCTCCCCCGTCTCATTTCGCACAGCCTCGCCCTCTCTCGCGCTCTGCCCACGCCGCTCGACATCGTCGGAGACCCACGCCCGTCGTGCCAGTCCGCCGGAAGCCGCGCCATGCCACCCCGAGCTCTGCCTCGAGGTGATACACCCATTCCCATGCTCAGTTTTCACAAGACAATCCACTATCACCCATGTAAGCAATCAGGCCGAATAGATCTATGTGGAGTAGCTCAAGCGGCCTATCGGTCGTCATGATATTTTTGTGTGGATAATGGGTACCAACTTGCTTTCCTGTTTGGCATGCGCTACAAACCCTGTCTTTCTCAAAATGAACATTTGTTAGTCCTAAAATGTGTTCTCCCTTTAGAAGCTTGTGAAGATTCTTCATCCCAACATGGGCTAGTCGGTGATGCCAGAGCCAACCCATATTAGTCTTAGCAATTAAGCAAGTGTCAAGTTCAGCTCTATTGAAATCAACTAAGTATAGCTGACCCTCTAACACTCCCTTAAATGCTATTGAATCATCACTTCTTCTAAAGACAGTGACACCTACATCAGTAAATAGACAGTTGTAGTTCATATTGCATAATTGAAAAACAGAAAGCAAATTGTAATCTAAAGAATCTACAAGAAAAACATTGAAAATAGAATGGTCAGGTGATATAGCAATTTTACCAAGTCCTTTGGCCAAACCTTGATTTCCATCCCCGAATGTGATAGCTCTTTGGGGATCTTCGTTTTTCTCATAGGAGGAGAACATCCTTTTCTCCCCAGTCATGTGGTTTGTGCACCCACTATCAATTATCCAACTTGATCCCCTGGATGCATAAACCTACAAAACAAGTTTAGGCCTTGTTCTTAGGTACCCAAACAGTCTTGGGTCCTTTCATGTTAAAAACAAGCACCTTGGGTACCCAAACACAAGTCTTTGATCCCTTGTGTTTGCCCCCAACATATTTGGCAACTACTTTGCCTGATTTGTTAGTTAGAACATGAGGCATCAAAAGTCTTAAATGAAACATTAGGCTCATTTGATGCAACAGGAGATTTCTTTTTAGGCATTTTAACATGAGTAGAATGCCTAGAACTAGATGTCTCATTCTTATATATAAAAGCATGATGAGAACCAGAATGAGACTTCCTAGAATGAATTCTCCTAATTTTGTGCTCAGGATAACCAGCAGGATATAAAATGTAACCCTCGTTATCCTGTGCCATGGGAGCCTTGCCCTTAACAAAATTAGACAATCTCTTGGGGGCATTAAGCTTGACATTGTTTCCCTGTTGGAAGCCAATGTCGTCCTTAATGCCAGGGCGTCTCCCACTATAGAGCATGCTTCTAGCAAATTTTAATTTTTCATTTTCTATCTCATGCTCATTGACTTTAGCTGTAAGTTGAGCTATGTGGTCATTTTGGTTTTTAATTAAAGCTAGGTGACCATGGATAGCTTCAACATTAATATCTCTACATCTCATACAAATAGAAACATGATCAACAGTGGATGTAGAGGGTTTGCAAACATTTAATTCATCAATCTTAGCATGTAAAATAGCATTCTCATTTCTAAGATTGGAAACAACATCATTGCAAACATTTAAACCCTTAGCCTTAGCAACTAATTTATCATTCTCGATCTTAAGGCTAGAAAGTGATTCATTCAATTTATCAATCTTATCAATTAAATTGGCATTATCATTCTTAAGATTGGTAAGAGAATCATCACAAACATTTAGCTTCTCAACCTTAGTAATTAAATTAGCATTCTCAAATCTAAGGTTGGATATAGTGTCATGGCAAGTGCTTAGCTCACTAGTCAAGTTTTCACATTTCTCTACTTCCTGAGCATAAGCATTTTTAACTTTAACATGCTTTTGTTTTCCTTAATAAGAAATTCCTCTTGGCTATCCAAGAGTTCATCCTTCTCATGAATGGCACCTATCAATTCATTCAATTTTTCTTTTGGTTGCATGTTTAAGTTGGCAAAAAGGGCAAGCAAATTATCTTCATCATCACTAGAGCTATCCTCATCACTAGATGTTGCATACTTAGTGGAGGCTCTAGATTTTATCTTCTTATTTTTGCCATCCTTTGCCATGAGGCACTTGTGGCCGACGTTGGGGAAGAGGAGGCCTTTGGTGACGACGATGTTGGCGGCGTCCTCATCGGAGGAGGAGTCGGTGGAGCTCATGTCGGAGTCCCACTCCCGACATACATGGGCATCACCACCCTTCTTCTTGTAATATCTCTTCTTTTCTCTCCTCTTTCCCTTCTTGTCGTCGCCCCTGTCACTATCACTAGATAATGGACATTTAGCAATAAAATGATCGGGCTTACCACACTTGTAGCAAACTTTCTTGGAACAGGGCATGTAGTATTTCCCCTTCCTTTGCTTGAGGATTTGGCGAAAGCTCTTGATGATGAGCGCCATCTCCTTGTTGTCGAGCTTGGAGGCGTCGATGGGGAGCCTACTTGATGTAGACTCTTCCTTCTTCTCCTCCGTCGCTTTGAATGCGACGGGTTGCACCTCGGGTGTGGAGGTGGCGCCTCGCTCGATGATTTGTTTGGAGCCTTTGATCATCAATTCAAAGCTCACAAACTTTCCTATAACCTCCTCGGGAGACATTAGCTTGTATCTAGGATCACCACGAATTAATTGTACTTGTGTAGGATTAATAAATACGAGTGATCTTAGAATAACCTTGACCATTTCATGGTCATCCCATTTTGTGCCCCCGAGGTTGCGCACTTGATTCACCAAGGTCTTGAGCCGGTTGTACATGGCTTGTGGCTCCTCTCCTTGGTTGAGGACGAACCGACCGAGCTCCCCCTCGATCATCTCCCGCTTGGTGATCTTTGTCACTTCATCCCCTTCGTGCGCGGTCTTGAGTACGTCTCAAATCTCTTTGGCGCTCTTCAACCCTTGCACCTTATTATACTCCTCTCGACTTAGAGAGGCGAGGAGTATAGTAGTGGCTTGGGAGTTGAAGTGCCGGATTTGGGCAACTTCGTCCGAATCATATCCTTCATCCCCTACAGATGGTACCTGCGCTCCAAACTCAATAATGTCCCAAATGCTAGCGTGGAGTGAGGTTAGATGATGCCTCATTTTATCACTCCACATACAATAATCTTCACCGTCAAAAACCGGTGGTTTGCCTAATGGGACGGAAAGTAAAGGAGTGCATTTGGAAATGCGGGGATAGCGTAAGGGGATTTTACTAAACTTCTTGCGCTCATGGCGCTTAGAAGTGACGGACGGAGCGTCGGAGCCGGAGGTGGAGGGCGACGAAGAGTCGGTCTCGTAGTAGACCACTTTCTTCATCTTCTTCTTCTTGTCACCACTCCAATGCGACTTGAAGCGGGGAGGTGATTCCTCCCTTCCTTTGGCGCCAGACTCCTTTGATGGAGCCTTCCCGCGGCTTGTGTCCGTTTCCATCTCCCTCTTGGCGGATCCTCTAGACATCACTTCAAGTTGTTAGACTCTAATGAAGTACCGGGCTCTGATACCAATTGAAAGTCGCCTAGAGGGGGGTGAATAGGCAAATCTGAAATTTACAACTTTAAAGCACAACTACAAGTCGGGGTTAGCGTTAGAAATAACTGAGTCCGAAAGAGAGGGCGAAAACAAATCAACCAAAGAAATAGAGTGGATGACACGGTGATTTGTTTTACCGAGGTTCGGTTCTTGCAAACCTACTCCCCGTTGAGGTGGTCACAAAGACCGGGTCTCTTTCAACCCTTTCCCTCTCTCAAACGGTCACCTAGACCGAGTGAGTTTTCTCCTTAATCAAACGGGTCACTTAGACCCCACAAGTACCACTACAAACTTAGTGTCTCTTGCTTTGAATACAAGTGTTTGAGAATAAGAATGGGAAAGAAGAAAGCATGATTGCAAAAGCCAAGCGACAAGAGCGATAAATAACACACGGATCACTCTCTCTCAAGCCACTAATCAATAATGATCACTTGTCTCAATTGTGGAACTTGGAGAGATTGAAGCTTTGATTGTGTCTTGGAATGGATTGCTAGCTCTTGCATTGAATGTGGAAGGTTGGAATGCTTGGTTGAATTGAATGGAGGTGGTTGGGGTTGTATTTATAGCCCTCAACCACTTCCTAGTCGTTGCTCCTTTTCTGCCGACCGCGGACGGTCCGCGCTCTTGGTCCGGACGGTCCGCCCCTGCACATTAACGACTGAAATCCCAACGGCCAGCAGTAATGGCTATATCAACGGCTATAATGCATTAAATGCGTCGTTAGATGTCAGATAAAGGCAATCACGGACAATCCGATCGTGCACCCCGGACGGTCCGCAAGGACGCTATAATTCATTTTACCGAACCCGTCACCTTCGGGTTTTTTGGTTCTGTGCCGACCGGACGGTCCGCGCCTGAGGCCGAACGGTCCGCGCCTGGTCTCGGACGGTGCTTGCTTTTCCATCGTACGGTCCATAGTGTAGTCTTGTGTTTTTGCATTGGTTCTGTCCGAGGCTCACCCTAGTGTCGCGAACGGTCCGCCGCAAGGGCCCAGACGGTCCGCGCTTAGGTGATTTTCCAAAAAGCTTCTCCTGTCCGGAATAATCTACGGTATTCCGAACAGTCGACTTTTAGAATAGTTGTAGATGAACTTATGCACCTGTAGAATGATCAACTACAGCAAACTAGTTAGTCCAATTATTTATGTTTGGCATTCCAACCACCAAAATCATTTAGGAAAAGGTTTGACCCTATTTCCCTTTCACTTTGTTGTTGGCCAATTTTGGCATCGTCGGAGGTTAGCCGTGGCGGTCTGTCGCACCCGCGCGGTGACCGGCCAAATTGGCCCGGTCCAGTGCCCTGCGCCGACCCCTAGTGTCCCCCTCGCCCTGCTAAAGTTAGTCCAGGCCTTAGCACGCCTCAGACCCCCTCCCCGTGGCCGGAATCCCTCACCGGAGTTACCCCGGCCCGCCCGGAGTCCTCGGTCAGCCATTCTCCCCTCTCTGACCCTGGTCTCACGGCCACAACCCTACCAGTGAGTTCGTCGTGCCTTCCCCTTCGTTTTTGGCTAGCTCTGGCGACCCCGGAGCCGCCATAGCTCGCACCTACCCCATCTCCGGCGACTTCACCGCCGCGAGAAGGAGCGGCGCCGCCGAAGCCGTTAACCCCTCCTCGACTTTGATTTCCTCCATCTGATCTCTATCGCACGACCCAGATCACATGATACCGCTTCGCGCACGCGTGCCCTATGTCCGGACCTGCCTGTCAGCGCCTGTGCCCCCTGGCGCTGGGCCCAACTGGTCAGTCCGCCCCCCTTCTCGGTCGATGACACCGTCGGCCCGCCTGTCAGCGCTCGCTCGCCCACGCGCGCGCCCTCGCCTGCCGATCTAATCTCAGTCGTTGGTTTTAGATCAAACGGTTGAGTGGATCCCATACCCCTTCGCGTGGTTATTTTGCGTAAGAAACCCTCGGTTTGTTGGGAATCAACCCGCCGTCCCTGGTTTTCGCGCGCAGGCCCCTATAATCTTGCAGATTGAACCCTGGGCTTTTAAATAATTACAGAATTAGACCTATTTTCATATTTTAAATTTCCAAACTTGTGTATTTCATATCTTTTGCATATGAACTCCAAATTTAGTGATTCAAATTGCAAAATATTCATAGGAATATTCTCTGTTTAAATAAATTAGTTCCAGTTACTACCTACACACTCTATTTTTTATGGTTAACTATGAACTAGTATATGTGTAGATTTATTCATTTAAAAAATAAATAAAAGGGAAACCCTAGAGATTAAAGTATACTTAATCTTGTAGGATTAATAGTGTGTAGTACATGAATTTATCTTTGGTTTAGTTTTTATGTCTCATTGAAAGTAATTAAATTAGATTATGTAATCACGACAGTACTTAGGGAATAATTAACTACTAAGGACTGATTTGGTGATTAGGGATCCCGAGGGGATCCATGGGGAGGAATCCCTTTTTCAATTCAATTTTAAATAGCAAGAGGATTTCTTCCCCTGGGAATCCCCGATCACCAAATCAGCCCTAAAGGAGAATTAGTTCACCCTATAATTTGATTTCCCTTTTGGGTCTATGCTTTTCTTTTGAGATGTGTTCCCATTTTTCTACATGATTGATGTGTTGTTTATTTGTCATTTACCAAATGTATTGAATGCATGATCGCTTTATTTAGACAACGAGCAGTCCGTGGTTCCTGAGTGTGTTGCTAAAGATCTTCCTGAGCAACAACCTGGTAAAGGCAAGTGTCCTCTGACCCATTATGTCCTATTTACTTTATAATTCACTGTCCCGCATTACATTATTTAAAACTTAAGGATTGACTAGTCTGTATTTATCTTCCCCTTGTTTACCTTTTGGGTTATCATGATTAGCTTTATGCTATTGCTTTAACTTAATCAATGAACATGATGTGATTATTTATGATACGATGATGTTATCCCGATGATGTTCCTATGATACTTTAGGGGGCTCAGGCTGTTTCCAAAGTACCTCTCCATAAGGACCTGTTTGGGGAGTGACAATCCGGAATAACAGTGCAACCATGATATGCTATCGAATTTGCCAGGCAAAATGATCTAGCTGTTGGTGACTATCATGATATGATGATGGACAATATTGACGAGGTGACCGACAAGAGACTGATGGCTCTAAGAGAGATTGAGAAAGAGAAGATCATGGTTGCCAAGACCTACAACAAGAAGGTAAAGGCTAAATCATTTCAAGTTTGGGATTTAATTTGGAAGACAGTATTACCATTAAAAAGTAGGAACGAAAAATTTGGTAAATGGTCACCAAACTGGGAAGGGCCTTACAGAGTTATACAGGTAATCTTTAGTAATGCATACATGTTGCAGACATTGCAAGGTGATAAATTACCTGAGGCGTTGAATTCTCATTTTCTAAAGCAATATCATCCTAGTGTTTGGTAAGATGCTTAGAAAATCGACGATGTTCTCACATCGAGTTGATAATAGCGTGTACCGGGTGCTTTTGGTTCATTTAGCTTCCCTAAAAGGCAGAGGGGCGTGTGTTGAGCACCATATGTGGCACCTAAGAAGGTTGGACAGTCCGACCATATGGGTCATATGGTCCGCACCCTAGACGGTTTGCGGGTTAGCCCGGACGGTCAGCAATATGATTAACTCAGGAGAGAAAGCCCATGTTTTTGTGCGTGCTTATCCATCTAATCACACGTATTTTGTTGGCAAATTCCTACGAACGGGTACAGACCTCTCCATACGTATATATATGAGGAAAAATTCCCTATATGCCATCGAATTTTATACTCCCCTGTATGCCATTGAATGGCATCTAAGGGATAATTTTTGTGTGTATGACATGTGGGCCCGATGGCATCCAAGGGATGAGTATAATTTTTTATGGCATCTAGGAGGTTGCGGGTACGTCCGATTGCACGTACCATCAATCGAACCAATCAATCAATATTTCATTTCTTTTACTTTGTTGCCCTAAGAGTAGCAGTAATTAGCATTGTCGTAGTCTTCCTCGATCTACTTTCTTAATTCCTAGGCGAATATATGCCATCGGAGGACGTCCCGGGTTGCCTACCGACCCCGGAGCACCCCTAAAACTCTCCTCCCCGACGAGGTCCCTCTCGAGAGGTGAGAACTAGGGTTCTACATGCCAACCGACGCTCTGCACCGTCACGAACTATCTAAACCCTATGTGTGGACCGTCTAAGGTGACACAGAGAGAATCTGTTTCTATGGCGAGGTCGCAGAGTGTCAAACTTTATGTCGTGGACCGTCCACGCTCACGCAATCAAGAGGTACACCTCTAATGTTTGGCCTTGTATCGGAGCCAACAATTCTCTACGATTGTTTTAGCACTGAGAACGTTGCCACACGTTGTTTAGTCACTTTTGACTATCGACCCTTTCTTTCTCGTTGCTACGTCTCAAGCTCTCGTGGCTACATGATATGATAACTAGGTATATGTCCATGCGTTGCGATGGGAGTAAAATTTTTGTATGAAATATAGAAACGGAACGACAAATATCACTATGATATGAAAAATTCGCCTAGCAAAATATCATCGTAATACTGATGTGTGTTGCTACGGTTTACAAAAATAACTATAAGTATCACATCTTTGATGATGTTGTGACATAGATATAGAGATTAACCTGCTACAGCTTATCAAGACATCAACAAATGCATCTGATGTTAGTACACAGTTAGACCCCTCACATATCTCGAGGCAGGTGGCGGCCGAGATATGTTAGTAGACGCGGATGAGACCAGGGTTATCGAGGGCACCGAGGGTAGCTATATCCCTCACATATCTCGAGGAGAGCAGAACCTTCAGACTCTCTTTGATGCAAGTTTAGGGTTTTCCTGGTTGAATAAACTGTTAGCAGATTGCTTTGAGTAAGGGGAAAAGGAAAGCATGATATATAGTGTCACTAACCTTTTTCTTCTTACGATCAGACTTTGGAAGTGAAGGATCATTAAAACAAACTTGTTCACTCCCCAATAGATGGAAGTTATGACAAGTCCAAGAAGTACCACTATGCTCATCATTACTTTCAAAGATACTTCCTAGCCATCAATTCCAGGACCCAATGTCTTGTGCAAATTTAAGAAATACTTCAATGTACGCCCGAAAAAGATAAGGTCAGTATTAGCCCCAAGGCCAAATAACGGGTAGAATTCCTTTGCTTCATCAACTGGGGTCTTGTCTTATCATTCCGTTTCAGGTGGTTCTGTCGGTTGTTACAGAACATTGAACAAAACAGACAAATAGGTGTTTATGTTAGGTAATATTAAGCTAAATGGCTAGACCAAAATAGTTATGTCACAGAACAGGAGAATAAATACTAACTGACCAGGTTAGTCAGGTTCCCCAGTCAAGGGGGTATTGTCCCACTTATGTTGCTTCTGTAAAACTCCCTATTGCAAAAAGAGAATAAAAATAAATTCTCATATGCAAAAGGACCATTGCAAAATGAAGAAATATATGTGCAACAATTAACAAGCAGAGTTACACATAAAATATCAAGGAAGAGACTTTTTTAGATCCACTAACTTCTAAATGAATAATTTGTTTTTTAAGTAGAGTACATCTAATTCACACCAAAATAGTTTAAGCTCTAACTTCATCTGATTATTAAAATATAATTTGGCTAGTGCTAACAAAGGAAGACAATTCAATGTCTTATTATTCCTTTTCAGGTAATGTTAAGCTAAATGGTCAGACCAAAATAGTTATGTCATGGAATAGAGAGAATAAATACTAACTAAGTTTGTAGAAATAGATAAAATATATAAGGTGGTATTTAACACTAATTTAAGAGGAAATGCATCACGTTCCCATTCAATTGGAGCTGAGATAAGTTATGTCCTTGAAGGTTTGTCTCATTTTCCTGGAAGCACCATGACCATGATTCACAAAGTTTGCACAAGTCCAAGCATGTTCCAAGCATTCCAAAGGACCGTGTATGCACTTATGATGAGCTATCAGTTAATTGGGATAACTGGTACTACCTTGATGGCACTAGGCATGAGCATGGTCCATTTTCTTATTTTGAATTAGAAGAATTAGTTGATAATTTGAATGGTGCATAATATTACCTGGACATAACAAATATAATAATTTGAATATAGAAACTGGATATCATTATAAATGAGTTGCTTGCCTAAATCAAAGATATGCCTAGCAACATAATCTCTGTTGTCTAGAAGTTGTTCTAAAGTAGATCAAGAAGGTGAGAGTTTATGGATGACTTGAAATAAGTTATATTCAAAGAATGGTATAGTAGACTGCTGATTGTTAAAATATACCACAAATTTTCATCGATACGAACACACCCAACACATATAAATTCTAGTAACAGTTTCAATATGCTATTAGAATTTTTCTAGTGAATGCCCATGACATTGATTAACCAAAAGAATATTGAAATAAGACCAAAGGAAATGATACAGAAATGGAAGTGACTAACAAAACACAAACAAAAACCATCCTTGTTATTTGTAAAATAGCACCAGCCCAAAAACATTTTTCTGAGCATAATAGCAGCAATAAGCCTTGGAAAGTAAAGGTGCATACTACCAATAAAAGCGATGGGAACAAGATTTAGAACTATGCATACACTGATTTCCTTCTTGGTTTGAAGTGCAAACACAATATCACTACCGGAATCGCGTTCTTTGCCGAGTGTCTAAGACACTCGGCAAAGGCTATTTTACACTCGGCAAAGGCTTTGCCGAGTGTAACACTCGGCAAAGAACACTCGGCAAAGATTTCATCGGCAAAGGGTTCTTTACCGAGTGCTTTTTTTCGGACACTCGGCAAAGACTTTGCCGAGTGTCAAAAAGCACTCGGCAAAGAAAAACACTCGGCAAATTAAGAATCGAAAAATTTTAAAAAAAAACAGCAAAACATTTTTTAAATTTTAGGAACAACTCTCCAACCCTACCTTATTACCTTACCCGTTGCCCTATCATTTTTCACTATTATTTTGAATCAAACTTATATGTTTTGTAAATGTTGAGATTCGAACTCGCAACCTCTCTCTCGCGCATACCCTCCTATACCACTACACTACTACACCAATTATGTTTATATTACGTTTCCATTCCTCATGTACTATAACAAACCGAGAGTAATTTGATTATTTAAGACACTAAATGAGTTCATTTGAAAATGTGACCAACTATAAAGTTGCATAACTTTTTGAGATCTAAAAGTTTTATTTTAATAGTTTCTACATCCGAGACCGTTTATAAAATTTGAATTTTAAATTTAAAAACTTCACACGAAATTTTCAATGATAAGATGATTTCAAATCAAAAAATTGTCAACTACAAAGTTTCATTACATTTCAAGACCTACAACTTTTATTTTGGTGGTTTTTCCATCCGAGACAGTTTGAAAAATTCAAATTTCAAAATTCAAACATAGTTTTGCATAACAAGATGATTTCAAACTAAAACATTGTCAACTACAAAGTTTCATAACTCTTCAATACCTACAACTTTCATGTTGGTGGTTTTTCCTTTCGAAGTCGTTTTCAAAATTCAAATTTTAAATTTTTTAAATTCAGACGTAGTTTTCGTTGACAATATGACTTCAAATGAAAAAGTTGTCAACTATAAACTTTTATAACTTCTCAAGATCTACAAAGTTTATTTTGGTTGTTTGATAATTTGTTTATCTCAGATGATGGTTCTAACAATATGCACAAATTCTATACGTCTCTCTCGTAGTTTCATAAACTACGAGAGAGATATAGGTTTTATGAACAAATTTATTTTCATTTTGTCATATGAAGAAATGTTCAATATATAAATTGTACATCATGATGAGTTATACAAATTTGTAGTTGAAAACTTTTTCATTTGAATTAATTTACTACTTTAAAATGTGATTTTTAAATTGTCTTTGCCTAGTGTTGGAGAAAAAACACTCGGCAAAGAGCTCTTTGCCGAGTGTTGTATTTGTGACACTCGGCAAAGAGCCCTTTGCCGAGTGTCAAAAAAAGACACTCGGCAAAGAAACTCTTTGCCGAGTGTCAAAAATAAAACACTCGGCAAAGAGCTTCTTCGCCGAGTGTTTTCTTTTACCGAGGGTTTTTTGCATGGCACTCGGCAAAGAGCTCTTTGCCGAGTGCCCGAAATAAAACACTCGGCAAAGAATATGGCACTCGGCAAAGAGACAAATTCCGGTAGTGTATCTCTTTTAACCCCTGTTATGATGTAGAACCGAACCCTTTGTTGTTCAATTGAAACTTCAATGTAATCATCCGAATTTAGAAGTCAAGAAAGATCACACCCAGTTTCCTCTAGAACCTGTATTGTTATTCAAGTAGATGTTAGTTCACAAAAAAGATAATATGTTGAACAAAAGGAACTGATGAATATGAGCAAGAGGAAATGCCTTCGACAAACTAAATACTTCAATCAGGTTTTTCCTTCATGTGGAAAATAAACGTTAGACTGGTAGTTCACTTGTTATACTTAAATGGTTATATATTGCTGATAGCATAAAGGACAAAGATAGCTCCTGCGGACCACAAAGATGACCACTTCGAATGAAATGTATACATGTTTAGCCAAACAGTTATTTGACATGAAGAAGAGATAAAAGTATTCAACGATCTAGAGATATGAAAATTGCAATTTCTAAACTCTAACCAAGTAGGGACTATGATCATATAATCAAAAACACAATTAATGAGACACAATTTACATATCACATAAACTAATTCAGAACATCTTTTTTGCCTACCGGTATGCTGTACAAATAGATGGGTGACAAGGCACGAAAAGATAGCAATGGATTTGGTTCAAAAAGATGAAGCGCATGTTAAGTTGTAGAATCCCGAAACAAATTCTCTATGACTAACCTTCTAGTGTCATGAATATGCTTAACTTCTAAAGGTTTATGCGTCAATACTTTAACCTTTACTTGCTTCACAAAATAAGAGTAATCAGCATTCAGAAAGTCTAAGCTTTGTACTAATTTATGAAAAATCAAGAGAGATGAATACAACCACATTATTCAATGTGCTTAATATCTGAATATAAAACGTTAAGTATGTAGATACTATATCCTTCCATAGAGATGATCAACAAGTCCCTACGATCTAGTGTCAGAAGAATTCTCCTATGAAAAACTCAGTTTTTTCAACATTCAGTTGTAAGAAACTAAGAGTAGTCACAATCAGAGGAAACAAAATTTAAAGGATACCGGATTGTGACTTATTCCTGAAATCCAACTTTTCTAAAAGTGGACTCCAACAACTCAAATTCCTCTTTCATCTATAATATAAAATTGCTACAATAAGCATTAAACCAAATAAATCTATCATTATTGTATTATTCTGGTGTGATAATAACAACAATAATACAAGTGAGTTCAGGGTGACCTGGAAAGAGAGTAATCACTACCTCAATCAACGTGCCCTGGTGCAACCGAGCTGGTTGAAGTATGTTCATGTATAACCATGCAAGCAAGAAAGGCGCTTGACCATGTATGGGTACTTCAGACCATGTGAACTTTATAACAAAAACACAGAAAATAAAGAAGTCAAGACGCGCACATCTACAAAAAGATGAACTGAGAGTACAATCATACCTGCAATGGTAATTGAATAAAGACCCATCTACGTTCTTGTCAATGTCATGGAACCCCTAGCTTGGTGGGAAATCATGTGTATCGTTAGCAAAATCTAGAGTCGAATTCTGAATATTTTTTCTTTCAATTATTCTTTGGCACGCAATAAGTAGCATTATTCAGTGTAATCTAACATGTGAAAGAAAATAAACATGTCTCATTCAAAGCAATAAGCAACATTATTCGATGCTTCTGATATGTAAAGGAAAATTAACATGTCTCATTCAAAGATCCATGAGGTAGAATCCACATTGCATTTCCACAAACGCAATACATAACTGGAAACATGTACTATCACCTACACTATTACACTAAGACATACTGAATGTTGAGACATGAACATGTGTAGGCAGCATGGTTTTCAATTTTGGTCTTAAAAAATATAACCACCTTCAAAACTACCAAAATTTGTGAAATTTGGCTGAAATCTTGCTATTTTTTTAGGGATTTGCACATGAAGTATGTTTTTTATGAAAATAGTTCTAAACAAAAAAAATAGCATGATTTATGGCTACACATTTATTGAGTAGTAGAATAAGCAACATAAACAATATAGAACAGTGAACCTATCATGACCTTCTAGGCAGGGCCTAGTACCCTCCCTCCCACTCCTCGACCCTCGGCTCCAGCTGCTCCGTGGGGACCTCATCCCGTGTCGTCGGCGGGGACGACGGCATGGAGATGGTCATTCGGGCGTGGCCGACACGGAGCGAGGACGACGACGACCTTATCGCCGCGTGCGAGGAGGGATGGTGGAAGCAATGTGGGGACGCTGAGGAGGCACGGGCGGCAGTTGACGGAGAGGGCACGGAGGCGCACGCGGTGGCAGAGAAGAGGAGGACCCGACAAAGCTGGTGAAGTCGAGGTCGTGCCGCCTCCTTCCAACCACCGGAGTCAGCACCCCGCCCTTTCCTCTGCAGCGCGGGGAGGGGGTTTCGCGTGCTCGCCCTCCCATCCCACGCGCTCTCCGGCTCGCGCTCTAGGTGTTGCGCCGCCTCCGTGTGGTTTATCTCTCAGGCAACCGCCTCCAGGGAGAAATTGTCAGGACCATGGTTAGTCTATCATCTTCAGTAGAGTATTTTGGATATTCGTGGTTGGGTCGTCAGCCCATGTAATAACTAAGAAATGGCCGGCAGTATATAAGCCGGGTGGTGGAGGGTTCAAAAGGGGACAAAATAACATAACTCATTTACCTGTATCTTCTTGTTGCCTCACGGACTCAGCCGTGTTCTCTGTCTTCCTCTCGCTCTCCATCTTCCTGGTGTCTGAATTCCATTCTCGAGCAAGTATCCAAGGGAAGAGGGTTGGGTTCGTGACATTTGGTATCAGAGGATAGGTTCCCAAAAAAATTCGGTGAGTGGGATCATTCTGGCGTCGAAGAAGTGACAAACCAAGTTGGAACTCCGAGTCGATTCGGCCATGGAGGACTTCACGAAGAAGTTGGAGGGATTGGAAACTATGTTGCAGAAGACCTTCGATGCTGTGAGCGGCTTGGAGTCGTGGCGAACTAGTGCAAACCAGTCGCTCGGCACATTGCTTCAGAGAACGGATGAGGCGGGAACGCGTCTGCAGCAATTGGAATCTCCACCGATGCGACCTCTCCCGCCGCCACCACCTCCGCCGCCCCGCCAACCAGCTTCATCGAAGTATTGCGATCCGTTCAACATGCATCAATTTCGACCACAAGCAGGCGGATCGAGCACGCTGGACCTAGGTCTGGCTCCGTCAGGATTGTTGCGCCCCCCTGTGATAGGCATGGAGAACGCTCACGGGCACCATCTGCAGCAAACTCCCCGAGATGTTGGTGGTGGGATTTTAGGATCCCATCCACCACCCCCGGTCACGGGTATGAATTTGTCCCATGATCTCCTAGATTTTGATGCATCTATGGGTTCTCGAGATCATTCGACTTTAATTCTGAAAATGGAGTTTCCTAAATTTTATGGAAATAATCCGCGACTATGGCGTGATCAGTGTGAAATGTTTTTCGAGGTTTATTCGATGGCGGAGAACCTGAAGACCCGGTTCGCGGCGCTCAACTTTATTGGTCCTGCAGCGACTTGGCGCCAGACGTTGGAGCGTCGTGGGCGTATCCTGAATTGGGAAGTGTTGTGCAGGGAAGTGTTTCAACGTTTTGACAAGGATCAATATTCAGTGCACTTAAGACAGTTGGACTCTCTTCGGCAACAGGGTTCGGTGTCGGATTATGTGCACACATTTGAGCAGTTGGCACATGGGATTTTGTTTTACAATAGCAACTACGATGATACATATTTTGTCACACGGTTCTTGGGAGTGCTCAAAGAGGAAATTCGTGCGCTGATTGCGTTGCATCGTCCGAGAGATGTAGCAACAACAAGTGTGTTAGCACTGCTACAAGAAGAGGAACTTAATCTGGTGAAGACTCGAGCAATGACTAAGGAGTACAATAGAGGCCATTATCGCACAGGCAAGGAGAATGACAAACCAAAGGATGGCAGTATGGAGGTGAACAAAATTAAAGTTGACCGAACAGAGAGAAGTGACAAGTTAGAAGCATTGCGAAATTATAGAAGGAAAAATGGATTGTGTTTCAAGTGTGGCGAAAAATGGGGTCAACAGCATAAGTGCCCTACCCAGATCTTGTTACATGTATTAGAAAAATCTTGAATGCCATTGAATTAGACAATGAACAATTCAGTAGGGAAGAGAATGAAACGGTGGTGGAAGAACAAGTGTTAGCAGTCCAAGAAACTGTACCTGGGAGTAAGAAAAGAAGTACACTGCGATTACTGGGCATCATTGGCACGCAACAAGTCTTGATCTTGGTAGACTCATGGAGTATTGGCACTTTTGCCAGTAAGGGATTAGTGGATCATTTGATGTTACCAACACAGAGTTGTGCCCAGACACAGTTTCGGGCTGCTGATGGAGGAATTATGAGCTGTACTAAATGGGTAGCAAGGCTGCAATGGATTATTTAGGGCTATTCGTTTGTTTCTCAGGCCAAGGTGTTACCATTACAATGTTATGACATGATATTAGGTGAAGATTGGCTTGAGGAAGTAAGTCCATTGTGGGTGGATTACAAGTCAAAGCAACTCAGGTTTACCTATCAAGGTACTAGAGTGTCCTTGCAAGGGGTTCAAGATAACATCACGAGCTATCAGAGTATCTCAGGACATAAGTTCCAGAGACTACTTAATCATGGAGCTGTCTATCATTGCATACAGTTGCTTCTGATAAATCACGACAATGATTTGCCTACAGAAGGTCATGCCTCTCGAGTATGTGAGATTCAGAATATTGAGCAACATCCAATACCTCTCAGAATTCAGCAACTCATTGATTCTTTTGCTCACCTCTTCAATTCACCCACAAGACTTCCACCACATCGCTTAGCTGATCATCAGATTCCTCTAATGTCTGGCTGAACCGGTGAAAGTGAGATCTTACCGATACTCTCCTACTCAAAAAACTGAAATCAAGAAGCAATTGAAGGAAATGTTGACTCAAGGGATAATTCATCCAAGCACTAGCCCCTTTGCTTCTCCAGTAATTTTGGTCAAAAAGAAAGATGGGAGTTGGCGATTTTGTGTTGATTATCAACACTTAAATGCGATCACAATCAAGAATAAACATCCCATGCCAATAGTGGATGAGCTGCTAGATGAGTTGGTCGGAGCTTGTTGGTTTACTAAATTGGATTTTAGCGCTGGATACCATCAGGTCTGCATGGCTATTGGAGAGGAGTACAAGATAGCATTCAGAACTCATAATGGCATGTATGAATTCATGGTTATGCCTTTTGGCTTTACAAATGCTCCCGCAACATTTCAAGGACTTATGGATCACATTTTTGCTGATTTATTGAGGCATGGAGTGATGGTATTCATGGATGACATTTTGATTTACAGCCACACATTACATGAGCATGAGTTGTTGTTGCAACAGGTGTTTCAGACTCTGAATCAACACAAGTTCTTGATTAAAAGAACTAAATGCACTTTTGCTCAACCATCCATAGAATACTTAGGCCATGTGATTTCAGCCCAAGGAGTATCTATTGAACCCTCCAAAGTGGCTGCAGTCAAGAACTGGCCTATTCCCAAGAATGTGAAGCAACTCCGAGGTTTTTTAGGTCTCACAGGATATTATAGGAAGTTCATCAAAGACTATGGAATTGTTAGTCGACCACTAACCTTATTGCTTAAGAAGGGTTCAATGTTCCGGTGGTCTGAGCAACAGCAAGTGGATTTTCACATGCTTAAATAGAAGATGGTTGAAGCTCCAGTGTTGATGGTTCCGGATTTTTCTAAGCAGTTTGTTCTGGAAACAGGTGCTTGTGATCTGGGTATAGGTGCAATTTTGATGCAGAGTGAGCATCCTGTGGCATACCTGAGTAAGGCATTGGGAATGAAGAAGGCGTTGTCAGTATATGAGAAAGATGCATGGCTATATTGTTGGTAGTGGAAAAATGGAGGCCCTACTTACAATATCAACCGTTTGTCATCAGAACTGATCATCACAGCTTGTGGTTCTTAACTGACCAACGGGGTTCTACCCGGTTACAACATAAGGCATTAGTTAAATTGATGGACCTTCAATATGCCATTCAGTACAAAAAAGGATCCACAAATGCAGCTGCTGATGCCTTGTTGCGTTGTCCTGACCCTCCAGACATTTATGCAGTTTCGGAAGTGGTTCCCACGTGGTTGCAAAAACTGCAGCAAGGCTATGATGATGATGAGGAAACTAAGAAACTTCTTACCACTGTTACCTTGGATCTAGACAGTCATAAGAATTATACATTAACTTCGGGTATTCTGAGGTTTAAAGGTCGTGTGTGGGTGGGGAATAACGCATTGGCTCAGCAAAACATTTTACAGGCACTTCATTCAAGTGGGATTGGAGGTCATTCTGGTATTCAAGGTACCTATCATTGTGTGAAGCAACTTTTTGCGTGGCCTGCTCTCAAAAATTCAGTGCAACAATATGTCCAATCTTGTGAGATTTGTCGGTAAGCTAAAACAGAACATGTGAAATACTCGGGATTATTACAGCCACTGCCCATTCCTCAACAAGCTTGGGAGATATTGATTTTGAATTTTATTGAAGGCTTGCCATCCTCAAAAAATTATAATACTATCCTTGTGGTTGTGGATAAATTTACCAAATATGGACACTTCTTAGCCTTATCTCATCCATTCACAGCATTGAAGGTAGCTCAAGTGTTTTTCTCTCAATTTTACAAGTTGCATGGGCTACCTCGCCTGATTATCTCGGATAGGGACACGATCTTCACGAGTACGCTCTGGCAGGAACTGTTTCGACTGTCAGATACAATGCCAATGATGAGCTCGAGTTATCACCCACAGACAGATGGACAAACTAAGAGATTAAATCAGTGTTTAGAGGGTTTCCTAAGGTGCACGATGCATTCATGTCCTCGACAATGGCATAAGTGGCTTCCCGTGGCAGAATATTGGTATAATACTACCATACACTCTTCCTTGGGTCGTTTGCCTTTTGAAGTTCAGTATGGGTATGTTCCTCGCACACTAGGAATTGCTAATCTAAAGCTTTGTACTGTTCCCGATCTGGAAACATGGATGCAAGAAAGAGAATTGATGTATGAATTGGTTAAGCAGCAATTAGCACATGCTCAGCAGCGAATGAAGAGCCAGGCAGATAAAAATCGGTCTGAGCGGAGTTTTGAAGTTGGTGATCGAGTATATTTGAAGCTTCAACCACATGTTCAATCATCGGTAGCTCTGCGATCTAACCAGAAACTTGCATTCAGATATTATGGACCCTACACTGTTCTCCAGAAAGTGGGACAGGTCGCTTACAAGTTGGACCTTCCGGACAGCTCAAAAATATATTCAGTTGTCCATGTTTCCTTATTGAAGAAATATATTCCTCCTCCACATGACATTTCTGTTGATCTTTCTTCTGTGTGCACGGATCCTTTCCAGATATTAATGTCGGACACCATATTACAGCAACGGTGCATTCGCAAGGGTCGTGCTTTGGTTCAGCAGGTCTTGGTTAAATGGGTGGGACTGACGAATCATTTGGCTACCTGGGAGCATGTTGATGATATCAAGTGTCGGTTTCCAGCAACAACAGCATGAGGGCATGCTACGTGTAAGGGAGGGGTAATGTCAGGACCATGGTTAGTCTATCATCTTCAGTAGAGTATTTTGGATATTCGTGGTTGGGCTGTCAGCCCATGTAAGAACTAAGAAATGGTCAGCAGTATATAAGCCAGGGTGGTGGAGGGTTCAAAAGGGGAGAAAAGAACAGAACTCATTTACCTGTATCTTCTTCGTTGCCTCACGGACTCAGCTGTGTTCTCTGTCTTCCTCTTGCTCTCCATCTTCCTGGTGACTGAATTCCATTCTCGGGCAAGTATCCAAGGGAAGAGGGTTGGGTTCATGACAGAAATCCTCGCGATGCTCGCTAGTGTCTGTCTCCAAGGGGATGTGGGGAGGGAGGCGAGGTTTTGGGGCCGCGGCCGCGAGACAGCGAGATTTTCGAGGACGGGGGCGTCTCATGGGGTGGCGAGATTTCCAGGGGCAGGGGCATGGTGAAGTGTGGATGCCCACGTTGTGTCTTTATAGAGTAGTATATAGATAACACTTACTATGCACGCCTTGACCCAACAGCCAGGTTTGACGAAATTCAGGGTTAGATGGGATCGGTATTAGGAGCTGTGGAAGAAGTGGATCTGGCCTCTCTGAAATCTAATGACGCAGTTAGATTTAAAGTGCATGTGAAGAGCATCACGAAGATTCCACCTGTCATTGAGATAGGAGTCAAACATCTCGTATATGACATTTATTTTAAGGTGGAAAAGGTGGAAACTGAAGGATGGAATGAGGAAGAAACTAGTATGAGAAAGAGATCTTCTGTTGATTTACAGCCGAACGAGTTTGGTTTGGGTGACAAGGGAGGGAAAAACCCAAAAGTGATATCCAAGAATGTGGGAAGTTCATTCTGATTCCTGAAAATCAGAAAGCATCTTCCTTTGAGTTTAAAGAAGCAATGATTTCTACATATCTACTTACCAATGAAATTGACAAATGCAATGAAGAGGGGGAAAATCTGGGGGATGAAAACAATGAGAAGGTAGACTTTGAAGACAGTGATGAAGACCTCCTCAGTTCTCAGGAGCTTAACAACTTTGTGAAAGGAATGGGTGTGGTGATTGTGGATGAGCAGGAATTGGAGATGAATGAGGGTGAGCCTCTTAAAGTTCAAGATGAACAACAAATTGTTAAGGATAACAAAGGTAAAGCCAGGCTAGTAGATCAAGTTGAAGGCACAAGAAAAAGTAGCAGACTGGAGGCAAATGAAGATATCAGGATTACGGACAAAGCCATCAATAGAGCTGAAGCGAAGGATGCCTTCTTGAACAAGGGTAACAACCCCAACCCTTTCTCTATCTTAAATCCTAAAAATAGCGTGTTGATTGATATAGCTAACAAACTTGGAGTGAATCTAGGAAAAGACGATAATGAAGTATTAGATAACTTAGAGATTATCAAGTGCTTAGAAGAAGAACGTGTCAGGGCTATTATTCCAGTCATTAGTACTGATGATATTAATAATAAATTCACTGGTAATCTAGTGGAGAAAGAGGATCCTTCGATTATGGATAGAATTGTCCAAGAGATGATAGAGAGTGAATCGGAAGGAAAAAAACAAAACACCGAAGAAGAAGAAGAAAAGGATACAGAAAGAGAAAAAATATTCTCTGAGGAAAAAAGGTTCTCCAAAAATTAGATACACATCTAATAACAGGAGATACCTGAAGCATCATCAATGGGATAGTCAATTATCTGAATGAAAGGAGTAATATGGAACTGCCAAGGGCTTGCCAAACCCGGGAAATTTGAGTTCATTCATGAACTCATAAATAAAGAAAAAGTTGATTTCATTAGTCTTCAAGAGACTAATAAGAGAGAATTTGGGCAGAACTGGTTACTGTCTTTAAGTGGTAATAAGATGTTTAAGTGGATCTCTTCTCCCCCTAACGGTAAATTTGGGGGCTTACTGGTGAGTTTTAATTCAGACACTTTTGAAGTCTCTAACATTCAAATCAAGGACTTCATGATAGTGTGTGTGATCCATCACAAGAATAAAAATATTTCTTGGACCTTTGCTAATGTCTATGGGGTAGCTCAAGCGGTTAATAAAGATAATTTCTTAATCGAGTTAGCTGCCACTTGTTCCCACTGTAAAGGTCCCATTCTGCTAGGTGGTGACTTTAACATCTTGAGGAGTAGTGATGACAAAAACAAGCCTTATGTTGCCAATAGATGGACGCTTCTCTTTAATGCCATCATTGACCATCACAGTCTAGTTGAACTAGATCTGACCGACAGGAAATTTACGTGGTCCAATAATAGAAATCCTCCCACTTTTGAAAAACTTGACAGATTTCTAATGAGCCTGATTGGGATTTATTATACAGCAATGCTAGGGTTACAGAGCTGAACAGATTTCTTTCAGACCATGTTCCTTTGATGTTAAGCACTGAGGATTCAAAAAAACATGTCGCTACTTTTAGATATGAGTTGCTCTGGCATAAAAACCCTGATTTTAGAGAGTTGGTTAGTAGAAGTTGGGAGCTACCAATAAGGAGTAAAGGAAGTCTTAACATCTGGAAAGAGAAAGTTAAGAGACTCAAAAAATGCCTTAAGGGTTGGAATTTCAATGAAGAAGAGAATAACAGGAGAAGGAGAGGAGATCTTCTTAAGAAAATCAATGAGTTAGACATTAAAAATGAAGAAGGTGTGTTGTCGGATAATGGAAAAAAGACTAAAAAAGATTGCAAGCTTTCGCTAAATAAACTTCTCTTTGAGGAAGAGATGAAAATGAAGCAGAGAGCTCGTGAGAGGTTAATTACGGAAGGAGATGAAAATACAAATTAATTTCACCTCAAAGCCAATCTCAATAAAAGGAGAATCAGGATCCATGCTCAAATGGATAAGGAGAACTTGGTTGAAGAGGAGGATGAGAAGAATTGAATTGCTACTAACTTCTATAAAAACTTGTTTGGCCGTATGGGGGACAGATATCCCCCGGGTCCACTAGAAGGATAAAAGACCTCACGAAAGGCCCAAGGGCCCCATAATTCGTAAGGTCATCCCCTCGTGGGCCTGGGAGGAACGACCAGTGAAACGGGTTAAAGCAAGGCCAGATCGGAGCAAGCCCAGACGGCCCAACAAATTCGAGCAGTAATCACAACAGTGACCCGACCTTCCCGCGCAGGAGCCCCGTACAACGGAACCAAGCGAGGATGGGTCGGCTGAATTATAGGAGCATAGGCTCAGATGGTACACTATTTCTTAGGCACGCGTTGTTATCATATCTGCATGTAATGCCACACGGTCGAGTATATAAGGCCCAGGGGGCACCCCTTCAGATCAATCACTCACAACTCAGCCATCCACCCCAACTCTCTACGTTCCCCGCACAAGAGAGCTCCCTTGTAATCCACCACACAAAACATTCTCACCAGGGCGTAGGGTGTTACGCATCTCAAAGCGGCCCGAACCTGTACACCATTGTCCACTGTTCCTCGTGCATCTAGCACAAACCATCGAGCTACAGTCGGTGACACCGTCCTGCACCTAAAAAACACCTTGAGGGGCAACCTCGGGTGTGCGGTCGAACCCAAAACACCGACAGTTGGCGCGCCAGGTAGGGGGTGTGTCATCGATCCAAGCTAGCTCAATGGCCGTTACCTTCCAGCACAAGATCATCCTCCGCCCCGGATCCATTTTCTGCTTCGGAACTATCTCATCTGTAGCGAATGAGGAGGGAACTCTGCATCGCATCGCGGATCCGCCAGAGAGAAAGTTTTCCTCAAAGGTCTCCGAGAAAATCGGAGCAAGGCAAGAAAAAGCGCAACCTCCAATGCTCCGAAAAAAGATCACCTTCAGCAAGCTAGGAGCCGAGGGTCCTTCAGCCCGGAGAACTCCGCTATCCACCTCTCCGACGGGGGAATGGACACAGATCACAAGGAAAAAGGAAGCAAAGGATCATCAAGCTGGTCTTTCTGTGCCTCCGTCCTCAAAGGAGAACAGAAAGAAGATCGCTGTGACAGCTGCTCCATTCTACCCCGACGTCCTCTTCATCGGGAGAGTGGAATCGCCCCCTATCTCCGACAATGAGCCAACCGCGCCCGGAGAGGAACCTCCTCAGCGGGAATCCCGTCAACGAAGGAACCGACGCTTAAAACATCCGGCGACATCACGAGGCCAGAGAGTGGGACCCGGCGCAACCTGTATCGCGAGACAAGGTCTCGGAGATAGGAGAAACTCTGGAGGAATGTGTCTTCAGGGAAAGAAGGAATTCCCGACGACGCGATCGTCGACGGGCTCAAGAACAGACCGAGTAGGAGACAAGGCAACGTCGGGAAAATCCACTCTTCGGGCGCAACCTGAACCCCGACTTCACCCGAGCCATGAACACGCCGAGTGAAGTTGGTGGAGTATTGGCTCGGATAGCTGATGGCCTCCCCCGGACTCCCGACACCGAGGGCTACCGGCGGCTATTCACTCAAGCAGCCAATCATCTTCTACCCCTCGCTCACCCGCCGAACGATCTACGACACGCCATCAACAGTTGGCGGGACGCACGGAGCTCCATCAACGCTTCGCGCGAGCGGCGACATGAGAACGAGATCCGTCACCGGGAAGAGTACGACCGAGACCACGGCATCCCAGCACGGAGTCAGGCTACCAGGACCGAGTCGGCCACGGCTTCAACTGGTGGCACCACCCGGGGACGGTCGAGGCACCACGACGACCACTCCCCTCCCCAGGACAGACAACATCATCGACGACAGGAGGACACATGTGGAGTATCGGCACTTACTTCGCGCCTCAGGGCCATTCAATGGCCCCCTAACTTCAAGGTATCCAACGTCGACAAATATGAACCTAAGCAGGATCCGGGAGGCTGGCTGGCCGTCTACACCACCGCTGCCCGAGCTGCTGGGGCAACCGAGGATGTAATGACCGCGTACTTACCTATCGTCCTCGGGCAAGACGCGCTGCAATGGCTGCGACACCTACCCCGACACTGCATCGACGACTGGAGCGACTTCAGTCGGCGCTTCACCGCCAACTTTTAGTCTCTCTCCGACAAACCGGCGCAACCATGGGACCTCAAATCCATCAAGCGCCGAGGGGACGAAACTCTTCGGTCATACCTCAAAAGATTCCATACCATGAGAAATCGTATCCCCGAGGTCTCGGAGGCAGCAGTGATCGAGGATTTCTACAGGGGATCCAATGACTCGGCCTTCGTCCGAACCATACTACAGAAGGCGTCGACAACCTCCGAGCAGCTGTTCCAGGAAGCCGATCTCTACATCACCATCGACGAACAAGCTCAGGACCTCATCGGGGGAGCGAAGCCTGCACCAGCAGCACTGTGACGCGACACGAACCAGCAACCCGACAAGCGCTGGGAGAAGAGGCCTCGTGAAGAGGTCCACGCCGTCGAACCGCGCGCCTCTCGCGCCCGAGGAGGACCTCGAGGAGGCGAACGCACGCTGGACGACATCCTCGATGCCCAGTGTCCGTACCACAAGGACATGCGCCACACCCTCCGGAACTGCAGGGATTTCAAGCATTCCGTCGGGCACGGTCGACCCTTCCAACCTCTACCTCCTCCCCCGCCGCGAGGAGGACCAGGAGAACCGCGACAGCCCCAGCAGCAGGAGGAAGGAGGAGGTGCAACCTTCCCGCGCGTTGACAGAGAAGTCAACGTCATTTTCGGCGGACACGGGTCGCAGGAAAGCAAGAGACAACAAAAGCTCAACGATCGTCAGGTACTGGTGGCAGCTACCGGACCTCCCGCCCTGTACCGATGGTCTGAGCACCCGATCACCTTCACCCGGGCAGATCAGTGGCTCAACTTCGACCACCCAGGCAAACATCTGCTCCTCGTCGATCCGGTGATTCGAGAGAGCAGGGTAAAGAAGGTATTAGTGGACGGGGGGAGCAGCATCAACGTCACCTTCCCCTGGACACTCCAAGGCTTGGGAGTTCACCTCAAAGAGCTCCACGAGTCGGACACTCCTTTCTTCGGCATCGTGGCGACTGAAGGAGAATACCCGCTGGGCCACATCTACATGTCGATCACCTTCGGAACTCCGGAGAACTACAGAACCGAGTTCCTAAGGTTCGAGATGGCAAACTTCGACTGCGGGTACAACGCCATCATCGGGAGGCCTGAATTGGCAAAGTTCATGGCCATCCCGCATTATACATACATGATATTGAAGATGCCAGGACCGCAAGGGATCTTAACTGTGCGCGCTGACTTCCAAGGCGCCGCAGAATGTTTCTGAGTGGCCATTCAGGTGGCCCTCACCACCAAACCATCGGCGACTTCTTCTACGCAGGCGAATTCTAAGCCTGAGGAAGATCTCGCAATGCCCGCGAATCAAGCTCAAGCCGTGACCTCTATGTGGCCGACTGAAGAAACCAAGAGAATCAATCTCGGGTTCGCCGACGAGCGCAAAACTGCTATCACCAGTTCCAGTCTAGATAGTAAATAGGAAGGCGTGCTCGTCTAGTTTCTGCAAGATAATCGAGACGTATTCGCATGGCAACCTACGGATATGCCGGGAGTCCCGAGAGAACTGGTCGAGTACAAATTGAAAGTCTACCCTCAGGCGAGGCCGATCCGACAGAAATTACGTCGCTTCACGCCCGACAAGAGAGAAGCCATCCGTGCTGAGTTGGCTCGCTTGGTCGCGGCAGGATTTATTAGAGAGGTGTTGCATCCTGAGTGGCTAGCTAATCCTGTTCTTGTACTCAAAAAGAATAAAGTGGATTGGCGCATGTGCGTCGACTATACGGATCTCAACAAACACTGTCCAAAGGATCTCTTCGGGCTTCCTAGGATAGATCAGGTGGTAGATTCCACCGCCGGATGTTCTGTGTTGTCTTTCTTGGATTGCTACTCTGGGTATCATCAGATTAGTCTGGCAAAAGAAGACGAGGAAAAAACAGCATTCATCACTCCATTCGGAGCTTTCTGCTATACCTCCATGTCGTTCGGCCTCAAAAACGCTGGAGCGACTTATCAGATAGCTATTCAAACATGCTTAGCCGATCACTGGGGCAAGCGTGTGGAAGCTTATGTGGATGATGTGGTGATCAAAACAGAAAATTCAGAAAATTTCATTAAAGATTTACAGCTGGTCTTCAACAGTCTACGGCGATATCGATGGAAGCTTAATCCCGAAAAATGTGTTTTCGGAGTACCAGCAGGAAAGTTGCTCGGGTTTATTGTCAGCCACCAAGGGATTGAAGCCAATCCAGAAAAGATCGAGGCTATCATGAGGATGGAAGCACCACGATCATAGAAGAAAGTTTAAAGACTTACCGGATGTATGGCAGCTCTGAGCAGATTCATATCAAGGCTGGGAGAGAAAGGCTTACCATTCTATAAGTTGCTCAAGACGGTAGACAAATTCCAGTGGACTTCAGAAGCACAAGAAGCTCTGAATGCGCTGAAAAAATTCTTGACAACACCACCAGTGCTGAAACCGCCGCACCGAGCCACGCCGACTCAACCGGCTGAAGATCTGCTATTATACATCTCTTGCACGACTCACGTGGTAAGCACCGTGTTGGTAGTCGAACGAGCAGAAGAAGGACATGCATACCCAGTACAGCACCCTATCTATTTCATCAGTGAAGTCCTGGGTCCCTCGAAGAAAAAATACCCTCAAGTCCAAAAGCTATTATATGCAGTACTCCTAACTGCACACAAGCTCCGTCACTACTTCGACGACCACAAAGTCATAGTAGTCACTGGATTTCCGATAGGAGATATTCTTCACAACAAAGAAGCCATCGGGAGAATAGCCAAGTGGGCCTGTGAGCTGGGATCTCATGACATTGAATTTCGACCTCGCACTGCTATCAAAACTCAAGCACTGGTTGACTTCGTATCAGAATGGACTGAGCAGCAGGTACCAGATAACCCGGAAACCGCAGAAGTGTGGCGAATGTATTTTGATGGCTCGTTGAAGCCAGGGCCGGTCCTGAAAGGGGGCAAGTGGAACGGTCGCACCGGGCCTCCGATTTTAGAAGGACCCCCAAGTAGTGTACATGTACATATAGTCTTATGTGTTGTGTTCGGCCTGTTAAAGTTACAGTAGACCTGTTTTTTTAATTGTTTAACTAACCAAAACTGTATCTCTATTTTTAATCCCAGTGCCGCTGCGGCCTTGGTTTCATCCGTGCGTTTGTTTGGCCGGCGAATTAGCGATCGACATCAGCGAATCGGCCTGAGTCCTGACGGCCTGCCTGCTACCAGTTGCAGGTCACGTTCCCTAGCTGTTGGCCGGCCTGCCTGCTGCCAGCCGCCGGCCGCGTGTCCTACTGCCCTAGCTGCTGGCCGTTAGCCGCTGCTGCAGCTTGCAAGCAGGAGCAGGACGCAAAGGCACAAAGTCGATTAGCCATCAGGATTTAAGACTCAGGTACGTATGGTCTCAATTATCAATTGCAACACAAACACATGATCAGACTGCAGCACAATGATTAATTCATTTTGATTAATTCTTGTCTAATTTTCAGCTAGATCATGTCATCAAGAAAGTATGCATCGGGTAGTCAAAAAAGGAAAAAAGAGGAAGAAAGTAGATGAATTGATAGAATCCTAAAGAGGAGCCATGGACAGATTTTTCCTGATAAATAGAAGTACCTCAAAATCAAGAAATCCAGATGAGCTAGTTATAGTTGCCGTGGAGGAGCAAACTATACTAATTTAGAAGAGGAGGGTCCAACACAAGGCAATGATGGTAGCAATGTAAGTGCTCCTGCCCATGAACAATTTGCTACAGAATGTCATAGTGTTGATGAGCAATTTGTTTATAGCACGGATATTTATGATCCTAGAAATTGGAATAGGCTTGATAACAAAGTTAAAATTGTTGAAGAACTATTTAAGATCAACAATGTCTCAAGATCGACTTAACGGATTGGCTACTTTATGTATTGAGAAAAAAATATTAAACGAGGTTGATAGCAACACTATTATCAATGAATTCGTATGAAGAAATGTTTGAGGTAATATATACAAAGATTTGAAGTTGTTTTAATATATTAGAGACTTTTATCATTCAAAAATTTGATATGTACTTAGAAAAATATTGAATATATATATATATATATAGCCTTAAAGGCTCCGATTTTTTTCGCCCTGGGTCCATGAAACCTCATGACCGGCCCTGGTTGAAGTTGCAGGGAGCAGGCGCAGGGATCCTCTTAATTGCACCTAGAGGTGAACCACTCAAGTATGCTCTTCGATTGTTGTTCCCGGCATCTAACAATGCAGCTGAATACGAAGCTCTAATTCATGTACTGAACATTGCCATATCACTGGGCATCAAGAGACTGATTGTCGGGGACCATAATTAGGGGTACCCTCAAGACGCCTAATTCTCAGCTGGTAACCCCCATCAGCATAAAGCTGCAAAGGCCTGATGGGCACGATTAAGTCAGGGATCAGTCCACACGAGTGACTCGATCACGCTTCACCCGAGCCTAGCCTCGGCCGAAGGCAGCCGACCTCGAGAGACTTCCGTCTCGCCCGAGGCCCCCTTTTTATGGCGGACACATCACCGGCTCGCCCAAGGCCTTGGCTTCGCTCAGAAGCAACCTTGACTAAATCACCGCACCGACTGACCAAATTGCAGGGGCATTTAACGCAAAGGTGGCCTGACACCTCTATCCTGACACGCGCCCCCGGCAGAGCCGAGGTGACCGCCGTCACTCCACCGCTCCACTGGCCAATCTGACAGAAGGACAGCGCCGCCTGCGCCACTCCGACTGCAGTGCCACTCGACAGAGTGAGTCTGACAGGCAATCAGGCCTTGCCAAAGGCGCCACGGCGAACTCCGCTCCGCCCGACCCCAGGGCTCGGACTCGGGCTAAGACCCGGAAGACGGCGAACTCCGCTCCGCCCGACCCCAGGGCTCGGACTCGGGCTAAGACCCGGAAGACGGCGAACTCCGCTCCGCCCGACCCCAGGGCTCGGACTCGGGCTAAGACCCGGAAGACGGCGAACTCCGCTCCGCCCGACCCCAGGGCTCGGACTCGGGCTAAGACCCGGAAGACGACGAAACACCGCTCCGCCCGACCCCAGGGCTCGGACTCGGGCTAAGACCCGGAAGACGACGAAACTCCGCCTCGCCCGACCCCAGGGCTCGGACTCCGCCCTGGCCTCGGCTGAACGACTTCCGCCTCGCCCGACCCTTTGGCTCGGGCTCGGCCACGGCAACAGAAGGCAAGACTCAACCTCGGCTTCGGAGGAAACCCCACGTCGCCCTGCCTAGAGCACAGACCGCCACGTCAACAGGAGACGCCATCATCATCCTACCCCGAATCGACTCGGGTCACGGAGAACAAGACCGGCGTCTCGTCCGGCCAGCTCCGCCAGAGGGGCAATGATGGCGCTCCACAAGCTCTATGACGACGGCGGCCCCCAGCTCTCTTACGGAAGCAGGACAACGTCAGCAGGGACTCGACTGCTCCAACAGCTGTCCCTCCATCAGGCTCCGCCGCACCTCCGATAGCCACGACATCACGCCAGCAGGATGCCTAGATCTCTCCGGCTGCCACATTGGCATGTACCTAGGGCGCTAGCTCTCCCTCCGCTAGACACGTAGCACTCTGCTACATCCCCATTGTACACCTGGATCCTCTCCTTACGACTATAAAAGGAAGGACCAGGGCCTTCTCAGAGAAGGTTGGCCGCGCGGGACCGAGGACGGGACAGGCGCTCTCTTGGGGCCGCTCGCTTCCCTCACCCTCGTGGACGCTTGTAACCCCCCTACTGCAAGCGCACCCGACCTGGGCGCGGGACGAACACGAAGGCCGCGGGACTTCCACCTCTCTCACGCTCGGCTCCGGCCGCCTCGCCTCTCCCCCCTCCGCGCTCGCCCACGCGCTCGACCCATCTGGGCTGGGGCACGCAGCACACTCACTCGTCGGCTTAGGGACCCCCCTGTCTCGAAACGCCGACAGTTGGCGCGCCAGGTAGGGGCCTGCTGCGTGCTGACGAACAGCTCCCCGTCAAGCTCCAGATGGGCAGTCTCCAGCAACCTCTCCGGCCCGGGACGGTGCTTCGTTTCGGGACTCTCGAGTTCATGTCCTTCGACGGCAGCTACGACATGTCACTTCTCCCACCGCCGCGCGACTACGACAATGGCGGCCGACAACCCGCCCGCCGGCGGCGGAATCGACGACGTCTTCCCCGCGTGGTGGAAGAGCAATATTCGGGCTCGCTCCGTTCTCTCCCCCGCCAACGGAGGAGGAGGCGGAGCCGTCAAGGCCAAACGGGAGGTCGCGCTTCGCCGGCCGTCGAGCGAATCGACGCCCCCGACGCCCCGACGGAAGGCACGCCGGACGTCGACCTCGTGTTCGAGACGGAGGCGAGCGCCGTCCCCCCGCGGCACGCTGACCCTGAGCAAGAAGACGACGCCGGCGCGCTCGCGGAAAGCCTGCAGGACGTCGCCCTCGAACCAGAGATGACGGCGCAACCAGTCCCCGATGTGACTACGTCGCTCCTCGTCGACCAAAAGGTAACGACTAACTCCCATCTTGCGTCATTTCGACTCGGCCTCAACCCGCCAAACGACCTCGTTTTGGCGGGCGCTCTCATTGAGGCGAGTGCAACCCCACTGAGGTTCTGTATGCGGTCGCCTTGGGACCGACTGACGGACGTCTCGACCTACGGGCCCTCTGGGTCCGAGGAAGATGACGATCCCAGCATCGGTTGGGATTTCTCCGGACTTGGCAACCCCAGTGCCGTGCGGGACTTCATGACCGCATGTGACTAATGTCTGTCCGACTGTTCCGATGGAAGCCGCAGCCTTGGCGACGAGAGCTGCGGCCCAAGCCGCGAATGTTTCCACATCGAGCTAGGGGATCCCACCGAAGGCAACCACCTTGGCATGCCGGAGGATGGTGATCTCCCTAGGCTGGTGCCTCGCGCCGACATCCCACGGGAGCTAGCTGTGGTCCCCGCTCCGGCGGGGGGTTACGACCCACAACTCGAGCAAGTCCGAGAGGCGCAGGCCAGGCTCAACGAGGGAACAGGAGCGCTTGAGCCGATCCGTCGGGACGTCGGACAGGCATGGGTGGGCCAACCCCTGGCCGGAGAAATACGTCATCTGCCCCAAGGTCTCCAGCACCGCGTCGCCAACGACGTCAGGATCAGGCCGCCGCCCGCATCCAGCGGGGTCGGTCAGAACCTAGCAACCGCAGCAATGCTCATCCGCGCGATGCCGGAGCCGTCAACCACCGAGGGTCGGCGAATCCAGGGAGAACTCAAGAATCTCCTGGAAGGCGCTGCGGCCCGACGGGCCGAGAGCACTGCATCCCGGAGGCAAGGATGTCCCTCGGAACCTCATGCCGCGACTTCCCGATTCATGCGGGAAGCCTCGGTCTACACCGGGCGCACGCGCAACACCGCGCCTGCGGCCCCGGGCCACCTCGGCAACGAGCACCATCGACGCGACCGTCGGGCTCACCTCGACGAAAGGGTGCGCCGAGGCTACCACCCCAGGCGTGGGGGACGCTACGACAGCGGGGAGGATCGGAGTCCTTCGCCCGAACCACCCGGTCCGCAGGCTTTCAGTCGGGCCATCCGACGGGCGCCATTCCCGACCCGGTTCCGACCCCCGACTACTATCACAAAGTACTCGGGGGAAACGAGACCGGAACTGTGGCTCGCGGACTACCGCCTTGCCTGCCAACTGGGTGGAACGGACGACGACAACCTCATCATCCGCAACCTCCCCCTGTTCCTCTCCGACACTGCTCGCGCCTGGTTGGAGCACCTGCCTCCGGGGCAGATTTCCAACTGGGACGACTTGGTCCAAGCCTTCGCTGGCAATTTCCAGGGCACATACGTGCGCCCCAGGAATTCCTGGGACCTTCGAAGCTGCCGGCAACAGCCGGGGGAGTCGCTCCGGGACTACATCCGGCGATTCTCGAAGCAGCGCACCGAGCTGCCCAACATCACCGACTCGGATGTCATCGGCGCGTTCCTCGCCGGCACCACTTGCCGCGACCTGGTGAGCAAGCTGGGTCGCAAAACCACCACCAGGGCGAGCGAGCTGATGGACATCGCCACCAAGTTCGCCTCTGGCCAGGAGGCGGTCGAGGCTATCTTCCGAAAGGACAAGCAGCCCCAGGGCCGCCCATCGGAAGAAGACCCCGAGGCGTCTGCTCCGCGCGGCGCCAAGAAGAAAGGCAAGAAGAAGTCGCAATCGAAACGCGACGCCGCCGACGCGGACCTTGTCGCCGCCGCCGAGTATAAGAACCCTCGGAAGCCCCCCGGAGGTGCAAACCTCTTCGACAAGATGCTCAAGGAGCCGTGCCCCTACCATCAGGGGCCCGTCAAGCACACCCTCGAGGAGTGCGTTATGCTTCGGCGTCATTTCCACAGGGCCGGGCCACCCGCCGAGGGTGGCAGGGCCCACGACGACGACAAGAACGAAGATCACCCAGCAGGGGGGTTCCCCGAGGTCCGCGACTGCTTCATGATCTATGGAGGGCATGCGGCGAATACCTCGGCTCGGCACCGCAAGCAAGAGCGTCGGGAGGTCTGCTCGGTGAAGGTGGCGGCGCCAGTCTACCTAGACTGGTCCGACAAGCCCATCACTTTCGATCGGGCCGACCACCCCGACCATGTGCCGAGCCCGGGGAAATACCCGCTCGTCGTCGACCCCGTTGTCGGCGATGTCAGGCTCACAAAGGTCCTGATGGACGGAGGCAGCTGCCTCAACATCATCTACGCCGAGACCCTCAAGCTTCTACGCGTCGATCCGTCCTCCGTCCGAGCAGGCGCTGCGCCCTTCCACGGGATCATCCCTGGGAAGCGCGTCCAGCCCCTCGGGCGACTCGACCTCCCAGTCTGCTTCGGGACACCCTCCAACTTCCGAAGGGAGACCCTGACGTTCGAGGTGGTCGGGTTCCGAGGAACCTACCACGCCGTGCTAGGGAGGCCATGCTACGCGAAGTTCATGGCCGTCCCCAACTACACCTACCTGAAGCTCAAGATGCCGGGCCCCAACGGGGTCATCACTGTCGGCCCCACGTACAAACACGCGTTCGAATGCGACGTGGAGTGCGTGGAGTACGCCGAGGCCCTCGCCGAGTCCGAGGCCCTCATCGCCGACCTGGAGAACCTCTCCAAGGAGGTCCCAGACGTGAAGCGCCATGCCGGCAACTTCGAGCCAGCGGAGACGGTCAAGGCCGTCCCCCTCGACCCCAGTGGCGACACCACCAAGCAGATCCGGATCGGCTCCGGGCTCGACCCCAAATAGGAAGCAGTGCTCGTCGACTTTCTCCGCGCGAACGCCGACGTCTTTGCGTGGAGTCCCTCGGACATGCCCGGCATACCGAGGGATGTCGCCGAGCACTCGCTGGATATTCGGGCCGGAGCCCGACCCGTCAGGCAGCCTCTGCGCCGATTCGACGAGGAGAAGCGCAGAGCGATTGGCGAAGAGATCCACAAGCTAATGGCGGCAGGGTTCATCAAAGAGGTATTCCATCCCGAATGGCTTGCCAACCCTGTGCTTGTGAGGAAGAAAGGGGGGAAATGGCGGATGTGTGTAGACTACACTGGTCTCAACAAAGCATGTCCGAAGGTTCCCTACCCTCTGCCTCGCATCGACCAAATCGTGGATTCCACTGCTGGGTGCGAAACCCTGTCCTTCCTCGATGCCTACTCAGGGTATCACCAGATCCGGATGAAAGAGTCCGACCAGCTCGCGACTTCTTTCATCACGCCGTTCGGCATGTACTGCTATGTCACCATGCCGTTCGGCTTGAGGAATGCAGGCGCGACGTACCAGCGGTGCATGAACCATGTGTTCGGCGAACACATCGGTCGCACAGTCGAGGCCTACGTCGATGACATCGTAGTCAAGACACAGAAGGCTCCCGACCTCCTCTCCGACCTTGATGTGACATTCCGGTGTCTCAAGGCAAAAGGAGTCAAGCTTAATCCTGAGAAGTGTGTCTTCGGGGTGCCCCGAGGCATGCTCCTAGGGTTCATCGTCTCCGAGCGAGGCATCGAAGCCAACCCGGAGAAGATCGCGGCCATCACCAGCATGGGACCCATCAAGGACTTAAAAGGGGTACAGAGGGTCATGGGATGCCTCGCGGCCCTGAGCCGCTTCATCTCACGCCTCGGCGAAAGAGGTCTGCCTCTATACCGCCTCTTAAGGAAGGCCGAATGTTTCGCTTGGACCCCTGAGGCCGAGGAAGCCCTCGGCAACCTGAAGGCGCTCCTTACAAAGGCGCCAGTCTTGGTGCCGCCGGCGGACGGAGAAGCCCTCTTGGTCTACGTCGCCGCGACCACTCAGGTGGTTAGCGCCGCGATTGTGGTCGAAAGGCAGGAGGAAGGGCATACATTGCCCGTTCAGAGGCCGGTCTACTTCATCAGCGAAGTGCTGTCCGAGACCAAGATCCGCTACCCACAAGTTCAAAAGCTGCTGTACGCTGTGATCCTGACAAGGCGGAAGCTACGACACTACTTCGAGTCCCATCCGGTAACTGTGGTGTCATCCTTCCCCCTGGGGGAGATCATCCAGTGCCGAGAGGCCTCGGGCAGGATCGCGAAGTGGGCGGTGGAGATCATGGGCGAAACGATCTCGTTCGCCCCTCGGAAGGCCATCAAGTCCCAAGTGTTGGCGGATTTCGTGGCCGAATGGGTCGACACCCAACTACCAACGACCCCGATCCAACCGGAGCTCTGGACCATGTTTTTCGACGGGTCGCTGATGAAGACGGGGGCCGGTGCGGGCCTGCTCTTCATCTCGCCCCTCGGAAAGCACTTGCGCTACGTGCTGCGCCTCCACTTCCCGGCGTCCAACAATGTGGCCGAGTACGAAGCTCTGGTCAACGGATTGCGGATCGCCATCGAGCTAGGGGTCAGACGCCTCGACGCCCGAGGTGATTCGCAGCTCGTCATCGACCAAGTCATGAAGAACTCCCACTGCCGCGACCCGAAGATGGAGGCCTACTGCGACGAGGTTCGGCGCCTGGAAGACAAGTTCTTCGGGCTCGAGCTCAACCACGTCGCTCGGCGCTACAACGAAACGGCAGACGAGCTGGCGAAGATAGCCTCGGGGCGAACGACAGTCCCCCCGGACGTCTTCTCCCGGGATCTGCATCAACCCTCCGTCAAGCTCGACGACGCGCCCGAGCCCGAGGTACCCTCGGCTCAGCCCGAGCCACCCTCGGCTCCGCCCGAGGGACCCTCGGCCCGGCCCGAGGTACCCTCGGCCCCCGAGGGCGGGGCATTGAACGTCGAGGAAGGGCAGAGCGGGGCCACGCCAGACCAGGATTGGCAGTCCCCGTACCTGCAATATCTCCGTCGAGGAGAGCTACCCCTCGACCAAGTCGAGGCTCGGCGGGTAGCGCGACGCGCCAAGTCATTCGTCTTGCTGGGCGACGAAGAGGAGCTCTACCATCGCAGCCCCTCGGGCATCCTCCAGCGATGCATCTCCATCGCCGAAGGTCGGGAACTGCTGCAAGAAGTACACTCGGGGGCTTGCGGCCACCACGCAGCACCCCGAGCCCTTGTTGGAAATGCTTTCCGGCAAGGCTTCTACTGGCCAACGGCGGTGGCTGACGCCACTAGAATTGTCCGCACCTGCGAAGGGTGCCAATTCTATGCGAAGCGGACACACCTGCCCGCTCAGGCTCTGCAGACAATACCCATCACCTGGCCCTTCGCTGTGTGGGGTCTGGACCTCGTCGGCCCCTTGCAGAAGGCGCCCGGGGGCTACACGCACCTGCTGGTCGCCATCGACAAATTCTCCAAGTGGATCGAGGTCCGACCTCTGAACAGCATCAGGTCCGAGCAGGCGGTGGCATTCTTCACCAACATCATCCATCGCTTCGGGGTCCCGAACTCCATCATCACCGACAATGGCACCCAGTTCACCGGCAAAAAATTCTTGGATTTTTGCGAGGATCACCATATCCGGGTGGACTGGGCCGCCGTGGCTCATCCCATGTCGAATGGGCAAGTAGAGCGTGCCAACGGCATGATTCTACAAGGGCTCAAGCCTCGGATCTACAACGACCTCAACAAGTTCGGCAGGCGATGGATGAAGGAACTCCCCTCGGTGGTCTGGAGCCTAAGGACGACGCCGAGTCGTGCCACGGGCTTCACGCCGTTTTTCCTGGTCTACGGGGCTGAAGCTATCTTGCCCACTGACCTGGAATACGGCTCCCCGAGGGCGAGGGCCTACAACGAACAAAGCAACCAAGCTAGCCGAGAGGAATCGCTGGACCAGCTGGAGGAAGCTCGGGACAGGGCTTTGCTACACTCGGCGCGGTATCAACAGTCCCTGCGACGCTACCACGCCCGAGGGGTCCGGTCCCGAGAACTCCAGGTGGGCGACCTGGTGCTTCGGCTGCGACAAGATGCCCGAGGGAGGCACAAGCTCACGCCCCCCTGGGAAGGGCCATTCGTCATCGCCAAAGTCCTGAAGCCCGGAACATACAAGCTGGCCAACAATCAAGGTGAGATCTACGGCAACGCTTGGAACATCAAACAGCTACGTCGCTTCTACCCTTAAGATGTTTTCAAGTTGTTCATATACCTCGCACCTACGCAAAGTTTAGTTGTCAAGGAAGGGTCGGCCTAGCCTCGGCAAAGCCCGACCCTCCCTCGGGGGCTAAAAGGGGGGAGACCCCCTCTGCGTCGAATTTTTCCTCGAAAAAGGATCTCTTTTTAGCAGGATTTCTTCCGTGCTTCTTGACTACTTCGGAAAGCGGATCCTGGAAACGACGAGGTACACGTAAGCAGCCAAGGCTGACCGAGCCGAGGGACTCCTACGCCTCCGGGATACGGATACCTCACTCGTCCCTTTCTGCGATAAGTAACTTGCGCTCGGGTAAAGCGACTCCGTGGACCGAACGAGTCGTCACGTTCGGAAGCTTTCCTGCCGAAGCAGTCCTTCAAGCTTTCTCGACTAAGTCGGGGACAGGGCCTCATGGACGGGTGAAAGTACGCGTAAGCGGCAAGGCCGACCGAGCCGAGGGATTCCCACGCCTCTGGGATACGGATACCTCACTCGTCCCTTCCGCGAAAAGCAACTCTCGCTCACACAAACATCCCTGTTACCGACAGAGTCCAGATGCTCGAAGCAGGAGGGAAAAGGACGCAGCTTCGCAAGCGCGGCGAGGGCGTGTTCTTCTGGCCTCGACGGCCGCAGAAAGCGCACGCTACAAGACGATCTGATCCTGCAGGCTCGGGTCTTCACGCCGAAGGGAGCCGTAGCACCCTCGGCATCGACGACGTCTACAGCAAAGCCCGACCCAGCCTCGGGCGGCGCCGAGGTCCAGGGGCTCCTCCGGGAATCCGGCCCGAGCAGGCGGCTCAACCGGTTACCCCTGGGGCCTCGGGCAACCGGCTTCCAAGGGCGCTAGCCCGATCCGAGGCCTCGACTGACCGACTTTGGCGTCGGCTCCACTGACGGGCGACACGGCTAGGCTCCGGCCAACCAGGTTCCCCATTCTCGAGCCAACTCCGCCTCTGTTCATACTGATATCGCTACCCCCGGCCTCGATCCACCAAAGGGCGGCCGAGGGGTCCCTTCAACTAAGCTAGAGGAGCCTCACGTAACAAGGCCGAACGGGCCGAGGGATTCCTACGCCTCCGGGATACGGATACCTCACCCGTCACCTTGACACGGGGCAACTCATGCTTGGTAAAGCGGTTCAGATAATCAAACAGGCGAGACTTAGTGCTCAAAAATGAGGAAAAAACACGGCTCCGTGCCAAAATTACATACACGTTCAGGCCTCGACAGCCACAATGAACGAACACACCGGCATATGAGATGCCACAACCAACGGAACTCCGGTTCCCTCCTCCGCAGGTACGAACAACCCCCCTCCGAAGGGGAAGGCCTGCGGAGTAACTGAAGGACGATGGGCGGCTCGCTGCCGCCCGTTCCAACCGCGATGGCCACCACCCCTGCCCCAGACAGCGAAGCAGCTTAAGCAGCAGCTTTGGGGGAGGTGTCACAGCAGAAGGGCTCCCCCCCCCGCTGAGGACGAGAACCAGCCATTCAGGCAAGGAGACGGGGGCCCAGGGCCCCTAGCGCCCCGCATATCCTGGCATGGCTGGAGGAAGTCTCCGTGGGGCTCAAGGACGCCCTTCACCCCCGGGCGCAGGGGGAAGAAAGGGGCAGCCGACCCACGCGTAGGCGGCCCCCCGACTCGCCTCATCTTCCATCTTGGCCTGGATGACGAAAATCCTTGAGGCCGAGGGAGGAGTAGAGGCCGCAGCCTGGCCCGTTTTCCCCACCGTCGAACTGGAGGTCACCATCTTGGGTGACCGCCGGTGGCGGGGTATGGCCAGGCTGCGTGATGAAAATCCTTGAAGCCGAACGATGGCTGAGAGGTACCAACTCCCATGGAGTTGCGTTCCTCCAACGAGGAGGCGGAAAGGCGGCGGATATCCCCCATCCGGGGGCTTGGAAGACGGGAAGACCCGGCGCTTAAGGGAGGAAGAAGACATGGTTGCCTTACGAAAGGAGCCCCCCTCCTTTTAAAGGCAACTCCCCCTACGTGCGCCCCCAGGCGCCGCGGGCCGAGTCTTCTCCAACACGCTCCAAGGCCCTCCCCTGCGACTCGGGGGCTGGGTCCCGCATGTCATGCAAGCCGGCTCAGGGCAGAAGAAGCCAAACCGCCGCGCATGGTGCGCACGACCGTCCAGCGGTTACAGGCGACCCCCCATTTTCGCCCAGACCAACGGGCAGAAGGGGCGGGCAGCCATGCAGGCGGCATGCAACCGCGCCAGATGGACGCGCTTCTCCGACTTCTGACACGCCAGCCTGGAACCCAGGCCCACGCGTCGAGCAACCGGCACGCCAGTTGCTGCATGCAAGCAACCGCACCGCCACTTGTGCCACCATCGCGCCTCTTCGGTTGCGAAGCCTATGCCACGACTCGAGGCGACCCAACAGCGCCAGACTGGCGCGTCGGTCAAAGCGACCGAAAGTGGGCCGGCAGTAATAGCGGTGGCAGGCGGGCGGGCGCAGCGGTCGCGTCGTCAGCCAGGCTCACGTCCCATCCTGAGACAGCAAGAGAGCCTCCTCTCACGGCGTGAAGACGGTGCACCCGTGACCCGTTCCTCGAACGGATCGCACGCGCGCAACGGCCGCCCCGCCAACCGCTCGCCCCGTCGCATTAACTCCGCGGCGGGACACGCGGCGCTTCTGGCAGGAGGAGCGCGCGACGCTTCACCTTCGCCGTAATAACCGCGTCAGAAAAGGTACGCCACGTCGTCCGATTTCGTATCCTTTTCCGTTTTCCTCTTTCTCTATCTCTTGCAACAGGGACCGGGGAAGGGGGATACCCCGAAAGGGATCCTTCTCCGCGAAGGAACCGGGCTCCGAGCCCCCCATTACTGATCAGGGGTTCGAAGGCTGGCCCCCCGAGGGTTCAACAGCCGCCTCAGATCGCGTGGGCCCGACACCCACTACTGGTCAGGGGTTCGAAGGCCAGCCCCCCGAAGGGCTCCATGGCCGCCTCAGGCTACTCGGGCTCCGCGCCCATTACTGATCAGGGGTTCGAAGGCTGGCCCCCGAAGGGTTCACAGTCGCCTCAGACACCGAGCGAGGGATGACCAGGGGTACGTTCGATACATAACCGAGGCTCGGGCTGCGCTCCCGAGGTACCCTAGGACATTTCCGAGACCAGCGGGAACGATCTTGTAACGGAATCCCATCGGAGGGAGGCATCGAGCCCTCGGACCCCCGTCGCCAGGGGACCGGGTCCGGCAAATCACCCGCAGGTACTTTTGGGCGTGCCTCTGGGCCCCTAGCCGACCCCCAACGAACGGGGCACGGACGTCCACTCGGATTACCCGCTTGCAGCTCACCGGAGACACCATGTTCGGTGCCCATCGAGGGTAACATGGCGCACTCCCCCCCTCCTCCTTGCGGAAAGGCGACGTAGGGGCGTATGTAAAAAGCCGAGTCTGTCCCTGATCGTCCTCTCGCCCTGTGCAGAGGCTCGGGGGCTGCTCTCGCAAAAACCGGCTCCGGCCAAATCGTTGACAGCGTCAACATACCAGCCCGAGAGCTTGGGCCCCGACCGTGCACCCGGGCTACGGCCAGTTCGCATGAGGGAACGACCAGACCAGCCGAAGCGTAAAGCGAAGTATTAAGACCTCGAAGGAGTGTAACCACTCCTCCGAGGCCTCGGGGGCTACACCCGGCGGGTGCGCTCGCGCGCACCCGCCGGAACGAAATGCAACCGAGAAAGGCTGGTCCCCTTGCAAAAAAGTGCGACAAAAGCCTCCAAGCGAGTGCTAACACTCCCTTCGAGGCTCGGGGGCTACTGTCGGGGACCATAATTAGGGGTACCCTCAAGACGCCTAATTCTCAGCTGGTAACCCCCATCAGCATAAAGCTGCAAAGGCCTGATGGGCACGATTAAGTCAGGGATCAGTCCACACGAGTGACTCGATCACGCTTCACCCGAGCCTAGCCTCGGCCGAAGGCAGCCGACCTCGAGAGACTTCCGTCTCGCCCGAGGCCCCCTTTTTATGGCGGACACATCACCGGCTCGCCCAAGGCCTTGGCTTCGCTCAGAAGCAACCTTGACTAAATCACCGCACCGACTGACCAAATTGCAGGGGCATTTAACGCAAAGGTGGCCTGACACCTCTATCCTGACACGCGCCCCCGGCAGAGCCGAGGTGACCGCCGTCACTCCACCGCTCCACTGGCCAATCTGACAGAAGGACAGCGCCGCCTGCGCCACTCCGACTGCAGTGCCACTCGACAGAGTGAGTCTGACAGGCAATCAGGCCTTGCCAAAGGCGCCACGGCGAACTCCGCTCCGCCCGACCCCAGGGCTCGGACTCGGGCTAAGACCCGGAAGACGGCGAACTCCGCTCCGCCCGACCCCAGGGCTCGGACTCGGGCTAAGACCCGGAAGACGGCGAACTCCGCTCCGCCCGACCCCAGGGCTCGGACTCGGGCTAAGACCCGGAAGACGGCGAACTCTGCTCCGCCCGACCCCAGGGCTCGGACTCGGGCTAAGACCCGGAAGACGACGAAACTCCGCTCCGCCCGACCCCAGGGCTCGGACTCGGGCTAAGACCCGGAAGACGACGAAACTCCGCCTCGCCCGACCCCAGGGCTCGGACTCCGCCCTGGCCTCGGCTGAACGACTTCCGCCTCGCCCGACCCTTTGGCTCGGGCTCGGCCACGGCAACAGAAGGCAAGACTCAACCTCGGCTTCGGAGGAAACCCCACGTCGCCCTGCCTAGAGCACAGACCGCCACGTCAACAGGAGACGCCATCATCATCCTACCCCGAATCGACTCGGGTCACGGAGAACAAGACCGGCGTCTCGTCCGGCCAGCTCCGCCAGAGGGGCAATGATGGCGCTCCACAAGCTCTATGACGACGGCGGCCCCCAGCTCTCTTACAGAAGCAGGACAACGTCAGCAGGGACTCGACCGCTCCAACAGCTGTCCCTCCATCAGGCTCCGCCGCACCTCCGATAGCCACGACATCACGCCAGCAGGATGCCCAGATCTCTCCGGCTGCCACATTGGCATGTACCTAGGGCGCTAGCTCTCCCTCCGCTAGACACATAGCACTCTGCTACATCCCCATTGTACACCTGGATCCTCTCCTTACGACTATAAAAGGAAGGACCAGGGCCTTCTCAGAGAAGGTTGGCCGCGCGGGACCGAGGACGGGACAGGCGCTCTCTTGGGGCCGCTCGCTTCCCTCACCCGCGTGGACGCTTGTAACCCCCCTACTGCAAGCGCACCCGACCTGGGCGCGGGACGAACACGAAGGCCGCGGGACTTCCACCTCTCTCACGCTCGGCTCCGGCCGCCTCGCCTCTCCCCCCTCCGCGCTCGCCCACGCGCTCGACCCATCTGGGCTGGGCACGCAGCACACTCACTCGTCGGCTTAGGGACCCCCCTGTCTCGAAACGCCGACACTGATGGTATATGGAGATTCTCTGGTGGTCATAAGTCAGATAAACAAGGAATGTGACTGCTCGAATGACGCCATGGGAAAATACTGCACTGCTGTCCGGAAACTAGAAGACAAATTTGAAGGTTTAGAATTTCATTGTCGGCGTTTCGAGACCGAGGGGTCCCTAAGCCGACAAGTGAATGTCGCCGCGTGCCCCAGCCCAGATGGGTCGAGCGCGTGGGCGAGCGCGAAGGGGGGAAGTGAGGTGGCCGGAGATGGGCGTGAGAGAGGTGGAAATCCCGCGGCCTTCGTGTTCGTCCCGCGCCCAGGTCAGGTGCGCTTGCAGTAGGGGGTTACAGGCGTCCACGCAGGAGAGGGAGCGAGCGGCCTTACGCGAGCGCCTGTCTCGTCCTCGTCCCCGCGTGGCCAACCCTCTCTAAGAGGGCCCTAGTCCTTCCTTTTATAGGCGTAAGGAGAGGATCCAGGTGTACAATGGGGGTGTAGCAGAGTGCTACGTGTCTAGCGGGGGAGAGCTAGCGCCCTAAGTACATGCCGATGTGGCAGCCGGAGAGATTTTGGCACCTAGCTGGTGTGATGTCGTGGCTGTCGGAGGAGCGACGGAGCCTGGCGGAGGGACAGCTGTCGGAGCGGTTGAGTCCTTGCTGACGTCCTCCTGCTTCCGTAAGAGAGCTGAGAGCCGCCGTCGTCACAGAGCATGCGGGGCGCCATCATTGCCTATCTGGCGGAGCTAGCCAGATGGGACACCGGTCTTGTTCTCTGCGGCCCGAGTTAGCTCGGGGTAGGGTGATGATGGCGCTTCCTGTTGACGTGGCTGGCCTGCACCCTAGGTTGGGCGACATGGAGGCTCCTCCGAAGCCGAGGTCGAGTCTGTCTTCCATGGCCGAGACCGAGCCCGAGCCCCTGGGTCGGGCGAGACGGAGGTCGTTCGGCAGAGGCCAGGGCGGAGTCCGAGCCCTGGGGTCGGGCGAAGCGAAGTTCGTCGTCTTCCGGGGCTGAGCCCGAGTCCGAGCCCTGGGTTGGGCGGAGCGGAGTTCATCGTCTTCTGGGGCTGAGCCCGAGTCCGAGCCCTAGGGTCGGGCGGAGCGGAGTTCGCCGTCTTCCGGGACTTAGCCCGAGTCCGAGCCCTGGGTCGGGCGGAGCGGAGTTCGCCGTCTTCCGGGACCTAGCCCGAGTCCAAGCCCTAGGTCGGGCGGAGCGGAGTTCGCCGTCTTCCGGTACTTTGCCCGAGTCCGAGCCCTGGGTCGGGCGGAGCGGAGCTTCCTATGGTGCCTTTGGCAGGACCTGACTGCCTGTCAGTCTCACTCTGTCAAGTGGCACTGCAGTCGGAGTGGCGCAGGCGGCGCTGTCCTTCTGTCAGGCCGGTCAGTGAAGCGGCAAAGTGACGGCGGTCACTTCGGCTCTGCCGGGGGGCGTGCGTCAGGATAAAGGTGTCAGGCCACCTTTGCGTTAAATGCTCCAGCGATTCGGTCGGTCGGTGCGGCGATTTAGTCAGGGTTGCTTCTTAGCGAAGGCAGGGCCTCGGGCGAGCCGGAGATGTGTCCGCCGTTGGAGGGGGGCCTCGGGCGAGACGGAAATCCTCCGGGGTCGGCTGCCCTTGTCCGAGGCTAGGCTCGGGCGAGGCATGATCGAGTCGCTCGAATGGACTGATCCCTGACTTAATCGCACCCATCAGGCCTTTGCAGCTTTATGCTGATGGGGGTTACCAGCTGAGAATTAGGAGTCTTGAGGGTACCCCTAATTATGGTCCCCGACAGTAGCCCCCGAGCCTCGAAGGGAGTGTTAGCACTCGCTTGGAGGCTTTCGTCGCACTTTTTTGCAAGGGGACCAGCCTTTCTCGGTTGCATTTTGTTCCGGTGGGTGCGCGCGAGCGCACCCGCCGGGTGTAGCCCCCGAGGCCTCAGAGGAGTGGTTTCACTCCTCCGAGGTCTTAATGCCTCGCGTAACGCTTCGGCCGGTCTGGTTGTTCCCTCATGCGAACTAGCCGTAGCCCGGGTGTACGGTCGGGGCCCAAGTTCTCGGGCTGGTATGTTGACGCTGTCAACGGTTCGGCCGGAGCCGGGTTTGCGAGAGCAGCCCCCGAGCCTCCGCACAGGGCGAGAGGGCGATCAGGGACAGACTCGGCTTTTTTACATACGCCCCTGCGTCGCCTTTCCGCAAGGAGGAGGGGGGGAAAGCGCCATGTTACCCTCGATGGGCGCCGAACATGGTGTCTCCGGTGAGCTGCAAGCGGGTAATCCGAGTGGACGCCCGTGCCCCGTTCGTTAGGGGTCGGCTAGGGGCCTAGAGGCACGCCCAAAAGTACCTACGGGTGATCTGCCGGACCCGGTCCCCTGGCGACGGGGTCCGAGGGCTCGATGCCTCCCTCTGATGGGATTCCGTTACAAGATCGCTCCCGCTGGTCTCGGAAATGTCCTAGGGTACCTCGGGAGCGTAGCCCGAGCCTTGGTTATGTATCGAACGTACCCCTGGTCATCCCTCGCTCGGCGTCTGAGGCGGCTGTGAACCCTTCGGGGGCCAGCCTTCGAACCCCTGATCAGTAATGGGCGCGGAGCCCGAGTAGCCTGAGGCGGCCGTGGAACCCTTCGAGGGGCCGGCCTTCGAACCTCTGATCAGTAGTGGGTGTAGGGCCCACGCGATCTGAGGCGGCTGTTGAACCCCTCGGGGGGCCAGCCTTCGAACCTCTGATCAGTAGGGAGGCTCGGAGCCCGGTTCCTTCACGGGGAAGGATCCTTTTCGGGGTATCCCCCTTTCCCGGTCCCTGTTGCAAGAGAGAGAGAAAGAGGAAAAAAGGAAAAGGATACGAAATCGAACGACGTGGCGTACCTTTTTTGGCGCGGTTATTACGGCGAAGGCGAAGCGTCGCCCGCTTCTTCTGCCAGAAGCGCCGCCCGTCCCGCCGCGGAGTTAATGCGACGGGGCGAGTTGTTGGCAGGGCGGTCGTTGCGCGTGCGCGAGCCGTTCGAGGAACGGCTGTTTCGCTTCGCGTTTTTTGAATCCCGCATCCGGTCCGGGCGGAACGTTGGAAACGGTCTCGCCTCGGTCTTTATATACCTGGGAGAGGGTCTGGTGACGGTTCTTCGCTCCGCTTCTTGCCTCCTTCTTAGGTTTTCGCAACCCGAGAGACTTTAGCCAGAGAAGAGAAAACCGCCCTTCCTGCCCCTTGCGCCGCCATCCCTTCCGTTTGGTGATGGCTGACCGGGTGACCATCATCTCGCCGTGTGATCCATGGCCCTTTTCCACGGTGACGGCGAGCGATCTGGAGGATCTGGTCGGCGAGGGTTTGCTTCGCCCTCTCACCGATGAGCAGCGACCGGAATGGATTCCTCCCGTGGGCGGAGTCGCTCCATCCCCACCGCCGGGGTACGTCGTGAGCTTCGTCTCCTTCCACGAGCGGGGATTCGATGTGCCGGCGGGCCGCTTTATGCGGGCGATCCTGTACCACTATGGGGTGGAGTTGCACAACCTCACCCCCAACTCCATCTCGCAGGCCGCTGTCTTCGTAGCGGTGTGCGAGGGGTATTTGGGGATCGCCCCCCATTGGGATTTGTGGACCCATCTCTTTTTCGCCGAGCTTTTTGCCTCGCCGACGGGGGAGAGGAAGGTCCGCGCAGCGGTGCGGGCCGGCGGCTGCACCCTCCTGCTGAGGCAGTCGCGGGCGTCGCAGTATATTCCTGTCATCCTCGCGTCCTCGAACAAGGGGTGGCAGCGCCGGTGGTTCTACCTCCGGAACGATGGCGAGTTGCTCCCACCGTTCTCCCAGCGAGTAGTCACCACCGCCACCGACGCCTGGCGCCACGGGACCCCGCATGAAAGACAGAAGAACCTCGGACCCCTTCTCCAGGCCTTGGAGGCGTTGCGGGAGAGGGGACTCACCGCTGCGGGAGTGATTGCCGCCATCCACCGTCGGAGGGTGCTTCCCTTGGCGGAGCGATGGCTGTCGCTTTGGGAGATGACCCCGGAGGCTGACTGGGAGGGCTCGCGGATGTCCCATGATCCTCTTCCCTTCGACGCCCTCCAATGGCGGGTGTCCGCTGCGTTGGGGAAGCCGGACCCCCACGCCTTCTCCCAGCTTCGGATGCGCCCCGACCAGGGGTGCGTGACTCTGGTGAGTGTTCGCTCCTTCCTTCTTCATACATTGGGTTGCTCCTGGTTCTTATGATCGGGTTTCCTTCCGCCCCTTCTTCAGGAGGTGGGGTGGCACAAGCCTTCCCTGCCACGGGTTCCGCAGGATGCGGTGGCCCGAGCAGCGCGGCGGGTCGCTGCGGAGGAGGAGAAGAGGAAGAAGGACGCGGAGAAGGCCCGGGCCCGTGAACGGAGGCGGGCTCGAGACGCCTTGGAAAAGCTCCGCCGCCAGCAGGAGAGGGAGGGACTCCCGAGGGAGCCGTCGCCGGAAACGCCCGACGACGACGACGACGATGATGATGATGACGAGGAGGACGACATGGCCGCCCGTCTCGGCCTCAGCCCCGGCTTGGGGTGCGGCCAGGAGCCGTCAAGCCAGCCCCCGAGCGGGCCGACGCCGTCAGTCCCCGGAGTCGGGGCGTCGGGGTCCCGGTCCGAGGCACGGGGGCAACCCGAGAGGACACCTGACCCCTCGGCTGGAGAAGCTGAGGTGACTCCGGGGGGGCAGGTCAGGGCGTCTGCTCCCCGAGAGCCGCCGCTCGCGCCGGCAGCGCATGGAGGTGACCCTCAAGTCATCGTGACAGTGCCTGGGCAATCTGCTCCCCGGGTGTCCAAAGCAAGGGTGGCGCCGAAGTTGCCGGCGAAGCGGACCTCGGCGGCTGTTCCGGGAGCTGGGATCCAAGAAACTTCCCCCCAGGCGCGGTGGATCATGGCCCGGAGCGGGTAGATATCTCGGAATGTCTTCGTCCTGGCTTTCCATTCATATGTCTCGGCCGTGATTTTCCTTTTTCCCCTAGCAAGCGAAGCCATGGCCAGACCGACCTGGCACCCCGGAAGGCCCTTAAGACGGCGTCGGCCTGTGCGGTCAGCGCCGCTCCGGGCCTTGTCGTTCAGCCGACCCTCTCGCAGGGCGTTTCACCGCAGGGGGCTCGGGCAGCACCTGTTTCTGTGGAGCAGGTTCCCGAGGCTGGCTCTTCTACCGAGGCGGCCATCGTGGTAGGGGAGGCGGCTGACGCTGACGTGGTCCCGAGCCCACCTGACGTGCCGGCCATGCTGGCGCCTGCCGCTACCGAAGTCGCCGCCGTCCCAATCGGAGAGCGACCGGTTGCTGCCGGCGTCGAGACGGCTGATGCGTCGGCGCCCAGTGCCTCGGAAGAGGTGGGCGTGGAGGCGCGATCCGTCCAGCCGGGCGGCAGCCTCATCGCTGTGCGGCGGTTCCCCGGGGCCCGACGCCAGTTGCTCCGGTTTCGGACCCGCGAGGCCTCGGACCCTGTCTTCATTCTCGACGATGAACAGGAGGACCAGTCCTGGAATGAGCTCCGCGAGTGTGCTGAAGCAACGGTGGGGTCGCTCCGGTCGTCGCTGGAGGTTTTCTGCAGGGACGTCCCCAAAATCCTCCAGGTAACGGTTTCAGGCATACCTTTTCTTTTCTGTGAATAAGGCGTTCTTCGTGACGCCCCGCTTCCTTCCCCCAGGATCTGACGGATCGGAGCGCCGCCAAGTCGTCGTTCATCCGCCGCGAGGTCGATGTCTGGGGCTCGCTGCGATCCCTGAGGACCTCGCTCGCCAGGGCTACTGCGCGCCTTTCTCAGCAGGGTGCCAAGGTAGCGGACCTCTAGTTGCTCTGCACTGACCTGAGAGCCGAGGCGGCAGCAGCGCGCGCGGAGGCGCAACGGCAGCGGTCGGAGTTCGTCCAGGTCGTCGAGGAGCGGGACCAATCTCGGGGCCGGGCTGCCGAGGCCGAGAGCCGGGCTGAAACCCTCGCAGCCGACTTAGCCGCAGCCTAGGTCGCGGCCTCGGAGCAGCGTGCCCGAGCCGGAGGTACGCCTTGGCCGTCCCTGGTTCTTGTTCTTATCTGTTTCCTCTGCTCGTGTTTGAGATCTTTCTTCTGGCTGTTCGCAGAGCTCGAGTCCGCCCTTGACGAGTCCGCCAAGGCGCTTGCCGAGGCGCTTGCCGGAGCTGCCGAGCAGAGGGAGGCCGACCTCGCGGCCATGTCCGAGGCCGTTTCGGACGTTTATCGGATCCTTGGATCCGGCGACGTCCCTTCAGGAAGCTCCCCTCAAAGCCGCCTTCAAGCCTTGGGTGATCACGCGCGCGGCAGAGTCCACGAGGCGCTACACCACGGCGTCAGGCGGGCCTTTGCCGTGCTCGCTTCCCACTACGTCGTGGACCTGGAGCGGGTTAGTGAGGGGTATTGTCTTCCTGACGAAGACGAAGCTGCCCTGGCAGAAGTTCAGCGGCTCGACGCGGTCGCCGCGGGTCCGAGCGCAGTGCTGGCGACCACCTTTGAGGCGGAGATCCTTCCCCTTGCGCCGTCGCCGGAAGCCGAGATGGACCTTACCGAAGGCGGGGTCGGAGCTGAAGGCGCGGCTCCTTCCCAAGGCGACGCCTAACTCTTGTTGGAACATTTTCTATTGGATGTGCGTGTGTCTTACTGAGGCTGCTGAGGCCTGAACACTTTGTTTTCATTGCATGAAGTCGTACTCTTCTTCCTTTTATTTTGCGTGTCCGGCTTAGCCTGTCAATAATAGGGTGGCTTCCCGAGTAGGGTCATTTTTCGTGGCGGGCGATGAGTGAGGTATCCCTAACCCGGAGGCATAGGAGTTCCTCGGCTCAGTCGGCCTTGCCACTTACATGCACCCACGTTCGCTCCTCGGGGCCCTGCTTCTGACATAGCCGGGAGAACACAAAAGCCTTTTTGATCGAAAATTTTGGATGCGGAGAGGTACGCCCAATCTTGACGCAGAGGGGTTCCCCCTTTTTAGCCCCCGAGGGAGGGTCGGGCTCTGCCGAGGCGAGGCCGACCCTTCCTTGACAACTGAGACTTGTGTGGGAGCGAGGTATACGAACAGCTTGAAAACATCTTAAGGGTAGAAGCGACGTAGCTGTCGGACGTTCCAAGCGTTGCCGTAGACCTCGCCTTGACCGCCGGCCAGCTTGTACGTTCCGGGCTCCAGAACGTCGGCGGTGACAAGAGGCCTTTCCCGTGGGTGCGTGCAGCCCCCGGGTACCCCTAGCAAGGGCTCGGGGTGCTGTGCAATGGTTGGGGTCTTCTCCTGGTTGGCTTCAATGCCCCGTTTGGAGATAATGAACTCCGAGACCATGCCCTGGGGCGCCCCGAGGACCCACCTTTCAGGGTTGAGCTTGACGCTTTTCGCTTCTTTTAGCTTGTGGATCTCCTCGCCTATCGCTCTGCGCTTCTCCCCGTTGAATCAGCGCAGAGGCTATTTGACGGGTCGGGCTCCGGCCCGAATATCCAGCGAGTGCTCGGCGTCATTCCTCGGTATGCCGGGCATGTCCGAGGGACTCCACGCGAAGACGTCGGCGTTCACGCGGAGAAAGTCGACGAGCACTGCTTCCTATTTGGGGTCGAGCCCGGAACCGATCCGGATCTGCTTGGAGGCGTCGCCACTGGGGTCGAGGGGGACGGCCTTAACCGTCTCCACTGGCTCGAAGTTGCCGGCATGACGCTTCACGTCTGGCACCTCTTTGGAGAGGCTTTCCAGGTCGGCGATGAGGGCCTCGGACTCGGCGAGGGCCTCGGCGTACTCCACGCACTCCACGTCGCATTCGAACGCGTGTTTGTACGTGGGGCCGACGGTGATGACCCCGTTGGGGCCCGGCATCTTGAGCTTCAGGTAGGTGTAGTTGGGGACGGCCATAAACTTCGCATAGCATGGCCTCCCCAGTACCGCGTGGTAGGTTCCTCGGAACCCGACCACCTCGAACGTCAGAGTCTCCCTTCGGAAGTTGGAGGGCGTTCCGAAGCAGGCGGGAAGGTCGAGTCGTCCAAGGGGCTGGACGCGCTTCCCGGGAATGATCCCGTGGAAGGGCGCAGCGCCTGCTCGGACGGAGGACAGATCGACGTGCAGGAGCCTGAGGGTCTCGGCGTTGATGATGTTGAGGCAGCTGCCCCCGTCCATAAGGACCTTGGTGAGCGTGACGTCGCCGACGACGGGGTCGACGATGAGCGGGTATTTCCCCGGGCTCGGCACGTGGTCGGGGTGGTCAGCTTGGTCGAAGGTGATGGGCTCGTCGGACCAGTCTAGGTAGACTGGCGCCGCCACCTTCACCGAGCAGACCTCCCGGTGCTCTTGCTTGCGATGCCGAGCCGAGGCATTCGCCGCATGCCCACCGTAGATCATGAAGCAATCGCGGACCTCGGGGAACTCTCCTACTTGGTGATCTTCCTTCTTGTCCTCGTCGCGGGCCCTGCCACCCTCCGCGGGTGGCCCGGCCCTGTGGAAGTGGCGCCGAAGCATGACGTATTCCTCAAGGGTGTGCTTGACGGGCCCCTGATGATAGGGGCACGGCTCCTTGAGCATCTTGTCGAAGAGGTTAGCACCTCCGGGGGGCTTCCGAGGGTTCTTGTACTCGGCGGCGGCGACAAGGTCCGCGTCGGCGGCGTCGCGTTTCGCTTGCGACTTCTTCTTGCCTTTCTTCTTGGCGCCGCGCGGAGTAGACGCCTCGGGAGCATCTTCCGATGGGCGGCCCTGGGGCTGTTTGTCCTTTCGGAAGATAGCCTCGACCGCCTCCTGGCCAGAGGCAAACTTGGTGGCGATGTCCATCAGCTCGCTCGCCCTAGTGGGGGTCTTGCGACCCAACTTACTCACCAGGTCGCGGCAGGTGGTGCCGGCAAGGAACGCGCCAATGACATCCGAGTCGGTGATGTTGGGCAGCTCGGTGCGCTGCTTCGAGAATCGCCGGATGTAGTCCCGGAGAGACTCTCCCGGCTGCTGCCGGCAGCTTCGGAGGTCCCAGGAATTCCCGGGGTGCACGTACGTGCCCTGGAAATTGCCGGCGAAGGCTTGGACCAGGTCATCCCAGTTGGAGATCTGCCCCGGGGGCAGGTGCTCCAACCAGGCGCGAGCGATGTCGGAGAGGAACAGGGGGAGGTTGCGGATGATGAGGTTGTCGTCGTCCGTTCCACCCAGTTGGCAGGCCAGGCGGTAGTCCGCGAGCCACAGTTCCGGTCTCGTTTCCCCCGAGTACTTTGTGATAGTAGTCGGGGGTCAGAACCGGGTCGGGAACGGTGCCCGTCGGATGGCCCGGCTGAAGGCCTACGGACCGGGTGGTTCGGGCGAGGGACTCCGATCCTCCCCGCTGTCGTAGCGTCCCCCACGCCTGGGGTGGTAACCTCGGCGCACCCTCTCGTCGAGGTGGGCCCGACGGTCGCGATGATGGTGCTCGTTGCCGAGGTGGCCCGGGGCCGCAGGTGCGGTGTTGCGCGTGCGCCCGGTGTAGACTGAGGCTTCCCGCATGAATCGGGAAGTCGCGGCATGAGGTTCCGAGGGGTATCCCTGCCTTCGGGAGGCAGAGCTCTCGGCCCGTCGGACCGTAGCACCTTCCAGGAGATTCTTGAGCTCTCCCTGGATTCGCCGACCCTCGGTGGTTGATGGCTCCGGCATCGCGCGGAGAAGCATCACTGCTGCAGCCAGGTTCTGACCGACCCCACTGGATGCGGGTGGCGGCCTAACCCTGACGTCGTTGGCGACGCGGTGCTGGAAACCCTGGGGCAGGTGACGTATTTCTCCGGCCGGGGGTTGGCCCGCCCATACCTGCCCGACGTCCCGGCGGATCGGCTCAAGCGCTCCTGCTCCCTCGTCGAGCCTGGCCCGCGCCCCGCGGACTTGCTCGAGCTGTGGGTCGTGACTCCCCGCCGGAACGGGGACCACAGCTAGCCCCCGTGGGATGTCAGCGCGAGGCACAGGCCTAGGGAGATCACCGTCCTCCGGCATGCCGAGATGATTGCCTTCGGAGGGATCCCCTAGATCGACGTGGAAACATTCGCGGCTTGGGCCGCAGTCCTCGTCGTCAAGGCTGCGGCTACCGTCGGAACAGTCGGAGAGGCAATAGTCACATGCGGTCATGAAGTCCTGCATGGCACCGGGGTTGCCAAATCCAGAGAAATCCCAACAGATGTTGGGGTCGTCATCTTCCTCGGACCCAGAGGGCCCGTAGGTCGAGACGTCCGTCAGCCGGTCCCAAGGCGACCGCATGCGAAACCCCAGAGGGTTTGAACTCGCCTCTACGAGAGCGCCCGCCAAAGCAAGGTCGCTAGGCGGGTTGAGGCTGAGTCCAAATGACGTAGGATGGGAATCGGTCAGTACCTTTTGGTCGACGAGCAGCGACATAGTCACGTCGGGGACTGATTGCACCGTCGTCTCAGGTACGAGGGCGACGTCCTGCAAGCTTTCCGCGAGCGCACTGGCGTCGTCCGCTTGCTCGGGATTGGCGTGTTGCGGGGAGACGGCGCTCGCCTTCGTCTCAAACGCGAGGTCGACGCGCCCCCCGTTGGGGCGCTGGGGACGTCGACTCGCTCGACAGCCGACGAGGCGTGGCCTCCCGCTTGGCCTTGGTTGCCCCGCCTCCTCCTCCTTTGGCGGGGGAGAGGACGGGACGAGCTCGAATGTTGTTCTTCCACCACGCGGGGAAGACGTCATCGATTCCGCCGCCGGCGGGCGGGCTGTCGGCCGCCATTGTCGTTGTCGCGCGGCGGTGGAAGAAGTATCATGTCGTAGCTGCTGTCGAAGGACATGAACTCAAGACTCCCGAAACGGAGCACCGTCCCGGGCCGGAGAGGTTGCTGGAGACTGCCCATCTGGAGCTTGACGGGAAGCTGTTCGTCAACACGCAGCAGGCCCCTACCTGGCGCGCCAACTGTCGGCGTTTCGAGACCGGGGGGGTCCCTAAGCCGACGAGTGAATGTCGCCGCGTGCCCCAGCCTAGATGGGTCGAGCGCGTGGGCGAGCGCGAAGGGGGGAAGTGAGGTGGCCGGAGATGGGCGTGAGAGAGGTGGAAATCCCGCGGCCTTCGTGTTCGTCCCGCGCCCAGGTCAGGTGCGCTTGCAGTAGGGGGTTACAAGCGTCCACGCAGGAGAGGGAGCGAGCGGCCTTACGCGAGCGCCTGTCTCGTCCTCGTCCCCGCGTGGCCAACCCTCTCTAAGAGGGCCCTGGTCCTTCCTTTTATAGGCGTAAGGAGAGGATCCAGGTGTACAATGGGGGTGTAGCAGAGTGCTACGTGTCTAGCGGGGGAGAGCTAGCGCCCTAAGTACATGCCGATGTGGCAGCCGGAGAGATTTTGGCACCCAGCTGGTGTGATGTCGTGGCTGTCGGAGGAGCGACGGAGCCTGGCGGAGGGACAGCTGTCGGAGCGGTTGAGTCCTTGCTGACGTCCTCCTGCTTCCGTAAGAGAGCTGAGAGCCGCCGTCGTCACAGAGCATGCGGGGCGCCATCATTGCCTATCTAGCGGAGCTAGCCAGATGGGACACCGGTCTTGTTCTCTGCGACCTGAGTCAGCTCGGGGTAGGGTGATGATGGCGCTTCCTGTTGACGTGGCTGGCCTGCACCCTAGGTTGGGCGACGTGGAGGCTCCTCCGAAGCCGAGGTCGAGTCTGTCTTCCATGGCCGAGGCCGAGCCCGAGCCCCTGGGTCGGGCGAGACGGAGGTCGTTCGGCAGAGGCCAGGGCGGAGTTCGAGCCCTGGGGTCGAGCGAAGCGGAGTTCGTCGTCTTCCGGGGCTGAGCCCGAGTCCGAGCCCTGGGTCGGGCGGAGCGGAGTTCATCGTCTTCTGGGGCAGAGCCCGAGTCCGAGCCCTAGGGTCGGGCGGAGCGGAGTTCGCCGTCTTACGGGACTTAGCCCGAGTCTGAGCCCTGGGTCGGGCGGAGCGGAGTTCGCCGTCTTCCAGGACCTAGCCCGAGTCCGAGCCCTAGGTCGGGCGGAGCAGAGTTCGCGGTCTTCCGGGACTTTGCCCGAGTCCGAGCCCTGGGTCAGGCAGAGCGGAGCTTCCTATGGTGCCTTTGGCAGGATCTGACTGCCTGTCAGTCTCACTCTGTCAAGTGGCACTGCAGTCGGAGTGGCGCAGGCGGCGCTGTCCTTCTGTCAGGCCGGTCAGTGAAGCGGCGAAGTGACGGCGGTCACTTCGGCTCTGCCGGGGGGCGTGCGTCAGGATAAAGGTGTCAGGCCACCTTTGCGTTAAATGCTCCTGCGATTCGGTCGGTCGGTGCGGCGATTTAGTCAAGGTTGCTTCTTAGCGAAGGCAGGGCCTCGGGCGAGCCGGAGATGTGTCCGCCGTTGGAGGGGGGCCTCGGGCGAGACGGAAATCCTCCGGGGTCGGCTGCCCTTGTCCGAGGCTAGGCTCGGGCGAGGCATGATCGAGTCGCTCGAATGGTGTGATACTCAAAGTTGTATTCAAGGAATGTATAGTAGATCTCCTCATTTCATGTGCCATATTTGCATCATAAAAAGAGCACACATGTAATTAAGAAGGATTAATCGAAATAAATGATTCCAAAATAAAATAAAGTGCATCTTATTGGAGTTTTTTTGTTTGTGCACTTAATAACATGGGTAAAAATATATATATAAAAATATTATAATGAGGGGAAGATTTAGATTAAAACATAAATTTGAATTTGGGGATTAAGAACCTATTTTGAATATTTAAGAATGAGAAATAACAAGGGAAGGAGGAGAAAGAAAATATTATACAAATAAAAATAAATAGATAAATATATTATTTTTAAACTAGGATTTGAATTTGGATACTTAGCTCAAATGTGAGGATCATGACAGAATTCAAAATTAAATATGAAATCAAGAAAAGGAAAAGGAAAGGAAATCAGAAATTGTAAAAAGAAGAAAAGCCGGGAGAACTCGGTTGGGCCAAATCTGGCCGGCAGGCCCAGCTTGCTTCTTCCTTCGCGCGGCCCAGCAACTCCACAGTTACCCCGCGCCAGCCCAACCAGGAATCCGTCGCACGCACCACCTACTGACGGCCTGGTCCCATTGGCCAGTCGTACTTCCTCGCGCTCGCGCCTATCTGCCACTGGTTCTCGGGCCCATCTGCCAGCCGCTTCCGTGTTCCGCATATGCCGCGCGCCCGCACCCCCTTCAACTGTCACCTACACGTGGGACCGTGATGTCGGATCGCTGGCCAACGGCTTCACCGAGCTCCGCGCGGGCGCGTGCAACCATCCGCCCGACAATGGCGGCGTGCCCTGAAGACCCGGCACTCTCTGCGGACTGCATGGCGCTCCATCTCGCGTCCATATAGTTCGAGCGCTCCCTTGAATCAGTCGACTAATGCTTGCCCTGTCCACCGTAAGAACCGAGAGTGAGAGACAGTTCTCGGCCGCCGTTGTAGATCCTCGTCGGCGGCTGGTGTCGGGCTTCGATTGAGCTATACGTGGGTGGTCCGGTCCCTAGCAAGACTCTGGGGGGGATTTAATCGGAGAAAGGCTAGCTGAGGCTCTGGGAATTTCTCGTCGTGCGGGCGGCGCCGCCGTGGGACCGCCCTTTGCCGTGGTCGCGGGATTCGGGGCCAGTGCGACTGGTAAGAATCCTCCCTACCCTCTCGTTACCGCGTTTTCTAGGCTCGGCACAGGTTGCAAGTGAATTTCGTGCGCACTGGCGGGATTTGGCAGTCGGCCGGCCATGGCGCCGCCGCGATGCGTGGCCTGGGAAGAAGACAATGCCAGCGCCAGGGGAAGGAGAGTGACAGCGGGCCGTGCGATATTCATCGTGCGGTTGTGATTGCATCCAGAGAACAAAGGATCTGACCCGTAGGATTAGCATCGTATGGTTAGTATTGGGTGGGGACTTCATTAAATCTCCACCGTAGATCTAGGAATGCAGGGTCGGATGGCTATCGTGTGTGCTGCGGGTCCGATCTAATCAGAGCCACTAATTTCAAATCCGATGATCGAGAATCAATCATACCGCTTCAACCGCCACTCTTACGAAAGAGACCTTCTGTTTGTAGTAAAACAACCCGCGGTCCAAAGCGGGTGTAGTCTGGGTCTGGGAAGTCTTGCGCCGTAGCCCCTGTGTTTCCCAGAAATTGTTGCGCAGTCCAGAAACTTGTAAATTGGTTAAATAATAGTGGAAAATGAATTTTTAATATGAAAATAGTGCTAGAACTTGTAAAATGCATAGAAAATTCATCTCTAGTCCAAATTAATCCATTCCAGTTTCTAAATTTTTTTAATATTATTCTCTACCATTTAGTGTCTCTGTTTGGACATGAAAACAGTAATAAAATTAATTTATCATTTAATCGTATTTCAAGCACATTAAATTTTAAGAAATTCATAACTTGAAATCTATAACTCCAAATTTAAGGATTCCAGTTCCAATGATCTTATTTTAATGTCCAAATTATTACTGTGTATTTTATTTATATGTTTGGTGCAATGTTAATTTATGCTATACTATGTATGTATTGTGTTGATGCGAGTAGACGAGCAAGCCAGTGTGGATTCTGAGGCTCAACAAGTAGAAGTAGCTGAGCAGGAGCTCATTGAAGGCAAGTTGTGCCCTTGATCACTTACTTTTTCCCAGCCATGTTTTTATTAATTATAATGATCTGCATAGGTTAATTTTGATGGGACCCAATAGGTTACCCTAGTTTTGGCTATCTTTATACCTTGTTTACCACTAAAATATTTCTTTGGGTAGTACCTGCTATTGCTTTATGTGGATTTGGGTATGAAGATACTTTATTCATAATTACTCTTTTATTCTCTTTTATTATTACTGTTCATGTTAAGATCATTATGTTAATGGGAACATGGAGCGACCACCCGGGAAAACAGTGCTACCACAAGGGTATAATGGGACGCCCTTGGCTGATTAACTAGGAAAGCTAGTGGAGGTCTTCCTTACCCGAAAGGGGCAAGGGCAGTAGGGGAGTGGTCAGTGTAGGGAGGTCCTTGGGTTGATTTTGCTGCGATGGCGGTCAGACAAGAACCCTGCATTGGAGCTTCCTATAAACTGTAGCGGGATTTCTGAAGCTAGTGGAACTTTGTAAAGGCCTCGTAGTGTTACCCTGCCTCGCCTCCTCGGTAGAGGTGTATGGGATTGGCCATCTCTTGGCAGATGGGTAACATGACTTGTGGGTAAAGATGCGCAACCTCTGCAGAGTGTAAAACTGGTATACTAGCCGTGCTCACGGTCATGAGCGGCTCGGACCCTCACATGATTAATTTATGGAACTTAAATTCAATTTGACATTTGCATCGCATTTGGGATTATTTTACTATTACTTTTCTTTATTATTATTAAGGTTTGGTATTTACTTACACTTAGTAATTGCAAATAAAATTTTGACCAACTTATAAAAGCAATACTCAGCTTCAGCCTTTATTCCATTGATCAGCCTTACACTTCATGAACTCCCACCTTTGGTGAGTTCATGCCACATTTTTCCCCACGACTTGTTGAGCGATGAACGTATGTGAGCTCACTCTTGCTGTCTCACACCCCCCCACAGGAGAAGAACAGGTGGTTCAGGAGGAGCCACAAGGCGAGGAGTATGATCTAATCTAGGTGGCGTTTCTCAGTCGACATTGGCGCCGACGATCCTTAGTTCGTTTTACATTTATTCCTTTATTTTGTAATAAGTCTTCCGCTATGTAATAATTACTCTGATATTTTATGACATTTATCTCTATACACTCTGTTATTATATATGTTGTCTTCTTTGGCGCATGTATGAGATGCACCCGGCTTTGTCCTTTAAAACCGGGTGTGACAGAAGTGGTATCAGAGGAAATGTTGACTGTAGGACGAAACCTAGATAGAAATGGACAAAACCCTTCCCTACTTACCTTCTTCTGATTCATTCTATACTTACCTTACTCTGATTCTCTCTATACTTATCTTGATCATGTCTCACCTTCTACTGTTCTACTCTGATTATTCTTATCTTTTCTACTTCAAGACAGGATGGATTTCACACTTTGGAATCCTACAACTATGAACTTTTTCAGAGATAGGGAACTTAAGACGAAATTAAAATTATTTTCTCTATTAAAAATGTTGGTTGATTGTTCTGATGATCAATGTCTGATTTGCTTCTTTGATTGATTGAAATAGTATAGACGGGCATCTTAGCATGTACCACCATAAGGTAATGTATTAGCTTTAGTGGATAACACACTAATCTACTTAGCTAATAAATCCCCCGCAGTAGCATTTCTCGTAATTACTCGCCTTGTCTACAATTCTTCCTTTCTTACCCTATATTCCTAACCCAAATGTGCTACCCCTGTACTGTAGAAGAGAGCAGTATAGACTTGATCCTTGGTATGTCATGGTTAAGAAAGGCAAAGGCAATATATACACTGTGCTAAGGGAACCGTAGAACTCACCAGTTCCAAAGGACAAAGATTTGAAGTTGGAATTGCAGTAACTACAGCCACCAAACTAGCGACATTCTTAGTCGATGGGAAGTTTGTTGGTGACAACATCAGTGTGGTTAGAGATTTCCCGGATGTCTTTCCAAGAGGAGTTACCAGGGATGCCACCAGATAGGAAAGTTGAGTTTGTGATTGATCTTTTACCTAGAACTGCTCCCATTTCTAAACGGCCATACATGATGTCTGTAGAAGAATTAAAGGAACTTAAGAAGCACTTAACGGAGTTGCAAGAGGCTGGTTACATTCGTCCGAGTCTTCACCTTGGAGAGCAAAGATTTTGTTTGTACAGAAGAAGGATGGATCGCAAAGGATGTGTGTGGATTATAGGTCCCTTAATGATGTTACCGCGAAGAACAAGTACCCGTTACCCCGCATTGAGGATTTATTTGATTGGATGAGAGATGTTAGGGTATTCTCGAAGATTGATCTTCGATCGGGTTACCATCAAATGAAGATTAGGCCATCGGATATTTCCAAGACGGATTTCTTGCCCCGATATGGATTATATGAGTTAATTGTTATGTCATTTGGACTAACTAATGCACCAGCCTATTTTATGGATCTGAAGAATAAGGTGTTCATGATCTGGACAGATTCGTCGTAGTATTCATCGACGATATTCTTATTTATTCCAAGAGTGATAGCAATCAAAAGGAACACCTGAGATTTGTGCTACAGAAGCTACGAGATAATCAACTCTACGCCAAGTATAGCAAATGCGAGTTTTGGATTGGCGAGGTGCCACTTCTTGGACATATCATTTCTAATGGAGGAGTATCAGTGGATCCTGCTAAAGTCAAGGAGATAATGGCGTGGAGCGTACCCACTATAGTTACTGAAGTCCGGAGTTTCTTGGGACTTGCAGGATACTATCGGAGATTTATTGAAGGATTTTCTAAGATCGCAAAGCCTATGACCTCGCTTCTGGAGAAGGGAAGAGAGTTTAAGTGGGATGAGAAGTGCCAAGAAAGCTTTGATCAATTGAAGGAGAGATTGATGTCACCACCAGTGTTGGTTATGCCAGATCTGTAGAAAGGATTTGACATTTATTGTGATGCATGTGGCCAAGGATTGGGATGCGTGCTCATGCAAGAAGAACATGTGATCGCCTATGCGTCACGTCAGTTGCGGAAACATGAATTGAACTACCCCACTCATGACTTAGAGCTGGCAGCAGTTGTGCATGCGCTTAAGATTTGGAGACATTATATTATGGGAACTAAGTGCCAAGTGTACACGGACCATAAGAGTTTGAAGTATATATTCACTCAGAAGGATCTCAACCTGAGGCAACGCCGTTGGTTGGAGCTTATTAAGGATTATGATTTGGAAATTCACTATTACTCGGGCAAGGCGAATTTGGTTGTAGATGTCTTGAGTCAAAAGGAGCACGATCATTCAGCTGCTGTTGCCCAGCTACCCGATGAGATTGTTGAGGATTTCAGAAGACTTAACCTGGGGATATTTGACTTACACGGAGTACCCCATCAAGATTCTGGATACACTAACTCATGTCACGAGAAATAAGGTTATAAAGATGTGCAAAGTGCAATGGAGTCACCATGGCGAAGATGAAGCAACTTGGGAAAGAGAAGAAGAGCTTCGTATAGATTTTCCCCACCTTTTCCCTAGATCTTCCTAATTCTCGAGGACGAGATTATTTTTAAGGGGGGTAGGATTTGTGATACTCAAAGTTGTATTCAAGGAATGTATAGTAGATCTCCTCATTTCATGTGCCATATTTGCATCATAAAAAGAGCACACATGTAATTAAGAAGGATTAATCGAAATAAATGATTCCAAAATAAAATAAAGTGCATCTTATTGGAGTTTTTTTGTTTGTGCACTTAATAACATGGGTAAAAATATATATATAAAAATATTATAATGAGGGGAAGATTTAGATTAAAACATAAATTTGAATTTGGGGATTAAGAACCTATTTTGAATATTTAAGAATGAGAAATAACAAGGGAAGGAGGAGAAAGAAAATATTATACAAATAAAAATAAATAGATAAATATATTATTTTTAAACTAGGATTTGAATTTGGATACTTAGCTCAAATGTGAGGATCATGACAGAATTCAAAATTAAATATGAAATCAAGAAAAGGAAAAGGAAAGGAAATCAGAAATTGTAAAAAGAAGAAAAGCCGGGAGAACTCGGTTGGGCCAAATCTGGCCGGCAGGCCCAGCTTGCTTCTTCCTTCGCGCGGCCCAGCAACTCCACAGTTACCCCGCGCCAGCCCAACCAGGAATCCGTCGCACGCACCACCTACTGACGGCCTGGTCCCATTGGCCAGTCGTACTTCCTCGCGCTCGCGCCTATCTGCCACTGGTTCTCGGGCCCATCTGCCAGCCGCTTCCGTGTTCCGCATATGCCGCGCGCCCGCACCCCCTTCAACTGTCACCTACACGTGGGACCGTGATGTCGGATCGCTGGCCAACGGCTTCACCGAGCTCCGCGCGGGCGCGTGCAACCATCCGCCCGACAATGGCGGCGTGCCCTGAAGACCCGGCACTCTCTGCGGACTGCATGGCGCTCCATCTCGCGTCCATATAGTTCGAGCGCTCCCTTGAATCGGTCGACTAATGCTTGCCCTGTCCACCGTAAGAACCGAGAGTGAGAGACAGTTCTCGGCCGCCGTTGTAGATCCTCGTCGGCGGCTGGTGTCGGGCTTCGATTGAGCTATACGTGGGTGGTCCGGTCCCTAGCAAGACTCTGGGGGGATTTAATCGGAGAAAGGCTAGCTGAGGCTCTGGGAATTTCTCGTCGTGCGGGCGGCGCCGCCGTGGGACCGCCCTTTGCCGTGGTCGCGGGATTCGGGGCCAGTGCGACTGGTAAGAATCCTCCCTACCCTCTCGTTACCGCGTTTTCTAGGCTCGGCACAGGTTGCAAGTGAATTTCGTGCGCACTGGCGGGATTTGGCAGTCGGCCGGCCATGGCGCCGCCGCGATGCGTGGCCTGGGAAGAAGACAATGCCAGCGCCAGGGGAAGGAGAGTGACAGCGGGCCGTGCGATATTCATCGTGCGGTTGTGATTGCATCCAGAGAACAAAGGATCTGACCCGTAGGATTAGCATCGTATGGTTAGTATTGGGTGGGGACTTCATTAAATCTCCACCGTAGATCTAGGAATGCAGGGTCGGATGGCTATCGTGTGTGCTGCGGGTCCGATCTAATCAGAGCCACTAATTTCAAATCCGATGATCGAGAATCAATCATACCGCTTCAACCGCCACTCTTACGAAAGAGACCTTCTGTTTGTAGTAAAACAACCCGCGGTCCAAAGCGGGTGTAGTCTGGGTCTGGGAAGTCTTGCGCCGTAGCCCCTGTGTTTCCCAGAAATTGTTGCGCAGTCCAGAAACTTGTAAATTGGTTAAATAATAGTGGAAAATGAATTTTTAATATGAAAATAGTGCTAGAACTTATAAAATGCATAGAAAATTCATCTCTAGTCCAAATTAATCCATTCCAGTTTCTAAATTTTTTTAATATTATTCTCTACCATTTAGTGTCTCTGTTTGGACATGAAAACAGTAATAAAATTAATTTATCATTTAATCGTATTTCAAGCACATTAAATTTTAAGAAATTCATAACTTGAAATCTATAACTCCAAATTTAAGGATTCCAGTTCCAATGATCTTATTTTAATGTCCAAATTATTACTGTGTATTTTATTTATATGTTTGGTGCAATGTTAATTTATGCTATACTATGTATGTATTGTGTTGATGCGAGTAGACGAGCAAGCCAGTGTGGATTCTGAGGCTCAACAAGTAGAAGTAGCTGAGCAGGAGCTCATTGAAGGCAAGTTGTGCCCTTGATCACTTACTTTTTCCCAGCCATGTTTTTATTAATTATAATGATCTGCATAGGTTAATTTTGATGGGACCCAATAGGTTACCCTAGTTTTGGCTATCTTTATACCTTGTTTACCACTGAAATATTTCTTTGGGTAGTACCTGCTATTGCTTTATGTGGATTTGGGTATGAAGATACTTTATTCATAATTACTCTTTTATTCTCTTTTATTATTACTGTTCATGTTAAGATCATTATGTTAATGGGAACATGGAGCGACCACCCGGGAAAACAGTGCTACCACAAGGGTATAATGGGACGCCCTTGGCTGATTAACTAGGAAAGCTAGTGGAGGTCTTCCTTACCCGAAAGGGGCAAGGGCAGTAGGGGAGTGGTCAGTGTAGGGAGGTCCTTGGGTTGATTTTGCTGCGATGGCGGTCAGACAAGAACCCTGCATTGGAGCTTCCTATAAACTGTAGCGGGATTTCTGAAGCTAGTGGAACTTTGTAAAGGCCTCGTAGTGTTACCCTGCCTCGCCTCCTCGGTAGAGGTGTATGGGATTGGCCATCTCTTGGCAGATGGGTAACATGACTTGTGGGTAAAGATGCGCAACCTCTGCAGAGTGTAAAACTGGTATACTAGCCGTGCTCACGGTCATGAGCGGCTCGGACCCTCACATGATTAATTTATGGAACTTAAATTCAATTTGACATTTGCATCGCATTTGGGATTATTTTACTATTACTTTTCTTTATTATTATTAAGGTTTGGTATTTACTTACACTTAGTAATTGCTAATAAAATTTTGACCAACTTATAAAAGCAATGCTCAGCTTCAGCCTTTATTCCATTGATCAGCCTTACACTTCATGAACTCCCACCTTTGGTGAGTTCATGCCACATTTTTCCCCACGACTTGTTGAGCGATGAACGTATGTGAGCTCACTCTTACTGTCTCACACCCCCCCACAGGAGAAGAACAGGTGGTTCAGGAGGAGCCACAAGGCGAGGAGTATGATCTGATCTAGGTGGCGTTTCTCAGTCGACATTGGCGCCGACGATCCTTAGTTCGTTTTACATTTATTCCTTTATTTTGTAATAAGTCTTCCGCTATGTAATAATTACTCTGATATTTTATGACATTTATCTCTATACACTCTGTTATTATATATGTTGTCTTCTTTGGCGCATGTATGAGATGCACCCGGCTTTGTCCTTTAAAACCGGGTGTGACAAATGGACTGATCCCTGACTTAATCGCACCCATCAGGCCTTTGCAGCTTTATGCTGATGGGGGTTACCAGCTGAGAATTAGGAGTCTTGAGGGTACCCCTAATTATGGTCCCCGACATTCATCATGTGGAGAGAGACCGTAACGCGGCAGCTGATGCATTGTCTAAACTAGGATCCAGTCGGACTCAGGTCCCGCCTGGAGTTTTTGTCCAAGAAATACCGCACCCGAGCATCTCAATGGATCGGGTAGAAGAATGTAACACTCTGAGCCAACCAGAGTCAAATTCTGACGACTGGAGGGAGCCGATCATCAGGTATATAAAGAATGAAGAGGAACCAGATGACAAAAATACAGCTGAGCGCATTGCAAGGCAGTTGGCTCACTATACACTCATTGGGGAAACGCTATACAGAAGGGGAGCATCAGGAGTCCTCATGAAATGTATTCTCTCAGCTACTGGAAAACAAATTCTGGATGAGGTCCATGCTGGGCAATGTGGAGTACACGCAGCATCTAGGACCCTGGTTGGGAAGGTCTTCAGGTCGGGTTTCTACTGGCCAACAGCAAAGAGTGATGCTGTCGAGTTAGTCCAGAGGTGCGAAGCCTGCCAGTACTTATCAAAGCAGCAGCATCTACTAGCACAGCAACTGCAAACCATACCTGTAACTTGGCCATTCGCGTGCTGGGGATTGGATATGATTGAACCTTTCAAGAAAGCTCAAGGAGGATACACTCATGTACTGGTTGCTATCGACAAATTCACTAAATGGATAGAGTTCAAGCCCATTGCTTCTCTAACTTCAGCTAAGGCCGTAGAATTCATACAAGACATAATATTCAGGTTTGGAATACCGAACAACATCATAACCGACCTGGGATCCAACTTCACAAGTTCAGAGTTCTTCGATTTCTGCGAGCAAAAGAGCATTCAGATCAAATATTCCTCGGTGGCGCACCCAAGAGCCAACGGGCAGGTCGAAAGAGCTAACGGGATGATATTGGAGGCGCTCAGAAAGAAAGTCTTCGACAAGAATGAAAAGTTCGCAGGAAAGTGGATCAGAGAGCTGTCGTATGTTGTTTGGAGCCTGAGAACTCAACCTAGTCGAGCTCTGCATGGAAACACACCTTTCTTCATGGTCTATGGTTCGGAGGCAGTGCTACCTGCTGATCTCAAGTTCGGGGCACCGAGGTTAATCTTTGAAAACATAGCAGAAGCTGAAGCTACTAGGCTGGAGGATGTTGATGTACTCGAAGAAGAGCGACTGAATACGATGATTCAATCAGCACGGTATCAGCAAACTCTGAGGCGTTATCATGATAAGGCCATACGGCATCGATCCTTCACAGTGGGAGATCTCGTCCTCCGCCGAATTCTAATGGGGTTGGGACGACACAATTGTCACCTCTATGGGAAGGACCATTCATAGTAGCAGAAGTCGCTCGGCCGGGATCATATCGTCTCACTTAGATGGATGGCACGGAAATTGGGAACTCATGGAACATAGAACACCTCAGGAAGTTTTACCCCTAGCTACATCCCAGAAGCTATTGGGACGACGATGTATTCTGTAAATTGAGAAACATATCATCAATAAAAAGGCTTCAAAGGCACTCAAATTGTTCGCTGTCAATTGTCATACTTACTTAACTCGGGGTGACCACTATGACCTACTAACGGAGCAATCGGCTTAAGTCGGCAATGACTTAAGGCGGTGCGACATGCTCACGCTTACTAAACTCGGGGTGACCACTATGCCCTACTAACGGAGCAATCGACTTAAGTCGGCAATGACTTAAGGCGGTGCGACATGCTCATGCTTACTAAACTCGGGGTGACCACTATGCCCTACTAACGGAGCAATCGGCTTAAGTCGGCAATGACTTAAGGCGGTGCGACATGCTCACGCTTACTAAACTCGGGGTGACCACTATACCCTACTAACAGAGCAATCGGCTTAAGTCGGCAATGACTTAAGGCGGTGCGACATGCTCACGCTTACTTAACTCGGGGTGGCCACTATGCCCTACTAACGGAGCGGTCGGTTTAAGTTGGCACTGACTTAAATTGGCACGACACACTCGGCACGTTTGCAATCACCCATCTTAGGGCAACTTCTATGCCCCACGACAAAATTTCAAAACCATCACACTACATTTACTTCTACAATTGTAGATACTGTGGAATTCTAACAATGGGAAAACAATAGTAGCATTCAGTATTCAAAAGTGTTCTCTAACAAAACATCCGAGCACATTAACCAGCATTCAGTGTTTTCTATTTAGTAATGTTCTTCTCAGGAGCAACTAACGAAGAAGGACGGCTCGAGGAATCAGGAGCGGCATTCACGTCAGCCACTATGTCGTCAGGAACAACCACGTCGGGTCTCCTCATCAGGATCTGCCCCGCGCGAATAGCTTTATCCATAGCTTTGTCGTGTTGGGCCCTCAGAGTAGCAGAAGTCTCTTCAGCAGCCTTGACAGCCAACCGAGCAGTTTCTAGCTCCTGGGCGACTGATTTCTTGGAAGCACGCAGATCCTTGATGACAGTATCTTTGGTCGACACCAACTGCCTGAGGCGAATCACATCATCCAAGGACTCTTGCAGCTTATAACGATGATTATCCAGCTCCTCCCTGGTGAAGCGATGACTCCTCTCCAAGATGGTCAACGAATTGCTGGCATCGCGGTATAGCTTGTCAAGATTGTCACGAGAAGTGGCGAGGGCACGCTTTTCCTCCTGCAGACAAGAATCAGTTTCTCCAAACGTCAAGCAAGCAATAAGAACACAGCAAACAAAGCCAAGATTCACTGGTCACCTTTTCAGAGTTGAGCTGAGCACGGAGGGTGGAGCTCAGCATGTTAGCATCATTCAGAGAAGCAGAAACCCGGGCCAGTTCAGTCTGACCTTGAGAATATTTTTCCTTCAAGATCAGAATACCGTCAAGCCATATCTGTCAAGAAATAGTCAAGCAAAGGTGTTCAGTTAAAAAACAGAATTAATCAAGTAATCAAAGAAGAAACAAAGGGCACTAACCAGCATTTGCCATCTCCAAATCAGACACCCGCCGCTGAAGCAGTACTGGATTCCAATGTGCCAGAGATAGAGCCCTTTCCGGGACAGAAGCACCCTGCGACCTCAGCTGACCAACCATTTCATCAACCAACGCCTGACATTAAAAACAAATGAGTATCAGAACAATATCACACCTGGGGTACTGCCAGATCAGTAAAAACCAAGTTACCTGGAGGTTGGAAAAGAACGAAGGAACTCCCAAGTCGTGGGAAGTCAATTGATGGCTTGACGAAGGATCACCAACCGGAACAACCCACAATGCATCAGTGGGAACCAATTCAGTTTCATCAGCAGAAGCCAAAACTCTGTCATCAGGTGCGCTGGCCTCTAAAGCGACTCCTTGACCCAAGGCTTGGGCTATCGCCATGCAACCAGAATGTGGAGGAGAAGACCCTGCGTGAACATCCATGGAAGTGTGGGAGGGAGAACCCACTCGGACACCCTCGGGGGTTGGGTCACAGCTTGCGCTACCCATCCGAGTCGGATCATCTCCGGCAACACCCTCGGGGGCTGGGTAAGCGCCAGCACCATCCTTGAGGGCCGAGTTCTCTGCAACAGCCACCTCTAAGGCTGAAGGACCTTCACCTACTTCCATGGGAGCAGAACAATCCAGACCAGCCTCCTGGCCCTTAAGACCGCGCTCCAAGGTCGATGAGGCGCGGGACGCCGCCCGGGATAACTCCAGCCCAGCATCAGGCACATCAGTGCAAACATCCATCATGCCACCGTATGCTGGCTCCGACAACAGATCTTCTGGGACCATGTCTTCAAGAGTTTGATCAAAGTTCGCTAGAGATAATTCTTGCAGACCAATGAGGGCAGATAAAGCTGGAGAAGGAACACCACTGCTTTCCCCGCTGGCTAGGTAACGCCGGTTGTTGTTCCGAATTAGAGGGATTTCATCCTCCTCTTCCTCACCTTCATCAACAACGTGGACAGTACACCCATTGGGGTCAGTTTTGGCCAGATCACACCTATCGGGTTCAATGTCATCTAGGTCACACCCATTGGGATCCACAGTAGTCGGGTCACACCCATTGGGATCAACTTCAGCAAATTCAGGCACTGGCACTTCCTCAGTAGCAGGAACAGAAGGACTGGCATCCTGATCCAAGCTAGACACTCGACGAAGACTCCTCTTCTTCTTTTTCTTCCCCTCAACAAGAGAAGTGGGCTGATTGGCTCGGCGAGAACGCTTCAGGCGAACACTGTCAGAACTCTGAGCATCCAAAGCTTTGCCGGCCTCAGGGATGGGCGCCACCACCAGTGTTTCAGCAGGAGCGGCATCAGAAGAAACCTCAGCCAACATATCCAGCATGGCACTTATCTGTGCGTCACTTGGATTCAAAGGCACCTCAAAATGAACCTGCCTCTCGTCGTCAGGAATTTCTTCGAGTGAGGCAACCAAAGCACTAACTTCTTCGGGAGAGGGTCGCACTCTAAGGCCCAAACCGCTATCACCGGCAGGAGGATTCGACACAAAACTGGTAAAGGCCTTGGAAGGAGGCAGATTCCAGGCTGAGTACGCAACAGGAGCGCCGATGTTTGACACCTTGCCTCTGAGTATCATTTCGAGCCGGCTCACCAAATCCATAGCAGGAATTCTTCTGTTGGTTACCCGGGTTGAATCAGCCAGGCCTCGGTATAGATAGGTCGGATATGCTCTGTCTTTCAGTGGATAAATGTTCTTGAAAACAAAGTCAGCAACCACAGCTTCTGCAGTCAGACCCCTTTCTTTCAACAATCCAACTTCAGCTAGCAGAGCCCCTGCCTCAGCCACCTCCTGGTCTGTGGGGGATTCGGTCCAGCTCGGAGTGCGAACATCCGACTGTCTCCCTGACCGTGGGGGGAGGGAATTCCCATGATTCTCCATGATGAACCATTCCAGGCGCCATCCCTTGATGCTGTCCTTGAGTGGGATGTCGAGGTAGTCAGTCTTCCTCCCACGGCGCATCTCCAAGCTCGCGCCCCCCACCAGCTGGTGCTGCCCTCCGGCCATCCCATGCCGACAGTGGTACAAATACTTCCAAAGGCCAAAGTGAGGCAAAACACCAAGGAAGGCTTCGCATAAATGAACAAAAACAGAAACTTGCAGAATCGAATTGGGATTCAGATGGGTCAGATTCAAGCGATAGAAATCAAGGAGACCGCGAAAGAAAGGAGAAATGGGAAGAGCAAGTCCGCGGATAAGAAAAGGAACGTAAATGATGGATTCGTGGGTGTCTTCTGTCGAAGCAGTGACCCCACGACAGATCCACCACGAATAGAGCTCCTTCGGAGGAAGAACTCCGATAGAAACGAGATGAAGAAGGTCGGATTCAGAGACAACAGACATATGGTTACCTGCGAAAGGCAACTGACTGTTGGGATCGATGGGGGGAATGATTGCGACGGACGAACTCGAAGCTTTCCGCTTGGACGCCATCTCAACCTTGCTAGCGAGCGGAGCGGAAGCAATATTGCAGGAGAGCAGAGAAAGCCTGGATGCAGAAAAGCAGAAACTAGGGCACGGAACGCGGAGGTGTGCGACAGTGCAGTACATATGGGGTTTTCCCGGGCCCGGCGCCACTTCCAAAACGTTGGCATGCCATGTCATCGCCCGGCTGTTATTTCTAAAACGCGGGCACGCCATGTCATCACCCGGCCGTTATTTCTAAAACGCGGGCCTGCCACATCATCACTCGGTCGTTATTTCCAAAACGGTCGACGCGGCCCATTTTAACTCAGCGGTTATTTCTAAAAACGTTGATGTTACCAGACTTCACCCGACCATTGTTTCCAAAGCGGCCGGCGTGGCCCGTTATCACTCGGCTGTTACCTCTAAAACGCCGACATCGTCATCGATCACTCGGCTATTACCTCTAAAACGCCGATGTCGCCATCAGTCACTCGATTGTTACTCCTAAAGCGGTGACGTGGCTCCAAAGGACTCGACTGTTACCTCTAAAACGCCGACATCACCAGTAACCGCTCGGTCGTTACTTCTAAAACACCAACGTGGCCCGCTATCACTCAGTCATTACTTCAAAAAGCGCCAACACCACCAATAATAACTCGGCCGCTACTACCAAAGCACTGACGTCGCAAATAAAGCAGTCTGAAGCGTGATCCGATGACCCCAAGTTGTTACTCAAGCGTTGCAGACAGAAAACAACATTGGCGGTAAATATTAAAACAATCGACGACTGCCCAGAAGGCAAAATAATGCACACAGAAGTGGGGCGAAATCATTCTTCATAAGGGAAGCGTTACTGAACTTACAAATCAACTCATTATGAGTTGATGCCTTCCCTACTACTACATTACATTTCACTAACTATACTACTAGCTACTACTATATTATTTCGCTAATACTATTTCTACTAATCTACACTAACACCTAAAACCAGTGGTGTCTAGCCACTGGCCTTGTTGCTGCCCTTGCTGCCGCTGCCGCCGTCGCCGCTGCCACCCTTGCCGCTGCCGTCACCGCCCTTGCCGCTGTCGTCGCCTCCGTCGTCGTCGCCGTCACCGCCGTCGCCGCCGCTGCCCTCCTCGAATGGTCGGAGGAATTCTCCTCGTCCGAGGAGTACTCCAACTCATCCGAGCCCTCGAGCCCGGCGCGCTCGATGGCCCGGATGTAAGTCCATACCTCTGCGGCGATCCCCTCGGAGTCGTCTGAATCATCAGACGACGCCGGGGGAGAGGCAGGAGCCGGAGAGCCCTCGGACTCGGAGGAGAACTCCTCCTCCGAGTACTCCGAGTCACCGAAGTCCTCCGAGGGAGGAGTCGGCTCGCGCTTGCGCTTGTCGCCGGAGTGATGCGAAGAGCCACCACCTTTCTTGCTCTTGCCCATGGTGGAGTGGAAGGAAGAAGAAGAGATGAAACAGCAAGCAGCAGCAAGAAATGTGAAAATGCCGGAGAAACAAGAACACTATTTATAGAAGAAGAAGGCAACCGCTCACCTCCTACCACAGCCACCGAACAGTCGCAAAAATTCAATATGCAATTCAAACCATCTGAAGACGCGTCAGGCGGCTGACGCCGTTTCACGTAACACGACACCCATTGGGACTCCAGTCAACTGTGTGGGCGATATGATTACACCAGCGGTCACATCAAGTTACTACTCAGAAGCAGTTTGCTAAACGCTCAGCGTACCAAGCCGTCTCTTGCCTACACCCATTAGGGGGGACGCCCATGAATTATCAGTATATTTTCCAAAACCGTCACATCTGTACAGTATATGCAATGAATACTCCAAGACAGAAGAGAGATATCAGCAAGGATCAAAGGAAAGCCAAATATAGCCGATAAGGTACAAGTCTAATCGACAGAAGCATCAAAGCACGAAGTGACATGAAGACTAGTCAAGGGCCATCTATCGAACGCCCAATCAGTCGCAGATCAAATAAATTGCAGGACCTAGCAAGATATGGGCAGATCGCGTACTCAGCCTCAAAGACAAAAATGTGTGCTGACCTCTAAAGCATAGTGTTAATAATATAATGCTGGTCTCTGAAGGCATTCGACAAAAGGAAAGGATGATTCCCAGAAAAAGGCATGAAATGAAGACCTTCGAGTGGATTATTTTCAAAAATCCACTCGAAGCTCGGGGGCTACACCCAATGAAGTTCGAAGTCCAACAGTACAAAATGCTGACCTCCGAAGCATGAACCTGAGACAGAACACCAAATTTCGAGGAATAATAGCAGAAGAAGACAGTAAAAAAGAAAAAATCGTTTTAACCGGATCACTCAGAATTTAGAAGCAGTGGCCCGGCAGACTTATTTCCAAAGCATTCCCTGTTAAAATCAAAGACTGCAAGCTGGACCTAGGATCTTTGGGCCGTTTATTTCAAAATCAACCTAAAGATCGGGGGCTTGTGGGGGACAGATATCCCTCGGGTCCACTAGAAGGATAAAAGACCTCACGAAAGGCCCAAGGGCCCCATAATTTGTAAGGTCATCCCCTCGTGGGCCTGGGAGGAACGGCCAGTGGAACGGATTAACGCAAGGCCGGGTCGGAGCAAGCCCAGACGGCCTAACAAATTCGAGCAGTAATCACAACAGTGACCCAACCTTCCCGCGCAGGAGCCCCGTACAACGGAACCAAGCGAGGATGGGTCGGCTGAATTATAGGAGGATAGGCTCAGATGGTTCACTATTTCTTAGGCACGCGTTGTTATCATATCTGCATGTAATGTCCCACGGTCGAGTATATAAGGCCCAGGGGGCACCCCTTCAGATCAATCACTCACAACTCAGCCATCCACCCCAACTCTCTACGTTCCCCGCACAAGAGAGCTCCCTTGTAATCCACCACACAAAACATTCTCACCAGGACGTAGGGTGTTACGCATCTCAAAGCGGCCCGAACCTGTACACCATTGTCCACTGTTCCTCGTGCATCTAGCACGAACCATCGAGCTACAGTCGGTGACACCGTCCTGCACCTAAAAAGCACCTTGAGGGGCAACCCCGGGTGTGCGGTCGGACCCAAAACACCGACAGGCCCATCCTCTATCTCTTTCATGGAAGATAGAAACATGGATAAGGTTAGCGAGGAGGACAGATATTTCTTCACTGCCCCTTTTACAGAGACTGAGGTTAAATAGGTAGTAGTCAACTTTAAACACAATAGTGCCCCAGGCCCTGATGGTCTCCCTGCAGAATTTTTTAAGGACTTCTGGGACATTATTAAAAAGGACACCATGAAGCTTTTCGAAGACTTTTTCAAAGGAAAACTGGACATTAAAAGATTAAACTATGGTGTTGTCACTTTAATTCCTAAAGTGGACAAGGCTATAGATATGAAGAACTTTAGACCCATTTGTCTTTTAAATGTTTGCTATAAAATGATCACCAAAGTCCTTAACAATAGGTTGTCAAACTGTATCACTAAGGTGATTAGTGATAACCAGTTTGGCTTTATTAAAGGAAGATATATTCTAGATGGAGTTGTGGCCCTTCATGAGATTATTCATGAAGTAAAAAAAGAAAAAGCAAGATGGGATCATTTTGAAAATTGATTTTGAAAAGGCGTATGACAAAGTTAATTGGCATTTCTTATATAAAATGCTTGAGGTAAAAGGATTTGGTGAGAAATGGGGAGACTGGGTGATGAAAACAGTTAGTGGGGGCAAGGTGGCCATTAGGACTAACAATCTAACTGGCCCCTTCTTTTCAACTCATAAGGGGGTAAGACAGGGAGATCCCTTATCTCCCTTGCTCTTCAACATTGTTGCGGATGGTCTTTCTTGCATGATTAAAAGGGCCCAGGAGGTAGGTCTTTTGGTGGGCCTCGTTCCTCACATCATTGAAAATGGTTGTGCTTGTTTACAATATGCAGATGACATTGTCTTCCTTCTTTAGGACAACCCGATTTATGCAAGGAATCTGAAATTTGTTTTGGTCCTTTTTTTAGCAGATGTTAGGCCTCAAAATTAACTTTCACAAGAGTGAGATTCTGTGTTTTGGCAAAGCTGAAGAGAGGAAAAATTTATACGCTGAAATCTTCACTTGTCCTATCAAAAATTTGCCCATGAATTACTTGGGCATTCATGTGGATTACAAGACTCTTAGAATCTCCCATTGGGCCAAAATGGAAGAAAAGATGGAAAAAAAAACTAAGAGTCTGGCAAGGAAGGTATCTTAGCCTTGGGGGAGGCTGGTGATGATTAACAGTAGTTTATCTAGCATTTCCTTATACATGCTTTCCTTTTTTTGGGCTCCTGTCAGTGTGCTTAAAAAATTGGACATGTATAGAAGGAGGATGTTATGGCAGGGGGGAAAAGAAAAAAAACCCCATCTGATGAACTGGGATACTGTTTGTAGACCTAAGGATCAAGGAGGTCTGGGAATTTTAGACCTTAGATGCATGAACCTTTGTCTACTTGCTAAATGGTGGTGGAGATTGGAGAATATGGAGGGCTTATGGCAAAAAATAGTAAGGTTTAAATATATCAGAGGAAGACCTTTGAGTTTGATGGAAAAGAAACAAGGGGACTCTCATTTCTAGAAGAGCATTCTGGAAGTAAAAGATGTGTTTTACAAAAACTGCAAAAGAGTCATTGGAGATGGTAAATCAACCAGTTTTTGGAATGATTGTTGGTGTGGGAATATTCCTCTCTCGGTAAGATTTAAAAGACTGTATGATTTATCTCTTGACAAAGAGATAAGCGTAGAAAAGGTGCTGAGTACGAACTCTGAATCATTAATCTTTAGAAGGAGGCTAGTGGGAACTGGTGCTGACAATCTTAAGGATATGATATCATCATATGAGGACATCTGCCTTAATGATTCAAGAGATAATGTTATTTGGTTACTGGATAAAAAAGGATATTCTGTCAAATCCCTTTACCACAACTACCGAAGTAATTTGGGTCGGGTGCCTTATATGTTCATCTGGAAAGCTAATATCTCCCAAAGGATAAAAGTTTCCTTTGGCTTCTTTTGAGAGACATGATTCTATCCAAGGCAAATCTTAGCAAAAAGAATTGGCAAGGAAATATTAATTGCACTTGGTGTGATTGCCTAGAAACTACACAACACATCTTATTTGACTGTCAGATAGCGAAATTCACCTAGAGAGTGGTGCAGGCGGTACTACATCCCATTTTTATTCCTAAGAACCCCAGTGAGATGTTTAGCCGCTGGCTCCATCTATTCAATAAACGGGACAGGAATTTGTTAACAATGGGGTGTAGTGCAGTTCTTTGGACTCTTTGGAAAATAAGAAACGAAGCTTGCTTTGAAGATAAAAGAGTAGTTAATACATTAGACATCTTTACATTGTGTTGTTTTTGGATGAACTCATGGATTTTATTACAGAAAAAAATCGGCACGAAGGATGCGGGAGGAAAGAAGCAACCATATCAGAAAAATGGCTAGTGATTTCTTCATTCGAGCTCGAGGGTGGTCTCCAGTTGACAGGAGGCTGACGCAGTGATTGGATGCGTGGGGATCTTTTTTGGCGAAGATGCTTCTTTTTGATCTTGAACCTAGAGACTCTTATGGTTCTTATATCAGGATGCCGGTCTGTAATAATGTCTTGGTTAAACCTCTTTTTCTGTCTTAGTCGTCTTTTAATGGCAATAGTTTGTGTGTCAGGTCTGCTGCAAGTTTTAGCTAGGTTAGATGCTGGGCTTTTGTTGCGATGGCATGCTAAGACTAAGACAATATCGGCGTGTGTGCTTGTGGTTACAGAGTATCATGTTTCCTGTTTCTCAATGAAATAGGGGAGATCCCTTTTCGTCAAAAAAAGATGAACGGATTGCACGCTAATCCTTGGATCATGTTGATGAAGGGTGTAAATTGTTGGTTTGTTCGTGGTACATGTCCGACGCCGAAACACGACCGGTTGCGCTAATGGAAAGCCCAACGCTAATCCATTCGAAGGCCAGCAGACGTCTGAACGGTCAATCGCAAATGAGTGTGTACACAAAAACGTCGTGTCTGTTTTGTGGTCAACACACACACACACATACGTACGTCCATGCTACGTACGAAAAAGACGCCTTTGTTCTGAGCATCCTTTTCCACCGTCCGTCCCCCGTTTTTTTTTTAAGAATGTGGTTTCGTGCAGTTTGATCTGATCCCTACCGTTCAGAAGCTTCCGTAGACCGCAGCTTTGTATTTGCATACGAATAGACGATGGCTGTGAGCTGTGGCTGGTCTTGGTTGCGCTGCAAAAAAAAGACAGAAGCTCTACATGAACCATCAACGTCGGGGCCGGGCGCGTCGTCCCTAGTTGCAAACGCCTGCAGCGGCACGCAGGTTGACGGACGGAGACAGGCGAGCGCGGGCGGCCGGCGACTGCGAGCCAGCCGAGCGCCGCCGCGAGTTGCTGTCGTGCCCAGCAATCTCCAGCGCGTGCACGCAGGCGGCAGGCCCGGTCGCGCCGCACCGCCTCTCGGTCGTCGGATACACGGGCCCCGCGCGTGGCGTCTCTGTGCCTGCGGTGCACCGCGCCCGGTCCAACGACGGCGAGGGTCCGGGTCCACGCCACGCGCGCGAGCGAGCAAAGGGATTGCCCGGTCGCGTCGCAGCCCGCAACTGCTACCGTGCTACGCGACGCCCGCAGGCCGCATTGCCGCAACACCGCTGGGTGGGGATGCCAAATCCGATCTGTTGCCTGCCATTCCTACCGCTGGGAGGGGAGAAGTAAAAAAAAAAGGAAAAATAAAATAAGAACAAGAAACGAGCACGACGGGCCCCACATGGGACCGCTGCTGGACCCGCTTGGCGGTCCGCGGGCCCTCGACCCACGTAACAGTAGCGGCATGCACGTAGAAGAGCTGGGGCCCACAACATTGGCGTCATGTACTACTCATGTGGGTGGTGGGACCGTGGGACGGTGGGAGTGCGGCGGGTCGTCTCGTCGCGCGGCCTCGCGGAGTCGCGGGCCATCTTGGCGTGAGCTGTACGCATTTTCTCCACTTGCCTGCGTTGCGTCTGCGTATACTCTCAAACCATCTTGTTTCAATGTTTCTTGTATATACTTCAGAAAAATACCAGTTCTTCCTTTCTCTCTTCTGGGTTATGAGGACCTCCCTTTCCAGCAAGCGTTTATTTCGTGGACGCTTTTTCATTTGCTCCCCGTGATCTAGGGCTGTTGCCTGTTGGATATGTGTCTCGCATATAACACCTGATTAGATCCGTTATTACTCTCATGACACATAATTCATGAGTCTTTTATAGTCTTTAACATATCAAAAATATTGATAAACCATTAGTAACATATCTACTATATTTAAACATTAGTTTCAACGGTCCTTCCGCGTCAATATTTTTCAAAAAAAAAAACTCTACATTTCTTTAAAATCAACACGCACTCTTATAATCTCTTCTCTACTACTATAATAGTAGAGTTTCGTGCGTCCTGATTTTCATGCGTTGTCCCCCTCCCGTGGTTGTTGTACGTCGTCGTGCTTCCCCGCATCTCTAAAATGAACTCCCGCACGCCACACACATAAACCACATCCGCACGCCACACGCCTTCCTTCGCATGCTGTCGCAACCTCGGAGCGCATCGTGAGGATAAGTCCCCACAAACTCCGTTATGAGCAATGCGAGGATAGGCCCCGTGAACTCCGCGTCGAGTGACCTGCCATGCCGCAACCTCCGATAGCGTGCCTGCCATGACCGCCGTCGCTATAAATTTCTACCCTCTGGCTCTCCGCGTCAACACAACGAAAATGGTTACCAGCAGCAGCAGTAGGGCTCGGATCTCCCGAGGTGGCGGGCTCTTCAGAGACCTGTGGCGTCAGTCTGGTGCTGACATTCGACTGCTTGCCATGACACGTCGAGGTCGGACGAGGACGCGGAGACATGATGGTCGGGTGGTTATGGCTGAAAGTCGCCTAGAGGGGGGTGAATAGGGCGAATCTGAAATTTATAAACTTTAAGCACAACTACAAGCTGGGGTTAGCGTTAGAATTAAATTCGAGTCTGAAAGAGGGGGCGAAAACAAATCACGGGCAAATAAGATGGATGACACGGTGATTTGTTTTACTGAGGTTCGGTTCTTGCAAACCTACTCCCCGTTGAGGTGGTCACAAAGATCGGGTCTCTTTCAACCCTTTTCCTCTCTCAAACGGTCACTTAGACCGAGTGAGCTTCTCTTCTCAATCATACGGGACACTAATAAGTCCCCACAAGGATCACCACACAATTGGTGTCTCTTGTCTTGGTTACAATTGAGTTGAACACAAGAAAGAAGGAAGAAGAAAAGCAATCCAAGTGCAAGAGCTCAAATGAACACAAGTCTCTCTCTCACTAGCCACTATTTGATTGGAATGATCTTTGGACTTGGGAGAGGATTTGATCTCTTTGGTTGTGTCTTGTATTGAATGCTATAGCTCTTGTAAGGTGTTTGAAGGCTGAAAACTTGGATGCAATGAATGGTGGGTGGTTGGGGGTATTTATAGCCCCAACCACCAAACTAGCCGTTTGGTGGAGGCTGCTGTCGCATGGCGCACCGGACAGTCCGGTGCGCCACAGACACTGTCCGGTACGCCAGCCACGTCACCCGACCGTTAGGGTTCGACCGTTGGAGCTTCTGTCTTCTGGGCCACCGGACAGGTCCTGTAGACTGTCCGGTGCGCCTTCTGGCGCGTGCCTGACTTTTGCGCGCACTGTAGCGCATTTAATGCCCTCTGCAGACGACCATTGGCGCGAAGTAGCCGTTGCTCCGCTGGCACACCGGACAGTCCGGTGATTTATAGCGGAGTGGCTTCCCAGAATTCTCGAAGGTGAGCAGTTCGGAGTTGGGTTCCCTGGTGCACCGGACACTGTCCGGTGCGCCAGACCAGGACACACTTCGGTTGTCTTTTGCTCTCTTTGGTTGAATCCTTTCTTGGTCTTTTTATTGGTTTATTGTGAACCTTTGGCACCTGTAGAACTTATAATCTAGAGCAAACTAGTTAGTCTAATTATTTGTGTTGGTCAATTCAACCACCAAAATAAATTAGGAAAAGGTGTAAGCCTATTTCCCTTTCAATCTCCCCCTTTTTGGTGATTGATGCCAACACAAACCAAAGTAAATATACAAGTGCAGAATTGAACTAGTTTGCATACTGTAAGTGCAAAGGTTGCTTGGAATGAAACCAATAATCATTTCTACTAGATATACATGGATGGCTTTCTTCTAATTTAAAATTTTGGACCACGCTTGCACCACATGTTTTGTTTTACAAATGTTTTGGAAATTCTTTTCAAGGTCTTTTGCAAAATAGTCAAAGGTAAATGAGTAAGATTTTGAGAAGCATTTTCAAGATTTGAAATTTTCTCCCCCTGTTTCAAATGCTTTTCCTTTGACTAAACAAAACTTCCCCTTAATGAAGTCCTCCTCTTAGTGTTCAAGAGGGTTTTAGATATAGATTTTGAAGAGGGTATACCAATTTGAAATGATATCAATAATAAGATACCAATTTGAAAATACTGCTTTAAAAACAAATTGAAAGACTAAAATTTTGAAATTGGTGGTGGTGCGGTCCTTTTGCTTTGGGCTAATACTTTCTCCCCCTTTGGCATGAATTGCCAAAAACAGAGTCATTAGAGCCCTTTTAGCTACTTTCTCCCCTTATGGTAAATAACATATGAGTGCATATTATACCAAATTAGAGAGTGTGTTGTGGAGTGACGACGACGAATGAATAATCGATGGAGTGGAGTGGAAGCCTTGTCTTCGCCGAAGACTCCATTTTCCTTTCAATCTATGACTTAGCTTGAAATACACTTGAAAACCACATTAGTCATAGCAAAGAAAGAGATATGATCAAAGGTATATAAATGAGCTATGTGTGCAAAACATCAATCAAAATTCCTAGAATCAAGCATATTTAGCTCATGCCTAAGTTTGGTAAATGTTTGCTCATCTAATGGCTTGGTAAAGATATCGACAAATTGTTCTTTGGTGTTAACATATGCAATCTCGATATCCCCCTTTTGTTGGTGATCCCTCAAAAAGTGATACCGAATGGCTATGTGTTTAGTGCGGCTATGCTCAACGGGATTATCCGCCATGCGGATTGCACTCTCATTATCACATAGAAGAGGAACTTTGGTTAATTTGTAACCATAGTCTCTGAGGGTTTGCCTTATCCAAAGCAATTGCGTGCAACAATGGCCTGCGGCAATATACTCGGCTTCGGCGGTAGAAAGAGCCACAGAGTTTTGCTTCTTTGAAGCCCAAGACACCAGAGATCTTCCCAAGAACTGGCAAGTCCCTGATGTGCTCTTTCTATTTATTTTACACCCTACCCAATCAGCATCGGAATAACCAATTAAATTAAATGTGGATCCCCTGGGGTACCAAAGACCAAACTTAGGAGTATAAACTAAATATCTCAAGATTCGTTTTACGGCCCTAAGGTGAACTTCCTTAGGATCGGCTTGGAATCTTGCACACATGCATACTGAAAGAATAATATCCGGTCGTGAAGCACATAAATAGAGTAAAGAACCTATCATCGACCGGTATACCTTTTGATCTACGGATTTACCTCCCGTGTCGAGGTCGAGATGCCCATTAGTTCCCATGGGTGTCTTGATGGGCTTGGCATCCTTCATCCCAAACTTTGTGAGTATGTCTTGAATGTACTTCGTTTGGCTAATGAAGGTGCCCTCTTGGAGTTGCTTGACTTGAAATCCTAAGAAATACTTCAACTCCCCCATCATAGACATCTCGAATTTTTGTGTCATGATCCTACTAAACTCTTCACATGTAGATTCGTTAGTAGACCCAAATATGATATCATCCACATAAATTTGGCATACAAACAAATCATTTGCAGTTGTTTTAGTAAAGAGAGTGGGATCGGCTTTTCCGACTTTGAAGCCATTAGCGATAAGAAAATCTCTTAGGCATTCATACCATGCTCTTGGGGCTTGCTTGAGCCCATAAAGCGCCTTAGAGAGTTTACAGACATGGTTAGGGTACTCACTATCTTCAAATCCGGGAGGTTGCTCAACATAGACCTCTTCCTTGATTGGTCCATTGAGAAAGGCACTTTTCACGTCCATTTGATAAAGCTTAAAGCCATGGTAAGTAGCATAGGCAAATAAAATGTGAATTGACTCAAGCCTAGCTACAGGTGCATAGGTTTCACCGAAATCCAAACCTTCGACTTGTGAATATCCCTTGGCCACAAGTCGGGCTTTGTTCCTTGTCACCACACCATGCTCATCCTGCTTGTTGCGGAAGACCCACTTGGTTCCTACAACATTTTGGTTAGGACGTGGAACTAAATGTCATACCTCATTCCTTGTGAAGTTGTTGAGCTCCTCTTGCATCGCCAGCACCCAATCCGAATCTTGAAGTGCTTCCTCTACCCTGTGTGGCTCAATAGAGGAAACAAAAGAGTAATGTTCACAAAAATGAGAAACACGAGATCGAGGTTACCCCCTTTTTAATATCGCCGAGGATGGTGTTCACGAGGTGATCTCGTTGGATTGCTTGGTGGACTCTTGGGTGTGGCGGTCTTGGACCATCATCATCTTCCTTGTCTTGATCATTAGCATCTCCCCCTTGATAATTGTCCTCCTCTTGAGGTAGCTCCTCTTGATCTTCATTTTTATCATCTTGAGCTTGATCCTCATCTTGAGTTGGTGGAGATGCTTGCATTGAGGAAGATGGTTGATCTTGTGCTTGTGGAGGCTCTTCGGATTCCTTAGGACACACATCCCCAATGGACATGTTCCTTATCGCGACACACGGAGCCTCTTCATCATCTAGCTCATCAAGATCAACTTGCTCTACTTGAGAACCGTTAGTCTCATCAAACACAATGTCACAAGAAACTTCAACTAGTCCAGTGGACTTGTTAAAGACTCTATATGCCCTTGTGTTTGAATCATAACCTAGTAAAAAGCCTTCTACAACCTTAGGAGCAAATTTTTATTTTCTACTTCTTTTAACAAGAATAAAGCATTTGCTACCAAAGACTCTAAAATATGAAACATTGGGCTTTTTACCGGTGAGGAGTTCATAAGATGTCTTCTTGAGGATTCAGTGAAGATATAGCTGGTTGATGGCGTAGCAAGCGGTGTTGACCACTTCCGCCCAAAACCGATCCGAAGTCTTGTACTCATCAAGCATGGTCCTTGTCATGTCCAATAGAGTTCTATTCTTCCTCTCCACTACACCATTTTGTTGTGGCGTGTAGGGAGAAGAGAACTCATTCTTGATGCCCTCCTCCTCAAGGAAGCCTTCTATTTGAGAGTTCTTGAACTCCATCCCGATGTCGCTTCTTATCTTCTTGATCCTTAAGCCGAACTCATTTTGAGCCCGTCTCAAGAATCCCTTTAATGTCTCTTGGGTTTGTGATTTATCCTTCAAAAAGAACACCCAAGTGAAGCGAGAATAATCATCCATAATTACAAGACAATACTTACTCCTGTCCATGCTTATGTAAGCAATCGGGCCGAATAGGTCCATGTGGAGTAGCTCGAGCAGCCTGTCGGTCGTCATGATGTTCTTGTGTGGATGATGAACACCAACTTGCTTCCCTGCTTGACATGCGCTACAAACCCTGTCTTTCTCAAAATAAACATTGGTTAGTCCCAAAATGTGCTCTCCCTTTAGAAGATTATGAAGATTCTTCATCCCAACATGAGCTAGTCGGCGGTGCCAGAGCCAACCCATGTTAGTCTTAGCAATTAAGCAAGTGTCGAGTTCAGCTCTATCAAAATCTACTAAGTATAGCTGACCCTCTAACACTCCCTTAAATGCTACTGAATCATCACTTTTTCTAAAGACAGTAACACCTATATCTGTAAAGAGACAGTTGTAGCCCATTTTGCATAATTGAGAAACATAAAGCAAATTGTAATCTAAAGAATCTACAAGAAAAACATTGGAAATAGAATGGTCAGGTGATATAGCAATTTTACTCAATCCTTTGACCAAACCTTGATTTCCATCCCCGAATGTGATAGCTCGTTGGGGATCTTGGTTTTTCTCATAGGAGGAGAACATCTTCTTCTCCCCTGTCATGTGGTTTGTGCACCCGCTATCGATGATCCAACTTGAGCCCCCGGATGCATAAACCTACAAAACAAATTTAGTTCTTGATTTTAGATACCCAAACAGTTTTGGGTCCTTTGACATTAGATACAAGAACTTTGGGTACCCAAACACAGGTCTTTGACCCCTTGTGTTTGCCCCCAACATATTTGGCAACTATTTTGCCTGATTTGTTAGTCAGCACATAAGATGCATCAAAAGTCTTAAATGAAATATTAGGTTCATTTGATGCAATAGGAGTTGTCTTCTTAGGAAATTTAGCACGGGTTGATTGTCTAGAACTAGATGCCTCACTCTTATACATAAAAGCATGATTAGAACCAAAGTGAGACTTCCTAGAGTGAATTCTCCTAATTTTATGCTCGGGATAACCGTCAGGGTACAAAATGTAACCCTCGTTATCCTGAGGCATGGGAGCCTTGCCCTTAACAAAGTTAGATAATCTTTTAGGAGGGGCATTAAGTTTGACATTGCCTCCCTGTTGGAAGCCAATGCCATCCTTAATGCCAGGGCGTCTCCCATTATAAAGCATACTACGAGCAAATTTAAATTTTTCATTTTATAACTCATGCTCAACAATTTTAGTATCTAATTTAGCTATATGATCATTTTGTTGTTTAATCATAGCCATGTGATCATGAATAGCATCAATGTTAATATCTCTACATCTAGTGCAAATAGTAACATGCTCAATGGTAGATGTAGAGGGTTTACAAGAATTTAGTTCAACAATCTTAGCATGTAAAAAGTCATTCTCATCTCTAAGATTGGAAATTGAAACATTGCAAACATCTAATTCCTTAGCCTTAGCAATTAATTTTTCATTCTCATTTCTAAGGCTAGCAAGAGAGACATTCAATTTTTCAATCTTAGCAATTGAACTAGCATGATCATTTCTAACATTGTCAATTGAATCATCACAAACATTTGATTTCTCAACCTTAGCAATTAATTTGGCATTTTCATTCCTAAGGTTGGAAATAACATTATGGCAAGTGCTTAGCTCACTAGATAATTTTTCACATTTTTCTACCTCTAGTACATAAGCATTTTTAACTTTAACATGTTTTTTGTTTTCTTTAATTAGGAAGTCCTATTGGCTATCCAAGAGTTCATCCTTCTCATGAATAGCACTAATCAATTCATTTAATTTCTCCTTTTGTTGTATGTTTAGGTTGGCAAATAGGGTGAGCAAATTATCCTCATCATCACTAGAATTATCCTCATCACTAGAAGTTGCATACTTAGTGGAGGATTTTGATTTTACCTTCTTCCTTTTGTTGTCCTTTGCCATGAGGCACTTGTGGCCTACGTTGGGGAAGAGAAGGCCCTTGGTGAGGGCGATGTTTGTGGTGTCCTCGTTGGAGGAGGAGTCGGTGGAGCTCTCGTCGGAGTCCCACTCCTGGTAAACATGGGCATCGCCGCCCTTCTTCTTGTAGAATTTCTTCTTTTCTCTTCTCTTTCCCTTCTTGTCGTTGCCCCTATCACTATCACTTGATAATGGACATTTTGCAATAAAATTACTGGGCTTACCACACTTGTAGCAAACTTTCTTGGAGCGAGGCTTGTAGTCCTTCCCCCTTCTTTGCTTGAGGATTTGGCGGAAGCTCTTGATGATGAGCGCCATCTCCTCATTGTCGAGCTTGGAGGCGTCGATGGGGACTCTACTCGGTATAGAGTTTTCTTTCTTCTCCTCCGTTGCCTTGAATGCCATGGGTTGCACATCGGGTGTGGAGGAGGCACCTTGCTCGATGATTTTCTTGGAGCCTTTGATCATCAACTCAAAGCTCACAAATTTTCCTATTACTTCCTCGGGATACATTAGTGTGTATCTAGGATCACCACGAATTAATTGAACTTGTGTAGGGTTAAGGAAAACGGGTGATCTAAGAATAACCTTGACCATTTCATTGTCATCCCATTTGGTGCTCCCGAGGTTGCGCACTTGGTTCACCAAGGTCTTGAGCCGGTTGTACATCGCTTGTGGCTCCTTCCCTTGGTGAAGCATGAAGCGACCGAGCTCCCCCTCGATCGTTTCCTACTTGGTGATCTTGGTCACCTCGTCTCCTTCGTGCGCGGTCTTGAGCACGTCCCAAATTTCCTTTGTGCTCTTCAACCCTTGCACCTTATTATACTCCTCTCGACTTAGAGAGGCGAGGAGTATAGTAGTGGCTTGGGAGTTGAAGTGTTGGATTTGTTTGACTTCCTCCGAGTCGTAATCCTTATCTCCCTTCTTTGGTACCTGCGCTCCATACTCAACAATATCCCATATGCTTTTGTGGAGTGAGGTTAGGTGATGCCTCATTTTATCACTCCACATAGAATAATCTTCACCTTCAAGCATAGGTGGTTTGCCTAATGGGACGGAAAGTAATGGAGTGCATTTTGAAATACGAGGATAGCGAAGGGGAATCTTACTATACTTCTTGCGCTCATGACGCTTAGACGTGACAGATGCCAATTCCGAGCCGAAGGTGGAGGGTGACGAAGAGTCGGTCTCGTAGTAGACCACCTTCTTCATTTTCTTCTTCTTTTCACCCTTCCGTTGGGACTTGATGGAGGAAGAGGATTCCTCCTTGTGCTTGTGGGCGGACTCCCTTGAGTGCGTTCTCCCCGAGCTTGTGGACTTATCGTCGATCCCGATCTCCCTCTTGGCGGATGCTCCCGACATCACTTCGAGCGGTTAGGCTCTAATGAAGTACCGGGCTCTGATACCAATTGAAAGTCGCCTAGAGGGGGGGTGAATAGGGCGAATCTGAAATTTACAAACTTTAAGCACAACTACAAGTCGGGTTTAGCGTTAGAATTAAATTCGAGTCCGAAAGAGAGGGCAAAAACAAATCACGGGCAAATAAGATGGATGACACGGTGATTTGTTTTACCGAGGTTCGGTTCTTGCAAACCTACTCCCCGTTGAGGTGGTCACAAAGACCGGGTCTCTTTCAACCCTTTCTCTCTCTCAAACGGTCACTTAGACCGAGTGAGCTTCTCTTCTCAATCAAACGGGACACTAAGTCCCCACAAGGACCACCACACAATTGGTGTCTCTTGTCTTGGTTACAATTGAGTTGAACACAAGAAAGAAGGAAGAAGAAAAGCAATCCAAGCGCAAGAGCTCAAATGAACACAAGTCTCTCTCTCACTAGCCACTATTTGATTGGAATGATCTTTGGACTTGGGAGAGGATTTGATCTCTTTGGTTGTGTCTTGTATTGAATGCTATAGCTCTTGTAAGGTGTTTGAAGGCTGAAAACTTGGATGCAATGAATGGTGGGTGGTTGGGGGTATTTATAGCCCCAACCACCAAACTAGTCGTTTGGTGGAGGCTGCTGTCGCATGGCGCACCGGACAGTCCGGTGCGCCACCGGACACTGTCCGGTGCGCCAGCCACGTCACCCGACCGTTAGAGCTTCTGTCTTCTGGGCCACCGGACAGTCCGGTGGTACGCCGGATAGGTCTTGTAGACTGTTCGGTGCGCCTTCTGGCGCGTGCCTGACTTCTGCGTGCACTGTAGCGCATTTAATGCCCTCTGCAGACGACCGTTGATGCGAAGTAGCCGTTGCTCCGCTGGCACACCAGACAGTCCGGTGCTACACCGGACAGTTCGGTGAATTATAGTAGAGTGGCTTTCCAGAATTCCCGAAGGTGAGCAGTTCAGAGTTGGGTTCCCTGGTGCACCGGACACTGTCCGGTGGCACACCAGACTGTCCGGTGCACCAGACCAGGGCACACTTCGGTTGTCTTTTGCTCTCTTTGGTTGAATCCTTTCTTGGTCTTTTTATTGGTTTATTGTGAACCTTTGGCACCTGTAGAACTTATAATCTAGAGCAAACTAGTTAGTACAATTATTTGTGTTGGTCAATTCAACCACCAAAATAAATTAAGAAAATGTGTAAGCCTATTTCCCTTTCAGTGGCCACGGGCCCCCTCGTTGTGGCGCGGGTGCTGTTCCGCGTAGGGAGGCGATGTCCGCTCTACATCACGTCCCATCGTTCCATGGTAGTTAAGGTACCAGTACCACTAACTCTCCAACTCTGACGATGAATCGATCTGCTTAGGCCGGGCAGGTCTCGATTGATAGCTGCAGGTGGAGTGTTGACGGTACTGATACGAACGGAGCTTGAGAATCAGATTGGTGTGTATGGGGTGAGCGATCGGCTGCTTGATTGCTCGTTTCTAAATTTATGGAGAAGGGCATTGAGTTGTCCGTGTTTATGGCGACGACGACGGGCATGAGGATGCATGCCATGTGTTTGTGGAATTGCGATAGGTTGAGTCTTGGAGAGCTACTTTTGCGGTCGTGGTCTGAAGAAGGTTCTCAAAGCATGGACATCTCTTAGCTTTATTGGATGATTCTAATTTACATATGTTTCCATTTCAATATTAATCTTATTTTGTTAACAATATATTTTCTTAAGTAACATCATGTTTAGCTTCACAAATATGCTTAGTATTTTTTACATACATATATTTTTTCAATCAGTAGTTATGACAATTTTGCAAATTAAGGCATGTTAGAAAAAGATACATCATGAAAAATAGAATAACTAAAAATTCCAAACACCATGGCTTTTGGCATGTTTAACTTCTCTATACTTCACAGCCCGTCGCAGAAGTCTTGCTGGATCGTTATGGTCTCCACCCTCTTCCATTTGTTGTCATGGGCAAGCTCTGACGAAGGAAACCAGAGTGGAAAAATGGGAGAAAACCATATTTAACCTTCCAACATATGCAACTGTGCACCTGGTCCAGTTTCACACGTTAATAAGAAAGATGTATATGTATCATGAGAACAGAACAAATAATATTATTCGTGCTCTTATCTGATTCGATTTCATATTATGCTGCATTTGTAGCTCTTTGGCCTTTTGTTTTTTTGGCAAAGAGTGTATGAAAAGACCAACTGAATGGAATATTGGATCATACTTTTCTCTGTTAGAATTCATGGAAATTGACATTTAATTGGCAAACACAACTCAAAGCTCTCATGGCATGCATATCCCTGTCTGAATTTGAGGCAAGCATAATTGGGTTCAGTAAAATACTTGTCCCTCGAATAGCAGAGATAATTTCCATATGATCATCAGATCTTATTTTTACATTCACTACCTCAATTACAGTTATATTTGTTCCATTAGACTACATAAATCTTACTTGCTCTCTTGAAATAGTAAGTTCTATAGATAGATTAATTGATCTTCTTGGTGCCTGTGAAGATACTTCAACTCTAGCCAACTTCTCTTCTGTTCTGGCCAAGATATCTGAGCATGTTGATGGCGCAATTGCTGATGAAATTTGGCAAGAATTCCCATAGATCAAATTGCAGATCTCTTGTTTGCAGAAATGAGTAATGTATGAAAATGTGTTTGCAGGACTTGCATTTTTTATAAAGGTTGGAACGTTGAAGGCTATTGCGACTATGATTGAATCAGGAATTGACAAGAAACTTCTTGTGATTCTAGGCATTGGTTTTGAGATCTCATAGCACCACGCGATTACCACACGCTAAAAACATCCAGTGAACTTGGTGCTCCACTTCAAGGGTGCATGGTGCCTGTAGTGTTGCTTCATTTGCCTTGGCATGCTCGGATCACTTTATAAAAATTTGTTTTATTTGACAGAAATGTATTGCAACCACCAAAGTCCTAATAATTATTTGCGATGATTATTTATAATATCCTTCATAGAGACAACAAAAATATCACTGAAACCATCCAATGTTTATTATCTCTTGCTGAAAAGGCAAATGATACAAGGGTGCAAGACCTCCGTTTGGGAAGCCTTATATTTGCGCTTTATGTAAAAAAACAAGGTGAAATTATGTATAAGTGAGTGTTTGAACCTTGGTTGTTGGCTCCACATTCACACCCACCTAATCAATAAAAAACATATATTTTATGTTTATTGAAACAAAATTTATCCTATGTTATATATAAAAATCGTAGCAATGCACGTGCATATGACTAGTCTTAAAAATAAAAAAGTGAGAAAGAGCATTTAGAGTAGAGTTAGAAATAATATATATACAGACGCCACTACAGTACTTCAGGTATTATCTATGTGAACAGTACATCACTGCACTCGGTTGTTATTTATGTGATTAGTACCACACTATAGTGTTTTGCCAGCAGACTCTTACCTGCTTCACTTGCAGATCGTGGTTGTACATGACTACACGAGCTGTTAGACCATCTCCAACCATTTCCCACATTTATTTTCATATTTGTATTTTCTGTTATATTTTACTACATCACCTTAAAAGATATTCTCCTCATATACAACACGTCTCCAACCATTCACCCTATCTAGCCTCACTCTATATACTATAATTCAGTTATTTAACATTTTTATCAGTTTTTGAAGCTTTAAAAAACTATGAGCTATTTATACTATCATAATACACATTGTTTATTAGGTTACGGTGCTTAAAAAGTTAATATCGCAAAGAAACTAAGTAATTAAATAATATGAAGAGATTAGAACTCACCATATATATAAGGAAAGTTTCTTTTCTTCCCCATATGGGGTGGACGGTGGGGAGCCGTTGGAGGCCTTGCTCCCCCTAAATGGCACTAAACGTGGGGTGGGTGGAGGGGTGGGGACATGTTGGAGTTGGTCTAAATATCTGTGTAGTCTTCATAACGCGTGGACTGTTATGGAGGTGTCGTGGATTTTGCACAGTACATCGGAGCGTCTATGCCCTCTTTGAAATGCAAGGATTTTCTCGTTTCCTATGTTTTTTCTATGAAAATGGACTGATTCTTGTGAAATTTCTGTATGATTGCTCTAAAATTCCTTCATTCCAAAACAGCTCTACTTCCCAACATCAAAAACATGTGCTTTGTCAAGTTTTCGTTACTCTAGGAAATGGAAGGTATATTTATGATCATCTACTTACAACGATCTTGTTTTATGCGATTAATCTTGTTCGATGCTAGCGTGTAGCATATTGCGTTTTTTCAACTATGGTACATGTAACACTACATGTGCTTTGTCAAGTTTTCGTTACTCTAGGAAATGGAAGGTATATTTATGATCATCTACTTACAACGATCTTGTTTTATGCGATTAATCTTGTTCGATGCTAGCGTGTAGCATATTGCGTTTTTTCAACTATGGTACATGCAACACTGGGCATTCGGGTGTTGGAACTTGCTCTCCTGGGCAAGTTGATCCAACGGGGGAGTGAAGCAGTGTAAACAGGGTTTTTGCTCGAGATGGCAATAGCTCTGTTAATCTAGCCTCTCAAGGGCACTGTGCGGGGGTATTTATAGGTATCTGAGTGCCCAGCGTCCAGTGTTAAGGACGCATGTGCCCTCAGGCGCCTAGGTTTTCCCTGGAATATTCCCATAAAGCGGGGTTACAGACTGTAATTACAGGGAGACCTTTACAACCTAGGCCCGTAATGCGCAGCGGCCACGCAGGGCCTGTTACAATGGGCCGAATCACATGTGGGCCTCCATGTTGGACGAGGCCGCAAGATGAGACGACCTCGTCACAGGTCTTCGCCCGGCGACGCGTAGGCCGAAGGGTAAATCTGCCAGTCGTCTTGTCTCCTAAGGGTGCAGCGAGGTCGGCGAAGGCATCGAGCGAAGGGTTGCGTCTTCGCCTTCGCCACAACATCGGGTTGACCCGAAAATTCGGGTTGGGCTTTTTAAATTTCGGGTATCCAGAAACGATACCCGAATGTAGTCTTACTGAATCGGGTACCCAATAATTCGGGTACCCAATTTTTTTGGGTTCGGGTAGCCCGTTCTACCCGATTATTGTTTTTCTATGTGGTTCACTATAGAAAAATAGGCAGAACACCAAAGATAGCCAGTTATCACCTATGGGCCTACCAGATAACGGGGTCGGGATACACAAGCCACATTCACTGTCACCAAAAGAGGCTACTAACCATAGCTGCATGGCTAGGATGCCACATTATAACAGTGGTCAAGTGGTGCTTGAACACTGAAGTTCTTCCTAAATTAGAGGGTCGGAGCTAACCAACGTAGCGACCAAGACTACTGGTGGATTATAACATTGGCGAGCCAGATGAGACTTGATAAACAAAGACTAACACAATCCTAAGTCTTGAGTTAAAGTGCTCCTAGACTATCGCACAATAACCGAGAAGTAAAGCCAAAGTAAAGTATATTTAAGTGTAATACTTAAAGTAGAATAGAGATAGAACTCATAATAGCACACAAGATAGTTGGATTTCATTCGATAGCCGCTGATACAGAAGAGATATATCCAATGACTCCAAGAAGAGAAATCTGGAACTCCCAAGGCAAAGCTCATATTCTAACTCATAGGAACTAACCTATACTATTAAAATAGAAAGAGGAAAACTCTCTAGGATGTATCTACTCTCAACTTTCTTCCTCTCTTCACAAAAGAGCTCATAGGGGATACTTATAGCCTCCCCAAAATGGGAGGGTATTTATATCTTCCCAAGATCAGTTTTTAGGTAAAGTCGGTTCGCAAGAGATGAGGTTGCGAGCTAGGCGCCCTCCATGTGGCCAGCCGATCTCCTAAATCCACCACCACATCTCCTAAGGTAAGGGGAGACCTCATCATCTCTCCTAAATCATGATAAGCTTGTGTATTCTGTTAGATATGTTCTCTTATATCCTAACCTTATTTTTGAGAAATCTCCCATAACTGATTATAGGAGTGAAGGAATAAGACTTCCGTCGAAGATACTCTTAGTGAGTAGGGAATGTTTTATATTGAGGCTGACAAAATAACCATGATACTTTAGGCTTTTGAGTAGCCGGCACCTCTCCACGACTATTAACTTGTTTGGTATAACTTATAATCCGTTTATGGATAAAATAAACCAAAACTAACATTTGTACGTATTTCACATGTATTATGCTGGCTTACAATAATGAAATCATATATTAGAGCATCTCTAACAAGGTGACTCAAAATAGTACCCTAAAAATTAAAATATTACATCATTTAAAGTGTTTAGGAGACTAAAAATAAACTATGCTCCAACAATTAAGCTCTAAATAATGTATTTAGGAAGTAATTACATTATTAGAAAAGAAAATGTTGAGAATGATGTATAAAACAAGGATATAACACTAGTCCGGGGTGTGTAGTATATTTGGATCAATTTATGGTGGGCTCTATATTTTTTAACAAAAATTTGTAAAAAATAGAGTATTGTTGGAGCTATATTTTATAAGTTGATCCCTATATTTCAAGATAGGGCACCGACTTAAGGCACCATTGGAAATGCTCTTATGCGAAAAAATGTTATAATACATTTTTAAGTATTTCAGAAATCATAATACACCTTAAAAGGAAAATGAAGAGTACTTGTTTTGTTACGAACCATTGGGAGATAATTATTATAATTTACCTCTAGTTTTGTTCTAAATCAATCTTTTTGTCTTTAATTAAGTCTTTAGAAAAAAATGTCGACATCTAAAAAAATCGAAACAAATGCACCATCGAGACATTTTCTAGAAAATTCGATGAAACTAATATGACGTAGTAGAAGTTGCGCATTTTCCCCATAGACATGGTTGGAGTTTGAGCAATTGAGGTGACGTTTGGTTCGTAAAATGTAACGTAAATGGTATAAAATATAACGTAAATGGTAATGATAATGATTCACGCTGAAGTATCAACAATAATAAGTTTGAATCCTAACCTTATTTTTGAGAAATCTCCCATAACTGATTATAGGAGTGAAGGAATAAGACATCCGTTGAAGATACTCTTAATGAGTAGGGAATGTTTTATATTGAAGCTGACAAAATAAGCATGATACTTTAGGCTTTTGAGTAGCCGGCACCTCTCCACGACTATTAACTTGTTTGATATAACTTATAATCCGTTTACGGATAAAATAAACCAAAACTAACATTTGTACGTATTTCACAGGTATTATGTTGGCTTACAATAATGACAATCATATATTAGAGCATCTCTAACAAGGTGGCTCAAAATAGTACCCTAAAAATTAAAATATTACATCATTTAAAGTGTTTAGGACACTAAAAATAAACTACGCTCCAACAATTAAGCTCTAAATAATGTATTTAGGAAGTAATTACATTATTAGAAAAGAAAATGTTGAGAATCATGTATAAAACAAGGATATAACACTAGTCTGGGGTGTGTAGTATAATTGGATCAATTTATGGTGGGCTCTATATTTTTTACAAAAAATTGTAAAAAATAGAGTATTGTTGGAGCTATATTTTATAAGTTGATCCCTATATTTCAAGATAGGGCACCGACTTAAGGCACCGTTGAAAATGCTCTTGTGCGAAAAATGTTATAGTACATTTTTAAGTATTTTAGAAATCATAATACGCCTTAAAAGGAAAATGGAGAGTACTTATTTTGTTACGAACCATTGTTACGAACCATTATAATTTACCGCTAGTTTTGTTCTAAATCAATCTTTTGTCTTTAACTAAGTCTTTAGAAAAAATGTCGACATCTAAAAAAATCAAAACAAATGCACCATCAAGACATTTTCTAGAAAATTCGATGAAACTAATATGACGTAGTAGATGTCTCGCATTTTCTCCATAGACATGGTTGGAGTTTGAGCAATTGAGGTGTCGTTTGATTCATAAAATATAACTTAAATGGTATAAAATATAACGTAAATGGTAATGATAATGATTCACGCTGAAGTATGAACGATAATAAGTTTGAATAAACCAATATCACTTTTTATCGTGGTATCTGACTATGGTTGGACATAAATAAACATAATTTAATGTTAGCAATTACCCGATACATTATAAATATGTGAATCAAACAACACCTGAGATTTAGATAATGCAGAATGGAGAGAGTAGAATGAAAGTAGCCATTACAACCGTCTAACCGTCTCGGCCAAAAAAACTAGTAACATGACGCATTAGGAGATCTTCACGGGGAAGACATGACGCTGCCCTTCTAAAGCCTACACGGTACTGGCGCCACGGTCACATCACATCCTTGTGCTAAGACTGGCCATAGCTGTGCCCCCATAAAGTTTCACAGACATTCTAAACCCGCAACGGTAAATTTAGAGTCATATGCTTTTCGGCCTAAATCGAGATTGTGCTCTCTTGTTTTCCCTAAACTTTATAAAAAAAACACGGTTACAACACATATGTACAACTAAAATGCATGTAGACATTATATCTTGTTCAATATAAATTTTGGGACTAGAGAACCGAGCCAAAAGTGTGTCTTAATGAAGAAATAATTTATTTGTTTCTTAGAGTCTATTTGGTTGGGCTGTATTTGTGAAAAAAGCTGCTGTGATTGTGAGCTGTGAATTTTTTTTTGTGATATGTAAGCTGTTAAAAAGCTAAAAACCGTTTGATGGAAACCACTAAAAGCCATTAAAAGTTATTTGATATATGTTTTCATAGTTACATCCGAAAGTCACTAAAAATAGGTCTATAGGTGCTTTTAGTTTTCCAATACGAGAAAGTTAGCTTTTAGAAAAAAGCTGCTTACTGGATTCAACACTTTGGTTTGACTTTTGATTTTTAGAGAGCAAAAGTCAAACCAAACACACCCTTACACTATAGATTAAAGCTGTAATTAATATAGATAAAATAATATAGAAAATGTAGAAGGTGGTTGAGCGAACATACGGACGTTAACCTGCATGGTACGTGCCATATTCCATTCCAAAACTCTGGTGGCCCGCGTTACGGCGTTAGGGGCTGCAATCCATAGTTAGGCTTCTGGCTATCTTTGAACGGTCACCCTGATCTGCCCTTACAGAACTACAGAAGGCCTGTGGCAAAATTAACCCGAAAGGCCCGGAACTAGGACGCACTCCGACTGTCGCACTCCTTGTTTGTCATGTACTGACGTGGGTGGGGGCGCACACGGATGTGACGCGGCCGGCCGGCGACCTGCTTCGCTGGCTGGCTCCTAGCCCTCTCTACGCGGGGGACGCCAAGCGCCCAGGCCAGCAGGTAGAATATGCAGCCGGCCGGAGCAACGTGACGGCGCCGCTCAACGCAGCCACTGCTTGTAGGACGACCGGGTTCCGAGACAGCACGCGGAGAAGTGATTAATCTAGACACCGTGATTAGACTAGTTAAAACCGTGGTCACGCACCGATGAGCTGCTGCGCCGATGCGCGAGAGTCGCGGACACAACAGCAGGGGGGGCTGCTCCCCCGGCTCCGGTGCAAGCACGCCGATCGCCGGCCGAGTCAGCATCCGCACCAGCACCACCGTATCCTATTCCTTGGTGCATTGCATGGCGGATTCGCGGACCGAGAAAGGACACGATGCGCGGCTCCACTTGGTCGAGCACGCCAGGTGACAGAGATGCGGAGCAGCCAATCAAGGCTGGGGACCCTGCACATGTTACGGGCACATACACGGCTACACCACCGCCACAGGCGACCATCCACAATAGCCATATAAAAATTCTCGTTGCTTGCTCTCACATTCATTTCTTCACGAACGTAAAAAAATTCGGTAAAAAGTATTTCCCCTTGCTTAAAACACGGTCTTGATCTAGACAAAGTTCTACTACATCCATCTTGAAATCGTATTTTAATCTCAGCAATTTACTGTACAACGGGCAGTGCGATCCACCCGTATGGATTGGTTGGGTACGGCCAACCTTAATCTACGGTTGTTGTTGTCTTTTATTCTGGACTATAATGAGTTATGAGCCATTTGATGACCCTAGCCATATCTGACTATAATGAGTTAGAGTCCTACGTGAAGCAACACTTGTATTTTAAAGCCTTGTTGGGTCAAATGATTCTAAATGTGAGTCGAGAGGAAGCTGCTACAAGCCCATGATTTTGTGGAACAACTAAAATATATGCTTGGTTCAAACAACTGCCAACTATAAGTTCTATTGTCAAGTATAGATTCTGTAAGAGTATTGATAACCGTTAACTATAGATTTTATTGTCAACTATAAATTCCGTAAAACCTTGATAGTTTGGTAATATGAACGACAAAAAATATTAAAAATCTAGGATGAACCGTTATTTTGAACTGAACTAAATGAAAACATATTATGATGTTTTATTCTATATATTTTTTAAATGAATCTAGTTCAAAAAGCTAAATCAAACGCATCCTTAATCTCAACATCATCTTACCTTCAACCAGGCCTCTTACCTCGCGCACATCACCACGTCATCGGGAAAACGTCAATCGAAGTAAATAAAAAAGAATGGAGAAGGTACATTTTCAACGAAGAAAAGGAGAATAGTTGAAACTAATCATTTCTCTTTCCTTTGCAAAGGTTGGAAACTAGACCCATTCGGGGGCATCTCACACGCAGACCACCTTCCCCCTCCCCTGACCCTGATGCCACTTCCTCTTGTATCACACACAGACACAGCTCAGCAGCAGCAGTATCGCCCCGCCACCCGGTGCTTTTGTCTCTCTCTCGCTGGGTCTTAAAAATCCAACGCCAACGCGGCCGCCGGATGCGCATTGCCCCCCTCCTCCCTGTCTCGTCTCCTCGTCGTGGCCACCTCTTCCTCTGCTCCCCCTTCCAGGGGTCGTTCTTGGAGCCCCAGTTCCTCGAGCTGCGTCCGCCGGTGGTCGCGTAGGTGGCGGATGCCCGCAATGGGGAGGAGCAGCCGCGCCTGCTCCCTTCTTGGTTCAACTCACCTGCTCCTCCTGCTGCTGCTCTCGGTCGGCTCCGCCGTCGCCCAGAATGGCTCTACCTGGAAGACCCTGAGCGGTAAGCTTTGGATTCGCTGCCTTCTCACTTCGTTTCTTCCAAGGTTCCCGCACTAATTGTGTATGTGGTCTGATCTGGTCGATTTGCTGCCACTCTTCGCTTAAAGATCAGCCCTCTTGCCTGTAAATTGCAATTTTTGTTTTGTTCTACAGCTTGGCCTGGATCTTCAGGATGAGTGTGAACTGGCTGCGCATTTATTTCTTTTTTTGGGTGGGGCGCTCTGTTTCTGTTTTTCTGCAGCAAAATAGTTTTTTAGGGCTTCTGCAGCAAAATAGAGCTTTGCTGGTTTTTAGCACTGTTTGGGAGACTAGATTTCTGATTGGAAGTTTGGGGCCAGCCATGATACCTTTTAGCATCTCCAGCAAAAAAAATGCACGGTAGCCTTTCTAGCTAAGTGGCAATTTTGGTTGGGATTGAATAGCAACATCTTTCATGTTCGTTTCCTGTTTACATCACCGTGCCTCCAAGTGCAAGCCTATGCAATATCACTTTCTTGGTGAGGAACACTCAGTAAACCATTAGCTGCTGGTGTCTACTGTTCATGGGCTGCGTATGACCCATATGGGCGTATTGCTATTTTGAGAACGGGATGGGAGTGGATCAGTTCGATGGATGTTAATTCGGGCGGTGTTTTGAGTTAACCCCGGTAATAAGAGACGATAATTTCAGATGGTCATGCGTGCTTACGAGTTTTATGTCCGTCCGGTAAGGTAATTTTGGTTTTGTAGTTTCTGCCGTAGCACTTAGGGTTGTTCCAGTACTTTTGTCCATCTTCATGACCCTAACAGTACCAATCGTCTCATATTTCCAGGCAAGGCTCCAGCAGTCGTTGCTAAGGGCGGGTTCTCCGGACTATTTCCCGATTCCAGTGACTATGCTTATCAGTTTGTTGGCATATCTAGTTCCCCTGACACCACCGTGTGGTGTGATGTTCGGCTGACGAAGGATGGTGCTGGTATCTGCCTACCGAGCATAAACATGGATAACTGCACAATAATAGCCAGTGTTTTCCCACAAGGGAAGAAGACCTACAAGGTTAATGGTGTATCTACAGCGGGCTGGTTCTCCGTAGACTATACAAGCACTGTTCTGCTGCAAAACGTATCTTGTAAGTGCAGTTACAAATTGTGCTTCCCTATCGTCTTGAGCATTTTGATCTTTTGAACTGTGATGAAAGAACTATGTTCAGATGTCTTTGCATTGAATCTCATACCGCTTAGTAAATGCAGATGTCATGCTTCATTAACCCATTTTCATATTTGCAGTGAAGCAATCGGTCCTATCTCGTACCCCTGCATATGATGGTTTGTTCCAAATAAATCCTGTTGAAAATATTTTCACCTTATATAAGGCACCTGCTGTTTGGTTAAATGTCCAGGTAGGGATAAAACTGTAACCAGCTTTGAACTACAAATTTGGTGATTTGCCTCTCACCAGAACATTTCTTTTCTTTTCAAACTGCAGCACGACAGTTTCTACAGCCAGTTTAAGCTTAGCATGAGAAGCTATATCCTGTCCTTATCGAAACAATTCATTGTCGATTACATCTCATCGCCTGAAGTGAACTTCCTCACCAGTATATCTGGAAGAGTTAGCAAGAAGACAAAGCTTGTGTTCCGATTTCTCGACGAACGCTCTATTGAGCCATCAACAAACCAGACATATGGCTCAATGCTGAAAAATCTGACATTTGTCAAGACTTTTGCCTCTGGAATACTTGTTCCCAAAAGCTATATCTGGCCTGTTACACCAGATAATTACCTGCTGCCTTATACTTCAGTGGTTGATGATGCTCACAAAGCAGGACTAGAAATCTATGCTGCTGATTTTGCAAATGACTTAACCATCAGCTATAACTACAGCTTTGATCCATTAGCGGAATATCTTTTCTTCATTGATAACGGTGCCTTCTCTGTTGATGGTGTATTGACTGATTTCCCGATTACTCCTTCAGAGGCAGTTGGTGAGTCCACCTATCCTTTTTTCATGATGCAATTAATAAGTATCTGTTCAAGAATCTTATGCACTCAAGGTGTCTACTAGGCGAGTGTGATCTTTTATTCAGAATAGTTGTTGTGGAATCATGATTCAGTTTTGTTTTTTTGACTTTGGTGCGAACCCCCTAACAAGTTGAAAGATCTAGCATGGGCCATGGCCACTTTGGTCTTGATTTGTTCTTCTTTTGTTCCTGCAGGTTGCTTTAGTAACCTGAACACCAGCAAGATTGATCATGGTACACCTGCTTCTTCACGCTTAACTTCACCTATTTAAAAATGTTACTGAATTTCATCACATTGACAATGCAGCTAAACCTCTAGTTATCTCGCATAATGGTGCTAGTGGTGACTACCCAGACTGCACTGACCAAGCTTATGAAAAGGCAGTTGCCGATGGTGCGGATGTCATTGACTGTCCTGTTCAAGTGACTAAAGATGGCATACTGATATGCATGAGCTCTGTTGACCTAATGGATGTTACTACTGTTGCAAAATCACAATTTGCTTCGCAAGTAACTACCATCAACAGTCTGAAGGCTGGGTCTGGAGTCTTCACCTTCAACCTTACTTGGGATGATATTTCTAAGAACCTAAAGCGTAAGTTGATTTGATGTCATTTCCCCTACTTTTTGTAAACCTGAATGTTTGCTATGCAAATAGAAGCCAAATTGTAAGAGAATGTGAATGGCTTGTTGTATTGCATAGGAGAAGGTTACATATATATATAGAGACCTAGGGAACCCTAACCCTAATAGGTCGGCAGCCCAACAACGGTGCCAGCCCGTCTACGGATACATATAGGAACACACTCTAACACAAATGTTTAGATATGCTCATGTATATATGGTTATGCTAAGTTATCTTTTTCTGGAATCAATAACTAGTGAATAGTTAATGGCCCATCTGTAATTTTTCTTGCACTGACCATGCATTTGCTTCAAGACTAACATTTTTTATTGGCAGCCATGATATCGAACCCAATGAGCACCTATAATCTGTACAGAAATCCTAGAAACAAGAACGCAGGAAACTTCATGAGATTGTCAGACTTTTTGACCTTTGCAAACGGAAAGGATTTGTCAGGAATCATGATAACTGTTGAGGTAAGAATTTAATGATATGGAAAATGTTATATCTAGTGTGAAACCTAGATTTGAGTGATATGGAGTTGGCTATAGCGCAGTTCAATTTCTTGCCATTTATCAAGTTTACTGCACCGAGAGCAATGCCTTTTAGGGATTACTTGATAATCATTTTTTTTCATAGAGAAAAGTTCACAGATCTGAAAACACCGCCTGTACAGTTAGTTGTTTTTGTATTATATAATTGAAGACTAGGCTCCCAGAATCCAAATAAATGACAAATATTTCTAGATTAGTGACTAAAAAGCTTCATTCTGGAACAGAACCTTGATGAGAGCATTGAGCGTTGGCAGCTGGGCCACTCAACTCTATGTTCATCATCTAGTCTAATTTCAACCCTACCTCCTACAAGTAATCTAGTAGAATTAAAAAAAATTCAAAGTGACCGGTTCATAGATATTTTAGCTACATAATCCTTCGCTAGGTTAACTAGTATTCCTTGTCTAACGTTGCTTGCAAAGAACCTGAAGTCAAAGTAAATAGTGTGATTTTACCCCTAACTAGCTACACTTGACTTGGTTTAAAATCTGTGAAGTTTCCCTACAAAAGGATTACAAGCAAAGCCGACCCCTTTTTCAATTTTTTGCAGCATGCTGCATTCATGGCAGAGGAGCTTGGGTTTGGTGTGGTAGATGCAGTGATCAAAGCACTTGATGACTCTGGTTATAGCAAACAGACTGCCCAGAATGTTATGATTCAGTCAACCAACAGCTCAGTTCTGGTGAAGTTCAAGCAGGAAACCAAGTACAACCTTGTCTACATGATCGAAGAAAGTGTCCGAGATGCCGCACCTTCCTCCCTTGCGGACATTAAGAAGTTTGCTGATGCTGTTTCTGTTGGCACCACATCTGTTTTCCCGGAAACCCATTACTATTTGACAAACCAGACCAATAAGCTTGTTCCGACCCTTAAGTCTGCCGGCCTCCAAGTTTACGTTTACGTGCTCATGAATGAGTTTGCTTCCCAGCCAAATGACTTCTTCGCAGACGCCACTTCACAGATCAATGCTTATGTGCAAAGTGCTAAGGTGGATGGTGTCATCACTGATTTCCCTGGGACTGCTCACAGATACAAACGTAAGTTCCTTGTTACAATTTCACAAGGTACCGTATCATTTGTTAGGTCATTCAAATATATGATGAATTTACTGGTCGCTTTGTGCAGTGAACTCCTGCACGAGCATGGGAAAGAACATGCCACTATTCATGCAGCCTCCGCAACCAGGTGGCCTCCTTTCAACCATTCTCCCAGATGCACAGCCACCAGCAGCAGCGCCAATGCCGCTCTTGACGGACGCTGACGTCGCAGAACCAGCCCTTCCTCCGGTCAGCAACACCACCACGGCTGCATCGCCTTCGCATGCCGCCCTCAGAATGCGAACCCATGTCTTGAGCATCGCCACATTGCTGATGCTATGTGCTTCCCTCCTCATCTGAAGATAGTCCTGCTCAACATCATACGCGGCGTGGCGCATTAGAGCTGAGGATTTTCACATTGAGCTGCTAATAGCAATTCTTTCCACCACCTTTATGTAGCTATTTTTTTCTTGTTCTGTCCGGTGTTTTGGAGGATGGATGGATGTTCAGCTTGATACCTCAAAGGTGGCACTTGAGCGTGCTGCCAGCTGTCTCTAGGTACATTTTGGTACATACGTGTGGTGATACATTGTCCATGTCACCGTTTCTACTGCCAACCTGCCTGTGGAGGGCAAAATATTCCCTACAAACATACAGTTTAGGGTCTGTCTTGGATACACCTCAATCCTGTCAGGGTGTTCTATGATTTGGTAAGAGGCTGTCTCCAATAGATCTACATATAGTTATGCAAAATACTATTTTGTATTGTAGATTATTGTTTACAGAGTGAAGTTTGGAATAGAAAACACGATAATAGATAAGAAGGGTAAGGGTACGCTATTGAAGACACCCTAAAAATATACTCTGATCATGCGTAAACTGTTTTCTCAGTTGTGCCCCAGGAAGGCGCTATATAAAGGTTCTATGGTGTCGGCATGAAGTCATCGCTTCTGCTTCGCTCAAAAACTCTAGCCAACATACCAAGTAGGGTCGGGGTGGGCATTTTTTTTATTGTAAACCGAATCGAAATTTTGGTTTTTTTTTAGTTTGGTTTGGTTTTGGTTTTTACATCTAAGAATTTTAGTATTCAATATTGTAATCGGCTTTCACCGTATACCGAACCGAAATACAAAAAAAAAAACAGAATAACAAACTTTATTAATTCAAAACTTTGACTATTTGATTATGTGAACTAAATGTGTGATGCAATCAAATTGTTATTCACTTATTTATATGTGATGTATGATATATCTTGAAATATTTATATCTATATAATTTTACTTTTTAAAATTGTGTGTAATGTGTTGTCTTGTAGCCTTCTTAGTACAAGTTTGGTCTTCGGTTTTTACCAAAAAACCGAAGTAAAAAACCGAAACCAAACTTTTCGGTTTTTCATTTTCTAGAAAACAATCAGTTTCTAATATTTGAAAAACCGAACCGAAGTTCCAAAAAAATCGAATGCTCAGCCCTAATACCAAGGTCCTAGTCACCTTGTGCCACCCAATGACCAAAAACACCACACACCATGGCTTCCCCTAGTGTCTGGAAACACCATACACCATGGCTTCCACGGAACCGATGAACCCCATGGCGTCTAGCCAACATACCAAGGTCCTGATCACCTTGTGCCACCCAATGACCAAAAACACCACACTCCATGGCTCCCCCTAGTGTCTGGAAACACCATACACCATGATTTCCAAGGAACCGAAGAACCCCATGGCGTTAGGATCTGAGGAGCCAATCATGACTAACAATGAGCAGCACAACAATGGAGGTGGAGGACGCCATGCTGGAGGTGGAAGATCGAGATAAGACGTCGCCACCATCACCAAACAACGATCAACCTTGCCCAAGATGGTATGTGTGTTTTCTCTCACCCATAAACATCTCAGAATAGATTCTAGACTCCTATCATCATTGATGCTAGCATGTATTAACAAATTAGGGTCTTAGGTGATCCAGTGGGTCTCAATTTATATCAATGGCATCAAAACCGGCCTATAGAACCCTAATTCACCTAATCTGATGTTTAAGATTAAAGAAAAGGGATTCATGTCAAGAAAGGACAGGCTCAGTTGCATCCTAGCCTGACCCCGACCCACAATTAGAACCTAAAGAGGGATCGAAAGAAGAAGAACAGAGAGCGAATCGGGTGGTAGCCCTAACCCAAATGCCTAAATCAATTAAAAAATGGTTCGGGTTAGGTAACCCTAACCCTAATCCCGAAATCCGAAGGAAGAAGAATAACGGTAAGGGATTAGGGTTATGATATCCTAACCCTAATCCCCAAAACGAGACATAGAATAAGAACAATATGGGGTTTGGGTTAGGGAAACCCTAACCCTAATCCCCAAATTAACAAAAAAGGTAGAACAAAGAGGATTAGGGTTAGAAACCTAACTTGAATTTCAAAATTCAAACGTACAGAAGGGATTAGGGTGAAGAACTATAACCCTAATTCCATCTAGAACCGAGATTTGGCTCAGGGTAGTCAAAACCTTGTTGAGTCCAGACACGTGGGGCCAAGCCCCTCCAGAGCAGGCACACGATAAAACAGTAGACATGAATGCTTGGATGTATTGTCAAGCGTGTCCCATCCACAGACGAGATAAAGGTACTTATAGGGTAACCAAGGTCCTACGAACTAAAGTATGCTTATGCGCTTGGTTACCTGCTACATTCCCCAAATATACTGTACAATGGGGTAATTACAAAACACTAACGACCTAGGCCGAACTGTACAGAGCCCTGTGCTCGCTGTGGAGGATGATAGGTGGGACATCCTCATTAGAGAGGGCAGCACCGATTATCGAGGTCAACTGTGCCTGACCCCCAAGCTTTGGATCCTTAGGGACTTTGCCTCGAGGTCTTCAATGCATTCCCATTCCCCGTAGCCACCGCCGAATGGGATCAGATGCCCTTCGGCCTCACCGCACGTTCACCTTGGCTTGGGCCCATCACGCAGGCGACTAGGCTGAGGGGGTGTGGGCCAGGGGGCCTTCGACCCCTCCTAGTTTGTCTTCGCTTGGAGAGGTCAAGCCCCAGCTGGCTACTAGGGGCAACCAAGTTTGTGGGGCGCCTTCGAGGAGCGAAGGGGACCCACATCCTTTTGTCGTAAATCTCAACCCTTCGGCCTATCTGCACAGCGATGGTGCCCTGTGACGAGAGGTGAAGTTAGAATGAAACATGATCAAGGTCAAGGTTCGGCTTTCGCCCCAATAGTAGCCCCCGATGGACGAGTTCAACTTGATCAGCCAATCCTAAAGTCCCTTCAAGGGGTTGAACGAAAGTTGCCCTCAATCACAAGTCAAGTAAGGCTAATGGGGTGATAAATGACCGTTGCGATGCAATGACGTCATTGATTTGATTGACACGATTTTCGAGGCATCGTGGTTTGCATATAAAAATGAGTTTAGGGTTCAGGGCTTTCTTCTTCCACTCGCCGCTGCCTTGATTTTTTGTTGCCACCTGCTGTAGCCTTCTTCCACCATCGTTGTCGTCGCCGACATGGCATGCGCTAGCTCGGGTTAAGCAGACTGCTTGTCGTCGACGCTGGTACTTGATGTTGTCCTCTTCCTCATCATCATCTAGTGGTGAGGTGGAAGTTGAATCATTGCCGCCATCGAGAACTACCTGGTCTGCAAAGTTGTGATGTTTGACATGTGTAGAGCGTACTCATCACATTCCGTCTCGTCAGACACCACAACTGAAGCTCTAGCAGACTCAAGTTCCCTAAGTGTGCTCCCATACACGAATTTAAAATCTTTCCTCTCAGAAGCAACAAGCCTAAGTAGCTTATCCTAACTAGCCAAAGCAGCCGTCAGCTCCTCTACCTCAGCGTCGAGATCATCGGTAAAGTGTGATACCTCAGAAGTGGAGTCGTCACCAATTTCCTTGTTGTCGCTAGCACCGACCACGTCCTCACCAAGTGCCATGGTGCAGAGACCTCCCACTGTTACAGCTGGTTTTGGAAGGCAAACCAAATGCGAACCATGTATGTGCCAGGATCAGAAATTCACGTACAAAGTGATTACATAGTTGGACATCATCACATAATGCTCAAATAATAACGTAAAGACGTATTAATTTGATTACATCATGATGTCTGATACATCCACATAGTCTTAAACATATATCAAAGTGCGAAAACCAAACATAGTAAAACACAACCTTCACAGGTAGCCAGCTGGGGGTTTGCCGCCAACCCACACATAGAACTCATCATAGTCTTGAAACTCCTGAAAATCCTCCGCCACAACTTCAGCTTCTCCTGAGCAGGGGTTGCAATGTGGACAACCTAGTGTTTTGGTGTTTTAAGCAAGGGTGAGTACACATCAACATACTCAACAATTGTCCCGTTTGGCTAAAGTGGACTAGCTGTATGTGGGGTAAAGCTTAGAGCAGTTGCTTTTAGTTGGTCAGGTAGTTATTACTAGTAGAGAGCCAAGTTTTAGCATTAATCCCAAGTCATTAGCCCAAAATTACTCCCTCCAAAAGGAAAGAATACCGGAATCCATAACCATAATCATCACCCTTAGAACCATTATTATTCTCATCATCATCTGTAATCATGGTATCTCTAATTAAAGGAGCTCCCAAGGCTGCTCGTAACCGTGAGCACGACTGATATATCAGTTTATAACACTCTAGAGAGGTCGCACACTTTACCCACGAGTCGTGATCCCTTCCAAGCCTGGGTTGTACAGAACTGATCTTCACTACCGAGGTGAATGGCCAGTGATTCACTATGAAGCCTTTACAAAGATTCCCTGAAGATGTAGCTACCCGTTAGGTTTCCTAAATGTACCGCACTCCTTCCCAATGGGCAAGCCACCCTCCGTAGAGCGAGCCGCGTACACTGAGCCCCATTAACGGCACGACAGTGAAGCAAACTACACCTCAGTTTCTCTAATTAATTAGCTAAGGGCATCCCATTCCACCCTCATGGCTATACTGTTATCCTGGGTGGTCATCCAATGAACCAGTCCTTATAGAGAGGCACTCGAGAAAACGCTCGGGCCCCCCTTAAATATCACAATGCCATCATCATATCCAAAAGTAAACATCGTACCATAAATAATCTCATCATGTTCATTGATTATAGTAAAGCGTTAGCATAGAGCTAATCCAGAAATAATCCAACCCAAATAGGCGATCAAGGATAGGATAAACAAAAGACTAGTAAATCCTTAGGTATAAATTATGTAAATGCAGGGAGATAAATTATAAAATATGTAGGACATAGATAGGTCAGAGGATAATTGCCTTCACAAACTAGCTGCTGCTCAGGGTCTTCTCCTGCAACTTCCTCGGTCTCCGCCAATGGACCCTTATCTATACGAGTGAAAATATATATTCCACATTCTTAATAGAGAAGAAAACAATACACCACACAATGAAACAGATCAATTAAACAGACACGTGGAGTAGAGCTCGCACTTACGACTACGTAGGAAAAGAATCTACGATGGCTAAAGCTACGACTGAGAGACATAACGATTACATTAAGTGGATATCGACTAAAATATTTATATCAACATAATTATATTAAGCGATATTCATGCAACGGGTAAATAAAATTGACACTAGGTCCTGATTAGTTCGATACTCGATTTATCGTAGTCATACTACACACTTTAGTTATCATACATGATCCTATGTGAATCAAAAGGTCGTCGCACGGCCAAGCGCGTGACACACAAAACGGTGTGCGCGCTGCGCGCGAAATGATGCATGACCCAAGCGAAAATTAAAGTGCTACAGCGCGCGCTTGGGCTGCGTGCCGAGGCCGCACTGTAGCAGCGACGAGGCTGCGCGCAGGGCCGGGCCGAGCAGGGGCTGCGCGCACGGGGCAGGGGACGCGCATGGGGTTGCCACGCTATGGGCCACCGCACCGAGGGGAGGGCCGCGCGCTGGGGAAGGGCCACACGCAGGGGGAGGGATGCACGCCGCGGGGGCCACGCGAGGAGGGCTGCCACTAGGGAGGGGCTACGTGCCGGGAGAGGGCCGCCGCGGGGAGGGGCTACGCACCGGGGGAGGGCCGCGTGGAGGGGCCGCTGCAGGCAGGGGGTGCATCGGAGAGGGAGGAGGAGAGAAGAGGGAGGAGAGGGAGGGGGCTTACCACGAGCACGACGAACGACAGCTACCGTAGATCTCCGGCGATTCAGGCGAGGGTAGGGAGAGAGTGGGAGAGAGGAGGGAGAGGGAGAGGGGTGGTTTCTTTCTTCCTAGATCATGGGTGCGAGGGAGTGGGGAGTGGGGGCGGTTGGGCACGCATGGGGGAGGGGGCAGCTGCGCCGCGCGCCGGGGGCTGGCTAGGCTGCGCGCAGGTTAGGGGCACGCTGAGGCCGGGGTCGCTTCTCCTCTTCTCTAATCGATCTCACCTCTTTCTAATCAAATTCACTCACCGAATAGAATCCGAAATTAAATGGATACACACCTAGACACGACATCAAACATGAATAAATGTGCTCTAGTATGATGCAACAACGATATCACAATAGGGTTTTGCTTACTCATGGCACGAACACCAATCACCACATTACTTTGAAAATAGGAGGAAGGAGCAGAACATAAAAAGAGAAAGATGGTAACGATTGAATTTGGTGAATATTGGAGAAGACATTTAATACCCCTAAATTTAGGGTGTTACACCCACAGTGTCAGCGATGAAGCACAGGTTGTTGTGCTTGTCCTCAATGTGCCTCTCGACCTCCTCATCACTCAAGGAAGAAGTGGACTCATAAGAGTCGTGATCAAGGTCGCTGAGGGAGGCGAGGAAGGCGTGCTTGTTGATCTTCGCCTTCTAGCGGTACTTCCTCTTGAGCACCTCCATGTCAAAGCCTCCCTTCGACTTGTGCTTGGTGAAGGAGTGCTTGCCCTTGCGCCGACTAGAGTGATAGTCGTGCAGGCCAGCCTCCAGCTTGCCCTTCTTGGGGCAGATGGAGATGAAGTCGTTGGGGTCGCCGTAGTTGAAGCATCCATCCTTCAACCCGCCACACCACTGGCTCATATGCTTGTTGTGGAACCGCGTGAACCGACTGGCCACAAGCGCCAACTCCTCATCCCCAAGGCTCTCCACCTACTCCTCTATAATGGTCAATGAAGAAGACAGAGCAAACAAAGTAGGTGAGGGATTAGTAGCAGAACCACCTTTAGGGACTAGGGCCATGGTGGGTGCACTAGGGTTCTCAATCATGGCCCGGGTCTGGTGGTCAATCTCAGTCGACTTGAGCTTGCTGAAAAGCTCGTCCATGGTGAGAGTCTCATAATTGGGTGACTCGATAATCGTTGAGACCTTCACCTCCAAACCCTCCAATCTAGAGAATGTAGCAACTTCAGTGCTCTCTCATGATCATCATAGGGAAGTTGTGCCTTGTTGGCACACATCTTGTTCACGATGGACTAGAACCGAAAGAACATGGTGTCGATCATTGTCGGTGTTTGGGACCCGACCGCGCACCCGGGGTTACCCCTCGAGGTGCTTTTGGGTAGGACAGTGTTGTTGATTGTAGCTCGATGGTTCGTGCTAGGCGCACGAGAGACGATAGACAATTTTCTACAGGTTCAGGCCGCTTGGAGAGGCATAATACCCTACTTCATGGTGTGGATCTTTATGTGGTGGGTTACAGGGAAATTCTCTAGTATGAAGGATGCTAGAGAATGGAGTAGATGGCTGATGAATGACCTACCTTTTGATGGGGTGCCCCCTAGGCCTTATATATCCGACCGTGGGGCACCTACATGCGTGTACGATAATGATGTGAGCCTAAGTAATAGTGAACCGACCGAACTTATCTTCCTACAATCTTGCCGACTTATTCTCATTTGGTTCCGATGTCCAAGGTGGTCGCGCGGGAGAATCAGATCAAAGCTGTGGATAACGCTCAAATCCCATGAGCCGTCTTGGCCCGCGCTCGCTCATTCCCTGCATCGTCCCATTCTTCCAGCAGTTCTCCCCTGGCCCACGAAAGGACGACCTCGCGAAACAATAGGCCCAAGGCCTTTCGCGAGGCCTTCTAGCCTTCCAGTGGACTCGGGGGATATCTGTCCCCCATAAGCCCCCCAATCTTTGAGTTGATTTTGAATTAATCAGCCCAAAGATTCTAGGTTCAGCTTGCGGTTTTGATTTTCATTTTGGTGATAGGCGCTTTGAAGGTGCACCTGTTGAACGTTGCTTCTGAACTTTGAATGACTCAGTAAAAAACAATCTCCTGTTGTCCTTCTTTGGTACATTCAATGATCTTCGCCTCAGGCTTTAGAAATCAGCCTTTTTATCATCAGCTTATGCTTTAGAGATCAGCATTCTGTCCTTTGGGGTTAAGGATTCATTGGGTGCACCGAAGGTGCACCCAATGGGTGTAGCCCCCGAGCTTTGAGTGGATTATTCCACTCAAAGATCTTCATCTCATGCTTTAGAAATCATCATTTTATCTTCGTCTCATGCTTTAGAAATCAGCATACTGTCTTCATCTCATGCTTTTGTGAACTCAAACGACGTGGTCTTGCCCATGCTATGTTAGGTTTGAAATTTATTTGATCGGTGACAGATTGGACGTCTGATAGATGGCTCTTAGCTGGTCTTCATTTCGCTCTGTGCCTCAATGCTTCTGCTGATTAGACTTGCAGTTCAGTAGCTATATTTGGCTTTCCTTTGATCTCTATCGATATCTTTCTTCTGCTTAATACATTTATTGCGTATACTGTATGGATGTGACTGTTTCAGAAAATCCATCGAAAATTTCTAGCCGTCCACCCCCTAATGGGTGTGACCAAGGGACGTCTTGGTACGCAGAGCGTTTAGTACACTGTCCTGGAGTGGTAACTTGACATGACCCTGGAGCGTAATCATATCGCCCAAGAAGTTGACCTTAGTCCAAATGGTGTCGTGTTACGCAAAGCGACGTCTGCTGTCTGACTTGCTTTCAGGTGATTTAAATTGCTTATTGAATACTTGCGACTGTTCGGTGAGTATGGTAGGAGATGAACAGTTGCCTCCGGCATCTATAAATAGCCTGCTTGCCCCGTTATTATCTTCACACATCCTCTGATCATTAGTTGCTTCTTTCTCGACCCCCTCTTCTCTTCCATGTAGCCATGGGCAAGGACAAGAAAGGTCACGGCTCGCTGCGTCGCTCCGGCGACAAACGAAAGCGTGAACCGAGTCCTTCGTCGGAGGACTTCGGTGACTCCATGTACTCGGAGGAGGAGTTTTCCTCCGAGTCCGAGGGATCGCCGGTCTACGCCTCCCCCCGGTGTCGTCTGACGACTCAGACGATTTCCAAGGGATAGCCGCCGAGGTGTGGACGTACATCCGGTCCGTCGAGCGCGCCGGGCTCGAGGGCTCGGATGAGTCGGAGGTCTCCTCGGACGAGGAGAAATCTTCCGACTCGTCCGAGGAAGGTGGCGGTGGCGACAGTGACGACGAGGGTGACAACGGCGATGGCGGTGGCGGGGGCGATGACAATGACGACGGTGGCAAGGGCGACATAGGCGACAACGAAAAGGGTGGCAGCAGCAGCAGCAAGGCCAGTGGCAAGACGCCACTGGCTTAAATATTAGTATAGATAATTAGTAGCAGCAGTAGTAGTAGTGAAATAATGTAGTGGTAGTTAGTAGTATAGTGTAATGTAGTTGTTGGGGGCCTTCGTCCTCCGAAGGTCATCAAAAACATGATTTAACAATGTCTTCCAAGTGTGACATATGAACAGGTACTTTCGGACTCGGGTTAAAAGCATATACGATGTGAAAAGCATGGTCGTGACGAAGGCTGATGTTGCTCCGAAGCTACGTGCAAGGGAGCTTCGGCTCAATGGCGAAAAAAGGAACCGACATAAAGGGGAAAAGGCTATCTAGTCCCCATTGGATTGTCTATAAGTCAATAGTAAATATGAAGGGCATGAATGTAATTTCACACAGGCTGCGCCCTGTGCCTATAAATAGATGAACAGTACCCCCATACTGTTCACGCTGATTTGTACTCGCTCGTGCGTCATGCTTGTTTTCATACTTTCTGTCAAGCCGAAGGTACAAATGTGACCTTGTGTTATTTTTATTCATCCATGATTATAAAATAAGAAATATATTATAATGTCATATGATTATTCATGTTGTTTCTCATGTTTCATATGCTTCGTCTCTCGTTAACATATACTGCGATGATGAAGGTTCGTCCTTCACGACCTTCGTCTGAAGATTATTATATCCTAAGGGAAATAATGTTTCGAAGGACGAAGGGCTTTAACCTTTAACATCTTGTGTTGCCTTGTTCTTAATTCATAGCATTTGAGAACAAGTCCCCAACATTGGCGCCCACCTCCGGTGAACTCATTCGACCACCTTCGGCAAGCACTGACCTTTGTCATGCCGCCGAAGAAGATAACTGTGCCAGGAGCTGCTGCACTGCAGCCACTGGACACAAATCAGAAGACTCTCTCTCTCCGAGAGGCTCGAAGCCAGAAGAGAAAGGCCACCAGTCCAACACTCCAGGAGGAGGAGTTGGACCAAGAGATCAGGGACATGGCAATCATCCATCAACAGGTGCAAAGGAAGAAGGAGAAGATGGCTCGGCTGGCCGATCTTCAAAGGAAGATCGACGAAGCTACTGAAGAAGTGTGTCATCTTGCTCAAAATGAACAAGATCGAAGGCCCCAACACAGGGAGCTTCGTTAGGAGGGTTTATTCAACGAAAATGGATGGTATGATGATTTTAATCATGATACCTTTACTTTTGATGATGCTTCTCCCTTGGTAGCAGAACTGCAGGCTATCCCATGGCCACAATCCTACAAGCCACCTCAGCTACCAATGTACGATGGGCATTCAGACCCAAAACAATTTCTGATGAGCTATGAGGCAACAATATCCTCATACGGAGGCAATGCAACTGTCATGGCTAAGTCCTTCGTCATGGCAGTCCGGAACGTGGCCCAGACATGGTATTCTTCCCTTCAGCCAGGGACAATCACGCCGTGGCAGAAGCTCAAGGACATGCTGGTGACCAGTTTCCAAGGCTTTCAGACGAAACCAGTCACAGCTCAGGCCTTGTTCCAGTGCACGCAAGACCATGAGGAATACCTCCAGGCGTATGTTCGAAGGTTCTTGCGACTGAGGGCACAAGCGCCCACAGTGCCCAATGAAATTGTCATTGAGGCAATGATTAAGGGTCTTCGGCTAGGACACACATCTCAGTACTTCGCCAAGAAGCCCCCACAAACTCTGGAGAAGCTGCTTCAGAAGATGGATGAATACATTCGGGCTGACAATGACTTCCGCCAAAGAAGGGAGGAAGCTTACAGATTCTCAGAGATGACCAGGGGCTTCGGAGGAAGAATCCACCCGAGGCATGTTAGATCAATCCACAATTCTAGCCAGAATGATGACAAAGGAAGCCAGCTTCAGAGGCCACAGTACACCTCACAATCTTCGGGGCAACAACAAAGCTCTTTCAGGCCGCTAGCTCCAAGGGGCAGAGGCTCCAGGGGCTTCGAAGGGAGATACAGGGATCAGCCTAGGAAGATTTATTGCTTATTCTGTGGTGAGGACAAGGGCCATACTACAAGAATGTGTCAAATCACCATTCAAAAGCAGAAGGAGATCGCGAAAGCCGAAGCTCGGCAGAATCAGCCAAAACAGGTCTTGCACACTGCTTCGTGCCACTCTCCCTACATACCAGAATATGTGGGCAATCATCCTGCAGCTTCTGTTGCTTCGGCTAGCCATTCATAGGCTTCTTGGACATAGCTCCCACCCCCACCACCACTGCAACCAACCTATTCCCGAAGCCAGCAGCCAGAAGGGCGCCAGCAAACCCAACAGCAACGGGAGTTTAGGGAGGAATCCGAAGCTCGCACAGTCAACAGTACTGTGCCAGAATCAAAGCACATTTATTGAGCTATATCCATCCCCTGAAATACTTTTATGTTCTATGTCATTTCGTTTTTCAATAAGGAACAAGCAATGTAAATCGTCTTAATTCCTTGTAACAGTTTCGCTTCTATCAGAATGAAATATATCTTCTTCACAGACTTACGAAGCTCAAAAGCTGCCGAAGCTCAAAAGTCGTTCCTAAGGGAATGCAGAGCTAAAAATCATCGAAACTACAAAAAGTCATTCCTAAGGGAGCGCAGCGTAAGTTTTGCCGAAGCTACAAAAAGTCGTTCCTGAGGGAGCGCATTGTAAGTTTTCTGCTCAAAAGTCGTTCCAAAGGGAATGCAGAGCCAAATACCGCTGAAATATAAGGCGAAGAAGTTCAAAAGACGTTCCTAAGGGGATGTAGAACTTATACCGCCAAAATAGAAGGCGAAGAAGTTCAAAAGACGTTCCTAAGGGAATGCAGAACTTACACCAAAAAATAAGCGGTGAAGCCAAAAAATAAACGGCAAAGAGATACCGATCGTTCCTAAGGGGACACAGAGATTGTGTGTTTCAATGTGGGCGTGTGAGTGTGTGTCTTCGGCATTAGCATCATATTTTGCATCATATCATCACATCATCCCGCATAGCATCACATCATACATTATATCGCACTAATGACACGAATTGAATACGAAGTTGATCTTCGGAGAATGCTTTGAAAAAATGAAAATGTGCCAAGGCACAAAGTAAGCTGAGAAATACAGTTTCATCAGCTCTATTGCAAAAAAGGGATCCCTTGTTTACGAAGCATGGATGTTTTTTATGAAGTACGGATATTTTTATGAAGCATGGATGTTTTTGTGAAGCATGGATATTTTCACGAAGCATTTTTCTTTATGAAGCATGAAAAGAAGGGAAGATGTTTTTTCGCCGAAGGCTCAAAAACGGTATGTATATAAAGTTTCATGCATCACAAAGAAGTGAATTACAAATAATTTACATATCAGATTCAAAGATATGCACATCCAATATTACAGTCTTGTTACAACAAAGCTACATTGGCCATTTAAAAATGTTTATACAAAAAGTGCTAGTCTTCTTTCAAGATCTTCTCCGCAACTTCATTCAACAATTTATTGACGACTTTGTCAACAATAGATTCAGCCATATTAATAATCTCCAGTGCTTTCTTCGTTTCTGGATCGGCCAGGGGATCAAACGGTTCCGGTGGCAGAGATAATTCAGCTACAGTGGAAAAAATTAATCAGTCCGAAGCCACAAAACAAATGCCAAAGCTAAAAGCTGCGAAACAATACCTATGCGTCTCTCGCGCTCTGCAGCTTTTTAGCTTGTTTTGCTTGTACTCGAGAGTCATGAATGTCTTTTTCACTTTTCTTCATAATTTCGTGAGCCATCTCTCGGCCACCATTTACTCAGATGTCATTGTAAAACTTCCCGCCCATTAAACTGGCTTCAGTTGAGGGATCCTTTGTATCATCCACGGAGAAGGTAGCTTCGGCCTGGGCCAGGGTCTTGACATGGTCGCATCCCGCCTTCTCCAGGATGGCTGAAATTCCCCTTGCACCGGAGAACGCGCAGACATCCCCGCGATCACTTAAAATTTCTTCGAAAGCTTCGGCCTCTCCACTTATCCATTCGATAACACCTTCAGGGTCGCCTCGTATGAAGTTATCTTCGTTAAAATAGGCGCCCACGTTGGCGAAGCTAGCCTTTATTTTCTCCACGCAACCCAAGGATTTTTCGAAGCATCTTTCCTTGGATGCGCGAAGTTCTTCAACTGTTTTCTCTAAATGCTTTTTCCAATATTCGCTGAGCTCTCAGTTAGCTTCTGCGAGAGCGCATTTTTCTTTGGAATCTGCCAACTATTTCCAAAGGTCTTCGATTTCATTCTTTTGGATTTCGGCTTGAGCCTTGAAGCTAGCTTCATCTTCTTTTACTTTGTTTACTAATGAAATCAAGATTTTGTCTTTTTCAAGACCTTCGTTCCTTAATTCAATTACCTCTGAACGAAGGTTGTATATCCTTCATCTTCAATGTTTTTCTGAGCCCTTAGCGCATTGCTAAGAATTAAGCCCTGCAAGAGGAAGACATAATTAAGTATAGTAAATAAAATATTTTGTCTTCAAATACAAAATTAGCTTTTATACCTGTTGGGGGCCTTCGACTTCCGAAGGTCCTCAAAAACATGATTTGACAATGTTTTCCAAGTGAAATATGTGAACATGTATCTTCGGAATCGGGTCACGGGTATACAAGAGTATGGTCAAGATGAAGCTTGAGTAGGACGGAAGGCGATCATGACGAAGGATAAGATGATCACGAAGCTATGCGCAGAAAAGCTTCGGCATGACAGCAGAAAAGGGGAACCGACTTAAAGATGAAAAGCCAAATTAGACCTCGAAGAATTACTATAGAGTTATTGATAAATGTAAAGGGCATTAATGTAATTCTACACGGGCTGCGTCCTGTGCCTATAAATAGATGAACAGTACTCCCGTACTATTCACGCTGACTTGGCATTCGCTTTTTGCATCACGCCTGTACCTTTACTTTCCGTCATTCCGAAGGTACATTTATAATTTGTTATTACAAAGATGATAATGCAAATAAAAATAAGTCAATGATAATATCTGTATTATTGTTCGTATTTCCTGTACGAATTCTTTTTTATTATCTATCGAGCTTACCAAGGGTTTTTTCCTTCATAACCTTCGTCCGGAATTCATTATATCCGAAGTGACATAATGTTTTGAAGGACGAAGGACTTTAACATTTAACACTTTTTATGTTGCCTTGTTCTTAATTCTTAGCATTTGAGAACAAGTCTCCAACAATACCTTTATGCTATTATACGCTAAGCTGTCAGCAAGCTCATCCTTCGATAAGATCGAAAGACCGTCTTCTAGCTTCGGGAATCCGATGCTTCTACCTATCTCCCGGCAAACGGATATTTCTTTATTATCCGGGAGACAGTATAAAAAATCTTCTTCCCCACTGCCATTAAACACTAATGCCCCCTTTGGATACTTCAATTTTTGGGCATAGTGTCGTGCTTCTAGTTTTTCTTCTTGAGAAAGTCCCTTTCCCGAAGCGTGACGAATGATGTAATCAATGCTTTCTTTTGAAGCTTCGGGAGCAAGAGTTTCAACCTTTTCAAAAGCAATTCACTCCGTCGCCTTTTCTTCAACTACGACAGGCTCTGTCTCAGTGGGCACTGAAGGCCCAGCTTCGGTTTTAGCCTGAATTGTTGCAGCTTCGATTTCTGCCTGCTTCATTTCAGTTTTGGATTGTGCCTTGGAAGCTTCGGCAATTTTTCTTGTAGGGGCATGACTCATGGTTTTTGCTGTTTCTATTACAACATCTAGCACATTCGCCATCCTTCTCCTTTTAGGAGTTGCGACGGAGCTTTTTTGTACCTTCGACACTGTTGCCTCTGTTGAAGGGCTCAAGATCTCTAGCATTTTTGTTATTTCTTCAATTTTGACCCTTCAGTTTTATCAGCCGTTGTCTCAACTAGTTTAACTGAAGGTAACTTCGGCATTATAACTGGCTCTTTAGTCCTCTAAGCAGGAGGAGCAGTCTCTTTTGTTTTGGCAGCTGAAGAGGCCCCTTCGTCAAATTCAGGTATCACGGCCGGTTCGATGTAACGCGGCCGGTGAGTCAGAACCTTCAACTTTTTCCCTTCGGCACAGGCTCATCTGGGGTGGCCTAAGTAGCAGCTTTCCTCTTTTTCCCCTGTCCACGCAGCGGGTACCAGTAGTCGGGGTAAACGAAGCCAATGACATCAAAAACTCTGTTCAGTCTCTTTTTCCCCGACCTCTGAAGGCTGCGGACAGTGCATTATCTTCTGCCTTGGAATATGCTCCAAGCAATTCATCACTTGTGGCTTCGATACACTTCAGCCAATCATCATTTGGTTCATCAAAGTTATCCCCAAACCTGAATGTATACTTCAGCCGGACCAAACCACCTTCGCTAGAGTTAGTGATGGCCTCCTTCAGCATTTCCCAGTTTTCCACAAGCGGCCATACTCTAAATGCTATATGTTCTTGAAATAAATCTCTTGTGCCAATGAAGGAGCAGATAGTACTGAAGGCCTTCTGACACGCTTCGGCGACGTCATCAATTTTGACCTTCGGCTTTCGGAGGCCGAAGCGGGACCAAATGGGGCACATGACGACTTCCTTAATGTCTTCCCTCACTGTTAAATCATTCTTCACGTAAAACCATTCTTCCATCCAAGCTCCAGGCCATCTCTTCTGAAATGTTGGCACTGGGTGGCTTGCGTTGGGATGGGCGATAAATCCATAACAACCAAAGTTGTTGTGGTACTGTTCCTTACCCATGGCCTTCGTCTCATATAGAAGTTCGTGCATACTGCAGAAGCACTTCACGCTTGGCTCTAGCCCTTGGCTCCTTACTGCCCAGACAAAAATCCCCATCCTTATTATGGCTTCAGGGGTGATCTGATGAAGGAAGATTTGGTAGGTCTTCAGCACTTCAACTACAAACTTACTCAAAGGGAACCGAAGCCCAGCCTTGAAGAAGCTTCGGAAAATCACAACTTCGTTCTCCTCAGGGACATGAACGTTGTTGTCGCCGCCAGCCCTCACAATAGACATATCCCGGAAGTACCTTCCTCTCATATTTTCAAGATGACTCTGTGATGGTCGATTTTCCGAAGATTGAATGACTTGGCCTCTAGGGCCGATCCTCAGAATCTTCGTCCCCACTTTCCACATCATAGCTATCGCTGTCACCAGTATGTTCAGACAAGCCCTCCAGTATCTCTTTAGTAATCTTCTCTGTATTTGTTTTTGCCATCGACTCGACAAATCCAGCAATATAGGGATCCACAGTCTTCTTCTCCTCAAAAAGCTTCTCCTCTTCAGTCAGCTTCATCTTAGCAGCAACCTTCTTGTCTTGAGTCATTTTTTCTTCAGAAATGGTGAAAACACGTCTTTTAAATTGAAGCTCAGAGAGCTTGAAAAACTAGCAAGCGCTAATGAGCAAGAGCTGTAAAATTGAGAAAATAAGGCAAATGACACAAGCAGTGCATCAAGTGCAGTCGGCGTGAGTTCCTATTTATACAACCAGTGCGCTCAAAATTGGAGGGCCCCATCCGTCATTGACTGTTGCTATTCTAGTAAAGGGAAGGTGTTTTTTCGGACCTTCGACTTAAGGCTTTCGTCCATGTCACAGTATGAATTCGTTATCTTAACAAATTAATACTGCGATGGGCTACTGTTGGGGGCCTTCGTCCTCCGAAGGTCCTCGAAAACATGATTTAACAATGTCTTCCAAGTGTGACATATGAACAGGTACCTTTGGATTCAGGTTAAAAGCATATACGATGTGAAAAGCATGGTCGTGACGAAGGCTGATGTTGCTCCGAAGCTACGTGCAAGGGAGCTTCGGCTCAATGGCGGAAAAAGGAACCGACATAAAGGGGAAAATGCTATCTAGTCCCCATTGGATTGTCTATAAGTCAATAGTAAATATGAAGGGCATGAATGTAATTTCACACAGGCTATGCCCTGTGCCTATAAATAGATGAACAGTACCCCCGTATTGTTCACGCTGATTTGTACTCGCTCGTGCGTCATGCTTGTTTTCATACTTTCTGTCAAGCCGAAGGTACAAATGTGACCTTGTGTTATTTTTATTCATCCATGATTATATAATAAGAAATATATTATAATGTCATATGATTATTCATATTGTTTCTCATGTTTCATATGCTTCGTCTCTCGTTAACATATACTGTGATGATGAAGGTTCGTCCTTCACGACCTTCGTCTGAAGATCATTATATCCTAAGGGAAATAATGCTTCGAAGGATGAAGGGCTTTAACCTTTAACATCCTGTGTTGCCTTGTTCTTAATTCATAGCATTTGAGAACAAGTCCCCAACAATAGTAATGTAGTAAAAAGGGGAAAAAGGCTGATTCATAATGGGTCAGTCTTTGAGTTTGCAAAGAGCCCTTCCACTATGTAATGAAGAAATTTCAGTTGTTCTGAGCAAACTTTCGTTTTTCCGCCATTCTTTCTTTATAGTCGATTGATAGTTCGTCTTTGCGCCTAACATTGCCGACATTATTAGAAATAATCACAGAGCGATAACTGATGACACTGGCATTTTAGAGGTAACTGCTGAGTCATGCTTAGCACTGTCGGCGTTTTAGAGATAACAGCCGAGTTATGCTTGACACTATCGGCGTTTTAGAGGTAACGACCGAGTGGTGCTTGATGTTGTCGACGTTTTAAAGGTAACAGCCGATTGGTGCTTGACACTGTTGGCGTTTTAGAGCTAACAGCCGAGTTATGCTTGATTTCGTCAGCGTTTTTAGAGGTAACAGCCAAGTTATGTCTGAAGTCTTGTTTTCCCGAGTGATGACTTGGCCCTTTTCAGAAATGTCGCCCAACCCGGGAAAACCCTACTTATACTCATGCTGACGTGCGCTTTTTGATTTCTGAGCCCTAACTTCACATTTCTGCCTCGAACCACTCTCCTGTTTCCCTGAGATTTCGCCTCCGTTTGTTTCGCCGACGAGATTGCGATGGCGCCCAAACGGAAGAAACAGAGCTCCTCCACGGCCGTCATCCCACCAATCGACCCCAATAGTCTGTTGCCATTCACGAGTAACCATATGTCTGTAATTTTAGAATTTGATCTTCTGCGCCTTGTGGATGTCAGGGTTTTACTCCCAAAAGAACTCTGTTCTTGGCGGATTTGCCGCGGAGTTACTGTTCTGACAGAGGACACTCATGAGTCCGTCGTTTATGTTCCCTTCCTTATCCATGGTCTCGCTCTTCCCGTTTCTCCCTTCTTCCGCGGTCTCCTTGATTTTTACAATCTGAACTTGACCCACCTGAATCCCAATTCTATCTTGCAAATTTCCATTTTTATTCATCTGTGTGAGGCCTACCTCGGGATTCTTCCCCATTTCGGCCTATGGAAGTATCTGTATCATTGTTGGCCCGGGATGGCTGGGGGATAGCACCAACTTGTTGGCGGCACCAGTCTGGAGCTGCGTCGCGGGAGGAAATCAGAGTACCTCGACATCCCACTGAAGGATAGCATCAAGGGGTGGTGCCTCGAGTGGTTCATCGTGGAGAATCACTGCAAGTCCCTTCCCCCTCGGTCGGGGAGGCAGCCAGATGTCCGTACTCCGAGCTGGGTAGAATCTCCAACCCCTTCGGCGGTAACAGAGGCGAAGGTGTTGCTTGCTGAGATCTGCTCATTGAAAGATAGAGGTTTGACTGCTGAAGCCGTGATCGCTGACTTCATCTTCAAGAATATTCAACCTTTGAAAGACAGGGCATACCCGACTTATTTGTACAGTGGTATCAATGACTCTACCCAGGTCACCAACAAGATAATTCCTACTGAGGATTTGGTGAGCCGACTAGACATGATTCTGAGGGGCAGTGTCAAATGTTGGTGCTCCTATTGCCTATTCTGCTTGGAATCTGCCACCTCATAGGTCATTTTCTGAATTTGTGTCCAACCCTCCTACTAGTGACGGTGGTCTGGGTCTTAGAGTGCGACCCTCTCTCGAGGACATTGAGGCTCTGATTGCTCCTCTTCGGAATATTCCCAATGATGAGAAGCAATTCACTTTGAGATGCCAACTAGTCCAGATGGTGCAGAGATGGATGCTGTGCTTAGTATGTTAGCTAGGGAATCTTCTGACTCGACCCATGCTGAGTCGATGGCTATTACGGCTGGACAAGAGCTTGACAAAGCAGTGGAGACTCGAAAGCCTGAGGGTGCTCGCCCAAAGCGTCTTCGCCAAGTTAGCCATCCGACTGTGCCTATTGAGGAAAAGAAGAAGAAGAAGAAGAGGCGGCTTCGGCGACTGTCATGCTTGGACCAGGATGCAGGTCCTTCTGCTCCGGCTTGTGATGAAGTGCCAGCAGAGGCCCTTTCCTGAGGTTGACCCAATTGTTGTGTCCATGCTGAAGTTGATCCCAATGGGTGTGACCGTCCTGAAGTTGATCCCAATGGGTGTGACCGTGCACCGGCTGTTGTCTGTATATTTGATGAAGATGAAGAAGAAGTCCCGCTGATTCATAAGAACAGCCGACATTACAGAGGTAGTAAGGGGGATAGTGATATTCCTTCTCCAGCTCTGTCAGCTCTTGTCAGCCTTCAGGAACTATCAATATCGGATTTTGATCAAGCCCTTGAGGAGGTCGTCCCTGAGGATATGCTATCGGAGCCGACTGCCGATGACATGATGGCTGTTTGTTCGGAAATTCCAGACGTGGGATTGGAGGTATCCCGAGCAGTGTCTCGTGCATCATCGACTTTGGAAGGCAGTCTTCGATGCCAAGACGTTGGTCCGAATTGCCCGACTCACATGGAGGTGGCAGAGGATCCTTCAGCCTTAGAGGTGGCTGCTGTAGAAAACCCAGCTCCCGGGGATGGTGCTGGCAGTTACTCAGCCCACGAGGGTGTCGCCGGTAGTGATCAGGCTCTGGTGGGTAGCGCAAGCTGCAACCCAGCCCCCGAGGGTGTTGTCGGTAGTGATCCGGCTCTGGTGGGTGGCGCGAGTTGCAACCCAGCCCCCGAGGGTGTTTAGGTGAGCTCTCCTTCCCATACCTCTATGGACGTCCATGTTGGGTCGTCTCCACCACGATCCGATGGGGCGACAACGATGCATGCTTCTTCGGCTTCGAACAAACAAGTCGCCTTGGAGGTCGGCGAGCTAGATGCGAGAAGTCTAGTGTCCGCTGGTGGGCTTGAGCTCACCCCTGGCAACATTCTTCAAATTGTTCCTACTGATATTCCTCCATCAAACCATGACATCGCTCCCCCTGACTTGGGTTTACCATTGTTCTTCTCCAATCTTCAGGTGAGTCAAATTTTTTCTTTTTATTGTTCTTCTTGGTAGATTACCTTTCTTATACTTATTTGTCTTTGATCACAGGCTTTGGTTGATGGAATGTCTGCCCAGCTGAGGTCGTATGGTGCTACTGTCCTAGAAGGAGCTCTGTCTCTGATGTAGTGGAACTCATTGCTGCTTCAGAAACAAATTGCTGACTTAAAAGCGGCGAACGCTGGTTAGTGATCTCGTTTGTTCCTTAGTTGTTTTTATTGATCAACTTGTTTTTAACCATGTATCCCTTTTTAGCTGCCTTGTCAGATATGGCTCGGCGGTGCTTTGAGCTTGATGAAAAATATCTTCAAAGTCAAGCCGACTTAACCCGATGGTACTCTGATCTTGAGGAGAAGTATTCTCAAGGTCAAATCGACCTGGCTCGGGTTTCTGCTTCTCTAGATGATGCGTGTTCTTTGAACTCTTCTCTCAATGCTCAGCTTAACTCAGAAAGGATGGCATATGAGGTAAATTTCCTTAGTTTACTCTGTCGTGCTTATTGTTGGTTGGGTGCTGAATGTTGATTCTTGTTCGTAGGAGGAAAGACGAGCTCTTGTGGCCTCTCGTGATAACTTGGACAGGTTATATCGTGACGCTAGCAATTCCTTGACTATTTTGGAAAGAAGCCACCGCTTCACTATGTCAGATCTGGACCATCATCGTCATGAGCTGCAAGTATCTCAGGATGAAGTTCAGCGGCTTGGATAGCAGTTATCAGCCAAGAATTTGACCATTAAAGATCTTCGTTCTTCGAAGAAACTCGCTGCACAGGAGCTGGAAACTGCTCGACTGGCTGCCAAAGCTTCAGAGGACAACTGCACCGTTCTGAGGGCTCAGTGCGACAAGGCTATGGACAAAGCCATTCGCGCAGGGCGGATCTTGATGAGGAGGCCTGGTGTAGTGGTTCCTAATGACATTATCGCCGAGGTCAAGGCTGCGCCTGATGCCTCGAGTCGACCTTCTTCCTGGATTGCTCATGCGAAAGACATTGCCAATAGAGACGTTTCGATGTAGTGACATACTGCAAAACACTGAATGTACTTATGAATTCTATGTGCATGTGATGGTTATGTTCGAATTTTTTGTGGGTGGAGCACTAGGATGTGTCCTTGGTACTGACAATTATAACATTTTGTTTTCCTGAAGTACTATTTGTTTTTGTTGTCAGGGTATAACAGTCATCCTGAACAATTGTGGAAGTAAATGTGGCGTGCTGGTTTTGGAACATTTCCTGACTTATGCCAATCGCTTGGCTGGTAAGGCATAGTGGTCGCCTTAAGATGAGTAGATGTGATCGTATCATGCTGACTTAAATCATTGCTGACTTGAGTCGATTGCCCCGCTAGTAGGGTATAGTGGTTCCCCTAATCCGAGTCAGCGTGAGCACGTAGCATCGTCTTAGGTCGTTGCCGACCTAAGTCGACTGCTCCGTTAGTAGGGTATAGTGGTCACCCTAAATCGAGTAAGCGTGAGCATGTTGCATCATTTTAAGTCATCAACGACTTAATTCGATTGCTCCGTTAGTAGGGTATAGTGATCACCCTAAGTCAGGTAAGCGCGAGCATGTTGCATCGTTTTAAGTCGTCGCCGACTTAAGTCGATTGCTCCATTAGTAGGGTATAGTGGTCACCCTAAATTGAGTAAGCGCGAGCATGTTGCACTATTTTAAGTCGTCGCCGACTTAAGCCGATTGCTCCGTTAGTAGGGTATAGTGATCACCCTAAGTCAAGTAAGCGCGTTGATTCCGAGTCCAATCGAATCAAAGTTAGATGATAGTCAGTAGTTTGAATGCCTTTGAAAATGAAGACTTTATTGATGACGGGTCCTCCAATTACAGAGTACAATGTTGCTTTGATAGCTTTTGAGGCCTTGCTAAGGGTAAAATTTTCTAAGATGCTCTATGTTCCATGAATTTCCCACATCTGTACCATCCATTTGAGTAAGCCGGTATGATCCCGGTCAAGTGACCTCTGATACAATGAACGGCCCTTCCCATAGTGGTGACAACTTGTGCCGTCCTTCCCCCGTTAGAATTCGGCGAAGGACCAAGTCTCCCACTACAAAGGATCGATGTCATATAGCTTTATCATGATAGTGCCTCAAGGTCTACTGGTATCTGGCTGACTGAATTACTGTGTTCAATCGCTCTTCCTCCAGCACATCAATATCCTCTAGCCTGGTAGCTTTTGCTTCAGCTATGCTTTTGAAGACCAGCCTCGGTGCCCCGAATTTGAGGTCGGCGGGTAACACTGCCTCTGAACCATAGACGATGAAGAACATGGTATTTCCATGCAGTGCTCGACTAGGTTGAGTTCTAAAGCTCCAAACCACATAGGGCAATTCTCTGATCCACTTTCCTGCAAACTTTTCATTTTTTTCAAACACCTTCTTCCTGAGTGCTTCCAGTATCATTCCATTGGCCCTTTCCACCTGACCATTGGCTCTTGGGTGTGCTACTGATGCATACTTGATCTGGATACTCCGTTGTTCACAAAAATCAAAGAATTTAGAGCTAGTGAAGTTAGATCCCAGGTCGGTTATGATGGTATTCGGTATCCCAAACCTGAATATTATGTCTTGTATGAACTCCACTGCCTTGGCTGAGGTTAAAGAAGCGATAGGTTTGTACTCTATCCACTTGGTGAACTTGTCAATGGCAACCAACACGTGGGTATAGCCTCCCTGAACTTTCTTGAAGGGTCCAATCATGTCTAACCCCAACACGCAAACGACCATGTTATAGGTATGGTCTGCAGCTGCTGTGCCAGTAAATGTTGCTGCTTTGACAAGAATTGGCAAGCTTCACATCTCTGGACTAACTCAGCGACATCACTCTTTGCTGTTGGCCAATAGAAACCAGACCTAAAAACTTTCCCAACTAGAGGTCTGGATGCTGCATGTATTCCGCATTGTCCAGCGTGGATTTCGTCCAATAGCTGTTTCCCAGTAGTTGAGGAAATGCACTTCATGAGGACTCCTATCGTGCCCCTTCTGTACAGTGTGCCCCCTATGAGGGTGTAGTGGGCCGACTGTCTCACGATGCGTTCTGCTGCATCATTATCATCCGGTTCTTCTTCATTCTTTATGTACCTGATGATAGGTTCTCTCCACTCATTAGGGTCTGATTCTGGTTGGCTCAAGATGTTGCACTCTTCCGTCTGATCTGAGGGAATACTGGGGCGTGATACTTCCTAGACGAAGACTCCGGGTGGGACCTGGGCCTGACTGGATCCTAGCTTTGACAACACGTCTGCTGCTGCGTTGCGGTCTCTTTCCACGTGATGGAATTCCAACCCTTCAAACTTGTCCTCTAATATTCGGACGGCCGTACAGTACTTGCCCATAGAATCAGTCGAGCAATCCCAATCTTTATTTATCTAGCTTATGACCACTAGTGAATCTTCGTATACCATCAACCTCTTAACGCCCAGTGATATGGCAATGCTCAACCCATGGATCAGTGCCTCGTATTTTGCTGCATTATTTGATGCTGGGAATAATAGCTGAAACACGTACTTGAGTTGTTCACCTCCAGGGGCAATGAAGAGGATCCCTGCGCCTTCTCCCTGCAGTTTCAGCGAGCCATCGAAATACATTCGCCATACTTCAGTAGCCTCTAGGTTGTCAGGAACTTGTTGCTCGGTCAACTTTGATACGAAGTCAACTAGTGCTTGAGTCTTTACTGCTATGCGCGGCCGAAACTCTATGTCATGAGCTCCCAGCTCGTAGGCCCACTTGGCTATTCTTCTAATGGCTTCTTTGTTGTGAAGGATATCCCTATCAGAAACCCGATGACTACTATGACTTTGTGGTCGTCAAAGTAATGACAGAGTTTGCGAGCGGTTAGAAGTACCACATATAGTAGTTTTTGAACTTGCGGATATTTCTTTTTAGAGGGTCCCAGAACTTCACTGATGAAGTAGACCGGATGCTGTACTGAATATGTGTGTCCTTCCTCTGCCCGCCCGACTACTAACGTGGTGCTTACCACGTGAGTCGTGCAGGAGATGTATAACAATAGATCTTCTGCCGGTTGATTTGGCGTAGCTCGGCGAGGCGGCTTGAGTATTGGTGGTGTGGTCAGGAACTTTTTCAATGCTTCTAGAGCCTCCTGTGCTTCTGTGGTCCACTGAAACTTGTCCACCTTTTTGAGCAATTTGTAGAATGGTAGTCCCTTTTCGCCTAACCTTGATTTGAACCTGCTCAAGGCTGCCATGCACCCAGTAAGCCTCTGCACTTTCTTCTGTGATCGTGGCGCTTCCATTCTCATGATGGCTTCGATTTTTTCTGGGTTAGCTTCGATTCCTCGATGGCTGACAATGAATCCGAGTAACTTCCCTGCTAGTACTCCGAAGACACATTTCTCTGGATTGAGCTTCCACCGGTATCGTCTCAGGCTGTTGAAGACCAGCTGCAAATCTTCGATGAAGTTTTCTGAGTTTTCTGTTTTGATCACCACGTCATCAACATAAGCTTCTACCCGCTTTTCCCATTGATCGGCTAAGCATGTTTGAAAAGCTCTCTAGTAAGTCGCTCCTGCGTTCTTGAGGCTGAACGACATGGAGGTATAGCAGAAAGCTCCAAACGGAGTAATGAATGCAGTTTTTTCCTCATCTTTTGCTAGGCTGATCTGATGGTATCCAGAATAGCAGTCCAGGAAGGAAAACATAGAACATCCGGCAGTCGAATCAACCACCTGATCTATTCTAGGGAGTCCAAAGGGATCCTTTGGACAATGTTTGTTGAGATCCGTATAGTCGACGCACATGCGCCAATCCACTTTATTCTTTTTGAGTACAAGGACAGGATTTGCTAGCCACTCAGGATGCAATACTTCTCTAATGAACCCTGCTGCGACTAAGCAAGCTAGCTCGGCGCGAATAGCCTCTCTCTTGTCAGGTGTGAAACGATGCAGTTTTTGTCGGATCGGCCTTGCTTGGGGATAGACGTTCAATTTGTGCTCGGCCAGTTCTCTTGGGACTCCTGACATATTCGCAGGCTGTCATGTGAATACGTCTCGGTTATCTTGCAGGAACAAGACGAGCGTGCTTTCCTATTTGTCGTCTAGGCTGGAGCTGATGATGGCAGTCTTGCGTTCATCAGCGAACCCGAGGTTGATCCTCTTTGTCTCCTTAGTCGGCCGCATACAGGTCACGACTTGAGCTTCGTTCGCAGGTATTGCAAGGTCTCCATCAGGCTTTGAGTTTGCCTGCACAGAGGAAGTCATCGGTGGTTTGGTAGTGAGGGTCGCCTAGATGGCTACTCGGAAACATTCCGCGGCGCCTTGGAAGTCAGCGCGCACGGTGATGATCCCTTGTGGCCCTGGTGAAAGGGAATTAGGCTTACACCTATTTCCTAATTGATTTTGGTGGTTGAATTGACCAACACAAATAATTGGACTAACTAGTTTGCTCTAGTCTATAGGTTCTACAGGTGCCAAAGGTTCACAATAAGCCAATAAAAAGACCAAGAAAAGGGTTCAAACAAGAGAGCAAAAGACAACCCGGAAGGCACCCTGGTCTGGCGCACCGGACAGTGTCCGGTGCACCAGGGCACTCAAGGCTAAACTCTTCACCTTCGGAAAATTCAGAGGGCGCTCCGCTATAATTCACCAGACTGTCCGGTGTGACAGCGGAGCAACGGCTACTTCGCGCGCAACGGTCGACTGCAACGCATTAAATACGCGCCTGCGCACGCAGAGGAGCAGAGCACGCGCGGGTGGCACACCGGACAGCCTACAGGGCCTGTCCGGTGCACCACCGGACAGCCAGGCGGGCCCACAAGTCAGAGCTCCAACGATCGGAACCCAACGGCCAGGTGACGTGGCTGGCGGACCGAACAGTGTCCGGTGTCGCTCCGGACTGTCCGGTGCGCCCATCGACAGCAGCCTCCACCAACGGTCATGTTTGGTGGTTGGGGCTATAAATACCCCAACCACCCCCACATTCAAGTCATCCAAGTTTCCACTCTTCTACACCTTACAAGAGCTAGCATTCAATACAAGACACACCAAAGAGATCAAATCCTCTCCCAACTCCACACAAAGCTTTAGTGATTAGAGAGAGTGATTTGTCGTGTTCATTTGAGCTCTTGCGCTTGGATTGCTTCTTTTCTTTCTCATTCTTCTTGCGATCAACTCAATTGTAACCAAGGCAAGAGACACCAATTGTGTGGTGGTCCTTGCGGGGACTTTGTGTCCCGTTTGATTGAGAAGAGAATCTCACTCGGTCCGAGGGACCGTTTGAGAGAGGGAAAGGGTTGAAAGAGACCCGGTCTTTGTGACCACCTCAACGGGGAGTAGGTTTGCAAGAACCAAACCTCGGTAAAACAAATCATCGTGTCTCGCTCTCTATTCGCTCATGATTTGTTTTGCGGCCTCTCTCTCGAACTCGTTTATATTTCTAACGCTAACCCGACTTGTAGTTGTGATTAAGTTTGTAAATTTCAGATTCACCCTATTCACCCCCCTCTAGGCGACTTTCAATTGGTATCAGAGCCCGGTGCTTCATTAGAGCCTAACCGCTCGAAGAGATGTCGGGAGATCACGCCAAGAAGGAGATGGTGACCGGCGAGAAGCCCGCTACAAGCCACGGGAAAGCTTCATCGGAAGAGTCCCGCAACAAGGGGAAGGAAAAGGAATCCCCTTCACACAAGTCGCGTCGGAGCGGTGACAAGAAGAAGATGATGAGGAAAGTGGTCTACTACGAGACTGACACCTCGTCGCCATCCACCTCCGGCTCTGACACGCCGTCCGTAACTTCTAAGCGCCATGAGCGCAAGAAGTTTAGTAAGATCCTCCTACGCTATCCTCGCATTTCTAAACATACGCCATTACTTTCCGTCCCATTAGGCAACCCACTAACGTTTGATGGTGAAGATTATGCTAGGTGGAGTGATATGATGCGATATCACCTCACCTCACTCCACAAAAGTATATGGGATGTTGTTGAGTTTGGTGTACAGGTACCATCCGTAGGGGATGAAGATTATGATGAGGACGAAGTGGCCCAAATCCAACACTTCAACTCCCAAGCCACAACTATACTCCTCGCCTCTCTAAGTTGAGAGGAGTATAATAAGGTGCAAGGGTTGAAGAGTGCTAAAGAGATTTGGGACATGCTAAAGACCGCACACGAAGGAGATGAGGTGACCAAGATCACCAAGCGGGAAACGATCGAGGGGGAGCTTGGTCGCTTCCGTCTTCGCCAAGGGGAGGAGCCACAAGATATGTACAACCGGCTCAAAACCTTGGTGAACCAAGTGCGCAACCTCGGGAGCAAAAAATGGGATGACCACGAAGTGGTTAAGGTTATTCTTGGATCACTTGTTTTCCTTAACCCTACTCAAGTTCAATTAATTAGTGGAAATCCTAGATATACACTAATGACTCCCGAGGAAGTGATAGGAAACTTTGTGAGCTTTGAATTGATGATCAAAGGCTCAAAGAAAATTAACGAGCTTGATGGCCCCTCCACGCCCGAAGCACAACCGGTCGCATTCAAGGTGACGGAGGAAAAGAAGGAGGAATCTACATCAAGTAGAACACCCATCGACGCCTCCAAGCTCGACAATGAGGAGATGGCGCTCATCATCAAGAGCTTCCGCCAAATCCTCAAGCAAAGGAGGGGGAAGGATTACAAGCCCCGCTCCAAGAAAGTGTGCTACAAATGTGGTAAGCCCGGTCATTTCATTGCTAAATGTCCATTATCTAGTGATAGTGACAGGGGCGACGACAAGAAGGGGAGAAGAAAGGAGAAGAAAAGATACTACAAGAAGAAGGGCGGCGATGCCCATGTTTGCCGGGAATGGGACTCCGACGAAAGCTCCACCGACTCCTCCTCCGACGAGGACGCCGCAAACATCACCGTCACCAAGGGTCTTCTCTTCCCCAACGTCGGCCACAAGTGCCTCATGGCAAAGGACGACAAAAGGAAGAAGGTAAAATCAAAATCCTCCACTAAATATGAAACCTCTAGTGATGAGGATAATGTTAGTGATGAGGAGGATAATTTGCGTACCCTTTTTGCCAACCTAAACATGCAACAAAAGGAAAAACTAAATGAATTAATTATTGCTATTCATAAGAAGGATGATCTCTTGGACTCTCAAGAGGACTTCCTAATTAAAGAAAATAATAAGCATGTTAAGGTTAAAAATGCTTACGCTCTAGAAGTAGAAAAGTGTGAAAAACTATCTAGTGAGCTAAGCACTTGCCATGATGTTATTACCAACCTTAGAAATGAGAATGCGAATTTAATTGCTAAGGTTGATTCAAATACTTGTGATGTTTCGATTCCTAATCTTAGAAATGATAATGTTGATCTACTTGCTAAGATTGAAGAATTGAATATCTCTCTTGCTAGCCTTAGATTTGAAAATGAAAAATTGCTTGCTAAGGCTAGAGAATTAGATGTTTGCAATGCTTCCATTTCCGACCTTAGAAGTGAAAATGATATATTGCATGCTAACGTTGTAGAATTAAAATCTTGCAAACCCTCTACATCTACCGTTGAACATACTTCCATTTGTACTAGATGTAGAGACATTAATGTTGATGCTATCCATGATCACCTAGCTTTAATTAAGAAACAAAATGATCACATAGCTCAACTTAATGCTAAGATTAGTGAGCATGACTTAGAAAATGAAAAATTTAAATTTGCTAGAAGCATGCTCTATAGTGGGAGACACCCTGGCATAAAGGATGGCATTGGATTCCAAAAGGGGGACAATGTCAAACTTAATGCCCCTCCTAAAAGATTGTCTAATTTTGTTAAGGGCAAGGCTCCCATGCCTCAGGATAACGAGGGTTACATTTTGTACCCTGCCGGTTATCCCGAGAGCAAGATTAGGAGAATTCACTCTAGGAAGTCTCACTCTGGCCCTAATCATGCTTTTATGTATAAGGGTGAGACAACTAGTTCTAGGCAATCAACCCACGCAAAATTGCCTAAAAAGAAAACTCCTAAGGCATCAAATGATTCTAACATCTCATTTAAGACCTTTGATGCCTCTTATGTTTTAACTAACAAATCCGGCAAGGTAGTTGCCAAATATGTTGGGGGCAAGCACAAGGGGTCAAAGACTTGTGTTTGGGTACCCAAAGTTTTTGTATCTAATGTCAAAGGACCCAAAACCATTTGGGTACCTAAAAGCAAGAACTAAACTTGTTTTGTAGGTTTATGCATCCAGGGGCTCAAGTTGGATCATCGATAGCGGGTGCACAAACCACATGACAGGGGAGAAGAAGATGTTCTCCTCCTACGAGAAAACCAAGATCCCCAACGAGCTATCACATTTGGGGATGGAAACCAAGGTTTGGTCAAAAGGATTGGGTAAAATTGCTATATCTCCTGACCATTCTATTTCCAATGTTTTTCTTGTAGATTCCTTAGATTACAATTTGCTTTCCGTATCTCAATTATGCAAAATGGGCTACAACTGTCTTTTCACAGATGTAGGTGTTACTGTCTTTAGAAGGAGTGATGATTCAATAGCATTTAAGGGAGTGTTAGAGGGTCAGCTATACTTAGTAGATTTTGATAGAGCTGAACTCGACACTTGCTTAATTGCTAAGACTAACATGGGCTGGCTCTGGCATCGCCGACTAGCACATGTTGGAATGAAGAATCTTCACAAACTTCTAAAGAGAGAACACATTTTTGGACTAACAAATGTTCATTTTGAGAAAGACATGATTTGTAGTGCATGTCAGGCAGGGAAGCAAGTTGGTGCTCATCATCCACATAAGAACATCATGACGACTGACAGGCCACTCGAGCTCCTTCACATGGACCTATTTGGCCCGATTGCTTACATAAGCATCGGCGGGAGTAAGTACTGTCTAGTTATTGTGGATGATTATTCTCGCTTCACTTGGGTATTCTTTTTGCAGGAAAAATCTCATACCCAAGAGACCTTAAAGGGATTCTTGAGACGGGCTCAAAATGAGTTCGGCTTAAGGATCAAGAAAATAAGAAGCGACAACGGAACGAAGTTCAAGAACTCTCAAATTGAAGGCTTCCTTGAGGAGGAGGGCATCAAGCATGAGTTCTCTTCTCCCTACACCCCACAACAAAACGGTGTAGTGGAAAGAAAGAATAGAACTCTATTGGACATGGCAAGAACCATGCTTGATGAGTACAAGACTTCGGATCGGTTTTGGGCCGAGGCGGTCAACACCGCTTGCTACGCTATCAACCGGTTATATCTCCACCGAATCCTCAAGAAGACATCATACGAACTCCTAACCGGTAAAAAGGCCAATATTTCATATTTTAGAGTCTTTGGTAGCAAATGCTTTATTCTTGTTAAAAAAGGTAGAAAATCTAAATTTGCTCCTAAGACTGTAGAAGGCTTTTTACTAGGATATGATTCAAACACAAAGGCATATAGAGTCTTTAACAAGTCCTCTGGACACGTTGAAGTTTCTTGTGACGTTGTGTTTGATGAGACTAACGGCTCTCAAGTAGAGCAAGTTGATCTTGATGAGATAGGTGATGAAGAGGCTCCGTGCATCGCGCTAAGGAACATGTCAATTGGGGATGTGTGTCCTAAGGAATCCGAAAAGCCTCCAAATGCACAAGATCAACCATCCTCCTCCACGCAAGCATCTCCACCAACTCAAAATGAGGATGAGGCTCAAGTTGATGAAGGAGAAGATCAAGGAGATGAGCCACCTCAAGATGACGACAATGATCAAGGGGGAGACACAAATGATCAAGACAAGGAGGATGAAGAACCAAGACCGCCACACCCAAGAGTCCACCAAGCAATCCAACGAGATCACCCCGTCGACACCATCCTCGGCGACATTCATAAGGGGGTAACCACTAGATCTCGTGTTGCACATTTTTGTGAGCACTACTCTTTTGTTTCCTCTATTGAGCCACACAGGGTAGAGGAAGCACTACAAGATTCGGATTGGGTGGTGGCGATGCAAGAGGAGCTCAACAACTTCACTAGGAATGAGGTATGGCATTTAGTTCCACGTTCTAATCAAAATGTTGTAGGAACCAAGTGGGTGTTCCGCAACAAGCAAGACGAGCATGGTGTGGTGACAAGGAACAAAGCCCGACTTGTGGCCAAGGGATATTCACAAGTCGAAGGTTTGGATTTCGGTGAAACCTATGCACCCGTAGCTAGGCTAGAATCAATTCGCATTTTACTTGCCTATGCTACTTACCATGGCTTTAAGCTTTACCAAATGGACGTGAAAAGTGCCTTCCTCAATGGACCAATCAAGGAAGAGGTCTATGTTGAGCAACCTCCTGGCTTTGAAGATAGTGAGTATCCTAACCATGTGTATAAACTCTCTAAGGCGCTTTATGGGCTCAAGCAAGCCCCAAGAGCATGGTATGAATGCCTAAGAGATTTTCTTATCACTAATGGCTTCAAAGTCGGAAATGCGGATCCTACTTTATTTACTAAAACTCTTGACAATGATTTGTTTGTATGCCAAATTTATGTTGATGATATTATATTTGGGTCTACTAACGAATCTACATGTGAGGAATTTAGTAGGATCATGACACAAAAATTCGAGATGTCAATGATGGGGGAGTTGAAATACTTCTTAGGATTTCAAGTGAAGCAACTCCAAGAGGGCACCTTCATTAGCCAAACGAAGTATATTCAAGACATTCTAAACAAGTTTGGGATGAAGGATGCCAAACCCATCAAGACACCCATGAGAACCAATGGGCATCTCGACCTCGATACGGGAGGTAAATCCGTCGATCAAAAGGTATACCGGTCGATGATAGGCTCTTTACTCTATTTATGTGCATCTCGACCGGACATTATGCTTTCCGTATGCATGTGTGCAAGATTCCAAGCCGACCCTAAGGAAGCTCACCTTACGGCCGTAAAACGAATCTTGAGATATCTAGTTCATACTCCTAAGTTTGGGATTTGGTACCCTCGGGGATCCACATTTGATTTAATTGGTTATTCGGATGCCGATTGGGCGGGGTGTAAAATTAATAGAAAGAGCACATCAGGGACTTGCCAGTTCTTGGGAAGATCCTTGGTGTCTTGGGCTTCAAAGAAGCAAAATTCCGTAGCTCTTTCTACCGCCGAAGCCGAGTATATTGCCGCAGGACATTGTTGCGCGCAATTACTATGGATGAGGCAAACCCTTAGGGACTATGGTTACAAATTAACCAAAGTTTCTCTTCTATGTGATAATGAGAGTGCTATCCGTATGGCGGATAATCCTATTGAGCATAGCCGCACTAAACACATAGCCATTCGGTACCATTTCTTAAGGGATCACCAACAAAAGGGAGATATCAAGATTGCATATATTAACACTAAGGAACAATTAGCTGATATCTTTACCAAGCCACTAGATGAACAAACTTTTAACAAACTTAGACATGAGCTAAATATTCTTGATTATAGGAATTTATTTTAATGTTTTGCACACATAGCTCATTATTATACCTTTGATCATATCTCTTTTATATACTATGACTAATGTGTTTTCAAGTGAATTTCAAACCAAGTCATAGGTGTATTGAAAGGGAATTGGAGTCTTCGGCAAAGACAAAGGCTTCCACTCCACTCCATAACTCATCCTTCGCCGTCGCTCCGAGCAACTCTCCAACTTTGGTATAATCTTCACTCATATTATTGTTTGCCAAAGGGAGATAAAGTAGTTACAAAAGGGCTTATATTTCACTCTAAGTATCCGTTTTTGGCGATTCATGCCAAAGGGGGAGAAAGTATTAGCCCAAAGCAAAAGGACCGCACCACCACCTAATTTTAAAAACTAATGATTTTCAAATTGGTATCTTATTGTGTTCAAAAGGGGGAGAAAGTAGTATTTTCAAAATTGATATCTTAAAACCCTCTTGAACACTAAGAGGAGGATTTCATTGAGGGGGAGTTTTGTTAAGTCAAAGGAAAAAGTATTTGAAACAGGGGGAGAAAATTTCAAATCTTGAAAATGCTTCTCAAAATTTTATTCATTTACCTTTGACTATTTGCAAAAGGACTTTGAAAAGAATTTACAAGAAAATTTGCAAAAACAAAACATGTGGTGCAAGCGTGGTCCAAAATGTTAAAAATAAAGAAACAATCCATGCGTATCTTATGAATATTGATATTGGCTCAATTCTAATTAACTTTTGCACTTACACTATGCAAACTAGTTCAATTATGCACTTCTATACTTGCTTTGGTTTGTGTTGGCATCAATCACCAAAAAGGGGGAAATTGAAAGGGAATTAGGCTTACACCTATTTCCTAATTGATTTTGGTGGTTGAATTGACCAACACAAATAATTGGACTAACTAGTTTGCTCTAGTCTATAAGTTCTACAGGTGCCAAAGGTTCCCAATAAGCCAATAAAAAGACAAAGAAAAGGGTTCAAACAAGAGAGCAAAAGACAACCCGGAAGGCACCCTGGTCTGGCGCACCAGACTGTCCGGTGTGCCACCGGACAGTGTCCGGTGCACCAGGGCACTCGAGGCTAAACTCTTCACCTTCGGAAAATTCAGAGGGCGCTCCGCTATAATTCACCGGACTGTCCGGTGAGTCACCAGACTGTCCGGTGTGATAGTGGAGCAACGGCTACTTCGCGTGCAACCGTCGACTACAACGCATTAAATGCGCGCCTGCGCGCGCAGAGGAGCAGAGCACGCGCGGGTGGCACACCGGACAGCCTACAGGGCCTATCCGGTGCACCACCGGACAGCCTACAGGGCCTGTCCAGTGCACCACCAGACAGCCAGGCGGGCCCATAAGTCAGAGCTCCAACGGTCGGAACCCAACGGCCAGGTGACGTGGCTGGCGCATCGGACAGTGTCCGGTGGCGCACCGGACTGTCCGGTGCGCCCGTCGACAGCAGCCTCCACCAACGGTCAAGTTTGGTGGTTGGGGCTATAAATACCCCAACCACCCCCACATTCAAGTCATCCAAGTTTCCACTCTTCTACACCTTACAAGAGCTAGCATTCAATACAAGACACACCAAAGAGATCAAATCCTCTCCTAACTCCACACAAAGCTTTAGTGATTAGAGAGAGTGATTTGTCGTGTTCATTTGAGCTCTTGCGCTTGGATTGCTTCTTTTCTTTCTCATTCTTCTTGCGATCAACTCAATTGTAACCAAGGCAAGAGACACCAATTGTGTGGTGGTCTTTGCGGGGACTTTGTGTCCCGTTAGATTGAGAAGAGAAGCTCACTCGGTCCGAGGGACCGTTTGAGAGAGGGAAAGGGTTGAAAGAGACCCGGTCTTTGTGACCACCTCAACGGGGAGTAGGTTTGCAAGAACCGAACCTCGGTAAAACAAATCATCGTGTCTCGCTCTCTATTCGCTCACGATTTGTTTTGCGGCCTCTCTCTCGGACTAGTTTATATTTCTAACGCTAACCCGACTTATAGTTATGATTAAGTTTGTAAATTTCAGATTCGCCCTATTCATCCCCCCTCTAGGCGACTTTCACCTGGCATCTTCAATATCATGTACAAATAGTGCGGAATGGCCATGAATTTAGCCAATCCTGGCCTACCAATGATGGCATTGTATCCACAGTCGAAGCTTGCCACCTCGAACCTCAGGAACTCGGTTCTGTAGTTTTCCGGAGTTGCAAAGGTAACAGACATGTAGATGTGTCCGAGTGGGTATTCTCCTTCGGTCGGCACAATGCCGAAGAAAGGAGTGTCCGACTCATGGAGCTCTTTGAGTGCAACTCCCAAGCCTAAGAGTGTCCGGGGGAAGGTGACATTGATGCTACTTGCCCCATCCACTAATACTTTCTTTACTCTGCTCTCTCGGATCACCAGATCGACGAGGAGCGGGTACTTGCCTGGATGATCAAAGTTGAGCCATTGATCCGCCCGGGTAAAGGTGATCGGGTGTTCTGACCACCGATAGGGGGCGGGGGCACTGATGGTTGCCACCAGTATCTGTCGGTCGTTGAGCTTCTGTTGCCTTTTGTTTTCTTGCGACCCATGTCCTCCGAAGATGATGTTGACCTCTCCGTCGACACGTGGGAATGCTATACCTCCTCCCCCTTCCTGTTGCTGAGGTCGTCGAGGTTCATCGGGCCCTCCTTACGGTGGGGGAGGTGGTAGAGGTTGGAAGGGTCGGCCATTCCCGACAGAATGCTTGAAATCTCTGCAGTTCTGCAAGGTGTGGCGCATATCCTTGTGATACGGGCAATGGGCGTCAAGGATGTCATCCAGTGACCGCTCGCCTCCGTGGGGTGCACCTCGAGCACGAGAGACGGGTGGTCCAGCGGCGTGGACCTCTTCTCGAGGCCTCTTCTCCCAACGCTTATCGGTTTGCTGGTTCGCGTCGTGCCGCGGTGCAGATGGAGCAGGCTTCGCTCCCCCGATGAGGTCCTGAGCCCGTTCGTCGGCGGTGATGTAGAGGTATGCTTCCCTGAACAGCTGCTCAGAGGTGGTCGATGCCTTTTGCAGTATGGCTCGGACGAAGGCCGAGTCATTGGATCCCGGTAGAAGTCCTCAATCACTGCTGCCTCAGCGACCTTGGGAATGCGATTTCTCATGGTCTGAAACCTCTTGAGGTATGACTGAAGCGTTTCATCCCCTCGGCGCCTGATTGATTTGAGGTCCCACGGCTGCGCCAGCTTATCGGAGAGAGATTGGAAGTTGGTGATAAAACACCGACTGAAGTCGCTCCAATCGTCGATGCAGTGCCGCGGTAGGTGTCGTAGCCATTGCAATGCGTCTTGCCCGAGGACGATAGGTAAATATGTAGTCATCACATCTTTGCCCCAGCGTCCCGGGCAGTGGTTTTATAGATGGCCAACCAGCATCCTGGGTGCTGCTTAGGCTCATATTTGTCGACGTTGGAGACCTTGAAGTTTGGGGGCCATTGAATGGCCCTGAGATATAGAGTAAGCCAGATACCCCACATGTGTCCTCCTATCGACGACTGTGATGCCGGTCCCAGGGAGGGGAGTTGCTGATGTGCTGTCTCTACCGTCCCCGGGTAGTGCCACCAGTTGAAGCCGTTGCCGACTCAACTCTAGTGGCCTGACTTCGTGCTGGAACGCCATGATCCCGATCGTACAACTCTCGGCGCCGTATCTCATTCTCATGTCGCCGTTCGCGTGAAGCGTTGATGGAGCTCCGCGCGTCCCATCGACTGTTGATGGCGTGCCATAGATCGCTCGGGGGATGAGCGAGGGGTAGAAGATGATTAGCCGCCCGAGTGAGCAGCCGCCGATAGTCTTCAGCGTCTAGAGTCCAGGGGAGGCCATCGGCTATCCGAGCCAATACTCCACCGACCTCACTCGGTGTGTTCATTGCACGAGCGAAGTCAGGGTTCATGTTTTGCGCGAAGAGAGGGTTATCTCGGCGTAGCCTCGCATCCTGTTCAGCTTGCTCTTGAGCCTGCCGGCGATCACGTCAGTGAGAGTTCCTCCTTTCTATGAAGACTCGTTCGTTAGGAGTTTCTTCCACCTCTGAGATTTCATCTCGGGATACAGACTGCGCCGGGTCCCGTTCCCCAGCTTCGTGATGTCGCCGAATATTTCGGTGTCGGTTCCTTCGTCGGCAAGCTTCTCGCTGAGGAGGTTCTTCCCCAGGCACAGTTGGCTCGTCGTCGGAGATGGGAGATGATTCCACTCTTCCCCCGATGAAGAGGACGTCCGGGTAGAAAGGAGTTGCTGTGGTGACAAGCTTCTTTCTGTCCTTCTTTGAGGGCGAAGGTGCCAGAAGAGCAGCTTGACGGGCCTCTATCCCGCTTGCTTCTTTTTTCCTCGTAATCCATGTCCACTCTTCTATGGACGAGGTGGACAACGGGGTTCTTCGGGTAAATGAATTCTCGGCTCCTGACTTGCTGGAGATAGTCTTCGCCCGGGGCGCTGGAGGTTGCGCTATTTACTGCCTCGTTCCGGCTTTCTCGGAGATTTTCGGGGAAGGCTTCTTCTCCGGTGGATCCGCTATGCGATGCAGAATTCCTTCTTCGTCTGCCACAGACGAGATGGTCCTGAAGCAGAACACAGATCCAGGGCAGAGAGCGATCTTGTACTGGAAAGTGATGGCCATTGAGCTAGCTTGGATCAACGACACACCCCCTACCTGGCGCGCCAGCTGTTGGTGTTTGGGACCCGACCGCACACCCGGGGTTACCCCTCGAGGTGCTTTTGGGTTGGACAATGTTGTTGATTGTAGCTCGATGGTTCATGCTAGGCGCACGAGAGACGATAGACAATTTTCTACAGGTTCGGGCCGCTTGGAGAGGCATAATACCCTACTTCCTGGTGTGGATCTTTATGTGGTGGGTTACAGGGGAATTCTCTAGTATGAAGGATGCTAGAGAATGGAGCAGATGGCTGATGAATGACCTGCCTTTTGATGGGGTGCCCCCTAGGCCTTATATATCCAACCGTGGGGCACCTACATGCGTGTACGATAACGATGTGAGCCTAAGTAATAGTGAACCGATAGAACTTATCTTCCTACAATCTTGCCAACTTATTCTCATTTGGTTTCGATGTCCAAGGTGGTCGCGCGGGAGAATCGGATCAAAGCTGTGGATAATGCTCAAATCCCATGAGCCATCTTGGCCCGCGCTCGCTCATTCCCTGCATTGGCCCATTCTTCCAGCAGTTCTCCCCTGACCCACGAAAGGACGATCTCGCGAAACAATAGGCCCAAGGCCTTTCGCGAGGCCTTCTAGCCTTCCAGTGGACTCAGGGGATATCTGTCCCCCACAATCGTCTCTTCAGCCAACTGAACAAAGTTCTTGTACTCTTGTCGGTACATCTCAAAGAGTCTGGTATGTACATGATCATTGCCCTCATGGAATCGCTCGAGGGAGGACCGGATCTCGTGAGCCGATGCCAAATGTCCAACTCACTCAAACTCAGTAAGCGAGAGACACGAGAACAAAACATTGCGAGCTTTATTGTTCGAATCATAGAACTCCAACTGAACGGAGTGATCTGAGGGTTCGCAACATCGAACGTAGCAAAAAGGCAAGTCTCCCAGATGTGATACCCAATAATCTGAAGGAATGCCGACATGCAGATCTTCTAGTACGTGTAGTTCGTCCCATCGAAGAAAGATGGCTTGCCAACACCACGTTCCATGTCGCCTTCATGAAATTCAGACCGATTAGGGTGGAGAATTCCTTAACCGGCTACGATACCAATTGAAGGACCGATAAGGCGACCAGAGGGGGTGAATGGGAGTCAATCAAAGTTTGCAGTTAAAAATTAAAATTGAGCACGCCACTTTAATTGAGATGAAGAAAGTGCTCAAACCAAAATCATATCAGCAAACCAGTGATCTCATGATTTCAAAATGTTCCTAATACTCACACGAGACCAGCGAACGAGTGCTGATTTCAGCAACACGAAATTTAGTTCTCAGATGTGAAACTAAACCAAACGAACTTTGATTAATATGAAATTTCAAGCACACCTAGACAAATATGTTTTTGAGGTCTCCACGAATTTTAAGCTCAATCGGACTTGTGAATCATCCGCAGATCTAAAAATACGAACAAAATTAGGGTTTTTTGGGGTTTTCTAGAATGAACTCAAAACTAGATCAGTTAAGATCACAACCACAAACTGCACCAACAGGGCATAAGTAGTGATCCTAGGTGTATATCTCACCCACCAACAAATCTTAACAACACCCGGAACACAAGAACTTGATGATTCTTCTCAAATAAATAAGAAGAGGGAAGGGAAGAACACAAGAGCAAAAGACTCCAAAAATTTAGCAAGGGCACAAATTGAGATTGAAGCCAACCAAAAGCTGTAGGCCGAACCAACGACCTTTCCTCGCATTGATCGTTGCAGATTAAAGACACCGTCGACAGAACAAAATCGATGCGGATCTTCCAGCTAAACTGGTGACTACCTAGAGATGAAAACTAGGAGTTCTAAACAAGTGCTCTAAATAAATGATAGCCAAGAGATGCTGAACTAAATAGCCTATCCCTCTATTTTAGAGGGTTATTTTTATTTTATAAACTACCCATATTTACATAAGCATATCCACTCCACTGGGGCGAAATGGACCTACTTCTAGAGTTTTCATTTGACGACCACACACTTCACACGGAGTTGTTTCGACTTGACACACCCTCCATGATCACGCCACATGATGCCTCCAGTTTCCACCGAAACTACCACCATTATGTTTTGAGGCCAAACCTAGTAAAAACACGTCGTCCGTAGCACTGGGTGGTTTTGAGGCCAAACCATTAAACTGCCGTGAGTATCGCACCACGTGCGCGTCCCCACGTGCTAGACACGTGTCACGCCAGTCCTCAACCGCGCTGGCAACACGACCCACTCCACCATGTCCTCGCGCGAGTGCGTGTCCCAGGTATCAGCCACCACGACTAGTCACGCAGCTGCTCCGGTCTGTCAGTCAAGACCCAACACCTGTCCTTCACCGCTACTGATCCATTAGCACTAGCCCGTATGACCTTCACCTCAGTTGTCGACCACTGTCCCTGTGCTCCACACCTGCACACCACAAGCCGACTGAAATGGTTGCACATACATAATCTCACACTCTGGTCAGTCCACTAACTACCTCAGTGTGCTAAACGTTAACAATCACTTATCATCAACCTGAACCATAAGGGACAAGTCAACCTTGTGTTTGTAGATATTCTCCCTTAGTCCGGTGAAGCAACGCTTTCTCGAGAGCTTTGATGCTAGCGAAGCCTATTGATGGCTTGGCCCTGTTTTCATCATCTTTGTAGCCGATGGAGTACCCGATAGAGAGCCCATGTATCCAACACAATGAAGGCACCTGCGATGCACTTCGAACGCAAGGAGGATGATGAGGACATCACTTCTATACATACAATGAATGGACCGATAACACAATCTCGTGCATGACAGCTAAATCTAAAGGTACGTTCTACCCTAGTCAATTGTGTTTCAGAGCTTACGCTTGGGGTCATGGATGTTTTGATTATTAGGTACCTTGGAGAGGACCAGCAAGGACTTGGGAAAGGCCAAGGTGTTGAGGAGGAGCAGCAAGGACATCCACAATAGGAAGGAGATCAAGTCCGAGTCGGCTGCGACTCCATCACGTGTTTCAGGACCAGTCTGCACTAAAATGGACGCCCAAGATGCATCCGGATTCCGATTGCGACGGACTGGATATGGTTGGAAAGATAACGCGATTATCTAACCAACCCAACTGATTCCACCCTAAAATTCATCCGGAGTCAATGGGAATCGTCGAAACAAGTTAGCGTTCAGATTCTGTTTTGGTGCTGCGACACCGTCTGTTGGGCCGTTGGGCCGTGTATCGCGTCGGAGCCCATTAGGGGCGAGTCCAGGGGTCACGCACGCCCTAATACTCTATTTATTCAGCAGCCGCAGCCACATTTATGTTTGGGTTTTGCTTAGATCAATTCTGTCGTCGAACAGTGTCGTCGTCATCGGCTTGTGAGACCCCATCCCGTAATCAATATAATTTTGGTTGCGTTTCTTTCCTGTTCTTGCTTGTGTTCTTGATTGCGCTTGCAGGGATAAGCCTTCGTGGAGAGGTCATTCATGTGTCATGGGTGATAACCAATGGAGCCGTGGTGTAGTGATTGCGAGGAACCGTTCACTCGGAGCCTTGGATCATCAACGTCGAGATCTCCACTCAATCAAGTTATCGTATCTCACGGAAGATCGGACCGCGTCTACTATCAATTGGTATCAGATTTCCAGGTTGCCCGTGAGGTATAATTCTACCTTTAGATTAGTTTTGTTTTGTCCCATAGTCCACAAAAAGCCAAAAAAAATTTACGATCAGTTTATTCCGACCTAAAACCATCGTGTTAGCCTTTGCTCAATTCAGTTTTAGAGTCCGCAGTTCTGAGTTCGTGTTCTAGTTGAGTTCGGTTGCTGGATTAGATTTGTTTTGGTTCAGTTTGATTCTGTCCATCCGCTTCCATCCTACAAAACCGACCCTATCTACAAAACAGATCTTATCTCTAAAACCGACCCTATCCACAAAACAGATCCTATCTGTACAACCGACCCTATCCACAAAACAAATCCTATCTCTAAAACCGACCCTATCCACAAAATAGATCCTATATCTAAACCAACCATATCCACAAAATAAATCCTATCTCTAAAACCGACCCTGTGCTCTATAGCCGCCGCTTCGGTTCCTGCCGATTTGTGCCTTTGAAAACCATAACTTGAGGTACCTCCCATAAAACGGGCATAACTTTTCACTTGGTGCTCCGTTTGAGCTCAAATTTTTATAGCAGATTCCTGACTCCATTCTGGGGTGACCCAAACATGCCTTTGGCCTGTTTGGTTCAGTCAAAAATTCAAAAAAATCAGGAAGATAATTAAAAAAATTGTTTAAGTGTTTTCAGGAATTTCAGAGATTCTTTGTGAATTTCTCCAGGTCACAATACAACTCTGTTTCAAGTGAAAATTTGTGTGCTTCCATCCTTTGTGATTTTGCATCAGTGATAAAAAATTCAGAATATTTCAAGCTCTTTTGCTGGTACTCCTTTGGAAACGTGCTTTTGATTTCTACTAGTGCTGAAAAATCTGCTCTATTTACAGAACTACCATATCTACTAGATACTTGTACCTCCTTTCTTGTGCCTTGGTCCAACTGTTCTATTACATTTTCTAAGCCAGCAACTAGGACGAGTACTTGGAACACTTATTCAGCATTGCTATCTGTTACTGACTTGTGTGCCACATATATATATTTAGTCAGCCTTCCCATAGCTCCCACTACAGGAAACACCTAAATTTTCGTGGGCCAAAAACCCACGAAAATAAGCGTAAACCGACGAAAACAGACCGACGAAAATAGCCGCCGAAAATATGTTCGATGAAAATGTGCAACTATTTCGTCGGTACCGACGAAAATGACCTATTTTTGTCGGCTTCCCCAAGACCGACGAAAATAAGTCCTCGGCTGGGTATTTTCGTCGGTCTCGGTGGCCGACGAAAATAGGGAGCTTTATTTTCGTCGGCCCCGGTGGCCCACGAAAATAGCTGGCTCGGCCTGCATGTATTTTCGTCGGCCTCCGTTCAGGCCGACGAAAATTCATGGTACCCCCCCAAAACAGATTTTTCTGCACCTTTTAATTCACAGCAAAATACACATAATCCACAATCACATATACAATAAACTGTTTCAATACAGAATTCACAAACCACATTCACAAGCAATACCATAATTGTTTCAAACATAGTCCATACATAGTTCATAACTGTTTCAAACATAGTTTCAATACCACAATCACATCCATAATAAAGTCCATACATAGTCCATACATAGTCCATAAATAAACTCACTACTCACTCCTGCGGGCTGTGGGAGTTTTGGCCACTCCCTTCTCCGCCACCAGGAAGGTGGCCACTCCCTCCAGAACTACGGACGAGGAAGTCTTGGACGTTGACAACACCCTCCGATCCCTGAGCATGTGACACTGAACCCTATAATTCATCAATCATTCAAATAAGGCTGTGTTTTGCTATCCCTATACCTATACATTGCTATGTTTGGTCACTATTTGCATAAAACTAAACATGGAACGTCACCTGTGATCCATTGTGATGTGGAGGTTGTGCATGCATCCACGAGTAGTGTTGTGGTGGCCACCCCTAAGGTGGTGGCACCCACCCCGTCGGTGGCGGTGCCATCCACGCTTGAAATGGCTGAGAGCCCGCCGGTGGCTGGGAGACCGGTGCCACCCATCCCGGGACTGCCTGTGATCCTTGGGGTGGTGGAGCCATCCAAGTGCCTGGTGGTGCCTGCGTCCACCCAACACCGGTCCACAGTGGCTGTGACGCTGGAGCTTGTCCTGGCCACTGTCCCCATCCTTGTGCCTGCGAACCATTTTTGATAATAAAAAAAGAGTTGCTATGGAATTGAAGTGTTCAGATAGTGTTACCCGGGGAGGGCGAAAAGCAGGCAAGTTCATATCAGGGCCGAGTCGAGTAGTCATTTCCTGCAAATGGATGAAACGTTAGAATCGCAACATTATACTTTGAATTCAATGACACGTGATGAGATAGACGAATTACCTGAAAATAAGAAGCCATATACTACGTCAGCTGTCCGACCTGCTTCTGCGCTGCTTGAGCCTGCTCCTGTGCTGCTCGAGTCTCCTCCTCCAGCTGAGCCTCTCGAACAGACCTGGAGGAGCGAGAACTCCCTGCCGAAGACGATGCCTTCCCTTGACCTATTGTCCTGTTATACTCCACAACGCCGGTGCCAAAGGCAAACTTGCATGATACACATAGTTGAGCCATTAAGTGGACACATTCTTGTTAATGAAATTGTCGAATCAAACACAAACACCTAACCTGCCATGCTTTCTACCCCCACAACTGTGGTACAACGCCGAGGCATCTAAGTCCGAATGCATCCAATCGAAGTCAGGCCCATGGCGTTGAGTCATTTCCTCCCCATATGCATTCTGCAAAGAAAGTTAGAGTTGGAGTTAGACACAAAACATGCAATTTAATTCGTAAATACAAACTTGTTTACCATTTTCTCCCTTGCCGCCTCGCTGCATAGCACATCAGGGTTCGCCGGATTAGGGCCACGGTGACCACGGACGTAAACCTCCATACAACTTGGAGCAACTCCACTTTCAGCTTCCTGCATGAAAAAGAAGAGTTAAACCATAGAATTTTCATAGATGTAACATACAAGTTTGATTTATATACTTACCATGTGGCATGCGGTACCAAGGTGTCCATCGGCGCCGTACCAGTGCCCCAGTCCTTCAGTGCCACGGTTGGCACGGTGCTTCTGGGACTCTGCAATCCACTCAGGCGATGCCCATCTCTTAGCCAACCACCTCCAGGCTTCCATGTCCTTCGCAAGCCAATCCACAACGCTCTCCAGGTACTGCTCCTCTGTGAGGTAGATCTCATTGGCCCCTTTTGATTTGCTCATGTTCCGCCCCTTTATCTTCTTGTAGTAGTAGTTGACGGCCGCGATGCGAGCATTATACATGGCATCCTTGATGACCTTATCAGCGCACTTCCGAAAGTGCCTCTTCACACGTGCCCACTGAGCCTGATCCTCCTCGATCTCATTCGGCAATTGGAACCTCTCCTACATATCAACGGAGATGATAAGTTAAAGTAAGATTAGGAGAAGCAATAATTCAGTGAATTGCTTATATACGAAAGTAAACTCACCCAGAACTCGTCCCACATAGCCACCTGACAAGTCCTTCGTCTTTGTTCCGAAGTTCCCCCTCCGCTACTGCTTTCCCCTGGCTGGACATAGTCCTTCAGACCCCAGTCAGCCCACTGCATAGCCGCGAACCTCTCGCCATTGAGCTCCACCATGCCAGGGTAGTAGAAGCGACAGAGGCTACCCAACACCGCGTTCACCTTAGCACGTCTGCCTGTACCGTCCCAAGTCAAGTCTTCCCATGACCTATAAACATTAATAAAACAAGTAAACCAGTGCAATCATGTTCACATTAAAAATTAACACAACAGAAATAAGCCCCACCATTCTCCATGCGGCCGGATGAGCCTCCTCTCAGCAGGTCTCGGACCAAGCGCATTGCTCTTCTTATACCTAAGTATATACAAGTAAATTAAATATGATGAAATGATTTAAAACTAATATGCATAAGTAAGTTGAATCAACATTAATTAATAATACCTGAAGCACGTTGTCGGGAACCATAATTAGGGGTACCCTCAAGGCTCTTAAATCTCAGCTGGTAACCCCCATCAGCACAAAGCTGCAAAGGCCTGATGGGTGCGACTAAGTCAAGGATCGGTCCATTCGAGGGACGCGATCATGCCTCGCCCGAGCCCAGCCTCGGGCAAGGGCAGCCGACCCCGGAGGATCTACGTCTCGCCCGAGGACCCCCTCCAGCAACAGACACACCTTCGGCTCGCCCGAGGCCCAGTCTTCACCAAGAAGCAACCTTGGCCAAATCGCCACGCCAACCGACCAAATCGTAGGGGCATTTAATGCAAAGGTGGCCTGACACCTTTATCCTGACGCGCGCCCTCCAGTTGACAGAGCCGAAGTGACCGTAGTCACTTCGCCGCTCCACTGACCGGCCTGACAAGAGGACAGCGCCGCCTGCGATGCTCTGACTGCTGTGCCACTCGACAGAGTGAGGCTGACAGCAGCCAAGTCTGACCTCAGGCGCCATAGGAAACTCCGCTCCGCCCGACCCCAGGGCTCGGACTCGGGCTCAGCCCCGGAAGACGACGAACTCCGCTCCGCCCGACCCCAGGGCTCGGACTCGGGCTCAGCCCCGGAAGACGACGAACTCCGCTCCGCCCGACCCCAGGGCTCGGACTCGGGCTCAGCCCCGGAAGACGACGAACTCCGCTCCGCCCGACCCCAGGGCTCAGACTCGGGCTCAGCCCCGGAAGACGACGAACTCCGCTCCGCCCGACCCCAGGGCTTGGACTCGGGCTCAGCCCCGGAAGACGACGAACTCCGCTCCGCCCGACCCCAGGGCTCGGACTCGGGCTCAGCCCCGGAAGACGACGAACTCCGCTTCGCCCAACCCCAGGGCTCGGACTCGGCCTCAGCCCCGAAGGACGACGAACTCCGCTTCGCCCGACCCCAGGGCTCGGACTCAGCCCTGGCATCAGCCGACGGTCTCCGCCTCGCCCGACCCAGGGGCTCGGACTCGACCTCGGCCTTGGAAGACAGACTCGACCTCGACCTCGGAGGAGCCTCCACCTCGCCCAACCCAGGGCTCGGACCGACCACGTCAACAGGAGGCGCCATCATTACCCTGCCCCAAGCTGACTCAGGCTACGGGGAACAAGACCGGCGTCCCATCTGGCTCGCTCCGCTATACGAGTAATGATGGCGCCCCGCACGCTCTATGACGACGGCGGCTCTCAGCCCCCTTACGGAAGCAAGAGGACGTCAGCAAGGACTCGACAGCCCCTACATCTGTCCTTCCACCAGGCTCCGGCGCTTCTCCGACGGCCACAACATCACACGAACCGGGTGCCAAAACCTCTCCGGCTACCACGATGGCATGTACTTAGGGCACTAGCTCTCCTCCGCTAGACACGTTAGCACACTGCTACACCCCCCATTGTACACCTGGATCCTTTCCTTACGCCTATAAAAGGAAGGTCCAGGGCCCTCTTAGAGAGGGTTGGCCGCGCGGAGAAGGACGGGACGACGCTCGCGCAGGGCCGCTCGCTCCCTCCCGCGTGGACGCTTGTAACCCCCTACTGCAAGCACACCCGACCTGGGCGCGGGACAAACACGAAGGCCGCGGGATTTCACCTCTCACGCCTGTCTCCCTCCGGCTTCTTCCCCCCTTCGCGCTCCGTCTCGCACCGACCCATCTGGGCTGGGGCACGCGGCGACAATTTACTCGTCGATCCAGGGACCCCCCGGGTTCGAAACGCCGACAGTTGGCGCGCCAGGTAGGGGCCTGCTGCGTGTTGACGAACAGCTTCCCGTCAAGCTCCAGATGGGCAGTCTCCAGCAACCTTTCCAGCCCGGGACGGTGCTCCGTTTCGGGAGTCTTAAGTTCATGTCCCTCGACGGCAGCTACGACATGATACTCCTTCCCCCGCCGCGCGACAGCGACAATGGCGGCCGACAACCCGCCCGCCGGCAGCAGAATCGACGACGTCTTCCCCGCGCGGTGGAAGAACAATATTCGAGCTTGCCCTGTCCCCTCCCCCGCCGACGGAGGAGGAGGCGGGGCAACCAAGGCCAAGCAGGAGGCGACACCTCGTCGGCTGTCGAGCGAGTCGACGGCGCCGGCGCCCCAATGGGGGGCACGTCGGGCATCGACCTCGCGTCTGAGATGAAGACGAGCGCCGTCTCCCCGCAACACGCCAACCCCAAGCAAACGGACGACGCCAGCACGCTCGCAAGGGACTTGCTGGGAGTCACCCTCGTACCTGAGACGACGGTGCTGTCTACCCCTGACGTGACTTCGTCACCGCCCGTCGACCAAGAGGTACCGACCGATTCACATCTCACGCCTTTTGGATCCAGCCTCAACCCACCAAGCGACTTCGCTTTGGTGGACGCTCTCATAGAGGCGAGTCCAAAACCTCTGGGGTATCGTATGCGGTCACCCTGGGACCGGCTGACGACCGTCTCGACCTACGGGCCCTCGGGGTCCGAGGAAGATGACGAGCCTGACTTCTGTTTGGATTTCTTCGGACTTGGTAACCCCAGTGCCATGCGGGACTTTATGACCGCGTGCGACTACTGCCTTTCCGACTGTTCCGACGGTAGCCGCAGCCTCGGCGATGAGGACTGCGGCCCAAGTCGTGAATGTTTCCACGTCGATCTAGGGGGTCCCGACGAAGGCAACCATCTTGGTATGCCGGAGAATGGTGACCTCCCTAGGCCTGTGCCTCGCGTTGACATCCTTCGGGAGCTAGCTGTGGTCCCCGTCCCGGCGGGGGGTCGTGACCCACAGCTCGAGCAAATCCGCGAGATGCAGACCAGGCTCGACGAGGGGGCAGGAACACTTGAGCCGATCCGCCGGGACATCGGGCAGGAATGGGCGGGCCAACCTCCGGTCGGAGAAGTGCGTCATCTACCCCAGGGTATCCAGCACCGCATCGCCGACGATGTCAGGGTAAGGCCGCCACCGACTTCTAGTGGAGTCGGCCAAAACCTGGCTGCAGCGGTAATACTTCTCCGCGTGATGCCGGAGCCATCAACCACCGAGGGGCGGCGTATCCAGGGAGAGCTCAAGAATCTCCTGGAGGATGCCGCGGTCCGACGGGCCGAAAGCTCCGCCTCCCGAAGGCAGGGGTACCCCTCGGAACATCGTGCCACGATTTCCCGATTCATGCAGGAAGCCTCGGTCCACACCAGGCGCACGCTCAACACAGCGCCTGCGGCCCCGGGTCGCCTCGGCAATGAGCACCATCACCGCAACCGTCGGGCCCATCTCGACGAGAGGGTGCACCGAGGCTACCACCCCAGGCGTGGGGGACGCTACGATAGCGGGGAGGATCGGAGTCCCTCGCCCGAACCACCCGGTCCGCAGGCTTTCAGCCACGCCATACGACGAGCGCCGTTCCCGACCCGGTTCCAAACCCCGACTACTATCACAAAGTACTCGGGGGAGACGAGACCGGAACTGTGGCTCGCGGACTACCGGCTGGCCTGCCAACTGGGTGAAACGGACGATGACAACCTCATCATCCGCAACCTCCCCCTGTTCCTTTCCGACACCGCTCGCGCCTGGCTGGAGCACCTGCCTCCGGGGCAGATCTCCAACTGGGACGACCTGGTCCAAGCCTTCGCCGGCAATTTCCAGGGCACGTACATGCGCCCTGGAAACTCCTGGGATCTCTAAAGCTGCCGCTAGCAGCCGGGAGAGTCTCTCCGGGACTACATCCGGCGATTCTCGAAGCAGCGCACCGAGCTGCCCAACATCACCGATTCGGATGTCATCGGCGCGTTCCTCGCCGGCACCACCTGCCGTGACCTGGTGAGCAAGCTGGGTCGTAAGACCCCCACCAAGGCGAGCGAGCTGATGGACATCGCCACCAAGTTCGCCTCTGGCCAGGAGGCGGTCGAGGCCATCTTCCGGAAGGACAAGCAGCCCCATGGCTGCCCACCGGAAGATGTCCCCGAGGCGTCAACTCAGCGCGGCGCCAAGAAGAAAGGCAAGAAGAAGTCGCAAGCGAAACGCGACGCCGCCGACGCGGACCTTGTCGCCGCCGCCGAGTACAAGAACCCTCGGAAACCTCCCGGAGGTGCCAACCTCTTTGACAAGATGCTCAAGGAGCCATGCCCCTATCATCAGGGGCCCGTCAAGCACACCCTTGAGGAGTGCGCCATGCTCCGGCGCCACTTTCACAAGGCTGGGCCACCCGCGGAGAGTTCCGAGGTCCGCGACTGCTTCATGATCTACGGTGGGCAAGTGGCGAACGCCTCGGCTCGGCGCCGCAAGCAAGAGCGTCGGGAGGTCTATTCGGTAAAGGTGGCGGCACCAGTCTACCTAGACTGGTCCGACAAGCCCATCACCTTCGACCAAGACGACCACCCCGACCGTGTGCCGAGCCCGGGGAAATACCCGCTCGTCGTCGACCCCGTCGTCGGCGACGTCAGGCTCACCAAGGTCCTCATGGACGGAGGCAGCAGCCTCAACATCATCTACGCCGAGACCCTCGGGCTCCTGCGGATCGATCTGACCTCAGTCCGAGCAGGCGCTGCGCCTTTCCACGGGATCATTCCCGGGAAGCGCGTCCAGCCCCTCGGACGACTCGATCTACCCGTCTGCTTTGGGACACCCTCCAACTTCCGAAGGGAGACCCTCACGTTCGAGGTGGTCGGGTTCCGAGGAACCTACCACGCAGTACTGGGGAGGCCCTGCTACGCCAAGTTCATGGTCGTCCCCAACTACACCTACCTCAAGCTCAAGATGCGGGGCCCCAACGGGGTCATCACCGTCGGCCCCACGTACCGACACGCGTATGAATGCGACGTGGAGTGCGTGGAGTACGCCGAGGCCCTCGCCGAATCCGAGGCCCTCATCGCCGACCTGGAGAGCCTCTCTAAGGAGGCGCCAGACGTGAAGCGCCACGCCGGCAACTTCGAGCCAGCGGAGACGGTTAAATCTGTCCCTCTCGACCCCAGCAACGACGCCTCCAAGCAGATCCGGATCGGCTCCGAGCTCGATCCCAAATAGGAAGCAGTGCTCGTCGACTTTCTCCGCGCAAACGCCGACGTTTTCGCGTGGAGTCCCTCGGACATGCCCGGCATACCGAGGGATGTCGCCGAGCACTCGCTGGATATCCGAGCTGGAGCCCGACCCGTGAAGCAACCTCTGCGCCGATTCGACGAAGAAAAGCGCAGAGCCATAGGCGAGGAGATCCACGAGCTAATGGCGGCAGGGTTCATCAAAGAGGTATTCCATCCCGAATGGCTTGCCAACCCTGTGCTTGTGAGAAAGAAAGGAGGGAAATGGCGGATGTGTGTAGACTACACTGGTCTGAACAAAGCATGTCCAAAGGTTCCCTACCCTTTGCCTCGCATTGATCAAACCGTGGATTCCACTGCTGGGTGCGAAACCCTGTCTTTCCTCGATGCCTACTCGGGGTATCACCAGATCAAGATGAAAGAGTCCGACCAGCTCGCGACTTCTTTCATCACACCCTTCGGCATGTACTGCTATGTTACCATGCCGTTTGGTTTGAGGAATGCGGGCGCAACGTACCAATGGTGCATGAACCACATGTTCGGCGAACACATTGGCCGAACAGTCGAGGCCTACGTCGATGACATCGTAGTCAAGACGAGGAAAGCCTCCGACCTCCTTTCCGACCTTGAAGCGACATTCCGATGTCTCAAGGCGAAAGGCATGAAGCTCAATCCCGTGAAGTGTGTCTTCGGGGTTCCCCGAGGCATGCTCTTGGGGTTCATCATCTCCGAGCGGGGCATCGAGGCCAACCCGGAGAAGATCGCGGCCATCACCAGCATGGGGCCCATCAAGGACTTGAAAGGCGTACAGAGAGTCACGGGGTGCCTTGCGGCTCTGAGCCGTTTCATCTCGCGCCTCGGCGAAAGAGGCCTGCCTCTGTACCGCCTCTTAAGGAAGGCCGAGTGCTTCACTTGGACCCCTGAGGCCGAGGAAGCCCTCGGGAACCTGAAGGCGCTCCTCACGAACACGCCCATCTTGGTGCCCCCAGCTGCCGGAGAAGCCCTCTTGATCTACGTCGCCGCGACCACTCAGGTGGTTAGCGCCGCGATTGTGGTTGAGAGACGAGAAGAGGGGCATGCATTGCCCGTCTAGAGGCCAGTCTACTTCATCAGTGAGGTACTGTCCGAGACCAAGATCCGCTACCCACAAATTCAGAAGCTGCTGTACGCGGTGATCCTAACACGGCGGAAGTTGCGACACTACTTCGAGTCTCATCCGGTAACTGTGGTGTCATCCTTCCCCCTGGGGGAGATCATCCAGTGCCGAGAGGCCTCGGGTAGAATTGCAAAGTGGGCGGTGGAAATCATGGGCGAGACGATCTCGTTCACCCCTCGGAAGGCCATCAAGTCCCAGGTCTTGGCGGACTTTGTGGCTGAATGGGTCGACACCCAGCTCCCAACAGCTCCGATTCAACCGGAACTCTGGACCATGTTCTTCGACGGGTCGCTGATGAAGACAGGAGCAGGCGCAAGCCTGCTCTTCATCTCGCCCCTCGGGAAGCACCTACGCTACGTGCTACGCCTCAACTTCCCGGCGTCCAACAATGTGGTTGAGTACGAGGCTCTGGTCAACGGGTTGCGCATCGCCATCGAGCTGGGGGTCCGACGCCTCGACGCTCGCGGTGACTCGCAGCTCGTCATCGAACAAGTCATGAAGAACGCCCACTGCCGTATCCCGAAGATGGAAGCCTACTGCGATGAGGTTCGGCGCCTGGAAGACAAGTTCTACGGGCTCGAGCTCAACCACGTCGCCCGGCGCTACAACAAGACTGCGGACGAGCTGGCTAAAATAGCCTCGGGGCGAACAACGGTTCCCCCGGACGTCTTCTCCCGAGACCTGCATCAACCCTCCGTCAAGACCGACGACACGCCCGAGCCCGTGAAGGCCTCGGCCCAGCCCGAGACACCCTCGGCTCAGTCCGAGGCACCCTCGGCTCAGTTCGAGGCACCCTCGGCTCAGTCCGAGGCACCCTTGACTCGGCCTGAGGTACCCTCGGCCCCCGAGGGTGAGGCACTGCGCATCGAGGAGGAGCGGAGCGGGTCACGCCTAATCGAAACTGGCAGACCCCGTACCTGCAATATCTCCACCGAGGAGAGCTACCCCTCGACCGAGCCGAAGCTCGGCGGTTGGCGCGGCGCGCCAAGTCATTCCTCTTGCCGGGAGACGGGAAGGAGCTCTACCACCGCAGCCCCTCGGGCATCCTCCAGCGATGCATTTCCATCGCCGAAGGCCAGGAGCTCCTACAAGAGATACACTCGGGGGCTTGCGGCCATCACGCAGCACCTCGAGCCCTTGTTGGAAACGCCTTCCGACAAGGTTTCTACTGGCCGACGGCGGTGGCCGACGCCACTAGAATTGTCCGCACCTACGAAGGGTGTCAGTTCTATGCAAGGCAGACCCACCTGCCCGCTCAGGCCCTGCAGACCATACCCATCACCTGCCCGTTTGCTGTGTGGGGTCTGGACCTAGTCGGCCCCTTCCAGAAGGCACCCGGGGGCTACACGCACCTGTTGGTCACCATCGACAAATTCTCCAAGTGGATCGAGGTTCGACCCCTAAACAGCATCAGGTCCGAACAGGCGGTGGCGTTTTTCACCAACATCATCCATCGCTTTGGGGTCCCGAACTCCATCATCACCGACAACGGCACCCAGTTCACCGGCAGAAAGTTCCTGGACTTCAGCGAGGATCACCACATCCGGGTGGACTGGGCCGTCGTGGCCCACCCCATGACGAATGGGCAGGTAGAACGTGCCAACGACATGATTCTGCAAGGACTCAAGCCTCGGATCTACAACGACCTCAACAAGTTCGGCAAGCGATGGATGAAGGAACTCCCCTTGGTGGTCTGGAGTCTGAGGACGACGCCGAGCCGGGCCACGGGCTTCACACCGTTCTTTCTGGTCTATGGGGCCGAGGCCATCTTGCCCACAGACTTAGAATACGGTTCCCCGAGGATGAGGGCCTACGCCGACCAAAGCAATCAAGCTAATCGAGAAGACTCACTCGACCAGCTGGAAGAGGCTCGGGACATGGCCTTACTACACTCGGCGCGGTACCAGCAGTCCCTGCGACGCTACCACGCCCGAGGGGTTCGGTCCCGAGACCTCCAGGTGGGCGACCTGGTGCTTCAGCTGCGACAAGACGCCCGAGGGCGGCACAAGCTCACGCCTCCCTGGGAAGGGCCTTTCGTCATCGCCAAAGTTCTGAAGCCCGGGACGTACAAGCTGGCCAACAGTCAAGGCAAAGTCTACAGCAACGCTTGGAACATCCGACAGCTACGTCTCTTATACCCCTAAGATGCTTTCGAGTTGTTCGTATACCTCGTTCACACACAAAGTTTAGTCATCAAGGAAGGTCAGCCTTGCCTCGGCAAAGCCCGACCCTCTCTCGGGGGCTAAAAGGGGGAAACCCCCTCTGCGTCAAAATTTTCCTCGGAAAAAGATCTTTTCTGTCAGAATGTCTTTCGTGCTTTTTGACTACTTTGAAAGTGGATCCTGAAAACGACGGAGTACACGTAAGCAGCCAAGGCTGACCGAGTCGAGGGACTCCTACGCCTCCGGGATACGGATACCTCACTCATCACCTTCTGCGATAAGTAACTCACGCTCGGATAAGTGATTCCGCGGACCGAACAAGTCTTCACGCTCGAAAACTCCTCTGCCGAAACGATTTTTCGGGCCTTCTCGACTGCGTCGGTGACAGAACCCTATGGACGAGCAAGAGTGCACGTAAGCGGTAAGGCCGACCGAGCCGAGGGATTCCTACGCCTCCGGGATACGGATACCTCACTCATCACCTTCCGTGAAAAGTAACTCTCGCTCGGACGAACAATTCTGTTACCGACAAATAAGTTCAGATACTCGAAACAAGAGGAAAAGAAACACAGCTTTACAACATGACGATGGTGTGTTTGGGCCTCGGCGGCCGCAGAAAACATACACACACTACAAGATAATCCGATCCTGCAGGCTCGGATCTTGACAGTTGAAGGGAGCAGCAGCACCCTCGGCATCAACTACACCTTCGGCGAGGTCCGACCTAGCCTCGGACGGCGACGCGGTCGGAGGATCTCCACTCCGAAGGATGACCTCAGCACCACGCCCGGGCCATCGCTGCCAGGGTCTTCTCTAGGAATCCGGCTCGAGCAGACGTCTTAGGCCGGTCACCCCGAAGCCTCAGCCAGCTGTCCCCCAAGGACATCGGCTCGGCTTGCGGCCTCGACAACTCAACTCCGGTGTCGGTCCCACCAGTGGACGACCCGGCCAGGCTCTGGTCGACCGAGTCTTCTTTTCGAGCCAACTCTGCCTCTGTCCGTGCCGACACCGCTACCTCCGGCTTCGGCTCATCGAAGAGCGGCCGAGGGTTCATTTAAGTAAGCAAGAGAAGCCTCGGACAGCAAGGCCGACCGAGCCGAGGGACTCCTATGCCTCCGGGATATGGATACCTCACTCGTCACCTTTGCACGAGGCAACTCACGCTTGGTGAAGCGGTTCAGATAGCCGACAGGCGAGTCTTAGTGCTCGAAATGAGGAAAAAACATGGCTCCGCGCCAAAAATACATACATGTTCAGGCCCCGACAGCCGCAATGAACAAAACACTGGCATTCAAGGTGCCATTACAAACGGAACTCCGGTTCCACCTCCGCAGGTACGAACAACCCCACACGATTGGGGGGCCTGCGGAGCAACAGAAGGCCGACGGATGGCTCGCCGTCGCCCGCTCCAGCAGCAGCGACGATGACGACTTCTGCTCCGGGGGGCCGAACAGCAGCAGCGATGACCTCAGGGCGGATGCTGCTGCCATAAGGCCCTCGCCCATGCCCTCACTCGAGAGGCAAGGACGGGCAGAAGGTCGTAGAGTTGGAGGTCAGTCCGTGGGCGGCACCGGCTATCTCATCGGCGGAGAAACCTCTTCCGGCTGCCGTGGCGGAAGGCGGCGCCGGAAGCGGCTCCGAAGCCACTCGGGTCAGAGAGCCAGGCACACGGCAGCTGCCAGCGCCACGAACGGCGAACGCCCTTCCCCCCGATCACTGAGGGAAGGAGCGGGCCGCCGCCCGCGCAGGGACCGACCCCAACTCGGCGCACTCCCCTCCCCAGCACTGATGATGAACAATCTTGAAGCTGAGGGAGGGGAAGAGGCCGCAGCCTGGCTTGCTTCTCCCCACCTAGGGGCTGGTGGTCACCGTCTTGGGTGACCACCGGCGAGGGGATGCAGCCGGGCTGCCTGATGAAAATCCTTGAAGCCGAACGATGGCTGAAAGGTACCAACTTCCGCGAAGTTGCGTTCCTCCAACGACAAGGCGGAAGGATTGCGGGAGTTCCCCATCCGGGGGCTCGGAAGGTGGAAAGACGCGATGCATAAGGGAGCGCGAGGACATGGTCGCCTTTCAAGGGGGTCACCCTCCTTTTAAAGGCGACTCTCCCCACCTGCGTCCCCAGCCATCGCGGGCTGAGTCTTCTCCAACACGCTCCAAGGTCCTCCCCCTATGGCACGGGGGCTGGGTCCCACGCGTCATGCAAGCTGGCCCAGGGCGGAAGAAGCCAAACCGCCGCGCGCGGTGCATGCAACTGCCCAGCGGTTACAAGCATTCCTCCACTTTCGCCCAAACCAGCGGGTGAAAGGGCGGACAGCCATGCAGGCGGCATGCAACCGCGCCAAGTGGACGCACCCCTCCGACTTCCAACGCACCCAGCATGGAGGCCTAGGCCCACACGTCTTGCAACCGGCGCGCCGGTTGCTACGTGCGAGCAACTACACCGCCACTCGCGCCACTACCGCGCCTCCTCGACTGCGGAACCAGTACCGCGACTCGAGGCGACCCTGCGTATGACCCAATAGTGCCAGCCAGGCGCGACGGTCAATACGGCCAAAAATTGCCGGCAGTAATGGCGGTGGCAGGCGGGCGGAAGCAGCGGTCACGTCGTCAGCCAAGCTTACGTCCCATCCAGGGGCAGCAAGGAAACCCTCTCCCACGGCGTGAAGACGACGCGCCCGTGTTCCGTTCCTCGAACGGCTCGCGCACGCGCAACGGCTGCCCCGCGAACCACTCGCCCCGTCGCATTAACTCCGCGGCGGGACAGGCGGCACCTTTGGCAGGAGAAGCGAGCGACGCTTCACCTTCATCATAATGACCGCGTCAAAAAGGTGCACCACCTCATCTCGATTTCGTATTCTTTCCTTTTTCCTCTTTCTCTCTCTTACAACAGGGACCGGGAAAGGGGGATACCCCGAAAGGGATCCTTCTCCGCGAAGGAAACAGGCTCTGAGCCTCCCTACTGATCAGAGGTTCAAAGGCTGGCCCCTCGGAGGGGTTCAACAGCCGCCTCAGAGCGCTTGGCCTCCGGGCCCACTACTGGTCAGAGGTTCGAAGGCTGGCCCCTCGGAAGGGTTCAACGGCCGCGTCAGGCCACTCGGGCTCCGCGCCCACTACTGATCTGGGGTTCATAGGCTGGCCCTCGAAGGGTTCACAGCCGCCTCAGACACAGAGCGAGGGAGGACCCTGGGTACGTTCGATACATAACCAAGGCTCGGGCTGCGCTCCCGAGGTACCCTAGGACATTTCCGAGACCAGCGGGAACGATCTTGTAATGGAATCCCATCAGAGGGAGGCATCGAGCCCTCGGACCCCGTCAAAAGGGGACCGGGTCCGGCAGATCACCCGCAGGTACATTTGGAGCGCGCCTCCGGGCCTCTAGCCGACCCCTAACAAATGGGGCACGGGCATCCACTCGGATTACCCGTCAGCAGCTCACTGGAGACACCATGTTCGGCGCCCTCCAAGGGCAACATGGCGCTTTCCCCCCTCCTCCTTGCGGAAAGGCGACGCAGGGGCGTATGTAAAAAAGTCGAGTCTGTCCTTGACCGTCCTCTCGCCCTGTGCAGAGGCATGGGGCTGCTCTCACAAACCCGGCTCCGGCCAAACCGTTGGCAGCGTCAACATACCAGCCCGAGAACTTGGGACCCGACCGTGCACCCAGGCTACGGCCAGCTCGCATGAGGGAACAACCAGACCAGCCGAAGTGTTGCGAAACGCACTAAGACCTCGAAGGAGTCAAACCACTCCTCCGAGGCCTCGGGGGCTACACCCGGCGGGTGCGCTCGCGCGCACCCACCAGAACAAAACGCAACCAAGAAAGGCTGGTCCCCTTGCAAAAAAGTGCGACAAAAGCCTCCAAGCGAGTATTAACACTCCCTTCGAGGCTCAGGGGCTACTGTCGGGAACCATAATTAGGGGTACCCTCAAGGCTCCTAAATCTCAGCTGGTAACCCCCATCAGCACAAAGCTGCAAAGGCCTGATGGGTGTGACTAAGTCAAGGATCGGTCCATTTGAGGGACGCGATCACGCCTCGCCCGAGCCCAGCCTCGGGCAAGGGCAGCCGACCCCGGAGGATCTATGTCTCGCCCGAGGACCCCCTCCAGCAACAGACACACCTTCGGCTCGCCCGAGGACCAGTCTTCACCAAGAAGCAACCTTGGCCAAATCGCCACGCCAACCGACCAAATCGCAGGGGCATTTAATGCAAAGGTGGCCTGACACCTTTATCCTGACGCACGCCCTCTAGTTGACAGAGCCGAAGTGACCGTAGTCACTTCGCCGCTCCGCTGACCGGCCTGACAAGAGGATAGCGTCGCCTGCGCTGCTCTGACTGCTGTGCCACTCGACAGAGTGAGGCTGACAGCAGCCAAGTCCGGCCTCAGGCGCCATAGGAAACTCTGCTCCGCCCGACCCCAGGGCTCGGACTCGGGCTCAGCCCCAGAAGACGACGAACTCCGCTCCGCCCGACCCCAGGGCTCGGACTCGGGCTCAGCCCCGGAAGACGACGAACTCCGCTCCGCCCGACCCCAGGGCTCGGACTCGGGCTCAGCCCCGGAAGACGACGAACTCCGCTCCGCCCGACCCCAGGGCTCGGACTCGGGCTCAGCCCTGAAGGACGACGAACTCCGCTTCGCCCGACCCCAGGGCTCGGACTCAGCCATGGCCTCAGCCGACAGTCTCCGCCTCGCCCGACCCAGGGGCTCGGACTCGACCTCAGCCTTGGAAGACAGACTCGACCTCGACCTCGGAGGAGCCTCCACCTCGCCCAACCTAGGGCTCGGACCGACCACGTCAACAGGAGGCGCCATCATTACCCTGCCCCAAGCTGACTCAGGCTACGGGGAACAAGACCGGCGTCCCATGTGGCTCGCTCCTCTATATGAGTAATGATGGCGCCCCGCACGCTCTATGACGACGGCGGCTCTCAGCCCCCTTACGAAAGCAAGAGGACGTCAGCAAGGACTCGACAGCCCCTACAGCTGTCCTTCCGCCAGGCTCCGGCGCTCCTCCGACGGCCACGACATCACACGAACCGGGTGCCAAAACCTCTCCGGCTGCCACGATGGCATGTACTTAGGGCACTAGCTCTCCTCCGCTAGACACGTTAGCACACTGCTACACCCCCCATTGTACACCCGGATCCTTTCCTTACGCCTATAAAAGGAAGGTCCAGGGCCCTCTTAGAGAGGGTTGGCCGCGCGGAGAAGGACGGGACGGGGCTCGCGCAGGGCCGCTCGCTCCCTCCCGCGTGGACGCTTGTAACCCCCTACTGCAAGCGCACCCGACCTGGGCGCGGGACAAACACGAAGGCCACGGGATTTCACCTCTCACGCCTGTCTCCCTCCGGCTTCTTCCCCCCTTCGCGATCCGTCTCGCGCCGACCCATCTGGGCTGGGGCACGCGGCGACAATTTACTCGTTGGTCCAGGGACCCCCCGGGTTCGAAACGCCGACAGACGTAGAACCATCCGACGCGTCGCCCGCGCCGCCTGCCCCCATAGGGTCAACCTCCTCATCCTACACATGAGCCTCCTACTCACCCTTCTCACCCTGCACATGAGAATCCTGCTGAGGAGCCTCCTGCTCACCCTCCTCACCCTACACTTTGTCTAGACAGTCGAGAAGCTGCTGCTGCCTCTGTCGGCTCTGTGAGGTGCCCTGAAAAAGCCCACTGCCCGAGCTGTTCTCGCTGGCCACACTACCCCCACTCCTCCTCGATCTCCTATGCTTGAACATGTTCAACTGTAGATAAATTAATGTCAAACCACAGTATATGAAACAAATAATTTGAAAATTAATAATGTGAAAATTGCAATACATAGCTTAATTGATTAACTAAAAGAAACATACTAATCAAAAGTCATCCGCATCCGATGATGCTTCTTCGACTCGTTGTTTATTCATATGCTCTTGATTTCGTTGGATCCTTACTGATCTTTTAACGACGATAGGTCATTTGCGCTTTGAGCTAGGTTCTTCAATTAAGTCGCTTGAATTGGTACAGAGATTTTCAAGGCCTTCTCCATTGGTCACATGGAATCGGTGAGCTATGTCTTGATTCGACGCCGCTTCTGGTTGAAAAATAGCATCATCGTTGTCCCTGCTCGTACTCACGTAGTCAGCACTCTTTGGAGCGAAGACTTGTGGGTTGACTTTGATTGCAACCCACCAAGCCCTAAGGCTTGGGTGAGGATATGGCAGGTAGTACACATGTTTTTCCTGATTTGCAAGGACAACATCGCTCATACTGCTCGGAATCCTAGAGCTATGCTTCACCTCGACATTACCATACTTGTCGACACGAGTCCCACTATGAGCATCAAACCAGTCGCACTCGAAAAACATGACTTTAAGTTCCTTGGGGCCATCGAAAATCAACTCTACAATGTTTTGAAGAACACCGTAATAGTCCACTACTTTGTCATCGTCAACATATGAACTTGCCAACACACCACTATTGGTGGTGGCTGCCAATGGTCGACTCTTCTCCAATTTCGCGGTTCGGAAGCGATATCCATTTACATCATAGCGAGCATAGTTCCAGACGGACACAGAGGTATGTGCCATTTGCTGCAAGTCCGGGTGCATAGAGTTTTTGGAAACCTATACAAGGAACTAGTATATGCATTATATCTTCCAAGTCCAAAATTCAAATATTAAGTATGGACAATGAGAAAACGACAATTACTAACATAATTACGAAACTACTGCATGAAGTTTGGGCCACCTTTCAACCCATCACGTCGAAGATTTTCTAATTGGATGGCCGTAGGTTTACTAGTAGATTTCCAACATTCTTCATCAAACATGCTGGACATATTAGAAACATGGAGATTACACACTATAGAAATTATGAGATGAGAAAATGGACGTAACTATGAGGAAAACTTACTCGAACGCCTCCTGTGTGCTGTCAATATTGCTATACATATATAGCATTAGCGTGTTCAAATCTGATGCTTCAATGTGACGTACACTCCCTTTTCCAACTACTTTACCCGGATTCGCAAAAATTTGAAGGGTGCTTTGGGGTGATTCATTTTCGACATCAAGTCGCACTGAAGGTGCGAACACATTGTTGGCTCGAGCGAAATACCTGGTTGAGAATTGAGATATCTCCTTAAGGGCAAAAGCCTCCACAATACACCCTTCGACTCTAGCCTTGTGGCGAACAGACGCCCTGAGCTTTTTCAATGCCCTTTCTATAGGATACATCCACCTGAATTGCACTGGTCCGCCTACCAAAGCTTCCCAAGCCAAATGCACAATTAGATGTTGCATCACATTGAAGAATCCTGGCGGGAAATCCTTTTCAAATTTACAAATAAGAATTAGAATTTCTTTCTCAAATTTGTGCATCAACCTCTTCGATACCGCCTTTGCGCATACTTCTCTATAGAAGTAACTCAGCTATGCAAATATGCTCCAAAGCTCATCCTTAAAATAGCCTCGAAACATCACGGGCATCAGCCTCTCCATAATAATATGGTAGTCATGGCTTTTCAAACCGATCAATTTACCAGTCTTCAGATTGACTGCCCGTTTTAGATTTGCCGCATATTGATCTAGAAATTTCAGATTCTTCAACCACTTAAATATTTCTTTCCTTTCATCCGGCTTGAGGCAGTAATCAGCTCGCGGCCTACTCTCATGCCCTTTATCGCTTACTTTCAACTCGAGAATCGGCCTCTTACAAATTTCAGCCATGTCTTTTCTTGCCTTCATATTATCTTTTGTTTTATCAGTCACATCGAAACATGTGCTTATGATGCTTTCAACAACGTTACGCTCTTGGTGCATCAAGTCTATGTTGTGCGGCATGATCAAGGCTTTTGCATACGGAAGCTCCCATATTGATGAAATATGGGTCCAATTGTGTCCTTCCCGTAGCCTTGGAACCTATCATTTTCTCCTTGCTTCAGACAAGCATGCCATGCCATTATCTGCGGTGCAGTTTGCCTCTTTGGTGGCCCATTTCTGATTTTGGCTCCACTTCTGAATGCAGTAAGCGAACTCCTGAAATCATGCTTGAATGGAGTCCAACGTCGATGAGCATCAAAGAATGACACTTTCCCACCATGCTTCAATCTGAATGCATCCGTATCATTCATACATATGGGACAGCACAACCGACCATGAACACACCATCCAGACCAATCTCCATACGCCAACAGATCATGCACTGACCACAAATAAGCAGCGTGCATGGTAAACTCCTTTTCAGTATGGCTGTCATAAGCCTTCACACCTCTCCACAATTGTTTCAGCTCTTCAATTAAAGGGCGAACAAACATATTCAACTTTGGCCTTGGATGCTCGGGGCCTGGGATGACTAGTGCAAGGAACATGAACTCTTCTTTATTGACCAACTTAGGAGGAAGATTATATGGCACAATGAAGACATGCCAACACGAGTAAGGGCTTGCACTGCTATTGAAAGGTATGAATCCGTCCGTCGATAGACCAAGCCGTACACTCCTAGGGTCGTTGGCAAAATCGGGATCAAACTCGTCAAATGCCTTCCACGCATCACCGTCCGACGGATGGACCATTATGTCTAGATCAGTGACGAGACGTACACCATTCTTTGGCCACGTCATATGCAGAGCTATTTCCTTGTTGAGGAACAACCTTGAAAGCCGAGGAATGATGGGCAACCGATGAAGTTGCTTAGCTACGACCTTCGTAACTACCAATTCACCCTCATCATTTGACACCTCGACATATCTAGAAGCTTCACAATGCTTACAACGGTCCAGCTTGTCATCCTCCTCAAAAATAGCATGCAACTGTTGGGACACACGTCGATCTTCTCATATGTCATCCCAAGACCAGCCAACATCTTCTTTGCGAAGTACATATTCTTTGGCAACTTATGATTCTCCGGGAGAACCTCGCCCATCAGTTGGACGATGTCGTTGTAAGCACTGTTTGAAATGTTGTGCTTCGACTTTATCGCCATTAGTCTTGTGAGTGTCCCAAGAACTGACATCTGAGTGCGTTCGTGCAGTCTCTCTTCTCCCATGGCGAGTAGCCGGAAGAATTCCTGAGCATCGCGTGGAAGCTGCCCCAGCTCCTCAGCGTTCATTTCAACCTCCCTACCAAGATCATGCAACATGTCGTCCATCCTATCATGATCGTCATCAAGTTCCACCTCCGCGTCAACGTGTCCAATAGACTCTCCATGCCGGTACCATACAAGGTAGATCGGCATAAACCCACTTTTGCAAAGGTGTTTCTCCATTTCTTCCTTTTTCTGAGGCCACTTGTTCTCGCAGCGATTGCAAGGACACTTCACTAGACGACCAGTTGCATCTTTGAAAGCATGCTCAAGAAAAGCCTTTGTTACAACCATCCATTCATTTGAATGTGCCCCATCCTTTCTCCACCCGTCATACATCACCCTCCGATCACCGTCCATTTCAAAGGCTAAACGAAAGACAAAGAACATCAACGATCATCCGTAGCTTAGGTGAACTCCCTATTAGGTAAAGGCCCTAAACCCACCCAAGAGTGTAGGCCGATGCTTGTGATTTGTGACGTGTAGCCTACGATTGCCGCGAAATTTCGGCAGCATAACCCCGTTGCTCTCCAAGCACACGCCTGAACATGGTGTGTTGGAGAACAACTAGGTTACACAACCGAAATTCAACGTCAATCGTAAGGCACATGTCACAAATCACAAGCATCGACCTACACTCTCAGGCTGTCCAAAATACATGGACAATTCCGGAACGGCGAACCTCACAAGCCAATGTGACGTTCGCCGTTCCCGAATGGGTGACACATACGGTTCGCTACGGTTAACGATTAAAACTAAACTCTAAACATTAAAAAATAACTTGAAGACAAATATGAATTTGAATTAAAGCAATCAACAGCTAAACTTGACAAGTTTACTCAAATCTTAATCACAAGGCGACCATACCGGAGCGGACGTGGGAGGACATCGACGGCGCGTGTCCGGAGCCTGGGCGGGTTCGAATTCGACGGACGCGGGAGGTTGGAATCGGCATCTCGGACGGCGGGCGTGAGGGCGGCGGTGAGGGGCGGCAGACGGCGAGGAGTGGGCGTGTGGTGAGGAGTGGGTAGCGGTGAGGAGCGGGCGCGGCGAGGGGCGGCGGACGGCGGGCATGCCTAAGGCGAGGGGCGGTGGACGGCGGGCGTGCGGCGGTGAGGAGCAGGCGCGGACGTGCGACCAGCGGCGATGAAGAGCGGGCGCGGCGAGGGGCGGCGGACGGCGGGCATGCCCACGGCGAGGGACGGTGGATGGCGGGCGTGCAGCGGTGAGGAGCGGGCGTGCGGCGAGCGGCGGTGAAGAGCGGGCGCGGCGAGGGGCGGCGGATGGCGGGCGTGCCCGCGGCAAGGGGCGGCGGACGGCGGGCATGCCCGCGGCGAGCCGGTGAGGAGCGGGCACGGCGAGGGGCGGCGGACGGCGGGCTGCGGCGAGCGGCGGTGAGGAGCGGGCGAGCGTCCTCGGTGAGTTTGGGCAAAACGGATTCGAATCGAGCGTCCGCGGGATTAGGGTCGCTGTATTTTCGTCGGCCTGACTTAGGCCGACAAAAATAGAGGTTATTTTCGTGGGCCGGCCGACGTAACTATAGCGGCCCACGAAAATAACTGCTAATTTCGTCGGCCTCAGTGGCCGACGAAAATAACTGCCGTATTTTCGTCGGTCGGCCGACGAACAAATTAGTGGCCCACGAAAATAAGTGCCGTATTTTCATCGACCGACCGACGAAAATATTCTGGCCCACGAAAATTTATGCGTTTCCTGTAGTGTCCAGCTTTCTCTCGAGCAGAACAGGTACTCCTTTGCAATCACACCCACGCTCGTTGGACAGTCACACCGGTCACCGTTTGCCACATGCAGTGCTGGTATGAACGTTGTAAGAGCGGGGTAAGACGCTTCATAATTTGTATTCCACCACCTCCACCACCACCACCCTGAGAGATAGTTGTAGGGTTCACATTGTTTGTTGCCTTTTTGTCTCTGTTTTGTGCTAACAATGACAGGACCAAAGAATCAAATGGACAAGGACAAGGGGCCTAAGCTTAATGACGATGATTGTGTCTCTCAGATGGAATTGAAGGAGATGATGCACGCGATGGCTGAAGCTTTTAAAAAATACCAGGACTCTGCGGCGACATCCTATGAGCAGCTTGATCGACGAGTTGATGAACTTGTTACACGCATGGACGTACTAGAGGCTCGTCCCCCACCACCAACTTCAGCCCCAGCTCACTCTCCTGTGGACGACGACGATGACGACGATGTGTATGCACCGCTGCGACATCGCCTCGCACGTAATCGACAAGGTATGTGAGGTAATGGTAGACATCGTCATCATAATCCTGAACCAAACTATGATCCATTTGCTAAGATTAAGTTCTCTATTCCACTGTTCATGGGTTCTTATGATGCTGAAGCTTACTTAGACTGGGAGATGACGGTAGAACAAAAATTTAATTCCCATCTTGTTCCTGAGCAGCATAGGGTTAGACAAGCCACTAGTGAATTTAGAGATTTTCCTATCATTTGGTGGAATGAACTTGTTAACACACGTGTTGCACCACAAACATGGAATGCGTTAAAAGAGGAGATGCGAGCTCGCTTTGTTCCCCCTTCTTATAGACGTGATCTTCAAAAAATTTGCAACGCTTAGATCAGGGAGACATGTCGGTACAGGAATACTACCAAGAGCTTCAGAAAGGTATGCTACGATGTGGGGTAGTTGAGTATCCGGAGGTTCAAATGGTTAGGTTTTATGGGGGATTGAGGCGGGAGATTCAGGATATTGTTGATTATAAAGAATATCATTCTATACAGTGCTTGTTCCATCTTTCTATGTTGGCAGAAAAAGAATTGTAGGGTCGTCAACAGCGAAGGAGCAGCACTTTCGCGCCACACCAGCCACCGGCGCCAGCCAAGGCGTCATCCTCTTCGGGCATATGGACGTCCACATCTTCATCCACCAGCGGCACACACAGCACCACACCTTCGGCATCACAGGGACACGACAACAGTAAGTCCTTGGTGCGTTCGGGTGTTGCAGCAAAACTAGCTACGACCACCTCTTCCACAGGTCGCTCCTCCGACATCAAGTGCCATCGCTGCCAGGGACTTGGCCATATTCAGCGAGATTGCCCCAGCAAATGGGCATACATTGCTACTGGTGATGGTGGGTATGTTAGTGCTTCTGATGTTGAAGATGAAGATACTGTTGGAGCTAACATTGTAGAGAGTTATGATGGTGATGAAGAGGTTCTTGGTACAACAGCGACCGAGACCTATAAGGCCTTGATTGTGCAACGAGCTTTGAGTGCCACGGCTAGTGGCGACGACAACAGACAGCGCCACAACCTCTTCAACATGTTCCTCATCGTCAAGGACTGCCGTGTACATACCATCATTGACGGTGGTAGCTGCAACAACTTGGTGAATGTTGAGTTGGTCAAGAAGCTTGGCTTGACCACACGAGAGCATCCCCACCCTTATCACATTCAACGGTTTAACAACAGCGGTAAGTTCAAGGTAACAAAAACAGTAAGGGTGCATTTTTCTATTGGCTCTTACCATGACTTTGCTGATTTCGATGTGGTGAGTATGAATGCTTGCTCTCTTTTATTGGGACGTCCTTGGGAGTTTGATACTGATGCTATTCACCATGGTAGATCTAATAAATATACTTTCATGCATAAGGGAAAGAAAATTGTGTTGCTTCCTATGACTCCCACTGAAATGGTCCACTTAGAACATGAGAAAAAGATTAATGCTAAGCAAAAAGGTGTTTTGAACTCTAAAAATCAGCAACCTATTAAGTTAAAAACTCCTACTTTGCTAGCCACTAAATCTGATCTTGATGAGTTACATGCCTCTGTTGGACTTTGCTATGCCTTAGTGTGCAAAAATGTTTTCTATTCCATTGATGATACATCTATTGCTTTGCCACCGGCTATTGCTAACCTTTTGCAAGAGTATATGGATGTGTTTCCCTCTGAGATACCCCCTGGATTACCACCTGAGTTGCCTCTAGATTTTCGGGTTAGTTCCACCTTTAACATTTCAGATTTGAAGCCATATATGGGTGACGAAGATGAGATCGAGTCGAGGACGACTCCAATTCAAGAGGAGGAGGATGATGAGGACATCACTTCTATACATACAATGAATGGACCAATAACACGATCTCGTGCACGATAGCTAAATCTCCAGGTACGTTCTACCCTAGTCAATTGTGTTTCAGAGCTTACGCTTGGGGCCATGGATGTTTTGATGATTAGGTACCTTGGAGAGGACCAGCAAGGACTTGGGAAAAGCCAAGGTGTTGAGGAGGAGCAGCAAGGGCGTCCACAACAGGAAGGAGATCAAGTCCGAGTCGGCTGCGACTCCATCTCGGGTTTCAAGACCAGTCTGCATTAAAATGGACGCCCAAGATGCATCCGGACTCCGATTGCGACGGACTGGATATTGTTGGAAAGATAACGTGATTATCTAACCAACCCAACTGGTTCCACCATAAAATTCGTCCGGAGTCAACGGGAATCATCGAAACAAGTCAGCGTTCAGATTCTGTTTTGGTGCTGCGACACCGTCTGTTGGGCCGTTGGGTCGTGTATCGCGTCGGAGCCCATTAGGGGCGAGTCCAGGGGTCACGCACGCCCTAATACTCTATTTATTCAGCTGCCGCCACCACATTTATGTTTGGGTTTTGCTTAGATCAATTTTGTCGTCGAACAGTGTCGTCGTCATCGGCTTGTGAGACCCCATCCCGTAATCAATACAATTTTGGTTGCGTTTCTTTCCTGTTCTTGCTTGTGTTCTTGATTGCGCTTGCAGGGATAAGCTTTCGTGGCGAGGTCATTCGTGTGTCATGGGTGATAACCAACGGAGTCGTGGTGTAGTGATTGCGAGGAACCGTTTGCTCAGAGCCTTGGATCATTAACGTCGAGATCTCCACTCAATCAAGTTATCGTATCTCACGGAAGATCGGGCCGCGTCTACTATAAGAGGACAAGAGGCGGACTGTTGAAACAGTGAAATGCGCGAGCAATCGCAACTAAGTGAAAATGTGCTAACGAGGCCAAGCGGCTTGCATTTTCCGCAACGCGATGCACTAACTGCTAGGAGCATGAAGAATGCATAAATCTTACTCAAAAACCGCGTTTGCATCCGGTTGCGCAAACTGCTGGAGACAGCCTTACAAGTACATCTATAAGGGCGTGATAGGACATCCATGTCTTTAAATGGTGTCAATGACAACCATGTGATTAATGAAATTAAAATTTTAGAAAGCCTAGATGGGTAGGTTCATGAAGGCTTTAGGAAAAAATATAAGTTTAAAACATATTTATATAATTAACTTATTTAAATAAAGTATATCTATATGATATATAGAAAACATAAGGGGTGTTTGGTTACGTGGGCTAATTTTTAGTCCCTGCAATTTAGTCTCTTTTAGTCTCTAATTTACCAAATATAAGGACTAAAGAAGGGACTAAACCAATTTAGTCCCTAGTCCTTTAAGGAGTGGCTAAATGAGACTAAACCTGATTTTTTTCTTAGCTGCCCTTATCCCTAACCTTTCGCCGCCGCCAGCTCTCTTTCCTCCCCAAGCTTCCGCCGCCTCGCGTTCCAGCATTCCAGCGCTCCAGCGTCCAACGGCTTGTGTTTGCCAGCATTCCAGCGCCGCAAGCGTTCCGCGTCCAACGGTTGTTCTACCATTACTTTTCTCTCCAACCTTCCTCGCGTTCCAGCTAATGTTGTAACAATGTATTCCAAAGGTATTTGAGTCTTTAGACAGTGTATTTAATGATATTAGAATCTGTTTAGTCTCTAGAACCAAATAGATAGGAACTACGGAGTAAAGTTTAGTCTAGGACTAATTGAAACCAAACATGGCCATAGTAATGCATTAACTAGCCCGTAAAGCTAGCAGCAGTCCGAACCTTGTACTAATCTTCCTGTGTGCACCAACGCGTCTCAAGCACCGGTTTAAATAATTAACGAACCCCACTCTTTCCGGTACTAATCTTCCTGTTGATGGTTGACCCTTGCACCAATGCGTCTCCAGCACCGGCAAAGCTGTCCCCATGGTGTCCTGGACTGGGAACTGCTGCTGGCTAACTTTGTCCATACAACCTCATCCATCTGAAACTTCTCAAGTCTCAACCCACCCACCCCAGAAAATGACAAAACAGTGACTTGCTTGCGTTCGCTGTGCTTGTTTACTTACTCGTGCCATGCCATGATGACGCCGACAAATGGAGGTAGCTCGGGCGCTGACTGATGCGATGGCCTGTCTCCATTAGCCCGGCCTTATCTGAAGCCTGAAAAGGAGGAGTCAGGGCACTTACCATTATCCGGAAGCCTGTGGTTGATGCAGAGGCTTTATCATCTCATCTCTCGGAGGCCATATGATCCACTAACCACATATATTCTGCGTGAAGCTATCCCATGGCTCCACTGCATCGATCCACCGCCCTACCTGCACAGCGCAGCAGCCTGTGACACGAACGTAGCAGAGGAAGAAGATGCTGTCCGTGTTTAGCTGGCCACCATCACCAGTTCACCATGCATGCTTAGGTTCTACTTCTACCTGCAGCACTAGCTCATTAAGCGAGCACTATCTGTGGACGCTGGTGAATCAGGCATCCCATTCATGGAGATGCGGTGATCCTCATGCTGATCGACAATCTTGGAGTGCCCGTGGAAATGTGGTAATCCTCATTGCGCCACGCCGTGTGCCCAGTACGCCTGCAAACGCATACATATACTAGTAGATTCAGGAAGATGGTTGACGTGGATTTTCTAGAGGGCGGCCCTGCCCCATGCTGCCTTCTACATGCATAGACTACGCATGATCTGTTCTCTTCAGTTCGGACATTTTTGGATAGAGTACATTTAATGCCTGCCGTAAGACTTATCACAAAATTACACCCGGTTTGCGCGATTTATCTATCCCGGTATAATCGTTGCCTAACAAGTAACAACACAAGAATATATAAAGAACCCAAAAGAATATTTAGGAGGAAGCGGAGCATACAGCGCCGGCCGTGTTAAACTAGGATACGGTTCAGGCCACAGTATGCATAATAGTCTATATTCTTTTACTATGAACATAGAGATGAAGAAGATCACGAGGTTAAACACAACTGACCGTGACATCCTAGCTCCCTCTCAACTCTTGGTTGTGCACTGATACAAGTCCGACGGCTCTCTTATGTCCGATGGCTGGCTAGGAGACCGTCGGACATAAGCTGGGCCGTCGGACATAAGGGAGAATATCCGAGGGCTGGCAGGCGGACCGTCGGACGTAAGCTTATGTTCGACGGCTGTCAGACAAGCCGTCGGACATAAGCTTATGTCCGACGGTCTTCTAGGTGGTCGTCGGAACTAATGGATTTTAACCGACCCACGCGCCTGCGTCGGTTTCATTTCTCTCTGTCTCTCCCGCTCGCATGCGTAGCCGCCGCCGCCGTCGCCAAGGAGCCGCCGCCGTCGCCGTCGCCCGACACCGCCCAAGCCTCTCCCGGGGACCTCCAGCCCCGTCCCGACGCCCAGCCCGCGGCCGATCCTCTGTCCACGTCGACCGGCAACTCCACCGCCACCCAAGCGACACCGGAGCCGCCCCGACACCGCCTGCGGCCGCCGGAGTCTCTGCCCCCTTCCCCGACGCCACCGGCGCCCGCCCCGACCCCGCTGGCGTCCGCTTCACCGGCTAATCGTCCGGCAAAGTAAGGAATTTTATAATGTTTAGTATAATTTTGTATATACATATATTGTTTGCTACTAGCAATGTTTAATTTTGTTATGTCCGACGGCTTAATTTAATTATGCAATTAAATTAATTTGTTTTAATTTATTTATTAGTGGCTATATAATTTAAACTTTTAATTTCCGAGGGTAATTATTAAGCCCTTGGAAATAAGGTTGTTTTATTTGATTTAGGGTCCCGTGAAATGATTTTTTAGTGCTATTATATTAGTGTGGTTAATTAGTGGCTATTGTATTAGTGTGGTTAATTAGTAATCATAACTAATTAAGTTAACGTCTCGTATCTAGTATGGAGGAGGATCGTCGATGGATGTATGAAGGTTGGAAGAAAATAGGTGCTCTATCAAGTGAGTGGGTTGCCAAGACTGATGCTTTTCTCGACCGTGCTTTTGCTCGGTCAGAGACTGGCACCGATGTTAGGTGCCCTTGTAGTAAGTGTCGGAACATTAATTTCCTTGACATGAGGACTATATCGATACATATTTGCAAGAACGGTTATGTGCCAGGCTATTAGGTGTGGGTGCACCACGGTGAGGACCCACCTCCTCGTATTGTATCGAAATTTCAGTCACATGAAGAGGGGGACTGCGATAGGATGGAAGAGATGCTTGATGATGTACGCCATGAGATTCTAACCGTCGATTCGGAGAACCCCGGTCAACCCACCGATTATGAGGATTCAGCTACACCTAAGGTTCAGAAGTTTTTCGAGCTCCTTAAAGCTGCCGAAGAGCTGTTGCATGAGCACACGAAAGTGACCATCCTTGTATTTGTGACTCGACTTATGGCTATTAAGTCTAAGTTTGCATTCTCAAACAACTGCTACAAGGAGCTTTTGAACTTAATTAGTGATGTAATTCCGGAGAATCACAAGATGCCAAAGGACATGTATCAGTCCAAAAAGTTGCTCTCTGGGCTCGGTATGGACTACGAAAAAATCGATGTATGTGACAATAACTGCATGCTTTTCTAGAAGGAGACCGCGAGTGAGAAGAAGTGTACTATATGTGGTGAGCGTAAATTCGTTGAGGTTGAAAACGACGATGGTTTGACCATGACGACGAAGATGGCACGTAAGCAGCTTCGGTACATGCCTCTTATACCTCGGTTGAAATGTTTGTTCATCTCCAAAAATACAGCCAGACACATGAGATGGCACAAATAAGGGGTACATGAGAATCCAAATGTCATGGCACACCCAGCTGATACAGATGCATGTAAGGCACTAGATGCTTTTGATTCCAGCTTTGCTGATGCAGTGCAGAATGTCCGCTTCGGTTTAGCAACAGATGGTTTCTCGCCTTTCAATCTAACTACAACGTCCTGCTCATGTTGGCCCGTCTTTGCTGTTCCATACAACCTTCCACCAGCTCTTTGCATGAAATATGAATTTATTTTCATGTGTCTTGTAATACCTAGTCCGGATCATCCTGGAACAAAGATCGATGTGATGATGATACCCCTCATTGAAGAATTGAAAATTTTGTGGGAAGGAGTCGAGGCGTACGATTGTTACAAGAAACAGAAGTTCAACCTGAGAGCCGCGTTTTTTTGGTCTATTCACGATTTTATGGCTTATGGTATCTTTGCTGGATAGAGTTGTCGTGGGATTTTGACATGTCCGATATGCGTTGAAGACACTTTATGCTTTCGACTAAAGTTTGGTGGAAAGATATGTTACTTCGATTGCCATAGATGTTTTTTTGCCAGAGGATCACCCGTTTAGGTTCAATAGGAACACTTTTAAAAAGGACATGATTATGACGAGGGGACCACCCAAGCGTCTTAGTGGTGCAGAGATTCTCGCGAGACTTAATGATTTGAAAATAAACGAACATGGAAATCGTTTTGAAGGTTATGGAACCGAGCATAATTGGACTCACAAATGTGGTCTATGGGAACTCCCTTATATGAAAGCCTTGATTCTAATGCATAACATTGATGTGATGCACCAGGAACGAAATATGGGCGAAAGCATTATCAACACTTGCATGAATATCACTGACAAAACAAAATACAACCCTAAGGCTAGAAAAGACTTGGCCTTAATCTGTAGAAGACCAACTATGGAGATAGTAGAGAACCAGAAGAAGCCATGTGCTCCTTTCAGTATTAAACCTAAAAGGAAGAAATAATTGATGAAATGGTTGAAAAATTTAAAGTTCCCAGATGGTTACGCCGCGGGCTTTAGAAGGTCTGTGAATTTGAAGACGGGCAAGTTTTCAGGGTTGAAGAGTCATGACTACAACATAATAATGGAAAGACTCCTTCCTGTTATGTTTCGTGGTTTTGTAAAAAATGATGTCTAGAAAGCATTAGCAGAGCTAAGCTACTTTTATAGACATCTTTGTGCTAAAGAAATAAAGAAAGAGATGATGGAGAAGCTTGAGCAACAAATACCGATTTTGGTATGCAAACTTGAAAAAATATTTTCACCAGGTTTCTTCAATCCGATGCAACATCTACTTGTTCACCTACCATACGAAGTTAAGGTAGGAGGTCCTGTGCAATATAGATGGATGTTTCACATCGAAAGGACACTAAAGAAGCTACGTGCAATGGTTGGTAATAAGAGACGAGTTGAAGGGTGCATCGCTGAAGAATTCAAATACAAAGAGATAGCATCGTTCACGGGCCTGTACTTTGCAGAGGAACACAATGTCAATGCCCCTACGTTGCGGTATCATGTCGACGAGCCCCCTATCAGTTTGGGATGCATTCTGGGTATGAATTGTTTATACTAATTTAGTTATCCCATATATCGTTGCTTTTATGATAACACTAATTTTTTTGCAGAAACGGTACAAGTTGTCGGACGATGGATCATATGATAGAACGCTCGTTACGTGTTTGAGTATAACGCGAACAATATCGTTGCAGATGCAATGTACTATGCACGAATTCAGGCTATAAAGGCATGGTACAGAGCAAATGCTGATGATCGACCGATGCCAAATACCAAGGCCGAGTGGTCATCAATTTACCTGACGGAGGAGCAATACCTAGAGGTAAACAGGTTGTTGCATCTCATATCGCACGAATCCATGTATTTGCTTTATTTAAAAAATTTCATGTAGGTGTCGGTGCCGTGGATGGCCACCCGATCAGACGGTTATCGGGCCTTGTGCAGATGGTGGGCTTCCCTTGAGTTTCGTGCCATTTCCGAAAGGAACAGGGGAAACCGTGGGACTGAGTCGTTCAACAACTACGACGGTGATGGTCATGTGTGCTTGGCTAAGCGAATGGTAAGTCATAGTATGTTGTAACTTTGAATTACATAGAAATGTGTCATTGTAACTTTTATGTATAGGAAGTCAAATCCGGCCGTACGTCCATCGATGTGGAGGTGTATATGCAAGGGCATAGGGGTTCTGATCCTCAGAATCCTGATGTGTTATGCACTCAGACAGCCACCGACCGTCTAGTGAGTTTTTGGTACTCTATTATGTGTTTGATATTGTTTGCAAGGGCATAGGGGTTATGCACTTATATTTGATATTGTTTGCCTCTAGGCTTCGTATGGGCAGAAGATGGTTCAACGCCATGGGCAGGAGTACGATTGGAGGAGCCAGCCAATCGACCCTCAGGCAGCATATGCTAGCACAGGAGGACAAGCCCATGGACGGTGGGATTATTTGATTTGGATTTCAAAATTATCCTCATATGCTTGCGATTTAACTGAGCCATGAGTTACTATACTAAGTGCATGGTTCACTCTTGTAGGTTGGGTATTTTTGATTCTACGATTGATTCCAGAGAGCTGAGACGCCGTGGATGACAGTCCACATCGTCGTCTTCACAGTCGTCCCGTTCACGATCATCCGCCCAGGAGATAGAGCTTGCAGTGTTGCGTCAACAGGCAGAGTACCATCAACCAGTTTTGAGGGAACAATTGGAGTACCAGAGGGAACAATCTGAGTACTAGAGACAACAAGCTGAGTACCAGAAGAAGAGGGACGAGTATTATGCAAACCTCCAGGCCCAAAATCAAGCTCTTCTCTCAGTAAGTTGAAGTAACATTTTGTACCTTATTTTGCAAAACACATGATGTGTATCTTATTTGCTCAACAATGACTTGTATATAATTTGTACCAACTAGCCCAACAAGCGGGCGTCCCGATGCCCACATATGGGATGCCACCTCCGGACTTTGCACCGCCGATGCCAATGCTGGCGCCTCCACCTCTGCCTCCGTCACAATTCCCTATGGTATGTACACATATGCGTGTGTGACATGTTCATAGATGTCTTATGTGTTTAAATGAAAAACTGAGTGGTTACAATTTCATGTGCGTGTGTTATAGGGATTTCAGACACCACCCGCTTCAGTTGCAGCACCAGGAGATGGGTCTGGTCAAGACGACACATCACATTCTTGGGTGAATAACCTTTTCAACACGCATAGTCCAGCAGGAGGAGGTGGCTACTCGAACCATCCAGGCGATGGATATGAGTGATGTGTCGTTATGTTAATTTGTGAAACACTTGTTTGCAACCGTGATTGCAACACTTGTTTGTGAGACACAATGTCAATTTTTATTTTGGACCTATATGTTGATGTAAAACACTTGTTTGCAACCATTTGGAACTATATATCGTTATGTTAAATTTGTGAATGTGAATATTTATGTGAGAATATTTGTGATTGTGAATGTGAATACTTATGTGAATGTGTATATTTGTGATTGTGTATATGTGCATGAAATCTGTTTTTGTTTTGTAAATGTCAGATTTTTTAAAAAACAGAATTTTGTGTAATTTCTGTAATTTATTATGTTCGACGGCCTGGCGTTAGCCGTCGGATATAAGGGCTGGTTATGTCCGACGACTTTATAAACCGTCGGAGATAAAAACCCCTTATGTCCAACGGCTGGCGCCAGGCCGTCAGACATAAGTTTGTGGGCCCCACCGATCGACCGGTAAAACGGTTGGCATTTACTACTTTCGACGGGTGGTGGCGGCCGTCGGAGATAGCTTATGTCCGACGGTGGCCGTCGGACATAATACTATTTCTGACGCCTTATCTCCGACGGCTTAAAGCCGTCGGAGATAGTTTAATGTCGTCGGACATAAGCTATCTCCGACGGTTTAAAGCTTATGTCCGACGGCTTTGGCCGTCGGAAGTTGTTTCGTTTACTGTAGTGGTGGTGTGGTAGTAGTTGTTGAATTAATGTGGGTCTGAACCAAATTAATATTCAATAATAGTCAATGCTAAAGGCTCATTTTAATGCTACAGTGTAATAGAACTTTAGTACCATACGAAAGTTCAATAGACAAATCAATCAACTTAAATAGCTGGACCATTGGTGTATCTATCGAGAAGTTGAGAAAATGATGACGGACTGTCACACGCTCGCGCGCCGCCGGCCGGGCTAGGCCGTGGCCGTGGTAGATCGGATCTTGGTCCGAATATTCCTTTCTAACGGTTGCACATTTTGTCTGGAGTGATGACTGCCCATTACTATCGTCCGTTATTGGCTGTTTCCTGTGTTATGGCTAGTAATGGACGGGATGCAATGGCAGTCGGCTAGTAACAGACATCTCTGATAGCGTCAGTTTCTGACTGGCTGTAACGGTAGCTCTGATGACGACCGTTACTTTTCGTTCGCCTCCCTCCGCGCGTGTATAAATACGGAGAAGGTGAAGCTGCTTCTGGTGGCACGTACGAACAGTCTCAGACACGTTGCACATAGCCCATTCCTATCCCACCTTCTGCGAGCATGGAGAGTGCGGGAGAGTAGGCCTTCAAAATCGCCGTCCGTAGAGCTACACTTGCACGGGTGTGCGGGCGATCAGGTTTTTGGTGAGCGTACTCGCGACTGCTCGCTCCGTCCGCTCGACCAACACTGATCCAGTTCTTCGAAGTTGGCCATTTGTGGGACTGCACTGCGTACATCTGCCTGCATCGACTGCGTACGACTACATCGAACATACACACGAGATGTCTCATGTGAACGGAGCAACTGATGCCTTGAGCATCGATCCCTCCGCGGGGTACACTCTGTTCTTAGTATTTATGCATATTTTAATGTTGTATACTGCTTATGTGAGTAGTGATACACATATGCACATACATGTCATCACATACATCACTGTGGTTTTCTGGATTAAATTAAAACTGAAAATGCAGATTTCTCTAACAATCCAAAAACCTGATATTAGGCATTTTTCTGTTAGTGGTTTTGCTGCTATGTTAAAACCAAGTGAACTTTTTGATGGGACGTTTTACAAGAGATGTCGTAGTAAGATGATACTGTGGTTGACTGCAATGAACTGCTATCACGCCGCACAGGGGAAACCCAAACAGTTCACTCCTGAAGAGGAGAGAATGTTCTACGTTGCCGATAACCTATTTCGAGGCGCTGTGATTGGCACTCTTGCCAATAAGTATGTTGAATTTTATCTAACGTGCACATCTACAAAAGAGTTATGGGATGCATTAGATGAGAAGTTTGGTGTTTCTGATGCTGGTAGCGAGCTATATATCATGGAGCAGCTGTTTGACTACAAGATGGTGGAAAATCGTCTTGTAGTTGAACAAGCTCATAAAATACAGGCACTGGCTAAAGAACTTGAACAATTTCCGTGTGTCTTGCTTGACAAGTTCGTGGCTGGCGGTATTATCGCTAAGCTGCCACCTTCTTGGATGGATTTTGCTACCAATCTAAAACATAAGAGATAAGAGTGTAGCGTGGCTGAGCTTATCGGTTCTCTTGATGTTGAGGAGAGGGCAAGAGCAAAAGACACTTGTGGAAAAGGAGTTGAGACTTCTAGTGCCAATATGGTATAAAAGAAGAACTCCAATGCGTCACATAATAATAAAAAGAAGAACAAGCAACAGAATACCATGAAGCCCAAACAAGCAGCCTCGTTCAAAAAGAAGAACAAAGGAGCTGGTTGTTTTGTTTGTGGGAGTACTGATCACTTGGCAAGCGCTTGTCCAGACCACAAATTTAAGAAAGAGAAAAAACCAGCTCAAGAGAAGAAAACATCAAACATGGTTGTTAGCAAGACTGCAGAAGGAACATTGGGGTATGGTAATCTTTCACCTATTGTTCTTTCAGTGTGTCCATCCCCTGAGTGGTGGGCTGACACTAGTGCTAACATTCATGTGTGTGCTGATATTTCGTTGTTTTCTTCTTATCAGTGCAAAGGGGCTGGAGCCTTGCTGATGGGGAACAAATCACATGCGCGTGTTCTTGGTGTTGGTACAGTCATTCTGAAGTTTACTTCAGAAAAGACGGTGCTATTGAAGAACATGCATCATGTCCACTTTTATGTCAAGATGGCTATAAACTTGTGTTCGAATCTAATAAATGTATACTGTCAAAGTAAGGGACATTTGTTGGAAAAGGCTATGATGGTGGAGGCTTGTTCCGCATATATTTGCATGATGTCTGTAATAAGTTTGTGAACAATGTGATTTCGAACGAGTCATATATTTGGCATTCACGACTTTGTCACATCAATTTTGGTTGTGTGTCGAGGTTAGCAAATTTAAATTTAATCCCAAAATTTGATTTAGTCAAAGGTTCTAAGTGCCAGGTGTGCATGCAATCTAAGCAACCTCGCAAGCCTCATAAGGCTGTGGAGGCGAGGAACTTGGCACCACTAGAATTAATACATTCTGATTTATATGAGATGAACAGAATATTGACTAAAGGAGGCAAACGATATTTTATTAATTTATCGATGATTCTACTAGATTTTATTATGTGTATCTCTTAAAATCAAAAGACAAAGCTTTGCATTTTTTAAGACCTACAAAACTGAAGTTGAAAATCAACTCGAGAGGATAATTAAACGGTAAAGGTCTAATCATGGTGGAGGATATTTTTGAGGTGATTTTTCTGATTTTTGTGTGGAACATAGTATTATTCATGAGAGGACACCACCATACTCACCACAATCCAATGGGGTTGCTGAAAGAAAGAACCGTACTCTAACTGATTTGGTTAACGCCATGTTGGAGACTTTGGGACTATCTAAGGAATGGTGGGGTGAGGCGATCTTGACAGCGTGTCATGTCCTGAATAAAGTTCCCACAAGGAACAAAGAAATCACACCATTCGAGTAATGGGAAAAGAGGAAATTAAATATCTCCTATTTGCGCACCTGGGGTTGTTTGGCTAAGGTAAGTGTGTCAATTAACAAGAAGCGGAAATTAGGACCGAAAGCTATTGATTGTGTTTTCCTTGGGTATGCTTTCCACAACATTGGGTATAGGTTCTTAATTATAAACTCTGGAGTACCGGACATGTTGGTTGGTACTATTATGAAGTCCAGAGATGCTATGTTTTTGAGGAAGAATTTCCCATGAAAGCTACACATGATACATCTAATGATGAACCAACGATACCCCATGAGCATTTTATTTCGGTAGAACACAATGAGGAATCCCATATACATAATCATGTGGAAGATGACAATGTATCAACTCGAAAGAGTAAGAGACCAAGGATTGCAAAGTCCTTTGGTGATGATTACATTGTATGTCTTGTGGATGACACACCAAGTACCATTGAAGAGGCATATTCCTCTCATGATGCTGACTTTTGGAAGGAAGCAATAAAGAGTGAGATGGATTCTATTATGTCTAATGCAACTTGGGAGGTCCTTGAGCGTCCTTATGGGTGTAAGACCATTGGGAGTAAATGGGTGTTCAAGAAAAAGCTTAGGCCTGATGGTACTATTGAAAGGTACAAGGCGAGGCTTGTAATTAAAGGCTATTCACAGAAGGAAGGTGATGATTTCTTTGATACTTATTCACCTGTGGGTCGATTGACCACAATTCGTGTGCTACTTTCTCTGGCTGCCTCTCATGGTCTTCTCGTCCATCAAATGGATGTTAAGTCAACATTTCTAAATGGAGAGCTAAATAAGGAAATCTACATGGAGCAGCCAGCTGGTTTTGTAGCAAACAGTCAAGAAGGCATGGTGTGTAAGTTATTAAAATCTTTATATGGCCTAAAACAAGCACCTAAGCAATGGAATGAAAAGTTTGATAGAACTTTGACATCTGCCGGCTTTGTTGTGAACGAAGCAGACAAATGTGTATATTATCTGTATGGTGGGGGTGAGGGAGTAATTTTATGCCTGTATGTTGATAACATTCTAATCTTGGGGACGAGTCTTTATGTGATTAAAGAGACAAAAGACTTTATGTCTAATAATTTTGAAATGAAAGATTTGGGAGAAGCTGATGTTATTCTTAACATTAAGCTACTGAGAGAAGGCAATGGTGGGATCACACTTGTGCAATCCCATTATGTGGAAAATGTTTTGAGTCACTTTGGTTATAGCAAATGTGAACCTTCTCCAACACCTTATGATTCTAGTAAGCTATTGAAGAAAAATCAAAGGATATCTAGGGATCAATTGAGATATTCCCAAATAGTTGGTTCACTCATGTACTTAGCTAGAGCTACGAGGCCTGACATCTCGTTTGATGTGAGCAAACTTAGCCGGTTTGTTTCAAATCCAGGAGATGATAACTGGCGTGCTCTTGAGAGAGTTCTGCGCTATCTAAAATGTACTATGAGTTTAGGCATTCATTATACCAGGTACCCAACAATACTTGAGGGTTATTGTGATGCAAATTGGATATCTGATGCTGATGAGATATATGCCACAAATGGATATGTGTTTTCACTTGGAGGTGGCGCTATTTCATGGAAGTCTTGCAAGCAGACCATCTTAATGAGGCTGAGTGGCTTCGTTGAAAAACCTGTGCCGGCTATTTCTATGAACTGTGATAATCAGACTATGATAATCGAGATAAATAATTCTAAGGATAATATGAAGTCGACAAGGCACATAAAGAGGTGTTTAAAATCTATGAGGAAATTGAGAAACTCCAGAGAAATAGCGTTGGACTATGTCCATACGTCTAAAAATCTGGCAGATCAATTTACTAAGGGGCTATCATGTAGTGTGATAGATAGTGCATCGAGTGAGATGGCCCTGAGACCCACCTAAAGTTTATCATAGTGGTAACTTGTTCTATGTTGTCGGAGATCCCGTGAATTAGAATGGTGAAACATGCTAGTGGTACTCTGAGAGGAAAGACCCTTAATAAGGTTCATTTCAGATGCACATCTTTCCTTACTATAAGGTAGATTAGTGTTTACACCTTAATATGTTCCAAATGGCTTTGTGAAGCAAAGATGTTGTCCTACAGAACATCTTTAGAGGAACATACCTATATGGGTTAACTGCTAGTCACAGTTTATGAGATCTGGGTGGTCTCTAGATACCCATGAAAGGCTATAGAGTTTGACTTATATGCTCCAACCAGAGGGGATGCGCTCGGCAATCTAGTACTAGTAAAGAGTTTAGATGAAACTTACTCCATGCAAAATTGCCAATTCAAAGCCTAGTCCATTGTTTAGTTGTGGTCAAGTGTAGTCTAGGTTCTAGGTGGATGTTCAACTTAACAGTCTCCATCGAAACACCAGTATATCAAACCTTTGAAATGATGAGAGCTTTTAGTGTGAGTTAGCATTTGGTGGGGATTGTTGAATTAATGTGGGCCTGGCCCAAATTAATATTCAATAATAGTCAATACTAAAGGCCCACTTTAATGCTACAGTGTACTAGAACTTTAGTATCATACCGGAAGTTCAAGGGACAAATCAATCAACTTAAAATAGGTGGACCATTGGTGCATCTATTGAGAAGTTGAGAAAAGAATGAAGGACTGCCACACGCGCACGCACTGCTGGCCGGGCCGGTCCGTGGCTGTGGTAGATCGGACCTTGCTCTAAATATTCCTTCCTAACGGTTGCATATTTTTCCTGTAGTGATGACCGTCCATTACTGTCGTCCGTTACTAACAGTTTCCCGTGTTATGGCTAGTAATGGACAGGCTGTAATGGATGTCAGCTAGTAACAGACGTCTCTGATGGCGTCAGTTTCTGGCTGGCTGTAATAGTAGCTATGATGGCAACCGTTACTGTCCGTTCGCCTCCCTCTGCGTGTGTAAAAATACCAAGGAGGTGAAGGTGCTTCTGGTGGCACGTATGAACAGTCTTAGACACGTTGCACACAACCCATCTCCGTCCCACCTTCTGCGAGTAAAGGGAGTGTGGGAGAGCAGGCCTCCGAAATCGCTGTCCGTAGAGCTACACTTGCACGGGTGTGCGTGCGATCAGGTTTTTGGTGAGCGTACTCGTGACTGCTCGCTCCGTTCGCTCGACCAACACTGATCCAGTTCTTCATCGTCAGCACCGTTCGTGGGACTGCACTGCGTACATCTGCCTGCATCGACTGCGTACGACTACATCGAACATACACACAAGATGCCTCATGTGAGTGGAGCCGAGCATCGGTCCCTCCACAAGGTACACTCTGTTATTTGTATTTGTGCATATTTTACTGTTGTTTACTGCTTATGTGAGTAGTGATACACATATGCACATACATGTCGTCACACACATCACTGTGGGTTTCTGGATTAAATTAAAACTGAAAATGCCTATCTCTCTAACAGTAGTTCTCGTCTAACTGTTCTAATCCATCTTTATATCTTCCCTTTATGTAGAATGAATTCGATTGATCCAAATTTAGAATCTATTAAATGTTGCTAGGATACATGAACCTTTGATCCCACCAGTTAAGATTCAACTACCATGTTCTTATCTTTTTCTTGGAATCATATCGAAAGCCATACCTTTCGGTCATGGCATAATGTTTCGGATGCCCTTAGGGTTGAAAACGGACGGAAAAAATCCCGTCCCGACCCGTACCATTTTCTACATTTGACCCGACCTTTTCCGTATTTACGGAAAAATACGGAAACGGGAGAGGGATTATTCCGTCCGTTTTTGCGGGATCCCGTTTTTTCCGGATTGAACCCGTATTTATTCCGTATTTGACAAATATGGGACGAGCCAAATATGCATTAGTATATAAACTAAATCCTCGTGTATTTAGGTGACAAATTATAGCATAATTGGCCATTGTAACCACCGGCTCTTTTCAAATGACAAGTGATCTAAAGTCTTAAACAACATCAGATGTAGCTAAATGTACACATTTAGCAACCAAACTGAAAGGGAAATGTGCCATTGGGCCGTTTCTAGTATATTTTGGTGATTAAGTGTCCAACACATATTAAGTGGGTTATTATATGCCAAATGATGAATGAAGTGCAAATCAACAAAAAGGTATGTTTCTAGACTTAGTACATTTGTTTTGAGTACTAATGAAGTTATCTAAGTGCTAGAAACCGGAAAAGAAAAAGATTGGAAGAGAGTGCCTGTGTGCAGCCAAGACTCAGCACAGTTTGGCACATCGGACTGTCCGGTGGTGCACCGGACATTGTCCGGTGCGCCAGGCTGGTCTCCGGCGAACTGGCCACTCTCGGGAAAACTTTGGCGGCGTACGGCTATAATTCACCGGACTGTCCGGTGGTACACCGGACTGTCCGGTGAGCCAACGGTCGCCAGTGCAACGGTCGATCGCCAAATCCGCGGGCGACACGTGGCCTGCTCCAACGGTCGGCAGGGGGCACCGGACTGTCCGGTGTGCACCGGACAGTGTCCGGTGCGCCAACCAACCCGAAGTTGCAACGGTCGACTGCGCCAGGAATGGAAGGAAATCGCGCACCGGACATAAACAGTGGTTGTCCGGTGGCGCACCGAACTGTCCGGTGCGCCACCCGACAGAAGGCAAGATTTGCCTACCAAGAATGCCTCCAACGGCTCCTAGCTGCCTTGGGGCTATAAAAGGGACCCCTAGGCGCATGGAGGAGTCACCCCAAGCATACTTTGAGCATTCTAAGTCTTCCACACTCCGTCTCCGCGCACTTGATCGACCGTGTTAGTGATTTGAGTTCCGTTCTTGTAGTGAACTCGTTGTGCTTCATTTTGAGCTCAAGTCTTGGCTTGTGTGCGTGTGTATTGCTGCGGATTTGTGTTTGTTGCTTCCCATCCTTACTCTTGTCCTTTCACTGTGATCTTTATTGTAAGGGCGAGAGACTCCAACTTGTGGAGATTCCTCGCAAACGGGAAAAGAAATAAGCAAAGAAAAGTCGTGGTATTCAAGTTGATCATTGGATCACTTGAAAGGGGTTGAGTGCAACCCTCGTCCATTGGGACGCCACAACATGGAGGTAGGCAAGTGTTATACTTGCCGAACCACGGGATAAATTCGCGTGTCCTTTGTGATTGTTTTTCTGTGATACTTGTGTTCGCAAGAGCTCGCTACTTAGCCATACTAACACTTAACCAAGATGGAGTTGGTGGAAGGCGAGCTGGGAAGGTTCACAATGATCAGGGGAGAGGAGCCAACACAAATGTACAACAGGCTCAAGACCCTGGTCAACAAGATCAGGAGCTATGGAAGCACGAGATGGACGGACCACGACGTCGTCCGACTTATGCTCAGGTCTTTTACTGTCATTGACCCTCATCTTGTGAACCTAATCCGTGAGAATCCTAGGTACACAAAGATGACGCCCGAAGAGATACTCGGAAAGTTTGTGAGCGGGCGTATGATGGTCAAGGAAGCAAGATATGTTGATGATGCATTGAACGGCCCAATGCCCATCTATGAGCCTCAACCCGTTGCACTCAAGGCAACAAGCAACAGCAGGGAGGCGCTACATAGCAAGGTGGCACAAGTTGAGGCTGCCGGGCTAAATGAAGATGAAATGGCCCTCATCATCAAGCGCTTCAAGACGGCGCTAAAAGGACGCAAGGAGCATCCCAACAAAAGCAAAGCAAAGGGAAAGCGCTCCTGTTTTAAATGTGGTAAGACTGGTCATTTCATAGCAAATTGTCCCGATAATGCTAATGACCAGGAACAAGAAAAGAGCGGGAAGAGGGAAAAGAAGAAGGCCTACAAGAAGGCGAAGGGCGAGGCGCACCTTGGCAAAGAGTGGGATTCGGATTGCTCTTTGTCCGACTCTAAAGACGAAGGACTCGCCGCCTCGGCCTTCAACAAGTCGTCTCTCTTCCCCAACGAGCGCCACACCTGCCTCATGGCAAAGGAGAAAAAGGTAAGCGCTCGAGATACCCCTAAGTATACTACTTCAAGTGATGATGACTCTAGTGATGATGAAGTAGATTACACAAGTTTATTCAAAGGTTTAGATAGAACTAAAGTAGATAAAATCAATGAATTGATTGATGCTTTAAATGAAAAGAATAGATTTTTAGAAAAACAAGAGGATATTTTATATGAAGAGCATGATAAGTTTGTAAGTGTGCAAAAGTCTCTTGCTTTAGAGGTTAAAAGGAATGAAATGCTTTTTTCAGAATTATCTGCTTGTCATGAAACTATGTCTAGCTTAAAGAGTATTAATGATGATTTAAATGCTAAGCTAGAAGTAGCTAATAAAACTAGATCTTGTGTACAACATGTTGTCATTTGTAATAGGTGTAAGGATTTTGATGTTGATGCATGTGTTGAGCACCTTACTTCTATTACAAAATTAAATGGTGAAGTGGCAAGTCTTAATGCCCAACTTAAGACTTGCAAAAATGACTTTGATAAGTTAAAATTTGCTAGGGATGCCTACACCGTTGGTAGACATCCCTCAATTAAGGATGGACTTGGCTTTCGAAAGAAAGCCAAGAACTTAACAAGCCAAAGGGCTCCCATTCCCAACAAGGAGAAAGGGAAGGCCCCTATGGCTAGTAGTAATCAAAAGAATCATGCTTTCATGTATAATGATAGAAAATTTTCTAGAAGTTCTCATTATAATAAGAGTTATAATGCTTTTGATTCACATGCTATGATTGCTTCAAGTTCCAATTTTAATGGTTGGCCTAGGAGAAATTTTGTGTCTCATGCTCCTAGGAAAATTGTGTAATAAACCTATCTCTGTCGTTCATGCTTGCAACAGTACGTATGTACTTTCATGTAAAAATGAAAAAGTGGTTACTAGAAAGATGGGGTCCAAATGCAAAGGAGATAAGACTTGCATTTGGGTCCCAAAGAATATTGTAACTAACCTTGTAGGACCCAACAAGAGTTGGGTACCTAAAACCCAAGCCTAATTTGCCTTGCAGGTTTATGCATCCGGGGGCTCAAGCTAGATTATCAACAGCGGATGCACAAACCACATGACGGGGGAGAAGATGTTCACTTCCTACGTCAAGAACAAAGATTCCCAAGATTCGATCATCTTTGGAGATGGGAATCAAGGCAAGGTTAAAGGACTAGGAAAGATAGCCATTTCATCCGAGCATTCCATATCAAATGTGTTTTTAGTTGAATCGCTCGGGTACAATTTATTATCTGTCAGTCAACTATGTAATATGGGATATAATTGTCTATTTACCAATGTAGATGTGTCTGTCTTTAGAAGGAGTGATGGTTCATTATCTTTTAAGGGTGTACTAGAAGGCAAACTCTACTTAGTTGATTTTTCGAAAGAGGAGGCCATTCTAGATGCATGCTTAATTGCTAAGACTAGCATGGGCTGGCTGTGGCATCGCAGTCTAGCACATGTTGGGATGAAGAACCTTCATAAACTGAGAACATGTGTTAGGTCTAACCAATGTATTTTTTTTGAAAAAGATAGACTTTGTGCAGCTTGTCAGGTAGGGAAACAGGTGGGAAGCACTCATCACAACAAGAATGTGATGACTACATCAAGACCACTGGAGCTTCTCCACATGGACCTCTTCGGACCCATCGCCTACCTTAGCATCGGGGGAAGTAAGTATGGTTTAGTAATTGTTGATGATTTTTCTCGCTTCACTTGGGTATTCTTTCTACAGGATAAAACAGAAACCCAAGCGACCCTTAAGCGCTTTCTAAGAAGGGCTCAAAACGAGTTTGAGCTCAAGGTGAAAAAGATAAGAAGCGACAACGGGTCCGAGTTCAAGAACTTACAAGTGGAGGAGTACCTTGAGGAGGAAGGAATCAAGCACAAGTTCTCTGCTCCCTACACACCACAGCAAAATGGTGTAGTAGAGAGGAAGAACAGGACACTTATCGACATGGCGAGGACGATGCTTGGAGAATTCAAGACGCCCGGGCGATTTTGGTCGGAAGCCGTGAACACAGCTTGCCACGCCATAAACCGGGTCTACCTTCATCGCCTCCTCAAGAAGACCTTGTATGAACTTCTAACCGGTAACAAACCCAATGTTTCATACTTTCGTGTATTTGGGAGTAAATGTTATATTCTAGTAAAGAAAGGTAGAAATTCTAAATTTGCTCCCAAGGCTGTAGAAGGGTTTTTTCTAGGTTATGACTCAAATACAAAGGCGTATAGAGTCTTCAACAAATCATCAGGTTTGGTTGAAGTCTCTAGCGATGTTGTATTTGATGAAACTAATGGCTCTCTAAGAGATCAAGTTGATCTTGATGATGTAGATGAAGATGACGTTCCAACGGCCGCAATTCACACCATGGCGATTGGAGATGTGCGACCACAGGAACAACAAGAGCAAGATCAACCTTCTTCCTCAACGATGGTGCATCCCTCAACTCAAGACGATGAACAGGTTCCTCAAGAGGAGGCGTGTGATCAAGGGGGAGCACAAGAAGACCAAGTTATGGAGGAAGAAGCACCACGGGCCCCTCCAACTCAAGTCCGAGCGATGATTCAAAGGAATCATCCCGTCGACCAGATTCTGGGTGATATAAGCAAGGGAGTAACTACTCGCTCAAGACTAGCTAACTTTTGTGAGCATTATTCATTTGTCTCTTCTATTGAGCCTTTCAGGGTAGAAGAGGCCTTGCAAGATCCGGACTGGGTGTTGGCCATGCAGGAGGAGCTCAATAACTTCAAGCAAAATGAAGTTTGGAGCCTGGTGCCACGTCCAAAGCAAAACATTGTGGGAACCAAGTGGGTGTTCCGCAACAAGCAAGACGAGCACGGGGTGGTGACAAGAAACAAGGCTCGACTTGTGGCAAAAGGTTATGCCCAAGTCACAGGTTTGGATTTTGAGGAGACTTTTGCTCCTGTGGCTAGGTTAGAGTCTATTCACATTTTGTTAGCCTATGTCACTCACCATTCTTTCAGGTTGTTCCAAATAGACGTGAAGAGCGCTTTCCTCAATGGGCCAATCATGGAGGAGGTGTACGCGGAACAACCCCCTGGCTTTGAGGATGAACGGTACCCCGACCATGTGTGTAAGCTCTCTAAGGCGCTCTATGGACTTAAGCAAGCCCCAAGAGCATGGTATGAATGCCTTAGAGATTTTCTAATTGCTAATGCTTTCAAGGTTGGGAAAGCCGATCCAACTCTTTTCACTAAGACTTGTGATGGTGACCTATTTGTGTGCCAAATTTACGTCGATGACATAATATTTGGTTCTACTAATCAAAAGTCTTGTGAGGAGTTTAGCAGGGTAATGACACAGAAATTTGAGATGTCGATGATGGGTGAGTTGAACTACTTCCTTGGGTTCCAAGTGAAGCAACTCAAGGACGGCACCTTCATCTCTCAAATGAAGTACACTCAAGATCTTCTCAAGCTGTTTGGGATGAAGGACGCCAAGCCCGCAAAGACACCAATGGGAACCAACGGACATGTCGACCTCAACAAAGGAGGTAAGTCCGTTGATCAAAAGGCATACCGGTCTATGATAGGATCCTTGCTTTATTTATGTGCTAGTAGACCGGATATTATGCTAAGCGTGTGCATGTGTGCTAGATTTAATTCCGATCCAAGGGAGTGTCACCTTGTGGCCGTTAAGCGAATTCTTAGATATTTAGTTGCTACGCCTTGCTTCGGGATCTGGTATCCAAAGGGGTCTACCTTTGACTTGATTGGATATTCAGATTTCGATTATGCTAGATGCAAGGTTGATAGGAAGAGTACATCAGGGATGTGCCAATTCCTAGGAAGGTCCCTAGTGTCTTGGAGTTCTAAGAAACAAACCTCTGTTGCCCTATCCACCGCTGAGGCCGAGTATGATGCCGCAGGACAGTGTTGCGCGCAACTACTTTGGATGAGGCAAACCCTCCGGGACTTTGGCTACAATCTGAGCAAAGTCCCACTCCTATGTGACAATGAGAGTGCAATCCGCATGGCGGATAATCCTGTTGAACACAGCCGCACTAAGCACATAGACATCCAGCATCACTTTTTGAGAGACCACCAACAAAAGGGAGATATCGAAGTGTTCTATATTAGCACCGAGAACCAGCTAGCCGATATCTTTACCAAGCCTTTAGATGAGAAAACCTTTTGCAGGCTGCGTAGTGAGCTAAATGTCTTAGATTCGCGTAACTTGGATTGATTTGTAGCATACATGTGTTTTATGCCTTTGATCAAGTTACTTTATGCATTTATGAGATTTGTTGTTTATGTATAGTGCTCAAGTTGTGCAAGGGATCCCCGGACCTCACAAGTCCATGTGTGAGTAATGCACATATTTAGGGGGAGAAGTGCTACAACTTGACCCTTTAAGACTAACATTTGTGCTTGAGTTTACTTAATGTAGTCTCAAAGGAGAATTGAAAGGGAAAGGTGAACTTGGACCATACAAAGACTTCCACTGCACTCCGGTATTAGTGTACTACCTCCAAGTTCATTCTTAAGCTCCTATTGCCTTTTTGCTCTTAATTGACTTTTTGGTGAGGCAATGGGGTTAAAAGGGCCAAGAATGATCCCGTTTTGGTGCTTAATGCCAAAGGGGGAGAAAATAAGGCCAAAGCAAATGGATTAGCTACCACTTGTGAAATTTTTAAAATGAGTAGAGTAGAACTTTTGATTTGTCAAAATACTCTTACTATCAAAATTTGGTCTCTTGTGGGGAGAATGTTTGATTATGGGAAAAAGGGGGAGTTTTTGGCTCTTAATCATTTTTACTCTTGGATTATCTCTCTTTGTGCCCAAATAAGTGTGTTTGACTTAGGGATAGGAAAATGAATTTGATTTGCAAAAACAAACCAAGTGGTGGCAAAGAATGATCCAAATATGTCAAATCTTGTCAAAAACTATTTTTGTTCTCAATTGCATTGATGTTGCACTCCTATTTGTTGTTTTTTGATGTGTTGGCATAAATCACCAAAAAGGGGGAGATTGAAAGGGAAATGCGCCCTTGGGCCATTTCTAGTATATTTTGGTGATTAAGTGTCCAACACATATTAAGTGGGTTATTATATGCCAAATGATGAATGAAGTGCAAATCAACAAAAAGGTATGTTTCTAGACTTAGTACATTTGTTTTGAGTACTAATGAAGTTATCTAAGTGCTAAAAACAGGAAAAGAAAAAGATTGGAAGAGAGTGCCTGTGTGCAGCCAAGACTCAGCATAGTCTGGCACACCGGACTGTCCGGTGGTGCACCAAACAGTGTCCGGTGCGCCAGGCTGGTCTCCGGCGAACTGGCCACTCTCGGGAAAACTTCGGCGGTGTACGGCTATAATTCCCCGGACTGTCCAGTGGTACACCGGACTATCCGGTGAGCCAACGGCCGCCAGCGCAACGGTCGACCGCCAAATCCGCGGGCGACGCGTGGCCCGCTCCAACGGTCGACAGGGGGCACCGGACAGTGTCCGGTGCGCCAACCAACCCGAAGTTGCAACGGTCGGCTGCACCAGGAATGGAAGGAAATCGCGCACCGGACATAAACAGTGGCTGTCCGCTGGCGCACCGGACTGTCCGGTGCGCCACCCGACAGAAGGCAAGATTTGCCTACCAAGAATGACTCCAACGGCTCCTAGCTGCCTTGGGGCTATAAAAGGGACCCCTAGGCGCATGGAGGAGTCACCCCAAGCATACTTTGAGCATTCTAAGTCTTCCACACTCTGTCTCCACGCATTTGATCGACTGTGTTAGTAATTTGAGCTCTGTTCTTGTAGTGAACTCGTTGTGCTTCATTTTGAGCTCAAGTCTTGGCTTGTGTGCGTGTGTATTGCTGCGGATTTGTGTGTGTTGCTTCCCATCCTTACTCTTGTGCTTTCACCATGATCTTTATTGTAAGGGCGAGAGACTCCAACTTGTGGAGATTCCTCGCAAACGGGAAAAGAGATAAGCAAAGAAAAGCCGTGGTATTCAAGTTGATCATTGGATCACTTGAAAGGGGTTGAGTGCAACCCTCGTCCATTGGGACGCCACAACGTGGAGGTAGGCAAGTGTTATACTTGCCGAACCACGGGATAAATGTAATATCCACTTTGAAATAAGAGTATAAAGAAAATTATATTCTTGTATACATATGTGTGTCACCCAAGTTTATCATTTCAAGAGCACATCACATATAACAAACAACTAAATGACAAAAGACACCTAAAAATAATACATGCATCATGTTGGGATTTTTATTTTGTGCATCTTGTGACAACATAAAGTGACAAGAAATACATTAAAGCTTAAAGTAGAATTTAAATTCTAAAAAGGAAATCAAGAATTTAGAAAAAAAGGAAAAAAATGTATATACAAAATAAATACTAAAAATAAATAGATCCACCCCTGCCATGTTTAAGATGTATATTTTATGAGAATACAGATGTACCAAGAAGTCTGAACTTGAATGGGAATTAAATTATGAATCTGAAAATTATAAGGAAAAGAGAAGGAAAAGCAAAATATAAAAGAAAATGAAGAAACGCTTGAATGGGCCAGAGTCCCTGCTTTTGGCCCACCCAAGAAAACGCGTCGCGCGGCCCAACCATCAAGTGCGGGCGTGCCGACAGGTGGGGCCCACCGATCAGTCGCTTGCTGGATGACGATCTGTCTGCATGCGGGACCCATACGTCAGGAGCATCCCCTTCACTCGACCGCAACAGAACCGCGCTGTTCTTCCGCCTGGAAGCTCGGTCGCGCTCCACCCGATCTCAACCGAGCGCTGCGGTCGCCTCCATTGAATCCGCGCCCAACGGCCTCCGCGAATGGCGCGGCCTTCTGACCTTAAGGTTCGGGCGCCCTTGTAAAGCCACCGACCAGAGTCATCGCTCGGCGTAAAGAATCGTGAAAGGAATTTGGGGCCCTCATCGGAAATCATCGCCAGTGTTGAGTAATCGGCCCATCCGCGCCTCTCGGGAGTGGATTGATCCGTGTGAGGTGCGGCGGAGAGTTAATCGACGGGTGGCGCAACCGAACACTCAGGCCGACTCACCGTTGGCTGGCGGCACCGCTGCGCGGCCGGGAGACCATGGAAATCAGCGACGGTGCACCATCGGTATGTGCCACAAATTTTCCCCTGCATTCGCCGCACGTGTAGGTGCCATAATTGAGCTTCCGGGCTGCGGGCGAGATGGGACACCTCTCACCGGTATTGGTGTGGCGTGGTTGCCGCTGCAGGTGGTGAAATCGCATTAGCTCGGGGTGGTTAAAGACGCTTTGTTCCTTCTCGAGTTCGTAGTAGCCTCCATGTTAATTTCGGGGATTATCAGTTGAATTCGAACACTGGGGGGGGGCGGTCGTCCATGGGTGATCATGGCGCTATGCCTGGTGTGGTGGCCGCCATGGTCGATCTTGGTAGAAGGTTAGGGATGAATCTGGGGCCGTGGATCGGCTCATGGGTGGCTCAGATTAGGGCGCACACACTTCTTTTCACTCAGCCAAAGTCTGCCATTGGATGGTGAACGGATGGACGGGATTAAAAAGGGAGAATACCAGTTTAGGTTTTTAGATCCGAGCCGTTGATTCCGTAGCGTGTGCATCGGATTAGATCTGGCTTATTTGAAATAGTGACCGTAGATCGGGGGATCAACGGTGTTCGGTGGAAGTGGATCGAGTTGCTATCGGTTTTGATCTGGGCCCTTGGTTTCTAATCCAACGGCTCAGAGAGAACCGTACCCCTTCGGCTAGCGCAATTTGCAAAAGAGACCCCCACAGTCTTAGGTAATCAACCCGCCATCCATCGCCAGTGCCCTGAGTCTTGAGAATTCTTTCACCGTGATCCCTAACTTTTATGGAAATCGAGGCACAGTCCAGAGTGGATTAAAAATAGAGAAATAATGTTAGAAATTCGTTTTTAATACAAAAACAAATCTAGAAACTTGTAAAATGCATAGAAAATTCATTTTAACTCCAAATTGAACCATTCCAATTTCTAAAATTTTGTAATAATATTATCTATCAATTAATGTCTCTGTTTTGACATGAACACAGTAAGAAAGTTAATTTATCATTTAATCCTATTTTAATCACATTAAGTATTAGGAAATTCATAACTTGAAATCTATAACTCCAAATTTAATGGTTCCAGTTCCAATGATCTCATTTCAATGGGTAGATTTTTACTGTATATTTTATTGGCATGTTTGATGTGATGTTAATTTATGCTATACTAGGTATGTGTTGTGTTGATGCGAGTAGACGAGCAAGCCACTGTGGATTCTGAGGTTCAGCAAGTAGAGGTAGCTGAGCAGGAGCTCATTGAAGGAAAGTTGTGCCCTTGATCACTTACTTTTTCCCAGCCATGTTCTTATTAATTATAATGATCTGCATAGGATAATTTTGATGGGACCCAATAGGTTACCCTAGTTTTGGCTATCTTTATACCTTGTTTACCACTGAAATATTTCTTTGGGTAGTACCTGCTATTGCTTTATGTGGATTTGGGTATGAAGATACTTTATTCATAATTACCTTTTATTCTCTTTTATTATTACTGTTCATGTTAAGATCATTATGTTAATGGGAACATGGAGCGACCACCCGGGAAAACAGTGCTACCACAAGGGTATAATGGGACGCCCTTGGCTGATTAACTAGGAAAGCTAGTGGAGGTCTTCCTTACCCGAAAGGGGCAAGGGCAGTAGGGGAGTGGTCAGTGTAGGGAGGTCCTTGGTTGATTTTGCTGCGATGGCGGTCAGGCAAGAACCCTGCATTGGAGCTTCCTATAAACTGTAGCGGGTTTTCTGAAGCTAGTGGAACTTTGTAAAGGCCTCGTAGTGTTACCCTGCCTCGCCTCCTCGGTAGAGGTGTATGGGATTGGCCATCTCTTGGCAGATGGGTAACATGACTTGTGGGTAAAGATGCGCAACCTCTGCAGAGTGTAAAACTAGTATACTAGCCGTGCTCACGGTCATGAGCGGCTCGGACCCTCACATGATTAATTTATGGAACTTAAAGTTAATTTGACATTTGCATCGCATTTGGGATTATTTTACTATTACTTTTATTTATTATTATTAAGAATTGGTATTTACTTACACTTAGTAATTGCTAATAAAATTTTGACCAACTTATAAAAGCAATGCTCAGCTTCAGCCTTTATTCCATTGATCAGCCTTACACTTCATGAACTCCCACCTTTGGTGAGTTCATGCCACATTATTCCCCACGACTTGTTGAGCTATGAACGTATGTGAGCTCACTCTTGCTGTCTCACACGCCCCCCCACGCAGGAGAAGAACAGGTGGTCGAAGAGGAGCCGCCTAACACTGAGGCATTCGACTTGATGTAGGTGGCGTTTCTCGGTTGACATTGGCGCCAATGATCCTTAGTTCGTTCTATATTTATTATTTTATTTTGTAATGAGACTTCCGCTATGTAATAAGTACTCTGATGTTTGGTGACATTTATCTCTATACACTCTGTTATTATATATGTTGTCTTCTTTGGCGCATGTATGAGATGCACCCGGCTTTGTCCTTTAAAGCCCGGGTGTGACAATAAATTCGCGTGTCTTTTGTGATTGTTTTTCTGTGATACTTGTGTTCGCAAGAGCTCGCTACTTAGCCATACTAACACTTAACCAAGTTTTGTGGCTATTAGTTGTTAAATTTTACAGGATCACCTATTCACCCCCCCCCCTCTAGGTGCTCTCAATCAACAATAGAATGTTGCCTCTGTATATATATTTGTTTTATGTTATTGTTCTGCCAATCAATCACTAGTCAAACATCAATAATATTTTTATTTGTATTAAATCATGAGTTTCCGTTAGTATTTCCGTTTCCGTTCGTTTTCGCAATTCCGTTTATCTCGCTCCCGTTTTCGTTCTCGACTATTCCGGACCCGATCCCGTTTCCGATGATAAAATGCGGATACGGAAACTAGAGAGGGGTTTTTCCGTCTGTTTTCATCCCTAGATGCCCTTCACCAGTTTGCTACCATACCTACCATAAGGGCAGATATGATATGTCACATTCTTGGATACTAGGGCCCATGTTATTTAGTACAATATAGTTGGTAGCCGATATAACATTTTGTACTTAGTAATGCTTCATGATACACTCACATACACACATGTGGCTATAGGATCAATGCTCATATCGTATAGTGGTCTCGAGTACCCTGTAGCTTAAGTTGTGGCAACAACACATGATTATAATATCACACATTTTATATGTTATACTTGAGACTTCTCCAATAAGATGCTGGGCTCCTACTTAGAACTGTAATGCGCTTAGTGGTCCTAGACACATCCTTTTGTATTGTGATAGGATTACACTTAGGCGAATCGAGTCTCTTATTCCTATGAGGGCTTCGAACCCTGAAGGATTGAATGTCTAGCCATTTTCATGATGCAAGGTCGAGGACCTTAAGGACTCGGAGGGGGGGCAAAATAGTGCCTAGATGTTTAAGTGTTGTTAAGTGTTTCGAGAGATGAGCTGCTCCGAGCGGCTGAATCCTTCATAAGCACCCTGACCTCAAGAACTTAGATTATTCTAGCTAGGTCGTGTTGAGGCACCAGGGCCCTAGGCATTAAAGTGCCCAAGGGGCCAATGACCCCCAAATCCCTTAGTGGCTTCATATGAGATTTTATGGTGTAGCTGTTGGGGTGCGTTGATGTCAAATTACCCGATATGAATTCTCTATCTTTGCTAGAACCAAGGAAGGTTCTTAGGGCATTGTACAAACCTATTTAATATATGGTCTCTAGAGGGCTCTGTTGGGGTTGATTGAGAAAAATACAAGAGACGAGCTCCTCGTGAAGAGACTGTCTCTATACATCTTTCTATACATATTGTCTCCTATGTGTATTTATGATTCAAAGACTTAAGGTGATATCATGTAGTCTCTTCAGAAAACCGATTCAGGGTTCCTAGGTTGTATATGCCCTTAGAGCATATGGCCCTAGTAGCGGTGGTACAAGTAGGTAGGCCCATAATAGCTATTACAATTTTTAAATGTGTCTATGCGACAACTGGGGAGACATGACCTTCTCTAGGCGCTGACAACACTTTTTACCATGAACATACCATCAGTTACAATTAATATGTACTGGTTTCTACTAATTTTACAGTGTTTTGTCTCTATATATTGCAGCTGCAGCGGTATGAACAATTAACTTTAATCTGAAGGGAGCCAAAAGTTCTCAGTCCGATGGGAAATACAACTTCTTTCCTCTAAAGATGACCTGAACAAACACGTGAACATATCGGGTGCGAACCAACCCTTCTGTGCAACCGTGCAAACTTTTAATCTTGGCCACATAATGTTGATCCAGGGTGACGCGCGGGAGTGGATAATGTTGATCCAACTACTCTATGCAACCGTACAAACTTTTAATCTTGGCCACATAATGTTGATCCAGGGTGACGCGCGGGAGTGGATAATGTTGATCCAACTACTCTATGCAACCGTACAAACTTTTAATCTTGGCCACATAATGTTGATCCAGGGTGACGCGCGGGAGTGGATAATTTCACACTTTTGCAAATATCCACTCTCTCTTCCCCCGCGTGCGCCCTTGGATCAACATCATGTGGCTCAGATTAAAAGTTTGTACGGTTGCATAGAGTAGTTGGTTTACACCAGATATCTTCCCAACAAACACACTTTTGAAAACTTCTTTGCGGTAGGGCAGAGGAATTATTAAGGACAAAAAGTAATAGAGTAAAGGGTTCTACTTTTTTGGCCGAGACCAAAAGATTCTGGCCACAACCTTTGGACTTAGGTCTGAGTACCTAAGAAACTTTTGCACCTGTTAGCTCAAATTGTTAGGAATAAAACTGTGGAGGAAATCTCAAATTGCAAGTCCGGTCAGTTTGTCTTTTTTCCACCCCCACAAGGATCTGTCGTAGTGATAGTAGCACATCATTTTCGGACCGTATTCTCCAAGAAGAAAGAACCTTTTTTATACCATTTGAAACTTTATAGCACAGTTGACCAGTAAAAGATCGAACTAGTGACCATAATAATTCAGTTCATTTTAAAGACTATATAATCAATCCAGTAAAAAAAGTGGTTGAACCAACTAACTTTTTACAAAATCGGTGAACCGTCTAGTTCCATGAACCGGCCGGCTTATGCTTAGACGCACGTGTGGCGTGCGACCACTTGCCGGCTTGCGTGCCTCCGAGTGCTGCCCCTATGGCCCTATGCAATCAGAGCTTGGACGTACAATGAACTGTAAAAGATCGGGTACTCTAAATATAGGGGTTTTAAGTGTATCCAAGGTCTTCAATAAAACCTATAACACGTCCGCTAAAATAGTGAATCCTCAATATCTATATTTCTACTCTAACATATATTCTAGTCGAGCCAACAAAATTATTTTCTCTATATTAACTTTTCTTACACCCTCATAACTCTATAACTTTTCTGTATAACTTACTACCATATATTTTATTCATCCACTTCCTAGTACCATCTTTAATTTAATACTCCATCCGTTCTAAATTAAAATTTGTTTTACCATTTTATTTGATGCATACAATAATTAAAGTATGTTATATATATATGTTTATAATTATTTATATGAATATAGATATAAAAATTTAGGGCTAAAACAAATATTATTTTAGGATGGATGGAGTATATATTTTTTTTAAAAACAGATAGCGCAAGGCATGCCGTTATGCTAGAAATGGTGTAGTACTGGTGCTACTGTCATATACCGTGAGTCATGTCGTTAAACTAAGGGCCCGTTTGGCAAAGCTCCAACTCCTGCTTCTTTAGCTTCAGATCCTGATCCTCGTGAGGAGCTGATCCTCCTGATTCTTCTAGAGAATCAGAATCATTTTTAAAACCGTTTGGCAAGTAAACTGATTCTTGTCTGCTGAGAGTTGGTGGTCTGTGGCGATTGTCTGTTTTACCCTTTGCAGTTTAACTTTGTTACAAACCAATAAGTAGGATGCATATACGGAAAAAAATTATGAAACAATAACATATAAAATATTTCCATCATAGTAGTGCATAAAATGGTCTCAAATGTTTAATCCATAAATTGGCTCGTTATGTTTTTGTCCAATGGCAATTGCGGGTAATTTCGATCAAACTTTAAGGGGAGGTTCATATTTGGTTGGTTGAGGAGCTGTTTTAAGGGAGGGTGGAGCAGGTTTTTTTAGATCCTACCTTTCTTCACAAAAACGACTCCAAATCTTTCGGCTCCACACGAGAATCAGTTTAAAAAATACCCGTTTGGCACGGCTCCTCCAGATCCTCGCTTAGAATCAGGAGCTGGAGCTGTGCCAAACGGGCCCTAAATGGACCCTAAGCGTTGCGGCATTTTGTTTTCTCTAAAACCTACGCCACGACTTTACCGCACACGCAGTGCCGATAGCCTTTATGGCAGCCAGCAAATTTGGAGGATTCATGTGCATCCACTATTCGCACTTCCGTCTCTCTCAACTGCTGCGGAGCGAAGGAGGGCGACCGGAGCAGCAGGAGGATCTCGGCTTCGGCGCGGTGCACGACGGTCGTGAAGGAGGAGCTCGGCTACAGCGTAGTGCAGGTGGTCGGGGCAGGAGTAGTAATGTGGAGGAGCTCAACTGCGGCAGTGCGGAGATAGGCTGCCACCGCGCGAAGGAGCTCGGCCACGGACAGTGAGGAAGAGCGGCGGCGCGACGCCAAAGTCACCGGAGGAGAATCCAGCGAAGAGGAAAAATGCTATTTGTGCCACTGCGTGAACAGAAAGTCAAGTGTAGCTAAACAACATATTTATTAATATGAATTAAAAAAATCCGAAATGTGCGAGCGTCTCAAAATTGTAAAAAAATACGGTTTTTAAAGGAAACTATTAGGGAGTCGAATATAGAGAACGAAATAAATGGTATAGATATATATAGAGAATGTAATATTTTATAGTGTGTTATGAAGAATAAATAATATTTTTTTAGTGGATAAAATTTAGAGAACGCTGTTGCAGGTAAGCTTACCCAAACATGAGTGTGTTGACTTTCTTGTTTAATTTTAAAATTTTTTATAAGCCTTAACTTAGACGAATAACACATTAATTTTAGTTGTCTCAAAAACCACTCCGCAAGGATTACAATTCATTTTAGCATCTAACATTATTTTGCAACCGTGGATTTTCAATTACTATATTAAGTTCTTTTTTGCGCCAATTTATGAGTATATAGATTATCTTTAGAGCACCAAAACTTATGAAACATGTTAAATTAAGACATATCTTGGTGTGATGCATTATTTGAGCTAAGAACCGCCGATAGACACATATACGTGCTATGAACCTGTAGCAGGTAGATTAGTTGTAGTTATATAATTATGTTCTTTTTACCATATTATTTGTATATGTGATCAACTATAATTTGCTAGCTAATTATGTGTTGCATATCAAAGCGTTGTATGATTTGAAGTGTTTATAGGTGGTTCAATACAACTATTGTAGAACTGTCGGCTGTTTAACCGGTTCTTAACAGTTCAACAAGTTGACCAATTTGATGCCCGATTCAGTTCTAACAACTATGCTTTATATCGTATCATATATATACAGAAACACACAAAGGCTGAAATAATCCAAATTCCATCCGAATGACAAAACGGCAAAGAAGACCAAGAATTACAAGGGCACGCGCAGGAGCAATACAGTGCCAATTTGACATGGAATTTTTGGTGTTTTTTTATTCTCCGTCTATAGTAGACTAGCTAGTAGAGACCTCCGCCTACAAGAATACGGGATACAGTACTCTATACACTATGCACCGTCTCAACCTGCTGCGTACATACATGCATATATATTCCTACATGCCCAAGTGGTACGTATATGCATGCATGGATACGTATATATAGATTATAGAGACGTAGAATAATCCTACTCTGCTAGGTACATAATAATATATATATACGGCTACGCGTAGATGGCGTAGCGCATGCTCTCGCGCACCATGAGGTGGCTGACCTCGTCGGCGGCGCGCGGCCGCCACCCCGTGACGGCCCACGCCTCCTCCGTCGCGCTGACGTCCGCGCCGTCGAAGCGGATGGCGCACGCCAGCGCCAGCAGCGCCCTGGCTAGAGCGCCACCCAGTGTCGGCGCCACCACCGCGCCGCCCGCGGCCGGAGCGGCGGCGCCACCGTCAGTATCGCCGTCTGCGCCGAGCGCGCTCTCGTCCACCACCCGCGCCGTCCGCCTCCGCCGCCCCCATCGCCATCGCCGCACCAGGCTCCACATGATCGATAGCCGGCAGCAAAAAGACGTGACAGAACTTTAATAATCCCTTCGATCTCCTTCTCTTTTCCTCCTCAGCACATCGATCCTTACGTGTGCACGCACGCTTCTGAGCTCTCAATGTCTGCTCTCTCCTAGCTAGGCAGGCGTATGTAGTTTGTTTGGGTCACGCGGCTCGCACCATGTCCATGGCACCACTCATGTTGTTTGCTAGCTTCTGCTGTCTTCTTCCTTGGCTCGGACACGCCATCATCGACCACAGCCTAGTAGTACTATATATACAAGGACGATAGGTTGTGGTGCTAGCTATGCGGGAGACTGGTTTGCTAGTTCAAGAAAGCAGGCAACATCTGTATATATGGAGGGGAGCGTGCTAGAGGAGAAAAAGCAGGGGAAGCCGGGACACGGACGATCGAGAGAGGCAGAGGACAAGGCAGGGAGACGATAGTGGTGGTGGGGAGAGGGAAGCACTACCATGGTCCATGGCTAAGAAAAGGTTAAGCTAGCTATCACGACGAACTACTCTGTAGTGGCCTAGTGGGATCGAGGATTCTGCTGGGTGGTGACGATGGTGCCCGTTTCTATCATCCCGGATTTATTATCTAACGCGGACCGCGCCAACGGGCCTTTAGATGCCATAATAATTAACCCTCCTGTCTGGGCATGTTTGGTAGCGTTCTAGACAGAATCCAGAATTGCTAAACAGTATTTTATACGAAAAAAAATGAACCTAGCACTAATCTGATGATGTGATTTCCTAAAAAAAGGTTTTCTTGATAACCTCTAAACAAGTTATTGGGTAGTCTATTTCAACCACTCACTTATAAAAAAATCAGTTATTCTACTCCTTAAACTTAATAAAAATATATCTAATAAACCTTTTAAGGCACAATAGTTAAAGTATACATAACCCCACTAGTACAAAATTTAAACGCTACACGCCCGGTTGGAATCGAACCTCCAATCTCACCCTCACGTGACCACTCCACCTATAACTTACTTTTTCTCTATATGGAAATTTTGTTGCCCACATATTATAATCAACTGAGTGTAAATTGATTGTTTGAGGCTCTAAACGATGTCAAACAAAAAAGTTGTCAACTACAAAGTTGAATAACTTTTGAAGTTCTACAACTTTTATTTTGCTACTTTTTCCATCTGAGGTTATTTGCAAAATTTACATTTTAAATTTGACAAATTTATATGCAAGTCTTGACGGCCAAAATGATTTCAAATAAAAAGTGGTCGGTTTTAAAGTTTCATAACTTTTAGAAATCTACAATTTTTATATTGGTGGTTTTTTTCATACGAGGTTATTTGATAAACTCAAAAAAATCAGGATAAAAATAATCTTTAGTGGCAGTTTCTTAAGGAACAGCCGTAGAAATATAATTTCTACAGTTGGTTTTCTTAAAGAACCACCACTATAAATATCACTTGCGCTTGATAACTCAAACCGCATGTAAAAATTAGAACTCACCGTAGGCATAGAGGTATTTTCTACTAGTGCCCTAGCATGGGAATAGTTGAGTCTAATAAATATATAATGTGTAAGTATGGAACATTTGTTGGAAAAAAGCTATGACAGTGGATGCTTGTTCCGTTTATCTTTGCATGACACATGTAATAAGTCTGTGAAGAATGTTGTTTCGATTGAGTCGAATATTTGGCATTCACGACTTTGCATATCAATTTTGGTTGTGTCTCGTGGCTAGCAAATTTAAATTTAATCCCTAAATTTGATTTAGTCAAAGGTTTCAAGTGCTAGGTGTGCGTGCAATCTAAGCAACCTCGCAAGCCTCATAAGACTGTGGAGGCGAGGAATTTGGCACCACTAGACTTAATACATTCCAATTTATTTATGTGAGATGAACGGGATATTGACTAAAGGTGGCAAGCGATATTTTATAACTTTTATCGATGATTCTACTACATTTTGTTATGTGTATGTTTTAAAATCAAAAGATGAAGGTTTGCATTACTTTGAGACCTACAAAGTAGAAGCTGAAAATCAACTTGAGAGAAAACTTAAATGGTTAAGGTCTGATCGTGGTGGAGAATATTTTTCGAGTGATTTTTTTGACTTTTGTGTGGAACATGGTATTATTCATGAGAGGACACCGCCATACTCACCACAATACAATGTGGTTGTTGAAAAAAGAACCGTACTCTAACTGATTTGGTTAATGCCATGTTTGAGACTTCGGGACTATCTAAGGAATGGTGGGGGTGAGGCGATCTTGACTACGTTTCATGTCCTTAATAAAGTTCCCACAAAGAACAAAGAAATCAGACCATTCGAGGAATCGGAAAAGAAGAAATTAAATGTCTCCTATTTGCACACCTGGGGTTGTTTAGCTAAAGTGAATGCGCCAATTAACAAGAAGCGCAAATTAGGACTGAAAACTATTGATTGTGTTTTCCTTGGGCATGCTTTCCACAATGTTGGATATAGATTCTTAATTAATAAACCTTGGAGTACCGGACATGTTGGTAGGTACAATTATAGAGTCCAGAGATGCTACATTTTTTGAGAATGGATTTCCTATGAAAATTACACATGGTGCGTCTAGTAATGAACCAACGATAGCACATGAGCATTTTATTCCGGTAGAACACACTGAGGAATCCCATGTGCAAAATCCCATAGAAGATGACAATGTAGCAACTCAAAAGAGTAAGAGACCAAGGACTGCAAAGTCATTTGGTGATGACTATATTTTGTATCTCGTGGATGACACACCAAGTACCACTGAAGAGGCATATTCTTCTCCTGATGCTGACTTTTGGAAGGAAGCAATAAGGAGTAAGATGGATTCTATTATGTCAAATGGAACTTGGGAGGTCGTTGAGCGTCCTTATGGGTTTAAGTCGATTGGAAGTAAATGAGTGTTCCAGAAAAAGCTTAGGCCTGATGGTACTATTGAAAGGTACAAGGAGAGACTTGTAATCAAAGGCTATTCACAGAAAGAAGGTGATGATTTCTTTGATACTTACTCACCTGTGGCTCGATTGACCATAATCCGTGTGCTACTTTCCTTGGCTGTCGCTCATGGTCTTCTTGTCCATCAAATGGATGTTAAGAAAGCCTTCCTAAATGGAGAGCTAGATGAGAAAGTCTACATGGAGCAGTGTCGGGGACCATAATTAGGGGTACCCTCAAGACGCCTAATTCTCAGCTGGTAACCCCCATCAGCATAAAGCTGCAAAGGCCTGATGGGTACGATTAAGTCAGGGATCAGTCCACACGAGTGACTCGATCACGCTTCACCCGAGCCTAGCCTCGGCCAAGGGCAGCCGACCTCGAGAGACTTCCGTCTCGCCCGAGGCCCCCTTTTTATGGCGGACACATCACCGGCTCGCCCGAGGCCTTGGCTTCGCTCAGAAGCAACCTTGACTAAATCGCCACACCGACTGACCAAATTGCAGGGGCATTTAACGCAAAGGTGGCCAAACACCTTTATCCTGACACGCGCCCCCGGCAGAGCCGAAGTGACCGCCGTCACTCCACCGCTCCACTGGCCAGTCTGACAGAAGGACAGCGCCGCCTGCGCCACTCCGACTGTAGTGCCACTCGACAGAGTGAGTCTGACAGGCAGCCAGGCCTTGCCAAAGGCGCCACGGCGAACTCCGCTCCGCCCGACCCCAGGGCTCGGACTCGGGCTAAGGCCCGGAAGACGGCGAACTCCGCTCCGCCCGACCCCAGGGCTCGGACTCGAGCTAAGACCCGGAAGACGACGAACTCCGCTCCGCCCGACCCCAGGGCTCGGACTCGGGCTAAGACCCGGAAGACGGCGAACTCCGCTCCGCCCGACCCCAGGGCTCGGACTCGGGTTAAGACCCGGAAGACACGAAACTCCGCCTCGCCCGACCCCAGGGCTCGGACTCCGCCCTGGCCTCGGCCGAACGACTTCCGCCTCGCCCGACCCCATGGCTCGGGCTCGGCCACGGCAACAGAAGGCAGACTCGACCTCGGCTTCGGAGGAACCCCCACGTCGCCCTGCCTAGGGCACAGACCGCCACGTCAACAGGAGGCGCCATCATCATCCTACCCCGAATCGACTCGGGTCACGGAGAACAAGACCGGCGTCTCATCCGGCCAGCTCCGCCGGAGGGGCAATGATGGCGCTCCACAAGCTCTATGACGACGGCGGCCCCCAGCTCTCTTACGGAAGCAGGACGACGTCAGCGGGGACTCGACCGCTCCAACAGTTGTCCCTCCGCCAGGCTCCGCCGCACCTCCGACAGCCACGACATCACGCCAGCAGGGTGCCCAGATCTCTCCGGCTGCCACATTGGCATGTACCTAGGGCGCTAGCTCTCCCTCCGCTAGACACGTAGCACTCTGCTACACCCCCCATTGTACACCTGGATCCTCTCCTTACGACTATAAAAGGGAGGACCAGGGCCTTCTCAGAGAAGGTTGGCCGCGCGGGACCGAGGACGGGACAGGCGCTCTCTTGGGGCCGCTCGCTTCCCTCACCCGCGTGGACGCTTGTAACCCCCCTACTGCAAGCGCACCCGACCTGGGCGTGGGACGAACACGAAGGCCGCGGGACTTCCACCTCTCTCACGCTCGACTCCGGCCACCTCGCCTCTCCCCCCTTCGCACTCGCCCACGCGCTCGACCCATCTGGGCTGGGGCACGCAGCACACTCACTCGTCGGCTTAGGGACCCCCCTGTCTCGAAACGCCGACAGTTGGCGCGCCAGGTAGGGGCCTGCTGCGTGCTGACGAACAGCTCCCCATCAAGCTCCAGATGGGCAGTCTCCAGCAACCTCTCCGGCCCGGGACGGTGCTTCGTTTCGGGACTCTTGAGTTCATGTCCTTCGACGGCAGCTACGACATGATACTTCTTCCACCGCCGCGCGACTACGACAATGGCGGCCGACAACCCGCCCGCCGGCGGCGGGATCGACGATGTTTTCCCCGCGTGGTGGAGGAGCAACATTCGGGCTCGCTCCGTTCTCTCCCCCGCCAACGGAGGAGGAGGCGAGGCCGTCAAGGCCAGGCGGGAGGCCGCGCTTCGTCGGCCGTCGAGCGAATCGACGCCCCCGAAGCCCCGACGGAAGGCACGCCGGACGTCGACCTCGCGTTCAAGACGGAGGCAAGCGCCGTCCCCCCGCGGCACGCCGACCCCGAGCAAGAAGACGACGCCGGCGCGCTCGCGGAAAGCCTGCAGGACATCGCCCTCGAACCAGAGATGACGGTGCAACCAGTCCCCGATGTGACTACGTCGCTCCTCGTCGACCAAAAGGTAACGACTAACTCCCATCTTGCGTCATTTCGACTCGGCCTCAACCCGCCAAACGACCTCGTTTTGGCGGGCGCTCTCATTGAGGCGAGTGCAACCCCACTGAGGTTCCGTATGCGGTCGCCTTGGGACCGACTGACGGACGTCTCGACCTACGGGCCCTCTGGGTCCGAGGAAGACGACGATCCCAGCATAGGTTGGGATTTCTCCGGACTTGGCAACCCCAGTGCCGTGCGGGACTTCATGACCGCATGTGACTACTGCCTATCCGACTGTTCCGATGGAAGCCGCAGCCTTGGCGACGAGAGCTGCGGCCCAAGCCGCGAATGTTTCCACATCGAGCTAGGGGATCCCTCCGAAGGCAACCATCTTGGCATGCCGGAGGACGGTGATCTCCCTAGGCCAGCGCCTCGCGCCGACATCCCACGGGAGCTAGCTGTGGTCCCCGCTCCGGCGGGGGGTTACGACCCACAACTCGAGCAAGTCCGCGAGGCGCAGGCCAGGCTCAACGAGGGAACAGGAGCGCTTGAGCCGATCCGTCGGGACGTCGGACAGGCATGGGTGGGCCAACCCCTGGCCGGAGAAATACGTCATCTGCCCCAAGGTCTCCAGCACCGCGTCGCCAACGATGTCAGGATCAGGCCGCCGCCCGCATCCAGCGGGGTTGGTCAGAACCTGGCAACCGCAGCAATGCTCATCCGCGCGATGCCGGAGCCGTCAACCACCGAGGGTCGGCGAATCCAGGGAGAACTCAAGAATCTCCTGGAAGGCGCTGCGGCCCGACGGGCCGAGAGCACTGCATCCCGAAGGCAAGGATATCCCTCGGAACCTCATGCCGCGACTTCCCGATTCATGCGAGAAGCCTCGGTCTACACCGGGCGCACGCGCAACACCGCGCCTGCGGCCCCGGGCCACCTCGGCAACGAGCACCATCGACGCGACCGTCGGGCTCACCTCGACGAAAGGGTGCGCCGAGGCTACCACCCCAGGCGTGGGGGGCGCTACGACAGCGGGGAGGATCGGAGTCCCTCGCCCGAACCACCCGGTCCGCAGGCCTTCAGTCGGGCCATCCGACGGGCGCCATTCCCGACCCGGTTCCGACCCCCGACTACTATCACGAAGTACTCGGGGGAAACGAGACCAGAACTGTGGCTCGCGGACTACCGCCTTGCCTGCCAACTGGGTGGAACGGACGACGACAACCTCATCATCCGCAACCTCCCCCTGTTCCTCTCCGACACTGCTCGCGCCTGGTTGGAGCACCTGCCTCCGGGGCAGATTTCCAACTGGGACGACTTGGTCCAAGCCTTCGCTGGCAATTTCCAGGGCACATACGTGCGCCCCGGGAATTCCTGGGACCTTCGAAGCTGCCGGCAACAGCCGGGGGAGTCGCTCCGGGACTACATCCGGCGATTCTCGAAGTAGCGCACCGAGCTGCCCAACATCACCGACTCGGATGTCATCGGCGCGTTCCTCGCCGGCACCACTTGCCGCGACCTGGTGAGCAAGCTGGGTCGCAAAACCCCCACCAGGGCGAGCGAGCTGATGGACATCGCCACCAAGTTCGCCTCTGGCCAGGAGGCGGTCGAGGCCATCTTCCGAAAGGACAAGCAGCCCCAGGGCCGCCCATCGGAAGAGGCTCCCGAGGCGTCTGCTCCGCACGGCGCCAAGAAGAAGGGCAAGAAGAAGTCGCAATCGAAACGCGACGCCGCTGACGCGGACCTTGTCGCCGCCGCCGAGTGTAAGAACCCTCGGAAGCCCCCCGGAGGTGCAAACCTCTTCGACAAGATGCTCAAGGAGCCGTGCCCCTACCATCAGGGGCCCGTCAAACACACCCTCGAGGAGTGCGTTATGCTTCGGCGTCATTTCCATAGGGCCGGGCCACCCGCCGAGGGTGGCAGGGCCCGCGACGATGACAAGAACGAAGATCACCCAGCAGGAGAGTTCCCCGAGGTCCGCGACTGGTTCATGATCTATGGAGGGCATGCGGCGAATACCTCGGCTCGGCACCGCAAGCAAGAGCGCCGGGAGGTCTGCTCGGTGAAGGTGGCAGCGCCAGTCTACCTAGACTGGTCCGACAAGCCCATCACTTTCGACCGGGCCGACCACCCCGACCATGTGCCGAGCCCGGGGAAATACCCGCTCGTCGTCGACCCCGTTGTCGGCGATGTCAGGCTCACCAAGGTCCTGATGGATGGGGGCAGCTGCCTCAACATCATCTACGCCGAGACCCTCAAGCTCCTGCGCGTCGATCTGTCCTCCGTCCGAGCAGGCGCTGCGCCCTTCCACGGGATCATCCCTGGGAAGCGCGTCCAGCCCCTCGGGCGACTCGACCTCCCCGTCTGCTTCGGGACACCCTCCAACTTCCGAAGGGAGACCCTGACGTTCGAGGTGGTCGGGTTCCGAGGAACCTACCACGCCGTGCTAGGGAGGCCTTGCTACGCGAAGTTCATGGCCGTCCCCAACTACACCTACCTGAAGCTCAAGATGCCGGGCCCCAACGGGGTCATCACCGTCGGCCCCACGTACAAACACGCGTTCGAATGCGACGTGGAGTGCGTGGAGTACGCCGAGGCCCTCGCCGAGTCCGAGGCCCTCATCGCCGACCTGGAGAACCTCTCCAAGGAGGTGCCAGACGTGAAGCGCCACGCCGGCAACTTCGAGCCAGCGGAGACGGTCAAGGCCGTCCCTCTCGACCACAGTGGCGACACCACCAAGCAGGTCCGGATCGGTTCCGGGCTCGACCCCAAATAGGAAGCAGTGCTCGTCGACTTTCTCCGCGCAAACGCCGACGTCTTTGCGTGGAGTCCCTCGGACATGCCCGGCATACCGAGGGATGTCGCCGAGCACTCGCTGGATATTCGGGCCGGAGCCCGACCCGTCAGGCAGCCTCTGCGCCGATTCGACGAGGAGAAGCGCAGAGTGATTGGCGAAGAGATCCACAAGCTAATGGCAGCAGGGTTCATCAAAGAGGTATTCCATCCCGAATGGCTTGCCAACCCTGTGCTTGTGAGGAAGAAAGGGGGGAAATGGCGGATGTGTGTAGACTACACTGGTCTCAACAAAGCATGTCCGAAGGTTCCCTACCCTCTGCCTCGCATCGACCAAATCGTGGATTCCACCGCTGGGTGCGAAACCCTGTCCTTCCTCGATGCCTACTCAGGGTATCACCAGATCCGGATGAGAGAGTCCGACCAGCTCGCGACTTCTTTCATCACGCCGTTCGGCATGTACTGCTATGTCACCATGCCATTCGGATTGAGGAATGCGGGCGCGACGTACCAGCGGTGCATGAACCATGTGTTCGGCGAACACATCGGTCGCACAGTCGAGGCCTACGTCGATGACATCGTAGTCAAGACAAGGAAGGCTTCCGACCTCCTCTCCGACCTTGAAGTGACCTTCCGGTGTCTCAAGGCGAAAGGAGTCAAGCTTAATCCTGAGAAGTGTGTCTTCGGGGTGCCCCGAGGCATGCTCCTAGGGTTCATCGTCTCCGAGCGAGGCATCGAAGCCAACCCGGAGAAGATCGCGGCCATCACCAGCATGGGACCCATCAAGGACTTAAAAGGGGTACAGAGGGTCATGGGATGTCTCGCGGCCCTGAGCCGCTTCATCTCACGCCTCGGCGAAAGAGGTCTGCCTCTGTACCGTCTCTTAAGGAAGGCCGAGTGTTTCGCTTGGACCCCTGAGGCCGAGGAAGCCCTCGGCAACCTGAAGGCGCTCCTTACAAAGGCGCCTGTCTTGGTGCCCCCGGCGGATGGAGAAGCCCTTTTGGTCTACGTCGCTGCGACCACTCAGGTGGTTAGCGCCGCGATTGTGGTCGAAAGGCAAGAGGAAGGGCATGCGTTGCCCGTTCAGAGGCCGGTCTACTTCATCAGCGAAGTGCTGTCCGAGACTAAGATCCGCTACCCACAAGTTCAAAAGCTGCTGTATGCTGTGATCCTGACGAGGCGGAAGCTGCGACACTACTTCGAGTCTCATCCGGTAACTGTGGTGTCATCCTTCCCCCTGGGGGAGATCATCCAGTGCCGAGAAGCCTCGGGCAGGATCGCAAAGTGGGCAGTGGAAATCATGGGCGAAACGATCTCGTTCGCCCCTCGGAAGGCCATCAAGTCCCAGGTGTTGGCAGATTTCGTGGCCGAATGGGTCGACACCCAGCTGCCAACAACTCCGATCCAACCGGAGCTCTGGACCATGTTTTTCGACGGGTCGCTGATGAAGACAGGGGCCGGCGCGGGCCTGCTCTTCATCTCGCCCCTCGGAAAGCACTTGCGCTACGTGCTGCGCCTCCATTTCCCGGTGTCCAACAATGTGGCCGAGTACGAAGCTCTGGTCAACGGATTGCGGATCGCCATCGAGCTAGGGGTCAGACGCCTCGACGCCCGCGGTGATTCGCAGCTCGTCATCGACCAAGTCATGAAGAACTCCCACTGCCGCGACCCGAAGATGGAGGCCTACTGCGACGAGGTCCGGCGCCTGGAAGACAAGTTCTTCGGGCTCGAGCTCAACCACATCGCTCGGCGCTACAACGAAACCGCAGACGAGCTGGCTAAGATAGCCTCGGGGCGAACGACAGTCCCCCCGGACGTCTTCTCCCGGGATCTGCATCAACCCTCCGTCAAGCTCGACGACACGCCCGAGCCCGAGGTACCCTCGGCTCAGCCCGAGGTACCCTCGGCCCACGAGGGCGGGGCACTGAACGTCGAGGAAGGGCAGAGCGGGGCCACGCCAGATCAAGATTGGCAGGCCCCGTACCTGCAATATCTCCGTCGAGGAGAGCTACCCCTCGACCAAGTCGAGGCTTGGCGGGTGGCGCGACGCGCCAAGTCATTCGTCTTGCTGGGCGACGAAGAGGAGCTCTACCATCGCAGCCCCTCGGGCATCCTCCAGCGATGCATCTCCATCGCCGAAGGTCGGGAACTGCTGCAAGAAGTACACTCGGGGGCTTGCGGCCACCATGCAGCGCCCCGAGCCCTTGTCGGAAATGCTTTCCGGCAAGGCTTCTACTGGCCAACGGCGGTGGCTGACGCCACTAGAATTGTCCGCACCTGCGAAGGGTGCCAATTCTATGCGAAGCGGACACACCTGCCCGCTCAGGCTCTGCAGACAATACCCATCACCTGGCCCTTCGCTGTATGGGGTCTGGACCTCGTCGGTCCCTTGCAGAAGGCGCCCGGGGGCTACACGCACCTGCTGGTCGCCATCGACAAATTCTCCAAGTGGATCGAGGTCCGACCTCTGAACAGCATCAGGTCCGAGCAGGCGGTGGCGTTCTTCACCAACATCATCCATCGCTTCGGGGTCCCGAACTCCATCATCACCGACAACGGCACCCAGTTCACCGGCAAAAAATTCTTGGATTTTTGCGAGGATCACCATATCCGGGTGGACTGGGCCGCCGTGGCTCATCCCATGTCGAATGGGCAAGTAGAGCGTGCCAACGGCATGATTCTACAAGGGCTCAAGCCTCGGATCTACAACGACCTCAACAAGTTCGGCAAGCGATGGATGAAGGAACTCCCCTCGGTGGTCTGGAGCCTAAGGACGACGCCGAGTCGTGCCACGGGCTTCACGCCGTTTTTCCTGGTCTACGGGGCTGAAGCTATCTTGCCCACTGACCTGGAATACGGCTCCCCGAGGGCGAGGGCCTACACCGAACAAAGCAACCAAGCTAGCCGAGAGGAATCGTTGGACCAGCTTGAGGAAGCTCGGGACAGGGCCTTACTACACTCGGCGCGGTACCAACAGTCCCTACGACGCTACCATGCCCGAGGGGTCCGGTCCCGAGAACTCCAGGTGGGCGACCTGGTGCTTCGGCTGCGACAAGACGCCCGAGGGAGGCACAAGCTCACACCCCCCTAGGAAGGGCCATTCGTCATCGCCAAAGTTCTGAAGCCCGGAACATACAAGCTGGCCAACAATCAAGGCGAGATCTACAGCAACGCTTGGAACATCAAACAGCTACGTCGCTTCTACCCTTAAGATGTTTTCAAGTTGTTCATATACCTCACACCTACGCAAAGTTTAGTCGTCAAGGAAGGGTCGGCCTAGCCTCGGCAAAGCCCGACCCTCCCTCGGGGGCTAAAAGGGGGAGACCCCCTCTGCGTCGAATTTTTCCTCGAAAAAGGATCTCTTTTTAGCAGGATTTCTTTCGTGCTTCTTGACTACTTCGGAAAGCGGATCCTGGAAACGACGAGGTACACGTAAGCAGCCAAGGCTGACCGAGCCGAGGGACTCCTACGCCTCCGGGATACAGATACCTCACTCATCACCTTCTGCGATAAGTAACTTGCGCTCGGATAAAGCGACTCCGTGGACCGAACAAGTCATCACGTTCGGAAGCTCTCCTGCCGAAGCAGTCCTTCAAGCTTTCTCGACCAAGTCGGGGACAGGGCCTCATGGACGGGTGAAAGTACGCGTAAGCGGCAAGGCCGACCGAGCCGAGGGATTCCCACGCCTCTGGGATACGGATACCTCACTCGTCCCTTCCGCGAAAAGCAACTCTCGCTCACACAAACATCCCTGTTACCGACAGGGTCTAGATGCTCGAAACAAGAGGAAAAAAGGCGCAGCTTCGCAAGCGCGGCGAGGGTGTGTTTTTTCTGGCCTCGGCGGCCGCGGAAAGCACACGCTACAAGATGATCTGATCCTGCAGGCTCGGGTCTTCACGCTGAAGGGAGCCGTAGCACCCTCGGCATCGACGACGTCTTCAGCAAAATCCGACCCGACCTCGGGCGGCGACGCGGTCCAGGGGCTCCTCCGGGAATCCGGCCCGAGCAGGCGGCTCAACCGGTAACCCCTGGGGCCTCGGTCAATCGACTCCCAAGGGCGCCAGCCCGACCCGAGGCCTCGACTGATCGACTTTGGCGTCGGCTCCGTTGACGGACAACACGGCTAGGCTCCGGCCGACCAGGTTCCCATTCTCGAGCCAACTCCGCCTCTGTTCATACTGATATCGCTACCCCTGGCCTCGGTCCACCGAAGGGCGGCCGAGGGGTCTCTTTAACTAAGCTAGAGGAGCCCCAGACAACAAGGCCGAACGGGCCGAGGGATTCCTACGCCTCCGGGATACGGATACCTCACCCGTCACCTTGACACGGGGCAACTCATGCTTGGTAAAGCGGTTCAGATAATCAACAGGCGAGACTTAATGCTCGAAAATGAGGAAAAAACACGGCTCCGTGCCGAAATTACATACACGTTCAGGCCTCGACAGCCACAATGAACAAACTCACTGGCATTCGAAGTGCCATTACAAACGGAACTCCGGTTCCCCCTCCGCAGGTACGAACGACCCCACTCCGAGGGGGAAGGCCTGCGGAGCAACGGAAGGCCGACGAACGGCGCGCCGTCACCTGCTCCAGCAGCAGCGACGACGACGACTTCTGCTCCGGGGGGCCGAACAGCGGCAGCACTGACCTCAGGGTCGATGCCGCTGTCAGGAGGCCCCCGCCCATGCCAAAACTTGTGAGGCAAGGATGGGCAGAAGGCCGAGAAGTTGGAGGTCAGCCCGTGGCCGGTCCCGGCCGCCGCGCCGGTGGAAGAACCTCTTCCAGCTGCCGTGGCGGACGCCGGCGCCGCGAGCGGCCCCGAAGCCACTCGCGGCTGAAGACCGGGCACGCTGCAGCTGCCGGACGCCACGGGCAATGCCCGCTTCTCCCCCCATCACTGAGTGAAGGAGCGGGCCACCGCCCACACAGGGGCCGACCCCAACTCGGCACTCTCCCCTCCCCAGCCTTGGTGATGAAAATCCTTGTGGATGAGGAAGGGGCAGAGGCCGCAGCCCGGCTCGCTTTCCCCCACCATCAAGCTGGAGGTCGCCATCTCGGGTGACCGCCGGTGAAGGGGTGCGACCGGGCTGCGTGATGAAAATCCTTGAAGCCGAACGATGGCTGAGAGGTACCAACTCCCATGGAGTTGCGTTCCCCCAACGAGGAGGCGGAAAGGCGGCGGATACCCCCCATCCGGGGGCTTGGAAGATGGGAAGACACGACGCTTAAGGGAGTAAGAAGACATGGTTGCCTTCCGAAAGGAGTCTCCCTCCTTTTAAAGGCAACTCTCCCTACGTGCGCCCCCAGGTGCCACGGGCTGAGTCTTCTCCAACACGCTCCAAGGCCCTCCCCTGCGACTCGGGGGCTGGGTCCCGCATGTCATGCAAGCCGGCTCAGGGCAGAAGAAGCCAAACCGCCGCGCGTGGTGCGCACGACCGTCCAGCGGTTACAAGCGACCCCCCATTTTCGCCCAGACCAACGGGCAGAAGGGGCGGGCAGCCATGCAGGCGGCATGCAACCGCACCAGATGGGCGCGCTTCTCCGACTTCTGACACGCCAGTTTGGGAACCCAGGCCCACGCGTCGAGCAACCGGCGCGCCAGTTACTGCATGCAAGCAACCGCACCGCCACTTGTGCCACCGTCGCGCCTCTTCGGTTGCGAAGCCTATGCCGCGACTCGAGGCGACCCAACAGCGCCAGACTGGCGCGTCGGTCAAAGCGACCGAAAGTGGGCCGACAGTAATGGCGGTGGCAGGCGGGCGGGCGCAGTGGTCACGTCGTCAGCCAGGCTCACGTCCCATCCTGGGACAGCAAGAGAGCCTCCCCTCAAGGCATGGAGACGGTGCACCCGTGACCCGTTCCTCGAACGGATCGCACGCGCGCAACGGCCGCCCCGTCAACCACTCGCCCCGTCGCATTAACTCCGCGGCGGGACACGCGGCGCCTCTGGCAGGAGGAGCGCGCGATGCTTCACCTTCGCCGTAATAACCGCGTCAGAAAAGGTACGCCACGTCATCCGATTTCGTATCCTTTTCCGTTTTCCTCTTTCTCTATCTCTTGCAACAGGGACCGGGAAAAGGGGATACCCCGAAAGGGATCCTTCTCCGCGAAGGAACCGGGCTCCGAGCCCCCCATTACTGATCAGGGGTTCGAAGGCTGGCCCTCCGAAGGGTTCAACAGTCGCCTCAGATCGCGTGGGCCCGACACCCACTACTGGTCAGGGGTTCGAAGGCCAGCCCCCCGAAGGGTTCCATGGCCGCCTCAGGCTACTCGGGCTCCGCGCCCATTACTGATCAGGGGTTCGAAGGCTGGCCCCCGAAGGGTTCACAGTCGCCTCAGACGCCGAGCGAGGGATGACCAGGGGTACGTTCGATACATAACCGAGGCTCGGGCTGCGCTCCCGAGGTACCCTAGGACATTTCCGAGACCAGCGGGAACGATCTTGTAACGGAATCCCATCGGAGGGAGGCATCGAGCCCTCGGACCCCGTCGCCAGGGGACCGGGTCCGGCAAATCACCCGCAGGTACTTTTGGGCGTGCCTCTGGGCCCCTAGCCGACCCCCAACGAACGGGGCACGGACGTCCACTCGGATTACCCGCTTGCAGCTCACCGGAGACACCATGTTCGGTGCCCATCGAGGGTAACATGGCGCACTCCCCCCTCCTCCTTGCGGAAAGGCGACGTAGGGGCGTATGTAAAAAGTCGAGTCTGTCCCTGATCGTCCTCTCGCCCTGTGCAGAGGCTCGGGGGCTGCTCTCGCAAAAACCGGCTCCGGCCGAATCGTTGACAGCGTCAACATACCAGCCCGAGAGTTTGGGCCCTGACCGTGCACCCGGGCTACGGCCAGTTCGCATGAGGGAACGACCAGACCAGCCGAAGCGTTAAGCGAAGTATTAAGACCTCGAAGGAGTGTAACCACTCCTCCGAGACCTCGGGGCCTACACCCGGCGGGTGCGCTCGCGCGCACCCACCGGAACGAAATGCAACCGAGAAAGGCTGGTTCCCTTGCAAAAAAGTGCGACAAAAAGCCTCCAAGCGAGTGCTAACACTCCCTTCGAGGCTCGGGGGCTACTGTCGGGGACCATAATTAGGGGTACCCTCAAGACGCCTAATTCTCAGCTGGTAACCCCCATCAGCATAAAGCTGCAAAGGCCTGATGGGTACGATTAAGTCAGGGATCAGTCCACACGAGTGACTCGATCACGCTTCACCCGAGCCTAGCCTCGGCCAAGGGCAGCCGACCTCGAGAGACTTCCGTCTCGCCCGAGGCCCCCTTTTTATGGCGGACACATCACCGGCTCGCCCGAGGCCTTGGCTTCGCTCAGAAGCAACCTTGACTAAATCGCCACACCGACTGACCAAATTGCAGGGGCATTTAACGCAAAGGTGGCCTGACACCTTTATCCTGACACGCGCCCCCGGCAGAGCCGAAGTGACCGCCGTCACTCCACCGCTCCACTGGCCAGTCTGACAGAAGGACAGCGCCGCCTGCGCCACTCCGACTGCAGTGCCACACGACAGAGTGAGTCTGACAGGCAGCCAGGCCTTGCCAAAGGCGCCACGGCGAACTCCGCTCCGCCCGACCCCAGGGCTCGGACTCGGGCTAAGGCCCGGAAGACGGCGAACTCCGCTCCGCCCGACCCCAGGGCTCGGACTCGGGCTAAGACCCGGAAGACGACGAACTCCGCTCCGCCCGACCCCAGGGCTCGGACTCGGGCTAAGACCCGGAAGACGGCGAACTCCGCTCCGCCCGACCCCAGGGCTCGGACTCGGGCTAAGACCCGGAAGACACGAAACTCCGCCTCGCCCGACCCCAGGGCTCGGACTCCGCCCTGGCCTCGGCCGAACGACTTCCGCCTCGCCCGACCCCATGGCTCGGGCTCGGCCACGGCAACAGAAGGCAGACTCGACCTCAGCTTCGGAGGAACCCCCACGTCGCCCTGCCTAGGGCATAGACCGCCACGTCAACAGGAGGCGCCATCATCATCCTACCCCGAATCGACTCGGGTCACGGAGAACAAGACCGGCGTCTCATCCGGCCAGCTCCGCCGGAGGGGCAATGATGGCGCTCCACAAGCTCTATGACGACGGCGGCCCCCAGCTCTCTTACGGAAGCAGGACGACGTCAGCGGGGACTCGACCGCTCCAACAGCTGTCCCTCCGCCAGGCTCCGCCGCACCTCCGACAGCCACGACATCACGCCAGCAGGGTGCCCAGATCTCTCCGGCTGCCACATTGGCATGTACCTAGGGCGCTAGCTCTCCCTCCGCTAGACACGTAGCACTCTGCTACACCCCCCATTGTACACCTGGATCCTCTCCTTACGACTGCAGGGTGCCCAGATCTCTCCGGCTGCCACATTGGCATGTACCTAGGGCACTAGCTCTCCCTCCGCTAGACACGTAGCACTCTGCTACACCCCCCATTGTACACCTGGATCCTCTCCTTACGACTATAAAAGGGAGGACCAGGGCCTTCTCAGAGAAGGTTGGCCGCGCGGGACCGAGGACGGGACAGGCGCTCTCTTGGGGCCGCTCGCTTCCCTCACCCGCGTGGACGCTTGTAACCCCCCTACTGCAAGCGCACCCGACCTGGGCGCGGGACGAACACGAAGGCCGCGGGACTTCCACCTCTCTCACTCTCGACTCCGGCCACCTCGCCTCTCCCCCCTTCGCGCTCGCCCACGCGCTCGACCCATCTGGGCTGGGGCACGCAGCACACTCACTCGTCGGCTTAGGGACCCCCCTGTCTCGAAACGCCGACAAGCAGCTAGCCGGGTTCGTAGCAAATGGTCAAAGAAGGCATGGTGTGTAAATTATTGAAATCATTATATGGCCTAAAACAAGCACCTAAGCAATGACATGAAAAGTTCAATAAGACTTTGACTTCTGTCGGCTTCGTTGTGAATGAAGCAGACAAATGTGTATATTATTGGTATGGTGGTGGCGAGGGAGTATATTTATGCCTATATGTTGATGACATTCTAATTTTGGGGACTAGTCTTGATGCGATTAATGAAACAAAAGTTTTTTTGTGCAATAATTTTGAAATGAAAGATTTGGGAGAAGCAGATATTATTCTTAACATTAAGCTACTGAGAGAAGGCAATGGTGGGATCGCACTTGTGCAATCCCATTATGTGGAAAAGGTTTTGAGTCACTTTGGTTTTAGCGAATGTGAACCTGCTCTTACGCCTTGTGATCCTAATAAATTATTAAAGAAAAATCGAATAATAGCAAGGGATCAATTGAGATATTCCCAAATAATTGGTTCACTCATGTATTTAGCTAGCATTATGAGGCCTGACATCTCGTTTGCTGTGAGAAAACTTAGCTAATTTGTTTCAAATTTGGGAGATGATCATTGCATGCTATTGAGAGAGTTTTGTGTTATCTAAAAGGTACTATGAGTTTAGGCATCCATTATACCGGGTACCCAACAGTACTAGATGGTTATTGTGATACAAACTAGATATTTGATGCTGATGAGATATATGCCACAAATGGATATGTGTTTTCACTTGGAGGTGGTGTTGTTTCATGGAAGTCTTGCAAGAAGACCATCTTAACAAGGTCGACTATGGAAGCAGAACTCACAACATTATACACCACTTCAGTTGAAGTTGAGTGGCTTCGTGAACTCCTTATGGATTTACCGGTGGTTGAAAAATATGCGTCGACAATTTCCATGAACTGTGAACATCAGAATGTGATAATTAAGATAAATAGTTCTAAGGATAACATGAAGTCTACAAGGCATATAAAGAGGCATTTGAAGTTTGTCAGGAAATCGAGAAACTCCAGAGTAATAGCGTTGGCTTATGTTCATACATCTAAAAATATAGCAGATGAATTCATTAAAGGGCTATCACGTAGTGTGATAGATAGTGCATCGAGTAAGATGAGCCTGAGACCCACCTAAAATTTATCATAGTGGTAACCTATTCTATGTGATCGAAGATTCCGTGAATTAGAATGGTGAAATAATCTAGTGGTAGACTGAGAGGAAAGACCCTTAATAAGGCTTATTTCAGATGCATATGTTTCCTTACTGTAAGATCGGTTGGTGTTTACACCTTAATATGTTCCAAGTGATTTTGTGAAGCAAAGTTGTTGTCCTACAGACAATGTTTTGAGGAACATGCCTTATGGGTTAACTGCTAGTCACAGTTTATGAGATATGCATGGTCTCTAGATACCCATGAAAGGCTAAGGAGTTTGACTTATTTGCTCCAACCAGAGGGGATGCATTTAGCAATCTAGTACAGGTAAAGAGTTTAGATGAAACTCATTGCACACAAAACTGCAAATTCAAGGCATTGTTCATTACACAGTTGTGGTTAAGTGTAGTCTATGCTCTAGATGGATGTTCAACTTAACAGTCTCCATTGAAACACCAGTATATCAAATGTTTGAGATGATGAGCATTTTTGTGTTACTTAGCATTTTGTCGGGATTGTTGGATAAATATGGCCTTGACCCATTTTAATACTTATCCAATGATGAATTAATTGCAAAGGCCCACTATAATGCTATGGTGCACAAATTGGTTAGTATCGTGTTGGAAGTTCATGGAACGGTCAATGAACTTAAATAGATGGACTGTTGGTGCATCTATTTAGAAGTTGATAAAGGATAAAGGGTGTGGTACACGCGCGCGCGTCGCCGCTGCCTCCGGTCCAGGACCATAGCCGTGGACATAGTCTCAACCGACAGCTCGCACCCCACTTGATCTAGCTCCACGCCTTCGTCCGCCACTCCCCCCCACACGTCACACGTGGGCTCTAAATTTTAAATTATAAGATTTAAGGATGGGATCAAATTAAGATCGGACTATATTTCTATTTATTTTTGAACTAAAATTTATTTAGGTCCCTAACATTTTGTGAAGAAGCATTTAGATCACGATCCATTACCATCCCTACGCACGTGCCACACTGCCTACCACCCTACCCTACACATTTCCAAATGGGTCGGCCAGGCAGTTAGCTCGTGACCCGGCACGAGCACGCCAGCCGTTTGGCCCGCGGTGCAGGCATGAGCCCGGCCCGGTTAAAGGGTAGGCACGGTAACAACTCGCTTAATGGATGGTTTTGTAACGATTAGTATGCTTTTAGCTACAATACTGATGATTCTGTTATTATATGAGAGTATTCTTAATTGTGATATGTGTTTATATGTGTATATGAAATTCTTTGTCTAAGTATGTATCTAAAATTATAAATATATTTAATTGAATCTAAAATAAATTTGAATATTAACTTTAACTTCTGAATTTTGGAGTGTTTTTTTTGTTTACGGGTCCGGGCCCGGCCCGGCACGATGAGCGCGTCGTGCCTCCAGCTCGGCACGACCTGTGTAAGAATAACCGACGTGTTACATATGAATTTTTTCCAAGATTAAGTATGTTTTTTTTCAAGAGGCTAGCACATGATATAGGTACCAAGAACAGTTTATAAGCTCTTGCTATTTTTTAGCCTTAATAATGTTCCTTTTTGAAAGGGTTCTCCCCGAGCTTGCGGGCTTGTCGCCGGTCACGATCTCCCTCTTGGCGTGATCTCCCAACATCACTTCGAGTTGTTAGACTCTAATGAAGCACCGGGCTCTAAGACCAATTGAAAGTCACCTAGAGGGATGGTGAATAGGTATAATCTGAAATTTACAACTTTAAACACAGTACAAGTCGGGGGTCTATTTCAACTCTTTCCCTCTCTCAAACGGTCACTTAGACCGAGTGAGACTTTCCCTTAATCAATCGGGTCACTAAGACCCCGCAAGTACCACCACACTCTTAGGTGTCTCTTGCTTTGATTAGAAGTCACTTGAGAACAAGAATGAGAAAGAAGAAAGGCAATCCAAGAGGAAAGAGCTCAAAGGAACACAAAATCACTCTCGCACAAGCCACTAAGTATTTGAGATGAATTTGGGACTTGGAGAGGCTTTGATCTTTTGAATTATGTCTAGGAGTGAATGCTAAAGCTCTTGTATTGAATGTGATGTTCAGAAATCTTGGATGCTTGGAGTTGTGGTGGTTGGGGGGGTATTTATAGCCCTCAACCACCAAGGTAGCCGTTGGGGAGGCTGCTGGCGATGGGCGCACCGGACAGTCCGGTGTGCCACCGGACAGGCACTGTAGGTTGTCCGGTGCGCCGCCACGTCACCCAACTGTTAGGGTTCGGAGCGAAGTCGACCGTTGGAGTTTTGTCTCCTTGCGGCACCGGACAGTCCGGTGCCACACCGGACAGTCCGGTGCCCTCTGACTTCACGGCTCTGACTTCTGCCACTGCACTGTTCACTTGTCAGGTTCTTTTGCAGTCGACCGTTGCGCGCAGATAGCCGTTGCCCGCTGGCTCACCAGAGAGTCTGGTGAATTATAGCGGAGCGCGCCTGCGAAAACCCGAGAGTGGCTGCTTGGACCCTGTACGGTCCTGGTGCACCGGACACTGTACTGTGGCACACCGGACAGTCCTGTGCGCCAGACCACAACACACTTGGTTCCTTTTTCTCCTTTGAATTTGATCCCTAACTTGAATATTTATTGGTTTTGTGTTGAACCTTTATTCACCTGTAATACATGAATACTTGGCAAATTAGTTAGTCCATGTGTTTGCGTTGGTCATTCAACCACCAAAAATAATTGTGAAAAAAAGGTTAACCCTATTTACCTTTCAGACACGCCGGTCAACATGGACGAGTCTGATGAAAAAACTGCAGGGGAGGATGTGGCCAAGGAAGAGATGGTAGACTATGAGGCATCCCCGAGCACCCCAGGTATGGAAATAGAAGCTATTACTTTTCTGAAGATTATAATATCATCAGTAATAATGAACCTATTATGGCTCAGTTTGAATTTGTTTTGAAGGAAGCGATATTCACCAAACATAAAGAACCAATTGATCATCTAAAGCTGCTCTTCATGCATGACCATATTGATGGAATGCCAATTTCAAGGATGATGATTGATGGTGGAGCGACCATCAACTTGATGTCATACTCTTTATACAGAAAGCTGGGCAAGCTATATAACGAGTTGACCTGGACAAACATGAATCTTCAGCGACGTCGTGAGCAATAGTTCGATCGAGGCCATGGGTGTCACGTCCATTGAACGAACCATTAGGACCAAGACCATGGCCACTGCATTCTTTGTCGCCGAGGTAGAGGGCAAATGTAGTATAATCTTAGGGAGAGATTGGATACATGCCAATCAATGTGTACCTTCTACTCCGCACTAAATGTTATGGGTAGGTGAAGAGATTGAAATAATACATGCAGACTCATCGGCGTGCATTGCTATGGCTGATGCCCCTGTGCTTTGGACTTATAACTCTGTAAAGTGTCTAACGGGGTAGATTTTTTAGATTATCAATTCATAAGTGTGCGCAGGGGAGGCTTCACCCTTGTAATGATAGAGCTAATGGAAAATTAGCTAACTCATAAATGAAGAATGATGCATATGCCAAATGAGGAAAATTAGACCACTGCTGAGGGGGTCTCAAATTTTCCTCATTTGGCCTTGAGGCCACTGCTGATATCACAGACGGTCTGGGACTTGAGGCCGGATGATCCGAGGTCCTGCAGAGGGGGTCTCAAATTGTAGCCACTCTTGTGGATGGTCTAGGCCCTGAGGTCAAATGATTCGAGGTCCTGTAGAGGGGGCCCCAATTTGTGGGTGCCCTTCTAGATGGTCCGGGCCCCAAGCCTAGATGGTCTGAAGTCCCGTAGAGAGCATGTTGTGCTACTAGACTCTCCAGGTTTGCTAGTCAGACCATCTAGTCATGAGTAGAGAGCAACATCTTCCTCTGATTTATATGTGTTATAGGAGTTTAGGGATTCAGACAAATTAGGATAGGGGTTTAATTTGGCTGATCCTTTAGAGGAGGTTGACATAGGAGATGCTAGTACTCCAAGGCCGGCTTTAGTAAACAAGAACCTAAAATCCATTTCTAAGGATAAAGTGAAGGAGTTATTATGGGGGTATGTTGATTTCTTTGTTTGAAGTTATACTGAGATGCCTGGGCTAAGCCAGGAGCTAGTTGAGCATCTGCTACCAAATAAGCCTGGTTTTAGGCCATTTAAACGGAGGCCAAGACCCTTTCGTCCAGATTTGCATCCAAGGATCAAGGACGAAACTCACCTGCTCTTAGAAGCTCACTTTATTAGACCTTGCAGGTATGCTGATTGGGTCTTGAATATTGTGCTGGTGGAGAAGAAAGACTCCAACAAGATTAGATTATGTATTAATTTTTGTAATTTAAATAGAGCAACTCCTAAAGATGAGTTTTATATGCCTGTAGCCGACATATTAATTAACAATGCATCTAGAATAGAATCATTAGCTTTCTTGATGGTAAAGCCATATATAATAAGATCTTTATGGCCGAGGAAGACGCTTCTAACATGCCATTTATATGTCCAGGATTTATTGGGATTATTTAGTGGGTTGTCATGATAGTTGGGTTAAAGAATGTAGGAGCTACTTATCATAGGACTACAAATTTGATTTTCCATGAGTTGTTAGGAAACATTGTGGAAGTCTACATTTATGAAAGGGAAATGACCTCAACTATTTCCTATAATCGATTTTAGTGTTTGATGACCATCACAAATTTTATGGACTAACTAGTTTGCCTAAGTGATCATTTCTCAGGTGCATAAAGTTCCTACACATCAATTCTAAGACAACCATTCTAAATATCGTAGATTTTTCCGGACAGAGGAAGTGTTTTGGAAATTCCCCTGAGCGCGGACTGTCCGGTCCCTTGCGGCGGACCGTCCGCGACACTAGGGTGAGCCTCAAACGGGAACACTGCAAAAACAATGTTTTCACTGCGGACTGTCCAAAAGAGAAGCGAGCACTGTCCGAGACCAAGCGCGGATTTTCTGGCCTCAGGGGCGGACCGTCCAGTCGTTGTAAAACCAGAAAAACCCGAAGGTGACGGGTTCGGTAAAATGCATTTTTAGCATCCTCGCGGACCGTCCGCGACTGCTCAGCCTGACATCTAACGACGCATTTAATGCACTTATAGCTATTGATATAGCTGTTATTGCTGACCGTTGCGATTTCAGTCGTTGATGCACAGGGGCGAACCGTCCAGATCAGGGGCGCGGACCATCCGCGGTCACCAGGAAGAAGGCGACAGCTAGGAAGTAGTTGGTGGCTATAAATCCAACCCCAACCACCTCCATTCACTTCACCCAAGCATCCCATTCACTCACATTCAATACAAGAGCAAATACTCCATCTCAAGACACATTCAAAGCTTCCAAACACCTCCAAGTCCCACAATTGTGACTAGTGATCATTAGTGTTTAGTGACTTCAGAGAGTGTGAATCGTGTTTCATTTGTTGCTCTTGTTGCTTGGTTTTCTTAATCGTGCTTTCTTCATCTCCTTCTAAACTCTCTAGTAACTTGTAAAGCTAGCAAGAGACACCTAAGTGTGTGGTGATCCTTGTGGGGTCTTTGTGATCCTTGAGATTAAGAAGAAGCACTCAATCGGTTTGAGTGATCGATTGAGAGAGGGAAAGGGTTGAAAAAGACCAGGCCATCGTGGCCTCCTCAATGGGGAGTAGGTTCATTGGAACTGAACCTTGGGAAACAAATCATTGTGTTCATTTGTTTTGATCCTCACCTTACGATTTGATTCCTCCTCTCTCCAAGTTCTCTTGCTCATAATCCTTTGAGTTAGCTCCCAATGTTATCTGTATTGATTGAGCAACTCATAGCAAGAAGAACTCTCTTCCACACTTCGTATTCATTATTATTTGTTTCTAATCCTAACGTCGAGTGAAGTTCGTGTTCAAAGTTTATAATTTGTAGGTTTCGCCTATTCACTCCCTTTAGACGACTTTCAATTGGTATTGGAGCCGGACTTCATTAGAGTCTAACAACTTGAAGTGATATCGGGAGAACACACCAAAAAGGAGTTGATCACTTGGGAAAAGCCCGAATTTTCGGGGAAGAAAAATGAAGGCAAGACTCTGTCAAAGGAGGCCAGCGACAAGCACAAGGAGGACAAGGATGAATCCGTTGGCTCCATCAAATCACACAAGAAGAGCGACAAGAAGAAAAAGAAGATGAAGAAGGTGGTCTACTACGAGAGCAACTCATCTATGTCCTCAACCTTCGACGCCGAGTCGACATCTTCAAAACACCAAGAGCGTGAGAAGTATAGTAAGATTCCTCTTCGCTATCCTCGCATTCCTAAACATGCCCCCTTACTTTTTGTTCCCTTAGGCAAACCACCATACTTTGATGGTGAAGATTATTGTATGTGGAGTGATAAAATGAGGCACCATCTAACCTCACTCCACGAAAACATTTGGGATATTGTTGAGTTTTGAGCACAGGTTCCACAAGTAGGTGATGAGGACTACGACTCCGATGAGGCCACCCAAGTGAGGCACTTCAACTCCTAAGCCACCTCTATACTCCTTGCTTCCAGTGTAGAGAGGAGTACAACAAGGTGCAAGGATTGAAAAGTGCCAAAGAAATTTGGGACATCCTCAAGACAGCACATGAAGGGGACGAAGTAACCAAGATCACCAAGCTGGAAACGGTCGAGGGAGAACTCGGTCGGTTTGTCCTCAACAAAGGAGAAGAGCCACAAGCCATGTACAACCGGCTCAAGACAATGGTGAACCAAGTCCGCAACCTCGGGAGCACCAAGTGGGATGACCACGAAATGGTCAAGATTACTCTAAGATCTCTTGTTTTTCATAACCCCACTCAAGTACAATTAATTCGTGAGAATCCTAGGTATAAGCAAATGTCTCCCGAGGAGGTAATTCGTAAGTTTGTGAGCTTTGAACTTATGGTCAAAGACTCCAAACACATTGTCAACTTGGAGCAAGGTGCCACCTCCACACCCGAGGTGCAACCCATTGCATTTAAGGCAACGAAAGAAAAGAAGGAAGAGCCTACACCAACTAACAGGCTCCCAATTGATGCCTCCAAGCTTGACAACGAGAAGATGGCTCTTATTATTAAAAGCTTCTGGCAAATCCTGAAGCAAAGGAAGGGGGAGGAGTACAAAACCCGCTCCAAGAGGGTTTGCTACCTGTGTGGTAAGCCTGGTCATTATATTGCTAAATGTCCATATGCAAGTGATAGTGACAGGGACGATGACAAGAAAGGGAATAAGAAATTGGAAAAGAAGAAGTACTACAACAAGAAGAAGGGTGGCGAAGCGCATATAGGTAGGGAGTGAGACTCCGACGATAGCTCCACCGACTCCTCCTCCGACGAGGATGCCGCCAACATCGCCATCAACAAAGGCCTTCTCTTCCCCAACGTTGGCCACAAGTGCCTTATGGCCAATGAAGGCAAAAAGAAGGTATACTCTAGACATGCCCCTAAATATACTACTTCCGATGATAAGGGTAGCTCTAGTGAAAAGAATGATGATTTGTCTTTTCTTTTTGCAAACCTTACCATAGAACAAAAGGAGAAAATCAATGAATTGATAAAAACCATTAACGAGAAGGATGAAATCTTGGAATGCGAAGAAGACTTGCTCGTTAAGGAAAACAAAAAAAATATTAAGCTAAAAGATGCTTTTGCTCTTGAAGTTGAAAAATGCAAAAACTTGACTAAAGAGCTAAATACATGCAATGATTCAATTTTTTGTCTCAAAACTGAAAATATTAGTTTAATTGCTAAGATTGAGGAATTGAATGCTTGCAAAGTACCTACATCTACCATTAAGCATGTTACTATTTGCACTAGATGTAGATATATTGATGTTAATGCTATGAATGATAACCTTGCTATGATTAAAGAACAAAATGATCACATAGCTAAGTTGAATGCCAAAATTGCCGAGCATGAGCTTGAAAATGAAAATTTTAAATTTGGTCGTTGTATGCTTTACAATGGGAGACACCCTGACATTAAGGATGGGGTTGGCTTTCAACCTGGGGGCCAAAACAACATCAAACTTAATGCTCATAAGATCAAGATTTCTAACTTTGTTAAGGGCAAGGTTCCCATGGTTCAAGATAGAGAAGGTTACATTTTATATCCTGAAAACTATCCTGGGCATAAGATTAGAAAAATTCATGCTAAGAAATCTCATTTTATTGCTCATCATGCTTATATTTACAGTAATGAGGCTTCTAGTTCTAGGCATCAACTCATATTAAGATGCCTAAGAAAAAGATTGTTGATGCATCAAATGAACATAGCATTTCATTTAAAACCTTTGATGTGTCCTTTGTTCTTACTAACAAATCCGGCAAAGTAGTTGCCAAATATGTTGGGGGCAAGCACAAGAGTCCAAAGACTTATGTTTGGGTACCCAAGGTGCTTGTTTCTAATGTGAAAGAACCCAAGACCGTTTGGGTACCTAAGGAAAAGGCCTAAATTTGTGTTGTAGGTTTATGCATCCGGTGGAACAAGTTGGATAATCGACATCGGGTGCACAAACCACATGACAGGGGAGAAAAGAATGTTCTCCTCATATGAGAAAAATGATGATCCCCAAAGAGCAATCACATTCGGGGATAGGAATCAAGGTTTGGTCAAAGGATTGGGTAAAATTGCTATATCTCCTCACCATTTCATTTCTAATATATTTCTTGTAGAATCTCTAGGTTACAAGTTAATTTCTGTTTCTCAATTATGCAAAATGGGCTACAATTGTTTATTTACTGATGTTTATGTTACCGTCTTTAGAAGAAATTGTGATTCACTAGCTTTTAAGGGAGTGTTAGATGGTCAGCTATATTTAGTTGATTTGACTGACAATAATGCTGAACTAGACACTTGTCTGATTGCTAAGACTAATATGGGCTGGCTCTGGCATCATCGACTTGCTCATGTTGGGATGAAGAATCTTCACAAGCTTCTAAAGGGGGAACACATTTTAGGACTAACCAATGTTCATTTTGAGAAAGACAGGATTTGTGGTGCATGTCAAGCAGGGAAGCAGGTTGGAACTCATCATCCACACAAGAACATTATGACGACCGAGAGGCCGCTTGAGCTACTCCACATGGATCTATTCGACCCAATTGCTTACATAAGCATCAGCGGGAGTAAGTATTGTCTTGTAATTATGGATAACTATTTTCGCATCACTTGGGTATTCTTTTTGCAGGAAAAATCATGAACCCAAGAAACCTTAAAGAAATTCTTGAGACAGACTCAAAATGAGTTCGGATTGAGAATCAAAAAGATTAGAAGTGACAATAGAACGGAGTTCAAGAACTCTCAAATTGAAGGATTTCTTGAGGAGGAGGGCATCAAGCATGAATTCTCTTCTCCCTACACACCTCAACAAAACGGTGTTGTGGAGAGAAAGAATAGAACTCTTATGGATATGGCAAGGACCATGCTTGAAGAATCCAAGACATCAGATCAGTTTTTGGTGGAGGCAATTAACACCGCTTGCCACTCCATCAACTGGCTCTACCTTCACCGAATCCTCAAGAAAAGATCATATGATCTTCGCATCGAGAAAAATCCCAATGTTTATTATTTTAGAGTTTTTGGGAGCAAGTTCTTTATTCTTGTTAAGAGAGGTAGAAATTCAAAATTTGCTCCTAAGGCAATAGAAGGATTTTTACTTGGTTATGACTCAAACACAAGGGCATATAGAGTCTTCAACAAGTCCACTGGATTAGTTGAAGTTTCTTGTGACATTGTGTTTGATGAGAGTAATGGCTCTCATGTAGAGCAAGTTGATCTTGATGAGTTAGATGATGAAGAGGCTCAATGCATCGTGCTAAGGAACATGTCCATTGGAGATGTGTATCCACAAGAACCCGAAGAGCCTTCACAAGCACAATATCGACCATCATCCTCCATACAAGCATCTCCACCAACTCAAGATGAAGAACTAGCTCAAGAAGAAGAAGATCAAGTTCAAGACAATGCGCCACCTCAAGAAGAAGGCATCGATCAAGGGGGAGATGAAGTTGATCAAGAAAAGGAGGATGAACAAGAAATTCAAGATCAAAGACCACCTCACTCAAGAGTCCACCAAGCAATTCAACGAGATCACCTCGTCAACTCCATCCTTGGTGACATTCAAAAGGGGGTTACCAGTCGCTCTTGAGTTGCTCACTTTTGTGAACATTACTCTTTTGTATCTTCTATTGAGCCATATAGGATAGAGGATGCACGTAGAGATCCAGACTGGGTGGTGGCAATGCAAGAGGAACTCAACAACTTCACAAGGAATTAGGTATGACATTTAGTTCGACGTCCTAACCAAAATGTTGTAGGTACCAAGTCGGTTTTCCGCAACAAATAAGATGAGCATGGTATGGTGACTAGGAACAAAGCCTGACTTGTTGCAAAAAGGTATTCACAAGTCGAAGGTTTGGATTTCGATGAAACCTATGAACTCGTAGCTAGGCTTGAGTCAATTCGAATATTACTTGCCTATGCTACTTACCATGGCTTCAAGTTGTATCAAATGGATGTGAAAAGTGCCTTCCTCAATGGTCCTATCAAGGAAGAGGTGTTTGTTGAGCAACCTCCCAGCTTTGAAGATAGCGAGTATCCTTCACATGTTTATAAGCTCTCAAAGGCGCTTTATGGGCTCAAAGAACCCCCAAGAGCATGGTATGAATGACTAAGAGACTTTCTTATCACTAATGGTTCTAAAGTCGGAAAAGTTGACCCTACTCTCTTCACTAAAACAATTGACAAAGACTTGTTTATATGCCAAATTTGTTTTGATGATATTATCTTTGGGTCTACTAACAAGTCATCTTGTGAAGAGTTTAGTAGAATTATGATACAAAAATTTGAGATGTCCATGATGGGGGAGTTGAAGTATTTCCTTGGATTCCAAATCAAGCAACTTTAAGAGGGCACCTTCATTAGCCAAACAAAGTACATTCAAGATATTCTCAAGAAGTTTGGAATGAAGAATGCCAAACCCATCAATACTCCTATGAGCATGGGCATCTCGACCTCAACACTGGAGGTAAGTCCATAGATCAAAAGGTATACCGGTCGATGATAGGATCTTTACTCTATTTATGTGCTTCACGACAGGATATAATGCTTTCAATATGCATGTGTGTAAGGTTCTAGGCCGACCCTAAGGAAATCCACCTAAGGGCCGCGAAGATAATCATGAGATATTTAGTCTACACTCCTAAGTTTGGGCTATGGTACCCCAAGGGATCTACCTTTGATCTAATCGGGTATTCTGATGCTGAATATGCCAGATGTAAGATTGATAGAAAGAGTACATCAGAGACTTGTTAGTTTCTGGGGAGATCCCTAGTGTCTTGGAATTCAAAGAAACAAACTAAGTAGCTCTATTCTCCGCCAAAGCCGAGTATATTGCTGCAGGACATTGTTGTGCACAATTACTCTGGATGAGGCAAACTCTTAGGGACTATGGCTACAAATTGAGCAAAGTCCCTCTCCTATGTGACAATGAGAGTGTAATCCGCATGGCGGACAATCCTATTGAACACAGCCGCACAAAGCACATAGACATCCAATATCACTTCCTGAGAGACCACCAACACCGGGGAGATATCGAAATTGTTTATGTTAGCACCCACAACCAGTTAGCTGATATCTTCACCAAGCCTTTAAATGAAAAGACTTTTAGCAAGCTTAGGAATGAACTAAATGTCTTAGATTCTTGCAACTTTGATTGAAATCTTGCACCCATTGCTCATTTTATACCTTTGATCATGCAATGTCTCTTTCATTTGGTACAAATGCATAGTTCCTATTCTTCTTGTGCCAAAGATAAGACTAATCTGCTTCCAAGAGTATTTCTATACTTAGTCTTAGATTGAAAGGGAAATGAAGTTGTAGGCAAAGGCAAGGCTTCCACTACAACTTTGTCAGTATCATACACCCTTTGCCCTACTTATGTATTTACATTCATATCTTTCTTGTTAAAAGGCCTCTAGTTTTCTTTGTTTATTGGCGCTTAATGCCAAAGGAGGAGAAATTAATAGGCCTTAGCAAAAGGACCGCACCACCACCCTTTTTTCTGAAAACTTTTTCCAAATTGGAATCATTTGCAAAAACCATCTTGACAGCTAAGGGGGGAACTTATTCAGGGGGGCTTTCATTTAGCCAAAGGAAAAGCATTTGAAAAAGGGGGAGAATCTGTCAAAACTTGAAAATGCCTTTAGAAATTATATTCTTATACTATGGCTAATTGCAAAAGAATTTGAAAAGACTCTTCCAAAAGATTTGCAAAAACAAGCAAAGTGGTGCAAACGTGGTCCAAAATTTTAACTATGTCAAAACATTCACATATATTTAGAACTGCTTTAATGTCAAAATAACTTATGCACATATATCAAAATGCAAACTAGCTACATTTCTATACTTTGTATTTGCTTTGATTTGTGTTGGCATCAATCACCAAAAAGGGGGGGAATGAAAGGGAAATGGCCTCAACTATTTCCTATAATCGATTTTGGTGTTTGACGACCATCACAAATCTTATGGACTAACTAGTTTTCCTAAGTGATCATTTCTCAGGTGCATAAAGTTCATACGCATCAATTCTAAGACAACCATTCGAAATACCGTAGATGTAACACCCCTAGTGTTACTGCCACTAAAACTTGAACATGACATCATAAGCATTGTCATATCATGTGTTTGTCACACCTAGAGTGCATTCACTAGGCAAAAATTTCAAATAAGTCGTATTGATGTGACAATTTATAGGTGGAACCCTAGGATACAGTACTTAACCCTAAACTGGGCTCAGAAGAATAAACAAAGCTTAACTAAGAGAAAACTTCAAAACTTAGTTGAAATGATCATAAAATATCACCATGGATGGACTTAAGTAGCAACCAAACCCTAGAAGCACCAAAAACCCTAAAGAGACCCCTGGAAAACCCTGGAATGAAACCCTAGGGGGTTATCTGTAAAAGTGTGCACATTTTGTACCTAAGTGCAAAAATCATGGAAATAAGGTATCTTAGGTCATATGGTTCACATATTTGGAGATTTGCAAATGAAACCATGAGATTTGGACTTATTTGCAAAAAGCCCCAGTTAAACTCTATTGAGTTAAGTCTGAATTTCAGTGGAATAGGACCAACTTTGAAGCCCTATATCTTCCAAATTATGAAGATTTTGCCCTAGGTCAACACATCAAGTTTGTAGATCTATAAAAGGAGAACAACTTTGCTATAGAGATTATGCCTTGGTGCCATGAAATGTTTTGAGATAATTAGGCCCAAAGATGGGCTGTCAGACTGCCTTAAGTCTGAATTTAGGCTGATAGTGTGATTAGGCAATCTTTGGACTGGAATTCAACCATGATCTAGTGAGAGTTTGGCTATGGTTTCTATAGCAAGATTGTAGCTGGATCATCAGACAACAACTTTGCTACTGGCCGATCAACAAGTTGTCATGTAAAAACTTAAAATCTAAGCCCTACAAAGTGGTCTGTCAGGCGCACTGAATAGAGACTCCATGGTACAGTAACTGAACAAGATCCCAAGTTCATCCCCCTTCGCCGCCGATGACCGTCGCGCCGCGATTCACGCCAGCCGCTGTGATTCGTGCGCCGTGACTTGCGGATAACCGTGGGCGAGTAAAGATCTTGGCGCCTGGATCGACTCGGGCTCGGTCACAGCTAAGCTCACCGTACCCACTTGCTCGTCGATCGGTCGAATAGACCTCGCCGCCGTTGGCCGATTACCGCAGTGCGCCACGTGCTAAAGCACTAGACCACATCGCAGTGAATCGCGTCTTGCATATCCGGTGGTCGCTGGGGAGCTTGCCACGGTGAAAGCCACTAATCCCGAGCGCCAGTAACCCCCTCTTTCTACGACCGCCGCGTCTCTCCATCAAATTCACTGGCCACCGCTCAAGCACGCTATAAATTGAGCACGCCGTGAGCTCCGTAGGATAATCACCCATCCAAAGCACTAGCAATTGCTCCAATTGTTCCCCAGAGACCATGAATTGCTCATTTCCCCCAAACTGTGTTTCCGCCATCGTGAAAAAGTTCTCACCGTGGCTAGCTCGATTCAGGTCCAATCTTGCCCTCTACTTTCTTGTTTCAGCACCCTTACTTGCTTCTGATGCTCACTGACCCATTCAATTTAGCTAGGCGGTGCTAGATCACCGGGAATGCGTTTGAATGTCCGTCGTGCCCGCTGTCACCGTGGACAGAGCGTTTTCGAGCCTCATTGGTGAAACTGGTTGAGGGGAAATGCTTGTTAGGGCTTGAATTAGGTTTGCACCGAAGTAGAGCACCGGTCGTTGTGTGAATCAGCCGGTGGAGGCTCGCCGGAGCTCGGCCCCCCTCTGTTCGTCGTCGTGGACTGCGAACTGTAAAGAGATAGAAGTGCAAGGGCTTATTCGCAAATGTCAGTGACCCAGTTAAATAGTGCGCGGGACTCTTCCTTAGATATTCAAACCCCTGAGGGCTTCGGTGTAAAACCGCCCCGCGGGCGCGGGCGCGTGTGGATTCTCCCCTTCTGTAGGCCGGTTGGGCTGAATTCAGCCCAACACTATTCATTGCTTTTCCTTTTCTTTTTCTGCCATGGTTAAAGAATTTCTAGAAAACTGTAGAAAAATGCTAAAAATAATAGACCAATTTTTCTAGACTCCTAATTTTCTATAGTATTTAATAAAAATAGTTTCATGATTTTTAGTTCCAATAGGGAATTTTGTGACATTTAAAATAGCCAAAATCCACACATCTGGAATTTTAGAGAGTAATTTATAATCCCAAAATTCACCAAACTTTTTAAACAAGATTTAAGTAATATTTAGAAGCCTTGGGTAAAGTTTGGTATGATTTGGACCATGTTTGGTACTTAGAACCCAAAACCCTAGCCCCCTGCCCTATGAACTTCACTATAGACTCCAAAAACCCTAGTTTCCCGGAGATTCGTGAAGGAAAGTTATATTTCAAGACATTAGATAATAGACTTTTATCTTTGCATCTTCATGATCATTACATGAGCATTCATGATTATATATGGCTATATCTAGAGAATGAGGAGGAAATAGAGGTTGAAGAAGCAAGGACTACACCACCACCACCTGAAGAAACTCAGGCAGGAAACTGCTTTTACTTTGATATCTGTGGAGCAGAGCCTGATTCACCTATCACACAAGGCAAGCCCCGGTGCATTTGCCACCCCCTTGTTATTTTGAAATCTTTCTCACTTGCTTGATGCATTAGGTGATAGGAGTTGTGTGCTAAACCAGTTGCTGCATTTCCTTCCTTGGATTTGGTTACTTCTCCTTAATCCCTGATTTACAAAAAGGTTTTTCTCATGCTTAGCTTGGCTCTAGAAAACAAAATGTTTTGTTTTCACAAAAGATGATGCTTCAAAGTGGGTGGGATGTTTTCAAAAATAAAACTTGATGGTGGATCCATCATGGCCATGATGGGTTCAACATCGGAAAAGATGTACCTCTGCCAGGTACCAAACTTTGGGTTTGAAATGATAAAGCTAAGACCGAGCGGGTGACTTGCACGAGAAGAGAGTCTCGGTGTAGTGTCTCCGTCTGAGTCGATTAAGGACCTTGTCGATGTAGGCTTGCTGATCGAGGACCCTTTAACTGGTCACATGCCTCGTCATGGGTAAGCTTTGCCTCGGGTAGACTAATACCAGAATAAGATAACACACAATGGGAGTGGAGAGATGGTGAGAGTAGAGTGTACCCTCCGTGGCAAGAGGCTGGACGGTGGTGTATCTGTGCTCTCGGTTGGCGTGAACCTGATCTGGTCTTAAGAACCCCGGTGGCGAGTTGACATATGCAAGGGTTAAGTGCTACATATGTCGTGTGATTGGAGATGCTCAGCTGAGTATAATCGATTCGGATCGCCGTAACTTCGCAGACATGAAGACTTGGTCACTGCCCTACACGTAGCATTCCAGTGAATAAGAAGGGTTGTTAAGAAATTGGCTAGTATAGGTCAAGTGATTGAACTAGGGTAGAAAGAACTCTAGATGCAGGTAACTTTACTTAACCTGACAAGTAAAACTGGATTTTAAGGATCCACTATTAGTAAGCATTTATGCAAACAGAGTCTTTGATTATTGAAAAGCCATACCTTGACTCCCAAAGGCCAGCATATCCTTGAGAGTCTTTTATTTTGACGGGTAAGACTTGCGAAAGTACACTTCGTACTCAGAGCTTTGTCCCATGTTGTTTTAGGTGAAGAAGCAGCAAACTTTTGTTGCTTCTGTTCCAAGGTGGTACCCAAAGAAGAAAATCAAGACTGAAGCTACGGGAGGAAGGGTCCTCCGTTAAGAAAAACTTTTTACTGTTTATCAGGAGGGGTTTTTGCCTCCCAGGTTATGTAATAATTATACTCAACACTCTTATATTTGTTCTGGTCTGTAATAAATACTACTCTTTCTTACTTTTAAATAAAGTAAATTATTGTAATTGCTTCCGCATTTTCGTACCTCTGATGGATTGTAATGTCTATGTGACGGGTGAAACGCTCTTGGGAAAAGTAAGGAATTCAGATACCGAACTTGTCAAGTGATCAGGGGCACCTGTAGGGTTGTCTGAGGTCCGTTGGACAAGGACAACTGCAGGTGGGCCTAATGACTTGGGAGGTTCCGTCACAATAGATTTTTCCGGACACGAGAAGTGTTTTGGAAATTCCCCTGAGTGCGGACTGTCAGGTCCCTTGCGGCGGACCGTCCGCGACACTAGGGTGTTCCTCGGACAGGAACACTGCAAAAACCCGAAGGTAATGGTTTCGGTAAAATGCATTTTTAGTGTCCTCGCGAACCGTCTGGGGTGCACGGCGGGACTGTCCGTGACTGCTCAGCCTGACATTTGATGACACATTTAATGCACTTATAGTCGTTGATATAGCTGTTACTGCTGACAGTTGCGATTTCATTCGTTGATGCATAGAGGCGGACCATCCGGACCAGGGGCGTGGACCGTCTGCAGTCACCAGGAAGAAGGCAACGACTAGGAAGTAGTTGGTGGCTATAAATACAACCCCAACCATCTCCATTCACTTCACCCAAGCATCCCATTCACTCACATTCAATACAAGAGCAAATACTCCATCTCAAGACACATTCAAAGCTTCCAAACACCTCCAAGTCCCACAATTGTGACTAGTGATCATTAGTGTTTAGTGACTTGAGAGAGTGTGATCCGTGTTTCATTTGTTTCTCTTGTTGCTTGGTTTTCTTAATCGTGCTTTCTTCATATCCTTCTAAACTCTCTAGTAACTTGTAAAACTAGCAAGAGACACCTAAGTGTGTGGTGATCCTTGCAGGGTCTTTGTGATCCTTGAGATTAAGAAGAAACACTCAATCGGTCTGAGTGATCGATTAAGAGGGGGAAAGGGTTGAAAAAGACCAGACCTTCGTGGCCTCCTCAACGGGGAGTAGGTTCATTAGAACCGAACCTCGGGAAACAAATCATTGTGTTCATTTGTGTTGATCCTCACCTTACAATTTGATTCCTCCTCTCTCCTCTCTCTAAGTTCTCTTGCTCATAATCTTTTGAGTTAGCTCCCAAAGTTACCCGCGTTGATTGAGCAACTAATAGCAAGAAGAACTCAATTCCACACTTCGTATTTGTTATTATTTGTTTCTAATCCTAACCCCGGGTGAAGTTCATGTTCAAAGTTTATAATTTACAGGTTTCGCCTATTCACCCCCCTCTAGGCAACTTTCAATTGATGATATATAGTCAAATAGTTGAGTTTGATTTTCATCTAGCCGATTTATGCAAAGCTTTTGATAAAACAAGCTGGTATGGTTTAGAAATGAACTCACGCAAAAGTGCATTTGGAGTGCCGGCAAGAAATTTTCTAGGATTTATCATTCATGAGCATGGCATAGAAGTTGATCCCAACCGAATTAGAACTATTTAGAATGTGGTTGCTCCTACTTGTAAACTTGAGGTACAAAAGTTTCTCGGCAAAGTAAATTATCTATAGAGCTTTATTTCTAACTTGCCAAGAAAGTTGATGTTTTTACTCCTATTCTTTGGCTTAAGGATAATGTCGCTTTCACTTGGGGGCAGAACAACGACATGCTTTTTATCTAATTAAAGAATACTTATCTTCGGTTTTGGTACTTAAGGTGCCAAAAAGTGGATTCCCTTTCAGGTTATGTATATTAGTCGAAGATAAAGTCATTGGACCTATTCTAACTTAGAAGACCGAAGGAAAGGATCATATCATAGCATATTTGAGACACTGGCTGGTGGATGTTGAAACAATGTATATTTTTATTGAAAAATTATGTTTATGCTTGTTTTATGCATGCACTAAGCTTAGATATTATCTACTGTCTAGCTATTGTACTGTTTCCTGTCAAACCGATGTGATTAAATATGTGTTGCGAAACCTAATCATGAGTGGTAGAATTGGTAAATGGGCTTATATAGTTAAAAAATATGACTTTGCCTATGAGTCTTTGAAATCTATGAAAGGCTAGGTTGTAGCTGATTTCATTATAGAGCATCAAATTGTTGATTCTTGTGAGCTAGGTGTCCCATACATTATTGTTACTCATTGGGCTCTATATTTTGATGGATTAGTTTATAATGAATGACAAGGGATTGACATTGTGCTTGTTTCACCAAGGGGTGCCACTTTTGACTTCTCTAGCAGCTTGAAAGCTTATTGCACTAATAATCAAGCTAAATATAAAGCTCTCTTATTTGATTTAGAGCTCTTAGACTATATGAGAGTAAATCATGCAAAAGTTTTTGGTGATTCTCAATTAGTTGACCAACAAATTTTTGAAGAATATCAATGCTTAGATGGTACTTTGAATGATAGTCTCAAAAGGTGCTAGAACATAATACATTCTTTTAACAAATTTGACATTACCTAGCACAGAAAGCTTCAGGGTATCGAATAACTCAAGGGAAATTCCATATTTATGGAAATCTAATAGCCAGAGCTATGAGGACACCAAGGTCACATGTTTTGGACCATATAGGTGGAGTCATCGAACCATCCACGTCATACATGTCAGACCGTCCAGGTGAAGCCACTGGACTGTCCTTCGTTAACAAAAGCATCACAGTAATGGCTTTAGCTAATTTGGTTAATGATATGATCGATACAGTTGATTGGAGGGTATCGATGATCACATATTTACAAAATCCTAATTTCCAAACAAATAGGAATATTCAACGAATGGCTTTTAAGTTTGTTCTCATTTATGATGAACTTTATCATGAGACTCCTAATGATGTTTTGCTTAAGTGCTTGGGCTCTGATGATGCAACATTAGCTATAGCCGAGTTACATGAAGGTGTTTGTTGTACTCATCAATAAGCTCCAAAGATGAAGTGGTTTTTTGAGAAGATTAGGATTTTATTAGCCTGATATGATAACCGATTTGTTTTAAGTACTGCCAAGGGTGTTAAGTGTGTTAAAATTTTGGTGATCTACAGATGGTGCATGCTGCCGAATTGCATGCTATTATCAAACCATAGCCATTTAGGGGATGGGGTTTGCACTTTGTAGGAGAAATTCATCCATCATCATCAAAGGGGTATCAATTTGTGTTAGTCGCTATAGATTATTTCCCCAAGTGGACTAAAGTTGTTGCCTTGAAAAATATGACACATAAGGAGGTGATTGAGTTTGTGATTGAGCATATTATTCATAGATTCGGTATTTCCTAGACTTTGACTATAGATCAGGGGACTTCTTTTATGTCTAAAGAAGTACATGAATTTGTTGAATTATATAAGATTAAATTGCTCAATTCATCTCCATATTATGCTCAGGCCAATGGTCAGACTGAGTCAAGTAATATGACATTAATTAGCCTTACCAAGAAGAAAATATCTAATCATCCTAGGCATTGACATAAGGTTTTCTCCTTTCGAGCTTGTGGATGGGCAAGAAGTTTATTTTCCCGTGGAGATAAGCCTGAATGCTATCAGGTTTGCTATGCAAAATGATCTATCTATGGGTGACTATCATGATTTAATGATGGATAATATTGATGAGGTGACTAAAGAGAGGATGATGGCTCTAAGGGAGATTGATAAAGACAACCTTATAGTTGCCAAAGCCTACAACAAGAAGGTAAAGGCTAAGTCATTCCAGGTCAGAGAACTGGTCTGGAAGACAATCTTGCCATTGAGGAGCAGGGATCAGAAGTTTAGTAAATGGTCCCTAGGCTAGGAAGGGCCTTACATAGTTACATAGGTAATTTCTAGTAATTCATACATGCTGGAAACATTGCAAGATGAGAAGTTACATAAAACATTAAATGACTGTTTTCTAAAACAATATGATCCCAATGTATTACAAGATGCTTAGAAGACCGATGTTCTCACATCGAGTTGTATTGTTAGAAAGTTAGTAACAGGTGCTTTTGGCTCGCTAAGCTCCACCAAAATGTAGGGTCATGCGTTGAGCACCAAATTTGGTGCCTGGATGGCCAGACGGTCTAGCCGTGTGGCCTAAATGGTTTGTGCCTTGGAAGGTCCACGGGATAGCTAGGACGGTCCGTGATTAGATTAATTCATGCTGGAGTCCTTAGCCCTTGCATAATTATCCTAATGAATCTCGTAAGAAGCAATATATATATGAAGGGGTATGACCAGTTGTAATAAAAACCAATCGATCTATCAAACACTTTTACCTTATTTTGCCTTATTCCTTTCATGCATTAGAAGTATGAGTAGTTTATCCTTAGTTTTAGCCTTCCTCAACCTCAATCTTCACGTCTCTTTGGCTCTGTGTCATCTAAAGGCGTCTTGGGTGGCCTACTGATCCCAAGACAACCTAGGATCTTTCCTCCCTCGATGAGGTCCCTCCCGGGAGGCAAGATCTAGGTTCTGCAGAAGATACATGAAGCCCTCTATGCCCTTGTGGATGGTTCCTACCTCCACACGGATAGCCCGCACGCTCGTAGAGTAGAGCGAAGCTCTCTGAGCAGAGTCGCAAATGATCTAATGACCTACCGCAGACAATTCGTGCTCTCGCAGAGAGATCCCCAATGTCTTGTTCCCCATGAGTGGGATATAGGGATCATTGGTGTTTGTCCCAAGAAGGCACCAACACAAGGTTTTCTAGCATCACCGCATTAGTCCAAAGCTGTCACACCCGGATTTAAGGGCAAACCCAGGCGCGTCTCAAATGTGTGCAAGGATCAAGTCTCACACATATGATGACTCATGGTACAAAAATCAATGTCACATATTTATTATATATAGGAGTTCTGTATAAAATGACTAAATAAATTACACCATATGGTGACAACGATCCTTCACCATCATAGTTGGCTTGGAGATGAAGGCCTAGACCTCTCTCGAACTCATAGTAGCATCCTTCATGTTCCTCATCTTGCGGTACCTACTCTCCTCCTGGTGTGATTATAGAAAGAGTGAGCTCCCATACGGTCATCGCTCAAAAGTGTGGGGAATAATGTGGATGAACTCACTTTTGGTGGGGGCCCATGTGAAGTGTAAGGCTTACCAAAGAAAATGGTTAAGGATGAGCATTGCTTTGAAATAAGTTGGTCAAAATTTTATTAGCAATTAATAAGTATAAGTATATACCAACCCAATTAAATAATTGATCATAATTAATAATAAATCCCACTATGCAAAGCAAATGATAGTTTAAGTTTAATTCCTTAAATTACTCATGTGAGGGTTCGAGCTGCTCATGTCCGTGAGCACGACTGATATATGAGTTTTACACTCTGCAGAGGTGGCACATCTTTACCCACAAGTCACGTAAAAGTTCAGAGAACTTTGCACCCAACCACGCCTGTGTCAGCCAACACAATACCACACTACCAAGGTGTGGTGGCATAAGGACGCTACGAGGCCTTTATAAAGTTCTACTAGTATGAGAAAACCTGCTACGATTTTAGGATGAAGGAAGCATAGGCCTTTTCCACGGTCTTTGAAAGGGAATTAGGCTTACACCTAGTTCCTAAATAATTTTGGTGGTTGAATTGCCTAAACACAAACATTTGGACTAACTAAGTTTGCCCAAGTGTATAGATTACACAGGTGTAAAAGGTTCACACTCAGCCAATAAAAAGATCAAGTTTTGGATTCAACAAAGGAGCAAAGTGGGAACCGAAGGCCCTCTGGTCTGGGAGCACCGGACTGTCCGGTGCACCACCGGACAGTGTCCGGTGCACCACCGGACAGTGTCCGGTGCACCAGAGGACTCCAGCTCAAACTCGCCACCTTCGGGAATTTCCAGAGGCACTCGCGCTATAATTCACCGGACTGTCCGGTGTACACCGGACAGTGTCCGGTGCGCCACGAAGGAGCAGCCTCAGGAACTCGCCAGCTTCGGGAAACTCCAACGGTTAGTCCACTATAATTCACCGGACTGTCTGGTGTGCACCGGACTGTCCGGTGCAACTCCGGAGCAACGGCTATCTCCGCGCCAACGGCTACCTGCGGCGCATTAAATGCACGCGCAGCACGCGCAGAAGTCAGGCGCGCCCATACTGGCACACCGGACAGCAAACAGTACATGTCCGGTGTGCACCGGACACCCAGGCGGGCCCACAAGTCAGAAGCTCCAACGGTCAGAATCCAACGGCAGTGATGACGTGGCAGGGGGCACCGGACTGTCCGGTGCGCCATCGAGCAGACAGCCTCCCAACGGCCACATTTGGTGGTTGGGGCTATAAATACCCCAACCACCCCACCGTTCATTGCATCCAAGTTTTCCACTTCTCAACTACTACAAGAGCTCTAGCATTCAATTCTAGACACACCAAAGAGATCAAATCCTCTCCAAATTCCACACAACGCCATAGTGACTAGAGAGAGTGATTTGCTTGTGTTCTTTCGAGCTCTTGCGCTTGGATTGCTTTCTTCTTTCTTGATCCTTTCTTTGCAATCAAATTCACTTGTAATTGAGGCAAGAGACACCAAGCTTGTGGTGGTCCTTGTGGGAACTTTGTGTTCCAAGTGATTGAGAAGAGAAAGCTCACTCGATCCGTGGATCGTTTGAGAGAGGGAAGGGTTGAAAGAGACCCGGCCTTTGTGGCCTCCTCAACGGGGAGTAGGTTTGCAAGAACCGAACCTCGGTAAAACAAATCTGCGTGTCACACTCTTCATTTGCTTGCGATTTGTTTTGCGCCCTCTCTCGCGGACTCGTTTTCTTTATTACTAACGCTAACCCGGCTTGTAGTTGTGTTTATATTTGTAAATTTCAGTTTCGCCCTATTCACCCCCTCCTCTAGGCGACTATCAATTGGTATCAGAACCTGGTGCTTCATTAAAGTCTAACCGCTCAAAGTGATGTCGGGAGATCACGCCAAGAAGGAGATGGAGACCGGCGAAAAGCCCACTACAAGCCAAGGGAACACTTCATCGGAAGAGTCCCGCACCAAGAGGAGGGAAAAGAAGAAGATCTCCTCCAACAAAGGGAAGGAGAAGAAATCTTCTTCTCACCACAAAGAGAAGAAGGAAAAATCTTCTTCCCACAAGCCGCATCGAAGCGGAGACAAGCAAAAGAGGATGAGGAAAGTGGTCTACTACGAGACCGACACTTCATCAACATCGACCTCCGACTCCGATGCGCCCTCCGTAACTTCTAAACGCCAAGAGCGTAAGAAGTTTAGTAAGATCCCCCTACACTATCCTCGCATTTCTAAACATGCACCTTTACTTTCCGTCCCATTAGGCAAACCACCAACTTTTGATGGTGATGATTATGCTAGGTGGAGTGATTTAATGCAATTTCATCTAACCTCACTCCACAAAAGTATATGGGATGTTGTTGAGTTTGGTGCACAGGTACCATCGGTAGGGGATAAGGACTATGATGAGGATGAGGTTGCCCAAATCGAGCACTTCAACTCTCAAGCGACAACGATACTCCTCGCCTCCTTAAGCAGAGAGGAGTATAACAAAGTGCAAGGGTTGAAGAGCGCCAAGGAGGTTTGGGATGTGCTCAAAACCGCGCACGAGGGAGATGAGCTCACCAAGATCACCAAGCGGGAAACGATCGAGGGGGAGCTCGGTCGGTTCCGGCTTCGCAAAGGGGAGGAGCCACAACACATGTACAACCGGCTCAAGACCTTGGTGAACCAAGTGCGCAACCTCGGGAGCATAAAGTGGGACGACCACGAGGTGGTTAAGGTTATTCTAAGATCACTCATTTTCCTTAACCCTACTCAAGTTCAATTAATTCGTGGTAATCCTAGATATACTAAAATGACCCCCGAGGAAGTAATCGGGCATTTTGTAAGTTTTGAGTGCATGATCGAAGGCTCAAGAAAGATCAACGAGCTTGACGAACCCACCACATCCGAAGCTCAACCCGTCGCATTCAAGGCAACGAAGGAAAAGAAGGAGGAGGCTACACCAAGTCGACAACCAATAGACGCCTCCAAGCTCGACAATGAGGAAATGGCGCTCGTCATCAAGAGCTTCCGCCAAATCCTCAAGCAAAGGAGGGGGAAAGACTACAAGTCCCGCTCCAAGAAGGTTTGCTACAAATGTGGTAAGACCGGTCATTTTATTGCTAAATGTCCCATATCTAGTGACAGTGACCGAGGCGACGACAAGAAGGGGAGAAGAAAGGAGAAGAAGAAGTACTACAAGAAGAAGGGTGGCGATGCCCATGTTTGTCGAGAGTGGGACTCCGACGAAAGCTCAAGCGACTCCTCCGACGACGAGGACGCCGCCAACATCGCCGTCACCAAGGGACTTCTCTTCCCCAACGTCGGCCACAAGTGCCTCATGGCAAAGGACGGCAAACGGAAGAAGGTTAAATCTAACTCCTCCACTAAATATGAATCTTCTAGTGATGATAATGCTAGTGATGAGTAGGATCATTTACGAACTCTTTTTGCCAACCTCAACATGCAACAAAAGGAGAAACTTAATGAATTGATTAGTGCTATTCATGAAAAGGATGACCTTTTGGATTCCCAAGAGGACCTCCTTATTAAGGAAAACAAGAAACATGTTAAAGTTAAAAATGCTTATGCTCTAGAAATTGAGAAATGTGAAAAATTATCTAGTGAGCTAAGCACTTGCCGTGAGATGATTGACAACCTTAGGAATGAAAATGCTAGTTTAAATGCTAAGGTTGATTCTCATGTTTGTAAAGTTTCAATTCCCAACCCTAGAGATAATAATGATGATTTGCTTGCTAGGATTGAAGAATTGAACATCTCTCTTGCTAGTCTTAGATTAGAAAATGAAAATTTAATTGCTAAGGCTAAAGACTTTGATGTTTGCAAAGTAACAATTTCCGATCTTAGAGATAAAAATGACATTCTACATGCTAAGATTGTTGAACTTAATTCTTGCAAACCACCTACATCTACCGTTGAGCACACTTCTATTTGTACTAGATGTAGAGATGTTGACATTAATGCTATACATGATCACATGACTTTAATTAAACAACAAAATGATCATATAGCTAAATTAGATGCTAAAATTGCCGAGCATAACTTAGAAAATGAAAAATTTAAATTTGCTAGAAGTATGCTCTATAATGGGAGACGCCCGGGCATTAAGGATGGCATTGGCTTCCAAAGGGGAGACAATGTCAAAATTAGTGCCCCTCCTAAAAAATTGTCCAACTTTGTTAAGGGCAAGGCTCCCATGACTCAGGATAACGAGGGTTACATTTTATACCCTGCCGGTTATCCTGAGGACAAAATTAGGAGAATTCATTCTAGGAAGTCTCACTCTGGCCCTAATCATGCTTTCATGTATAAGGGTGAGACATCTAGCTCTAGGCAACCAACCCATGCTAAGTTGCCTAGAAAGAAAACTCCTAGTGCATCAAATGATCATAACATTTCATTTAAAACTTTTGATGCATCTTATGTTTTGACTAACAAATCCGGCAAGATAGTTGCCAAATATGTTGGGGGCAAGCACAAGGGCTCCAAGACTTGTGTTTGGGTACCCAAAGTTCTTGTGTCTAATGCCAAAGGACCCAAAACCATTTGGGTACCTAAAATCAAGAACTAAACTTGTTTTGTAGGTTTATGCATCCGGGGGCTCAAGTTGGATACTCGACAGCGGGTGCACAAACCACATGACAGGGGAGAAGAAGATGTTCTCCTCCTACGAGAAAAATCAAGATCCCCAACGAGCTATCACATTCGGGGATGGAAATCAAGGTTTGGTCAAAGGTCTTGGTAAAATAGCTATATCCCCTGACCATTCTATTTCCAATGTTTTTCTTGAAGATTCTTTAGATTACAATTTGCTTTCTGTTTCCCAATTATGTCGAATGGGCTACAACTGTCTATTCACTGATATAGGAGTCACTGTCTTTAGAAGAAGTGATGATTCAATAGCATTTAAGGGAGTGTTAGAGGGTCAGCTATACTTGGTAGATTTTGATAGAGCTGAACTCGACACTTGCTTAATTGCTAAGACTAACATGGGTTGGCTCTGGCACCGCCGACTAGCTCATGTTGGGATGAAGAATCTTCATAAGCTTCTAAAGGGAGAACACATTTTAGGATTAACAAATGTTCATTTTGAGAAAGACAGGATTTGTAGCGCATGCCAAGCAGGGAAGCAAGTTGGCACTCATCATCCGCATAAGAACATAATGACGACCGACAGGCCACTGGAGCTCCTACACATGGATCTATTCGGCCCGATCGCTTACATAAGCATCGGCGGGAGTAAGTACTGTCTAGTTATTGTGGATGATTATTCTCGCTTCACTTGGGTATTCTTTTTGCAGGAAAAATCTCAAACCCAAGAGACCTTAAAGGGATTCTTGAGATGGGCCCAAAATGAGTTCGGCTTAAGGATCAAGAAAATTAGAAGCGACAACGGGACTGAGTTCAAGAACTCTCAAATTGAAGGCTTCCTTGAGGAGGAGGGCATCAAGCATGAGTTCTCTTCTCCCTACACGCCACAACAAAATGGTGTAGTGGAGAGGAAGAATTGAACTCTATTGGACATGGCAAGAACCATGCTTGATGAGTACAAGACTTCGGATCGGTTTTGGGCCGAGGCGGTCAACACCGCTTGCTACGCCATCAACCGGTTGTATCTACACCGAATCCTCAAGAAGACATCATATGAACTCCTAACCGGTAAAAAGCCCAACATTTCATATTTTAGAGTTTTTGGTAGCAAATGCTTTATTCTTGTTAAAAGAGGTAGAAAATCTAAATTTGCTCCTAAAACTGTAGAAGGCTTTTTACTTGGTTATGACTCAAACACAAGGGCATATAGGGTCTTTAACAAGTCCACTGGACTAGTTGAGGTCTCATGTGACGTTGTGTTTGATGAAACTAACGGCTCTCAAGTAGAGCAAGTTGATCTTGATGAGATAGGTGATGAAGAGGCTCCGTGCATCGCGCTAAGGAACATGTCCACTGGGGATGTGTGTCCTAAGGAATCCAAAGAGCCTCCAAATGCACAAGATCAACCGTCCACCTCCACGCAAGCATCTCCACCAACTCAAATTGAGGAAGAGGCTCAAGTTGATGAAGAAGAAGATAAATCAAATGAGCCACCTCAGGATGACGGCATAGATCAAGGGGGAGATGCAAATTATCAAGACAAGGAGGATGAAGAGCAAAGACCGCCACACCCAAGAGTCCACCAAGCAATCCAACGAGATCACCCCGTCGACACCATCCTCGGCGACATTCATAAGGGGGTAACTACTAGATCTCGTGTTGCACATTTTTGTGAGCATTACTCGTTTGTTTCCTCTATTGAGCCACATAGGGTAGAGGAAGCACTACAAGATTCGGATTGGGTGGTGGCAATGCAAGAGGAGCTCAACAACTTCACGAGGAATGAGGTATGGCATTTAGTTCCACGTCCTAATCAAAATGTTGTAGGAACCAAATGGGTCTTCCGCAACAAGCAAGATGAGCATGGTGTGGTGACAAGGAACAAAGCTCGACTTGTGGCCAAAGGATACTCCCAAGTCGAAGGTTTGGATTTCGGTGAAACCTATGCACCCGTAGCTAGGCTTGAGTCAATTCGCATATTATTAGCCTATGCTACTTACCATGGCTTTAAGCTTTATCAAATGGACGTGAAAAGTGCCTTCCTCAATGGACCAATCAAGGAAGAGGTCTATGTTGAGCAACCTCCCGGCTTTGAAGACAGTGAGTATCCTAACCATGTCTATAAGCTCTCTAAGGCGCTTTATGGGCTCAAGCAAGCCCCAAGAGCATGGTATGAATGCCTTAGAGATTTTCTTATTGCAAATGGATTCAAAGTCGGAAAGGCCGATCCTACACTCTTTACTAAAACACTTGAGAATGATTTGTTTGTATGCCAAATTTATGTTGATGATATTATATTTGGGTCTACTAACGAATCCACTTGTGAAGAGTTTAGTAGGATCATGACACAGAAATTCGAGATGTCTATGATGGGGGAGTTGAAGTATTTTCTAGGATTCCAAGTCAAGCAACTCCAAGAGGGCACCTTCATTAGCCAAACGAAGTACACTCAAGACATTCTAAACAAGTTTGGAATGAAGGATGCCAAGCCCATCAAGACACCCATGGGAACAAATGGGCATCTCGACCTCGACACGGGAGGTAAGTCCGTGGATCAAAAGGTATACCGGTCGATGATAGGTTCTTTACTCTATTTATGTGCATCACGACCGGATATTATGCTTTCCGTATGCATGTGTGCAAGATTCCAAGCCGACCCTAAGGAAGCTCACCTTACGGCCGTGAAACGAATCTTGAGATATTTGGCTTATACTCCTAAGTTTGGGCTTTGGTACCCTCGGGGATCCACATTTTATTTGATTGGTTATTCGGATGCCGATTGGGCGGGGTGCAAAATCAATAGGAAGAGCACATCGGGGACTTGCCAGTTCTTGGGAAGATCCTTGGTGTCTTGGGCTTCAAAGAAGCAAAATTCGGTTGCTCTTTCCACCGCCGAAGCCGAGTATATTGCCGCAGGCCATTGTTGCGCGCAATTGCTTTGGATGAGGCAAACCCTGCGGGACTACGGTTACAAATTAACCAAAGTCCCTTTGCTGTGTGATAATGAGAGTGCAATCAAAATGGCCGACAATCCCGTCGAGCATAGCCGCACTAAACACATAGCCATTCGGTATCACTTTTTGAGGGATCACCAACAAAAGGGAGATATCGAGATTTCTTACATTAATACTAAAGATCAATTAGCCGATATCTTTACCAAGCCCCTTGATGAACAATCTTTTAACAAACTTAGGCATGAGCTCAATATTCTTGATTCTAGGAACTTCTTTTGTTAAATTGCACACATTGCTCTTTTATATACCTTTGATCATGTCTCTTTCATATGCTATGACTAATGTGCTTTCAAGTCTATTTCAAACCAAGTCATAGGTGTATTGAAAGGGATTTGGAGTCTTCGGCGAAGACAAAGGCTTCCACTCCGTAACTCATACTTCACCGTCACTCCAAGCATCTCTCCATCTTTAGGGGGAGAATTCAAAAGCAAAAGGACTTTGTCTTTGGGGGAGAAAGTAAGAGCCCAAAGCAAAAGAACCGGACTTCGTCTTTGGTATGATCTCAACTCATTTATTTATGACCAAAGGGGAAGATAGTACTTCGAGGGCTCTAATGATTCCGTTTTTGGCGATTCATGCCAAAAAGGGGGAGAAATGAGCCCAAAGCAAAAGGACCGCACCACCACCAAATTCAAAAACCTTAGTGTTGAATATTTATCAATTGGTTTTCCTATTATGTTCAAAAGGGGGAGAAAGTAGTATTTCAAAAAGGACATATCAAAACCCTCTTGAACACTAAGAGGAGTATCTCATTTAGGGGGCGTTTTGTTTAGTCAAAGGAGAAGCATTTGAAACAGGGGGAGAAAATTTCAAATCTTGAAAATGCTTTGCAAATCTTATTCATTTACCTTTGACTGTTTGCAAAAGAACTTTGAAAAGGATTTACAAAAGAATTTGCAAAAACAAAACTTGTGGTGCAAGCGTGGTCCAAAATGCTTAAAAACAAAGAAAACAATCCATGCATATCTTGTAAGTAGTTATATTGGCTCAATTCCAAGCAACCTTTACACTTACATTATGCAAACTAGTTCAATTATGCACTTCTATATTTGCTTTAGTTTGTGTTGGCATCAATCACCAAAAAGGGGGAGATTGAAAGGGAATTAGGCTTACACCTAGTTCCTAAATAATTTTGGTGGTTGAATTGCCTAAACACAAACATTTGGACTAACTAAGTTTGCCCAAGTGTATAGATTACACAGGTGTAAAAGGTTCACACTCAGCCAATAAAAAGATCAAGTTTTGGATTCAACAAAGGAGCAAAGTGGGAACCGAAGGCCCTCTGGTCTGGGAGCACCGGACTGTCCGGTGCACCACCGGACAGTGTCCGGTGCACCAGAGGACTCCAGCTCAAACTCGCCACCTTCGGGAATTTCCAGAGGCACTCGCGCTATAATTCACCGGACTGTCCGGTGTACACCGGACAGTGTCCGGTGCGCCACGAAGGAGCAGCCTCAGGAACTCGCCAGCTTCGGGAAACTCCAACGGTTAGTCCACTATAATTCACCGGACTGTCCGGTGTGCACCGGACTGTCCGGTGCAACTCCGGAGCAACGGCTATCTCCGCGCCAACGGCTACCTGCGGCGCATTAAATGCGCGCGCAGCACGCGCAGAAGTCAGGCGCGCCCATACTGGCACACCGGACAGCAAACAGTACATGTCCGGTGTGCACCTGACACCCAGGCGGGCCCACAAGTCAGAAGCTCCAACGGTCAGAATCCAACGGTAGTGATGACGTGGCAGGGGGCACCGGACTGTCCGGTGCGCCATCGAGCAGACAGCCTCCCAACGGCCACATTTGGTGGTTGGGGCTATAAATACCCCAACCACCCCACCATTCATTGCATCCATGTTTTCCACTTCTCAACTACTACAAGAGCTCTAGCATTCAATTCTAGACACACCAAAGAGATCAAATCCTCTCCAAATTCCACACAACGCCATAGTGACTAGAGAGAGTGATTTGCTTGTGTTCTTTCGAGCTCTTGCGCTTGGATTGCTTTCTTCTTTATTGATCCTTTCTTTGCAATCAAATTCACTTGTAATTGAGGCAAGAGACACCAAGCTTGTGGTGGTCCTTGTGGGAACTTTGTGTTCCAAGTGATTGAGAAGAGAAAGCTCACTCGATCCGTGGATCGTTTGAGAGAGGGAAGGGTTGAAAGAGACCCGGCCTTTGTGGCCTCCTCAACGGGGAGTAGGTTTGCAAGAACCGAACCTCGGTAAAACAAATCCGCGTGTCACACTCTTCATTTGCTTGCGATTTGTTTTGCGCCCTCTCTCGCGGACTCGTTTTCTTTATTACTAACGCTAACCCGGCTTGTAGTTGTGTTTATATTTGTAAATTTCAGTTTCGCCCTATTCACCCCCCCTCTAGGCGACTATCAGTCTTTAACCCCATCGCAGTAATTACATCCAGCACTATACTCTACAACGACGCATAGCTATTTGCCCCTTCGGGAAAAGATTATCTCACACTAGCTTTCCTAATTAATCCACCGGGACTAGAGCTATATAGTTCTTGTGGTTGCACTGTTGTCCCGGCCTCTAGGTAGCCGCTCCATGTTCCAATTAAAAAAATGATCTTATCATATATCATAATAAAGCCAACAGTAATAAATCATAATGGAACATGAGCGTGAATCATAAGTAACATCAACCCAATAACCAGGTAGAGCAATAGCAAGACTACTCAATAATTCATTTGTATGCAAGGTGTGGGGTAAACAAAACTGTGTAATCTATTAGGTCCCATCAAGTTTACCTAAGCATGTCACAGTGATTATAAGGAACATTATTAGGTAAAATAATGTGATCAAGGGCACAACCTGCCTTATACTTGTGCTGACCTTGCTGTCTAGACGTTTTCCTAAAAGTTAGGCTTTCGATTCCTCGTGACCTCGCTTCTATACATAATACATACAGATAGACAAGGAATACATAAAATAGCATTACACCAAACATGAAAACAAACTATGTGATAATATTCTATGGGTTGCCACGCGATCATATGTTTGAGAACTAAAATCGGAGTTAAAATGAATAAGTTATGGATTTCCCATGTTTCTAGATTTATTTTTATATAGAAAAATCAATTGTTTGGAATAACTTTATAAATAAACCATGTATAGTGGACTGCGGGTTAGGTTTATAGAAAGCTCAGGGACTTCTATGCATAAAATTGGATCTGTTTGTGATGATTCTTGAACAGAGGTGGAGCGCAAGTTAATAACTGGTCTTTCTAGGGGCTCTTTAGGAAGAAAACCACGGCTGTTATACGCACGGGCTTTCGGATCCATTTGATCTACAATTAACGGCTCCAATTAAAATAGACCTCATCTGAACGGTATCCAATGGTGGCCATTGGATTTACATGCTACGGTCCATATTTTATTTAAACGCGATCTGATCCCACCTGCACATGCATGGATCAACGGTCGCGAAGAGCCCCAGCCAAAGCGGTACACGACGTCTAATCCTCGTCTTTCATCAGGGATGATACGGCGTCGACCTTATCCCCTCCATCGTGACTACGCCCAACGGCGGAGGCGCTCGGTCTATGGTGGAGAGCTCATCGGAGAGGGCTGTTCTTGCGCACCTGGGGTCTAACCGCCGGTCCGATCGACTCTACACTGTGCTGCGGAGGAAGGTCGTATTGGGTTATCATGATTCGGCGACCCCGGTCCACGGTGGAGGCGGCTGAGCTGCGGAGGGATTATTCGGGGGAGAAATTTGTGGCGGAACCGCTCGAATTATTCCAGCTTAAATACCTAAGTTACACCCGCAAGGGCACCAACACAATTAAACTGGAATAACCCGTCAGTCCCTCGAATCTAGTCGGATAAAGCCACTTACCAGGATCGAATACCACTAGCTCACTCGAAGGTGAGGCACAGAAAAATACAATAAAGCATAATACCACAAATTTAAGAAGTGTCATTAGTGATTACATTATCGGAGTTTTAGAAATAATAACCATAAATTTTAATGCAGCGGAAATAACTAACGAAGAAAACCGAGTAACATGGCGAAGCCTGGCCACGCTACTCCTCTTGGTCCTCTCCTGCGGAAGCAGTAACCCACTCGACCGTCTGTCCCGGTGGCAGTGATGGAGGCCAAGTCACACCATCAACCAATCAACCTAAGCAGTACCTGCAAAAATTATGCCACAAGCAAGGCTGAGTATACTAATACTCAGCTAGACTTACCCGGTGTGAGAAGTCTACTCCTCTACCTCTAGACATGCAGCTGTTTGACTGAGGGGTTTGGTTTGCCAAAAGCACTAGCTGAGTTTAAAATCAAGTTTTAGCTTTTCCAGTTTTAGTATGATCCTTTTAAACTAGATGAGTACCTAGCTATTCATACATGATATCAAACATTTTATCAATTAACATCTTTTGTCAATCACCTCATTTCCACTAATTACTCAATGCAGTACAATGGATCAAGCAGTCTCATTAGCTGCGAGAAGCAGACGATTCGAATCGAGTTTTTAAACCTTGCAAGGTAAACCTAAACACGCGACGTGGCGAGGCACTCCGTCCCCACACATATCAACCATCCCCATCGATTCTCTGGCAACAGAACAGGGCTCACCGTCTTGGCGTACAATGCCTCACTGACCCCGACTGCTATCGTGCAGTGACAACACTTGTACCCACCATAACCGGAATGAGAGACCACGTCTCAGGTCGTGTGAGGGGTAAAGTCTGCAGGCAGGTTCACTCAGGTACTAGGCTTACCGATTTATCATATTTCTCGGCATGTGTTTAGTACGTTCAAACGTTTGACACAGGTATCCGCACGTTAATCCTTATTCCAATTTCTCATCTCGTAGACAGCGCATCCCCATGGATCCGTGTCCACATACCATCATTGTTCTGTTATCAAAATGGATACAACCAATTTTCTGACCTCGCGCGAGTGCTAGAAAATCACTCGACTTCTACCGAGATCCCTAATTAGCAAAGCAGCTACTCGACCTAGCATACTAGTATCCATCTCAAAAGGAATCATGTGTTCATGCAACTAGGGTTTCAGTCAACTCCTACACTTAAGTGCACAGTACAAGCCTACAAACATTAAGTGCATAGCATATATAATGGTTATGCATAAAACCGGGGCTTGCCTTTTTTTTAACACTTAGATAGTGTTTGCTGGGTGGCACTCGCTTGGCGAGCACCCACTGGTCATGTCCATCAATCTTCAGGTTGTCCACCAACTGCATCTTGTTGTTGGCACCACATCACTCGCACGATCGTCATCTCTCGGTCCTAAATGAGATGAAAGATGCATATGAATGAATATGTGAAAAATATCACAAGATATACAAATACACGGTAGCGAACTAAACACCAATTAGTAAGACACTGCAACGACTATATGCAAACGCTAGCTATTCGTACGTTATCGGCTTTCATCATTAACACCATTAAAAATAAGACCATATTTTATTTATTTACGCAACATAAATACGGTATCACAAATGCACGCATTTACTACGCTCACCTTAATTATTCATTTGTTCTCCTATTGACCACACAAGAGCAACCGAGACAACGTAAGTTTAAATTGGACCTAGGCATCCATGTCTATGAACTCCTATATCAAAATCAACTAGAGAAGAAACATATAAAACATGATACACATGCATTATTCAGCTTAGTCATGACAAGTATATTAATTAATTAATATAGTGCTAACCAACCATTTTTAGCCAAAAGGGTGAACTAACAACTAAGTGAGTACATGCAGATTTTTAGGACAGCAGCACAACAGTTACTTATTTTAATCATAACTTTTCAAATATTAATCCAAAAATAGCAAACTAGGACTTTCTGGAAAGTATAAAAAGTGCTCTACAACTTTGGTATTGTCATCACAACATGATTCAACACTTAGCAAGGTCAAAACGTGCTAATACAACAGCTCTGTCCAGATTTGGACAGATTCAGACTTGCAACTTCAAAAATTCACAACTAAAGATTCAGACATCCAAACAAAGTAATCTCAGACTTTATAGAAAGCTAATTAAATGTTTTACAAATTATTTATAAACATCTCTGGCTGGTTTAATATGTATAAAGGGTAAAATACACTATGAAGGCGGTGCTGTCCACAACTGGACAGATTCAGTCTTCACACTTCAAATATCCATAACTTAATCTTCAGACCACAAAAAGAGTGATCCAAAACTTTTTGGAAAGCTTGACAAAAGCACTACATAATTTTTATAATCACCAAGAAGTGATTCCAGGTTTAATCAAAAATCAAACATTACAGTTTTTGAAATCTGTTCTAACAGTGGACAGAACACAGCAACCAGTTTGTAAAATTCATAACTCCTAAACTGTCAGGCCTATGGTTGTGAAATTTTAACACAATCAAGATACGAAAAGCATCTACAACTTTCTTATAACGACCATGAACAGATTGTAACATTAACTTAAGCAAACAATACAGTTTCTGAAATCTGTACAGAATTTGGACAGATTCAGTTACTGAATTTGTAAAAAGCATAACTCTTAAACGATCAAGTTTATGGGTGTCAAATTTTAGTACAAGCAAGATGATAAGGTTATATACAACTCTTTTATATGACTTTTCTACAGAAAACATGATTTAGTTCATCAAACATACAACACAAGGAAATCACTGCATGCAGTCCAAAACAGCAATTACTAAATTTCAGTTCCTATATAATTCAATAATTGCCATGTTTTAGAGACTTGAATTATTCTAACACTTTACCATTTGTTAGAGTTAAATTAATCAAATGAGGACTAACAGGTAGACTTACAAATTTTACTCAAGTCATTTAGTGCACTAAAATTACCACATAAATTTAACAAATGCATTCACCACGTACATAGCATCATCGCACATGACCTCGACTTAACCGCAAGGGAAGTGATGACTACTTCGGCATGTCACCACCTCTCTACCGACCAAATCAATATTAACTACATCGATCGGACCTCATATCACGCAACACTTATAATTTACTATCTCAAGTACAACCATATCACGACATGTACTTGGGACACTTTGGTTCAACTTACACCATCACTACTACAACGCATTTCAACACACACGTTCGACAACACAGTGCTCAGACCAACTCACACTTCCAATCTACTTATCACATCCAACCAACACCATGTTTGATAACACACCTTTCTAACTAAACATATCTTGTCTTCCAAACACCCATCATATGTCACATAATTTACATTTCCCACTTAATCTAACCTACACCAACGACAAATACATAAAAATATAATTAATATAGACTAACTCATTAGCCGAGTGCGGAAGTCACCGAGCATGCTTTAGGCTTTATTAAATTTGCCGCACAAACACATTATTTTACGACGAAGCATTTTAACAATCAATTAATACATCCACGACCAATCCCTATGACGTACAAAAGAACTATCGTAGCCACATATATATCCGATCCAACAACAAAATAACCCATCGGCTCACCATATCAAACCTTAGTTGTGGTTGCTGCACATGTGGCGTGAAGACGACGCATCGTCGCGCACAGGAGACCGAAACGAAGTGAAGGACGTGGCTCGCTGCTTCGATCCGTCAAGCATGCAAGCGTGAGGCGAAGCATTGATGGTGGCGGAGTTTGACAACATGTGTCGGGACTGCGCAGATCGGGTCGATGCAAGCGACACGGAGGGAATCCGAGGCTGCTGTGGGCTTGCTGTTTTGGGGGAGGGCAGAGTGGGCGAGGGCTGCTGGTCATGGGGAGGAGAGTGGCGAAGCTCGACGACGACAAAAGGCAAGGGGCAGAGCTGCTGCAGGAAATCGACGACGCGTGGCTTGCTGCGCATTTCGTTGAGCACATAGCAAGCACCAACAGTGCATCGCGCGGCCGCACGCAAGCCGGGAGGAACAAAGGGAGGAAGGGGGCCTACGCTGTGGAGGAGATGGAGTCCTTGCTGCTGGTCGTTGGGGACAGCGAGCAGGCAGGGAAAGGCGCCCTAAGCAACATGAGCTCGCCGGCGAGCAGGAACCCGGCGAGGCCACGATGGCGCCCTGCAGGGGATCCTCGGCGAGCAGCGCCATGGAAAGGTTGGTGAGGCCGCTCGCTACCGCTGTCCATGGAGCTGGGGGAGGCGCTGGAGGGAAGGGACGCCATGGGCAGGAGCTTGGCCAGCGTCCAAGCAGGGAGGTGGAGGCCCGCGCCCATGGAAGAAGAAGATGGCATGCTCGCCATGGGAGGGGCATGCAGAGCTGCTGCTCGGCCATGGGAGAAGGGGTGTCCGTGCCTTGGACAACAAATGGAAGGAAGGGCCCCGTGCAGAGGAAAGGGATGAGGTGCGCCATGGAGAGAGGAGCCAAGCTCCATGCTTGCTGCCGTGGAGCAGGGAGGAAGAAAGGGGCGCCCTGCTACTGCGCGTGGGAGAAGAAGGCATGGAGGAAAGGTTGTGGTGGCTGAAAAATGAGGGGTGGGAATGGAAAATAGCCAAGTGCAAGGGGAGATGGATCCTATTTATAGAAGAAGCCCTAGGGTTAGGGTTTCTTATGGGTTGGGTTGAGCTGGCCCAAAACACGAAATCGGGCTGCGCTAAATTATTTTCCGGAGTAAAAATGTTCCTGCAGATTTCGTCTATACGCAAAACAGAGTGAACTAGAGTTCGGACCAACGGAAGCTTGAGCGATTAATTCGACTGAGAGTCTGATTTGATTTTGCTCAAAAATAATTCCTCGCACTCAATTAGGAACAAAATGAATTGAGACCGATTGGTTTCGGATTCGTGTTTGAGATCAATCGGGTCGGGTTAATAATAATCATTGCCGGTGTTGATTTTCGAATTTCGGATTGAACGCAGAGGTATTAAGCCGAGTCGGATAAGAATTTATTTGAGGACAAGTGGACAACGCATTGGAGATTCCGCCTTGAAATTTTCTCGCGCACTATTTTAGAAACAATGTTTCTCTCAACTTTTGATCGGCTTTGGATTTTTAGTCAAAGAAGGAGAATCGTGATATTTTAAAAAGCACTGCCGATGTTGATTTTCAAATTCTGATCGGACACAAAGATATTAAGTCGATTTGGTTAGAATTATATAGATGCGAACACACTAGGTATTCTGTTTGAGAGTACGGATCCGGACAAAATAGTCGGACATCGATCGAAGTCCTAGGAATTTGATTCGGGCACAGATCCACTAACAATAGTCGAGAGTTTTGATTAAACGAGCTTTAGATGAGATTTTATAAATCGAGAATGATTAACGAGTTGGCATTCGTGCCGAGAAATAAAAGTTTTAACAGGCTCCAAATTCGGCCTTCTGTGAGACTGAATAACTCTGAATTCGGTGAAATGTGTACGAATAGTCTGGATAATCAGAGACATACACGAGTGAGAAATAGGAATTTTCACCGAGCATCCGAGATCAGGATAAATCTCCAGTCATAACACGAAACAGACACCTAGGGTGTCACAAAATTCTCGGATCTCTGATGGTACCCACGCCGTGCTCACCGTATACAAAGAACTCCCACAAGTCGACGAGGCTCCGGAGGCACACCCCTTAGACGAAACGACGACGATGCTTGTTGGTCACTTGTTCTCAAATGCTATGAATCAAGAACAAGGCAACACGTGTTAATGGTTAAAAACCTTCGTCCTTCGAAGCTTTGTCTCCTTTAGGATACAATGATCTTCAGATGAAGGTCATGAAGGACGTACCTTCATCATTTCAGTAAACATGGACATAAACAGAGATATGGAACACAGAGGAGATAAGAATAATCATTTCGAATCATTAGACTGTTCATATCTCTATTGTATAATTATAAACAAAATAAACGATATTTGAAATATATTTGTACCTTCGGCTTGACAGAAGGTAGAAAAGCTGAAGTGACATGTGAGTAATTACAAGTCAGCGTGAACAGTATGGTGTTACTGTTCATCTAGTTATAGGCACATGACGCAGCCTGAGCAAAATTACATTAATGTCCTTGACATTTACCGTTAGGCAAAAGGTAAGTTGTCAAGGGCTAGGTAGTCTTTTCTCTTTTAGGTCGGTTTCATCTCCACCACCGTCCTTGTGCTAACTCGAAACTTCTTCAGCCACAGCTTCGGAGTTGGTTCATCCTTCTTCCCGATCACGCTTTTCATACCATGTACACCTTCATCTTAAGGCTGAAGCTTCCTGTGACAGTATACTATACTGGAAAACATGTTAGTTGTGTTTTTGAGGACCTTCGAAAGATGAAGGCCCCCAACAGTAGCCCCTCGCAATATTAATTTGTTCTTGTGTCTAACAAATTCAGACTGCGACGTGAACGAAGGCCTTTAGCGAAGGTCCGAAAACACCTTCCCTTCGCCAGAATAGCGAAAGTCTATGACAAATGGGGCCCGCCAAGTTGCAATGCACTAGGCATATAAATAGAAACCCACAACGACAGCATCTACTGCGTCATTTCAATCGCTTGTGCTATTTTCTCAAGTTTTAATTTTCTTGCTGTCAGATTTCACTTGTTTTGTGTGCTTCGGCATTTGTTCAATTGTCCACCAAATGGTTGACGAGAAGAAGGTTGCTGATCCTGCCCTGGCTGGTTTTTACGAGGCCATGGAAAAACAAACATAGAGAAGATTACAAACGAGATACTAGCTGATTTGTCTGAAGATTCTGACGATAGTGGAAGCTTTGATATAGAAAGTGAAGACGAAGATGCGGAAAATCGACTCTGGCGACCAAGTCACACTATCTTTGAAAAATCATCCATTAAGCAAAGTCAAATTGACGCTATGAAAGGGAGATATTTCTGAGATATTTCAATTGTGAGAGCTGGAGGAGATAGCGCTGCACCTGCTCCTGAAGAGGATGAGGTGGTTGTTTACAAGAGTTTTATGAAGCAGGGCTTCGATTCCCATTAAGCAAATTCCTGGTTGAAGTGCTGAAGACCTTCAAAATTTTCCTTCATCAAATTACCCCTGAAGCCATTATTAGGATGGGGGTTTTTATTTGGGCCGTGAGAAGCCAGGGGCTAGAGCCAAGCGCAAAATGCTTCTGCAACATGCATGAGCTGCTGTACGAGACGAAGGCTACTGGCAAGGAGCAGTATCACAACAACTTTGGTTGTTATGGCTTTGTGCCCCGCCCCAATGTAAGTTACCCGGTTCCAACATTCCGAAAAAGGTGGCCCGGGCCTGTATGAAGGAATGGTTCTATGTTAAGAATAATTTAGTTGAGAGGGAAGATATAAAAGAAATTATTCAACGCCCCATTTGGTCTCGCTTCGACATGAGGAGGCCAGCCATCGCTTTTGGGAACGATATAGAGGCATGCCAGAGAAGCTTCAACACTGTGTGTACTTTTATTGGCACAAGAGACCTGGTTCAAGAACACATCGCCTATAGAGTATGGCCGCTTGTGAATGAATGGGAGATGCCGAAGGAGGCTGCTGTCGGGTCTAGTCAAGGCGGCCTGGTCTATTTAAAATATACTTTCAGATATAGAGGCGAGTTTGATGAGCCAAACGATGAATGGTTGAGCAGTATTGAGGCAACCAGTGACGAATTGCTTGGGGCCTACACAAGGGCCGAAGATGATGCAGTGGCATTGGCCTTGGAAGGCCGAGGCAAGAAAAGATTGAATAGAGTTTTTGACGTCATTGGTTTCGTATACCCTGATTATTGCTATCCCTTACGAAAGCAGGGAAAGAAAAGGAAAACTGCCGCTTCGGCCATCTCTGTTGTGCCGAAGGGCAAAAAGATCAAGGTCTTAACACACCGGCCGACATACACTGAGACGGCGACAGTGCCGAAGCTTGGTGAAGGGACATCTTCCACTGCCAAAGCAGAACAACCTGCTCTTGCCATCCCTGGGGAAGACCTGACTAAATTGCCGAAGGTTCCTGTAGCCGGTCCAGCCGAAACGCCAAAACACGATGCCGAAACCAAAGAGAAGGCGGCCAAAGAGCCAGAGCCAGAGCTGCCAAAAATCTTGAGCCCATCAACAGAGCCAGGATTGCCGAAGATATTTAGAGTTCCTGCAATAACTCCCAAGAGGAGGAGGATGGCAAGCGTGCTGGACGCTGTTATGGAATTGACAAGGGCATTGACTCCTGCCCCTGCAAAAAAGGTTGCCGAAACTGTTATGGCTCGTGCTGAAACCGAAGTTGGGCTCTCAGTGCCCGCCGAGGCAGAGCCTGCTGCAACTGAGCAGAGAGCTAAGCAAGAATCTCCAGATACTGGCATGGCTCTGGAGAAGAAGGATGCGCTCAAAAAAGCTAAATCTCCTATTCCTGAAGCACCGTTCGAAGATCTTGACTTTATTATTCAACATGCTTTGGGAAAAAGCTATCTGAAGAAGAAATCGTGGAAGCCAAACACTACGCCTGGGAATTGAAATACCCGAAGGGGGCCTTGGTGCACAATGGCACGGACGAAGATGATTTCCTATATTGTCTCCCAGACAACAAGGAAATATCCGCCTGTCGGGAGATGGCCAAAAACATGGGATTTCCAAAGCTTGAAGCTGGCCTCTCCGCCATGTAAAAGGATGACCTCGCAGACAGCCTCGCGTACAATAGTCTAAAGGTATGGAAGTGATGAACTTAAAAATAGATTATCTTGTCTTGTATTCTCATGCTGATCCTATCTTTTTGTAGGGCTTAATTCTTAGCAACGCTTTGAGGGCGCAGAAGAATGCTGAAGATGAAAGCTGCCAGATAGCCCTCGGCAACCTTCGGTCAGAAGTTATCAAGCTGAGAAATGAAGCCGTGGAAAAAGATAAAATTCTGCTTTCATTGGTGGACAAAGTGAAGAAAGACGAAGCAAAATTTAACGCTCAATCCGAAGCTCATAAAGCCGAAGTTGAAGACCTTCGGAAAAAACTTGCTGAAGCTAATGAAAATTTTGAACTTGCAAAAGTGAAGCAAGAAATAAGTGAATGGTCGAACATTAGGTTGGAAAAAAATGTTGAGGAGCTTCGCGAATCCAAGGAGAGATGCTTTGAGAAATCCTTGGATTGCGTAATAAAATTGAAAACCAGCTTTGCCAAGGTGGGTACATATTCTTCCGAAGAGAATTTCATTCGAGGAGACCCCGAGGGTGTTATTGATTGGATAAGCGGAGAAGCCGAAGCTTTTGAAGAGATCCTCAGTGATCACGGGGACATTTGTGCCTTCGCCGATGCTCGAGGGGTTGCAGCAATTCTGGAGAAGGTTGGTTGTGACCATGTTAAAGCTGCAGCCCAGACCGAAGTCGCCTTTTCCACAGACAACACGAAAGACCCCTCAGCCGAAGCTACTTTAATGGGCGGAAAGTTTTACTCCGATGTTTGGGTGAACGGTGGCCGAGAATTGGCCAACAAAAACATAAAGAAAAATGAAAAAGAAACCCACGATGCTCAAGAAGAAGCTAAACGAGCCGAAGAAGCTGCCGAGCGCGCAAGGCGTATAGGTATTATTTTTGAATTTTAGCTTCGGTGTTTATTTTCTGGCTTCGGACTAATAGTTTGTCTACTACAGCTGAACTCTCACCGCTGCCCGAGCCATACGACCCCAAGCCGATCCCGTCATGAAAGAAGCGCTGGATGTAATGAGCATCGCTAATCCCATCGTCAATGAAGTCGTCGATAGGCTACTAAATGAGGCCACAGAGAAAATTCTTAAAGAAGATTAGGCTTTTATTGTAATGATACAATGTAACATTCTGTGTATGAGACAATTAAGAGATATGTAAATTAGTGTAATATATTTCTTTGCGATGCATGAAATTTATGCACATACCGTTTTCGAGCCTTCAGCGAAAAAATACCTTCCCTTTTTTTCATGCTTCATAAAGAGAGAAGGCCCTTTTTATGGCGAATCTTTTGTGTGATACTGTTAATAGATTTTCCTAATAAAATTGTATTGGTCGAAGGTTTGGTTCGTGCCTCAGCACATTTCCATTCAACAAATTATTGCCGAAGGTCTGCTACGTACCCAATCTTTGTTGTTGATGCGATATGATGTATGATGTAATGTTACGTGTAATGGTGCGATGATATGATGCAATATGATGGTTATGCCAAACACAAACACACGCCCACATTGGGACACCCAAGACTCTGCATCCCCTTAGGGACGTCTTTGGAGTCTTTAAGCTCTGCATCCCCTTAGGAACAACTTTGGAGCTTCTTCACCTTATATTTTGGTGGTATCTAAGCTCTGCATCCCCTTAGGAACGACTTTGGAGCTTCTTCACCTTCTATTTCGGTGGTATTTAAGCTCTGCATCCCCTTAGGAACGACTTTGGAGCTTCTTCACCTTATATTTTGGTGGAATTTTTGGCTCTGCATTCCCTTAGGAACGACTTCTAAGCTTCGGAACTTACTCTGCGCTCCCTTAGGAACGACTTCTGTAGCTTCAGGACTTACTCCGCTCCCTTAGGAACGACTTCTGAGCTTCGAAACTTACTCTGCGCTCCCTTAGGAACGACTTTTGTAGCTTCAGAAGTCTATTAAGAAGGCGCATTTTACTCATTGGTACGGGCACAATTATTACATGGAATCAAAATTCAGTCCTTCGTGGCTTGTTTTTCATACAAAAAATAAAATGGCAGAAAAGATAAAGATACACCAAGAGTAGGATATTCTTTAGTAGATGTGCTTGGATTCAGGCACAATGCTGTTAACTGTGCGAGCTTCGGACTCCTCCTGGAAGTCACGCTGCTGTTGAGCGTGCTGGTGCCCTTCTGGCTGCTAGCTTTGGGTCAGAGTAGGTGGTAGCGGTGGTGGTGGTGGGAGCTGAGCCCAGGAAGCTTGAGAATGGCTCGCCAAAGCAACAGAGGTCATAGGTTGTTGATTACCTACATACTCTGGGACATAGGGAGAATAGCATGAGGCAGATGTAGGACCTTTTTCGGCTGATTCTGCCGTGCCTCAGCTTCGGCAATCTCCTTTTGCTTCTAAATTGTGAGTTGGCATGTTCTTGGGGTGTGGCCCTTGTCTTCACCGCAGAATAAGTAGTATAGTCTTCTGGGCTGATCTCCGTATCTTCCTCCGAAGCCTGTGCCGCCTCTGCCCCTTGGGGCTTGTGGCCTGAAGGAGCTTTGTTGTGGCATTGAAGACTGAGAGCTGCGTTGCTGCCTTTGAGGTTGACTTCCTCTGTCATCACTTGGGTTGGAATTATGGATCGATCTGACGTGCCTGGGGTGAATTCTTCCTCCGAAGCCCCTGTTCATCTCAGAAAACCTGTATGCTTCTTCCCTTCTTTGGCAGAAATCATTATCAGCTCGGATGTACTCATCCATCTTCTGAAGAAGCTTTTCTAGGGTTTGTGGGGGTTTCCTGGCAAAATACTGAGCCGTAGGTCCTGGCCGAAGCCCCTTGATCATGGCTTCAATGACAATTTCATTGGGCACTGTAGGCGCTTGTGCTCTTAGACGTAGGAACCTTTGGACATACCCCTAAAGGTACTCCTCATGGTCTTGCGTTCACTAAAACAAAGCCTGAGAAGTGTCTGGCTTCGTCCGAAAGCCTTGGAAGCTAGTGATTAGCATATCCTTGAGCTTCTACCATGATGTGATTGTCCCTGGCCGGAGAGAAGAGTACCAAGTTTGTGCGACACTTTTGAGTGCCATGACGAAGGATTTCGCCATGACTGCGGTATTGCCCCCATATGAAGATATGGTTGCCTCATAGCTCATTTGGAACTGCTTCGGGTCTAAGTGCCCATCATACATAGGAAACCGAGGTGGCTTGTATGATGGGGGCCATGGGGTAGCCTGCAACTCTGCTGCCAGAGGAGAAGCATCATCAAAAGCAAAATTGCCATTATGGAAATCATCATACCATTCATCATCGCTGTATGGATTGTCTTCACGAAGCTCTCTGTGTTGGGGCCTTCGGTCATGGTCATCCTGGGTGAGATGACGCATTTCCTCAGCGGTCTCATCAATCTTCCTTTGAAGATCAGTGAGACGAAGCATCTTTTCTTTCTTCTTCTGAACCTGTTGATGGATGGCTTCGAGGTCCCTGATTTCTTGGTCCAACTCCTCCTCCTGAGGTGTTGGGCTGGTAGCCTTCCTCTTCTAGCTCCTAGCTTCGCGTAGCGTTTCCAGATTAACGTTCAATGGCTGCAGTGCAGCCCCTGGCCCTGCTGTCTTCTTCAGCGGCATGACGAAGGTCAAAGCTTGCCGAAGGTGGCTGAGTGAGTTCACCGGAGGTGGGCGCCAATGTTGGTCACTTGTTCTCAAATGCTATGAATCAAGAACAAGGCAACACGTGTTAATAGTTAAAGACCTTCGTCCTTCGAAGCTTTGTCTCCTTTAGGATACAATGATCTTCAGACGAAGGTCATGAAGGACATACCTTCATCATTTTAGTAAACATGGACATAAACAGAGATATGAAACAAAGAGGAGATAAGAATAATCATTTCGAATTATTAGACTGTTCATATCTCTATTGTATAATTATAAACAAACATAAATGATATTTGAATTATATTTGTACCTTCGGCTTGATAGAAGGTAGAAAAGCTGAAGTGACGTGTGAGTGATTACAAGTCAGCGTGAACAGTACGGTGTTATTGTTCATCTATTTATATGCACAGGATGCAGCCTGAGCAAAATTACATTAATGTCCCTGACATTTACCGTTAGGCAAACAGTAAGTTGTCGAGGGCTAGGCAGTCTTTTCTCTTTTAGGTCAGTTTCATTCTCCACCACCGTCCTTGTGCTAAGTCGAAACTTCTTCAGCCACAACTTCAGAGTTGGTTCATCCTTCTTCTCGATCACGCTTTTCATAACATGTACACCTTCATCTTAAGGACGAAGCTTCCTGTGACAGTATACTATACTGGAAAACATGTTAGTCGTGTTTTTGAGGACCTTCGGAAGATGAAGGCCCCCAACAATGCTGATGTTCACCTGCGGCTACTCCCCATTATCTCTGCTTGCGTCAGTGGTGGTTCTTGCTACCCGGCCATGAGGGGATAGCGGCTTTGGCTAGATGGATCAGGGGTGCCTGGGAATGGTCATATATATACACCGGATACACGGGACAGGGCCGAGAAAGTAGTGGCAACGAACAAGAGTTGGTTACGGTCCGGAGAAGAAACAACCGACAGGGCGGTCCCACTAGCCAGCGCCTGGGACAGAGAAAGGAGGGGCTGACTGTGGGGCCACCTACCCGTGGCTCGGGGTGCCGCGTGCTGGAGTGGGGGAGGCTGATGAATCGGGCCCGCAAGGCAGTATCCGTAGAGAACTTTAGGCACGCGCGGGTGAAGATTAGGGTGAGTGGAGGCTAGTTGGGCCGACGGTGATTAAGTGGTTGGCGGAGGTATGCTAGACCGAGGGAGGAATGCCGACCATTACTGTTTCATTCTTTCTCTTTCTTTTTTATTTTCGTTGCTATTTTCATTACTGGAAAACATGTTAGGATTGGAACTTAGGTTGCACTAACGGTCTCGCCAGCAGGGGCAACCGCTTCGCCAGAGGTAGCCTCACCTATGGCGACCACCACCTCAGCACCGACGACAGCAGCCACCTGCCCACCAACACCGCACCAGCGAGCGGCGGCCGCCCCAAAGCGCACCGGCAGGTCCTCAATCCCATTCTCGCCACGAGAACGAGAACGGGACCGTCCTAGAACACGAGTACCGCCCTCGCGGCATACAACCTGTTGTCCAGCCGACGGCGCAGGGAGGACCTGGACGTGGCCGGCCCGCGCGCGACACGACCATCGCCCGGGTGGGGGACGGACAGCTGCACCCTGGCCCGGTAGCATCAGTTTGCCTTCCCCCGCATGGCTGGAGGACGCCTCCTCCGCACAGCTGGAGGATGCCCCTCTCCCCCGAGCGCCAGAGGAAGAAGCGGGTCGCCGGCCCACGCGGAGGCAGGCCCCGACTCAGCTCGCCCTCCACCATAGCGAGGATGATGAAGATCCTTGAAGCTGAAGGCGGGGCAGAGGCCGCAGCCCGGCTTGCTTCTCCCCACCACCGAACTGGTGGTCATCATCCTAGATGACCATTGGTGAGGGAATGCAGCCGAGCTGCATGATGAAAATCCTTGAAGCCGAGCGATGGCTGAAGGGCGCTAACCCCCGCGAAGTCGCGCTCCTCCAATGGCAGCAAGACGAAGGCAACGCGGGTGCCCCCCATCCGGGGGCTCGGAAGGTGGAAGGTCGCGATGCATGAGGGGAGTGCGAAGACATGGCTACCGCCTGGGAGATCGACCCCTTTTTAAAGGCGGCTCTCCCCTCTCGCATCCTCAAGCGTCACGGGCAAAGTCTTCACCGACGTGCTCCGAGGTCCTCCCCCTACGACACGGGGGCTGGGTCCCACACGTCATGCAAGCTGACCAGAAACGGAAGAAGCCAAACCACTGCGCGCGAAGCAGGTAACCACCCCGCGGTTATAAGTGTTCCCCCATTCTCGCTGAAACCAGCAGGCGAAAGGGCGGACCGCCATGCAGGAGGCGTGCAACCGCACCACGGTTGTGCACCCTTTCAACTTCATCGCATCCGGTGGGTCAGCGTGAAGGCCTAGGCCCACACGTCATGTAACCGGCGCGCCGGTTACTACGTGCAAGAAACTGCACCGCCACTTGCGCCAATGTTGTGCCTTCTCGACTGCGGAACCGGTGGCGCGACTCGAGGCAGCCCTGCGCATGACCCAACAGTGCCAATCGAGCACAACGATAACGGGTCAGTCAGCCGCGGAAGGAGGCGCGACGGTTGATATGGCCAAAAGTGGACCGATAGTAATGGCGGCAGCGGACGAGCGGAAGCAGCGGTCAAATCGCCTGCAGGCTCGCGTCCCCTCCTGAAGCAGCAGGGGAGCCCTCTCCCGCTGCGTGAAGACGACGCGCCTGTGTTCCGTTCCTCGAACGACCCGCGCACGCGGCCGCCCCGCGAATCACCCATCCCGTCGCATTAACTCCTTGGCAGAGCAAGCGACACCTTTGGCAGGCGAAGCGGGCGTCGTTTCACCTCCGCCATGATGACCGCGTCAAAAAAGGTGCGCCACACTATTTAAATTCGTATCCTTTTCCTCTTCCCCTTTCTCTCTCTTGCTAACAAGGATCGGGAAAGGGGATATTTCGAAAGGGACCCTTCTCCGCGAAGGAAGCGGGCCCCGAGCCCTCCTACTGATCAGGGGTTCGAAGGCTGGCCCCTCGGAAGGGTTCGACAGCCGCCCTAGAGCACTCGGGCTCCGCGCCCACTACTGATCAGGGGTTCAAAGGCTGGCCCCTCGAAAGGGTTTGACAGCCGCCCCAGAGTACTCGGGCTCCGCGCCCACTACTGATCAGGGGTTCGAAGGCTGGCCCCTCGGAAGGGTTCGACAGCCGCCCCAGAGCACGCAAAGTGAGGGATGACTCTAGGTACGTCCGTTGCATGGCCGAGGCTCGGGCTATGCTCTCGAGGTACCCTAGGACATTTCCGAGACCAGCAGGAGCGATTTTGTAACAGAATCCCACCAGAGGGAGGCATCGAGCCCTCGGACCCTATCGAACGGGTCCAGGTCCGGCAAATCACCTGCAGGTACTTTTGGAGCGCGCCTCTGGGCCACTAGCCGACCCTTATCGAACGGGGCACGGGCATCCACTCGGATCACCCGTTAGCAACTCACTGGAGACACCATGTTCGGCGCCCTCTGAGGGCAACATGGCGCTTTCCCTCCCCCTTCCTCCTGGCGGAAAGGCGACGAAGGGGCGTATAATAAAAGTCGAGACATTCCTTGATCGTCCTCTCGCTCTGTGCAGAGGCTCGGAGGCTGCTCTCGCAACCCGGCTACGACCAAACCGTTGACAGCGTCAACAAACCAGCCTAAAAACTCGGAACCTGACCATGCACCCGGGCTACAATCAGGTCGCAGGAGGGAACAACCAGGCCGACCAAGGCATCACGAAAGGCATTAAGACCTTAGAGGAGTCAAACCACTCCTCTGAGGCCTCGGGGGCTACACCCGGCGGGTGCGCTTGCGCGCACCCACTGGAACAAAGTGTAACCGAGAAAGGCCGGTCCCCTCGCAAAAAAAGTGCGGCAAAGCCTCCAAGAGAGTACCAACACTCCCTTTGAGGCTCGGGGGCTACTGTCGGGTACCGTAATTAGGGGTACCCCTAACACTCCTAAACACGGCTGGTAACCACCATTAGCACAAACCGCAAAGACTGATGGGCGTGGTTCAGGTCAAGGCCTCGTCTACCAAGGGACGCGATCTCGCCTCGCCCGAGCCTGGCCTCGAGCAGGAATAGTAGTCCCGGACGAATTCACGCCTCGCCCGAGGGCCTCCTCAAGCGACGGGCGCACCCTCGGCACGCCCGAGGCCCAACTCGGGCAGGCTTCGTCGAGAAGCAACCTTGGCCAAATCGCCTCTCCAACCGACCGTATCGCAGGCGCATTCAATGCGAGGATCGCCTGACACCTTATCCTGACACACGTGCCTCAGTCGGTAAGGTCGAAGTGACCGCAGTCACTTCACCCTTTCACTGACCGATCTGACAGGAAAACAGTGCCGCTCACCCCGCTCCGACTGCTGTGCCAGCCACCCGGGCAAGGCTGACAACAGCAAGTTCAGCCTCAGGTGCAATAGGAAGCTCCGCCTCGCCCGACCCTAGGCCTCGGCCTCGGGAGAAGGTCTCCGCCTCGCCCGACCCCAGGGCTCGGCCCCAACCTCGGCCTTGGAAGGTGGTCTTCGCCTCGCCCGACCCCAGGGCTCGGCCTCAACCTCGGCCTCAGGAGGAATCGCGTCCTCGCCTGACCCCGGCCTCGGCCTTAGGAGAAGTCTCCGCCTCGCCCGACCTTGGGCTCGGACCGACCGCGCCACGGGGGATACATCATTACCCTACCCCTAGCTAGCTCAGGCTACGGGGGAACAAGACCGGCGTCCCATCTGGCTCGCCCCGGTAACAAGTAATGATGGCTCCCCGCGTGCGTCCATGACGATGGTGGTTCTCAGCCCCCTACGGAAGCAAGGAACGTCAGCAAGATCCCAGCAGCACCGACAACTGTGCTTCTACAGGGCTCAGGCACTTCTCCGACGGTCACGTTATCGCCTACACAGGGCTCAAGCATTTCTCCGACAGCCACGTTGGCATGTACACATGGTTCAGGCACTTCCCTGCCAGACACGTTAGCGCCTGGCTACACCCCCATTGTACATCTGGACCCTCTCCTTGCATCTATAAAAGGGAGGTCCAGGCCCTTCCTGTGGGAGGCGGGGGGGAAAGGAGGGTCGTGCGGGAGAACGAGCTAACGAACAGGCTCACTCTCTCTCTTTCGCGAACGCTTGTAACCCCTACTACGAGCACACCCCCCTGGTGCGAGATAACACGAGCCGCGTTTCCCCCTTGTGTTCCATCTTGCGCCAACCCATCTGGGTTGGGACACACAGCGACAAATTTACTCGTCGGTCCAGGGACCCCCCGGGGTGGAAACACCGACACTATTGGTTGACTATTTTGGTAGATCGGAGAGTGATGAAGATACAAGAATGTTGAGGCACTTCACCAAGTGCTCTAGCCATCAAATGTGCTTAAGAGAAGATTAGGCGACTAACATAGTGTTTTGTAAAGTGCTTAGACTAGTTAGACTATCACATTTGTGCTTGCCCTAGATTTATGACTATTGTCTAGTAAGGTTTGCATACCTCTCACCGTATTTTATTTGCACGCACTATTGTTGTACAACCATGGGACTTGTAGTCTTATGAGACTACACCAACCATATTTATAGATGTGGAAACCCCCATGTACGAAGGGAACGGGACCAATGATGATTTAGCTTGAAGCTTTATAGTAAAGATCGCAGAGAGCGATTTAGAAGAAGCCATTTTGGAGACCCACTTGTGAGAGGCTCTAACGAGAGCTAAGAGAAAGCGAGTAGCTTTTTGGTACCTCGATAAAAATATTAGAGTCATCAATGAGAGTTTGTATCTCTAATTCTATTAAGATTCTAGATTTATATTATATACCATAGTTGTGTGTTTTATTTTTCTACCTTAGTTGATGAGCTAGTTGATAGTGTTGGACTATTTGTTACATAACTTTTTTTGTGGGAGAGATAGCAACTCATGTAACAAAATCTTTGTTAAGCATCTAGCTATATTACTTTCTTGTATTGGTTTTTGACTAGTTAAATATTAAATATCATACTTAAAATGAAGTAGATTTTAGATTATCTAATTTACCTCCCTTTAGATATCGCGGTCCATTTAATTGTTAAGTGGTTCTAGACGTCTAATCCATGTATCCGACCCACTACCTAAAGCCAATAGCATACTCTCGTTACACCACATTCCAGCTAGCAAAAAGTGGAACTGGATAGTTCCTCTGATAGTGGATGCATGCTAATTAATTGAATAATTAAGTCTCAATGTGCAAGTTACTATCATCCGGGGGTCCTGATATTTATCAGCTTTTTTATTCCAGCTGATGGATCGTGTTTTTTAGATGTTTTTACCGTTTGTGGCTGTGGATGCAGCACAGCTACATGCAGTTCGGACTTTGGACTCGGTGGTTGATTTGCTGATCTTGTGATGTTCGCGTGTGGTGTGTGGGCCCACGGAACAATTTCTTGCTCCAAATCGAGAGACTGTTTGATACGATGTAGACCGGCCGACCGAAGGAAGCTTTCCAGGAGCATACCTTCAGAAAGGATGGCAACGGGTAGTTGTAATTTGTATTACGGGTAAAGTAAACATCTATCTATATTGACATCTATCATGTTAAGGTTGTTGACGTCGATATGGGCGCCAATCACTACGAGGTGTACTAGTGACGGTGCTTTCTACGGTAGTGCGGACGGTCTGAGGCCTAAAACCGGACGCTCTGCGACCTGCGGGAGGAGCTGGTCTTCTCTGCGCCAAAGCCGGACGATCCACAAGTGCGCAGGGACGACGGTGTTCGCCAACAACACCTGTATCTCGCTTCCGGGAGAGACCCGTCAGGGAGGAGAGATCCTAAGGTTTGTCTTGGAATCGACATACCAATCAAAACACATCTAGAGGACGTAGAGTCGAAGAGAGGCGAAGATTGAGATGGAGAAATCTACGTTTCTGTCTACTACTAGGGCAAAAGGTAAAGAATAGAAGATATTTTAATTGTAGTTCGATTGTTGGTTCCTACAATCGGCTGTACCACTTCATATATTCTAGACGTTTCCTCACAGCAGGCGCGGGTTTAGAGGGATAAACATGCCCGGGAAAGAGATTAGTTAGGCCTGATCCGATCTAATCGCGCACCGTCCGCAATCGAACCGTTCGGTCGTGCCCAGTGTGCTCAACACATGCCCCTGCCTTTTGGAGAAGCTGAGAAAACCAAAAGCACTGACGCAGGCTAGAATCAACTCAATGTGACAACATCGATTTTCTTAAGCATCTTGCCACACAATAGGATAATATTGCTTTAGAAAACGACCGTTCAGTGCCTTAGGCAAGTCTTCACCTTGCAATGTTTGTAACATGTAGTTGTTACCAGTTATTACCTATGTGATCCTGTAAGGACCTTCCCAGCTTGGCGACCATTTCCCGAATTTCTGGTCTCTGCTCCGTAGTGGCAAGATGGTCTTCCATACCAGGTCTCCTACCTGGAATGACTTAGCCTTGACCTTCTTGTTGTAAGCTTTGGAAACCATAATCTTGTCTTTCTCGATCTCCCTCAGAGCCATCAATCTTTTGCCGGTCACTTCAACAATATTTTCCATCATCAAATTATAATAATCACCGACATTTAAATCGTTCTGTCTAGCAAACTTGGCAGCATTTAGGCTTATTTCCATAGGCAAAACAACTTCCTACCCATAAACAAGTTCAAAAGGAGAAACTTTAGTAGCACGGTGTTTAGATATTCTATTAGATATTCTATGAGCCCACAAAGCCTCAGACAAGGCCTTATGCCAACGCTTAGGATGATTAGATATTTTCTTCTTCATAAGGCTATTCAATATACTATTACTTGACTAGGCTTGTCCATTGGCCTGTGCATAATATGGAGACGAATTGAACAACTTGACCTTATATGATTCGACAAACACACGTACTTACTTTGACATGAAGTCCCCTAGTCTATGGTCAAAGCCTAGGGAATGACGAATCTATGAATGATATGCTCAGTTATAAAATCCGATTACCTCTCTATGTGTCATATTCTTTAGAGCAACAACTTCGGTCCATTTGGTAAAATAATTTGTAGTGACCAAGACAAACCGATATCCCTTTGATGATGAAGGATGATTTTCTCCTATAAAATCCAATCCCAATCCCCTAAATGACCAAGGTTTGATAATAGAATGTGATTTGGTTGCAGGAACTAGCTGCAGGTCACCGAATTTCTGACACACTTGGCATCCCTTGTAGTACTTGAAACAATCAGTTATCATATCAGGTGAATAGAAGCTAGATCTTCTCAATAGCCACTTCATCTTCAGAGTCGATTGATGAGTACCATAAATCCCTTCATGTACTTCGGCCATAGCTAATATAGCATCATCCGAGCCCAAGCATCTAAGTAGGACATCATTGACAGTTCGGCGGTAGAGTTCATCATCAATTAAAACATATTTGAAAGATATACGACGTACATTCCTATTTGTCCTAACACTGGGATTACACAGGTAATTGATTATAGGTGCGATCCAATCAGTTGCATCGGCTGCGTTATCAGCCGAATTAATTAAGAGGACATTCCTGGTACCATGGGATTATTCGATCTCCTTGCCTAGACGGTCTGAGCCCACCGTGGACATTTCGGCTCTGCAACTCGGATGGTCCGCGACCTAGGGTTTTGGCTCGACACCGGTTATCAGACTTTCGGTACTGTGAAATCTCCCTCGTTTTATCCGATAATCTGATGCATCTTGTGCCAAATTATTAACTCTACAATTCGCAGCTCTGGATATATGCCAAATGTTGAATTCGTCAAAAGAACGAATTATACCCCAAAATTTTTCAAGATAACTAGTTAGAGTGCCATCTAAACATTGATACTCCTCTAAAATCTGCTAGGCAACTAGCTAAAAATCACCAAATGCCCTCACATGTTTCACTCCCATATAATCTAAAATTTCTAAACCGAATAATAGAGCCTCATATTCGGCTTGATTGATAGTGCAATAAGTTTTCAATCAGCTAGAGAAGTCAACAGAGACATTACTTGGAGAAATAAGCATGATGCCAATCGCTTATCCTTCATTACAAATCTGTCAATCAAAATACAAAGTCCAGTGAGTAATAGTGAGATATGATATGTCTAGTTCATGAGTATTATCAATCCGATGTTCTATAATAAAATCTGCTACAACCTAGCCTTTCATAGATTTTAATGATTCATACGCCAAATCATATTCTATAAGCACATAAGCCCATTTACCAATTCTACCACTCATAATTGGGTTTTGCAACATGTATTTAATCACATCGGTTTGATTAGAAACAGTGCAAGGACTAGACAATAGATAATACCTAAGCTTGGCATATGCATAAAACAAGCATAACCATAATTTCTCAACGAAGGTGTACCTTGTTTCAGCATCCACTAACCTCTAGCTTAAGTAGGTCAAAACATGCTCCATTCCTTCGGTCTCCTGTGTCAGAACAGCTTCGATAACTTTATCTTCAACTGCAATATATAACTTGAATGATAATCCTGCTCTTGGTGCTTTCAATAATGGAGCCGAAGACAAATAATTTTTAGTAAGATCAAAGGATTCCTGTTGTTCTACCTGCAAGTAAAATCAGCATCATTTTTAAGTCATAGAATAGGAGTGAAAGCATCAATCTTCCCCGCTAAGTTAGAAATAAACGTTCACAAACAATTTACTTTGCCGAGAAACTTCTGCATTTCAAGCTTATAGGTTGGAGCCCCCACATTCCGAATGGACTTAATTCGGTCGGGATCTATCTCTATGCCATGCTCATTGTAACATCCTAAATTTTGGGGTATAAAAATTTCTTTGCTCTGTACTCAAAATTCAGTTGTTACCCTTTCCTTTCTTCACTTTTTATTTCCCTTTATTAAAACAATAGGGAGCTATCTTGTTCTATGTTGGCACGAGCCTTAGAAGTGTCATGGTTGTCGAATTCATGCTGTTGCGTAGTGTTTCTAAGTGCACAAAGTGTTTGAAACATGTCAATTTGTCTTGTAGAAGTTTCCCTTGAAAATTTTTCTGAATATTTTCTATTTTCCGAAATTCAAAATCTATTTATTTGAGGTACTTAAAATCTTTTTCAAAAGTTCTAAATATGTTTTTTAAGTTCATATTGAGGGTTATAATTCTGGTCTCTGGTATTTCCTCTTGGAGGGAGTACTTTTGGGTAATAACTGGGTTTATTACTAAAACTTGGCTATACTATTAGTAATAAATACTTGACCAACTAAAAGCAACTACTTAACCTTAGCTCCACATATAGCTAGTCCACTTTGGCCAAACGAGACATTTGTTGAGTACTGTTGGGGACTTGTCCTCAAATGCTATGAGTTAAGAACAAGGCAACATAAAGAATGTTAAACGTTAATGCCCTTCATCCATCGAAGCATTATTTCCCTTGGGATATAATGATCTTCGGACGAAGGTCATGAAGGACATACCTTCATCATTACGGCACATGATAGTGAAAAAGAGAATCACATGAAATGTGAAAGATAACATGAACATTTATGTATCATTATCAGCTCATTTCTATGTTATTATCATGGAAAAATAGAAATGATATCAAGTTATAAATGTACCTTTCGGCTTGAAAGAAGGAAAAAGTACAAGCGTGACACAAAAGCAAATGCCAAGTCAGCGTGAACAGTACGGAAGCACTGTTCATCTATTTATAGGCACGAGACGCAGCCCATGTACAATTACACTCATGCCCTTTACATTTGCTAATGACTCTATAGTAATCCATCGAGGTCTAAATAGCCTTTTCCCTTTTAAGTCGGTTCCCTTTTCTGCTACCATGCCGAAGCTCCCCTGCGCACAGCTTCGGCTCTGCGCCAACCTTCGTATTCTTTGTACTTCTTCATATTGTGGTTCTGATCCGAGTCTGAAGGTACCTGCTTATGTATTATACTCCAAAAACATTGTTAAATCATGTTTTTGAGGACCTTCGGAAGACGAAGGCCCCTAACAGTAGCCCCTCGCAAGGTTAATTTGTTAGAATAACGAACTCAGATTGCGATATGGATGAAGGCCCTAAGACGAAGGTCCGAAAAACACCTTCCCTTTGCTAGAATAGCAACAGTCAATGACAGACGGGGCCCTCCAACTTAGAGCGCGCTGGGCATATAAATAAGAACTCACCCCGAGCACATTTGCTACGCTACTTGCCGCCTGTTTTGTTTGCTCGATTTCTTAGCTCTTGCCTACCAACACTTGCCTGATTTTTTAGATTTTCTAAGCTTCGGCTGTAAGAACACATTTTCACCATTTCCGAAGAGATGTCTCAAGACAAGAAGACAGTTGTTGAAATGAAGCTAACCGAAGAGGAGAAGCTTCTTGAGGAAAAGACTGCTGGATTCATTGAGTCAATTGCAAAGACAAATACAGAGAAAATTACAAAAGAAATTCTAGAGGGTTTATCTGAAGATACCGAAGACAACGACAGTTATGATGCGGAAAGTGGGGGCGAAGACTCCAAAGATCGGCCCTGGCGACCAAGTCACGCAGTCTTGGGGAAATTGACTATCAGACAGAGTTGACTTGACAATATGAGAGGAAGGTATTTTCGAGATATATCTATTGTGAGGGCTGACAATGGAGACAGGACTGTTCCTATTCCTGAAGAAAATGAAGTCGTAATCTTTCGAAACTTCTTCAAGGCTGGGCTTCGGTTTCCCTTAAGCATATTTGTGGTTGAAGTTTTAAAGATATATGAGATTTTCCTTCACCAGATTACCCCCGAAGCAATTATCAGAATGGGATCTTCGTCTGGGTCGTGAGGAGTCAAGGTTTGGAGCCAAGTGCAAAATGCTTCTGCAGCATGCACGGACATTCATATGAGACGAAGCCCTGGGGTAAGGAACAGTACCACAACAATTTTGGTTGCTACAGCTTCGTTGCACGTTCTGGATCAAGCTACCCAGTACCAACCTTTCGGAAGAGATGGCCCGGAGCCTGGATGGAGGAGTGGTTTTACGTGAAGAATGATTTAAAAGCAAGAGAAGATATTAAAGAAATCATCATGCGCCCCATCTGGTCGCGCTTCGGCCTCCGAAAGCCGAAGGTAGAGATTGATGAGGCAGCTGAAGCATGCCAAAGGGCCTTCAGCACTGTCTGCGCATTTATTGGGACAAGGGACTTAGTCCAAGAGCACGTGGCCTACAGAATATGGCCACTGATAGACAGCTGGGAAATGCCAAAGGAAACCATTACTAACCCTAGCGAAGGTGGTTTGGTTCGATTGAAATATGCCTTCAGGTTTAGAGACCAATTTATTGAACTAGACGACGACTGGCTGAAGTGTGTTGAAAACACTAGTGATGAACTACTTGGAGTCTACTCCAAATATGAAGATAACGCACTATCTGCGGCCTTCGGGAGCCGAAAAAAAGAAGAGGCTAAATAGAGTTTTTGATGCTATTGGATTTATGTACCCTGACTACCGCTACCCGCCATGGGGGCAGAAGAGAAAGAGTGCAACTTCTGGAAAGGATGTTGCTTCAGCTGCTCCAAGCGAGCCCGCGCCGAAGAGGAAAAAGGTGAAGGTTCTTACTCACCGACCGCGCTATATTGAATTGGCCATAGTGCCTGAATTTGGCGGTGAGACCTCTTCGGCTACTGAAGCGAAAGAACCTGCTCCCCCCACGCAAAAGATTGAAGAGCCGGCTGGAGTGCCGAAGGCACCCTCAGCCAAATTAGCTGAGCCGAAGGTGGTTAATATTGAAGAGACAAGAGTCGAAGGGACGAAAATTTTAGAAGTTCTAAGCCCTTCGGCAGAAGTGACAGTGCCGAAGGCACAAAAAGGTCTTACAGCGACCCCCAAGAGGAAAAGGATGGCCAGTGTACTGGATGTGCTGGAGACGATAAAAACTTCAAGCTCTACTCTAGGGAAAACTGCCGAGGCTTCAAAAACACAGACTGATACAAGGCTGACCAAAGCCGAAGCTACAAAGAGCCAGGCCAACACCGAGGCTGGGCCTTCAGAGCCCGCCAAGGAGAAATCCTTGGAAACCAGAGAAAAAGGCAGCGGAAAAAGAAGCTGTAGAACAAATTCTGCCTGAAAAAGTTGGCACTCCTACTCCTGAAGCGCCTTCCGAAGCTCTTGATTATATTATACGACACGCTTCGGGAAAAAGATTATCTGAAGAAGAGATTTTTGAAGCTAAACACTATGCCCGAGAACTGAAGTATCCGAAGGGGGCCTTAGTGTTCAATGGCACAGACGAAGATGACTTCTTATACTGTCTCCCAGACAACAAAGAATTATCTGTCTACCGGGAGATGGCCAGAAGTATGGGGTTCCCGAAGCTTTAAGCTGGCCTCTGCGCCATGACGAAGGACGATCTTGCAGATAGCCTCGCATATAACAATCTAAAGGTACAAAAAATTGTATATTTGGAAGTTTACGAATTCTGAATTATTCTTTTGCTCTTATATTAACTCGTTCATTCTTTTCATATAGGGTTTAATACTTAGCAACGCCTTAAGGGCGCAGAAGAATGCCGAAGACGAGAGTTGCACTATTGCTCTCAACAATCTTCGAACAGAGGTTATTAAGCTGAGGAACGAAGCTTTGGAAAAAGATAAAATTCTACTTACTCTAGTGGATAAGGTAAAGAGGGATGAAGCTAACTACAAGACCCAATCTGAAATCCAAAGGGGCGAGATCGAAGACCTTCAAAAGCAACTGCCGAAGCTAAATTGAAATGTGCTATTGCCGAAGCTGACCGAGACGCCAGTGATTACTGGAAAAATTATTAGGAAAAAACAGTTGTAGAACTTCGTTCCTCAAAAGAAAGATGTTATGAAAAATCTGTAGAATGTGTGAAAAAGATAAAAACTAGCTTCGCCAATGTTGGCGCATATTCAAGTGAAGACAACTTCGTACGGGGCGATCCCGAAGGCCCAATTGAATGGATCAGCAGCGAGGCCGAAGCCTTTGAGGAGAGTTTAAATGACCGTGGGGACGTCTGTGCCTTCTCTGGCGCGAGGGGAATTTCAGCTATTTTGGAGAAGGCAGGTTGCGAACATGTGAAAACTTTGGCGCAAGCCGAAGCTGCTTTATCTATTGATGATACGAAGGACCCCTTGGCCGAAGCAAGCTTAGTTGGTGGAAAATTCTTTACTGATATTTGGGAAAATGGCGGCCGAGGGATGGCCCACGAAATAATAAAGAAGAGCGAAAAAGATACTCATGATGCTAGGGAAGCAACGAAGGCAGCTGAAAAAGCCGCGGAACTCGAAAGGCGGATAGGAGGATAACGCCGCGCGTTCCTAGAGTCTGGTCGTGCATGGTGAGTTGGGCTTTGGCGTGGTAGAGCTCGCCGGTGTTGGGAAACATCGTGATACCGCACTGCGACGTAATCTACCTCTACTACCACACCGACGCCGGTAAGAAGTCTTCTAATGATTTTCCCCTTCTTTGCACTATTTTCCATTGGTACTTGGTTGGGGTGGGCTGCAAGATCGTCGGGGGTAAAGCTGCGACAATGGCGTCGACGCGGGTAGTTGTCGTCGTGCGTTCGCCCATCGGGTAGTGAAAGAAGAGCCGTCGGCCGTTGGATCGGCCACGGACGCTCCTGACCAGACGGATGGATACCCATTCGGGTATCTGAATCATGGTCGTTGATCGCCAATCCGACGCACCTAGCAACATACCCCTTTGTGTTATATCTGAGTCCATCAGATCTGAATCGGGCGGCCGAGATACAGAGATACCCCTTCTGTACAACCATTTTGCATAAGAGACCTGCGACTTTACCATATTTAATTCGTCGTCTGGTGTTAGTTAAAACAATATTTATTTTGGGTCCTGATATTAACATATTAAACCCTAAGCTTCTCAGTAATGTTACCCATCGTCCATTAGTGACTTTTAAAGATAAAACTAGATCAAGAAATTGATTTTAGTACGGAAATAATTCCTGAAAAAAGTAAAATCCATATCTTTCTCGTTTTAGCTCTGATTTAACTCGTACCAGATGCGTTAACTTCATAAAAATATTGCCTACATGTTAATAATGCTATTTTATCATGTAATAATAGTTGACTAATTTATTTAATTTATGTCTATTGAATTAACTTGTCTAATCTAAGTTAATGTAGTATTCTAGATTGGTTCATCTATAACTTGACTAAAATATAATTAAGTTATAACTTCGATTGAAGTTGAATTTGTTATTTATTTGGAATATATTTACTCACATGATTTATATTAATCAAAATAACATAGTCGTATTTAATCACATAAAACTTAGGAAAACTATATCTTTTTAACTGTAACTCCGAATTTAGTGATTCTTGAACCCACGATCTCATAGCATCGCGTAGGATATTATTATGCAGTTTGTACTTATGTTTGGTGTGATGTTAATTTTGCCTATACCATGTTTTTTGTATTGCTACGAATAGCTGTGAGGTCCCAAGAATCTGAAGATCATCCTGGTACCTGGAATCTCAAGTCCCAGGCAAGTTGTGCCCTTGATCACTCCTTTTTACCTAATAATGTTTATTTTTAATCACCATGACATGCTTAGGTTAATTTGATGGGACCTAATAGGTTTCCCTAGCATTGTTTATTCCTCACCTTGCAAGCAGATGAATTACTGGGTAGCTTTGCTATTGCTCTACTTGGTTTTGGGAAACTAATGTTTCATTATGATCATGTTCCAATTATGTTGTTGTTTAATTATTGTTCATGATATGATCATATTGTTAATTCAAACATGAATAACCACCCAGGAAAACATAGCTACCACAAGGGTGGTATGGGACGCCCTTGGCTGACTAATTAGGAAAGCTAGTGGAGGACTACCTTACCCGAAAGGGGCAAGGGCAGTAGGGGAGTGGTCAGTGTAGGGAGGTCCTCGGGTTGATTTTGCTGTGATGGAGGTCCGACGAGGGATCCTTGCATTGGAGCTTCCTAGAAACTATAGCGAGTTTTCTGAAGCTAGTGGAACTTTGTAAAGGCCTCGTAGTGTTACCCTGCTTCGCCTGCTTGGTAGATGTGTATGGGATTCATGACCACTTGGCAGATGGGTAACATGACTTGTGGGTAAAGATGTGCAACCTCTGCAGAGTGTAAAGCTGGTATATCAGCCATGCTCACGGTCATGAGCAGCTTGGACACTCACATGATTAACTTATGGAATTAAACTTAATTTGTCATATGCATTGCATTGCGGGTGTTGTTATCAATTTTGATCTACTACTTTTTTGGGTTGGTATCTACTTATACTTAGTAATTGCTAATAAAATTTTGACCAACTTTAAAAGCAATGCTCAGCTTTAACCATCCTCTTTGGTAAGCCTTCCACTTCACATGAGCTCCCACCTTTGGTGAGTTCATGCACATTATTCCCCACAACTTGTTGAGTGATGAACGTATGTGAGCTCACCCTTGCTGTCTCACACCCCCACAGGTCAAGAACATGTACTGCAGGATGAGGCGCATGGAGGATGCTGTGATGAGTTCGTGAGAGGTCTAGGTCGTCGTCTCCCAGTCAACTTTGGGTTGCTGGACCATTGTATCCTTATGATGTAATTATTTATTTATTTTGTACAGAACTTCTATTATATAGTAAAGATGTAATATCCGTTTCTGTACCATGACTCATCATATGTGTGAGACTTGGTCCCAGCACACCTGGTGATTATGTTCGCGCCCGGGTCTTGGTGCCCTTGAAACCCGGGTGTGACATAACTGGTATCAGAGCAATGTTGACTGTAGGACGAAACCTAGATAGAACTGGATAACCCTTACTTACCTACATTTGCTACTCTGATTCTTTCTAAACTTTTCTTAATCTTTTCCTATCTATTGCTGCTTTACTCTGATTACTCTTACCTTTTCACTCTAAAGACAAAAGTGGATTTCACACTTTGAAATCTTGTACACTAAGTGACCCTTAGGAATAGGAGACCTAATCTTAGGAACAAAAACAAAACTATTTTTATAGGTATCTATGTGCTTGAATGCTTGTTCTTATGATACCTGTCTGATTTGGTTCTTTGATTGAGTATGATGAATTGTGGAGTAATATCCACAAGTGCATCTGCATATACATATAGGCGTAAAAATGTTTATAAGATAACTCGATAAATTAGATTATTCCCCATTAAAATATATCTAGCTCTATAGATTCATCTTATCTTGAAAGATTCTATCTTATCCTAATAGATTTATCTTGTTCTTACCACTTTGCTTATCTCATCCTAGAGTAACAACCATGCTGTAATCCAAATGACTTAAATCTTATCTATTATAATCAAGTCATACCAATCTAATCTAGGTCTCATCCAATCTAATGAAAACTAATGTGATCTAATATGTTCTAATAAGACTTAGTGAAATCTAATCTAATCTAGATCTCTTATCTAATTCATTCTCTTGCTCCTATCTAAAGGATAGAATTTGTTAACCCAAATCATTAATACTAGTAAGATAGACTAGTTAGCTAATTTGAACTCTACACCTAAAAAACCTTTTTAACCTAATTCACTAAATCCTAAATTAGTGCCCTAGACCAACTCGGTTTATGCAACTACTTTAACCATCCGATAGTTGCATAACCCCCTCTGTTTTAACCTATCAGAGATTTTGGCCTACCTACACCAAATGATCCACACTATCTCAAAAGATTCTAACATATCCTAATAATATATATCCTACGCTAGTAGATCCATCTAACCTAAACTATTCTAATCTAATCATATCCAATCTAATATAAATTCGATCTAATCTAGTGTGAGTTACTTAATGCTGGCATAAAGGATTAGGCCATACTCCTAACTCACTTAAGCCTAAATTGGTGACTTAGATCAACTCGGCCATACCTAATAACTTGACCTACATAACAGGTTACATAACTAATCCCAACTAGCATATAGCTACCTACTAAACCCTCTACCTAGTTGTTACCTACAGATCAATCTTAACCTCTTGTCCCAAACCCGGATGGAGACACCAAAGCTCAAGAAGGAAAAGATCAACCTCGTCCAGGAGGGAGAAAGGTTGAACTCGATCTCCAGATGCATTATCACCCAACACGAAATTCTTTCTCACCATAAACTTTCTAACCCTAGGCTATTCTTGCCCTAACCTACCTATCTTTTATCCTACATAATAAGGTGACTATACATATATATACCCATGCTTTCATAACCACTTTCTAGTCAACATGAAACTTCTTATTCTTAAACTAATTAGAAGTTAAAGGCTAAACTATAAATAAGGCTTTCCCTTTCCTTACTAATCTCGAGGACGAGATTTCTGTTAAGCGGGGTAGGATTTGTAACACCCAAAATCTTATTTTGGATTTATTAAAAGGATTTTTTTTCTAAATAAATGTCGTAAATAAGGATCATATGTTTAAAACTTTCTCTAAAGAGGCATCTCCTAATAAAGATTTACATTAGAAAATAATGCTCCTTAAAATGAATGAATTAACCTTAAATTTAAAGCTTCATGTCCAAAATAATATCTTTTCTACATAAGATATATCTTCATGTGCGGATAGCGTATTTGAAAGCATTTCGATTAAATGGGATGATCAATAAATAAACATAATGCATTCATGTTGGATTTTGATTTGTGCATTTAACTTGTGCTCTATTTCCAAGCAGATTTTAATTTGAAGATTTGAAACTTGAAATTAGAAAGAAAAATAAACATAAAATCAAAAAGGAAAAAAAGAAAAGAAGACATACCTGTGTTGCTGCCACTCGGCCCAACTTTGATGTTAAGCGCATCCCACATTTCCTTTTTATTATTATTATTATTGTTCTTTCCTCCTCTCTAGCCGTCGAGAAAATCACTTTTTATTCAATGATGTCAACATGACTGATGTCATCCTTGACCCAACGACATGTGGGGTCTGACTACCAGGAATTGATCTCTTCATCACCAACTTCGCACGAAACGGAAACACGCGTGAACTTTGATCGACCGTGATCCTCCGGGCGCTGATCCAAGGTTTGGGCTCGGATGTCGTTTTCCTCAGGACTTCCACCTTTGGACTATATATATATCCGAACCATGGCCATCGCTTTCTTCCTGTACGAGCACCAAGAGCCGACACGAGGAGAAACGAGGAGTCTGCACCTCAGAGAGAGAGAGAGAGAGAGGGAGAGATAAGTCGTCGTCATCTCTTAGTTTGCGAAGGTGACCATGGGTGGAGGATCCACGGGGAACGCCACACGTTCTGATATGACCACGCCATCAAGCAACACGTTACAACCCCAAGTCATACTACATCAACTCAAGTACAACCAACATCATCACCGACCCAAGTCTTTGATGGACCAATTACACGTAGCCGAGCTAAGAAGCTACAACAAGAGGTGCACGTGCTACTTTATGAATTTCAATTAAACACTAATGAGAATTTTATGCTACCTAAGTCGTGTATGTTGATGTTACTTAGGTTCACCAAAGAGGAAGGACAAAACATATCAAAGGCGAATCAGCAAGAAGAGCTATGTCCGAGTCAGTCTAGCCCTATAGAACCATCCATAAGAAACAGTCATATCTTTTGATTCCCAAAAGCTATAAAGGTCCATAAGTACTTTTTGGAAAGCTCATGAAGTCTAGTTTCCAATGCTTCTGACGCCGACTTAATCAAATCTACCAGCAAGGCAGCCGACCTACTTTAGTGCTGACTGGTCAGAAGGTCAACAGTCTGCTTGATGACCAAGTTTTCGTATTAAACTGCATCATTCTACGAAGTTTCATTAAGCATGCTATATATGGTGAGAAAGCTTATCAAGTTAGCTTTCCAATGCAACCAGTCCCACGTCATTTAAAGATTCCTAGAAGAAGTTATTGCCAAAATACTGAAGGCTGCGCAGAAGTCAAATAGCCACACGGAAATCAGCTCTGCAGATCTCCCGAATAGGCTCCTTCACATTAGCACGTGAAAATACTTTTGTTTCGTGTTTATACCTCGCTAAGGCTGGTTGTTACTAGTATAAATACCCCCATATGTCTATGATGTAAGGCAGCTTATGATAATCTAAAACAGAACCCCTTTGTTCAGTTGTGTGCTAACAAATATTGAGAGTGATCTCTACCCCTTTGCTCTTGTGAATTCCTTCGCGGGATTGCAGAAGCGGCGGCTTCATCCGCTCCCAATTGGTGCTCCTACTCCCTTCGAGGTCTCCTCGATTGATTGTAGGCTGTGTTGGTTGGTTCTTTGAGAGTGTGGTTGGGCGAATCCTCGATTCAGGCTGCCGGTTAAAGACGGTGGTTGGCTTCGAGTTTTATTTGTCAGGTTGCACTAGTTATCGCTGCTTGCAGCAAGTTATCTTGGCTTCTTTGAAGCTAGTTATCTGAAGATTGATCCTACGTCGTGAAGATCGGGCATCGTGACGCATCATCTGGTATCAGAGCCTCAGTTGCCACGGTAGGATTCTTTACCCTTAGCTACATATATTTTGTGTTCTTCCTATCCACCAAAAAGCCATAAAATATTTTGTCATAGCCCTTTGTTTCAATCTGTTATTACAGTGAGTTTTGTTAAGTTTCAGTCCTTAGAGTCTTTGTTTAGTTGCTGGTCACTCTATCCTTTGTGTTCCCTTTGAGCCTCTTATATATATCTGAAAATATCCACAAAAAGAAAAATCTGAAAACTCTCATCATTTCCTTCGCGTTAACTTTGATCCTATTTAAGTTATAGCTGCTGGTTGAGTTCTTTGTTAAGTATTATAAAGTGTGCAATATCATATCAGATCTCTGTGTTTAGTTCTATAAAAAAAGAGTATCAAAAAAAGAGAAGAAAGAAAAGTACCAAAGAAAAGTGTTGAACAAGATTGTGAAAGAAAAGTAGAACAACCAGTTTGTTTATGTGCACAAGTGCTGAAAATTTTATCAAGTTGTTCAACTAGTTTGCTATTGTCATTTGGTGCAAAATATTGGTTGGATCTGATTGCAACACTTAAATTCCAATCATACTCCTTGTCTGCATCAAATCTGAAATTTCTTACGCGTGTGTTTGATCTACTTCCATCACTCGAATCTTGTGGTCAGCACTAGGCAGGGAACTTCTAGTCGGATGGTTATTTAACTTAACAACAACTAGAATTCAGATTGTATCCCTTGTTTATTAATCCCCACCAAGCTCCACATATAAGCCATTGTAATCGGTACTCTGGTCTTGTATTCGCTTAACCACCACTTTCTTGTTACCACCACACATTTTCTTGCAACCCGCAGGGAACTCATAAGAGCTTTGGTTGGTAAGAGTGGCGAGGTTGTTAGATTCTATATAGCTTCATATTCCACCTATATTTGTTGCCTTGTTGCCACTAACTTCGCAGGAAGATGGATCCCAATGTTGAGATTGAAGAATGTGTCACCCTAATACAATTCAATGAGCTCAAACAAAGCATAGAAGCCAAGCAAGATCTGTTGGCACAAGATCTTCAGACACTTATGGCTGAAATCAGAGGTCGTCGTCGACTCCCCGACGGTGTAAGAAACCATGATGAAGATGGGGAAGAAGATGAAGGAAATTATTCTAGAAGAGCAAGTGAACATGGGAGGAGAAATCAAGGTGCTGCACATGGTAGAGGAAGAGGCCGGAATCGAAGAAATAATGACAATGAAGAATCTGAATTTGGGGATGATGATCAGTCCCAACGTCGCTATCGTCGTCATCATAGAGGCATCAATCAAGAAGAGAGATTTGGGAAACTTAAGTTTACCATGCCAAAATTTGATGGTAGATCTGATCCCGAAGATTATTTCACATGGGAATTGAAGGTGGAGAAAATCTTCCGCCTACATAATTATTCAGAGGAGAAGAAACTTGCAATGGCATCTCTTGAGTTTGAAGGATATGCTCTGATTTGGTGGGAGCAACTTCTTCGTGATCGTGAAGAAGATGGAGAGGACCCTATTATTACTTGGCAAGAGATGAAGCGAAAAATGAGAATTCGTTTTGTGCCGAAGCATTATCGGCGTGATCTTTTTGATAAATTGCAGAATTTGAGGCAAGGAAGTTTCTCTGTTGAGGAGTACTATAAGGAGATGGAGAAGGCCATGATTAGAGCCAATGTGTATGAAGACGAAGAGCAAACCATTGCACGTTTCATGGCTGGGTTACACCGCAACATTCAGCGTATTGTTGAGTTTCAGCCGTACCAAAGTCTTATTGATTTGGTACATCAAGCCACCAAAGCTGAACGCCAGCTGCAACAAGATGCTAAGAACAACAAGCCCTTGTCATATGGTGCACGAACCATGACTGGAGGAAGCAAATCGATCTCAAGGTTTATTGCTGCATCCTCAGCAACAAAAGGTTCAACTGGAGGCTTGCGATCCAATATTCAAGGCAATTCTAGTGGAAAGAACGGTCCTGCTCCAAACACGAGTTATAAACCAACCGCATCCACTTCAACATCAGTGGGTTCTACAACCAAGAGTAGTGGTATTCAGTGCTTCAAGTGTGGAGGTCGTGGTCATGTCATAAAGGAGTGTCCAAATAATCGTGTGATCCTTGTGACTGATGATGGAGAATATACATCAGCTAGTGAAGAGTAAGCTGAAGCAGGAAATGAAGATGACATTGATAAATCTGAAGAACATACGGGATGTGAATTTGAGCATGGTACTACTCTTGTGGTTACACAAATCTTGAGTGTTCAAATGAAAGAAGCTGAAATTGGACAGCGACATAATCTTTTTCAAACGCGAGCAAAAGTGCAAGACAAAGTAGTAAAGGTGATCATTGATGGAGGGAGCTGCCATAATCTTGCAAGTCGTGAGATGGTTGAAAAGCTTGGTTTGAAGTTGCAGCGACACCCTCATCCATATCATGTCCAATGGTTGAATGAATCGGGAGATATCAAGATTGATTATAAGGTGAAAGTTCCGTTCAAGATTGGAGAGTATGTTGACACAGTGGAGTGCGATGTTGCACCCATGTCTGTGTGTCACATGCTGCTAGGAAGACCCTGGCAATATGACTGATATTCTCAGCATTGTGGAAGAACAAATCAATACACGCTAGATCTGAAAGGGAGAAAGTTGGTACTCAAGCCTATGACCCCTCAACAAATCATGGCTGAACACTTACAAAAGAAAACTGAAATTAGTACAGCAAGTAGAAGAGGAGAAGAGCAAAAGAAATTGAGTGCCATCCACAATTCGGTGAGCGAGTGCTACAAGCCAAATTCAAGAGATAAAAGGAAGGAAGAGGGAGAACATCTAGTTATGCTAGCCACAAAATTTGAGCTGAGAGAAGTGAGGAATAACCCATATCAAGTACTCTTTGTACTTGTGAACAAAGATGTTTTGATTTCTGCTAACGACATAACATCTCTTCCTAGTGTTGTGGCTGATCTTTTGCAGGACTTTGAAGACGTGTTTCCATAAGAAACACCGGCTGGACTACCTCCAATTCGAGGGATTGAGCATCAAATCGATCTTATTCCAGGGGCTGCACTTCCTAACCGTCCACCATATCGAACCAATCCTGAAGAAACTAAGGAAATACAAAGGCAAGTGCAAGAACTTCTTGATAAAGGTTCTGTTCGTGAAAGCTTAAGCCCTTGTTCTGTTCCTGTGATTTTAGTACCTAAGAAAGATGGATCTTGGAGGATGTGTGTTGATTGTAGAGCTATAAATAATATTACCGTTCGCTATCGCCATCCTATTCCACGGCTAGATGATATGCTTGATGAATTAAGTGGTTCCACAATTTTTACTAAAATTGATTTGAGAAGTGGATACCATCAAATAAGAATGAAAACTGGAGATGAATGGAAGAATGCATTTAAAACAAAATTTGGGTTGTATGAATGGTTAGTAATGCCCTTTGGGTTGACTAATGCTCCTAGTACTTTTATGAGATTAATGAACCATGTCTTAAGAACTTTCATTGGAAAATTTGTTGTTGTCTACTTCGATGATATTCTAATTTACAGCAAGTCTTTTGATGAACATGTGAAACACATTCGACAAGTTTTAGATGAGCTTAGAAAGGAGAAATTATTTGCTAATCTTGAGAAGTGCAGTTTTTGCACAGACCATGTTGTGTTTCTTGGCTTTGTTGTTTCAGCAAAAGGAATAGAGGTGGATGAATCCAAGGTGAAAGCCATCAAGGATTGGCCAGCTCCAACGAATGTAAGTCAAGTAAGAAGTTTTCATGGTCTTGCTGGTTTTTATAGAAGGTTTGTGCGAGATTTCAGTACCATCGCTTCTCCTTTAAATGAATTGACAAAGAAAGGTGTTGAATTTAAATGGGGAAACTCATAAGAAGATGCTTTTCAAGAATTGAAGAAACGTTTGACTGAAGCACCTGTACTTATTCTTCCTGATTTCACTAAAACTTTTGAAGTAGAATGTGATGCTAGTGGGATTGGGATAGGAGGAGTTTTAATGCAACAAGGAAAACCTATAGCATATTTTAGTGAAAAATTGGGAGGTGCTCAATTAAATTATTCTGTGTATAACAAAGAATTGTATGCTTTGGTCCGAGCGCTTGAAACATGGCAGCACTACTTATGGCCAAAAGAGTTTGTTATTCATTCCGATCATGAAGCTTTGAAGTATTTGAAAGGGCAAGCCAAACTGAACCGTCGCCATGCCAAATGGGTTAAGTTTATCGAAACATTTCCATACATTGTGAAATATAAGAAAGGTAAGGACAATGTGGTCACTGATGCCTTGTCTCGAAGAAATGTGTTATTGAATCAACTAGAGGTAAAAGTTTTGGGTCTTAAAAATTTGAAAGAAATGTATAATGATCCTGAATTTTCAGAACCATACATTCATTGTAAAAATGGAAAAGGTTGGGAAAAATATCATATACATGATGGATTTCTATTTAGAGCTAACAAACTTTGTGTACCAAATTCTTCGGTTAGATTGCTTTTATTGCAGGAGTCACATGGAGGAGGTCTAACAGGTCATTTTGGACAAAAGAACACTTATGAAATGCTCAGTGATCTTCCACCAAGCTATGGAGTGAGCAACACGTTCAATGTTGCTGACCTCCTACCATATACAAATAAAGACACTTCAGAGTCGAGGACGACTCCTTTTCAAGGGGAGGAGGATGATATGACCACGCCATCAAGCAACACGTTACAACCCCCAAGTCATACTACATCAACTCAAGTACAACCAACATCATCACCGACCCAAGTCTTTGATAGACCAATTACACGTAGCCGAGCTAAGAAGCTACAGCAAGAGGTGCACGCGCTACTTTATGAATTTCAATTAAACACTAATGAGAATTTTATGGTACCTAAGTCGTGTATGTTGATATTACTTAGGTTCACCAAAGAGGAAGGACAAAACATATCAAAGACGAATCAGCAAGAAGAGCTATGTCCGAGTGAGTCCAGCGCTACAGAAACATTCAGAAGAAACAGTCATATCTTTTGATTCCCAAAAGCTATAAAGGTCAATAAGTACTTTTTGGAAAGCTCTTGAAGTCTAGTTTCCAATGCTTCTGAAGCCGACTTAATCAAATCTACCAGCAAGGCAGCCGACCTACTTTAGTGCTGACTGGTCAGAAGGTCAACAGTCTGCTTGATGACCAAGTTTTCATATTAAACTGCATCATTCTACGAAGTTTCATTAAGCATACTATATATGGTGAGAAAGCTTATCAAGTTAGCTTTCCAATGCAACCAGTCCCACGTCATTTGAAGATTCCTAGAAGAAGTTATTGCCAAAATACTGAAGGCTGCGCAGAAGTCAAATAGCCACACGGAAATCAGCTCTGCAGATCTCCCGAAGAGGCTCCTTCACATTAGCACGTGAAAATACTTTTGTTTCGTGTTTATACCTCGCTAAGGCTGGTTGTTACTAGTATAAATACCCCCATATGTCTATGATGTAAGGCAGCTTATGATAATCTAAAACAGAACCCCTTTGTTCAGCTGTGTGCTAACAAATATTGAGAGTGATCTCTACCCCTTTGCTCTTGTGAATTCCTTCGCGGGATTGCAGAAGCGGCGGCTTCATCCGCTCCCAATTGGTGCTCCTACTCCCTTCGAGGTCTCCTCGATTGATTGTAGGCTGTGTTGGTTGGTTCTTTGAGAGTGTGGCTGGGCGAATCCTCGATTCAGGCTGCCGGTTAAAGACGGTGGTTGGCTTCGAGTTTTATTTGTGAGGTTGCACTAGTTATCGCTGCTTGCAGCAAGTTATCTTGGCTTCTTTGAAGCTAGTTATCTGAAGATTGATCCTACGTCATGAAGATCGGGCATCGTGACGCATCATGTTCCTAGAGTCTGGTCGTGCATGGTGACTTGGGCTTTGGCGAGGTAGAGCTCGCCGGTGTTGGGAAACATCGCGATACCGCACTGCACCATAATCTACCTCTACTACCACATCGACGCTGGTAAGAAGTCTTCTAATGATTTCCCCTTCTTTGCACTATTTTCCACCGGTACTTGGTTGGGGTGGGCTGCGAGATCGTCGAGGGGCAAGCTGCGACAATGGCGTCGCTGCGGGTAGCTGTCGTCGTGCGTCCGCCCATCGGGTAGTGGAAGAAGAGCCGTCGGTTGTTGGATTGGCCACAGACGCTCCTGATCAGACGAATGGATACCCCTTCGGGTATCTGAATCATGGTCGTTGATAGCCGATCCAACGCACCTAGCAACATACCCCTTTGTGTTATATCTGAGTCCATCAGATCTGAATTGGGCGACCTAGATACAAAGATACCCCTTCGGCACAGCCATTTTACATAAGAGACCTGCGACTTTACCATATTTAATTCGTCGTGCGGTGTTAGTTAAAACAATATTGATTTTGGGTCCTGATATTAACATATTAAACCCTGAGCTTCTTGGTAATGTTACCCACCGTCCATTAGTGACTTTTAACGATAAAACTAGATCAGGAAATTGATTTTACTAGGGAAATAATTCCAAAAATTGTAAAATCCATATCTTTCTCGTTTTAGCTCCGATTTAACTCGTCCCAGTTGCGTTAACTTCATAAAATTTTTGCCTACATGTTAATAACGCTATTTTATCATGTAACAATAGTTGACTAATTTATTTAATCTATGTCTATTGAATTAAATTGTCTAATCTAAGTTAATGTAGTATTCTAGTTTGGTTCATCTATAACTTGACTAAAATATAATTAAGTTATAACTTAGATTGAAGTTGAATTTGTTATTTATTTGGAATAGATTTACTGACATGGTTTATATTAATCAAAATAACATAGTCATATTTAATCACATAAAACTTCGGAAAACTATATCTTTTTAACCGTAACTCCGAATTTAGTGATCCTTGAACCCACGACCTCATAGCATCGCGTAGCATATTATTATGCAGTTTGTACTTATGTTTGGTGTGATGTTAATTTTGTCTATACCATGTTTGTTTGTATTGCTACGAATAGCTGTGAGGTCCCGAGAATCTGAAGATCATCCTGGAACCTGGAATCTCAAGTCCCAGGTAAGTTGTGCCCTTGATCACTTCTTTTTACCTAATAATGTTCATATTTAATCACTGTGACATGCTCAGGTTAATTTGATGGGACCTAATAGGTTTCCCTAGCATTGTTTATTCATCACCTTGCAAGCAAATGAATTACTGGGTAGCTTTGCTATTGCTCTACATGGTTTTAGGAAACTAATGTTTCATTATGATCATGTTCCAATTATGTTGTTGTTTAATTATTGTTCATGATAGGATCATATTGTTAATTGGAACATGGAGAACCACCCGGGAAAACAGTGCTACCACAAGGGTGGTATGGGACGCCTTTGGCTGACTAATTAGGAAAGCTAGTGGAGGACTACCTTACCCGAAAGGGGCAAGGGCAGTAGGGGAGTGGTCAGTGTAGGGAGGTCCTCGGGTTGATTTTGCTGCGATGGCGGTCAGACGAGGGATCCTTGCTTTGGAGCTTCCTAGAAACTGTAGCAGGTTTTCTGAATCTGGTGGAACTTTGTAAAGGCCTCATAGTGTTACCCTGCCTCGCCTCCTTGGTAGAGGTGTATCGGATTCATGACCCCTTGGCAGATGGGTAACATGACTTGTGGGTAAAGATGCGCAACCTCTGCAGAGTGTAAAACTGGTATATCAACCGTGCTCACGGTCATGAGCAGCTCGGACACTCACATGATTAAATTATGGAATTAAACTTAATTTGTCATATGCATTACATTGTGGGTGTTGTTATCAACTTTGATCTACTACTTATTTGGATTGGTGTCTACCTATACTTAGTAATTGCTAATAAAATTTTGACCAACTTTAAAAGCAATGCTCAACTTTAACCATCCTCTTTGGTATGCCTTCCACTTCACATGAGCTCCCACCTTTGGTGAGTTCATGCACATTATTCCCCACAACTTGTTGAGCGATGAACGTATGTGAGCTCACACTTGCCGTCTCACACCCCCACAGGTCAAGAACAGGTACCGCAGGATGAGGCACATGGAGGATGTTGTGATGAGTTCGTGAGAGATCTAGGCCATCATCTCCCAGTCAACTTTGGGTTGTTGAATCATTGTCTCCTTGTGGTGTAATTATTTATTTATTTTGTACAGAACTTCTATTATATATTAAAGATGTGACATTCATTTTTGTACCATGATTCATCATATGTGTGAGACGTGGTCCCAGCACACTGGTGATTATGTTCGCGCCCGGGTCTTGGTGCCCCGAAACTCAGGTGTGACAGCTACTAACGATGTTTCATTGAAGGTTTCTCCAAGATTGCCAGGCCAACGACAGCCTTACTGGCAAAGAAAGTTGAGTTCAAGTGGACGCTAGCGTGCTAAGAGTCCTTTGAGACGTTGAAGAAGAAATCGACAACAACACCGGTGATGATTCTGCCAGAAGTTCACAAGCCATTCTCAGTGTATTGTGATGCTTTGTACACTGGACTATGATGCGTGTTAATGCAGGAAGGGAGAGTAGTGGCGTACTCATCCCGACAGTTGAAGATTCATGAGAAGAATTACCCCACTCATGATCTCGAGTTAGCAGTAGTGGTTCATGCACTGAAGACCTGGAGGCACTATTTGTATGGGCAGATTTGTGATATCTATACAGACCACAAGAGTCTCAAATATATATTCACCCAGTCAGAGTTGATCATGAGGCAGCGAAAATGGCTAAAGCTAATCAAAGACTATGAGCTGGAGATACATTATCACCCAAGTAAAGCTAATGTGGTTGCAGATGCTTTGTAATACCCAATTTTGTTATAAGAGAGAGAAACAAAATTATGTGTAATGCCTTCTCATTCATAGGAATTATTAGGGGACATATTTAAAATAAATTACACCTCAACAAGACATGCATCTTGCTGGAGTTTATTTGTGTGTGCTTTCGATAACAATAAATAATGGAAATGGAAATAAATCAGTAGCTAATTTGGAAATAAATGCCTAATTAGTAACTCTAGAATTTGGGGAAAAGGAACACTAGTCATCACAAAATAATTAATAATAATAATAATAACATTATCTCATACCTTGTTTAATTTGGATATTTAATTGGAAGACAATTTTGCCACAAAATTCGAATTTAAAAGTTGAAAAGAAGTTTGAATTTGGAAAGAAGAGAAAAGGAAAAAGGAATTAGAAATGGAAAAGGAGAAGGAATGGAATGCGCATGGGCCGAATTCCCTGGACGCGGCCTAATTCCCTCCCTTCTCGCCCGCGGCGTTCAACAGGAATGCGCGCCGACATGGTGGGCCCGCTATCAGCCCCTGTTCCTTTCACAAGGCTCGCACGCGTTTCACTGAATTGCGGGCCCGCACGGCAGTGACCTCTCCCAGCTCCTCACTCTCTGCTAGTGGGCCCTCCCTCGCTCGGTCTTCTTCCTCGCGCAAATCTCGCACCGTGGAAGAACCCAACCAACCAGTCGGGTCTTCCGCTGCCGCGCGTGCACAGCTAACCAGCTCACCATAGGGAAGGGTGATCAGGACCGTAGATCTCCGTGCGTGCGGCTACGATTAGGGCATAGCTTACTGGTTCGGCCTGAACTCATTCCGGTCGTCCAATGCGGATCGTGCACGTGACAAGCGATCTTAGAATTTTTAAATCCAGGCGTTTGCTCGTTGATCCAACGGCGGAGATTTCTTATCGCTTCGGTTACAAGGCTTGTGTGATCTGGGCGCTTGGCATAAGATCGGACGGCCCAAATCTCACCGTACCTGTTCGCCTTAGTGGTTTTCATATGAACCCCTCGAGTTTAGGATTTTGAACCCGCAGTCCACCCCAGGGTAACTCTGAGTCTCAAAAAAATTTATAGTTTAGCCCCAGGACTAACTGGTATTTAGCGAGCAGTCCAGGGATCAGTAAAATAGTGGAAAAGAAATTAGAAAATGGATTTTTAGCTCAAAAATAATTCCAGAAACTTGGGAAATTCATATTTAATTTATTTTTACTCCAAATTGATCCATTCCAGAGACATTAAGTTGGTTTTAATATTGTCTATCATCTAGTGCCTCTGTTTAGCCATGAAACTTGAATTAAAATTGTTCAATTGAATTAATCTATTCTAAGTGCTAAATAACTTCGGAAATTCATAACTTAATAATCGTAGATCCGAATTTAGTGATTCTAGTTCCTACGATCTCTTTACGCAACATAGAATATTATCATGCATTATGTTCTATTGTTTGGTGTGATGTTAATTTTTGCTATACTATGTATGTTTGTATTGATGCGAGTAGATGAGCAAGCCATAGAGGATCCAGGGGTTCAGTAGGTGGAGACTGCTGAGCAGGAGCTCGTTGAAGGCAAGTTGTGCCCTTGATCACTTATTTTTATCTAGTCATGTTCTTATTAATCATAATGATCTACATAGGTTAATTTTGATGGGACCCAATAGGTTACACTAGTTTTGGCTATCTTTATACCTTGTTTTACTACTGAATTTTTGGGTAGTGCATGCTATTGCTTTATGTGGTTTTGGGTATGGAGATATACATTATTCAGGTTCACACTTTTATTATAAGTTTATTATTTACTGTTCATGATAAGATATTATGTTAATGGGAACATGGAGAACCACCCGGGAAAACAGTGCTACCACAAGGGTGGTATGGGACGCCCTTGGTTGACTAACTAGGAAAGCTAGTGGAGGACTACCTTACCTAATAGGGGCAAGGACAGTAGGGGAGTGGTCAGTGTAGGGAGGTCCTTGGGTTGATTTTACTGCGATGGCGGTCAGGCGAGGGATCCCTGCACTGGAGCTTCCTAGAAAATGTAGCAGGTTTTCTAAAGCTAGTGGAACTTTGTAAAGACCTCGTAGTGGAACCCTGCCTCGCTTCCTTGGTAGAGGTGTATGGGGTCCGATCAACCCCGTGGCAAATGGGTAACATGACTTGTGGGTAAAGATGTGCAACCTCTACAGAGTGTAAAACTGATATACTAGTCGTGCTCACAGTCATGAGCGGCTCGGACACTCACATGATTAATTTATGGAATTAAATTCAATTTGTCATTTGCATCGCATTGGGATTATTTATTATTAGTTTGACTTACTATTACTATGGTTTGGTATTTACTTACACATAGTAACTGCTAATAAAATTTTGATCAACTTATAAAAGCTATGCTCAGCTTTAACCATTATTTATTGATCAGCCTTACACTTCACATGAACTCCCACGTTTAGTGAGTTCATGCACATTATTCCCCACAACTTGTTGAGCTATGATCTTTTGTGAGCTCACTATTGCGATATATAAACCCCCCCACAGGTGAAGAGCAGGTGGTCAAAGAGAAGCCGCATAATGAGGAGTTTGACTTGATCTAGGTGGCGTCTCCCAGTCAGCTTTGTGGCACCAGGGAAATAATATTTAGTTCGTTTTATATTTATCATTTATTTTGTAAGACTTCCGCTATGTACTAAGTACATTTATGATATTTATGACATTTATCTCTATGCACTCTGTTATTATATGTGTTGTTCTTCCTTGGCGCACATATGAGACGCACCCGGCATTATCCCTTAAATCTGGGTGTGACATGCTTTGAGCAGAAAAAGTCAAGTCACATGTTGGCCGCTCACCCGATGTCGTATGAGCTATGAAAGGGAATTTGACAGGCTGAGTCTCAGATTTCTAAACAACACTCAAGGAGTGACAATTGAGCTGGAGCCCAGTTTAGAGCAAGATATCAGGATGCGTCAGAAAGATGATGAGAAGATTAATGAAATTCGACGGCTGACCTTAGATGGGAAAGGCAAAGATTTCCGTGAGGACGTAGAAGGCGTTGTATGGTTTAAAGATAGGTTGTGTGTTCCTGACATCAAATCAATTCGGGAACTGATTCTTAAAGAAGCTCACGAGATAGCTTATTCCATACACCGTGGCAGTGAGAAGATGTACCAAGACCTGAAGAAAAGATTCTTGTGGTATAGTATGAAAAGGGAGATAGCAAAATATGTGGTCATATGTGATAGTTGTCAGAGGATCAAGGCAGAGCATAAGAGGCCCGCAGGTTTGTTGCAGCCATTATAGATTCCTCAGTGGAAATGGGATGAGATTGGGATGGACTTTTATAGTCGGTCTGCCTCGCACTCGAGCTGGTTATGACTCCATCTGGGTAGTAGTGGACCGCTTGACAAAGGCAACCCATTTCATACTAGTCAAGACCACCTATAACAGAGTAGTGTTGACAGAACTATATACGTCTCGAATTATATGCTTGCATGGTGTTCCAAAGAAGATAGTATCAGATAGATGTACCCAATTCACTTCTCATTTTTTGCAGCAGTTACATGAAGTTTTGGGCACACATTTGAAGTTCAGTTCAGCTTATCACCCGCAGACAGATGGTCAGACTGAGAGAACTAACAAGATTCTTGAAGATATGTTGACAGCTTGTGCATTGCAAGACAAGTTAGATTGGGACAAAAGGCTACCGTATGTAGAATTCTCGTACAACAACAGTTACGTGGCCATTCTAAAGATGTGACCATTCCAAGCACTCTATGGGAGGAACTGTTAGACTCTGTTTCATTGGGACCAACCCGGTGAAAGGCAAGTGTTCGGTCCAAATATTTTGCTTGCGGCTGAAGAGAACATCAGAATGGTTCGAGAGAATTGGAAGACAATGTAGTCTAGGCAGCGAAGCTATGCTGACACCCGAAGAAGAGATCTAAGTTTTGAGGTAGGAGATTATGTCTACTTGAAGGTGTCACCCATTAGAGGAATCAAAAGGTTCGGAGTGAAGGGCAAGCTAGCACCTCGATACATAAGACCGTACCAGATTCAAGCAAGACGTGGAGAAGTGACATACCAGCTTAGCCTACCAGAAAGTCTGTCAGTCGTTCATGATGTGTTCTATGTTTCTCAGCTGAAGAAGTGCTTGTGAGTTCTAGAAGAGCAATTGCCAACCAAGGATCTCGAGGTTCAAGAAGATTTAACTTATATTGAGAAGCCCACTCAGATTCGGGAGACGACATATAGAGTCACTCGAAGAACCACCATCCGGATGTGCAAAGTCAAATGGGGCCATCACTCAGAGGAAGAAGCAACCTAGGAAACAGAAGATGATCTGAAAGCCAAGTACTCTAAACTCCTTGCTAGCCAACCCTGAATCTCGAGGGCGAGATTGTTTTTAAGGGGGATAGTTTTGTAACACCCTGAATTTGGGGATATAAAATTTCTTCTCTAAATGCCTACCAAATTCTGGTGTTGCCCTTTGTCTCTCTCTCCCTAGACTTCCTCTCTCCTCCTTTTGTTTAGAGTTAAGTTAATTAGGTTAGGGATTAATTATTGATTTTTGTCAAAACTTATGTGAGTCATGAAATGTTGCATCATGCTGAACCTAAATTATTCTTTGTTTTGATGCACATGCTTGAATTATTTCAATTTGAGTTTGTGTTTGAATTTGAATTGAGTTCACTCGAGAAAATAAAAAGAAAAGCAATTAGAAATTATGAGAAAAAGGGAAAACCAAATTCAGCCCAGTTCAGCCCAACCCAGCCCAGCGGGGCCGCACGCGTGCCCGCTGCCTGACAGGTGGGCTCCACCTTTCAGTGGCAGTTCTCGCGCTCGCGTGCTCTCTCCTGCTCCCTCTACCATCAGGGCCCCGCGTGTCGGCGCCGTCCCTCTCTGCCCGTGCTCACCGGAGTTTCCCTGGCAGCCAGAGAGCCGCCGCCGTCGACCCAAGCCCTCGTCGTGTCCCTATTGCCGTTCAACGGTTCTAGAATCGCCTCTCAAGGTAACTAACCTTCCCCGCCCCTAATTTGTCCTTTCTCTGTTCTCGGCTGGGCGCGATTGCTCACCGGAGTAAAGTCGCGCTGTCGCCGAGCCACCCCGACGCGGACGGTTGTCCTCCGGTGCCTCAGCGCCGTTGTTGTGCCCATGATCGTGTTCGCCATGTCCCCCCGAACCTCCCAGAGCCCTTCCCGACGCCCCGAAGGCCCTAGCGCGCCCGTGCCCTCGTCTCCGGTTTAGCAGTTTTGTTAAAGAGACCTATGGTATTCTGCAAATCAACTCGTCGTCCCTCAGTTTTGTGCGCAGGGCTCTGTATTCTTGCAGAAAGAACCCTAGTCTTTTATTAAATCATAGAATTGGACCTAATTTTGTATTTTGAATTCCAAAATTTGTTTATTCATATCTTTTGCATATGAACTCCAAATTGAGTGATTCAAATTGCAAAATGTTCATGGGATTATTCTCTATCTGTTAAAATTATGATTCACTGTCTGCACACTCTAATTTTATGCCTAGACTATAGATTAGTTTAGATAATGGTTTATCTATTAAATAGGAAAAATAAAAAAGAAAACCCTAATGGTAATTAGATGTTTAACTTTGTCAGATTAATAATATATAAAGTATGAATCTATCCCTGATATAATTTTTGTGTCTCATTAAAATAAGTGGAATCTAATTATGTAGTCTATGGAGATAGACAACACTTAGAGAATCACAAACTTCTAAGTGTGCTAGTTCACCCTAGAACCCAAGTTACATCTTGAGTTTATACTGTTCTGTCGAGATGTGTTCACCTGTTTGTACATGTTTGGTGTATTGTTCATTTGTCTTTATCCAAATGTATTGAATGCATGATCGCTTTATTTAGACAACAAGCAGCTCGTGGTTCCTGAGTGTGTTGTCGAAGATCTTCCAGAGCAACAACCTGGTGAAGGCAAGTGTCCTCTGACCTATTATGTCCTACTTACTTTATAATTCACTGTCCCGCATTACTTTATTGAAACCTTAGGATTGACTAGTCTATATTCATTTTGTCCTTGTTACCTTTTTGGGTTATTATGGTTAGCTTTATGCTATTGCTTTACCTTAATCAATTAACATGATGTGAATCTTTATGATACGATGATGTTATCTCGATGATGATCTTGTGATACTTTTGGGGACTCAGGCTGTTTCCTGAGTACCTCTCTGTAAGGACCTGTTCGTTGAGTGACCACCCGGGATAACAGTGCAACCATGAGGGTGGAATGTGATGCCTTTAGCTGAATAATTAGATGAACCTGGGGGTTTAGTTGGCTTTGCCGAAGGGTTGTCAAAGGGAGCCAGGGCATAGTGCTCGCTCTGCTAAGGGTGGGTGCCGAGGTTCATTCGATTTGGTTTTGTTAGTCACCCACCTTAGGGAGGTGTACTGTGTTTGTACGACTGGCAAAACCTAACGAGCAACTATGCACCAAGGGAGTCTTTGTAAAGGCTACGTAGTGTATCCCTGGCCATTCACCTCGGTAGTGAAGATCGGGTCTGTACAACCCAGGCTGGAAAGGGATCACGACTCGTGGGTAAAGTGTGCAACCTCTGCAGAGTGTTAGAAACTGGTATATCAGCCGTGCTCACGGTTAAGAGCAGCCTTGGGATCCTCTTTGATTAGAAGAACTCTGGATACTTTTATGATGATGATTAATATTGAGGGTTATAATTCTGGTCTCTGGTATTTCCTCTTGGATGGAGTACTTTTGGGTAATAACTGAGTTTATTACTAAAACTTGGCTATACTATTAATAATAAATACTTGACCAACTAAAAGCAACTGCTTAACCTTAGCTCCACATACAGCTAGTCCACTTTGGCCAAATAGGACATTTGCTGAGTACGTTGATGTGTACTCACCCTTGCTTTATCTGTTATGTTCGCTTTCGACACTTTGATGATATTAATTACTATGTTAAGTAATGACTCTGTGGATGTCTTGGACATCTTGATGTAATAAAGTACCTTTCCGCTATTTACTTTGAGCAATGTGTGATGATGTCCAATTTTGTAATCGCTATGTACGTGAGTTTCTGTTCCTGACACGTACATGGTTCGCATTCGGTTTGCCTTCTAAAAAATTGGGTGTGTCACTTGGTGTCTCCATCAAGTCAGTATTAGGATCATATAGTTAAGATAGATGTGGGTAGGATGGACTACATTAAGTAGGTCAAGATCTAGTTTGATGTTATATTGGAATGGATGGTCACCATGAACATGTTGGTTAGGTCATTTGTTCATGTCCAGGTTTGTTTAAGGCACCAATTTAGGTTAAAATATGTTTATAGGAGTAGGGTCTAATTGAGAGCACCTAGAGGGGGGGGTGAATAGGTGATCCTGTGAAACTTAAACTTATAGCCACAAAAACTTGGTTAATCGTTAGCACAATAATTGCCAAGTGGCTAGAGAGGAGCCAAAACACAATAACCACAAGAAATCAATCACAGAGATGACACGGTGGTTATCCCGTGGTTCGGCCAAGTACAAAACTTGCCTACTCCACGTTGTGGCGTCCCAACGGACGAGAGTTGCACTCAACTCCTCTCAAGTGATCCAATGATCAACTTGAATACCACGGTGTTCTTCTTTACTTTGATCTTTTCCCGTTTGCGAGGAATCTCCACAACTTGGAGTCTCTCGCCCTTACAATTGAATTTCACAAAGAAGCACGGAGTAAGGGAGGGAAGCAACACACACAAATCCACAGCAAAATGCGCACACACACGGCCAAGAAACGAGCTCAAAAGACTATCTCCAAGTTCTCACTAGAAAGGAGCTCGAATCACTGAGAATGACAAACGAATGTGCAAAGACTGAGTGTGGATGATCAAGAATGCTCTAAGGTTGCTTGTGTCAGTCCTCCATGCGCCTAGGGGTCCCTTTTATAGCCTCAAGGCAGCTAGGAGCCGTTGAGAGCAAATCTGGAAGGCCATCTTTGCCTTCTGTCGTCGGGTGCACCGGACAGTCCGGTGCACACCGGACACTGTCCGGTGCCCGATTTCTTTCCTTAAACAGCGCTGTCGACCGTTGCAGATCTGGGAGCCGTTGGCGCACCGGACATGTCCGGTGCACACCGGACAGTCCGGTGCCCCCTTCCGACCGTTGGCTCGGCCACGTGTCTCGCGCATATCGCGCGGCCGACCGTTGGCCCGGCCGACCGTTGGCTCACCGGACAGTCCGGTGCACACCGGACAGTCCGGTGAATTATAGCCGTACGCCGTCGGCGAATTCCCGAGAGCGACCAGTTCGCCCGAGTCAGTCTGGCGCACCGGACACTGTCCGGTGCACCACCGGACAGTCCGGTGCTCCAGACCGAACTGAGTCTTGGCTGTACACAGCCAAGCTTTTTGCACCTCTTTCTTTTCTTCTTCTTTCTGTTTCTAACACTTAGACAAGTATATTAGTACTCAAAACCAATGTACTAAGGCTTAGAAACATACCTTTACTCATGATTTGCACTTTGTTCATCCATGGGAATAAATTCACATTTAAGCACTTGTGTTGGCACTCAATCACCAAAATACTTAGAAATGGCCCAAGGGCACATTTCCCTTTCAATCTCCCCCTTTTTGGTGATTTATGCCAACACAACATAAAGCATCTAGAACAAGTGCAATATCACTTGAAATAAAAATAAATTTGAGTTTTATTCAATTTTGGCATATATGGATCATCCTTTGCCACCACTTGGTTTGTTTTTGCAAATCAAACTCAAATCTCTATCTCTAAGTCAAACACACATGTTGAAGCATAAAGAGAGTCATTTCAAAAGAGATTGATCAAAGATTTCAAAAACTCCCCCTATTTCCCATAATCACTACTTCTCCCCACAAGAAGCCAACTTTTGACAAAAGAGACAATAAAAGAGTTTTGACAAACCAAAAGCTCTACTCTACTATTTTCAAATTTCTCAAGTGGTAGCTGATCCATTTATTGCTTTGGCCTTTATTTTCTCCCCCTTTGGCATCAAACACCAAAACGGGATCAATCTTGGCTCCATAACCCCATTGCCTCACCAAAATCTTCAATTAAGAACAAATGGCAATAAGAGTTCATGAGATGAACTTGGAATAAGTTACCCTCTCATCGGAGTGCAGTGGAAGTCTTTCATGGTCCAAGTCCACCTTTTCCCTTTCAATTCTCCTTTGAGACTAAATCAAGCAACCTCAAGCATATGGTTAGTCTCAAAGGGTCAAGTTGTAACATAACTCCCCCTAAATATGTGCATCACTTACACAAGGACTTGTGAGGTCCAGGGAATGTTTGTACAACTTGAGCACCACAATAAGCAACAAAATGCAGAATGAACATGATCAAAGGCATAAACACATGTATGCTACAATTCAATCCAAGTTCCGCGAATCTAAGACATTTAGCTCACTACGTAGCCTGCAAAAGGTCTTCTCATCTAGAGGCTTGGTAAAGATATCGGCTAGCTGGTTTTCGGTGCTAACATGAAACACTTCGATATCTCCCTTTTGCTGGTGGTCTCTCAAAAAGTGATGCCGGATGTCTATGTGCTTTGTGCGGCTGTGCTCAACAGGATTTTCCGCCATGCGGATAGCACTCTCATTATCACATAGGAGTGGGACTTTGCTCAGATTGTAGCCAAAGTCACGGAGGGTTTGCCTCATCCAAAGTAGTTGCGCGCAACACTGTCCTGCGGCAACATACTCGGCCTCAGCGGTGGATAGGGCAACGGAGGTTTGTTTCTTAGAATTCCATGACACTAGGGACCTTCCTAAGAATTGGCACGTCCCCGATGTACTCTTCTTATCGACCTTACATCCAGCATAATCGGAGTCTGAATATCCAATCAAGTCAAAGGTAGACCCCTTTGGATACCAGAGCCCGAAGCAAGGTGTAGCAACTAAATATCTAAGGATTCGCTTCACTGCCACTAAGTGACACTCCTTAGGATCAGATTGAAATCTAGCACACATGCATACGCTAAGCATAATATCCGGTCTACTGGCACATAAATAAAGTAAAGACCCTATCATTGATCGGTATGCTTTTTGATCAACGGACTTACCTCCTTTGTTGAGGTCGGTGTGTCCGTCGGTTCCCATCGGAGTCTTTGCGGGCTTGGCGTCCTTCATCCCAAACCGCTTTAGTAGATCTTGCGTGTACTTCGTTTGAGAGATGAAGGTGCCGTCCTTGAGTTGCTTCACTTGGAACCCAAGGAAGTAGTTCAACTCGCCCATCATTGACATCTCGAATTTCTGCGTCATCACCCTGCTAAACTCTTCACAAGACTTTTTATTAGTAGAACCAAATATTATGTCATCGACATAAATTTGGCACACAAACAAATCACCATCACATGTCTTAGTGAAAAGAGTTGGATCGGCTTTCCCAACCTTGAAAGCATTAGCAATTAAGAAATCTCTAAGGCATTCATACCATGCTCTTGGGGCTTGCTTAAGTCCATAGAGCGCCTTGGAGAGCTTACACACGTGGTCGGGGTACCGTTCATCCTCGAAGCCAGGGGGTTGTTCCACGTACACCTCCTCCTTGATTGGCCCGTTGAGGAAAGCGCTCTTCACATCCATTTGGTACAACCTGAAAGAATGGTGAGCGGCATATGCTAGCAAGATGCGAATTGATTCTAGCCTAGCCACAGGAGCAAAAGTCTCCTCAAAGTCCAAACCTGCGACTTGGGCATAACCTTTTGCCACAAGTCGAGCCTTGTTCCTTGTCACCACCCCGTGCTCGTCCTGTTTGTTGCGGAACACCCACTTGGTTCCCACAATATTTTGCTTGGGGCGAGGCACCAGTGTCCAAACTTCATTGCGCTGGAAGTTGTTGAGTTCCTCCTGCATGGCCAATACCCAATCTGGATCCAGCAAGGCCTCCTCTACCCTGAAAGGCTCAATAGAAGAGACAAAAGAGTAATGTTCACAAAAATTAACTAATCGAGACCGAGTAGTTACTCCCTTGCTGATGTCACCCAGAATTTGGTCGACGGGATGATCCCTTTGAATCATCGCTCGAACTTGGGTTGGAGGTGCCGGTTGCGCTTCTTCCTCCATCACATGATCATCTTGTGCTCCCCCTTGATCACACGCCTCCTGTTGATGAACCTGTTCATCGTCTTGAGTTGGGGGGTGCACCATAGTTGAGGAAGAGGGTTGATCTCGTTCAACTTGTTCCTGTGGCCGAACTTCTCCAATCGCCATGGTTCGTATAGCGGCCGTCGGAACATCTTCTTCATCTACATCATCACAATCAACAACTTGCTCTCTTGGAGAGCCATTAGTCTCATCAAATACAACGTCGCTAGAGACTTCAACCAAACCCGATGATTTGTTGAAGACTCTATACGCCTTTGTATTTGAGTCATAACCTAACAAAAACCCTTCTACAGCTTTGGGAGCAAACTTAGAATTTCTACCCTTCTTCACTAGAATGTAGCACTTGCTCCCAAATACACGAAAGTAAGATACATTGGGTTTGTTACCGGTTAGTAGCTCATAAGACGTCTTCTTGAGGAGGCGATGAAGGTAGACCCTGTTGATGGCGTGGCAGGCTGTGTTCACGGCTTCCGACCAAAAACGCTCGGGGGTCTTGAATTCTCCAAGCATCGTCCTAGCCATATCGATTAGCGTCCTGTTCTTCCTCTCTACCACATCATTTTGCTGTGGTGTGTAGGGAGCGGAGAACTCGTGCTTGATCCCCTCCTCCTCAAGGAACTCCTCCACTTGAAGGTTCTTGAACTCGGACCCGTTGTCGCTCCTTATCTTCTTTACCTTGAGCTCAAACTCATTTTGAGCTCTCCTGAGGAAGCGCTTGAGGGTCCCTTGGGTTTCAGACTTATCCTGCAAAAAGAACACCCAAGTGAAGCGGGAAAAGTCATCAACAATAACTAGACCATACTTACTCCCTCCTATGCTCAGATAGGCGACGGGTCCGAAGAGGTCCATATGCATCAGCTCCAGCGGTCTTGAGGTGGTCATCACATTCTTTGCTGTGATGTGCTCCTCCCACTTGTTTACCTGCTTGACAAGCTGCACAAGGTCTATCTTTTTCGAATTGCATGTTAGTCAAACCTATCACGTGTTCTCCCTTTAGAAGCTTGTGAAGGTTCTTCATCCCCACATGTGCTAAGCGGCGATGCCACAGCCAGCCCATGCTAGTGTTAGCTATTAAGCATGCATCTAGACCGACTTCTTCTTTTGCAAAATCAACTAAATAAAGTTTGACGTCTAATACACCCTTAAAAGCTAGTGAACCATCACTTCTTCTAAAGACAGACACATCTACATTTGTAAATAGACAGTTATATCCCATATTGCATAATTGACTAACCGATAGCAAATTATATCCAAGAGACTCTACTAAAAACACATTAGAGATAGAGTGCTCATTAGAAATTGCAATTTTACCTAACCCTTTTACCTTGCCTTGATTCCCATCACCGAATATAATTGAATCTTGGGAATCCTTATTCTTGACGTAGGAGGTGAACATCTTCTTCTCCTCTGTCATATGGTTTGTGCATCCGCTGTCGATAATCCAGCTTGAACCCCCGGATGCATAAACCTGCAAGGCAAATTTAGGCTTGGGTCTTAGGTACCCAACTCATGTTGGGTCCTACAAGGTTAGCACACATATCCTTAGGGACCCAAATGCAAGTTTTGTCTCCCTTGCATCTTGCCCCTAATTTTCTAGCAACTATCTTCCTATCTTTTCTACAAATAGCAAATGGAGCATTTAAAGCATGATATATTGTAGAAGGTTCATTCGCTTTCCTAGGAACATTAACAACATTTCTCCTAGGCATATTATGAACAACATTTCTCCTACTAACATTTCTATCATGCACATAGGAAGAACTAGAAGCAAACATGACATGAGAATCAAAAGCATCATATGCATTATAACTCCGATAAGCATTTCTAGTTTGTCTCTTGTCATGGTACATAAAAGCATGGTTCTTTTTCACACTACTAGCCATAGGGGCCTTCCCTTTCTCCTTGGCGGGAATGGAAGCCTTATGGCTTGTTAAGTTCTTGGTTTCTCTCTTGAAGCCAAGTCCATCCTTAATTGAGGGGTGTCTACCAACCGTGTAGGCATCCCTAGCAAATTTTAGTTTCTCAAAATCACTTTTGCTAGTCTCAAGTTGGGCATTAAGACTAGCTACCTCATTATTTAATTTAGAAATGCAAGCTAGATGTTCACTATAAGCATCAATGTTAATATCTTTACACCTAGTGCATGTTACAATATTTTCTACACAAGAGGTAGATTTACTAGCAATCTCTAACTTAGCATTCAAATCATCATTAATGCTCCTTAATTTAGAAATTGACTCATGGCAAGAAGATAATTCATAAGAAAGCATTTCATTTCTTTTAACTTCTAGAGCATGAGATCGTTGAGCTTCTACAAATTTATCATGTTCTTCATACAACAAATCCTCTTGCTTTTCTAAAAGCACATTCTTATCATTCAAGGCATCAATCAATTCATTAATTTTGTCTACCTTGGTTCTATCCAAACCCTTGAACAAGCTAGAGTAGTCTATGTCATCATCATCACTAGACTCATCACTAGAAGAATCATAAGTACTAGCGTTACGAGTGATTACCTTCTTTTCCCTTGCCATAAGGCAAGTGTGATGCTCGTTTGGGAAGAGGGATGACTTGTTGAAGGCGGTGGCGGCGAGTCCTTCGTTGTCGGAGTCGGACGAGGAGCAATCCGAGTCCCACTCCTTTCCTATATGTGCTTTGCCCTTTGCCTTCTTGTAATTCTTCTTCTTTTCCCATTTTCCACTCTTCTTTTCCTGGTCATTATCATTATCGGGACAATTAGCGATAAAGTGACCAATCTTACCACATTTGAAGCATGAGCGCTTCCCCTTCGTCTTGGTCTTGTTGGGATGCTCCTTGCGACCCCTTAACGCCGTCTTGAAGCGCTTGATGATGAGAGCCATTTCTTCATCATTAAGCCCGGTCGCCTCAATTTGCGCCACCTTGCTCGGTAGTGTCTCCTTGCTCCTCGTTGCCTTGAGAGCAATGGGTTGAGGCTCGTGGATTGGACCGTTCAACGCGTCGTCGACGTATCTCGCCTCCTTGATCATCATTCGCCCGCTTACGAATTTTCCGGGTACCTCCTCGGGCGTCATCGTCGTGTACCTGGGATTCTCACGAATATTGTTTACGAGATGAGGATCAAGAACGGTAAAGGACCTTAGCATTAGGCGGACGACGTCGTGGTCCGTCCATCGCGTGCTTCCATAGCTCCTTATCTTGTTGACAAGGGTCTTGAGCCGGTTGTATGTTTGGGTTGGCTCCTCCCCCCTTATCATAGCGAATCTCCCAAGTTCGCCCTCCACCAACTCCATCTTGGTGAGCATGGTGACGTCGTTGCCCTCGTGAGAGATCTTGAGGGTGTCCCATATCTGCTTGGCATTGTCCAAGCCGCTCACCTTATTGTACTCTTCCCTGCACAAAGATGCTAAGAGAACAGTAGTAGCTTGTGCATTTCTATGGATTTGTTCATTTATAAGCATAGGGCTATCCGAGCTATCAAATTTCATTCCATTCTCTACAATATCCCATATGCTTGGATGGAGAGAGAATAAATGACTACGCATTTTGTGACTCCAAAATCCGTAGTCCTCCCCATCAAAGTGTGGAGGTTTGCCAAGAGGAATGGAAAGCAAATGCGAATTCGAATTATGTGGAATACGAGAATAATCAAATGAAAAGTTCGAATTGACCGTCTTCCTGTAGTCGTTGTCGTCGTCCTTTTGGGAAGAAGAGGATTCGTCGCTGTCGTAGTAGACGATCTCCTTGATGCGCCTTGTCTTCTTCTTCTTCCCATCTTTGCGCTTGTGGCTTGAGCCCAAGTCAGTAGACTTGACATTCTTCGGCTCGTTGAAGATAGACTCCTTCTCGTTGTTGTCGACCACCATCCCCTTTCCCTTAGGATCCATCTCTTCGGGCGATTAGTCCCTTCCTGAAGAGAACGACTCTGATACCAATTGAGAGCACCTAGAGGGGGGGGTGAATAGGTGATCCTGTGAAACTTAAACTTATAGCCACAAAAACTTGGTTAATCGTTAGCACAATAATTGCCAAGTGGCTAGAGAGGAGCCAAAACACAATAACCACAAGAAATCAATCACAGAGATGACACGGTGGTTATCCCGTGGTTCGGCCAAGTACAAAACTTGCCTACTCCACGTTGTGGCGTCCCAACGGACGAGAGTTGCACTCAACTCCTCTCAAGTGATCCAATGATCAACTTGAATACCACGGTGTTCTTCTTTACTTTGATCTTTTCCCGTTTGCGAGGAATCTCCACAACTTGGAGTCTCTCGCCCTTACAATTGAATTTCACAAAGAAGCACGGAGTAAGGGAGGGAAGCAACACACACAAATCCACAGCAAAATGCGCACACACACGGCCAAGAAACGAGCTCAAAAGACTATCTCCAAGTTCTCACTAGAAAGGAGCTCGAATCACTGAGAATGACAAACGAATGTGCAAAGACTGAGTGTGGATGATCAAGAATGCTCTAAGGTTGCTTGTGTCAGTCCTCCATGCGCCTAGGGCTCCCTTTTATAGCCCCAAGGCAGCTAGGAGCCGTTGAGAGCAAATCTGGAAGGCCATCTTTGCCTTCTGTCGTCGGGTGCACCGGACAGTCCGGTGCACACCGGACACTGTCCGGTGCCCGATTTCTTTCCTTAAACAGCGCTGTCGACCGTTGCAGATCTGGGAGCCGTTGGCGCACCGGACATGTCCGGTGCACACCGGACAGTCCGGTGCCCCCTTCCGACCGTTGGCTCGGCCACGTGTCTCGCGCAGATCGCGCGGCCGACCGTTGGCCCGGCCGACCGTTGGCTCACCGGACAGTCCGGTGCACACCGGACAGTCCGGTGAATTATAGCCGTACGCCGTCGGCGAATTCCCGAGAGCGACCAGTTCGCCCGAGTCAGTCTGGCGCACCGGACACTGTCCGGTGCACCACCGGACAGTCCGGTGCTCCAGACCGAACTGAGTCTTGGCTGTACACAGCCAAGCTTTTTGCACCTCTTTTCTTTTCTTCTTCTTTCTGTTTCTAACACTTAGACAAGTATATTAGTACTCAAAACCAATGTACTAAGGCTTAGAAACATACCTTTACTCATGATTTGCACTTTGTTCATCCATGGGAATAAATTCACATTTAAGCACTTGTGTTGGCACTCAATCACCAAAATACTTAGAAATGGCCCAAGGGCACATTTCCCTTTCACTAATCTATTTCACTAGTATCAATTATCCTGTTTAAGTAACTCACTTTAGATTAGTTTGGTATGACAAGTTTAGACTAGATAAGATCTAATTAATTTGGATTAGGTCATGGTTGTTACAGTAGGTGGGATAGGTATGCTTATTAGGACAAGATGAATCTATAAGGATAAGATAGAATCTTTTAGACGAGATGGGTCTATTAGGCTAGGTATATTTTAATGGGGGTAATCTAAGTTGATTAGCTTTTAGAAAACATATTTTATGCCTATATACATGCAGATGCAATTGTGGACATTACTCCAACACTCATCACACTCAATCAAAGAATCAAATCATACATGTATCATAAGAATAAGTATTCAAGCGTATAGATACCTACAAAAATAGTTGTCTTTTTTCTATGATTAGGACTCCTATTACTTAGGGATAATTTGGGTATAGGATTCCAAGGCGTTAAATCCATTTTTGGCTTCATAATAGAAAAGGTGAGAGTTGTAAGAGTAGAACTGCAAAAGGTGAGACAGGATCAAGGGAAGTTTAGAAAGAATTAGAGTAGAAAAGGTAAGTAGTAAGGGTTTGACCAGTTCTATCTGGGTTACGTCTTACAATCAACATTCCTCTGATACCACTTCTGTCACACGCAATTTTAAGGGCAAACCTGGGCGCGAATCAAATGTGTGCTAGGATCAACTCTCACACATATATGATGACTCATGGTACATAAATCAATGTCACAGCTTTATTATACAATAGAGGTTCTGTACAAAATAGCTAATAAATACACCATATGACGACAACAATCCTCCGCAAACCATAGTTGACTAGGAGACAATGGCCTAGACCTCTCATGAACTCTGAAGGAAACAGGTGATGCCTAAGAGGGAGGGGGTGAATTAGGACTTCTAAAACTTTCTCTAAACTAGGCCACAACTAAATCCCTAGAGAAAAACCTATGCAAATAAACAAACTAGAATGTGCAAACTAGGTTTTGTCAAAGTGTTGCTATCTCTACCGCACGGTCTAAGTTTCAATCCTAAACAATCTAATTATAAAGACAAGATTGAAACTTAAATGCTTAATATAAATACGGAAGCTAAAGAGCAAGGTAGAGATGCAAACTCTCATGGATGACGCCGGTTTTTTACCGATGTATCTGAAACCATGCAAGGTTCTGACTAATCCTCGTTGGTGCCCTACGCAAAGGGAATCCCACGCGAGGGCCAAGCACCACGGTCGAGTAACTCCGTAGAGAGCCACGGGCCTTCTCCACGCGCATGTGGTGCTCCGCTTCTGACTCCTCTCGGGTGCTCACCTCCGTCTCCACTATCGAGCTTCCGACCGAAACATCATGGGCCTCATTCCCTCTGGTACACTATGGAGGCTGTGACACAAACTCGGTTGTCATGGTCTCGCAAGACTCTCGCCCCACTTGGTACAATTACAACGGCTCAAGCAAGAGCCGAGGGGTTGTGTGGTTTTTCTAAACTCACTCAACTAACTAGGATTCACCTAGAGCAAGCGCTAAAGCGGTCTAACTAACCTAAGCACTTTGCAAAGCACCTACGTTAATCACCGAGTGATTCTATTAAGCACTTGGGTGTATGAGCACTTAGAAATTTTTATACTATGCCTTGGTACGTTGCTTGGGCTCCCACACCTCCAAATGACCGGTTAGGGGGTATTTATAGCCTCCCCCACACTTCTAGCCGTTGGACAGAAATGAGCAGCTTTCTGTCGACGGATGCAGCGGACATACACTGTTCATTGTCCGGTGCCAGCCACATCAGCCGACTGTTGGGGTCTGTAGCAGTCGACCGTTGGATCCAACCATTACCCAGACTGTCTGGTGCACACCGGATGGTCTAGTGCTATAGCCCGAGAGCGCCTGTTGTGGGCCTCTCTGCGCAGACTGTCCGGGTGTCCCATTGGACAGTCCGTGGCACACCGGATAGGGTACTGTTCGCTGTCCGATGCACCACCTATGCGCTGGCAGACTGCCCTTCTTCATGGATTTCTTTGCTGAATCTTTGGGCTTCTTTTTTGAGTCTAGGACTTCTAAGCTCTTTTATTGCATCCTCAGTGTCTTAGTCCAATCCTCTTCGCATTCTGTGAACTATAAACATAAACACTAGCAAACACATTAGTCCACAGGTTATGTTGATCATCAAACACCAAAACCTATTGAGCCAAATGGCCTAGGGTCCATTTTCCTTACAATCTCCCCATTTTTGGTGATTGATGACAACACAACCAAAGCAAGCAAATATAACAAACATTTGAATGAAAATATGCAATCTACTTGCTAGGATGCATGTATGTCGCCGCAATGTGAGATTATGGACATAAGCCTCCCCCTAACTTCCATAATTCACTTACTTCCTATTTTAGACCAAAAGACCAAAACCACTTTGCAAGATCAAAATTTTAATTTTGTGGTGTTTTGTGTTTGATCTTTTTCATTTCTTTGGTCCCTAAAACTTCTCCCCCTTTGGCATCAACCACCGAAAAGGAAGACATTAAAAGCGTGTAGGAAGCAAATAAGACTTTCCCTCTTAAAAGATTTATCAATGATACCGATTTAAGCAGTAAGATTATTACTCCCCCTAAATGAGTGTTCTCCTTTTGGAAGAATTTTCTCCCCCTTTAGAGATGAAGAAAATACTTCCCCTGATAGAGATCTTCTACTTAGGAAAAAGCATATGAGAAATGGAGGTGCAAGACATGATTTGATTAGACTGACTTCCCTTATGCATAGGTAACATATATGAGTTGACATCTTATGCATGTATAGCAACATGGGAAGTATAAGATATGAAATGTGATCTAATCAAATATTTGAGAAGACATGTAAATGATACAAAAAATAGTCTCAAAGATATCAATTGAAGGCCAATTGTAGACTTGTGAGACATAGGAACACTCGTAGATTTGCAGTGGAAGCTTATTGTGTTTCTCCGGGGACTCCATTTTCCTTTCAATGAGACTACTACATATGGTAGACTTGAAAACAGGTGTTAATATCAAAGGCTTAGATTATAGAGTAACCTCCCCCTGAAAGTGTGCATGCAAGTTTTGAATACTTGTAGGAGACATGCACTTTGATTTGATATCAAGAGGGGCAAATTATCTATAATCTGAGCTTTGGCACATGCAAGTTAAATGATACCAATTTAAACACAATTGAAGTATTATACCACTTGTAGTATATCAATAGTAGTATATGTCATATGAAAGTATCAATTGATGTATCATTTTCCTAGGGTTATTGAATAAGCTATGTGCCATGTTTAATTAGACATTTTAAACCATGTAGGTTTGCTCAAGAGTATGAATTGAAAGCGAGCAATCCTACCATATGATTTACCTAGTATGCATGCATCAAAAGTAAATAATGATTGTAGAACTAGGTATGAAAGGTAAAAATTAGATATTGAAAAATAGATACGCATATCTAAAAACAAGAAATACAATAAATCTAGTTACCTTAGTCATGGGTGGGGAATTTGGGTCCAAATTATTTACTAACCCACTTGGCAATAGACTTGATCCATTATGATGCATCCATATACATCCCATATTTGTCAAGTCTCCAAATTTCTCATTGTCCTTCAGACTCCTTACTTCCCTCTCGGGATCCAGACCTTATTGGTGCTTTTCATGGTTGAAATAATTTCTTTTAGTACTCAGATGCGTTTGGTCCCCTTTCCTTTGTTGGCTTGCTTGTTGGCCTTGATTGCTATCACCTTTCCATTCTTTTTCTTCTTGACCAAATATGGTGTAGCAGCCTTTTTGTCCACCTTGTTGATGTAGGTGTTGGATATTTTGCTTGTTGGCTTTTGCTAGAGCTTTTTCTTATCCCCGGCCTTCACCTTGCATTGGAAAGACTTGTGGCCTTCTTTGTGACATAGCCTACAAATCACAGTTTCGCCCTCCATAGGCTTGTTCACTCCCGCAGTGGTGTTATCCTGAGGAGGTTGGATTTGTTTGGCTTTGCCTTTCTTGTCATACAAGGCCTTGCCAAGACGAGCCACTTATTGCTTTAATTGCTCATTCTTCATTGCAATCTCATCCGAACATGATTCTATAACAACATTCTTAACAAGAACTTGATTGCAAGGGTTAGATCATTAATTAAATCAAAGCAGGAAGTAGAAGCATCTTTCTTAATAATTTCACGAATTTCAACCAAAGATACTTCTAGGGTGGTACCAATGTTTTCTAGCTTAGTAGTTAGCTGTAACGCCCTGAATTTGGGGGTAGAATTTTTTCTTCTTTTCTCTCACCAAATTCGGGCGTTACTCTCTTTTCTCTTTCCCCGTTTGCTCCTTCTTCCCAATTTCAAACTAGTATAGCGATAAGTGCCCGTGTCATGTATAAACCAAAACCTAAGTGTCATGGGTGTTGCATCATGCCGAAGCACTTTTCTTTGTCTGATGTTGATTGTTTGTCTCGTTCCGTTCCGGATTTCGATTCGCGATTTAATTCCGTTTAGTGGTCCGCGCACGTCGTGGGTTTTCAATCCGCAAAGTGGCTCGACCCAGCCTAGCCCAGCCCAGCCCAGCCGGCCCGGTCCGACCCGGCCCTGCGTGCCCCTGGCGCCCAACCCCCCCCCCCCCCCCCCATGCGCCCCCTCTCCTCCCTCTCTCATTTGGATCTCCCGCGCAACAACCTCTCCTTTCCCTCTTCCACCTCTCTCTCCCCGTGGTGCCCTAGGATTTGGAGACGGCGATCACCGGATTTTGGACCCCGAGGTGAGCTCCCCTCCCCTCCCCTTCTCCTCTCTCTCTCCCTCTCCCTCCTCTTCTCTCCCCCGCGCGCGCCCTCTCTCTCCCCCTGCTCGCGCGCGCCCCTGCCCTCCCCGCTCGCGGCGCGCGGCCCCGCCCGCCCCCTGCTCGCGTGACGGCGCCCCCCGCCCTTCCCCAGCCCCGGCGCGGCGATGCCCCCGCCCCCTGCCCGCGCGGCGGCGCCCCGGCCCCGCTCCCTGCTTCCCCGGCGCAGCGCGGCCCCCCGACCCAGCCCTGCGCGCAGCGGCGTGGCCCCGCCCGGCCTCCCCTCGCGGCTGCGCCCGCGGCCCCGCCCTGCTCCCCCCCGCGGCGCGCGACCCCGCCCCAGCCTCCCCGCGACTGCGCTTGCCCCCGTCCCAGCCCCGTGCGAGGCGGCACGGTCCGGCCCCCGGCGCGGCCCCTGGCCGGTTCAACCGCCCCCCCGGTTCAACAGCCCCGGCCCGGTCGCCCCGCCCCCGTCCCGGCCTCGCCCGACCGTATCCTCGCTCGCCCGCGCTCGCGATGATTATTTGTTAGTCGATAGTTAATGTCAAACTCCGTTAGTTAGCGTGCTGTGTCGCGCGCTTCGCCGCGCGACGGATTGTCTAAATTCAGATTCTATCTATGTGCTGCGTCGTGCGCTTCGTCGCGTGACGATCCATTTTAATTTCAGGTTGTTTAAGGTGTAACGCCGCGTGTGTATTCACGCGACGTTCCGCTTTGGACTCAGTTTAGTCGACGTATGCTGTCGCGCGTCTCGCCGCGCGACCATCCTCTTTATTTATCTCCACCTGCTTATAATGATTAGACATGAAACATGACTTTACTTTACGCTAAACATAAGCGAGTGGTTAATTTATAATCATGTAACGTGATCGTTTCTCGACTGTCTTTTCCTCTTTCTCTCTTAACCGTACTCGCTAGCCCGCGTGGAACGTCTGTTTACTTATTGCATTCTATTGTATGGTGTACTGTTCTTTTGTATTGAATATGTGGATGTATGTATGTTTGCGCTCGCATAGAGAACGATCCGGTCGAAGAGCCCGAGGAACTCGCAGGAGAAGCCCCTAAGCAGCAGTCGGTTGGTGGAGGCAAGTGTCCCTTGACCTATCTCTGTCCTATTCATTATTTAATTCACCTCCCGCTTACACATTTATACCTAAGGATTGACTAGCTTTGGTTATCCATGTCCTTGTTTACCTATTTGGGTTGGATTATTATTGTTTAGCTTTATGCTATTGCTTAACTCTAATCAATGAACATGATGAGATTATCTATGATACGCTGTTTTCCCTTCTCTTATTATGATGTGGTACTTGTGGTCATCAAGGGGGCTCGAGCGGTTTCTCGAGTGCCTCTCCGTAAGGACCTGTTCTATGGATGACCGCCCGGGAAAACAGTGCAACCATGAGGGTGGAATGGGATGCCCTTAGCTGAATAATTAGAGGATCCGGGGTGTAGATCACTTAGCCGTCGTGCCGTCAATGGGGCTCGGTGTATGCGGCTCGCTCTGCCAAGTTTGGGTTCGCCCCTTGGGGAGGAGTGCGGTGCATTTAGGAAACCTAACGGGTGGCTACAGCCCCGGGGAATCTTTGTAAAGGCTACGTAGTGATGTCCTGCTGGGTCACCTTGGTAGTGATCAATGGAGAGTCATGATCTCCGGGCAGAATGGGAATCACGGCTTGTGGGTAAAGTGCACAACCTCTGCAGAGTGTTTGAAAACTGATATATCAGCCGTGCTCACGGTTATGAGCGGCCAAGGGAGCTCCAGTGATTAGTGGTAGTTGATCAGAGACATTATGGTACAGGTGGCTATGAGATCGATGGTTTTGGGTTATGACTATGGTGCTGGTAAGTGGTATTCTTTCCGTTTGGAAAGGGTACATCGGGCTAATAACTTGGGTTAAAGCTAAAACCTGGCTTTCTATTAGTAAATAATAATCTGACCAACTAAAAGCAACTGCTTGACTTATCCCCACATAAAGCTAGTCCACTACAGCCAAACAGGATACTTGCTGAGTATGTTGATGTGTACTCACCCTTGCTCTACACACCAAACCCCCCATCCCCAGGTTGTCAGCATTGCAACCACTACTCAGGAGAAGATGAAGCCGTGGAAGGAGACTTCCAGGAGTTTCAAGACTACGACGAGTTCTAGGCATGGGTTAGCGGCAACCCCCAGTCGGCTGCCTGTGAAGGCCGCGTTTATCTACGTTTCTTTTCCGCACTTTGATGATTTGTAAAGACTATGTGGATGTCTCAGACATATGATGTAATCGACTACTATTTCCCTTTTTAATACTATTTTGAGCACTGTGTGATGATGTCCATGTTATGTAACTGCTGTGTACGTGAATAACTGATCCTGGCACGTACATGGTTCGCATTCGGTTTGCCTTCTAAAACCGGGTGTGACATTAGCTCATCATTATGTATGCTAAGAATTTCCATTTTCCCTAGCAAATTTTCAATGGCTTCCTAGGAGCTAGCTAACTTAGCCTTAAGTTTTTCGTTCTTTTTAATAAGGCAATCATCGGTAGCTGTGGATGGAGCACTAGACTCTAGTTGCTCAATTTTAGTTGATAGCTCACAATTCAAATTTTCAAATGTTTCAAATTTTTCTAGCAAACCTTTATAATCATCTTTGAGAGCTAATCAACTTATTTTTTAAAGTTTTAAGTTGAGCCTTTTGTTTAGTGTATACATCCTAAAAAACTTTTATGGCTTCCGCAAGCTCATCTACGGAGGATGAAATTCTCATTTTACCTCTTGACATAAGGCACTTGAGTGATGACCGTGATGAGCATGATGAGGATCGGTGGCTGTGCGTCCTTGGGGGTTCATCTTCGCTTGAAGAGTCATCCCAAGTTTTGACACTTGTAAGTGTCTTGCCTTTGCTCCTCCCCATTCTGGGTTTGTCCATATTTGGACAGCTGTCCCTGAAGTGGCTCTTCTCCCCGCATGCAAAGCATCCACTCTTTCTTTGCTTTTTCCTGTCAATATTAAAGAGAAGATCCTCTACCTGCAAGGGTACACCCATTAGATTAATCTTGCGGATCATCCCCATTACCTTTCTGACGCATCGGATTGTTTCTTCGTCCTCGGAGGATGATGTTGATGGTTGATTATCTTCATCGTCATCGCTTTCTTCTTCTTCCTCCTCTTCATAACTTGAGGAACTTGGAGCGGGAGCCTTCTTTTTGCCTTTTCTTTCATCACATGCAAAAGCATATGGCCTTGAAGAAGTTGGCTCCTCTTGTCGACCCATATTTCGCGACAACTCAAATGCCGCAATTTTCCCAATCACAATGGTTGGGTCATTGTACTCAAGTCCTCCATGTTGTGAAGAATAGTGATGATGCTCCCATATCTTTGTTGTGGTAATAGGGAGATAATCTTCCTCACAATGTCCGCATCACCTAGCTTATTAATGACAATAGGATTGAGCTCATTGATGATTAGATTCAAACGATAATACATATCTCTAACAAGCTCATTATCCTTCATAGCAAAATAATTATACTCATTTAAGACTAGGCAATGTTTTTGCTCATGGACATTGGATGTGCTGTCATGGAGCTCATGCAATTTTAGCCAAATATCATTAGCAGCCTTTAATGTAAAAACTTGATTAAAAATATCCATGCTAAGAGATTCATACAAGCAATTTTTGGCTCTAGCATTTAAATGAATTTCTTTTTCCTCACTCATGGTGGGTTTCTCAAGAATTTTGGGTGGTTTCATCCCGTCACGAGTGACTCTCCAAACACCTAATCAACGTCCTTTAGGTAACAAGCCATTCTAGCACTATAATATGAGAAGTTAGTGTCGTCGAAGTGTGGTGGCGTATGGGTATCCATCCCCTTTCTCTAAAAAGTGTCGGCACTTTTAGTGGTGAAGCTAAAGAGTTTCAAATAAGCCAAACTAGACTCTGATACCAATTGAAGGAAACAGGTGTGTCACACCCGAATTTAAAGGATAAAGTCAGGTGCGTCTCATATGTGCGCCAAGGAAGAACACCACATATAATGACAAAGTGTATAGAGATAAATGTCATAAATATCATAAATGTACTTATTACTTAGCGAAAGTCTTACAAAATAAATGATAATAATAAAGCGAACTAAATATTATTTCCCTGGCGCCACAATGCTGACTGGGAGACACCACCTAGATCAACTCGTATGCTTCATTGCAGGGCGGCTCCTCTTCGACCACCTGCTCTTCACCTGTGGGGGTTTATATATCGTAAGAGTGATATCACAAAAGATCATAACTCAACAAGTTGTGGGGAATAATGTGCATTAACTCACCAAAGGTGGGAGTTCATGTGAAGTGTAAGGCTGATCAACAAAATAAAGGTTGAAGTTGAGCATTGCTTTTATAAGTTGGTCTAAATTTTATTAGCAATTACTAAGTGTAAGTAAATATCAAACCATAGTAATAGTAAATCAAAGTAATAATAAATCCCAATACGATGCAAATGACAAATTGAATTTAATTCCATAAATTAATCATGTGAGGGATCGAGCTACTAATGACCATGAGCACGGCTGATATACTAGTTTTACACTCTACAGAGGTTGCACATCTTTACCCATAAGTCATGTTACCCATCTTCCAAGGGATAGCCACTCCCATACACCTCTACCAAGGAAGCGAGGCAGGGTAACACTACGAGGCCTTTACAAAGTTCCACTAGCTTCAGAAAACCCGCTACAGTTTCTAGGAATCTCCAATGCAGGGACCCCTCGCCTAACCGCCATCGCAGCAAAATCAACCCAAGGGCCTCCCTACACTAACCACTCTCCTACTGCCCTTGCCCCTTTCGGGTATGGTAGTCCTCCACTAGCTTTCCTAGTTAGTCAGCCAATGGCGTCCCATACCACCCTTGTGGTAGCACTGTTTTCTCGGGTGGTCGCTCCATGTTCCAATTAACATAATGATCTTATCACGAACAGTAATAACAAACTGATAATAGAAGTATGATCATGAGTAATGTGTATGTCCATACCCAAATCCACATAAAACAATAGCAAGTACTACCCAAAAAGTTCATTGGTAATCAAGGTATAAAGATAGTCAATCTAGGGTAACCTAAAGGGTCCCATCAAAATTAACCTATGCAGATCATTATGATTAATAAGAACATGATTGGGTAAAAGGAAGTGATCAAGGGCACAACTTGCCTTCAACGAGCTCCTGCTCAGCAGTCTCCACCTGCTAAACCCCTGGATCCTCTGTGGCTTGCTCGTCTACTCGCAACAATACAAACAAACATAGTATAGCAAAAATTAACATCACACTAAACAACATATCATAATGCATGATAATATTCTACGCGTCGTAACGAGATCGTAGGAACAAGAATCACTAAATTCTGAGTTATGGTTATCTAGTTATGAATTTCTGAAGTTATTTGGTGCCTGATATAGATTAATTCAAGTGAATAATTTTATTCCAAGTTACATGGCTAAACAGTGTTACTAGTTGATAGACAATATTAATACAAAATTATTGCAACTAGAATGGAGTAAAAAGGATTTAATATGAATTTTCCATGAATTAAATGAGTTTCGGGATTTATTTATGTACTAAAAAGTATTTCTTATATTGTTTCTACTAATTTCCTAGTTCCCTGGTCCGAGCACGAATTACAGAGAAACTCAGGGTCAATTTGCAAAGCTCACCCAGACACAGACCAGCCCGCTGGTGGACGGCGGGTTGATTCTTATATAGTCCAGGGATTCTTTTGTAAGATGAGCAGGTCGAAAGGCAGTGTTTAATCTCAGCTGTTCGATCCCTACTGGACGATCCGGATTAGTTCAAAGCTGGATTGAACCGGTACGCTATGGCAACCCTACGATCTGCGATCTACGACACAGATTTTAAGTGTCCCTCACTGCCCCGGATGCATCCGATCGAGATCCAACGACGCGACATCATCCTGCGAAGGGGGTATGCCAGATCTAGTTTCCGTCGTTTATCACCCCATCAACGGCCACGACGCGCTCATCCGCTCTTTTAATCCCAGCCATCCAGCGATGGATGGACGACCCGAGACTCCTCTTCCTCCTTCGACTCGGCCACGACGATGCACACCCTTTCCACGGCGGCGCCATCGCCGAAGAGTTCCAAACCTGCAACCCGCGCCTTGAATTTCAATCCCGACAGTGCTACACGTAGTGGAGACTTAGGTGCGTCTAGGGAGTAGGTTCATACCAGAGCTTAGGGGTTGTGCAGTGCCACCCACAGGTTGCAGCAGAAACCGACCAACGGCGAGAAATTCCACCGCCCACCATTGTTCTTTTAGCGCCACACGACCACTGTCGCCCTTCTCGCAGCTCTGCCATGCCCCCAGGCCACCACGAGGTACGAATTTGGCTCTGGAGGACAAGGTCAGCATCGACGGCGCCCTCTCCTTTCTCTCATGGTGTTGCGAAGAGGTTAGGGTCTCTAGGTCATGGAACGATGCGGACGGTTCAGAGTACTAATATACGAGCGTGGACAGTAATCGAAGGGTGGTCACCGAGTCGGCCAACTCCGGGGATCTCGTGGTGGTCATTGCACGCCCGCGAGCGAAGAAAGGGGAAACCCCTGACCGCCTCGGACCCACCAGGCAACGTCACGAGGGGAGGCAAGATGCTCGTGGATGACACATGGGGACCCGGTTTCGGCGCCCTGATCTCTAGGCCGCGCGCGCGTGGGAGAGGAAAAGAAAATGGGCTGAGGAGAAGCATTTGGGCCTAAACGCAGTTTGAGATTGGTTTTTTCCTTTTCTTTTTTTGGTTTTCTTTCTTATTTTTGAATCTCAAATCTGTGGTGAATTTGTCCTCATTTAAATGTACAACTGAATACACCAGTTAAGTAAGAATTTATTCTTATTTTTATTTTATTTTATGTAGTATTTTTCTCATTTCTTTCCCATTTCTAGTTTATTTTTCCAATGCTCTAAATTGTAATTCTTTGGTTAAATTCTAATTTAGACATTAGCACATCTTTATTAATCTTGCCAGTATTAGATGCACATACATTAGAACTCATCATGATGCATGACTTTTCTTTTTGTGTTTTATTAAAGAATTATTCTCTTTTAATTATGTTTAGTCACATGTCTCAAGAAGTAGATGGCAAATCACATAAGCAGATCAATTCTTTTATAAGCTTTATAATTTGGGTATTACAAATCCTACCCCACTTATAAAGAATCTCGTCCTTGAGATTAGGATGGACTAGAAAAGAGGTGGGGAAAATCTACTCGTAGCTCTTGTTCTCTCTCCCAAGTAGCTTCATCTTCTCCATGGTGACTCCATTGCACTTTGCACATTTTAATCACTTTACTCCTCGTGACGCGAGTCAAAGTATCAAGAATCTTGATAGGAAATTCCGTATAAGTCAGATCATCATGAACACTGAGATCCTCCATAGGTAACTGGTCTTCGGGTACCCTGAGGCACTTCTTCAGTTGAGACACGTGGAAGACATTATGTACATCCGCAAGATGATCGGGTAGTCCAGTTGATAGGCAACTTCTCCCACTCGCTTTAGGATCAAGAAGGGTCCAATAAAGCGAGGGGACAACTTCCCTTTGACTTTAAATCTCCTCATACCCCGGATCGGTGACACCTTCAGATATACGTGGTCACCCTCCTTAAACTCTAGCAGTCTTCTCTAGGTATACACATAACTTTTCTGCCTTGACTACACAATTCTCAAATTCTCCCTTATTTGCCGGACTTGTTCCTCTGCCTCTTGTATAATTTCTAGCCCAAAGAACTGTTTTTCACCAGTTTGATGCCAATACAGTGGAGTCTTGCATTTTCTGCCATATAAAGCCTCAAACGGGGACATCTTCAAACTGGCCTAGTAGCTATTGTTGTAAGAGAACTCCACATATGGTAAACTCTTATCCCAACTGCCACCATGTTTAAGAGCAGGAGCCCTCAACATATCTTCTAGTACTTGGTTGGTCCTTTCGGTCTGCCCATCAGTTTGAGGATGGTAGGCCGAACTAAAATTCAATCTTGTATCCAAGCACTCGTGCAACGTCTGCCAAAACCGAGAAGTAAACTGAAATCCTCGGTCTGACACAATCTTCTTAGGCACACCGTGTAGACATACTATCTGTGCCATGTACAACTCTGCTAGCTGGGCTCCTGAGTATGTGGTCTTCACTGGGATAAAGTGGGTTACTTTAGTTAGCCTGTCCACAATCACCCATATAGAGTCATACCCCATAGATGTGCGGGGTAGACCCACAATGAAGTCCATGTCAATATCTTCCCATTTACACTTAGGTATCTTAATCGGGTGCAGTAAACCAGGAGGTCTTTGATGTTCAGCTTTAACCCTCTAGCAAACATCACATAGTGCTACATGCGAAGCAACATCCTTCTTTAGTCCATACCACCAATACTTCTGCTTCAAGTCCTGGTACATCTTGGTACTACCCGGATGGATGGAGTAAGCTGAGTCATGTGCTTCCTTCAATATGGTCTCACGAAGACTGTCAATCTCAGGAACACAAATCCGGTTCTTGAACTATATTGTGCCTTTCTCATCCTCTTTGAATTCTGGACCTATACCTTCAATACTCATATCTTTGATTTCTTGTATTTTAGCATCACCGATCTGTCCTATGCGGATTTCCTGCTCCAATGTAGGTTCTACTTCTATGGTAATTCCCTCAGTATGAGCAACTATCCCCAGATTGAGCTTCTCAAAACCTTCTGCTAACTCATTGGGTAACTGGGTGACAATAGCTGCATGCACATGCTCAAGGCATCTGCAACCAAATTCACCTTGCCTGGATGATAGTGAATTTCCATGTCATAGTTCTTAATGATCTCCAACCAATGGCGTTGCCTAAGGTTGAGATCCTTCTAAGTGAAGATGTATTTTAAGCTCTTGTGATCGGTGTAGACTTGGCACTTGGTCCCCATAATATAGTGTCTCCAAGTCTTGAGAGCATGCACAACGGCTGCCAGTTCTAAGTCATGAGTGGGGTAGTTCAACTCATGTTTCCGCAACTAGCGAGACACGTAGGCGATGACGTGTCCTTCTTGCATAAGCACACATCCCAAGCCTTGGCGACTTGCATCACAATATATATCAAAACTCTTCTGTAGATCTGGCATAATCAGCACTGGGGCTGCCATCAATTTAAACCTCAATTGATTGAAACTCTCTTGGCATTCCCAAGTCCACTTGAACTCCTTTCCCTTCTCTAACAATGAGGTCATAGGCTTAGCAATCTTGGAAAACCCTTCAATAAATCGTCGGTAATAGCCTGCGAGTCCTAGGAAACTCCGGACCTCCGAGACTGTACTTGGTATCATCCAACCAACTATCGCCGTTACTTTAGCTAGAACCACAGAAATTCCTCCCTTGGAAATGATATGCCCGAGGAAATGTACTTCATCAAGCCAGAACTCACACTTGGTAAATTTGGCATAAAGCTGATTATCCCGTAACTTCTGTAGCACCATCCACAAATGTTCCTCATGATCTCTATCATTCTTGGAATAAATAAGTATGTCATCGATGAATACCATGACGAATTTATCGAGATACTCCATGAACACCTTATTTATCAAATTCATGAAGTAGGTTGGTGCATGTCACACCCGGATTTAAGGGATAAAGCCGGATGCATCCCATATGTGCGCCAAGAAAGAACAACACACATAATAACATAGTGCATAGAGATAAATGTCATAAATATCATAAATGTAATTATTACATAGCGAAAGTCTTACAAAATAAATGATAAATATAAAACAAACTAAATCTTATTTCCCTGACGCCACAAAGCTGACTGGGAGACGCCACCTAGATTAAGTCGAACTCCTCATTGGGCGGCTCCTCTTAAACCACCTGTTCTTCTCCTGTGGGGGTGTGAGACAGCAAGGGTGAGCTCACATATGTTCATCGCTCAACAAGATGTGGGGAATAATGTGCATGAACTCACCAAAGGTGGGAATTCATGTGAAGTGTAAGGTTGATCAACAAAATAAAGGTTGTAGCTGAGCATTGCTTTTATAAGTTGGTCAAAAAAATTTAGCAATTACTAAGTGTAAGTGAATACCAAACCATAGTAATAATAAATAAAAGTAATAATAAAATAATCCCAATGCGATGCAAATGACAAATTTAATTTTAATTCTATAGATTAATCATGTGAGGGTCCGAGCTGCTCATGACCGTGAGCACGGCTAGTATACCAGTTTTACACTCTGCAGAGGTTGCACATCTTTACCCAGAAGTCATGTTACCCATCTACCAAGAGACGACCAATCCCATACACCTCTACCGAGGAGGCAAGACAAGCTAACACTATGAGGCCTTTACAAAGTTCCACTAGCTTCAGAAAACCCGCTACAGTTTATAGGAAGCTCCAGTGCAGGGATCCCTCGCTTGACCGCCATCGCAGCAAAATCAACCCAAGGACCTCCCTACACTGACCACTCCCCTACTGCCCTTGCCCCTATCGGGTAAGGTAGTCATCCACTAGCTTTCCTTGTTAATTAGCCAAGGGCATCCCATACTACCCTTGTGGTAGCACTGTTTTCCCGGGTGGTCGCTCCATGTTCCCATTAAGATAATGATCTTAACATGAACAATAATAATAAACTGATAATAAAAGTGTAATCATGAATAATATATCTCCATATCCAAAACCACATAAAGAAATAGCAAGTACTACCCAAAAAGTTCAGTGGATTCAAGGTACAAAGATAATCAAACTAGGGTAACCTAAAGAATCCCATCAAAATTAACCTATGCAGATCATTATGATTAATAAGAACATGACTAGGTAAAAAGAAGTGATCAAGGGCAGAACTTGCCTTCAATGAGCTCCTGCTCAGCAGTCTCCACCTGTTGAACCCCCGGATCCTTAGTGGCTGGCTCATCTAATCGCAATAATAAAAACACACATGGTATAACACAAATTAACATCACACCAAACAACAGAACAGAATGCATAATAATATTCTACGCTGCGTAACGAGATCATAGGAACAAGAACCACTAAATTTGGAGTTACAGTTATTTAGTTATGAATTTCCAAAGTTATTTAGTACCTGGAATGGAATATTTCAAGTGTATTATTTTAATTCAAGTTTCATGATTAAACATAGCTACTAGTTGATAGAAAATATTATCAAAAAATAAATGCCACTGGAATGAATTAATTTGGAGCTAGAATGTATTAAATATGAATTTCACAAGTTTATTGATTTATTTGTGTACTAAAATCAATTTCTATAGGTATTTATCCAATTTCTTTGTTCTCTGGTTTGGGAACTAAATATAGAGAACTACGGTGGCTGAACCAGAAGTTTTCCCCAGACTCAGGTTAACCCTAGGATGGACTGCGGGTTGGTTTTCTAAAACCAGGAGGGCTTTTCTGCAAATCACACGCAACGAAGGGGTATCTCTAATTCTCGGTCGTTGGATTATAAGCCGATGGCCAGGATTTGATCAAAAACATTATAAGCCGGCGCGCTCTGTCGACCACCAGATCCAAGATTGACGGACCCGATTTAATAACACATGTGGTTATCGCTTCAAACAAGCACTGTTGATCGGCATATCGACGGTATCAACTATTAGGTGAATAAGATCGGTTTGCGTCCATCGAATCTAGATCAGACGCTACACAACGATTCAGCCGAAACGGTATGGGGAATCTAATCCCAGCCACCCATCTCGCATCAACGGCTCAGGTGCGACCATCCTCACCCGACCCCTAGCAGCGACGGCGCGCCAGCTCCGGCACAGCGACGCCATAGCCACGCAGTCTGACCTTACGCGATTCTGCCCTAAACATCGATTTGGTGGGACCAAACATAAAGGAGAATGAGATGAACGTAATAGACGCTTACTTAGGGTAATCCGAGATGGTGTCGTGTCTGACCACAGAGCTTGGTGGCCCGGCGAAGAATTTCCGCCATGGCGAGCAATTCGCGAGCAATCGAGGCCCCTTCGTGGAAGAAGATGTCCCGCCAACGACCGCACCATCCTCCCAGACTACTTCCTGGCTCTAATCGACAGCAGGATTCGGTACTCTACGGCGAACCAAGCACGATCGTGTTCTCCCTTCTCTCTCCCATGATTCTCTGTGTTTCAAGTGCTCTGATCACTATGGCAAGGTGAGGGGGGAAAAGTTGGTGGTCATGTAATGGCGAGGTCCGAGCGTGGCAGTCGATGCGCCCTAGATTATGGAGGTCGAGGTCCACCAATTTTGGCCGAGTTGGTTGTAGGCGTCTGCGCGGAGTTCGGTGATGCTGTTAGTGGACGACCTAGCGCACCGGGCCCACCTGACATCGTCACAAAGGAGGAGACCGGTATGCGTCCGAAGAGGCCGACGAGTGGGGCACCGTTGACAGTGGCGCGTGTGTGTATCATGTGACGGAACCTCCCAAGTTATTAGGCCCACCTACAGTTGTCCTTGTCCAACGGACCTTGGACAACCCTGTAGATGCACATAATCACTTGACAAGTTCGGTATCAGTATCCACATTTCCTCGCCCAAGAGCGTTTCACCCGTCACGCAGATATTACAGCACATCGGAGGAACGAATAAGCGGAAGCAAATTACATTAACTTAATTTACATTCATCAAAATATATAGAGAGTGTTATTATTACATTACCAGGTTATAAGAGTGCATAGAGTGATATTATTACAGACTTGGGAGGCAAAACCCCCTCCTGCATAAAAGTATATTGTTTTTCAAGTGGGAGGCCAACATCCTCCCGCGGCTTCACTGCTGAGGTTCTTCTTTGGGCACCACCTTAGAGCAAAAACAGCAAAAGTCTATTGTTCCCTCACCTACAACAACATCGGTTCGAAAACCCTGAGTATGGACTGTACTTTTGCAAGTCTTACCCGTCAAAAGAAAAGACTCTCAAGGATATGCTGGTTTGAGGGAGTCAAGGTAAGGCTGATCAAGTATCAAAGACTCTGTTTTGCAGAAATGCTTACTAAAAGTGGATCCTTAAAAATCCAGTTTTACTAGCAAGTTAAGTCCTTACCTGTCACTACAGTTCTTTCTACCCTAGTTCAAGCACTTGACCTGCACTAGCTGTCTTTTATCAACCCTTTTTGTTCACTGGAATGCTACGTGTAAGTCAGTGACCAAGTCTTCATGTTCGAGAAGTAACGGCGATCCAAATCGATTCATACTCAGCTGAGGATCTCCAATCACACGACATATGTAGCACTTAACCCTTGCATATGTCAACTCGCCATTCTTAAGACCAGACCGGTTTCACGCCAACTAAGAGCACAAATACACCACCGTCTAGCCACTTGCCACAGAGGGTACACTCTACTCTCGCCATCTCTCCACTCCCATTGCGTGTTGGCCTTTCTGGTATTAGTCTACCCGAGGCAAAGCTTACCCATGACGAGGCATGTGGCCAGTTAAAGGGTCCTTGGTCAGCAGGCCCACATCGACATGGTCCTTAATCGACTCAGACGGAGACACTACACTGAGACTTTCTTCTTGTGCAAGTCACCCGCCCGGTCTCAGCTTTATCATTTGAAACCCAAAGTCTGGTACCTGGCAGAGGTACATCTTTTCTGATATTGAACCCATCAAGGCCATGATGGATCCACCATCAAGTTTTATTTTTGAAAACATCCCATCCACTGTGAAGCATCACCCTTTTATTTTAAAACAAACATTTGTTTTTTTCTAAAGCAGGACTAAGCATCTGAAAACCTTTTAATAAAACAGTTAATCAAGATATGGTAAACAATTCCAAGGAAGGAAATGCAGCAATTGGTTTAGCACACAACTCCTATCACCTAATACATCATATAAGGTGATAAAGATTTTAAAACAGCAAGGAGGTGGCAAATGCACCGGGGCTTGCCTTGTGTTGTAGGGGACTCAGGCTCTATTCCACAAATATCAAAATAAAAACAGTTCCCGGCAGGTGGATTTTCTGTTGATGGAGCAGTCTCCTCTTCTTCAACAGTTACTTCTTCTTCGTTTTCCATACATAACCATATATAACCATAAATGCTCATGTGATGCTTATGAATATACAATGATAGTAGAGATACATCAAGTTGTATCTTGAATACAACTTTCCTTCACGGTGCACCAAGGAAACTAGGGTTTTCTGAGTCAGTATCTCATTTCCCTAAGGCAATTATTAATTAGAAGGCTAGGGTTTTGGGTTTGGGAATCAAACCATGTACAAAACATATCAAACATCAACCAAGGGTCCTACGTACCATATTGGACTTATCTAAAAAGTCTTGTGATTTTTGGAGTCACCAAGTATTTTCTAAAATTCCAAAGGTATAGGTTTAAGCCCTTTTAAATACTGAATAATTCCTGGTTTGGGCTAAAAATCTTGGAACTATTTTATTAAATACTAGAGGAATTTAGGAACCTAGAAAAATTGGTCTTGTTTTTTAGCATTTTTCTAGAATTTTCTATGATTTCTCTAATCCTGGCAGAAAAAGAAAAGGAGAAATGGTGAATAGTGGTGGGCTGAAACTGGCCCGAGTCGGCCCACACGGGTGAAAGCGCGCCCGCGCGCGCCCGCGGTGTCAGGTTTACACAGAGGACCCTGGGTATTTGAAAAACCTTTAAAGAGGCCATTGCACTATTTTTATGTGTCACTGACATTCGTAGATAGGCCCTTCCCTTTTCTGTTTCTTCGCAAGTCGAGATCCGCGACCACGGCGGCGGAGCAGTGGCTCCGGCGAGCTTGTACCGGCCGGAAAATGCCACGACCGGTGCTCAGGTATGGCTGACACCTAATTCAACCCCTAACGACCATTACCCCTCAAACAATTGCAAAGTTCTAGCTCCTAATCTCTCTGTCCACGGTGATAGCGTGAACTACGGATGAACCGAGGCGTTCCCGGTGATCCTACGTGTTCTAGCTCAATTGGTCGGGTCGAGAAGCATCAAGAGCACACAAGAGTGCTGAAACAAGAACGAGGAGGGCGTGATCGGACCTGTGGAGAGCTAGCCACGGCGAGCTCACACATGGCGGGGTTCTTGACTGATTTGGCGAAAATTCCAAATTGGGGAGCTGTGGGGGACGATTGGAGGTGAGGGCTGGTTCACTGGGTGCACAATTACTTAGCGGAGCAGGCTGAGGCATCAATTTATAGTGTCCAAGGGCGGTGGCACTCAATTTTGGAATGGCACGCTGGCAGCCGGAGAGAAAGAAGGTCACTGGTGGCTTAGTCGTGGCGTTCACCGGTGCAGCAGCTCTGAGATGGCAAGCCTAGGCGTGCCACGGTTACTACTGCGCAGTAAAGAGCCATGGCGTGGCATTATTGAGGTCGTCGGGGTTCCACGACGGCACCGCCGGTCCAGCCACGTCGCACAGCTACAGGCGTGGTTGATAAGCTTCACCTCGCGACCAAATCCACTCCCCTTCCGATCTTTTCACCCCCTCGGTACTATCCTGCCTGAATCCTGCACGAATCACCACGATCAGCGCGAATCCTTGCGCAGAGGTCACCGACAGCGAGGGGGGCTGAACCTGAGATCTTTCTGTGTACTGTACCATGGTATTCTTATTCAGAGTGCCTGACCGAGCGTTTTGTTAGGCTTGGATCTCTGATTTCTATATAACAACTTGCTAATCCACCTGTAACAAAGTTGTTGGTCTATAATCCAACTTTAATTTTGCTATAGCAACCATACTTTAATTCTCACTAAATCATACTCAAAATAGCTCCCAAACTTGGTCCTAGTTCACTGTCAGTCCAGTTTCAGAGTTGTACCCGACTGACAGACCAACTTCAGGTCTGTTTTTGAAAGTCGCCTAGAGGGGGGGTGAATAGGCAAATCTGAAATTTATAAAGTTAAAGCACAACTACAAGTCGGGGTTAGCGTTAGAAATGTAAACGAGTCCGAAAGAGAGGGTGAAAACAAATCACAAGCGAATAAGAGCGGATGACACGGTGATTTGTTTTACCGAGGTTCGGTTCTTGCAAACCTACTCCCCGTTGAGGTGGTCACAAAGACCAGGTCTCTTTCAACCCTTTCCCTCTCTCAAACGATCACTTAGACCGAGTGAGCCTTTCTCTTCAATCAAATAGGACACTAAGTCCACTACAAGGACCACCACAACTTGGTGTCTCTTGTTTTGATTACAAGTGAGTTGAACACAAGAATAGAGAAAGAAGAAAAGCAATCCTAGTGCAAGAGCTGAAATGAACACAAATGTCTCTCTTTCTAGTCACTAATTTGGTTGGAGTGATTCCGGACTTGGGAGAGGATTTGATCTCTTTGTTTGTGTCTTGTATTGAATGATATAGCTCTTGTATGAGGTTTGAAGGCTGAAAACTTGGATGCAATGAATGGTGGGTGGTTGGGGGTATTTATAGCCCCAACCACCAAAATAGCCGTTGGTGAAGGCTGCTGTCGTATGGCGCACCGGACAGTCTGGTGCGCCACCGGACACTGTCCGGTGCGCCAGCCACGTCACCCGACTATTAGGGTTCGACCGTTGGAGCTTCTAACTTCTAGGCCACCAGACAGTCGCTATTCATTGCCCGGTGCGCCTTCTGGCGCTGCTCTGACTTCTGCGCGCGCAGTCGCGCACTGTTCACTTTTACTGTTCTGTTGTAGACGACCGTTGGCGCTGTGTAGCCGTTACTCCGCTGGCGCACCGGACAGTCCAGTGCTACACCGGACAGTCCGGTGAATTATAGCGGAGCGGCTCCCAAAATTCTCGAAGGTGGCAAGTTTGGAGTTGGGTTCCCTGGTGCACCGGACACTGTCCGGTGCACCAGACCAGGGCCGCCTTTGGATTGTCTTTTGCTCTCTTTGTTTGAACCCTTTATTGGTCTTTTTATTGGTTTGTTGTGAACCTTTGGCACCTGTAAGACTTATAATCTAGAGCAAACTAGTTAGTCCAATTATTTGTGTTGGGCAATTCAACCACCAAAATCAATTAGGAAAAGGTGTAAGCCTATTTCCCTTTCAATCTCCCCCTTTTTGGTGATTGATGCCAACACAAACCAAAGCTAATATATAAGTGCAGAATTGAACTAGTTTGCGTAATGTAAGTGCAAAGGTTGCTTGGAATGAAACCAATAATTATTTCTACTAGATATGCATGGATGGCTTTCTTCTTATTAAACATTTTGGACCACACTTGCACCACTTGTTTTGTTTTTGCAAATGTTTTTGGAAATTCCTTTTCAAAGTCTTTTGCAAATAGTCAAAGGTAAATGAATAAGATTTTGAGAAGCATTTTGAATATTTGAAATTTTCTCCCCCTGTTTCAAATGCTTTTCCTTTGACTAAACAAAACTCCCCCTTAATGAAATCCTCCTCTTAGTGTTCAAGAGGGTTTTAGATATTAATTTTGAAGAGGGTATACCAATTTGAAATTATATCAATAATAAGATACCAATTTGAAAACACTACTTTAAAAACAATTTGAAAGACTAAATTTTTGAAATGGGTGGTGGTGCGGTCCTTTTGCTTTGGGCTAATACTTTCTCCCCCTTTGGCATGAATCGCCAAAAACGGATACTTGTGAGTGAAATATAAGCCCTTTTTCAAACTTTCTCCCTCTTTGGTCAATAATATAGAAGTGAAGATTATACCAAATTGGAGAGCGGTGCGTAGTGACGGCGAAGGATGATTAATTCGATGGAATGGAGTGGAAGCCTTGTTTTCGCCGAAGACTCCTTTTCCCTTTCAATCTATGAACTTAGCATAAAATGCACTTGAAGAACACATTAGTCATAGCACATGAAAGAGATGATCAAAGGTATATACATGAGCTATGTGTGCAAAACATCAATCAAAATTCCTAGAATCAAGAATATTTAGCTCATGCCTAAGTTTGGTAAAAGTTTTCTCATCTAGTAGCTTGGTAAAGATATCGGCTAATTGTTCTTTGGTGTTAATATATGCAATCTCGATATCCCCCCTTTGTTGGTGATCCCTCAAAAAGTGATACCGAATAGCTATGTGTTTAGTGCGGCTATGCTCAACGGGATTATCCGCCATGCGGATTGCACTCTCATTATCACATAGGAGAGGAACTTTGGTTAATTTGTAACCATAGTCCCTAAGGGTTTGCCTCATCCAAAGTAATTGCGCGCAACAATGGCCTGCGGCAATGTACTCGGCTTCGGCGGTAGAAAGAGCGACATAATTTTGCTTCTTTGAAGCCCAAGACACCAGAGATCTTCCCAAGAACTGGCAAGTCCCTGATGTGCTCTTTCTATCAATCCTACACCCTTCCCAATCAGCATCGGAATAACCAATTAAATCAAAAGTGGATCCCCTAGGGTACCAAAGGCCAAACTTAGGAGTATAAACTAAATATCTCAAGATTTGTTTTACGGCACTAAGGTGAACTTCCTTAGGATCGGCTTGGAATCTTACACACATGCATACGGAAAGCATAATATCCGGTCGAGATGCGCATAAATAAAGTAAAGATCCTATCATCGATCGGTATACCTTTTGATCTACGGATTTACCTCCCGTGTCGAGGTCGAGATGCCCATTAGTTCCCATGGGTGTCTTGATGGGCTTGGCATCCTTCATCCCAAACTTTGCAAGAATGTCTTGAATGTACTTCGTTTGGCTAATGAAGGTGCCCTCTTAGAGTTGCTTTACTTGAAAGCCTAGAAAATACTTCAACTCCCCCATCATAGACATCTCGAATTTTTGAATCATGATCCTACTAAATTCTTCACAAGTAGAGTTGTTAGTAGACCCAAATATGATATCATCAACATAAATTTAGCATACAAACAAATCTTTTGCAATGGTTTTAGTGAATAGAGTAGGATCGACTTTTCCGACTTTGAAGCCATTAGCGATAAGAAAATCTCTGAGGCATTCATACCATGCTCTTGAGGCTTGCTTGAGCCCATAAAGCGCCTTAGAGAGTTTATAGACATGGTTAGGGTACTCACTATCTTCAAAGCTGGGAGGTTGCTCAACATAGACCTCCTCCTTGATTGGTCCATTGAGGAAGGCACTTTTCACGTCCATTTGATAGAGCTTAAAGCCATGGTAAGTAGCATAGGCAAGTAAAATGCGAATTGACTCAAGCCTAGCTACGGGTGCATAGGTTTCACCGAAATCCAAACCTTCGACTTGTGAATATCCCTTGGCCACAAGTCGGGCTTTGTTCCTTGTCACCACACCATGCTCATCTTGCTTGTTGCGGAAGACCCACTTGGTTCCTACAACATTTTGGTTAGGATGTGGAACTAAATGCCATACCTCATTCCTCATGAAGTTGTTGAGCTCCTCTTGCATTGCCAGCACCCAATTCGAATCTTGAAGTGCTTCCTCTACACTGTGTGGCTCAATAGAGGAAACAAAAGAGTAATGTTCACAAAAATGACACGAGATCAAGTGGTTACCCCCTTATGAATATCGCCGAGGATGGTGTTCACGGGGTGATCTCGTTGGATTGCTTGGTACACTCTTGGGTGTGGCGGCATTGGACCCTCATCATCTTCCTTGTCTTGATCATTGGCATCTCCCCCTTGATCATTGCCCTCCTCTTGAGGTGGCTCATCTTCTTGATCTTCATCTTCATCCTCTTGAGCTTGATCCTCATCTTGGGTTGGTGGAGATACTTGCATTGAGGAAGATGATGGTTGATCTTGTGCTTGTGGAGGCTCTTCGGATTCCTTAGGACACACATCCCCAATGGACATGTTCCTTAGCGCGACGCATGGAGCCTCTTCATCATCTAGCTCATCAAGATCAACTTGCTCTACTTGAGAGCCATTAGTCTCATCAAACACAATGTCACAAGAAACTTCAACTAGTCCAGTGGACTTGTTAAAGACTCTATATGCCCTTGTGTTTGGATCATAACCAAGTAAAAAGCCTTCTACAGCCTTAGGAGCAAATTTAGATTTTCTACCTCTTTTAACAAGTATAAAGCATTTGCTACCAAAGACTCTAAAATATGAAACATTGGGCTTTTTACCGGTGAGGAGTTCATATGATGTCTTCTTGAGGATTCGGTGAAGATATAACCGGTTGATGGTGTAGCAAGCGGTGTTGACCGCCTCGGCCCAAAACCGATCCGAAGTCTTGTACTCATCAAGCATGGTTCTTGCCATGTCCAATAGAGTTCTATTCTTCCTCTCCACTACACCATTTTGTTGTGGCGTGTAGGGAGAAGAGAACTCATGCTTGATGCCCTCCTCCTCAAGAAAGCCTTCGATTTGTGAGTTCTTGAACTCCGTCCCGTTGTCGCTTCTTATTTTCTTGATCCTCAAGCCAAACTCATTTTGAGCCCGTCTCAAGAATCCCTTTAAAGTCTCTTGGGTTTGAGATTTTTCCTGCAAAAATAATACCCAAGTGAAGCGAGAATAATCATCCACAATAACTAGACAGTACTTACTCCCGCCGATGCTTATGTAAGCTATCGGGTCGAATAGGTCCATGTGGAGTAGCTCAAGCGGCCTGTCAGTCATCATGATGTTCTTGTGTGGATGATGAACACCAACTTGCTTTCCTGCTTGACATGCGCTACAAATCTTGTCTTTCTCAAAATGAACATTGGTTAGTCCCAAAATGTGCTCTCCCTTTAGAAGCTTGTGAACATTTATCATTCCAACATGGGCTAGTCGGCGATGCCAGAGCCAACCCATGTTAGTCTTAGCAATTAAGCAAGTGTCGAGTTCAGCTCTGTTGAAATCAACTAAGTATAGCTGACCCTCTAACACTCCCTTAAAAGCTACTAAATCATCATTTCTTCTAAAGATAGTAACACCGGTAAAAAGACAATTGTAGCCCATTTTGCATAATTGAGAAACAGAAAGCAAATTGTAATCTAATGAATCTACAAGAAAAACATTGGAAATAGAATGGTCAGGTGATATAGCAATTTTACCCAATCCTTTGACCAAACCTTGATTTCCATCCCCGAATGTGATAGTTCGTTGGGGATCTTGGTTTTTCTCATAGGAGGAGAACATCCTTTTCTCCCCAGTCATGTGGTTTGTGCACCCGCTATCGATGATCCAACTTGAGCCTCCGGATGCATAAACCTACAAAACAGATTTAGGCCTTGTTCTTAGGTACCCAAACGGTCTTGGGTCCTTTGACATTAGAAACAAGCACCTTGGGTACCCAAACACAAGTCTTTGACCCCTTGTGTTTGCCCCCAACATATTTGGCAACTACTTTGCTTGATTTGTTAGTAAGCACATAGGATGCATCAAAAGTCTTAAATGAAATGTTATGTTCATATGATGCAATAGGAGTTTTCTTCTTAGGCAATTTAGCACGAGTTGATTGCCTAGAGCTAGATGCCTCACTCTTATAAATAAAAGCATGATGAGAGCCAGAGTGAGACTTCCTAGAATGAATTCTCCTAATTTTGTGCTCGGGATAACCGGCAGGGTATAAAATGTAACCCTCGTTATCCTGAGGCATGGGAGCTTTGCCCTTAACAAAGTTTGACAATCTTTTAGGAGGGGCATTAAGCTTGACATTGTCTCCCTGTTGGAATGCAATGCCATCCTTAATGCCAGGGCGTCTCCCACTATAGAGCATGCTTCTAGCAAATTTAAAATTTTCATTTTCTAAGTCATGCTCATTGATTTTGGCACTAAGTTGAGCAATGTGATCATTTTGTTGTTTAATTAAAGCTAGGTGATCATGAATAGCAACATCATTAATGTCTCTACATCTAGTGCAAATAGTAACATGCTCTACGGTAGATGTAGAGGGTTTGCAAGTATTTAATTCAACAATCTTAGCATGTAAAATGGCATTCTCATCTCTAAGATTGTAAATAGAAGCATTGCAAACATTTAAATCTTTAGCCTTAGCAATTAATTTTTCATTCTCAATTTTAAGGCTAGAGAGGGATGCATTCAATTTGTCAATCTTAGCAATCAAATTAGCATTATCATCTCTAAGATTAACAATTGAATCATCACATACATTTGATTTCTCAACCTTAGCAATTAATTTTGCATTTTCATTTCTAAGGCTAGAAATAGTGTCATGGCAAGTGCTTAGCTCACTAGTTAATTTTTCACATTTTTCTACCTCTAGAGCTTAAGCATTTTTTTACCTTAACATGCTTTTTGTTTTCCTTAATAAGGAAGTCCTCTTGGCTATCCAAGAGTTCATCCTTCTCATGAATAGCACTAATCAATTCATTCAATTTCTCTTTTTGTTGCATGTTAAGATTAGCAAAAAAGTAAGCAAGTTATCCTCATCATCACTAGAATTATCCTCATCACTAGAGGTTGCATATTTAGTGGAGGATTTTGATTTTACCTTCTTCTTTTTGCCATCCTTTGCCATGAGGCACTTGTGGCCGACGTTTGGGAAGAGGAGGCCCTTGTTGATGGTGATGTTTGCGGCGTCCTCGTCGAAGGAGGAGTCGGTGGAGCTCTCGTCGGAGTCCCACTCCCGGCAAACATGGGCATCACCGCCCTTCTTCTTGTAGTACCTCTTCTTTTCTCTTCTCTTTCCCTTCTTGTCGTCGCCCCTGTCACTGTCACTAGATAATGGACATTTAGCGATGAAATGACCGGGCTTACCACACTTGTAGCACACCTTCTTGGAACAGGGCTTGTAATCTCCCCCCTTCCTTTTCTTGAGGATTTGGCGAAAGCTTTTAATGATTAAAGCCATCTCCTTGTTGTCGAGCTTCGAGGCATCGATGGGAAGCCTACTTGGTGTAAATTCTTCCTTCTTCTCCTCCGTCGCTTTGAAGGCGACGGGTTGCACCTCGGGTGTGGAGGTGGCGCCTCGCTCGATGATTTGTTTGGAGCCTTTGATCATTAGTTCAAAGCTCACAAACTTTCCTATCACTTCCTCGGGAGACATTAGTTTATATCTTGGATCACCACGAATTAATTGTATTTGAGTAGGGTTAAGAAAAACAAGTGATCTAAGAATAACCTTGACCATTTCATGGTCATCCCATTTGGTGCTCCCGAGGTTGCGCACTTGGTTCACCAAGGTCTTTAGCCGGTTGTACATGGCTTGCGGGTCTTCTCCTTGGTTGAGCATGAACCGACCGAGCTCCCCCTCGATCGTTTCCATTTTGGTGATCTTGGTCACCTCATCTCCTTTGTGCGCGGTTTTAGTACGTCCCAAATATCTTTTGCACTTTTCAACCCTTGCACCTTATTATACTCCTCCGGACTTAGAGAGGTGAGGAGTATAGTAGTTGCTTGGGAATTAATGTGTTGGATTTGGACGACTTCATCTGCATCATAATCTTCATCCCCCACGGATGGTACCTGTACTCCAAATTCAACAATGTCCCATATACTTGTGTGGAGTGAGGTTAGGTGAAACTTCATCATTTCACTCCACCTACTATAATCTTCACCGTTAAAAGTCGGTGGTTTTCCTAATGGGACGGAAAGTAATGGAGTATGTTTTGGAATGCGAGGATAGCGTAGGGGGATCTTACTAAACTTCTTGCGCTCATGGCGCTTAAAAGTGACAGACGGTGTGTCGGAGCCGGAGGTGGATGGCGATGAAGAGTCGGTCTCGTAGTAGACCACTTTCTTCATCTTCTTTCTCTTCTCGCCGCTCCGACGCGACTTCTCGTGTGAAGGGGATCCCTTCACCTTGTTGCCAGACTCCCCGGATGGAGCCTTCCCATGGCTTGTGGCGGGCTTCTCACCGGTCACCATCTCCTTCTTGGCGTGATCTCCCGACATCACTTCGAGTGGTTAGGCTCTAATGAAGTACCGGGCTCCGATACCAATTGAAAGTCACCTAGAGGGGGTGAATAGGCAAATCTGAAATTTATAAAGTTAAACCACAACTACAAGCCGGGGTTAGCGTTAGAAATGTAAACGAGTCCGAAAGAGAGGGCGAAAACAAATCACAAGCGAATAAGAGCGGATGACACGGTGATTTGTTTTACCGAGGTTCGGTTCTTGCAAACCTACTCCCCGTTGAGGTGGTCACAAAGACCGGGTCTCTTTCTACCCTTTGACTCTCTCAAACGGTCACTTAGACCGAGTGAGCCTTTCTCTTCAATCAAATGGGACACTAAGTCCACTACAAGGACCACCACAACTTGGTATCTCTTGTTTTGATTACAAGTGAGTTGAACACAAGAATAGAGGAAGAAGAAAAGCAATCCAAGCGCAAGAGCTCAAATGAACACAAATGTCTCTCTCTCTAGTCACTAATTTGGTTGGAGTGATTCCGGACTTGGGAGAGGATTTGATCTCTTTGTTTGTGTCTTGTATTGAATGCTATAGCTCTTGTATGAGGTTTGAAGGCTGAAAACTTGGATGCAATGAATGGTGGGTGGTTGGGGGTATTTATAGCCCTAACCACCAAAATAGCCGTTGGTGAAGGTTGCTGTCATATGGCGCACCGGATAGTCCGGTGCGCCACCGGACACTGTCCGGTGCGCCAGCCACGTCACCCGACCGTTAGGGTTCGACCGTTGGATCTTCTAACTTCTGGGCCACCGGACAGCCTGGTGGTGCACCGGACAGTCCCTATTCACTTTCTGGTGCGCCTTCTGGCGCTGCTCTTACTACTGTGCGCGCAGTCGCGCACTGTTCACTTTTACTGTTCCGTTGCAGACGACCATTGGCGCTGTGTAGCCGTTACTCCGCTCGCGCACCAGACAGTCCGGTGCTACACCGGACAGTCCGGTGAATTATAGCGGAGCGGCTCCCAGAATTCCCGAAGGTGGCAAGTTTGGAGTTGGGTTCCCTGGTGCACCGGACACTGTCCGGTGCGCTAGACCAGGACTGCCTTTGGATTGTCTTTTGCTCTCTTTGTTTGAACCCTTTCTTGGTCTTTTTATTGGTTTGTTGTGAACCTTTGGCACCTGTAAGACTTATAATCTAGAGCAAACTAGTTAGTCCAATTATTTGTGTTGGGCAAGTCAACCACCAAAATCAATTAGGAAAAGGTGTAAGCCTATTTCCCTTTCAGTTTTTCTTCAAATTTTGTATGTTACCAAGGTTTAGTCACTTAAGCAAAGTTACACTCCTATCATAGCTCTTCAGACTTGATGTGTTGACCTAGGGTAAATTCCTTATGAATTGGGAGATATAGAGCTCCAAAGTTGACCTCAATCAACTGAAATTCAGAACTTCATCACATAGTATTCATGGGGTATTTTGCACTTAAGTCCAAACTTCATAATTTGACTTGGAAATCCTCAATAGTGCAAAGTACTTGATTTGTAGTGTTCTGTTACTTTGATATTTGCACTTTGGTCCAAAAGTGCACAAAATTTACAATTAAACCCCTAGGGTTTCAATTAGGGTTTCTAGGGTTTGTTTTTAGGGTTTTAGGCACATTAGGGTTTTGGTGCCACCAAAGTTTATCAAATGTGATACCTTATGATCATTTCTCATGTCTTTTGAGGTTTTAACTTATTTGGGCTTCACTTTCACCCATAAGCCCTAATTTAGGGTTAAGCACTCTACCCTAGGGTTAATCACACATCAAGTCACATCGTTACAACTTATTTGAAATTTTTACCTAGTGAATGCACTGTAGGTGTAACAAATACATGATATGCCAATGCTCATGATGTTATGCTCGAGTTTTAGTGATAGTAACACCAGGGGTGTTACATCCTTCCCCCCATAAAAGAATCTCGTCCCGAGATTTAAGGTCCTAGGGCAAGTAATGGAAAAGAAAACACGTCACATCTTTATTTCCTTATTTATCTTACAAGGCAGGGGTGGTATGGGGTTTGCTTCTCCTCTACAATCCAATATACATATCTTACAAGTTACATGAAGCTAAAAAGCCAAGGAAATTCTTTTCTAAGAAGTCTTGGGTTTCCCATGTAGCTTCATCTTCAGTATGTTGGTTCCATTGTATCTTAAAGAATTTAAGAGTCCTTTTTCGGGTGGCCCTATCCTTCTGATCTAGAACTCGAATGGGATGTTCTGAATATGTTAAGTCTAGTTCCAAGGTAACATCCATCACCTCAATGGTTCGATCAGGAACCTGAAGGCACTTCTTCAATTGGGATACATGGAACATATTGTGCACTGCAGACAATGTTTCGGGTAGTTGGAGTATGTATGCCACTGGTCCACATTGTTCAAGAATAGGAAACAGACCAATGTATCGGTGTGCAAGCTTTCCTTTAACACCAAAATGAGTCAGACCCTTCATTGGCGATACTTTCAGGTACACGTAATCTTTGACTTGAAAGTACAAGGGTCGGCGTCGTTTGTCTGCATAACTCTTTTGTCGAGCTTGTGCCTCTTTCAAGTTATGTATAATTCGTTGAACCTTTTCTTCCACCTCTTTAACCATGTCAGGTCTGAAAAACCACCTTTCTCCTGGTTCAGACCAATTCAAGGGGGTACGGCACCGTCGTCCATACAATGCTTCAAATGGTTCCATCTTAATACTTTCTTGATAACTATTGTTATACGAAAACTCTGCCAATGGTAAACATTCATCCCATTTTTGTGGGAATTCCAGAACGCATGCTCGCAACATGTCTTCAAGTATTTGATTCACTCTCTTAGTCTGTCCACTTGTTTGAGGATGATATGTCGAACTGTGGAGCAACTTAGTACCCAGGGACTTATGTAGTTCTTTCCAAAATTTGGTTACCAATTGCGGTCCGCGATCCGACACTACTGTCTTTGGAACTCCGTGCAGACTAAGAATACGAGCAATATAGAACTGAGCATAGATAGCAGCTGGGTGATCTGTCTTGACGGGCAGAAAATGGGCTATCTTGGTAAGCCGATCAATTATAACCCAGATAGAATCAAATCCTTTTGTTGTCCTGGGTAATCCCACAATAAAGTCCATGCTAATGTCCTCCCATTTCCAAGTTGGGATGGGTAAAGATTGCAATGGTCCTGCAGTCTTCATATGTATTACTTTGACATGTCTACATGTGTCACATCTCGCCACATAGCGTGCAATCTCAATCTTCATTGTTGTCCACCAATAATGTTGCTTTAAATCTTGATATATCTTAGTACTTCCGGGATGAATGGAATATCGACTAAGATGAGCTTCATCCAAAATTTACTCGTGGACTCCATCATCTTTAGGCACAACTATGCGATCATTAAACCATATTATACCTTGATCATCCTTTCTAAAGAAATTAGCTTTGTCGGCTTCTATTTTCTCATGAATATGTTTCATACCCTTATCATTTCTTTGGGCATCAATAATCTTTTGCAGAAGAACTGACTCAAGCTTTAATTGGGTCAAGGTTCCATATTGTATCATTCCCAGATTTAACTTCTCCATTTCTTGACATAATGTGATGTGAGGGGTTTTCACCGTAAGACAATGGCAGGAAGCCTTGCGACTTAGCGCATCTGCCACCACATTGGCCTTTCCTGGGTGATAATGGATTTCTAAATCGTAATCCTTAATCAGCTCAAGCCATCTTCTCTGCCTCATGTTTAGTTCTGACTGGGTAAAAATATACTTCAGACTTTTATGATCTGTATATATATGGCAGATATTTCCCAGCAAATAATGACACCATATTTTAAGGGCATGAACCACAGCATCTAATTCCAAGTTATGAGTTGGATAATGCTCTTCATGCCGGCGTAGCTGTCTTGAAGCATATGCTATAACTCGGCCCTCCTGCATTAAGACACATCTGAGGCCACTGCCCGATGCATCACAGTACACATCAAAAGGCTTTTCAATGTCCGGTTGTGCCAATACCGGAGCAGTGGTCAACAATACCTTCAGTTGTTCGAAGGCTTCGTTGCATATTGAGGACTAGTTAAATTTTGTATCATTCTTCAACAGACTTGTGATTGGTTTCACAATTTTGGAGAAATCCAGAATAAATCTGCGGTAATAACCAGTCAGCCCAAGGAAACTTTGAACTTGATGTACAGTGGTTGGCGGTTTCCACTCTAGAATATCCTTGACATTGCTGGGATCAACCGCAATCCCATTTGCGGACAATACATGTCCCAAAAATTGGATTTCCTCCAACCAAAACGTGCATTTGCTGAATTTATCATATAATTGGTGTTCCCTTAAGCGCGTTAACACGATCTGTAAATGTTTAGCATGCTCCTCTTCATTCTTAGAATAGATCAAGATATCATCAATGAAGACCAACACAAATTTATCCAACTCGGGCATAAACACTGAGTTCATTAGATATGTGAAGTGGGCTGGAGCATTTGTCAATCCGAAGGACATAACCAAATATTCAAATAATCCATACCGCGTAGTAAATGCGGTCTTGGGTATATCTTCTGTGACACCCCAGTGTCACTTAGGGTTACTTCTCAGTGCTAACTCAAGAACCAGTATTTCATATGAACCAAATGGGGCAAAAGACACCAATCAACTTGAGAATAAAAGTTCCACTAAGTATTTTAACTTAAGTATCATGCCTAAATCATATGGTGTTTTCAAAAAGGGGAAAATGTTGAAGCCCTAGATCAACCCTAATTGAGCCACTTAAGTAGAAAGAAAGAAATGGGTAAAAAGACCATGAAAAACATGGAATCGTGACTTAGGCCAATTATTAAATTTGAAATACATTAACTAAACTACAACAATTGTTATAAAAGTTTGGCCAAAATAGTTAATTAAAAACCCCAAAAAGGCCCTCCAAGTGAAAGCTCCCTAGGGGGAATCTGCAATTCAGATTTCTGAATTTCAGCCTTCACCTAGAACTTGAGTGCATTCACCTTGATCCCTAGCTCAAATCCTTAAGACCCCATTGACAATTTTGTTCTAAACTAACCCCTCTAGAATGTGTGTGAAGATGGCATCGAGATGCGTGCCCTAGACATGTCAAACCCAGGATTTTCTCTCGGAGTTTAGCAGTGAGACAAACCCAACTTCACCCCTCCATATCTCTTGATCCAGTCAGTGAAACCCATAAGCCTCCACACACAAACGACAAAGGAATGTCAGGGGAAGAGATCTCTCAACGGGATCATGGCCATAATCTCAAAGATTTGGAGCCAATCCGCGCTTGAACTTGACCTCTCTCTGCGCTGCCTCGTGCTCGACGCCGTGCCCAGACGCCAGAGCTCGCACTGGCGCTCGCCCGTGCACACCCCGAGCGCATGTCAGAGCCACCCCTCGGCCGTGCTCGCCCGCGCCTTTAAGACCACCCTCGGACGCGCCTCACCTCACTCTACGCTCAACCTCGCTGGCCAGACCCCCCCTTTAGCTCCGGCGAGCTCTGCGCCACCCGCCTGAGCCACCGAACGTGGCCAGCCATTTCCAGAGACCTTCAGCCTCCACCGAACCCTTGGATAGCTTCCCCAAGGCCCTGTGAAGCTTCTCCAAGCTTGAGCCGAGGCATTGCCTCACCGAAGAAGCAGAATCGCCCTTGCCGGACTTCGGTCACCCGCCACCACGCGTGAACCGAGCTATCTGGTGAGTCATTGTCCAATTCCTCGTGCCTATGTCTTCCCTGACCTCTGGTGAAGCTCTCTGACCCGTTCAATTGAACTATACCGCCCTGGATAGGCCGGAGTCTTCGCCGCCGACGAGCTCACCCGCCTGCGCACTTGGACCGACCTACTCCGACCATCGCCGGAGATGATCCGCACATCGGCGTGACCGTAAAGACCTCCCCGACACCCTCGACCACTTCACCGGAGCAATCTTGCCGCCGGTAAGCCCCTCCGCCCTTTTCTTCCGCAGCGGTTACTGTTCCATTAGGGAAAGGATCGCGGGTTGGATTTAGCAGAAACCTAGGGAGTTTTCTGCGTAGTCATAGACTCATGTGGATAGTAACCAGAGGACCTGTCTCTAATAAACTCAGAAACTTTCGCCAGGGACCCCAATGCAAAACCCTTTTTCCTTTATCTATTTATGTTTATTCTTTTAAAATAGGTAGAGAAATATTTAACCAAATTTAGTCAAACCAATTTTACTGGATTTAGAATATTATGAGCTATCAAATAAAATTACTGAACCCTATGCTGTCTGTACTAAATTTTAGAGTTGGAATTAAATAAGGAAACTGCCCAAACCTTATAAAAATGAAGAAAAATAGTTATGCTTCTGTGCTGGACTTAGGAAAAATTGTAGAAGTCCAAACTCAACTTAGGCACTGTTTAAAAATGTTAAGCATCGTAGTATAAAAGACTAACATAGGGTTATCTATTAAAAGCCATATCTGCCCAAAACTTAGGAAAGTAGGAAAGAAAATAAAAATTAATGAACAGAAGATGTATATATTTTTCCTAGCCCACTTTAGTAATGAAGAATCTAGGAAAAAATACAGAGGACCCTAGTCTAGAATAAATTCAAGGTTAATTATTTATTAGGCACTAATAAAACCAGAAAGGCCATTATTAAAAATATAAGGACCATTTCAAATTTGGTAAGAAAAATTCAGTAGACTTCTAACTACTAGAACATCCCTACAAAAATAATAAACACCCCAGCCCATCATCATAAGTAGGTTGAACAATTAAAACTTGATTTTTAGCCATGTTCCAATTAAATCATAAGAAAGCCAAAAAGTGTGTAACATTAGGCAAAAAAATTACCAGATTATTAATGAAGTAGGCCACCAGAGAAAAATGCAAAACCTATTCAGAACTACAAACTAACACCCATTGCCCCTACCTTATGAAAAAGCCATTTAATTCAAGAAATTCCTACCACCCTTTCCCTTAAGCAAAAAGTTACCAAATTCTAGAATGATTGCTCTTGCACAAAGAAGGAGATAGGAAAATTTAGAAATCTGTTGTTTGATATTTTTCAAGTATAGTGGTAGTAGAAAGCACCCCTTTGACTAGAAACTTTAGAAAATCATAGTAAAATGACTAATAAGTATTAGTGGCTTAAAATTTGTACAGAGTCATATTATTACGCCTAAATACCAGCAAAAATAAGTCTTAGAGAATAAACCACTGTTAAAAGGAAGTTGTAGTTCAAAACACCCCCCTCTGCCCTAATATTTGATAATTTTGTGCAGAGAGAACCCCTCACTTTTTAAGCCTCAATTTTTGAGACAGAGAGTTATACACCAGTGATAAGCCACTGTAATTTTTACAGAATATTTGGAAATTTGTAAAACTATCTTGTAGTTCAAACCCACCTTAAAGGCATAAAAGAAATGGAAATAAAAAGATGGATTAGAAAGATTAATAAGTATCACTCCAATAATTGCAGCTAAGAATGTTGTTAAAAATATCACTAAGGTATAAAAAGGAAAATCAGTGGAACAATAAAGACAATCTGACCCTTCAGTAATCAAACTTGATCCTAACTTACTAAGTATACCCTAGAAATCTCTAATAGCAAGGCTTAAGTCTATTTCCTTTTAATTAATCTTTAATCATACAATTTTAGTTACTAAATTGCATATCATGCCATACATATATCATACTCATCGCATTCATTAGATTGCAACCTCGCTGACGGAGAGTACGTGCTCATCCCTGAGCAAGGAACTGTCCACGAGGAAGATCAGCAGCCAGCTCCCGAGCCTGCCATCGAGGATCTCCTCGCAGCCCCAGCAATTGAAGGCAAGCCCCGGTTGTATGCATAACCTAATTTATATGCTATTTTACTACACTTAATGTTTGTAGGCTTGTAATGTGCACTTAAGTGTAGGAGTTCCTTGAAACCCTTAGTTGCATGAATTCAGGATTCCTTTTTGAGATGGATACTAGTATGCTAGGTTGAGTAGCTGCTTTGCTAATTAGGATCTCGGTAGAAGTCGAGTGATTTTTCTAGCACTGTGGGAGGTCAGGAATTGATTGTATTCATCTTGATAACATGATCTATGATGGTCTATGGGCTTGGACCCAGGGTGGATGCCTTGTCCATGAGACGGGAAAAGGAATTAAGGATTAATGTGTGGATACCTGAGTCAAGCATTTGAACGTACTAAACACATGTCGGGAAATATGGTAACCGGTAAACCTAGTACCTGAGTGAAGCTGGGCGCGGACTTTTCTCCTCACTTGTCCTGAGACTGGGTCTCCCATGCTAGCTTTGGTAGGTACAAGTGCGGTCACTGCACGGCGGCAGCCGGGGTCAGTGGAGCATTGTATGCCAAGGCGGTGAGCCCTGGCCGCGAACGGGGAATCGATGGGGACGATTGACATGTGTGGGGACGGAGTGCCCTGACATGTCGTGTGTTTAGGTTTACCTTGCAAGGTTTAAAACTCGATTTGAATCGTCTGCTTCTCGCAGCTAATGTGACTGCTTGACCCCTTGTACTACATTGAGTAAGAAGTGAAATGAGGTTGTACATGAGATAACATGTTGATTGTATTAAATGATTTACCATGTATGCTAAGAAGGAGCAAACTAAGCTAAAAGTAATGATTCTAGAATTGGAAAAGCTAAAATTAATCTTAGACTCAACTAGTGCTTTTGGAAAACCAAACCCCTCAGCCAAACAGCTGCATAGTCTAGAGGTAGAGGAGTAGATTCCTCACACCGGGTAAGTCTAGTTGAGTATTAGTATACTCAGCCTTGCTTATGGCATAATTTTTGTAGGTACGCTTCAGGATATAGTTGATGGAGTGACTTGGCCTACCACCCTGCCACTAGGTTGGACGGTCGAGTGGGATGCTGCTCCGGCAGGAGAGGAGCAGGAGGAGTAGGGGGGCTAGGCCTTGCCCTATTCCTCACTTTTCGACGATATCGATTATCCGCTGCAGTTTAACTTATGAACTTATTTCAGTTGACTTGAAAAACTCTGATTTATGTAATAATTCCAATACTTAATTTGAGGTTTCCTGTTTTATTGTCTTTCTTCTATGACTCACCTTCGAGTGAGCTTGTGGTATTTGATCCTGGTTAAGTGGCTTTATCAGACTAGATCTGAGGGACTGACGGGTTATTCTGATTTAAGTGTGTTGCAGCCCCTGAGGCGTGACTTAGGCAAATAATTCGGGAGGTTCTGCCACAGCTGGTATCAGAGCAAATACCACCACAGAGAAAGCAATAAACCATGAATACCAACTTTCAAAAAATCTAAAACTTGTTTAGAAACCGGTATTTGAATCGTCAGGACTAGAACGCTAGACCTAGGACGAAAGGCCTTAGGAATAGTGGGAGGAATAGGTGGCTAATTAAGTAGGGCCTATGGGCCAGTCTTCGGATTTTCAAGGATGCCCTAAAAATCACCCTTCTGATTTGGAGTGGAGACGTTATTTTTCAGCATGCATGCATTATAAATACTAAAAGGATTAGAAATTAAAGACGTAAAATGTGATCTAACCCGCTTCTTTTTAAACCACCTAGGCTCTTTTATTTTCCTTTCTTCCACCATAATATTTACATCTGATACTCTTCCATAGATGACTTCACCCACCCCCGCCAATGGAGGAGACACTCGTTTCAGTTCCGATTTCCTTTCTCACGATGGTTTTCCTTCCATCTTGTGGGAAGTGCTCAACTCCACCGATTACCCTATGCCCCCTCTGTACATAGTGCAGTTGTACGAGGAGCATCGGGTGCCACATTGCTGAGTCTGGATGAATCTAGAGGCTCATCCCCTTCACCCGGGTTGGTGTTCCCTTGATTCCGAGACTGTTGGATTTAGGACGGACGACACCATCGAAGTGGCAGCTATGAAGACCCTGACGACTTTCTGTGGCTACCATCCCCTGGAGATGGTGATGCACCCACTGGCACTCTTCCCCGCTGAGAAGAAGGATGACCCCATGTGGTGCAATCGTGTGAGCCATGTGAAAGATGTATGGCTGATGTATCCTGACTTGGTTGGGAGAATCACTGTTCAGTGCATGAGTGCGTTGTACCGCCTTCAGGTCCTGTAGAGCGACGCTATGGCGCACCTTGCTAACCTCGCTCAAACCACCAAGCTCACCCTTGACAGCTGAGGAGACTTCGTGGTCGACTTGTCCTCAGAGTTGGTGGAGAAGGACCTACAGGTGGAACGATTGAGCCAACACATCACCACCTTGGAGCAGCAGGTGGAGATTTGGGACAACACCATCGATGTCTTGGAAAACTAGCTCCATGATGTGCAGCAGGAGCTCGAGGAAGCTAATGACCACCTGGACATGCACCACCTGGAGATGGAGGCCAATGAGGCCGGAAGCGAGGGAGAAGAGGATCCCGAGGAGTTAGGACCAGCCCCTAGTGCCAATGCAACTGCCTCCGAGATGCCCCATTCACCCATATCTAGTGTCGCTTCCACTACTCAGGGTTCATGAGTCATTTTGACGCTTTAGGAGGTTAGAAACCCACGCGAGCTTAGTTAACGACAGATTTTGGACTAGGCTTATGGTTACTTTCCCCTAATTAATGTAACCCCGGAGCACTTTTGGGATCAGTGGAATGTTTGTAACCATGTCATCCTCGTTCGAACTTAATGTTATGATTATGACCATTTCTTTTCGTATGCGATAAAAGCATATTGTTCGAAATTGTGAATTGGGATAACAATGGCGACAATCTCTATTTTCAGATGGCTGCTAGGCAGCGTCGCGGGCATAACGAGCAAGTTCCCCCGACACCTCCCCCAGCTCCCACGGTGCAGGAGTTGATGGCTCAGCAGAATGAAATCCTGCAACAGCTCTTGCAGTGCCAGCCCCACCCTCAGCAACACGGTGGAGGCCAGCCACAACGACCTCCAGCCGCAGCAACCTACTAGGAGTTCCTGAGTACGCAACCGCCCTTGTTCACGAAGGCAGAGGATCCGTTGGACGCTGACGTGTGGTTACGCGTCGTGGAGTCCAAGTTTCCCCTCCTTACGGGAGATTACCCTGACGACACCAAGGCTCGCTTCGCCGCACAGTAGCTTCGCGGACCTGCTCGGACTTGGTGGGACCATTTTCGCGCCATGCTACCTGCTGATCATGAAGTTTCTTAGGAAGAATTCAACACTGCTTTCAGAGGACACCACATCCTAGCTGGAATTCTTGATCGCAAGCTGAATGAATTCCTTGCACTCAATCAAGGAACCCGTACGGTATTGCAGTATGCTCAGGCCTTCAACGACCTGTGCCAGTACGTAGGGTTTCATGCTGATTCTGATGAAAAGAAGAGAGACCGTTTCCACAGGGGTCTCAACACCAAGTTGTGTGAACGTCTCAACACTATTTGGGTTGATAGCTTCAATGAGTTGGTCAACGTGGCCATCTCACAGGAGGATTGTATTATAGCTCACCGGGCAGAGAAGAAGAGAAAGGCGCCAATGTCAGCACCCTCTGATCAACCTTAGAGGTTCAGGATTGTTTCCCACAATCAGAGCAGAGGATTTCAGCAGCAGGCAGGCAGATGGGTGATTAGGCCACCTCAGCAGCAGCAGCCAGCACCCAATCATTTCCCAGCTCTCGCTCCAAGGAACAATCAACCTCCGCAGCAGCAGCAGTTCCGCCAGGGAAATGGGAACAAGTGCTTCACTTGTGGCAATGTGGGCCACTATGCCAAGAATTGTTCAATAAATTAGCAGAGGCAGATGCTAGCACTGAATCAAGACAGGGGAAGAAAGCAGAAGGTGCAAGTCAGGCAAGGGAAGCTCAACTTCACTACTCTGGAGGAGCTACCTGAGGGAGCCCCCATCATGACTTGTATCTTTTCAGTTTTTAATCAACCTGCATTAATTCTGTTCGATTCTGGTGCATCTCATAGCTTCATTAGCCAAAAGTTCAGTGCTAAATGTCAACTGCCTTTCTATCATGCAAAAAGGTCCTTCATGATAGCAACACCTGGGGGTAAAATTGCAACCAACCAATTAAACCGAAATGTGCCTATCTCAATGGGAAGTAGAATCTTCAAAACCACACTCCTGATGTTGGGATTAGAGGGTATGGACATCATTCTCGGAGCTGACTGGATGACTCAACACTGAGTGGTGTTGGATGTAGCTGCCAGAGCTCTGGAGATTCGTTCTCCTACCTTCGAAGACCTTGTGTTGTATCTACCCAGCCAAGATTCTGCTCGATCATGTGCTTTTGCTATGGCAGAGTTGCCCTTGAAGAAGATTCCAGTGGTCTGTGGATATGCAGATGTTTTCCCTGATGAATTACCAGGAATGCCACCAGACCGGGATATTGAATTTGCCATCGAGTTGCAACCGGGAATGGCACCTATTTCCAAGAGGCCTTACCGGATGCCACCCGCTGAGTTGGCAGAATTGAAGAAGCAATTGCAAGAATTGTTAGACAAGGGTTTCATCCGCCCAAGTACTTCGCCTTGGGGATGTCCAGCCTTGTTTGTGAAGAAGAAAGTTGAAAGCTTGAGGTTGTGCATAGATTACCGCCCACTTAATGCGGTAACTATCAAGAACAAGTATCATTTGCCTCGTATTGATGTTCTTTTCGATCAGTTGGTCGGAGCCAAAGTGTTTTCCAAGATAGACCTTCACTCCGGCTATCATCAGATCAAGATACGAGCAAGTGATATTCCGAAGACTGTCTTCTCAACCAGATATGGGCTGTATGAATATCTGGTAATGTTGTTTGGGCTGACTAATGCGCCAGCATACTTCATGTATCTGATGAACTCTGTCTTCATGCCTGAACTAGACAAGTTCGTGGTGGTTTTCATCGATGATATCTTGGTGTACTCAAAGAACGAAGAAGAGCATGCCGGTCATTTGCATGTAGTGCTTCAACGTCTGCGAGAGCACCGTCTTTATGCCAAATTGTCAAAATGTGATTTTTGGCTAAAAGAAATCAAATTCTTGGGTCACACTATCTCTCAGGTAGGTATAGTTGTTGATCCTGATAAAGTGCAAGAGGTGATGAACTGGAAGCCGCCAACGACTATCCGTCAGATTCGAAGTTTTCTGGGATTGGCTTGTTATTATCGAAGATCCATTCCGGATTTCTCTCGAATTGCGAACCCATGACTGAGTTGTTGAAGAAAGGAGCCAAGTTTGTTTGGGGTCAGAAGTGTGAAGATGCTTTCCACACATTGAGGCAACATCTGACCACAGCACCAGTGTTAGCGCAACCCGACAGCAGCAAGCCATTTGATGTGTACTGTGATGCCTCTAGCACTGGACTAGGTTGTGTTTTGATGCAAGACAACCGAGTCATTGCTTATGCGTCAAGAGCACTCAGGCCTCATGAGCAAAATTATCCCACTCATGACTTGGAGTTAGCAGGCGTGGTTCATGCATTAAAGATGTGGAGACACTATTTAATGGGAACCCACTACAACATCTTCACAGATCATAAGAGCCTCAAGTATATCTTTACTCAGGCTGATCTCAACATGAGGTAGAGAAGATGGCTAAAGCTGATCAAAGACTATGACCTGGAGGTACACTATCACCCAGGGAAGGCCAATGTGGTAGCGGATGCCTTGAGTCGGAAGTCGCAATGCAACTGTGTTATGATGGATTCTCGCATCAACACCCTGTGTGATGAGTTGAACAAAATGAAGATCGAAGTGATTCCTTCTGGTGCGCTGTCTCACATTTCCGTTGAGCCAACTTTGCAAGACCAGATAATCCTGGCCCAACTCAGTGACAAGGGAGTGCAAATCATTAAGGAGAACCTCCATCAGAAGATAGAGAAGTATAAGTGTTTCCGCCAAGATGGGAAGGGTATATTGTGGTTTGGAAGCAGATTGGTGGTTCCTAAAATTAAGGATCTCAAGAAGAAGATCTTGGATGAAGCTCATCTCTCCAAATTCTCCATGCATCCAGAAAGCACCAAAATGTACCATGACCTGAAGCCCTTGTATTGGTGGACCAGAATGAAGAGGGAGATAGCCCAATATGTATCAGAATGTGGCACATTTCAGAGGGTAAAGGCAAGCCACTTGAAATCAGCTGGTGCTTTGCAACCCCTATCAATACCTTCATGGAAATGGGATGACATCAGCATGGATTTTATTGTGGGTCTGCCCAACACCTCTCGTCATCATGATTCAATTTGGGTCATTGCGGACCGATTGACAAAAGTGGCACATTTTCTTCCAGTGCACACCACTGATAAGGCTCAGAAGTATGCAGAGCTGTACACTGACCAAATCATGTGTTTGCATGGATTGCCCTAGAATATTGTCTCTGACCGAGGAGCCCAATTTGTTGGTAGATTTTGGGAACAACTGCAAGAGTCTTTGGGAACTAAGCTAATAAGAAGTTCATCTTACCACCCGCAGACTGATGGTCAGAACGAAAGGGTAAATCAAATTCTTGAAGATATGCTAAGGGCTTGTGCGATCGATTGTAACAAGAACTGGGATAAGTACCTCTCCTTGGCAGAGTTTGCTTATAACAACAGTTACCAATCCAGCCTAAAGATGGCACCTTTCGAAGCCCTATATGGAAGAAGGTGTCGGACACCCCTCAATTGGTCTCAGCCTGAAGAAAGAGAAATTTTTGGACCTGACTTAGTGACTGAAGCCGAAAGGAAAGTCAAGCTAATCAGGAAGAATCTAGAAGTTGCTCAGGCCAGGCAGAAGAGTTACCATGATAAGAGAAGGAAACCTCTCCATTTTGAAGTGGGAGATTTCGTATATCTAAAGGTATCACCCACCAAAGGAGTGCAGAGGTTTGGAATCAAAGGCAAGTTAGCCCCTCGTTAGATTGGACCTTATGAGATCATAGAAGCATGTGGACCCGTGGCATACAAATTGAAGTTAACTCCAAAGATGTCTGCCATCCACAATGTATTCCATGTATCCCAACTAAATAAGTGTGTTCGATTGCCGACCGAGATCATAGCAGAACCAGAATTGGAGATAGAGCCAGATCTATCGTACCAAGAGTACCCTTTCAAGGTTCTGGATTGCAAGGAAAGATCAACTCGGGCTAAATCGATCAAGATGTATAAGATCTAATGGAGTAATCACTCAAAGGAAGAGGCTACATGGGAGACTGAGGGATTTCTACGTTCGAACTTCCCTGATTGTCTACCTAAGGGAATTGGTACGTAACCATGCCCAACCCCTCCCCCTGCCCTTTGAATCTAATTATAAAAAAAATGATCTTAATATAAAAGAGTTAATTGTAAAACTAAAGCTAAAAGGACTTCCTTCTAAAGTTGCAAAGAAGATGACATTCGAAGAGCGGTTTACTAAAAAGAACCTTGACAAGCAAACCACTAAAATCAAGCAAGCCTTAACCTTCGCTTCACCCCGGGAGGACTCCGACCCGAATCTCGGGACGAGATTCCATTAAGGGGGGAAGGCTGTGACACCCCAGTGTCACTTAGGGTTACTTCTCAGTGCTAACTCAAGAACCAGTATTTCATATGAACCAAATGGGGCAAAAGACACCAATCAACTTGAGAATAAAAGTTTCACTAAGTATTTTATCTTAAGGATCATGCCTAAATCATATGGTGTTTTCAAAAAGGGGAAAATGTTGAAGCCCTAGATCAACCCTAATTGAGCCACTTAAGTAGAAAGAAAGAAATGGGTAAAAATACCATGAAAAACATGGAATCATGACTTAGGCCAATTATTAAAGTTGAAATACATTAACTAAACTACAACAATTGTTATAAAAGTTTGGCCAAAATAGTTAATTAAAAACCCCAAAAAGGCTCTCCAAGTGAAAGCTCCCTAGGGGGAATCTGAAATTCAGATTTCTGAATTTCAGCCTTCACCTAGAACTTGAGCGCGTTCACCTTGATCCCTAGCTCAAATCCTTAAGCCCCCATTGACAATTTTGTTCTAAACTAACCCCTCTGCAATGTGTGTGAAGATGGCATCGAGATGCGTGCCCTAGATATGTTAAACCTGGGATTTTCTCTCGGAGTTCAGCAGTGAGAGAAACCCAACTTCACCCCTCCATATCTCTTGATCCAGTCAGCGAAACCCATAAGCCTCCACACACAAATGACAAAGGAATGTAAGGGGAAGAGATCTCTCAACGGAGTCATGGCCATAATCTCAAAGATTTGGAGCCAATCCGCGCTTGAACTTGACCTCTCTCTGCGCTGCCCCGTGCTCGACGCCATGCCTAGACGCCAGAGCGCGCACTGGCGCTCGCCCGCGCACACCGCGAGCGCATGTAAGAGCCACCCCTCGGTCATGCTCGCCCGAGCCTTTAAGACCACCCCCGGACGTGCCTCACCTAACTCTGCGCTCACCCTCGCTGGCCAGACCCCCCTTTAGCTCCGGCGAGCTTTGTGCCACCCGCCCGAGCCACCCAAGCGCCGGCCACCGTCGCCAGCCATTTCTAGAGACCTTCAGCCCCCACCGAGCCCTTGGATAGCTTCCCCAAGACCCTATGAAGCTTCCCCAAGACATTGCCTCACCGGAGAAGCAGAATCGCCCTCGCCGAACTTCGGTCACCCGCCACCGCGCGTGAACTGAGCTATCGGGTGAGTCATTGTCCAATTCCTCGTGCCTATGTCTTCCCTGACCTCTGGTGAAGCTCTCTGACCCGTTCAATTGAACTATACTGCCCTGGATAGGTCGGAGTCCTCGCCGCCGATGAGCTTGCCCGCTTGTGGACGTGGACCGACATACTCCGACCATCGCCGGAGACGATCCGCACATCGGCGTGACCGTCAAGACCTCCCCTACACCCTCGACCACTTCACCGAAGCAATCTCGCTGCCGGTAAGCCTCTCCGCCCTTTTTCCTCTGTCGCGGTTACTGTTCCATTAGAGGAAGGATCGCGGGTTGGATTTAGCAGAAACCTAGGGGGTTTTCTGCGTAGTCATAGACTCATGTGAATAGTAACCAGAGGACCTGTCTGTAATAAACTCATAAACTTTCTCCAGGGACCCCAATGCAAAACCCTTTTTCCTTTATCTATTTCTGTTTATTCTTTTAAAATAGGCAGAGAACTGAAGAAATTTATATCTTGAGAAATATTTAACCAAATTTAGTCAAACCAATTTTACTGGATTGAAAATATTATGAGCTATCAAATAAAATTACTGAACCCTATGCTTTCTGTACTAAATTTTAGAGTTTGGAATTAAATAAGGAAATTGCCCAAATCTTATAAAAATGAAGAAAAATAGTTATGCTTCTTTGGTGGACTTAGGAAAAATTGTAGAAGTCCAAACCCAACTTAGGCACTGTTTAAAAATGTTAAGCACCCTAGAATAAAAGATTAACACAGGGTTATCTATTAAAAGCCATATCTGCCCAAAACTTAGGAAAGTAGGAAAGGAAATAAAAATTAATGAACAAAGGATGTATATATTTTTCCTATCCCACTTAAGTAATGAAGAACCTAGGAAAAATATAGAGGACCCTAGTCCAAAACAAATTCAAGGTTAATTATTTATTAGGCACTAATATAACCAGAAAGGCCATTATTAAAAAAAAAGGACCATTTTAAAATTGGTAAGAAAAATTCAGTAGACTTCTAACTACTAGAACATCCCTACAAAAATAATAAACACTCCAGCCCATCATCATAAGTGGGTTGAACAATTAAAACTTGATTTTTAGCCATGTTCCAATTAAATCATAAGAAAGCCAAAAAGTGTGCAACATTGGGCAAATAAATTTTTACCAGATTATTAATGAAGTAGGCCACCAGAGAAAAATGCAAAACCTATTCAGAAGTACAAACTAACACCCATTGTCCCCTTATGAAAAAGGCCATTTAATTCAAGAAATTCCTACCACCCTTTCCCTTAAGCAAAAAGTTACCAAATTCTAGAATGATTGCTCTTGCACAAAAAGGAGATAGGAAAATTTAGAAATTTGTTGTTTGATATTTTTCAAGTATAGTGGTAGTAGAAAGCACCCCTTTGGCTAGAAAATTTAGAAAATCATAGTAAAATGACTAATAAGTATTAGTGGCTGAAAATTTGTACAAAGTCATATTATTACGCCTAAATACCAGCAAAAATAAGTCTTAGAGAATAACACACTGTTAAAAGGAAGTTGTAGTTCAAACACCCCCACTCTGCCCTAATATTTGATAATTTTGTGCAGAGAGAACCCCTCACTTTTTAAGTCCCAATTTGTGAGACGAAGAGTTATACACCAGTGAGAAGCCACTGTAATGTTTACAAAATTTTTGGAAATTATTAAAACTATCTTGTAGTTCAAACCCACCTTAAAGGCATAAAAGAAATAGAAATAAAAAGATGGATTAGAAAGATTAATAAGTATCACTCCAATAATTGCAGCTAAGAATCTTGTTAAAAATATCACTACGGTATAAAAAGGAAAATTAGTGGAACACTAAAAACAATCTGACCCTTCAGTAATCAAACTTGACCCTAACTTACTAAGTATACCGCAGAAATCTCTAATAGCAAGGCTTAACTCTATTTCCTTTTAATTAATCTTTCACCATAAAATTTTAGTTACTAAATTGCATATCATGCCATACATATATCTTACTCATCGCATTCATTAGATTGCAACCTCGCTGACGGAGAGTACATGCTCATCCCTGAGCAAGGAGTTGTCCACGAGGAAGATCAGGAGCCAGCTCCCGATCCTACCATCGAGGATCTCCCCGTAGCCCCAGCAATTGAAGGCAAGCCCCGGTTTTATGCATAACCAAATTTATATGCTATTTTACTACACTTAATGTTTGTAGGCTTGTAATGTGCACTTAAGTGTAGGAGTTGCTTGAAACCCTTAGTTGCATGAATTCAGGATTCCTTTTTGAGATGGTTACTAGTATGCTAGGTCGAGTGGCTGCTTTGCTAATTAGGATCTCGGTAGAAGTCGAGTGATTCTTCTAGCACTCGCGCGAGGTCAGGAATTGATTGTATTCATCTTGATAATGGGATCTATGATGGTCTATGGCCTTGGACCCAGGGTGGATGCCTTGTCCATGAGATGGGAAAAGGAATTAAGGATTAATGTGTGGATACCTGAGTCAAGCGTTTGAACGTACTAAACACATGTTGGGAAATATGGTAACCGGTAAACCTAGTACCTAAGTGAAGCCAGACACGGACTTTTCTCCTCACTTGTCTTGAGACTGGGTCTCCCATGCTAGCTATGGTGGGTACAAGTGCGGTCACTGCACGGCGGCAGCCGGAGTCAGTGGAGCATTGTATGCCAAGGCGGTGAGCCCTGGCCGCGAACGGGGAATCGATGGGGACGGTTGATATGTGTGGGGACAGAGTGCCTTGACATGTCGTGTGTTTAGGTTTACCTTGCAAGGTTTAAAAATCGATTCGAATCGTCTACTTCTCGTAGCTAATAAGACTGCTTGACCCCTTGTACTACATTGAGTAAGAAGTGAAATGAGGTTGTACATGAGATAACATGTTGATTGTATTAAATGATTGTTACCATGTATGCTGAGAAGGAGCAAACTTAGCTAAAAGTAATGATTCTAGAATTGGAAAAGCTAAAATTAATCTTAGACTCAGCTAGTGCTTTTGGCAAACCAAACCCCTCAGCCAAACAGCTGCATAGTCTAGAGGTAGAGGAGTAGATTCCTCACACCGGGTAAGTCTAGCTGAGTATTAGTATACTCAGCCTTGCTTGTGGCATAATTTTTGCAGGTACGCTTCAGGATATGGTTGATGGAGTGACATGGCCTACCACCCTACCACCGGGTTTGACGGTTGAGTGGGATGCTGCTCCGGCAGGAGAGGAGCAGGAGGAGTAGGGGCTAGGCATTGCTGTTTTATTGTATCCGCTTTCCATTTTCGACGATATCGATTATCCGCTGTAGTTTAACTTATGAACTTATTTCAGTTGACTTGAAAAACTCCGATTTATGTAATAGTTCCAGTACTTAATTTGAGGTTTCCTGTTTTATTGTATTTCTTCTGTGACTCACCTTCGAGTGAGCTTGTGGTATTTGATCCTGGTTAAGTGGCTTTATCAGACTAGATCTGAGGGACTGACGGGTTATTCCGATTTAAGTGTGTTGCAGCCCCTGAGGCGTGACTTAGGCACTTAAGCTGGAATAATTCGGGTGGTTCTGCCACATCTTCGGGTCGAATACGGATCTGGTGATAACCTGATCGGAGGTCAATCTTTGAGAATACCCGAGCTTCAGTAAGTTGATCGAACTAGATATCGATCCGGGGAAGGGGGTACTTGTTCTTAATGGTGACCTCATTAAGGGGTCTGTAGTCCATGCACATTCGAAGTGTTTGATCCTTCTTGTTGACAAAAATTACGGGACATCCCCAAGGTGATGAACTGGGCCGAATGAATCCCTTCTCAAGCAAGTCTTGTAATTGAGTCTTGAGTTCCGCCAATTCATTTGGTGGCATTCGGTACGACCTTCTAGAAATAGGAGTTGTACCGGGCTTTACTTCAATCACAAACTCTACATCCCTTTCTGGAGGCAATCCAGGCAAATCTTCAGGAAAGACATCCGGGAATTCTCATACTACCAGAATATCCTAGATTTCTGGGATGATAGCTTCATAGACCCATCCAAATGGTTTGGCTGGGACAGCTACAGGGATGGATAAGAGAACCTCTTCATGACCATGGCTCAACTTGATAGTCCTTAAGTCAGTGTTGAGGATAGCTTTATGCTAGGCTAACCAATTCATGCCCAGAATTACATCTATGTCTTGGCCCTTTAAAACAATCATGTTGGTGGGAAATTCCCGTTCAGCCAATGTTACTGGCACATGGAAGGTTACTTCCTTAGTAAATATTTGTCCCCCAGGTGAATGGATAATAAATCCTTCCCTTGATTCAGTGCAAGGAATGCAATGCTTTTCCACGAATTTCTTGCTTATGAATGTATGGGAAGCACCAGAATCAAAGAGAATAACTGCTGGGTGATTGGCCACAAGGAATGTACCCATCATTACCGGCTCTCCTTCTGGTGTAGTGGCCACTTGAGTATAATAAATTCACCCAGTCTTCTTGGCATTCTTGCCCACTAAATTAGTAGCCATGTTTCCTTTTCCTTGATTGGAGTTCCTAGAGTTCTGTTGATTGTTGAACTTATTCTGCTTCGGATATGGACAGTCTTTTATAAAATGACCAGACTTTCCACAGTTGAAGCAGCCAATAGAAGAACTAGGGAGAGCGGGGAAACGAGCACCAGGGGCACTCGGCTGATTTGTAGAAGTGGGGGCAGTGGCAGGACGAATGAAAACAGGCTGTTTGAACGGATAGGAGAGTGGACGAGGCGAAGAACGATTCTGATTAAAAGGTCGGATTACCAACCTGGTTCGCTTCTAAGGTCCATGATTAGACCTGTCACCTCCAAAAACCTTTGATTTTCCGTGGCCTGTGTTCTTGGCTTCTACTGCCAGCGTTGTGCTGACAGCTCTGATGTAAGTAAGATATAGACAGGTGGCCATTTTCCGTTGGAGCCGGTCGTTGAGTCCCCTCATGAAGCAATTCTTTTTCTTCAGGTCAGTGTTCACTTAATCAATAGCATATTGGGATAAATGGTTAAACTTGTTGAGATACTGCATTACAGTATCTCCCCCTTGCTTTAGTCGAATAAACTCCTCTTGTTTCATGTGAAGCACTCCCTCTGGAACATAGTGTTCACGAAATGCTAGTTTGAATTCATCCCAAGTGACCTGGTGTCCAGCCGGTTGAACTGCTACAAAATTCGCCCACCAGGTACTGGCAGGGCCTCTCAATTATTGGGCAGCAAATAACGGCTTCTGTGTTTCTGTGCAACGGACCAATCTGAACTTCTGCTCCATTACCCTTATCCATTCATCAGCTTCAAGAGGGTCTTCTACTTTAACAAAGAGTGGAGGACGCGTTTCAGAGAATTCCAGATACGAGGTTTCACGCGGTCCTTGTGGAGTAACTCTCCCGCCATGCTGCTAGAATTGATTACCTGCCATCTCACGCAAGAAGCGGGTATTATCTGCAGTAACATTGACCAAGGCAACGATAGCCTCGGCCAGTGTTGGTGGTACAGATGGTGGATTAGGAGTATCATCCCGACCACGAGAAGTCCCCGCACCGTCATGCGCATGAGTTCGTGATGGCATCTAAGGCAAAGAAACATTTGGGAAAAATATAACATGCCAATACACACCATCATTTTACATTACCAAAATGTAATGGTATAGACTCAAGCGTACAACATGACTTCATTACTTATTTTACATAGGTATAGTTTCTAAACTATACTAGTCTAGTCTTCGTCGTGCTTGGTTTCTTCATTTTCTGCTGTAGGAGACCGATCGTCAGCCAGGTGCATGGATGGAGGAGGCCTAAAAAGGTCCAAACTCCCCATCAGGTTCTTCACATGCTATCCCTGATGGTTCGGCTCCCATTGCAACAGGGTCGGCAGGCACGTCCGGGTACAGTTGTGCATAGAGTACATGTACTTCCTCATGCAAAGTATTGTAGTATACCTGCAAGCTGTCGAGGGCCGCACTAAGCTCTGCCACACGAGCATGAGCTTTGGCTTCACGGTCCCAGGTAATCGAACGTGAGTTGACGGCCCAATCAACCGCCAAATCTCGTTCAGCAAGCTCATCTTGCAAGCGTCTGACATCAGCTGCCAATTTAGTTATACGCTGACCGTCCTATGCCCACACCCTATTTCTGTGGCGTAGCTCCGTCTGAAGTTGTTCCACTTTAGCTTCCAAGTCTACAATTTGATCGTTGCTGTCGCTACTGCTTCCTTCATGTCTTAGAGCCAACTGATGATGAGGCACGCCAATAGGTCCAGTGGACTTGCGCGCGGTTTTCCTCATACGTGCCATATCTCCATAAGAGGGGAAGATTTATTAGTATAATTTTTAATCATGATGCATGCATAACCCAATCATTACAGAATCAACCTTCATTGATCCCCAACTTCCTATATATTGCAATCTATTACCTGGTCTTACAGGATGAGAACTTCTAGAAAGTGGCGAGGTAAGAATGAAAGAATATTTCTTGGATAAGTATTTGACAATTCTTTTTGAAGTGCTTCATAGTATCTGAAGAGATTGGCTTCGCTCCGATACTAGCTGTGACGGAACCTTCCAAGTTATTAGGCCCACCTACAGTTGTCCTTGTCCAATGGACCTTGGACAACCCTGTAGATGCACATAATCACTCGACAAGTTCGGTATATGTATCCACATTTCCTCGCCCAAGAGCATTTCCCCCTGTCACGCAGATATTACAACACATCGAAGGAACGAATAAGCGGAAGCAAATTACAATAACTTGATTCACATTCATCAAAATATAGAGAGAGTGTTATTATTACATTACCAGGTTATAAGAGTGCATAGAGTGATATTATTATAGACTTGGGAGGCAAAAACCCCTCCCGTAAAAAAGTATATTGTTTTTCAAGTGGGAGGCCAACATCCTCCCGCGGCTTCACTGCTGAGGTTCTTCTTTAGGCACCACCTTAGAGCAAAAACAGCAAAATTCTGTTGTTTCCTCACCTACAACAATATGGGTTCGAAAACCCTGAGTACGGAGTGTACTTTCGCAAGTCTTACCCATCAAAAGAAAAGACTCTCAAGGATATTCTGGTTTGAGGGAGTCATGGTAAGGCTGATCAAGTATCAAAGACTCTATTTTGCAGAAATGCTTACTAAAAGTAGATCCTTAAAAATCCAGTTTTACTAGCAAGTTAAGTCCTTACCTGTCACTAGAGTTCTTTCTACCCTAGTTCAAGCACTTGACCTGCACTAGCTGTCTTTTATCAAACCTTTTTGTTCACTGGAATGCTACATGTAAGTCAGTGACCAAGTCTTCATGTCCGAGAAATAACGGTGATCTGAATCGATTCATACTCAGCTGAGGATCTCCAATCACATGACATATGTAGCACTTAACCCTTGCATATGTCAACTCGCCACCGGGTTTCTTAAGACCAGACCGGGTCCACACCAACCGAGAGCACAGATACACCACCGTCCAGCCTCTTGCCATGGAGGGTACACGCTACTCTTGCCATCTCTCCACTCCCATTGTGTGTTGGCCTTTCTGGTATTAGTCTGCCCGAGGCAAAGCTTACCCATGACAAGGCATGTGACCAGATAAAGGGTCCTCAGCCAGCAGGCCCACGTCGACACGGTCCTTAATTGACTCAGACAGAGACACTACACCGAGACTTTCTTCTCGTGCAAGTCACCTAATCGGTCTCAGCTTTATCATTTAAAACCCAAAGTCTGGTACCTGACAGAGGTACATCTTTTCTGATGTTGAACCCATCATGGCCATGATGGATCCACCATCAAGTTTTATTTTTGAAAACATCCCATCCACTGTGAAGCATCACCCTTTTATTTTAAAACAAACATTTGTTTTTTTCTAAAGCAGGACTAAGCATCTGAAAACCTTTTAATAAAACAAGTAATCAAGATATGGTAAACAATTCCAAGGAAGGAAATGCAGCAATTGGTTTAACACACAACTCCTATCACCTAATGCATCATATAAGGTGATAAAGATTTTAAAACAGCAACGAGGTGGCAGATGCACCGGGGCTTGCCTTGTGTTGTAGGGGAGTCGGGATCTGTTCCATAAATATCAAAATAAAAACAGTTCCCGACAAGTGGATTTTCTGTTGATGGAGCAGTCTCCTCTTCTTCAACAGTTACTTCTTTGTTTTCTATACATAACCATATATAACCATGAATGCTCATGTGATGCTTATGAATATGCAATTATAGTAGAGATACATCAAGTTGTATCTTGAATACAACTTTCCTTCACGGTGCACCAAGGAAACTAGGGTTTTCTGAGTCAGTATCTCATTTCCCTAAGGAAATTATTAATTAGAAGGCTAGGGTTTTGGGTTTGGGAATCAAACAATGTCCAAAACATGTAAAACTTCAACCAAGGGTCCTAAGTACCATATTGGACTTATCTAAAAAGTCTTGTGATTTTTGGAGTCACCAAGTATTTTCTAAAATTCCAAAGGTATAGGTTTAAGCCCTTTTAAATACTGAATAATTTCTGGTTTGGCCTAAAATCTTGGAACTATTTTTATTAAATACTAGAGGAATTTAGGAACCTAGAAAATTTGGTCTTATATTTTTAGCATTTTTCTAGAATTTTCTATGATTTCTCTAATCCTGGCAGAAAAAGAAAAAGAGAAATGGTGAACAGTGGTGGGATAAAACTGGCCCGAGTCGGCCCACACACGGGTGAAAGCATGCCCGCGCGCCCGTGATGTCAGGTTTACACGGAGGACCCTAGGTATTTGAAAAACCTTTAAAGAGTCCATTGCACTATTTTTCTATGTCACTGACATTCGTAGATAGGCCCTTCCCTTTTCTATTTCTTCACAAGTCGAGATCCCCGACCACGGCGGCGGAGCAGTGGCTCCGGTGAGCCTATAGCAGCCGGAAAACGCCACGACCAGCGCTCAGGTATGGCTGACACCTAATTCAACCCCTAACGACCATTACCCCTCAAACAATTGCAAAGTTCTAGCTCATAATCTCTCTGTCCACGGTGATAGCGCGAACTACGGATGAACTGAGGCGTTCCCGGTGATCCTACTCGTTCTAGCTCAATTGGTCGGGTCGAGAAGCATCAAGAGCACACAAGAGTGCTAAAACTAGAACGAGGAGGGCGTGATCGGACCTGTGCAGAGCTAGCCACGGCGAGCTCACACACGGCGGGGTTCTTGACTAACTTGGGGAAAATCCCAAATTAGGGAGCTATGGGGGACGATTGGAGGTGAGGGCTGGTTCACTGGGTGCACAATTACTTAGCGGAGTAGGCTGAGGCACCAATTTATAGTGTCCAAGGGCGGTGGCACTCAATTTTGGAATAGCACGCTGGCAGGCGGAGAGAAAGAAGGTCACTAGTGGCTTAGTCGTGGCGTTCACTGGTGCAGCAGCTCTGAGATGGTAAGCCTAGGCGTGCCCTGGTTACTACTGCACAGTAAAGAGCCACGGCGTGGCATAATTGAAGTCGTCGAGGTTCCACGACGGCACCGCTGGTCCGGCCACGTCGCATGGCTACAGGCACGGTTGATAAGCTTCACCCCGCGACCAAATCCACTCCCCTTCCGATCTTTTCACCCCCCCGGTACTATCCTGCCTGAGTCCTGCACGAATCATCACGATGAGCTCGAATCCTTGTGCATAGGTCACCGGCGGCGAGGGGGGGCTGAACCTGAGATCTTTTTGTGTATTGTACCATGGTATTCTTATTCAGAGTGCCTGACTAAGCGTTTTGTTTGGCTTGGATCTCTGATTTCTATATAACAACTTGCTAATCCACCTGTAACAAAGTTGTTGGTCTATAATCCGACTTTGATTTTGCTATTGCAACCATACTTTAATTCTCACTAAATCATACTCAAAATAGCTCCCAAACTTGGTCCTAGTTCATTGTCAGTCCAGTTTCAGAGTTGTACCTGACTGACAGACCAACTTTAGGTCTGTTTTTCTTCAAATTTTGTATGTTACCAAGGTTTATTCACTTAAGCAAAGTTACACTCCTAACATAGCTCTTCATACTTGATGTGTTGACCTAGGGTAAATTCCTTATGAATTGGGAGATATAGAGCTCCAAAGTTGACCTCAATCAACTAAAATTCAGAACTTCATCACATAGTATTCATGGGGTATTTTGCACTTAAGTCCAAACTTCATCATTTGACTTGGAAATCCTCAAAAGTGAAAAGTACTTGATTTGTAGTGTTATATTACTTTGATATTTTCACTTTGGTCTAGAAGTGCACAAAATTTACAATTAACCCCCTAGGGTTTCAATTAGGGTTTCTAGGGTTTGTTTTTAGGGTTTTAGGCACATAAGGGTTTTGGTGCCACCAAAGTCCATCAAATGTGATACCTTATGATCATTTCTCATGTCTTTTGAGGTTTTAACTTATTTGGGATTCACTTTCACCCAAAAGTCCTGATTTAGGGTTAAGCACTCTACCCTAGGGTTAATCACACATCAAGTCACAACATTACAACTTATTTGAAATTTTTACCTAGTGAATGCACTCTAGGTGTAACAAATACATGATATGCCAATGCACATGATGTTATGATCGAGTTTTAGTGATAGTAACACCAGGGGTGTTACATATCAGCTGTGGTCAAGTACTCTTGGGCGCTCGTGGGTTGGATCGGCTAGTTGGGTTAGAATGGTGGCGACCGGCCCATTTACACAGTTTCCCTTTTTTATATTCTATTCCAATTTCCTTTCTATGTATTCATATTCTACTATTTGAATTTCAAACTTGAGTTGTGGATCCATCATAAAGGTTAAGTGCCCAGAATAAACAATTTATCAGTATGAAATAGTATTTTTATTTATATATATTTCCTTTATATTTATTTAGTACTTCCCTTATCCTTCATCTCATTTATTTTCTTTTTATTTCCTAAGTAATAAGTTTGATCTAAATTCCATGTTTGGCACTCACATAACTTCATTAATGTTATACTTATGATTTATAGATGCAACAGCACATAAACTCCACATGGTGCATATTTATTGAGAAATTATTCAATCTAATTAGGTTTCCTAACGTTCTCATAAATGAAATGACATTACACATGAGGATTATTCTTCTCTTTTATATCCCAAAGTTGGGTATTACAAATCCTACCCCCCTTACAAAGAATCTCGTCCTCGAGATTTAGGAAGGACTAGGAAAGAGGTGGGGAAAATCTATTCATAGTTCTTCTTCTCTTTCCCATGAAGCTTCATCTTCTCCATGGTGGCTCCATTGCACTTTGCACATTTTAATCACTTTACTCCTTGTGACACGAGTCAACGTATCAAGAATCTTGATAGGATATTCAGTATAAGTCAAATCATCTTGGACCGTAAGATCCTCCATAGGTAGTTGCTCTTCAGGTACCCTGAGGCACTTCTTTAATTGTGATACATGGAAGACATCATGTACATCTGCAAGATGATCAGGTAGTTCCAATTGATAGGCAACCTCTCCCACTCGCTTTAGGATTAAGAAGGGTCCAATAAAGCGAGGGGACAACTTTCCTTTGACTTTAAATCTTCGCATACCCCGGAGTGGTGACACCTTCAAATATACATGATCACCGTCCTTAAACTCTAATAATCTTCTCCGGGTATCTGCATAGCTTTTCTGCCTTGACTGTGCAGTTCTCAAATTCTCCCTTATTTGATGGACTTGCTCCTATGCCTCTTGTATTCAGGTCCAAAGAACTGCCTTTCACCAGTTTGATTCCAATACAGTGGAGTCCTGCACTTTCTACCATACGAAGCCTCAAACGGGGACATCTTCAAACTGGCATGGTAGCTATTATTGTAAGAGAACTCCGCATACGGTAAACAATTATCCCAACTAACACCATGTTTAAGAGCACAAGCTCTTAACATATCCTCCAGTACTTGGTTGGTTCTCTCGGTCTGCCCATCAGTTTGAGGATGGTAGGCCGAACTAAAATTCAATCTTGTATCCAAGCACTCGTGCAGCTTCTTCCAATATCGAGAAGTAAACTGTGATCCCCGGTCTGACACAATCTTCTTTGGCATAGCATGTAAGCATACAATCCGTGCCATGTACAACTCTGCTAGCTTGGCTCCTAAATACGTGGTCTTCACTGGAATAAAGTGGGCTACTTTAGTTAGCCTGTCCACAATCACCCATATAGAGTCATACCCAGCAGATGTGCGGGGTAATCCCACAATGAAGTCCATGCCAATCTCTTCCCATTTCCACTCGGGCATCTTAAGCGGGTGTAGTAAACCAGCAGGTCTTTGATGTTCCGCTTTCACCCTCTTGCAAACATCACATAGGGCAACATGTGAAGCAACATCCTTCTTTAGTCCATACCACCAATACTTCTGCTTCAAGTCCTAGTACATCTTAGTACTACCAAGGTGGATGGAGTAAACTGAGTCATGTGCCTCCTTCAATATGGTTTCACGAAGACTGTTGATCTCAGGAACACAAATCCAGTTCTTGAACCATACCGTGCCCTGCTCATCCTCTATGAAATCTGGGCCTCTACCTTCCGTTATCAGATCCTTGATCTCCTGAATTTTGGCATCATCGATCTGATCCTTTCGTATTTCTTGCTCTAAGGTAGGTTCCACTTCTATGGTAATTCCTTCAGTATGAGCAACTATTCCCAGACTAAGCCTCTCAAAATCTTCTGCTAACTCATCAGGTAACTGGGTGACAATAGCTGCATGGACCTACCCCTTCCGACTCAAAGCATCCGCAACCAGATTCGCCTTGCCCAGATGATAGTGAATTTCCAGGTCATAATCCTTGATGAGCTCCAACCATCGGCGTTGCCTAAGGTTGAGATCCTTCTGAGTGAAGATGTATTTTAAGCTCTTGTGATCGGTGTAGATTCGGCACTTGGTTCCCATAATATAGTGTCACCAAATCTTGAGAGCATGCACAACGGCTGCCAGTTCTAAGTCATGAGTGGGGTAATTCAACTCATGTTTCCGCAACTGGCGAGACACGTAGGCGATGACGTGTCCTTCTTGCATAAGCACACCTCCCAGGCCTTGGCGACTTGCATCACAATATATATCAAAATTCTTCTGTAGAACTGGCATAACCAACACTCAGGGTGACACCAATCTAATTCAGTTTATTAAAGCTATCTTCGCACTTCCAGTCCCATTTAAACTCTCTTCCCTTCTCCAGAAGTGAGGTCATAGGCTTAGCAATCTTAGAGAACCCTTCAATAAATCACCGATAATAGCCTGCAAGTCCCAAGAAACTCCGTACATCGGTAACTGTACTGGGTATACTCCACTCCACTATCTCCTTGACTTTAGCAGGATCCACTGATATCTTACCATTAGAAATGATATGTTCAAGGAATGGCACTTCGTTAATCCAGAACTCGCATTTGTTGTACTTGGCGTAGAGTTGATTATCCCGTAGCTTTTGTAGCACCAATCTCAGATGTTCCTCATGATCACTATCACTCTTGGAATAAATAAGAATATCGTCGATGAATACCACAACGAATCTGTCAAGATACTCCATGAACACCTTATTCATCAAATTCATGAAGTAGGCTGGTGCATTGGTTAAGCCAAATGACATGACTGTGAATTCATATAGACCATATCGAGTAGAGAAAGCCGTCTTGGGAATATCAGATGGCCTAATCTTCATTTGATGGTAGCCCGACCTGAGGTCAATCTTAGAAAACACTCTAGCACCTCTCATCTGATCAAATAAGTCATCAATACGAGGCAACAGGTACTTGTTCCTAATGGTAACATCATTAAGCGATCTATAGTCCACACACATTCGTTGCGAACCATCCTTCTCCTATACAAACAACACCGGCACTCCCCAAGATGAGGAACTCGGACGAATGTACCCTGCTTCCTGCAACTCCGTTAACTGTTTCTTAAGTTCTTTTAACTTTTCCACTGACATCTTATATGGCCTTTTTTAAATGGGAGCAGTACCAGGTAAGAGATCAATAACGAATTCAACTTCCCTATCTGGTGGCATTCCAGGTAACTCTTCAGGAAAGACATCTAGAAAGTCTCTAACAACTCGAATGTTTCTACCCACAAATTTTTCATCTACTAGAAATATGGCTGGTCTAGTAGAGGCGGTTACAGTAATCTCAACTTCAAATCTTTACCCTTTGGAACTAGTGAGTTCTACGGTTCCCTTAGCACAGTGTATAACTGCCTTATCTTTCCTCAACCAGGACATCCCAAGTATTAGATCTATGATGCTTTCTTCTAGTACTATGGGTGTAGACCAGAATTCCCTTCCCATAATTGTCAGTGTTAATATTTTTGTCATATAGTATACTTTAACAGGTCCTTTAGGTGTAATTACTACCATTGGTGTTTTCATATTTTGTAGTGGCAATTCATTGGTGGTGGCAAATCGAGCAGAAATAAACGAATGCGTAGCTCCAGAATCAAATAATAATGCTGTTGGAATTGCATTAATATAAAACATACAAAGTGCGATGCCAGCTCCTTCAGCAGTAGCCTCAACGTTGACCTGATTAACCCTGGCAATAGAGAATCCCTTACCAGGAGTCTATTGCTTGTTCTGAGCTGGTGCACTAGAATTCCCCACCGGACAAGCATTAGCATCGTTCCCAATCTGACTGCACTTGAAGCATGTAGGGCCTGTCTTTTGTCCTATAGGCCTCGTCAGGGTGCCAGTGGGGGCAGCCTGACGAGTGTGAGGCGTCTGTGGAGTCCCCTGTGGAGCATACTGAGCTGGATGTGGTCCTCCTCCTGGAGGAGCTGGGGTACCCTTAGGCGGAACGTAGCAAGGACGAACACTACAGGTACCCTGCCCCTTGGCAATGGCCTTCCTCTTCAAGTCTCCCAGTTGAACACGCTTGTGTTCAATAGCGAGAGCTTTATCAAGCAGCCTCTGAATGATGGAAATGTGTGAGCAACTAGTGCGTACTGTAATGGCCCATTGAGTCCTTCTATGAAGTGCTCTTGCTTTCTATCCTCATCAGCCACCTCATCAGGAGCATATCTTGATAGATGAATGAACTTGTCACGATACTTGCTGACTGACATGTTGCCTTGCTTCAATGATAGAAATTACTTATTTTTAATCTTCATCAACCCAACAGGAATGTGGTAGTTTCTGCATTGAGTGGTGAATTCAGCCCAAGTAATAGTGTCAGCAGCATCATGGGCAGCTGAAAGGATCACGATGCCCAAGAGGGGGGTGAATTGGGTTTTTCTAAAAATCAACACTAATTAAAACCTAAGCAAGAGCTAATCAAGAGCCCAACTTCACCCTAACAACTAGCACTAAGATAATAATACTAGAAATACAACAGTGCTAAGATAATACTTCAAATACTTGCTAAACAAATAAACAATGTAAAGTTCTTGAATTAAGTGTGGAATGTAAAGCAAGGTTTAGAAGACTCCTCCAATTTTTCCCGAGGTATCAAAGAGTCGGCACTCTCCACAAGTCCTCGTTGGAGCACCCGCGCAAGGGTATCACTCCCCCTTGGTCCTCGCAAGAACCAAGTGCTCACTACGAGATGATCCTTTGCCACTCCGGCGTGGTGGATCCCTCAAGACCGCTTACAAACTTGAGTCGGGTCACCAACAAGATCTTCACGGTGATCACCGAGCTCCCAACGCCACCAAGCCGTCTAGGTGATGCCGATCACCAAGAGTAACAAGCCGTAGACTTTCGCTTGACCAAGAGAAGCCTAATGCAAGTGGTGTGTGCTCTAGGTGGCTCTCGCTAGCGCTAATGAGGAACAAATGCGGGATTAAGATTCTCTAATCTCCTCACTAGGCTTTTGGTGCTTGCAATGCTCTAGCAATGTGCTGGAATTAATGTGGGCAGCAAGACATTGAATATGGTGGGTGGAGGGGGTATAAATAGCCAACACCCACCAACTAGCCGTTACCAGCACTGTTCTGTGCATGGGCGCACCGGACAGTCCGGTGCGCCACCACTGCGCTAACGGTGCGCCACCGGTGCGCCAACGGTCGACTCTAATGGCTAGTTCTGATAGCTAGCCGTTGGGCTGATGGCACACCGGACTGTGAACAGTCACTGTCCGGTGCGCCACTAAAATTCATTTCTGAAACTAGCGCTCTCGGGTTTTCTGCTCAGGGAAACCCTTCCCCTGGGCCAGCCTGGCCCCACCTGGCAGAGGCACACCGGACAGTCCGGTGCACACTGGACAGTCCAGTGCCCTAAGGCCGGAAACCCTATTTCCTGTTTTCAGCTGTTTTTCAAATCGGTTTTTATTCTAACTTGTGAGTGAGTTCTAGAGTGACACCTAGCACTATATGTGAGTGTGAATGTGTACCAACACTACACTAGAACTCTCTTGGTCAAACTACTAATCGACAACCCCTCTTTATAGTATGGCTAAAAGAGAATAAAAGACCTAACTAAATCACGAGTGTCCACATCTCCTTGACACTTGGACTCCATAGTCCTTCACCTTTTGTTTCGTCGTTTTAGCCATCGCTTCGGGTTCTTATCTCCGGGATTGTTTTCACCGTTGTAGTACTTCTACCTGTAATGCGACCTAACTTACCATTTGTCTCTGCAAAACACACGTTAGTCACATATAACACTACGTTGGCATTAATCACTAAAACCAACCAGGGCCTAGATGCTTTCAATCTTCCCCTTTTTTGTGATTGATGACAACCCTACAAGATTTGTGAGAGTAGTTTGTTTTGAAATTTCTGTCAATAGAGAAGATGGTTAGTTATACTCAGTAATCTTTGACAAAAAGAATGTGTACCATAATAATAAGAATGAGCGCATACACATCATAAGTTTCTTGTTCATATAAAACTGAAATCAAATCGATGAACAAGAACTAAAAGACTGGTGATAACATATAAGGTGAAAACATAATACACACAGTCAACATAAGCATCGAGAGTATACATAGAGTTTGTGAGCCAAAAGCACCAAGCTAGGACAGAGAGTAACAAGCACATATATTACATCAAAATGACTCTCTACTAACTCCCTAACTCCCCCTAGCTCTCACAACTCATATCTCTCCCCCTTTGGTGTCAAACACCAAAAGGGTACCCGAACCTACACATCAGAAGTGGGAGGAGGCGGCGGGGGCGCATCCGATCGCGGTCGAGGCAGTAGAGCGAACGCCAGCTGGGGGGTCTGAGTCAGTCTCGGATCCAGCATCTGCTGTAGAAGCTGGAGCTGGTACTGACTCGGACTGAGGCTGCGCTGCAGGGGCTATCGGATCTGAAGTGGTCACAGACACCGCCACAGCAGTAGTGGGAACAGCAGAAGCTGGTGGCACTGGCGGCTGAGGGTAGACAGAGCTGAAGACCGGTGACGTGAAAGCCAGGGTGACCGGCCGGAGCGGAGAGGAAGAAGGACCAACTGTAGAAAGAGGGGGTCCTGGCTGAATCGCTGGCACAACAGGAGCCTGAAGAGGTGGAGGCGGTGCTGGCTGAACTGGGTAATCGATACACCAGAATGTTGTAGCATAAGAGTAATGAATGCCCTGCTCTCAGCCCGGTCCTGAAGAAGATGCTGCTGAAGAGAATCCTGCCTGTCCTGAATCGTCTGAAACATCAAGAGCATTCTCTCGGACAACTGCTGGTGGGCTGCTGCCTGACGGGTCTGCTCGGCTGCCAAGTGAGCCTGCTGTTGAGTAAGTGTCTGGAGGATCGAAGCAAGAGCAGGGTCAATGGTAGGAGGGCAGTAGGGGTAGCACGAGAACTCCCAGCCTCATGATCATGTGAGCGTGGAGGCATAGGAGGCAGAGGCGGAGGTGGAATCCCAAAATCATCATCATCATTATCATCATCAACTGCTGCGGCCTGAGCTTTGAACTGATGAAGAGCAGTATCCTCGGCCTGAGTGTCAAATACTGGAGCAGGTGCTGGCACAGGATCCTCAGGCGCTGGACGGTAGGACCCAAAGAGGAGGCGTGAGGCCTCAAGTGTGCCCTAGAACTGTGGAGGCTGAATCAGCTGAGCAAAAATGTGACACATATAGTGAGCATATGGCATCTGTCGACGAGCACGCAGACCATCCAATACGGTGTCCTCGATCTCACAAATAAGAAAATCCACAGCATCAAACTCTGAGTGAGAGACCAGGGCACCAAGGAGCCAGAGCTGGATATGAGTGGCATCCTCCCTGTACCCCATCCGTGGCAGAAGTGTCCGTCTCATAAGCTGATATAAAAACTTTGCTACGGTGGTGAAGTCTGCCGGAGAGCGTCGCGACCCATCTGAGAAGGGCGGTCGGAATAGAGCCGCGACGTGAGCTGTACCAGGAGTAACACCGCCGTGAGGGCGACGAGGAGGGTCAGAGGTGCCATAGCATAAGATGTGAAGACGAGTCGATGACTCGTGAAATCCAAATAGCTGGCGAATCTGGCTGGCATGAATAGTGACATCCTCTCGCTCAAAACGGAATCTCATCCAGTGGTGATCAGGGTCGATCCATACAGTAGCGTAGAAAACTCAGACCCATTCCTCAACATATCTGTCGCTGGTAGTCAAAAGAGTGAGAAGGCCAGGCAGATAGGAGAGGTGTACCTCAGAGTCAGCACCAGTGGCAAGCAGAAATGCAGGAAGGTCCAGAAGCCAGTGCACTCGCAGAGCAATCTGTGCAGACATCTGAGCTCTGAAAAAGGACTCCTGAATACGAGTGCTGAAGAGGTCAACTGCAGCAGGGTCCCTCTGAGCCAGTAACCAAGACTCCACGGGTACGTATCTGAACCTGCGTACCCATGTCGCTGTAGCACGCTGAAGGTCAAACAACCTGGGATCTGCAGCCAGAGGTCGCACCTCAGCCTCATCACGCTCCCGGAAGCGAGCAGGTGGGATAGGAGGAGCGGAAACGGGAGCGGGAGGAGCAGCAGTGGAAGCTGGTGTAGTGGAGGTGGAGGATGGCGCAGCAGGGGTGACGGGAGCAGGCAAAGTGGGTGGTGGAGTGGAAGCAGTGGTGGGAGTGGAGGAGCGAGGCCGGGAGGCGAGGCGACGAACTCCGTATGCAATCTGATCTGAAGGAGTCTGTGGCTGATCTCCTAGCTCGACCTGCTCAGCGGTTGCTGCCGCTGCTCGGGCTACCCTGTCCATACGCTGCTTCTTGCAGCCTTTCTGCTGCTCCAAGTACACGGTCTTTCCCTTGACCTGCCTGAAGGGGCGACGAGGATCCTCATCATCGCCTCCCCCTGGCGCCGACACATTCTTCGTGCGCGGCATCCTGACCTGATGACTGCAAATGAGAGAGAGAAGCTAAGCACAAGTCAATAATAGCCGATAGAATATCAAAAGAGGAGATGTCTACCTGGAAAGCTCACACGAGAGGTGAAAATCCAGGCAGGACAGGAGACGGCTCACGGGCAGGCAAGGTCACTGAAATGACAGAAGAGGTGAGCACGTATTAGTCACATAGTCATAAGTATATGAAATGTGAATAAATACATACAAAGAGAAATATGGCACAGAAAACGAGAGATATGGCGATCGAGAGGTCAAACGACGCGAAAACGGCGTTTGAACGAGAAATAGTGCCATAGAAGGTTTGGAATTCGAATTGAGGCAAGAAATGACGTGGAATTGAGCCGATACTTCACAAATAGGTTTATATGGGTGAATATGAGTGAAGTGTGTGCTTGGTTTGAATTTAAGCGAAAAAGGAATTTGGGCACTCGGCTCGGAAACGATCGCTCGAAACGGGGAATTGAGTGAAATTGAAGCCTGGTATATTGGATTGGCGTGAAATTTGGCAAATATGTTACTGGAGGTGTTGTGAAGGTGCCTGAAAATTTTGGGTTCAATTGGGGCATTTTTGGCTGGTTTGGGCATTTCACCGAACACGTGGTGTGCGGTGAGTTAGGTTTTTGGAGATATGACCATTTCAGGATTGAAACCCTCCCAAAGGGAGCTAGAAACCTGCAGGGATATTCAGGGGACACAAAAGAACACATTCCACCACTTGGATTCACTGGAATTGACAAGAATTTGAAAAAGGCATAAAGGGTGGAAAGAGGGGTGCTCACTGGTCATTTGAACAGAGAGAGAGGAGAGGGAGCCAGACCTACTCACCAGAGGGGAGAGGAAGTGAGCACCGAGGAGAGGTCGCCGGAGGGTAGCCGCCGGTGAGAAGATCGCCGGAGAGGGGTGGCAAACCGCCAGAGAGCAGAGAGAAACCAGAGAACAGAGAAGAACTGGCTGGCCTCGGGCGCGAGCAGGGGAAAAGATTTTTTAAAAACGAGTTATGGGCGCACCGGACAGTCTACAGTGACTATCCGGTGCACACCGGATAGCGCACAGTAGCTGTCCGGTGAACCACCGGACAACGCACAGGAAAGAAAGTTCTTGCGCGCGCGGCCGGTGCACCGGACAGTGCACAGTGCAGTGTCTGGTGCATACCGGACTGTCCGGTGAGCCCAGACAGAGGAAAAACATAGATTTTTTGAATTTTTCTATCTAGTTTTCAACCAAACCAAATCCCAACTTACAATCACACAAAATAACACTTGTTGGGACATGTATTGGCATCCTCTTATATTTTCTCATAATTTTCAAAATATTTTGACATAGGCTAGATAATTTTTTAGAGAAAATAGGCAAATGGTGAAATTTGCATTTTGGCCTTGCACTAGGGGTTTTCATGAGTGATTTGAGTTTTGAATACTCCCCCTCAGTGCAGAACCTCATGCATATTTCAAGAACCAACAATTGCATAAAAAGTAAGAATTTAAGTGCTAAAAGCTTAAAACTAAGACTTGTCAAGTTTGATCCGAGTTAATCTTTTTCACTCGCTTTGTTGGCGGTTATCTCAACTAGGTTAGACAAGCCCTAGATGCAATGCAAGAAATTTAAATATGCAATGCAAGCTTGACAACACCATTTGACATCTTAAATAAAATTTCTGAGATCAAGTATATTTAATTCATTCCTCAACATGCAAAAGCAGGTCTTATCAAGTGGCTTAGTGAAAATATCCGCTAATTGATCTTCCGACCTCACTCCTTCTTAAATGATATCTCCTTTAGCAACAATATCTCTAAGGAAGTGATGACGGATATCAATGTGCTTGGTGCGAGTGTTGTACAAGATTATTAGCAATTTTAACAGCACTCTCATTATCACACAACAAAGGTACCTTTTCTAGAACTACGCCATAGTCTAGAAGAGTTTGTTTCATATATAAAATTTGTGTGCAACAAGCACCCGCGGCAATGTATTCCGCTTCGGCGGTTGACAAGGCAACACTATTTTGCTTTTTGGATGTCCATGATACTAGTGATCTACCAAGCAGATGGTATCCCCCAGAAGTACTTTTCCTATCAATTTTGCAACCGGCATAATCCGAATCGGAATAGCCAATTAAATCAAAAGTAGCTCCTTTGGGATACCACAGACCAACGCTTGTGGTGTTCCTGAGATACCTAAGAATTCTTTTAACAGCGCGAAGATGAGCTTTCTTAGGATTAGATTGAAATCTAGCACACATGCAGACACTAAACATGATATCGGGCCTAGATGCGGTAAGGTACAATAAACTACCAATCATAGAACGGTAGAGAGTTTGATTAACCGGGTTACCTCCCTCATCTAGGTCGAGATGTCCATTTGTTGGCATAGGTGTCTTGATTGGTTTGCACTTCTCCATGTTGAACCTTTTCAACAAGTCTTTGGTATACTTCTCTTGTGAGAGAAAGTTATCATCTTTCATTTGCTTGACTTGAAAGCCGAGGAAGGACGTCAGCTCACCAATCATTGACATCTCGAACTCCTTCGACATCAACTCACCAAATTCCTTGCAATGATAGTCATTTGTCGAGCCAAAGATTATATCATCAACATATACTTGACAAATGAAAATATCACTGTTATGTTTCTTTGTGAATAGAGTTGTGTCGACGGTCCCGATCTTGAAGCCCTTTTCGATGAGGAAGTCGCGAAGACGCTCATACCAAGCCCTTGGAGCTTGCTTTAGCCCATATAGCGCCTTGGACAACCTGTAAGCATGGTTAGGATATCTAGGGTCTTCAAATCCAGGTGGTTGCTCAACATCTACAAGTTCATTTATGAAGCCATTTAAAATGCACTTTTTTACATCCATTTGATAAAGCTTTATATCATAGCATGATGCATATGCGAGTAGGATACGGATGGCTTCCAGTCGAGCAACCGGTGCAAAGGTCTCTCCAAAATCTAAGCCTTCAACTTGAGAGAATCCTTTTGCAACAAGTCTTGCCTTGTTCCTTACAATCACACCTTGATCATCTTATTTGTTTCTGAACACCCACTTTGTTCCAATGATTCTTGCATCTTGTGGGGGCTTCTCCAGGGTCCAAACTTGGTTACGGGTGAAGTTGTTAAGTTCTTCATGCATGGCGTTCACCCAGTCCGGATCCTGTAGCGCCTCATCTATACAAGTAGGCTCAACACAAGAAACAAAGGAGTGATGTTCAATAAAATAAGCATGTCTATGTGATCGAGTAATAACCCCTTGTGAAGGACTCCCAGTGATTTGGTTTTGAGGATGAGCTTGAAGTAGTGATGAGTTTCTCCTGTCAACCACTTGGGAAGAAGATCCTGGAGCATCAATATCTTCGGCTTGTAACCTTGCTTGTTCATGAGAGACAAATGTATCTTCATTTGCATGCCTCTCATATTTTTCATCATCTTGTGGTACATTTGATGAAGAAGGCCGGTCAATGTTTTGCACCTCTTCTTCATCTTCTTTTGGTTTGATAGCTCCAATTGGCATGTTCTTCATTGCTTCCCTAAGTGGCTCATCACCTACATCATCAAGATTTTCAAGTGCTCCTTGGGAGCCATTAGTCTCATCAAATTCCACATCATATGTTTCTTCTACCACGCCAGTCGCAAGATTGAATACTCGATATGCTTTGGACTTTAATGAATAATCCAATAGAAAACCAATATCACAACGTCTTTGAAACTTCCCTAGGTGATGGCGTTTCTTGTAGATGTAGCATTTGCATCCAAACACCCGGAAGAAGGAGACGTTTGGCTTTTTCCCATTTAGCAGTTCATAGGGAGTCTTCGCAAGCAGCCTGTGAGGAAATAGCATGTTTGATGCATAACATGCAGTGTTGACAGCTTCGGCCCAAAACCTCTCCGGTGTGTTATACTCATCAATCATTGTTCTTGCAAGTGTGATCAAGGTCTTGTTTTTCCTTTCAACAACTCCATTTTGTTGAGGTGTATATGTTGCAGAAACTTCATGCTTGATCCCAATTTCATCACAGTACTCATGAATGTTGGTGTTGTCAAATTCTTTACCATTATCACTTCTAATCTTCTTGATCTTGCAATCAAATTCATTTTGAGCTTTCTTGGCAAACTTCTTGAATATAGATGCAACTTCAGATTTGTCATGGAGAAAGAACACCCAAGTGTATCTTGAGAAATCATCAACAATCACTAGACAGTAGAGGTTGCCACCAGCACTTACATAATTTGTAGGTCCAAATAAATCCATATGAAGTAGTTCCAGTGGCCTTGATGTTGACATGAAAGCTTTAGTAGGATGTGTATTAGCAACTTGCTTCCCAGCTTGACATGCACTACAAGGCTTATCCTTTTCAAATACCACATCCTTTAATCCTCTAACCATGTCCTTCTTTAATACCTTCTTGAGTGTGCTCATCCCAACATGTGCAAGCCTCCTATGCCAAAGCCATCCAAGTGATGCTTTGGTGAAGAGGCAAGTTCTTAGGTCTGCATCTTCTAAAGTGAAATCCACTAAGTAGAGATTGTTGTATCTAAATCCTTTGAACACCATTGATTCATCATCCATCTTTGATACAATAACCTCAGTTGGAGTGAATAAGCATTGAAGTCCAAGATCACAGAGTTGACCCACTGATAATAAATTGAAACTCAAAGGTGCAACCAAGAGAACATTTGAAATTAATAAATCATTTGAAATTGCCACCTTGCCAAGTCCTTGCACTTTCCCTTTTGAATTGTCTCCAAATGTGATTTTGTCTTGTCCATCAACATTCTCATCAAGTGAGGTGAACATCTGTTGGTTGCCTGTCATATGTTGTGTGCATCCACTGTCAATAACCCAATGGCTCCCACCGGTCTTGTAGTTCACCTACATCCACAGACAAATCAAGCTTGAGTTTTGAGGGTCCTATATTGCATAGGACCAGTGACTCTTTCAATCAAGGACTTTGCAACCCAAATTTGTCTAGGTCTACTCTTGTTTGGTGGACCTAGGAATGTAACTTTGACCTTTCCATTTGCAACTTTTCTTAGAACATAATGAGCATTAAAAGCAAATGGTCTTGAGTGCTTAGGCAAGGGAGTTGGTGGTTTGGCTTTGCAGTTGTGGGCAAAGTGACCTTCTTTTCCACACTCAAAGCATTTGATAGGCTTGTGAGTCTGCTTTGGCTTGTATTGAGTAGTAGCTTTCTTTTGCACAAAAGCATTGTATCCAATACCACTCTTGTTGTTTTTCATGATAGTGTTCATAAGCAACTCATTTTGGAGGTATTGGCCCTTGTTGAACTTTTGCACACTTGTTGCAAGATGTTCATTTTCACTCTTAAGTTTCTTGACCTCATTTTTAAGCCTTTCATTATCCACTGCCAACTCATTGTTGAAATTATTGTTCTCAATAGCAACCTTTCCTCTAGTAGTTGCATCAGTCAAGTATCTCTTCAATTTTTGGTTGTCTAAAGTCAAGACTTCAACTTTATTGGTCAGTTCATCATGTAGACTAGTTTGCTCTCCTTGACTCAAATCATCACATGAGGTTGCTACATCAATCTTAACAACAGGGTTAATAGCCTCATGTGTTTTGCAAGATAAAAGTTCATTTTCAACAAGAAGATTATCATGATCAAATTTAATCTTAGTATAGTCTTCCTTGATTTTTACTAGTCTATCTTGCAACTCCCTATTAGCTTCATTTAACTTGTCACATTTATCCTTAGCATCTTTTAGGGAGGTTGTGAGCTCATTTACAGTGGATGACATAGTTTTGTTCTCTTCTTTCATTTCATCACTAGCTTTCATAACTATGTCATATTTGGCATTTAAAGATTCATTTTCATTCTTCAACTTATCACATTTAGCTTTTGACTTCCTAATGATTTGAGTATATTCTTTAAGCAAGTCAGCTAGTTCATCATATGAAGGTGAAGCAAATTCCTCATCACTATCACTATCACTATCATCAGTAATATCAATATCATTTTGTACCTTCTGTTCACCTCTATCCATGAGGCATAGGTGAGAAGTCGATGATGGCGATGGTGGTGGTGAAGAGAAGTCCCCGACGATGGCGGCAACTTTTTCATCATTCTCTTTTTCACTTGAAGAAGATCCACTTGATGACTCAATGTCAGTGAGCCAGTCACCAACAATATATATGCCTTTCCATTTTTCTTTTTGTGGAACCTCTTTTGCTTCCCATCCATCCTCTTGAAGAATCTCTTTTCCTTTTTCTCATCATCACTGTCATCTTCTTTCTTGCCCTTGAACTTGTCCTTCTTGGGCTTGTTACATTGATGAGCGAGATGACCAAGCTCTCCACAGTTCTAGCAGTCCATCTCAGAAATGGGCTTTCTTTTGCTGGAAAAGAATTTCTTCTTTCTTGAATCAAATTTGATGCCTTCTCTGTTGAGTTTCTTTAACATCTTGGTGGTCTTCCTCACCATCAAGGCAATGTTAGCATCAAGGTCATCATCACTTGAGGATTCTTCCTCAATTTGTACTTTAGCTTTTCCTTTTCTTTCTTGATTTGCTTTGAGAGCCAAATCCTTTCTTTTGGAAGATGACTCATCCTTGTCATTGATGTGCATGTACATCTCATGAGCATTGATCTTTCCCAGTATCTGTGTAGGTGTGGTAACTGAAAGATCCATTTGATGTAGCACAGTGACAATGTGTCCATATTTGTCTATTGGGAGGACACTGAGAATCTACCTCACAACATCCGGTTGTGAGATTTGAGTAAGCCCCAATCCATTTACTTCCTCTACAAGAATATTGAGACGTGAGTACATAGCATTGGCATTTTCATTAGCAAGCATTTCAAAAGAATTTAACTTTCTCATAGCAATGTGATATCTCTCCTCACGCTCACTTCTAGTTCCTTCATGTAGAGCACAAATGTCCATCCACAAATCATGAGCATTTTTATGATTTCTAACTCTATTGAACACATCTTTGCAAAGGCCTCTAAAAAGGGTGTTTTTGGCCTTAGCATTCCATTTCTCATAATTAAACTCATCACCTACAAGATTTGTGCGATCTCTAGGTTCAGGGAATCCTTGTGTGGCGGCTTTATAGACACCAATGTCTATAGCCTCTAAATATGCTTCCATACGAATTTTCCAATATGGAAAATCGTCACCATCAAAAACGGGAGGAGGTCCATCCCCACCGGACATCGTAACACTAGCGGTTAAGCTAATCTAAGAGCAACAAGCCTCTGATATCAATTGAAAGGATCACGATGCCCAAGAGGGGGGTGAATTGGGCTTTTCTAAAAATCAACACTAATTAAAACCTAATCAAGAGCTAATCAAGAGCCCAACTTCACCCCAACTACTAGCACTAAGATAATAATACTAGAAATACAACAGTGCTAAGATAATACTTCAAATACTTGCTAAACAAATACACAATTGAAAGTGCTTGAATTAAGTGCGGAATGTAAAGCAAGGTTTTGAAGACTCCTCCAATTTTTCCCGAGGTATCGAAGAGTCGGCACTCTCCACTAGTCCTCGTTGGAGCACCCGCGCAAGGGTATCGCTCCCCCTTGGTCCTCGCAAGAACCAAGTGCTCACTATGAGATGATCCTTTGCCACTCCAGCGCGGTGGATCCCTCGAGACCGCTTACAAACTTGAGTCGGGTCACCAACAAGATCTCACGGTGATCACCGAGCTCCTAACGCCACCAAGCCGTCTAGGTGATGCCGATCATCAAGAGTAACAAGTCGTAGACTTTCGCTTGACCAAGAGAAGCCTAATGCAAGTGGTGTGTGCTCTAGGTAGCTCTTGCTAGCGCTAATGAGGAACAAATGCAGTATTAAGATTCTCTAATCTCCTCACTAGGCTTTTGGTGCTTGCAATGCTCTAGCAATGTGCTGGAATTAATGTGGGCAGCAAGACATTGAATATGGTGTGTGGAGGGGGTATAAATAGCCCACACCCACCAACTAGCCGTTACCAGCACTGTTCTGCGCATGGGCGCACCGGACAGTCTGGTGCGCCAACGGTGCGCCACCGGTGCGCCAACAGTCGACTCCAACGACTAGTTCTGATAGCTAGCCGTTGGGCTGATGGCACACCGGACTGTGAACAGTCACTATCTGGTGCACACCGGACAGTCCGGTGCACTGTCCGGTGCGCCACTAAAATTTATTTCTGAAACTGGCTGTCGGGGACCATAATTAGGGGTACCCTCAAGGCTCCTAATTCTCAGCTGGTAACCCCCATCAGCATAAAGTTGCAAAGGCCTGATGGGTGCGACTAAGTCAGGGATCAGTCCATTCGAGCGACTCGATCACGCCTCGCCCGAGCCTAGCCTCGGACAAGGGCAGCCGACCCCGGAGGATTTCCGTCTCGCCCGAGGCCCCCCTCCAACGGCGAACATATTTCCGGCTCGCCCGAGGCCCTGCCTTCGCTAAGAAGCAACCCTGACCAAATCGCCGCACCAACCGACCAAATTGCAGGAGCATTTAATGCAAAGGTGGCCTGACACCTTTATCCTGACGCGCGCCCCCCAGCCGGCAGAGCCGAAGTGACCGCCGTCACTTCGCCGCTCCACTGACCGACCTGACAGAAGGACAGCGCCGCCTGCGCCACTCCGACTGCGGTGCCACTTGACAGAGTGAGACTGATAGGCGGTCAGGCCTTGCCAAAGGCACCATAGGAAGCTCTGCTTCGCTTGACCCAGGGCTCGGACTCGGGCTAAGTCCCGGAAGACGGCGAACTCCGCTCCGCCCGACCCAGGGCTCGGACTCGGGCTAAGTCCCGGAAGACGGCGAACTCCGCTCCGCCCGACCCAGGGCTCGGACTCGGGCTAAGTCCCGGAAGACGGCGAACTCCGCTCCGCACGACCCAGGGCTCGGACTCGGGCTCAGCCCCAGAAGACGGCGAACTCCGCTCCGCCCGACCTAGGGCTCGGACTCGGGCTCAGCCCCGGAAGACGGCGAACTCCGCTCTGCCCGACCCAGGGCTCGGACTCGGGCTAAGTCCCGGAAGTCGGCGAACTCCGCTCCGCCCGACCCAGGGCTCGGACTCGGGCTAAGTCTCGGAAGACGGCGAACTCCGCTCCGCCCGACCCAGGGCTCGGACTCGGGCTAAGTCCCGGAAGACGGCGAACTCCGCTCCGCTCGACCCAGGGCTCAGACTTGGGCTCAGCCCTAGAAGACGACGAACTCCGCCTCGCCCGACCCAGGGGCTCGGACTCGACCTCGGCCACGGAAGACAGACTCGACCTCGGCTTCAGAGGAGCTTCCACATCGCCCAACCTAGGGCGCAGATCAGCCACGTCAATAGGAGGCGCCATCATCATCCTACCCCGAGCTGACTCGGGCCGCAGGAAACAAGACTGGTGTCCCATCTGGCTCGCTCCGCCAGATAGGCAATGATGGCGCCCCGCATACTCTGTGACGACGGCATGTACTTAGGGCGCTAGCTCTCCTCCGCTAGACACGTAGCACTCTGCTACACCCCCCATTGTACACATGGATCCTCTCCTTACGCCTATAAAAGGAAGGACCAGGGCCCTCTTAGAGAGGGTTGGCCGCGCGGGGACGAGGACGAGACAGGCGCTCGCCTGGAGCCACTCGCTCCCTCTCCCGCGTGGACGCTTGTAACCCCCTACTGCAAGCGCACCCGACCTGGGCGCGGGACGAACACGAAGGCTGCGGGATTCCCACCTCTCTCACGCCGGTCTCCGGCCGCCTCGCTCTCCCCCCTTCGCGCTTGCCCTCGCGCTCGACTCATCTGGGCTGGGGCACGCGGCGACATTCACTCGTCGGCCCAGGGACCCCCCGGTCTCAAAACGCCGACAGTTGGCGCGCCAGGTAGGGGCCTGCTGCGTGTTGACGAACAGCTTCCCGTCAAGCTCCAGATGGGCAGTCTCCAGCAACCTCTCCGACCCGGGACAGTGCTCCGTTTCGGGAGTCTTGAGTTCATGTCCCTCGACGGCAGCTACGACATGATACTCCTTCCACCGCCGCGCGACAACGACAATGGCGGCCGACAGCCCGCCCGCCGGCGGCGGAATCGACGACGTCTTCCCCGCGTGGTGGAAGAACAACCTTCGAGCTCGTCCCGCCTTCTTCCCTGCCGATGAAGGGGAAGGCAGGGCAACCAAGGCCAAGCAGGAGGCAGCGCCTCGTCGGCTGTCGAGCAAGTCGACAGCGCCGGCACCCCAACGGGGGGCGCAACGGGTATCGACTTCGCGCTTGAGACAAAGACGAGCGCCATCTCCCCGCGACACGCCAATCCCAAGCAAGCGGACGACGCCAGCGCGCTTGCGAAAAGCTTGCTGGACGTCACCCTCGTACCTGAGACGACGGTGCAGTCAGTTCCCGACGTGACTTTATCGCCGCTCGTCGACCAAGAGGTACCGACCGATTCCCCTCCCACGTCATTTGGATTCAGCCTCAACCCGCCTAGCGACCTCACTTTGGCGGGCGCTCTCGTAGAGGCGAGTCCAAACCCTCTGGGGTTTCGCATGCGGTCGCCTTGGGACCGGCTGACGGACGTCTTGACCTACGGGCCCTCTGGGTCCAAGGAAGACGACGGGCCCAACATCTGCTGGGATTTCTCTGGACTTGGCAACCCCAGTGCCATGCGGGACTTCATGACCGCATGTGACTACTGCCTCTCCGACCGTTCCGACGGTAGCCGCAGCCTCGACGACGAGGACTGCGGCCCAAGCCGCGAATGTTTCCACGTCGATCTAGGGGGTCCCTACGAAGGTAATCATCTCGGCATGTCGGAGGACGGTGATCTCCCTAGGCCGGTGCCCCACGTTGACATCCCACGGGAGCTAGCTGTGGTCCCCGTTCAGGCGGGGGGCCATGACCCACAGCTCGAGCAAATCCGCGGGGTGCAGGCCAGGCTCGACGAGGGAGTAGGAGCGCTTGAGCCGATCCGCCGGGACGTCGGGCAGGCATGGGCGGGCCAACCCCCGGCCGGAGAAATACGTCATCTGCCCCAGGGCTTCCAGCACCGCGCCGCCGACGACATCAGGGTCAGGCCGCCACCCGCATCTAGCGGGGTCGGCCAGAACCTGGCTGCAGCAGCGATGCTTCTCCGCGCGATGCCGGAGCCATCAACCACCGAGGGCCGGCGAATCCAAGGGGAGCTCAAGAATCTCCTGGAAGGCGCCGCGGTCCGACGGGCCGAGAGCTCTGCCTCCCGAAGGCAGGGGTACCCCTCGGAACCTCATGCCGCGACTTCCCGATTCATGCGGGAAGCCTCGGTCTACACCGGGCGCACGCGCAACACCGCGCCTGCGGCCCCAGGTCGCCTCGGCAACGAGCACCATCACCGCGACCGTCGGGCCCACCTCGACGAGAGGGTGCGCCGAGGCTACCACCCTAGGCGTGGGGGACGCTACGACAGCGGGGAGGATCGGAGTCCCTCGCCCGAACCGCCCGGTCCGCAGGCCTTCAGCCGGGCCATCCGACGGGCACCGTTCCCGACCCGGTTCCGACCCCCGACTACTATCACAAAGTACTCGGGGAGACGAGACCGGAACTGTGGCTCGAGGACTACCGTCTGGCCTGCCAACTGGGTGGAACGAACGATGACAACCTCATCATCCGCAACCTCCCCCTGTTCCTCTCCGACACCGCTCGCGCCTGGTTGGAGCACCTGCCTCCGGGGCAGATCTCCAACTGGGACGACCTAGTCCAAGCTTTCGCCGACAATTTCCAGGGCACGTACGTGCGCCCCGGGAATTCCTGGGACCTCCGAAGCTGCCGGCAGCAGCCGGGAGAGTCTCTCCGGGACTACATCCGGCGATTCTCGAAGCAGCGCACCGAGCTGCCCAACATCACCGACTCGGATGTCATCGGTGCGTTCCTCGCCGGCACCACCTGCCGCGACCTAGTGAGCAAGTTGGGTCGCAAGACCCCCACCAGGGCGAGCGAGCTGATGGACATTGCCACCAAGTTCGCCTCTGGCCAGGAGGCGGTCGAGGCTATCTTCCGAAAGGACAAGCAGCCCCAGGGCCGCCCATCGGAAGATGCTCCTGAGGCGTCGACTCAGCGCGGCGCCAAGAAGAAAGGCAAGAAGAAGTCGCAAGCGAAACGCGACGCCGCCGACGCGGACCTTGTCGCCGCCGCCGAGTACAAGAACCCTCGGAAACCCCCCGGAGGTGCCAACCTCTTCGACAAGATGCTCAAGGAGCCGTGCCCCTATCACCAGGGGCCCGTCAAGCACATCCTTGAGGAGTGCGTCATGCTTCGGCGCCACTTCCACAGGGCCGGGCCACCCGCGGAGGGTGGCAGGGCCCGCGACGACGACAAGAAGGAAGATCACCAAGCAGGAGAGTTCCCCGAGGTCCGCGACTGCTTCATGATCTACGGTGGGCAAGCGGCGAATGCCTCGGCTCGGCACCGCAAGCAAGAGCGTCGGGAGGTCTGCTCGGTGAAGGTGGCGGCGCCAGTCTACCTAGACTGGTCCGAAAAGCCCATCACATTCGACCAAGCCGACCACCCCGACCACGTGCCAAACCCGGGGAAATACCCGCTCGTCGTCGACCCCGTCATCGGCGACGTCAGGCTCACCAAGGTCATTATGGACGGAGGCAGCAGCCTCAACATCATCTACGCCGAGACCCTCGGGCTCCTGCGGGTCGATCTGTCCTCCGTCCGAGCAGGCGCTGCGCCCTTCCATGGGATCATTCCCGGGAAGCGCGTCCAGCCCCTCGGACAACTCGACCTCCCCGTCTGCCTCGGAACACCCTCCAACTTCCGAAGGGAGACCCTGACATTCGAGGTGGTCGGGTTCCGAGGAACCTACCACGCGGTACTGGGAAGGCCATGCTACGCGAAGTTCATGGCCGTCCCCAACTACACCTATCTGAAGCTCAAGATGTCGGGCCCCAACGGGGTCATCACCGTCGGCCCCACGTACAAACACGCGTTCGAATGCGACGTGGAGTGCGTGGAGTACGCCGAGGCCCTCGTCGAGTCCGAGGCCCTCATCGCCGACCTGGAAAGCCTCTCTAAGGAGGTGCCAGACGTGAAACGTCATGCCGGCAACTTCGAGCCAGTGGAGACGGTTAAGGCCGTCCCCCTCGACCCCAGCGGCAACGCCTCCAAGCAGGTCCGGATCGGCTCCGGGCTCAATCCCAAATAGGAAGCAGTGCTCGTCGGCTTTCTCCGCGCGAACGCCGACGTCTTCGCGTGGAGTCCCTCGGACATGCCCGGCATACCGAGGGATGTCGCCGAGCACTCGCTGGACATTCGAGCCGGAGCCCGACCCGTCAAGCAGCCTCTGCGCCGATTCGACGAGGAGAAGCGCAGAGCGATAGGCGAGGAGATCCACAAGCTAATGGCGGCAGGGTTCATCAAAGAGGTATTCCATCCCGAATGGCTTGCCAACCCTGTGCTTGTGAGAAAGAAAGGGGGGAAATGGCGGATGTGTGTAGACTACACTGGTCTCAACAAAGCATGTCCGAAGGTTCCCTACCCTCTGCCTCGCATCGATCAAATCGTGGATTCCACTGCTGGGTGCGAAACCCTGTCTTTCCTCGATACCTACTCAGGGTATCATCAAATCAGGATGAAAGAGTCCGACCAGCTCGCGACTTCTTTCATCACACCCTTCGGCATGTACTGCTATGTCACCATGTCGTTCGGCTTGAGGAATGCGGGCGCGACGTACCAGCGGTGCATGAACCATGTGTTCGGCGAACACATTGGCCGCACGGTCAGGCCTACGTCGATGACATCGTAGTCAAGACGAGGAAAGCTTCTGACCTCCTTTCCGACCTTGAAGTGACATTCCGATGTCTCAAGGCGAAAGGCGTCAAGCTCAATCCCGAGAAGTGTGTCTTCGGGGTGCCCCGAGGCATGCTCTTGGGGTTCATCGTCTCCGAGCGGGGCATCGAAGCCAACCCGGAGAAGATCGCAGCCGTCACCAGCATGGGGCCCATCAAGGACTTGAAAGGCGTACAGAGGGTCATGGGATGTCTCGCGGCTCTGAGCCGTTTCATCTCACGCCTCGGCGAAAGAGTCTACCTCTGTACCGCCTCTTAAGGAAGGCCGAGTGCTTCACTTGGACCCCTGAGGCCGAGGAAGCTCTCGGGAACTTGAAGGCGCTCCTCACAAAGGCGCCTATCTTGGTGCCTCCAGCTGCCGGAGAAGCCCTCTTGGTCTACGTCGCCGCGACCACCCAGGTGGTTAGCGCCGCGATTGTGGTCGAGAGGCAAGAAGAGGGGCATCCATTGCATGTTCAGAGGCCAGTTTACTTCGTCAGCTAGGTACTGTCCGAAACCAAGATCTGCTACCCACAAGTTCAGAAGCTGCTGTATGCAGTGATCCTGACGCGACGGAAGTTGCGACACTACTTCGAGTCTCATCCGGTAACTGTGGTGTCATCCTTCCCCCTGGGGGAGATCATCCAGTGCCGAGAGGCCTCGGGTAGGATTGCAAAGTGGGTGGTGGAAATCATGGGCGAGACAATCTCGTTCGCCCCTCGGAAGGCCATCAAGTCCCAGGTCTTGGCGGACTTCGTGGCCGAATGGGTCGACACCCAGCTACCGACGGCTCCGATCCAACCGGAACTCTGGATCATGTTTTTCGACGGGTCGTTGATGAAGACGGGGGCCGGCGCAGGCCTACTCTTCATCTCGCCCCTCGGGAAACACATACGCTATGTGCTACGCCTCCATTTCCCGGCATCCAACAATGTGGCTGAGTATGAGGCTCTGGTCAACGGGTTGCGGATCGCCATCGAGCTAGGGGTCCGGCGCCTCGACGCCCGCGGTGACTCGCAGCTCGTCATCGACCAAGTCATGAAGAACTCCCACTGCCGCGACCCGAAGATGGAGGCCTACTGCGATGAGGTTCGGCGCCTGCAGGACAAGTTCTACGGGCTCGAACTCAACCACATCGCTCGGCGCTACAACGAGACTGCGGACGAGCTGGCTAAAATAGCCTCGGGGCGAACAACGGTTCCCCCGGACGTCTTCTCCCGGGATCTGCATCAACCCTCCGTCAAGATCGACGACACGCCCGAGCCTGAGGCGCCCTCGGCCCAGCCCGAGGTACCCTCGGCACAGCCCGAGGCACCCTCAGCTCGGCCCGAGGCACCCTCGGCCCAGCCCGAGGTACCCTCAGCTCGGCCCAAGGCACCCACGGTTCAGCCCGAGGTACCCTCGGCCCCCGATGGTGAGGCACTGCGCGTCGAGGAGGAGCAAAGCGGGGCCACGCCTGATCGAAACTGGCAGACCCCGTACCTGCAATATCTCCACCAAGGAGAGCTACCCCTCGACCGAGCCGAGGCTCGGCGGGTGGCGCGACGCGCCAAGTCGTTCGTCCTACTGGGCGATGAAAAGGAGCTCTACCACCGCAGCCCCTCTGGAATCCTCCAGCGATGCATCTCCGTCGCCGAAGGTCAGGAACTCCTGCGAGAGATACACTCGGGGGCTTGCGGCCATCACGCAGCGCCTCGAGCCCTTGTCGGGAATGCCTTCCGACAAGGCTTCTACTGGCCGACGGCGGTGGCCGACGCCACTAGAATTGTCTGCACCTGCGAAGGGTGTCAATTCTACGCGAGGCAGACGCACCTGCCCACTCAGGCTCTGCAGACGATACCCATCACCTGGCCCTTCGCTGTGTGGGGTCTGGACCTCGTCGGCCCCTTGCAGAAGGCACCCGGGGGCTACACGCACCTGCTGGTCGCCATCGACAAATTCTCCAAGTGGATCGAGGTCCGACCTCTAAACAGCATCAGGTCCGAGCAGGCGGTGGCGTTCTTCACCAACATCATCCATCGCTTCGGGGTCCCGAACTCCATTATCACCGACAACGGCACCCAGTTCACCGGCAGAAAGTTCTTGGACTTCTGCGAGGATCACCACATCCGGGTGGACTGGGCCGCCGTGGCTCATCCCATGTCAAATGGGCAAGTAGAGCGTGCCAACGGCATGATTCTACAAGGGCTCAAGCCTCGGATCTACAACGACCTCAACAAGTTCGGCAAACGATGGATGAAGGAACTCCCCTCGGTGGTCTGGAGCCTGAGGACAACGCCGAGCCGAGCCACGGGTTTCACGCCGTTCTTCCTAGTCTACGGGGCCGAGGCCGTCTTGCCCACAGACCTGGAATACGGCTCCCCGAGGACGAGGGCCTACAGCGATCAAAGCAACCAAGCTAGCCGAGAAGACTCGCTGGACCAGCTGGAAGAGGCTCGGGACAAGGCCTTACTACACTCGGCGCGGTACCAGCAGTCCCTGCGACGCTACCGCGCCCGAGGGGTCCGGTCCCGAGACCTCCAGGTGGGCGACCTGGTGCTTCGGCTGCGACAAGATGCCCGAGGGAGGCACAAGCTCACGCCCCCCTGGGAGGGACCGTTCGTCATCGCCAAGGTTCTGAAGCCCGGAACGTACAAGCTGGCCAACAGTCAAGGCGAGGTCTACGGCAACGCTTGGAACATCCAACAGCTACGTCGCTTCTACCCTTAAGATGTTTTCAAGTTGTTCATATACCTCGCACCCACGCCAAGTGTAGTCATCAAGGAAGGGTCGGCCTCGCCTCGGCAAAGCCCGACCCTCCCTCGGGGGCTAAAAGGGGGGAACCCCGTCTGCGTCGAATTTTTTCCTCGAAAAAAGATCCTTTCTGCCAGAATGTCTTTCGTGCTTTTTGACTACTTTGAAAGTGGATCCTGAAAACGACGGAGTACACGTAAGCAGCCAAGGCTGACCGAGCCGAGGGACTGCTACGCCTCCGGGATATGGATACCTCACTCATCACCTTCTGCGATAAGTAACTCACGTTCGGATAAGTGATTCCGCGGACCGAACAAGTCTTCACGTTCAGAAGCTCTTCTGCCGAAGCGATTCTTCGAGCCTTCTCGACTGCGTCGGTGACAGAACCCCATGGACGGGTAAGAGTGCGCGTAAGCGGCAAGGCCGACCGAGCCGAGGGACTCCTACGCCTCCGGGATACGGATACCTCACTCATCACCTTCCGCGAGAAGCAACTCTCGCTCGCACAAGCATTTCTGTTACCGACAAAAAAAGTCCAGATACTCGAAACAAGAGGAAAAGAGACGCAGCTTTACAACACGGCGAGGGTGTGTGTTGGCCTCGGCGGCCGCAGAAAACACACGCTACAAGATGATCCGATCCTGCAGGCTCGGATCTTGACGCTTGAAGGGAGCAGCAGCACCCTCGGCGTCGATAACACCTTCGGCGAGGTCCGACCTGGCCTCGGACGGCGACACGGTCCAAGGGTCTCCGCTCTGAAGGACGACGTCATCACCAAGCCCGGGCCATCGCCGCCAGGATCTTCCCCGAGAATCTGGCCCGAGCAGGCGGCTCGGTCGATCACCCCGGGGCCTCGGCCAGCTGTCCTCCGAGGACATCAGCCCGGCCCGAGGCCTCGGCAGTTTAATTCCGGCGTCGATCCCGCTAACGGACAACCCGGCTAGGCTCCGGCCAACCAGGTTTCATTTTCGAGCCAACTCTGCCCCTGTTCATGCTGATACCGCTACCCCTGGCCTCGGCTCATCGAAGAGCGGCCAAGGGGTCCCTTTAACTAAGCTAGAGAAGCCTCGGACAACAAGGCCGACCGAGCCGAGGGATTCCTACGCCTCCGGGATACGAATACCTCACTCGTCACCTTTACACGGGGCGACTCACGCTTGGTGAAGCGGTTCAGACAATCAACAGGCGAGTCTTAATGCTCGAAAATGAGGAAAAAACACGGCTCCGTGCCAAAATTACATACATGTTCAGGCCTCGACAGCCACAATGAACAAAAACACTGGCATTCAAAGTGCCATTACAAACGGAACTCTGGTTCCGTCCCCGCGGGTATGAACAACCTCGAGCCTGCGGGGCGACGAACACCGGGGGACCCGCCAGCGACCTCTGCAGCAGCAGCCATGGTCCTAGGTTGGACGCGGCCGCCGGAGGGCTCTCGTTCGCGTTCCCGCTCAAGGGACGCGAACCAGCTATTAAAGCCAAAGAGCGGGCCGCTCCCAAGCGCACCGGCAGGTCCTCGCTGCCGTCCTCGCCGCGAATGCAAGGAAGAGGGCGGAATGTTGCATCCTAGCTGGGCAGCAACAGTTCGCCTTCCCCGGCATGGCTGGAGGGCGTCTCCTCCGCAGAGCTGGAGGGTGTTTGCCACCACCAGAAGCTGGAAGAAGAGGTGGCCCGCCGACCCGCGCAGGAGGTAGAGCCCCGGCTCGCCTCGCTCCCCGCCCCAGTGAGGATGACGAACACCCTCGACGCTGAGGGCGGGATCGAGATCACAGCCCGGCTTGCCTCTCCCCATCCAGGGGCTGGAGGTCACCGTCTTGGGTGACCACCAGCGGAGGGGTGCAACCGGGCTGTGTGATGAAAATCCTTGAAGCCGAACGATGGCTGAAAGGTACCAACTCCCGCGGAGTTGCGTTCCCCCGACGACAAGGCAGAAAGACAGCGAGTATCCCCCATCCGGGGGCTTGGAAGGTGGAAAGACACGATGCATAAGGGAGCATGAAGACATGGTCGCCTTCCAAGGGGGTCACCCTCCTTTTAAAGGCGACTATCCCTACTTCCGTCCCCAGCCGTCACGGGCTGAGTCTTCTCCAACACGCTCTAAGGCCCTCCCCTGCGGCGCGGGGGCTGGGTCCCACGCGTCATGCAACCGGCGCGCCGAATGCTTCGTGCATGCAACAGCACCGCCACTTGCGACACCACCGTGCCTCCTCGACTGCGGAACCAATACCGCGACTCGAGGCGACCCAGCGCGCGACCCAGCAGCGCCAGCCTGGCGCGGCGGTCAGTGCGGCCAAAAATGGGCCGGCAGTAATGACGGTGGCAGGCGGGCAGGAGCAGCGGTCACGTCGTCAGCCAAGCTCACGTCCCATCCGGGGCAGCGAGAGAACCCTCTCTCACGGCGTGAAGACAACGCGCCCGTGTTCCGTTCCTCGAACAGCTCGCGCACGCGCAACCGCCGCCCCGCCAACCGCTCGCCCCGTCGCATTGACTCCGCGGCGGGACAGGCGGCGCCTTTGGCAGGAGAAGCGGGCGACGCTTCGCCTTCGCCATAATGACCGCGTCAGTAAAGGTACGCCACGTCGTTCGATTTCGTATCCTTTTCCTTTTTTCCTCTTTCTCTCTCTTGCAACAGGGACCGGGAAAGGGGGATACCCCGAAAAGGATCCTTCCCCGTGAAGGAACCAGGCTCCGAGCCTCCCTACTGATCAGAGGTTCGAAGGCTGGCCCCCCAGAAGGGTTCGACAGCCGCCTCAGATCGCGTGGGCCCTACACCCACTACTGGTCAAAGGTTCGAAGGACGGCCCCTCGGAAGGGTTCCACGGCCGCCTCAGGCTACTCGGGCTCCGCGCCCATTACTGATCAGGGGTTCGAAGGCTGGCCCCCGAAGGGTTCACAGCCGCCTCAGACGCCGAGCGAGGGATGACCATGGGTACGTTCGATACATAACCAAGGCTCGGGCTGCGCTCCCGAGGTACCCTAGGACATTTCCGAGACCAGCGGGAGCGACCTTGTAACGGAATCCAATCAGAGGGAGGCATCGAGCCCTCGGACCCCGTCGCCAGGGGACCGGGTCCGGCAGATCACCCGTAGGTACTTTTGAGCGTGCCTCTGGGCCCCTAGCCGACCCCTAACGAACGGGGCACGGACGTCCACTCGGATTACCCGCTTGCAGCTCACCGGAGACACCATGTTCGGCGCCCATCGAGGGCAACATGGCGCTTTCCCCCCCCCTCCTTGCGGAAAGGCGACGCAGGGGCGTATGTAAAAAAGTCGAGTCTATCCCTGATCGCCCTCTCGCCCTGTGCAGAGGCTCGGGGGCTGCTCTCGCAAACCCGGCTCCGGCCGAACCGTTGACAGCGTCAACATACCAGCCTGAGAACTTGGGACCCTACCGTACACCCGGGCTACGGCCAGCTCGCATGAGGGAACAACCAGACCAGCTGAAGCATTAAGCGAGGCATTAAGACCTCGAAGGAGTGAAACCACTCCTCCGAGGCCTCGGGGGCTGCACCCGGCGGGTGCGCTCGCGCGCACCCACCGGAATAAAACGCAACCGAGAAAGGCTGGTCCCCTTGCAAAAAAGTGCGACGAAAGCCTCCAAGCGAGTGCTAACACTCCCTTCGAGGCTCGGGGGCTACTGTCGGGGACCATAATTAGGGGTACCCTCAAGGCTCCTAATTCTCAGCTGGTAACCCCCATCAGCATAAAGCTGCAAAGGCCTGATGGGTGCGACTAAGTCAGGGATCAGTCCATTCGAGCGACTCGATCACGCCTCGCTCGAGCCTAGCCTCGGAAAAGGGCAGCCGACCCAGGAGGATTTCTGTCTCGCCCGAGGCCCCCCTCCAACGGCGAACATATTTCCGGCTCGCCCGAGGCCCTGCCTTCGCTAAGAAGCAACCCTGACCAAATCGCCGCACCAACCGACCAAATCGCAGGAGCATTTAATGCAAAGGTGGCCTAACACCTTTATCCTGACGCGCGCCCCCCAGCCGGCAGAGCCGAAGTGACCGTCGTCACTTCGCCGCTCCACTGACCGACCTGACAGAAGGACAGCGCCGCCTGCGCCACTCCGACTGCGGTGCCACTTGACAGAGTGAGACTGACAGGCGGTCAGGCCCTGCCAAAGGCACCATAGGAAGCTCCGCTTCGCCCGACCCAGGGCTCGGACTCGGGCTAAGTCCCGGAAGACGGCGAACTCCGCTCCGCCCGACCCAGGGCTCGGACTCGAGCTAGGTCCCGGAAGACGGCGAACTCCGCTCCGCCCGACCCAGGGCTCGGACTCAGGCTAAGTCCCGGAAGACGGCGAACTCCGCTCCGCCCGACCCAGGGCTCGGACTCGGGCTCAGCCCCGGAAGACGGCGAACTCCGCTCCGCCCGACCCAGGGCTCGGACTCGGGCTAAGTCCCGGAAGACGGCGAACTCCGCTCCGCCCGACCCAGGGCCCGGACTCGGGCTAAGTCCCGGAAGACGGCGAACTCCGCTCCGCCCGACCCAGGGCTCGAACTCGGGCTAAGTCCCGGAAGACGGCGAACTCCGCTCCGCCTGACCCAGGGCTCGGACTTGGGCTCAGCCCTAGAAGACGACGAACTCCGCCTCGCCCGACCCAGGGGCTCGGACTCGACCTCGGCCACGGAAGACAGACTCGACCTCGGCTTCGGAGGAGCTTCCACATCGACCAACCTAGGGCGCAGATCAGCCACGTCAACAGGAGGCGCCATCATCATCCTACCCCGAGCTGACTCGGGCCGCAGGAAACAAGACCGGTGTCCCATCTGGCTCGCTCCGCCAGATAGGCAATGATGGCGACCCGCATACTCTGTGACGACGGCGGCTCTCAGCCCCCTTACGGAAGCAAGAGGACGTCAGCAAGGACTCAACCGCTCCGACAGTTGTCCCTCCGCCAGGCTCCATCGCTCCTCCGACGGCCACGACATCACACCAGCTGGGTGCCAAAATCTCTCCGGCTGCCACAACGGCATGTACTTAGGGCGCTAGCTCTCCTCCGCTAGACACGTAGCACTCTGCTACACCCCCCATTGTACACCTGGATCCTCTCCTTACGCCTATAAAAGGAAGGACCAGGGCCCTCTTAGAGAGGGTTGGCCGCGCGGGGACGAGGACGAGACAGGCGCTCGCCTAGAGCCGCTCGCTCCTTCTCCCGCGTGGACGCTTGTAACCCCCTACTGCAAGCGCACCCGACCTGGGCGCGGGACGAACACGAAGGCCGCGGGATTCCCACCTCTCTCACGCCGGTCTCCGGCCGCCTCGCTCTCCCCCCTTCGCGCTCGCCCTCGCGCTCGACCCATCTGGGCTGGGGCACGCGGCGACATTCACTCGTCGGCCCAGGGACCCCCCGGTCTCGAAACGCCGACACTGGCGCTCTTGGGTTTTCTGCTCGGGGAAACCCTTCCCCTGGGCCAGCCTGGCCCCACCTGGCAGAGGCGCACCGGACAGTCCGGTGCCCCAAGGCCAGAAACCCTATTTCCTGTTTTCAGCTGTTTTTCAAATCGGTTTTCGTTCTAACTTGTGAGTGAGTTCTAGAGTGACACCTAGCACTATATGTGAGTGTGAATGTGTACCAACACTACACTAGAACTCTCTTGGTCAAACTACTCATCCACAACCCCTCTTTATAGTATGGCTAAAAGAGAATAAAAGACCTCACTAAATCACGAGTGTCCACATCTCCTTGACACTTGGAATCCGTAGTCCTTCACCTTTTGTCTCGTCGTTTTAGCCATCGCTTCGAGTTCTTATCTCCGGGATTGTTTTCACCGTTGTAGTACTTCTACCTGTAATGCGACCTAACTTACCATTTGTCTCTGCAAAACACACGTTAGTCACATATAACATTACGTTGTCATTAATCACTAAAACCAACCAGGGGCCTAGATGCTTTCAGCAGCAACATAAGAATCCCACCAGTCAGCAGCAGGACCGGTCAGACAACCTGAAGCATAGAGAACCTTCTCCCGGTCAGAGCATTGGGCGATGTTTAGCATCTTCTCGACTAACTTCAACCAATCATCAGCATGTAGTGGATCTGGTGAGCTGGTGAAGGTAGGCGGATTGTGGCTCATAAATTCTCGGTGCTTGTCCCGGGGTGGAAGTGGTGGTGGTGGTGGTGGTGGCAGTGGTGCTTGCTGTTGTTGCACCCTCCTTTCCTGGTGCATATCCTCTCTCTCCTAGCGCATCTCTTGGCGTTCCTGCCACATCTGTGCATGCATGTCCGCCATAGTGTCTTCCATCTGTTGCATTATCCGCATCTGGGTTGCAACTACGGGATCAGCTCCGGCTGGTGGAGGATTGGGAGGATTCATCTCTTCTTGTTGTTGTGGTTGTTTATATATCCTCCGACTGTATTGATTGGGGATAGATCAATTCCACCACCCTTCCTGGTATTGACCATCTGAGTTAGAAACATATGGTAAGAAAGAAAGGATTGTAGACAAGGCAGGTAATTACGAGGCATGTTACTTTGGGGGATTTATTAGCTAAGTGTGTCACCTACTAAAGATAATATATTACCTTCTGGTGGTACATGATAAGATGCCCAGCTATTCTATTTCATTCAATCAAAGAAGCAAATCAGACATTATCATCAGAACAATCAACCAACATTTTAAAAAGAGAAAATATTTTTTTTAATTTTTGTCTTGGGTCTTCTATCCCTTTAGAGGGTGATGGATGTAGGATTCCAAAGTGTGAAATCCTCCTTGTCTTAGAATAGAAAAGGTAAGAATAATTAGAGTAGAACAGTAGAAGGTGAGACAGGATCAAGAAAAGTATAGAAAGAATCAGAGTAAGGTAAGTAGGTAAGGGTTTTGTCCATTTCTATCTAGGTTTCGTCCTACAGTCAACATTTCCTCTGATACCACTTCTGTCACACCCGGATTTAAGGGATAAAGCCAGGTGCATCCCATATGTGCGCCAAGGAAGAACAACACACATAATAACATAGTGCATAGAGATAAATGTCATAAATATCATAAATGTACTTATTACATAGCGGAAGTCTTACAAAATAAATGATAAATATAAAATGAACTAAATCTTATTTCCCTAGCGCCACAAAGTTGACTGGGAGACGCCACCTAGATTAAGTCGAACTCCTCGTTGGGCGGCTCCTCTTGAACCACCTATTCTTCTCCTGTGGGGGGTGTGAGATAGCAAGGGTGAGCTCACATATGTTCATCGCTCAACAAGTTGTGGGGAATAATGTGCATGAACTCACCAAAAGGTGGGAGTTCATGTGAAGTGTAAGGCTGATCAACAAAATAAAGGTTGTAGCTAAGCATTGCTTTTATAAGTTGGTCAAAATTTTATTAGCAGTTACTAAGTGTAAGTGAATACCAAACCATAGTAATAATAAATAAAAGTAATAATAAAATAATCCCAATGTGATGCAAATGACAAATTGAATTTTAATTCCATAGATTAATCATGTGAGGGTCCGAGCTGCTCATGACCGTGAGCACGACTAGTATACCAGTTTTACACTCTATAGAGGTTGCACATCTTTACCCACAAGTCATGTTACCCATCTACCAAGAGACGGAGAATCCCATACACCTCTACCGAGGAGGCGAGGCAGGGTAACACTAGCTTTAGAAAACCCGTTACAGTTTATAGGAAGCTCCAGTGCAGGGATCCCTCGCCTGAACGTCATCGCAGCAAAAATCAACCCAAGGACCTCCCTACACTTACCACTCCCCTACTGCCCTTGCCCCTATCGGGTAAGGTAGTCATCCACTAGCTTTCCTAGTTAATCAGCCAAGGGCATCCCATACTATCCTTGTGGTAGCACTGTTTTCCCGGGTGGTCGCTCCATGTTCCCATTAACATAATGACCTTAACATGAACATTAATAATAAACTGATAATAAAAGTGTAATCATGAATAATGTATCTCCATACCCAAAACCACATAAAGCAATAGCAAGTACTACCCAAAAAGTTCAGTGGATTCAAGGTACAAAGATAATCAAACTAGGGTAACCTAAAGGATCCCATCAAAATTAACCTATGCAGATCATTATGATTAATAAGAATATGACTGGGTAAAAAGAAGTGATCAAGGACACAACTTGCCTTCAATGAGCTACTGCTCAGCAGTCTCGTCCTGCTGAACCCCCAGATTTTCAGTGGCTGGCTCGTCTACTCGCAACAATACAAACACACATGTTATAGCACAAATTAACATCATACCAAACAACAGAACAGAATGCATAATAATATTCTACGCTGCGTAACGAGATCATAGGAACAAGAACCACTAAATTCGGAGTTACAGTTATTTAGTTATGAATTTCCAAAGTTATTTAGTACCTAGAATGGAATAATTCAAGTGCATAATTTTAATTCAAGTTTCATGATTAAACAGAGCTACTAGTTGATAGACAATATTATTACAAAATAAATGCCACTAGAATGAATTAATTTGGAGCTATGATGGATTAAATATGAATTTCACAAGTCTATTGATTTATTTGTGTACCAAAAATCAATTTCTATAGGTATTTATCCAATTTCTTTGTTCTCTAGGCCGGGAACTAAATATAGAGAACTACGGGGGTTGAACCAAAAGTTTTCCCCAGACTCAGGTTAACCCTAGGACGGACTGCGGGTCGGTTTTCTAAAACCAGGAGGGCTTTTCTGCAAAAAACGCGCAGCGAAGGGGTATCTCTAATTCTCGGTCGTTGGATTATAAGCCGATGGCCAGGCTTTGATCAAAAACATTATAAGCCGGCGCGCTCTGTCGACCATCGGATCCGAGATTGACGGACCCGATTTAATAACACGTGTGGTTATCGCTTCTAACAAGGACCGTTGATCGGCCGATCGACGGTATCAGCTATTAGGTGAATGAGATCAGTTTGCGTCCATCAGATGTAGATCGGACGCTACACAGCGATTTGGCCAAAACGGTATGGGGAATCTAATCCCAGCCGCCCATCTCGCATCAATGGCCCAGGCGTGACCATCCTCACCAGACCCCTGGCAGCGGCGGCGCGCCAGCTCCGGCACGGCGGCGCCATAGCCGCGCAGTTTGACCTTACACGATTCTGCCCTAAACATCGATTCGGTAGGACCAAACATAGAGGAGAATGAGACGAACGTAATAGGCGCTTACTTAGGGTAATCCGAGACGGTGTCGTGTCCGACCACGGAGCTTGGCGGCTCGGCGAAGAATTTCCGCCACGGCGAGCAATTCGCGAGCAATCGAGGCCCATTCATGGAAGAAGATGTCCTGCCAACGACCGCACGATCCTCCCTGACTACTTCCTGGCTCTAATCGACAGCAGGATTCGGTACTCTACGACGAACCAAGCACGGCCGCATTCTCCCTTCTCTCTCCCACGATTCTCTGTGTTTCAAGTGCTCTGATCACTACGACGAGGCGAGGGGGAAGAGGTGGTGGTCATGTAATGGCGAGGTCCAAGCGCTGCAGTCGATGCACCCTGGATTATGGAGGTCGAGGTCTGCCAATTTCGGTCGAATTGGTTGCAGGCGTCTGTGCGGAGTTCGGCGATGCTGTTAGCGGACGACCTGGCGCACCAGGCCCACCTGGCATCGTCACAAAAGAGGAGACCGGTATACGTCCGAAGAGGCCGACGAGTGGGGCACAGTTGACAGTGGCACGCGGGTGTATCAGCTGTGGTCAAGTACTCTTGGGCGCTCGTGGGCCGGGATCGGCTGGTTGGGTTAGAATGGTGGCGGCCGACCCATTTACACAGTTTCCTTTTTATATTCTATTCCAATTTCCTTTCTATGTATTCAAATTCTACTATTTGAATTTCAAACTTGAGTTGTGGATCCATCATAAAGGTTAAGTGCTCAGAATAAACAATTTATCAGTATGAAATAGTATTTTTATTTATATATATTTATTTAGTACTTCCCATATCCTTCATCTCATTTATTTTCTTCTTATTTCCTAAGTAATAAGTTTGATCTAAATTCCAAGTTTGGCACTCACATAACTTCATTAATGTTATACTTATGATTTATAGATGCAACAGCACATAAATTCCACATGGTGCATATTTTATTGAGAAATTATTCAATCTAATTAGGTTTCCTAATGTTCTCATAAATGAAATGACATTACACATGAGGATTATTCTTCTCTTTTATATCCCAAAGTTGGGTATTACAGTGGATTGGTTAAACCAAACGACATGACTGTGAATTCATATAGACCATATCGGGTAGAGAAAGCCGTCTTGGGAATATCAGATGGCCTAATCTTCATTTGATGGTAGCCCGACCTGAGGTCAATCTTGGAAAACACCCTAGCACCTCTCATCTGATCAAATAAGTTATCGATACGAGGTAATGGGTACTTGTTCTTAATGGTGACATCATTAAGTGATCTATAGTCCACACACATCCGTTGTGAACCATCCTTCTTCTGTACAAACAGTACCGATGCTCCCCATGGTGAGGAAGTCGGACGAATGTACCCTGCTTCCTATAACTCCGTTAATTGTTTCTTAAGTTCTTTTAACTCTTCCACTGACATCATATATGGCCTTTTTGAAATGGGGCAGTACCAGGTAAGAGATCAATGACGAACTCAACTTCCCTATCTGGTGGCACTTCGGGTAACTCTTCGGAAAAATACATCTGGAAAGTCTCTAACAACTCGGATGTTTCTACCCACGAATTCTCCATCTACTAAAATATGGCAGGTCTGGTATAGGTGGTTATGGTAATCTCTACTTCAAATCGTTCTCCCTTGGAACTGGTGAGTTCTACGGTTCCCTTATCACAGTGTGTAACTGCCTTTGCTTTCCTCAACTAGGACATCCTGAGAATCAGATCTATATTGCTTTCTTCTAATACTATGGGTGTAGACCAGAATTCCCTTCCCATAATTGTTAGTGTTAATCTGTGTGTCATATAGTTTGCTTCAATAGGTCCCTTAGGTGTAATTACTAGCATAAGCGTTTTCATATTTTGTAGTGGTAATTCATTGGTGGTTGCAAATCGAGCAGAAATAAACAAATGCATAGCTCCAGAATCAAATAATAATGCTGCTGGAATTACATTAATGTAAAACATACTGATAGCGATGTCTGCACCATCAGCAGTGGCCTCAGCACTGACTTGGTTAACCCTGGCAATGTTGAATCCCTTGTCGGGAGTCTGTTGCTTGTTCTGAGCTGGTGCACTGGAATTCTCCACTGGACAAGCATTTGCATAGTGCCCAATCTGACTGCACTTGAAGCATGTAGGGCACATCTTCTGTCATGTAGGCTTCGTCGGGGTGCTAGTGGGGGCAGCCTGACGAGTGTGGGGTGTCTGAAGAGTCCCCTGTGGAGTGTACTAAGTTGGGTGTGGTCCTCCTCCAGGATGAGCTGGTGTACCCTAGGGCGGAACGTAGCATCGGCGAATACTGTTGCTACCCTGCCCCTGGGTAATGGCCTTCCTCTTCATGTCTCCCAGTTGAACACACTTGTGTTCAATAGCTAGAGCTTTATCAAGAAGCCTCTAAAATGATGGGAAGGTATGAGCAACCAATGCATATTGCAGTGGCCCAGTGAGTCCTTCTGTGAAGTGCTCTTGCTTTCTCTCATCATCAGCCACCTCATCAGGAGCATATCTTGATAGCTCAATGAATCTGTCACGGTACTCGCTGACAGACATGTTGCCTTGCTTCAATGACATAAATTCCTTCTTTTTAATCTTCATCAGTCTAGCAGGAATGTGGTAGTTTCTAAACTGTGTGGTGAATTCAGCCCAAGTAATAGTGTTAGCAGCGTCATGGGCAGCAACATAAGAATCCCACCAATCAGCAGCAGGACCAGTCAGACGACCAGAAGCATAGAGAACCTTCTCCCGGTCAGAGCATTGGGCAATGTTTAGCATCTTCTCCACTGACTTCAACCAGTCGTCGGCGTGTAGAGGATCTGGAGAACTGGCGAAGGTAGGCGGCTTGTGGCTCATAAATTCTCGGTGCTTGTCCCGAGGTGGAAGTGGTGGTGGCGGTGGTGGCAATGGGACTTGCAGTTGTCGCCCCATCCTCTCCTGACGCATCTCCTCTCGCATATATTGCCTTTCCTAGCGCATCTCTTGGCATTCCTGCCACATCTTCACATGCATACCTGCCATAATATCAGCCATCTATTGCATCATCTGCATATGTGCTGCAACAACTGGATCATTTCCGGCTGGTGGAGGATTTTGAGGACCCATCTCTACTTGTTGTTGTTTAAGTACCCTCTGGTTGTGTGGATTGGGGGTAGATCATTTCCTCCTCCCTTCCTAGTATTGACCATCTAGGTTAGAAATACATGGTAAGATAGAATTGTAGAATAGATAAGTATTTATGAGGCAGAATCTTTTGGGGTTCTAATAGCTAAGTAGATTAGTGTCTCCTCTACTTATACTAATTATCTTATGGTGGCACATGCTAGAATGTTCTGCTATACTGATTCAATCAATCAAAGAAGCAAATCAAGCATTTACCATAAGAATAAACATCCAATTATTTGAAGTAGAGAAAATAATTTTAATTTTGTCTTGGGTCTCCTATCTCTTTAGGGGGTCATAAATGTAGGATTCCAAAGTGTGAAATCTTCCTTGTCTTAGAATAGAAAAGGTAAGAGTAATCAGAGTAGAACAGTAGAAGGTAAGACAGGTTCAAGAAAAGTATAGAAAGAATCAGAGTAAGGTAATTAGGTAATGGTTTTGTCCAGGTCTATCTAGGTTTCGTCCTATAGTCAACATTTCCTCTGATACCACTTCTGTCACACCCGGATTTAAAGGGTAAAGTCGGGTGCGTCTCATATGTTCGCCAAGGAAGAACACCACATATAATGACAGTGTATAGAGATAAATGTCATAATTATCATAAATGTACTTATTACATAGCGGAAGTCTTACAAAATAAATGTAATAATAAAGTGAACTAAATATTATTTCCCTCGCGCCACAATGCTGACGGGGAGACGCTACCTAGATCAAGTCGTATGCTGCATTGTAGGGCGGCTTCTCTTCAACCACCTGCTCTTCACCTGTGGGGGGGTTTATATATCGCAAGAGTGAGCTCACAAAAGATCATAGCTCAACAAGTTGTGGGGAATAATGTGCACCACTAGCTCTTGAACCAAAGCAGCACTCATGTTTGACTGCGAAGCTAGTACATAAAGCAACAGAGGAGCCCCTAGCAAAGGTGGAGAGAGTGTTGTCAGCTTTATCAGGTAATATTTCAACTCTTCGAAGGCTTGTTGCTGATAATGTCCCCCACTAAAAGACCTCTGCTGATTTTAGGACCTCAAAGAATGGCAAACTTCGTTTTGCAGATCTTGATATGAATCAATTCAGGGAAGCTAGTCTCCCTGCTAGCCTTTGAGCCCCTTTTCTTGATTTTGGTGGCTCCATTTGAAGTATTACTTCAATTTTGTGCGGTTTGCTTCTATTCCCTTTGTTGGCATAAGGCAACCTAGGAAGTTGCCCTTTTTAACTCTGAAGACGCACTTCTCAGGGTTCAATTTCAGGCCTGCCCTTTAGAAATTAGTGAAGGTTTCCTGAAGATCCAAAATATGATATTGATGCTTCGTACCTCTCACAATGATGTCATCGACATAAATCAAAACATTCCTACCTAGCTATGAACTCAGCACTTTGGCTATCATTTTGTTGAATCTTCCACATGCATTCTTGAGCCCCTCAGGCATCCGAAGATAACAGTAACTACCACTAAGGATATGAAACTAGTCTTCGGCTCATCTTCCTTCTTCATCTATATTTGATGGTAGCCTGAGTAGCAACCAACAAACTCATGAGCTCTGAAGTGGTAGCTGCATCTACCAGACAATCAATTCTTGGTAGTGGGAATTCATCATTCGGACATTCTTTATTGAGGTCTGTGAAGCCAATACGCATCCTCCACTTGCCATTGGATTTCTTGACCATAACTGTGTTGGCCAACCATTCTGGGTATGCAACTTCTTTTATGAGTTTGGTAGTAAGCAATCTCTTAACTTCGTCCTTTGCACCTTTGGCCTTGTCTTCAGACATCTTACAAAGCTTTTGCTTACGTGGTCTGGCACTTGGATCCACATTTAGAGCATTATCTATTATGCTTCTATCCACTCCGCACAAATCATTTGTTGACCAAGCAAAGACATCCATGTTGTGAAACAAAAACCTTCAAAGATTAGAGATAGATCAGTGAGGGGTATCGATGGACAGGAACATCGGACGAGGGCCTCTGCCCACGGCCGAGCAAGATGAGGGTTTCTCCCTTCTAATTCTTGCCTACTTTATTTCTCATCCATTGATTACATAAATAGGCCAGTTGGCCACACTATCTAGCTAGAGATCCTTATCTCCTTAAAACTCTCCTCAAACTCTCAACAACTACTAACTGATAACCTTCCTAGATAATCTCAACTAATCTCCTAGATAATTTGAACTAGTCTTCTAATCTTATTTCTAACTATCCTTATCTAATCCCTCTTGGAGGGCTCATGGTTGCTGCTGTCGCAGCCCCTCCGTGGGTCTCCTTAGGCCTAACACTACACCCCCTGGACAAGCAGGTCGTCCTCGAGCTGTAGAATCCAACAAATGACCTGTAATGACCTAACCTATCACCAAAAAATGAACCTTTTACATCTCGGCTCATCTTTTAATTATTCTAAATATACTGCAACTGCAAGCATCATCCTATGTCCCAAGGAAACGTTGCATAGCGAAGAGGAGGGCACGAGTTGGAACCACGGAGGTAAAGACACAGTAGCCTTTGGAGGCAGACCCATGGAGCCCAACGTTGGTGTTGCTTTCAGCAAGTGAATCCCGTGCAGTGCAGCCCCTCATGGTCCTACGGCCACCAGTATGCAAAGGGTGGTGTGGCTGGATCAGATGGTGGCGAGGCTAGCAGACCACCTTGTACAAAGGAGAGTAGTCATGGTAGTTGCCCGGTCACCACAGATGAGGGCTAGCGCCGGATGAAACGTTGCAGAGGGGCGTCATGTCTTGCAGCCTCTTGTATGCGGAGGTGAACAACCACCACGATGCTCGGGGGCGCTGGTGCAGCTACAACTCCCTCGCAATGGAGCACCCCGATCATCTACTTCACCTGCCAACGCGCTAGGAAACCGCGTGCTGCAGCCTGCAGGTGGACGACCGCCACCGTCCGTCGTGGAGCAAGCACCCTCTCCTAGACATCGCTCTTGGGTTCAAGGATAGCGGTGATGGCTGCCCCTGATGACGGGGGGGCGGTGTAAGCAATGAGGGCACGACAAATGTGGCAACATAAGTCGCCACTGCTGCGAGGGAACCAAAGCGCTGCTGGCACATGATCTTGAACTGTGGCCACGTGACCTCATGCTCGTCGCGTTCCAGCCGCCAGAACCACGTATATGCATGGCCATGAGGTGATACGATGCTAGCCAGGCCTTGACGGACTCCAAAGTGCACTGACTCTAGAAGAACTGCTTGCAGCCGTTGAACCACCCCAGAGGGTCACCGCTACCATCGTAGATGGGGAAGGAGAGGGGTGTTGTAGTCGTCAACATGGTAGCAGCAGTGAGGGTCAGCGCCAGGGGCCGGTACATCGGTCCTAGTATGGTTGCCCCTGGCATCGTCAGCCATGCAATTGGTGATGAAGATGGCCCTGAGGGCGCAACGCAACTGGTAGGCATTGCCACCCACGAAGATGTAGGTGCCGGAGCGGGCGACGACGGCCAGTCCGCTGGTGCTGGCGTGCTGCTGGAGAACGCCATGTTGATTGCATTGAGCTTGGCAAACAGATCATCGAAGTACACCTAGTCAGGAACCCAAGGAACCCTAAGAGGCAGAGGTGCAACTGTGGGCCGCTCATACTGCGTGACATTGGTGTAGGGGTTCCAGTAGTAGAGGTAGCCGGTGATGCCGTTGACGAGGCCGCGCCACGGCTTGGGCAGCGACAGGTCTTCCGGCGTGTACAAGGGGCTGCGCGCCCGCACGAGCCACTACCTCTCGACATCGGGTCTAGTTGAGTCTAGGCAACCCGCAGTGGTGCCCACAGCGTGGTGCGGAGGTGGCATCCCGGCGGCACGGGGCGGAGGCGTCTCAATGGCGCGAAGGGTGATGCAACCTGCCGGTGTGGAGGTGGAGGCAGCGGCGGTGGACCCAGAGCAGCGAGGCCTCCGGCATGGAAGTGGCCTGGCGGGGGGCGTTGAGTGGGTTGTCGTGCTGCGCACGAGGGATCGCGCGTCGGCTGTACGCGCGCTGGTTGGGGTGTGGTGGTGAGCGATGACGTAGATGTGGTGGACACACGACGGAGATGTGGTGGCGTCTGCGTGTTGCGAGCAAACAGCGCAGGAACAGACGCGGTGAAAGGGCGATGGGGAAAATTGGCTCCAAATACGAGGTGTTATGGTCGCTAGATCAGTGAGGGATTGGAGAGGGGTATCGATGGACAGGAACGTCGGCCCGGAGCCTCTACCCACGGCCGAGCAAGATGAGGGTTTCTCCCTTCTAATTATTGCCTACTTTATTTCTCATCCATTTATTGCATAAATAGGCCAGCTGGTCGCCCCTGTCTAGCTAGAGATCCTTATCTCCTTAAAAGTCTCCTTAAAACTCTCAACAACTACTAACTGATAACCTTCTTAGATAATCTCAACTAATCTCCTAGATAATCTCAACTAGTCTTCTAGTCTTGCTCCAAAGTTAGTTGATTGCCAAAGAAAACCCTCTGCTCTGCAATATCATCATAGAGAAGTACCGACATCGGCTGATCTGTCAAAGATGATTTTTCTTTCATTGGCTTTTTATATTCTCGAACATGCACTTTAGCTTTGTCTATATTGTAGACAATCTTTGGTTCTTGTATGTAACATCCCTGGTGTTACTGTTACTAAAACTTGAGCATGACATCATCAGCATTAGCATTTATATGTTTGATACACCTAGGATGCATTCACTAGGTAAAAATTTCAAACAAGTTGTATTGTTATGGCATTTTGCAAATAAGATCCTAGTATAGGATACTTAACCCTAAACAGGGATCTGAAGGGTAAAGCAAGACCCAAATAGAGAAAACCCTAAGCTTAAGAAAAAATAGTCATAAAATGTTACTAAGAAGGGACCTACATTACATTTACACCCTTGAAATACCAAAAACCCTAAAAAGGACCCTGGAAAACCCTAAATCCAAACCCTAGGGGGTTAAGTGCAAAATTAGTCCACTTTTGGACTAAAGTGCAAAAACCATGATAATAAAGTATCCTAAGCCATATGGATCACAAATATGTGGATTTGCAAGTTAAACCCTAAGTTTTGGGTCTATTTGCAAAAAGCACCACTTAAACCCTATAAGTCTAAGTCTGAAATTCAGTGATATGGGCTCAACTTTGGAGCTCTATATCTTCCAAAATAGTGAGAATTTACCCTAGGTCACCACATCAAATTTGTAAACCTATCAAAGGTGAACAACTTTGCTTAAGAGAGTAAGCATAGTTGTTGAGAAGGATTTGGAGAAAATTGTACCCAAAGATGGGATGTCAGGCAGTTGAAGTCTGAATTTCAGACTGACATTGCAACCACAAAGACTTTGGGCATGAATTCAAGCTTGATTCAATAGGAATTTGGCTACTGCTGCTATGGAAAAATTATAGCTGGTTTGTAGCTCTACAACTTTGGTGCAGAGGGATGATAAAGTTGTCATGCGAAATCTAGAGAGAATTTGCCCTCAAGTTGCTCTATCACGCTAACTGATGTGGGATGCGATGGTACAGTAACCTGAATTGGATCAGGCTGCCAGCGCGGGCGCGCGCGCTTTCCCTTGGAATTGGGCCGCCTGGGTTGGATTCGTCCCAGGAGTGTTCATCACTTTTTATTTTCTTTTTCTACCAGGGCTAAAACAATTTTAGAAAATTGTAGAAAAATCCTAAAAATGTCAAACCAATTTTCTTAGATTCCTAATTTTCCATAGTATTTAATAAAAATAGGTTTATGATTTTTAGGTCAAATAGGGAATTTTGGAGCATTTAAAATATCCTAAAACCTTGTTTCTGGATTTTTATAAAATAGATAATAATTCCAAAAATCCCCAAACTTTTTAGATGACCTTTATATAATATTTAGAAGCCTTGGGTAGATTTTGGTATGATTTGGACCTTGTTTGATAATTAGAACCCAAAACCCCCACCGCCCTGCTCTTTGAACTTCACTGTTGACTCTGGAAACCCTAAGTTCTCGGAGTTCCGTGAAGGAAAGTTGTATTCAAGATTTTAGAAATAAACCTTTACCATTCTTGCACTTTCATGAGCATTACATGGCATTCATTCTTATATATATATGGTTATATTTAGAAAACGAGGAAGAGGTTGAAGTAGAAGAAGAGAAGACTTCACCACCACCACCTGCGGAACATCAGACAGGAAATTGTTTTTACTTTGACATCTGCGGATCCAAGCCTGACTCACTTATAAACGAAGGCAAGCCCGGTGCATTTGCCACCTCCTTGTGTTTTAAAAATCTTTTTCACTTGCTTGATGCATTAGGTGATAGGAGTTGATTGCTAAAACAATTCCTGCATTACCTTCCTTGGATTTGATTACCTTCCTTGAAATCCTTGTTTTATAAAAAGATTTTGATGCTTAGCTTTGCTTTAGAAAAACAAAATGTTTTGTTTTCACAAAAGATGATGTGGCAAAGTGGGTGGGATGTTTTTGAAAATAAAACTTGATGGTGGATCCATCATGGCCGTGATGGGTTCAACATCGGAAAAGATGTACCTCTGCCAGGTACCAAACTTTGGGTTGAAATGATTAAGCTGAGATCGGGCGGGTGACTTTCACGAGAAGAGAGTCTCGGTGTAGTGTCTCCGTCTGAGTCGATTAAGGACCGTCTCGATGTAGGCTTGATGACCGAGGACCCTTTAACTGGTCACATGCCTCGTCATGGGTAAGCTTTGCCTCGGGCAGACTAAGGCCAGAATAAGATAGCACGCAATGGGAGTGGAGCGATGGTGAGTGTAGCGTGTACCCTCCGTGGCAAGAGGCTAGACGGTGGTGTATCTATGCTCTCGGTTGACGTGAACCTGATCTAGTCTTAAGAACCCCGGTGGCAGGTTGACATATGCAAGGGTTAAGTGCTACATATGTCGTGTGTTTGGAGATCCTCAGCTGAGTATAATCGATTCAGATCGCCGTACCTCCGCGGTTATGGAGACTTGGTCACTGACTTATACATAGAACTCCAGTAAAGATGAAGGAATTGTTAAGAAATTGGCTAGTGCAGGTCAAGTGATTGAACTAGGGTAGAAAGAACTCTAGTTACAGGTAATCTTACTTAACCTGACAAATTAAAATTGGATTTTTAAGGATCCACTTTAGTAAGCATTTCTGCAAACAGAGTCATTGATTATTGATAAGCCTTACCTTGACTCCCTTAAACCAGCATACGCTTGAGAGTCTTTTCTTTAGTCGGGTAAGACTTGCTGAGTAATTCCATACTCAGGGTTTTATTCCCTGTTGTTTTTAGGTGAGGAAGCAACCAACTTTTGTTGCTTCTGTTCTAAGGTGGTACCAAAGGAAGAACACCAGGAGTAAAGCTGCGGGAGGAAGGTTCCTCCATAAGAACTTTTGTTTGATACTTATCGGGAGGGGTTTTTGCCTCCCTTGGTGTGTAATAATATTACTCTACACTCATAGGTTATATTCTGGTCTGTAAATATTCAACTCTATCTTACTTTTAAATAAAGGTAAGTTAATGTAATTGCTTCCGCATTTTCGTAACTCCGATGCTTGTAATGTCTGCGTGACGGGTGAAACGCTCTTGGGAAAAGTAAGAAAAGCAGATACCGAACTTGTCAAGTGATTCAGGGGCACCTACAGGGTTGTCTGAGGTCCGTTGGACAAGGATAACTGTAGGTGGGCCTAATGACTTGGGAGGTTCCGTCACAGCTGGTATCGAAGCGAAGCCCTTCTCTGCAGATATTATGAGGCATCTTCAAAAGAATTTTCTAAAGACTTATCTAGAAAATTTCTTCCCTTCTTACCTAAGTATTTCTGAAGAGTTTATCTTAAAGACCAGATAGTAAGAGTGCAACATATAGAAGGTGTGAATCAACTAAGGTTGATTCTGTAATTACACATGCATCATGCTAAGAACTATGCTAATAAAATTTTCCCCCTTAGAAAAATGCCGCCGCACAGGAGGGGAACTGCGCGCAAGCATACTGGCCCAATTGGTGTGCCACGTCATCAACTCGCCCCAAGACACGAGGATAGCAGTAGTGGGAGTAATGATTCGATCGGGGATCTTGAAGCGAAAGTTAATCAGCTTCAAACAGAACTCCAACGCAGGATTGACATATGGGTCGCGGATGGCGACAGAATCAATGAATTGAGAAGCGACGTCTGCCGCCTGCGAGATCAGCTCGCGGATCGAGATTTAGCGCTCGACTGGGCGGTTCACTCTCGTTCGCTTGCCTGGGCTAAGGAGGCAAAAGCTCGAGCCCGAGTAGAAGAGCTTAGCTCAGCCATTGATAACCTGCAGGCTTATTGCAATACTCTACATGAAGAAGTTCATGTACTGTATTCACAATTACACCCCAGTGTACCTGCGGATCCTGTCGGGACAGAAGCCGGACCTTCTCATGTAGCGGGAGAAGCTTTTGGTGGCGAATTGGACCTTTTTAGGCCCCCTCCCTCTATGAAGTTGGTCGATGAGTGGTCTCCTACGCCCGACAGTGAGGCTACCAGGAGCAACAGGAAGCAGGAGTAGTATAGTGTAATAGTAGAAATAGTAGTGATGTATAATAGGTAGTGTAATCCTGTTGTAAAATTCGAGTCTGTAACATTACTCCTTTTAGTAATGTAAAATGGATGGTTTTCTTTGGCATATTATATCATTTTCAAATGTTTGTTGCCACAGATGCCTTCCCGGACTCGTGCTCAGGATGGGGCTAGTACCTCTCGTGGGAGGGAGGCAACACCAAATCCACCTCCAGTACCCCCGACACTTGCCGAGGCCATCGCCGCCTTGGTGAATGCTACAACAGATAATACCCGTTTCCTACGGGAGATGGCAGGTCAGCAACTCCAACAACAAGGCGGGCGGGGCTATCCGCAAGGCCCCCGGGAGACATCTTATTTGGACTTCTCCGAGACGCGCCCCCCGTTGTTCATCAAGGCAGAAGACCCTTTAGAGGCGGACGAATGGATCCGCGTCATTGAGCAGAAATTTGGGCTTCTTCGATGTTCAGAAACTCAAAAGCCCCTGTTCGTAGCGTGGCCCTGCCAGCACGTGGTGGGGAAACTTTGTGGCCGTTCAGCCGGCCGATCATCAGATCACTTGGGATGAATTTAAGCTGGCCTTCAGAGAGCATTACATACCTGAAGGAGTACTCCACATGAAACAGGAGGAATTCATGAAGTTGAAGCAAGGCGGAGATACGGTCACCCAGTATCTCAATAAATTTAATCACTTATCTCAGTATGCAATTGACCAAGTCAACACCGACATAAAGAAGAAGAACTATTTCATGAGGGGTTTAAACGATTGGATGCAAAGGAAAATGGCTACCTGCATCGACCTCACATACGGAAGGGTTGTCAGCACAACGCTGGCAGTTGAATCTAAATATACAAGTTCTGGAAAGTCCAAGGGGAATGGAGGCAACAAGCCTAATCAGGGCCCCAATAAAAGGCAACTGTTAGTTATCCGGCCTTTTAATCAGGGTCGTTCTTCATCACGCGCACCCTCCTTCCCATTCAAACAACCAGTGTTCATCCGTCCCAATGCTGCCCCCACTACAGCAAGTCAGCCGGGTGCCCCTGGCACTCGATTCCCTGCCCTTCCCAGTTTGTCAACAGGTTGCTTCAATTGCGGAAAATCTAGGCACTTTATTAAGGATTGCCCCTACCCGAAGCAGAATCGCTCAAACAATCAACAAGGTACTGCGAATTCTTCTCAAGCTAAGGGAAATGCGAGCAAGAATATAAAGAAGACGGGACGAATTTATTACACTCAAGTGGCCACCACACCGGACGGTGAACCGGTAATGATGGGTACGTTCCTTGTGGCCAATCATCCCGCAATTATTCTTTTTGATTCTGGTGCTTCACATACGTTCATAAGCAAGAAATTTGTGGAGCAACATTGCATTTCATACCATGAATCAAAGGAAGGGTTTAAAATACTTTCGCCTCGGGGACAACTCTTTACCAAAGAAGTGGCTTTCCAAGTGCTCGTAACATTGGCTGGACGGGACTTTCCTACTAATATGATTGTTCTGAAAGGCCAAGACATAGATGTAATTTTGGGCATGAATTGGTTGGCACAACATAAAGCAACCCTCAACACTGATCAGAGAACCATCAGGTTGAGTCATAACCAAGAGGAAATTCTTTTGTCTATCCCCGTAGCTATTCTAGCTAGACCAATTGGCAGAGTAAATGAAGCCATCATACCGGAGATCAAGGATATTCCGGTAGTATGTGAGTTCCCAGATGTTTTCCCAGAAGATTTGCCTGGATTACCACCAGAAAGAGATGTAGAGTTTGTAATTGAGTTGAAGCCCGGTACGGCTCCCATTTCTAGAAGATCGTACTGAATGCCTCCAAATGAGCTGGCAAAACTCAAGATTCAATTGCAAGATCTACTTGAGAAAGGATTCATCCGGCCAAGCTCGTCACCATGGGGTTTTCCAGCCATATTCGTCAAGAAGAAGGATCAAACATTACGGATGTGCGTGGATTATCGACCCCTGAATGAGGTCACTATCAAGAACAAGTACCCTCTTCCATGGATTGATATTTTGTTTGATCAACTGACTGGAGCGAGGGTATTCTCCAAAATTGATCTAAGGTCGGGCTATCATCAGATCCGTATCAGGCCCAAGGATATACCAAAGACCGCATTCACTATGCGGTATGGTTTATTTGAATACTTGGTAATGTCTTTCGGACTAACGAATGCTCCTGCCCACTTCACTTATCTGATGAACTCGGTATTCATGCCCGAGTTGGACAAATTTGTGGTGGTCTTCATAGATGATATCTTAATATATTCCAAGAATGAAGAGGAGCATGCTCAACACTTATGGATCGTATTGACGCGCTTAAGAGAACATCAATTATATGCCAAGTTCAGTAAGTGCGCGTTCTGGCTGGAAGAAATTCAATTTTTGGGACATGTGTTATCTGCCAAGGGGATTGCGGTAGATCCCAGCAAAGTCAAGGATATTTTGGAGTGGAAACCCCCAACCACTATTCATCAAGTCCAAAGTTTCCTTGGACTGGCTGGTTATTACCGCCGATTTATACCAGATTTTTCTAAGCTTGTGAAGCCAATCACAAGTCTATTCAAGAATGAGACTAAATTCAATTGGTATTCAAAGTGTAATGAAACCTTTGAGCACTTGAAGATATTATTAACCACTGCTCCGGTATTGGCTCAACCGGACATTAATAAGCCCTTTGATGTGTATTGTGACGCATCAGGCAGTGGTCTCGGCTGCGTATTAATGCAAGAAGGCCGAGTAATCGCGTATGCTTCAAGGCAGTTGCGCCGGCATGATGAGAATTATCCCACTCATGATCTGGAGCTAGCTGCAGTGGCCCATGCCCTAAAAATCTGGCGTCATTATCTGCTGGGTAATATCTGTCACATTTATACAGATCATAAAAGCTTGAAGTATATCTTCACCTAGTCAGAGTTGAACATGAGACAAAGGCGATGGCTTGAGCTTATTAAGGACTATGAATTGGAAATTCATTATCACCCGGGCAAGGCCAATGTAGTGGCAGATGCACTTAGCCGTAAGGTTTCCTGTCAGTGTCTTACGGTGAAGACCTCTGACAATACACTATGCCAAGAGATGGAGAAGTTAAACCTGGGAATGATCCAACACGGAGCCTTAAGTCAGCTAAAGCTTGAGTTAGTCCTTTTACAAAGGATAATGGATGCTCAAAAGGATAATGAGGGTATGAAACACATCCATGAGAAAATAGAGGCCGGAAAAGCCAAATGTTTCAGAAAGGATGATCAAGGCATTGTATGGTTCAACAACCGCATAGTTGTGCCGAAGAATGAAGAGCTCCGCCAGCAAATTTTGGATGAAGCACCTCTTAGTCGCTATTCTATTCATCCCGGAAGCACTAAGATGTATCAAGATCTGAAACAACATTATTGGTGGACGAAGATGAAAATTGAAATCGCATGCTATGTGGCAAGGTGTGACACATGCAAACGTGTCAAAGCCATACATATGAAGACTGCAGGTCCATTACAATCTTTACCAATACCAACATGGAAATGGGAAGATATAAGCATGGACTTCATTGTGGGATTGCCCAGGACTGCAAAAGGGTATGATTCTATCTAGGTTATAATTGATCGGCTTACGAAAATTGCTCATTTTCTACCAGTCAAGACAGATCACCCGGTTACTGTCTACGCCCAATTGTACATTGCTCATATTCTCAGTTTGCACGGTATTCCGAAGACTATAGTATCGGATCGTGGACCTCAATTTGTAGCCAAGTTTTGGGAAGCACTTCACAAATCCTTGGGTACTAAGTTGCTCCACAGTTCGGCCTATCATCCTCAAACAAGTGGGCAGACTAAGAGGGTCAATCAGATACTTGAAGATATGTTGCCGGCATGTGTTCTGGAGTTCCCACAGAAATGGGACGAATGTTTACCGTTAGCGAAGTTCTCATATAATAATAGCTATCAAGAAAGCATTAAGATAGCACCCTTTGAAGCTTTATATGGACGACGATGTCGTACTCCGCTAAATTGGTCTGAACCTGGTGAAAGGTACTTCTTCAGGCCTGATATTGTGAAAGAGACCAAAGAAAAGGTTTAGCGAATAATTCATAATTTGAAGAAAGCTCAAGCTCGCCAAAAGAGTTACGCAGACACACATCGGATACCCTTATACTTTCCAGTTGGAGATTATGTCTATCTGAAGGTCTCCCCAATGAAGGGTGTAACACGTTTTGGGGTAAAAGAGAAGCTCGCACCTCGATACATTGGTCCTTTTCTTATTCTTGAAAGATATGGGCCAGTGGCGTATCGACTTCAGTTACCCGAAACTTTGTCTCCTGTACATAATGTGTTCCACGTGTCTCAGTTGAAGAAGTGTCTTCGGGTCCCGATCGAACCATTGAAGTAACAGATGTGGTCCTAGAACCAGACTTGACATATTTAGAGCACCCTATTCGAGTCTTGGATCAAAAGGACAGAATTACCCGAAGAAAAACTCTCAAGTTTTACAAGATATAGTGGAACCAGCATTCAGAAGATGAGGCTACATGGGAAACTCAGGACTTTTTAGAAAAGAATTTCCAAGGCTTTTTAGCCTCATGTAATTTGTAGAGTGTATGTAATCGTTGTAATAAAGGATTGAGCCCCAAACCACCCCTGCTTTGTACCAAAAATAAGGAAATAAAAGTATGACGTGTTTCCTTTTCTATTACTTGCCCTAGGACTTTTAATCTCGGGACGAGATTCTTTTATGGGGGGAAGGATGTAACACCTCTGGTGTTACTGTTACTAAAACTTGAGCATGACATCATCAGCATTAGCATTTCATATGTTTGATACACCTAGGATGCATTCACTAGGTAAAAATTTCAATCAAGTTGTATTGTTATGGCATTTTGCAAATAAGATCCTAGTATAGGATACTTAACCCTAAACAGGGATCTGAAGGGTAAAGCAAGACCCAAATAGAGAAAACCCTAAGCTTAAGAAAAATAGTCATAAAATGTTACTAAGAAGGGACCTACATTACATTTACACCCTTGAAATACCAAAAACCCTAAAAAGGACCCTAGAAAACCATAAATCCAAACCCTAGGGGGTTAAGTGCAAAATTAGTCCACTTTTGAACTAAAGTGCAAAAACCATGATAATAAAGTGTCCTAAGCCATATGGATCACAAATATGTGGATTTGCAAGTTAAACCCTAAGTTTTGGGTCTATTTGCAAAAGGCACCACTTAAACCCTATAAGTCTAAGTCTGAAATTCAGTGATATGGGCTCAACTTTGGAGCTCTATATCTTCCAAAATAGTGAGAATTTACCCTAGGTCACCACATCAAATTTGTAAACCTATCAAAGGTGAACAACTTTGCTTAAGAGAGTAAGCATAGTTGTTGAGAAGGATTTGGAAAAAATTATACCCAAAGATGGGTTGTCAGGCTGTTGAAGTCTGAATTTCAGACTGATAGTGCAACCACAAAGACTTTGGGCATGAATTCAAGCTTGATTCAATAGGAATTTGGCTACTGCTGCTATGGCAAAATTATAGCTGGTTTGTAGCTCTACAACTTTGGTGTAGAGGGATGATAAAGTTGCCATGCGAAATCTAGAGAGAATTTGCCCTGAAGTTTCTCTGTCAGGCTAACTGATGTGGGATGCGATGGTACAGTAACCTGAATTGGATCAGGCTGCCAGCGCGGGCGCGGGCGCGCGCGCTTTCCCCTAGAATTGGGCCGCCTGGGCTGGACTCGGCCCAGGAGTGTTCATCCCTTTTCCTTTTCTTTTCCTGCCAGGGCTAAAACAATTATAGAAAATTGTAGAAAAATCCTAAAAATGTCAAACCAATTTTCTTAGATTCCTAATTTTCCATAGTTATTAATAAAAATAGTTTTATGATTTTTAGGTCAAATAGGGAATTTTGGAGCATTTAAAATAGCCTAAAACCTTATTTCTGGATTTTTAGAAAATAGATAATAATTCCAAAAATCCCCAAACTTTTTAGATGATCTTTATATAATATTTAGAAGCCTTGGGTAGATTTTGGTATGATTTGGACCTTGTTTGATAATTAGAACCCAAAACCCCCACCCCTTACTCTTTGAACTTCACTGTTGACTCCGGAAACCCTAAGTTCTCGGAGTTCCATGAAGGAAAGTTGTATCCAAGATTTTAGAAATAAACCTTTACCATTCTTGCACTTTCATGAGCATTACATGGCATTCATTCTTATATATATGTATGGTTATATTTAGAAAACAAGGAAGAGGTTGAAGTAGAAGAAGAGAAGACTTCACCACCACCACCTGCGGAACATCAGGTAGGAAATTGTTTTTACTTTGACATCTGTGGATCCGAGCCTGACTCACCTATAAACGAAGGCAAGCCCCGGTGCATTTGCCACCTCCTTGTGTTTTAAAAATCTTTTTCACTTGCTTGATGCATTAGGTGATAGGAGTTGATTGCTAAAACAATTCCTGCATTACCTTCCTTGGATTTGATTACCTTCCTTGAAATCCCTGTTTTACAAAAAGATTTGGATGCTTAGCTTTGCTTTAGAAAAACAAAATGTTTTGTTTTCACAAAAGATGATGTGGCAAAGTGGGTGGGATGTTTTCGAAAATAAAACTTGATGGTGGATCCATCATGGCCGTGATGGGTTCAACATCGGAAAAGATGTACCTCTGCCAGGTACCAAACTTTGGGTTGAAATGATTAAGCTTAGACCGGGTGGGTGACTTGCACGAGAAGAGAGTCTCGGTGTAGTGTCTCCGTCTGAGTCTATTAAGGACCGTCTCTATGTAGGCTTGATGACCGAGGACCCTTTAACTGGTCACATGCCTCGTCATGGGTAAGCTTTGCCTCGGGCAGACTAAGGCCAGAATAAGATAACACGCAATGGGAGTGGAGCGATGGCGAGAGTAGCGTGTACCCTCCATGGCAAGAGGCTGGACGGTGGTGTATCTGTGCTCTCAGTTGACATGAACCTGATCTAGTCTTAAGAACCCCGATGGCGGGTTGACATATGCAAGGGTTAAGTGCTACATATGTCGTGTGATTGGAGATCCTTAGCTGAGTATAATTGATTCGGATCGCCGTACCTCCGCGGTTATGGAGACTTGGTCACTGACTTATACGTAGAACTCCAGTAAAGATGAAGGGATTGTTAAGAAATTGGCTAGTGCAGGTCAAGTGATTGAACTAGGGTAGAAAGAACTCTAGTTGCAGGTAATCTTACTTAACCTGACAAATTAAAATTGGATTTTTAAGGATCCACTTTAGTAAGCATTTCTGCAAACAGAGTCATTGATTATTGATAAGCCTTACCTTGACTCCCTTAAGCCAGCATACCCTTGAGAGTCTTTTCTTTAGTCGGGTAAGACTTGCTGAGTAATTCCATACTCAGGGTTTTATTCCCCGTTGTTTTTAGGTGAGGAAGCAACCAACTTTTGTTGCTTCTGTTCTAAGGTGGTACCAAAGGAAGAACACCAGGAGTAAAGCTGCGGGAGGAAGGGTTCCTCCATAAGAACTTTTGTTTGATACTTATCGGGAGGGGTTTTGCCTCCCTTGGTGTGTAATAATATTACTCTGCACTCATAGGTTATATTCTGGTCTGTAAATATTCAACTCTATCTTACTTTTAAATAAAGGTAAGTTAATGTAATTGCTTCCGCATTTTCGTAACTCCGATGCTTGTAATGTCTGCGTGACGGGTGAAACGGTCTTGGGAAAAGTAAGAAAAGCAGATACCGAACTTGTCAAGTGATTCAGGGGCACCTACAGGGTTGTCTGAGGTCCGTTGGACAAAGACAACTGTAGGTGGGCCTAATGACTTGGGAGGTTCCATCACATTGTAGGGTCCCTTCTGTCGTTCTTACTGCTTCTTGGCTACCAAAAATTGATATGACACCTTGGTTGCTTGGTATCTTCATACAGAGGTAAGCTGAATGCAGAATTGCTTCGAATGTGTTAAGAGTTCCTCTTCTAATAATGGTGTTGTATGGGAACTCTATATCAACAATCTCAAACATGACTTCTTTTGTCCTTGTATTATTAACATAACCAAAGGTGGCGGGCATAGCCAGCTTTCCTAATGCCATTACTTGCTGTCCTCCGAACTACAGAGGGGAAAAGTTGGTTCCTGAATCTTATCTTCGGGCTCTTGCATTTGCTTGAAAGCCTTGGCAAATAAAATATATGTTGTGTTGCCTGTGTTGACCAGAATATTGTGTACTATGAATCCTTTGATGACACAAGAGATAACCATGGCATCCCTATGTGGATAATCCTTGAGACGAAGATCTTCTTGAGAAGGTAATGGGGATATGAGACTACTTGGACTTGATGGAGGGTCCTTGGACGCCTACATGCTGCACCCTTCTTTGGGCCTCTTTCTTTTGCTTTTTTGTTGTTAGGTTCAAAGCTGGAGCCCCATAGATGGGGAGCACAAGCTTCTCCAGGGATGGTGACGAAGCTTGATGGCCTGCCATGCTCTTCGTTGTGATTCGAGCTGTTGTGGTCGTGGAATCACTGGAGATTGGCGCCAATGTTAGATACTTGATTTCAATCCCCTGAAGGCATTGAAAACCAACGCAACACAAGTTAAATATGCAAACCTTCGTCCTTGTTTTAACACATTGTGAAGGATGAAGACCTTTTAAAAGGGGATGTGATTAGAACAATATAAAATGAAAAGACAACGAGTGATTGAGTTTAAAAACTCATCTCATATGCCTTGACATTTTTATTCCATCTTCCTTCATATCAAATGAGTTTACAAACATACCTTCGGCTCCTTAACACAAGGTGGCACGAAGGTTCTTCGAAGACTAAGCGATACGAAGCTATGGCCTTCAAAAGGTTAATTTATGCATGTCACTGTTCATCTATTTATAGGGAAGATAAACATCTTCGTGGAAAATTACAAACATGCTCATAAAGTCTACACACATATTTTACAAATGATGCAGGGACATTGATGAGTTTTCTCCTTTCTTACTGCACAAGTCTTGAACTTGGTATCTTTGCATCTGAAGTCTCACCCGTGCCGAAGCTAGCGGCTTTGGCTCGCACCTTCGCCATTCGCACACTTGGTCGAAGCTTCTCTTCACGCCGCTTCGATTTTTCTTGGTAGTGTCCTGGATAAAGGTTAGCTTCGTTCACTGTTAGTTGTGTACCTAAAACACATTTGTTTATGTTGAAGTGATGGTTTTATGAGACCTTTGGCAAAGTAGGCCCCCAACAAGCGAGAACATATGTCGTTAGCACTTCTACGAGGAAGCATATCAAAGGAGTTTAATTTCTTATAACAAGATGATAACATTCCTCATGCTCACTCTTTGTCCTCTCATGGAGGGCACAAATGTCCGACCATAGTGCATGGGCGTCCTTATAGTTTCGCACACAGTTAAACATATCCTTTTAAAGGCCTCTAAAAAGGGTGGTTTTGGTCTTTACATTTGACTTCTTATAGTGTATCTCATCATCAACTAGATTTGTGTGATCATTAGGTTTTGAAAGATCTTGTGTGGCGGCTCTAAACACACTAACATATATGGCCTCTAAATACGTCTCCATGCAAATTTTTTGATAAGCAAAATCATCTCCCTCAAATATAGAGGGGAGTCCACCCCACCGGACATCATTATCTACATGGTGAAGCCTAAATCATGGAGCATGAAGCTTTGGTACCACTTGAAAGGATCAAGATGCCCAAGGGGATAGTAAATTAGGATAATCAAAAAAATTGTTAACAAATAAATCCTACTTAATATCCCATTTCACCCTTTGTTCCTAACGTGTTTGCCTATTCCTAGCACAAAATTTTTGACCCTATTTTAGCATGGTGATTCTAAAAATAAGAACTAAATTACTCAAAGATAAATGCTCAAAGTAAAGAAGGGCTAGAAACATGACTATATTTTTCTAAGGTATCACAGAGTCGACACTCTCTGCAAGTACTCGTTGCAGCACCCACACAAGGGTGTGGCTCCCTCTTGATCCACACAAGGATGAAGTGCTCTACACAGGTTGATTCTTTGTTACTTGACAGGATGAATTAGGGATGGCAAGGGATTGGATATTGAAAATATCCACCCGCAACATATCTGCGGTTGTAACCAATATCCGCCCGCGACCATACCCGTGGCTAGAAATTTATATCCATGTATGTGCCCATTAGGTTTCGGACGAGTTTCGGATATCCGTCGGATATGACAGACACAATTATTTTTCAACAATTCGAAATTAATCAAATTTCTTCCCAATTCACTATCATACACAATTAAAACTTTATAAAAGAATTATGGATATGCTAGCCACGGTTAGGGGCACTAGAGCTTGGAAGGGCTAGCCGCTAGCGGTGTTGCGGCCTATGGGACTTAGAAGGGGCCACGAGGCACAGCGCAGAAAGCCACCTAGGCTAGAAGGGGCGGCCAATAGTGGGGAATTGGGAGCGTTAGGCATGGGGTTCATGGTGTTAGGGTTTGTTCTTTGCTATGTAATATAGGTTATGTGGCGGAACCGCCCGAATTATTCCAACTTAAGTGCCTAAGTCCCACCTTAAAGGCTAGACCACACTTAAATAGGAATAAAACGTCAGTCCCTCAGATCTAGTCCGACGAGGCCACTAACAGGATCAAGTACCACGTACTCACTCGAAGGTGAGGCACAGAGCAAATACAATAAAATATAAAACCATACATTAAGGAGTATTTAATTTATTACAACATCATCGAAGTTTCTCAAAAGTAGTGATCATTGTTCGGACTGCAGCGGAATATAACTAACGGTAAATAAACGGAGGGATCGGGAAGCCTGGCCCATCACTCCTCATGCTCCTCCTCTGTCGAGGTAGGGTCCCACTCGACTGTCCAACCCGGTGGAAAGATGGACGGCCAAGTCACTCCAGCAACCATGTCCTCCAGAGAACCTATAAAAATATTGCCACAAGTGTTGGGGCGAAGGCGAAGACGCTACCCTTCGCTCGATGCCTTCGCCAATCTCGCTGCACCAACGGAGGCGAAACGACCGGCGGGTTCCACCCTTCGTCCACTACACTGCAAGATGAAGGCCTACGACGAGGTCGCCCATGTCCCGCGTCCTCGTTGAACACGAAGGCCCACGTGGAATTTAGCCCATTGTAACAGGCCCCACATGGCTAAGTGTATTACGGGCCCGATTTGTAATGGCTTTCTATAATGACAGTCTGTAACCCCACTTTATGGGAATATTCCGGGGATAGCCTAGGCGCCTGAGGGCACATGCGTCCTTACTCCAAGACGTTAGGCACTCAGGCACCTATAAATACCCACGTACAGTGCCCTTGAGAGGCTGGATTAACAGAGCTATTGCCGCCTCGAGTCAAAACCTTGTTTACGTTGCTTTCATTCCTCTGTTGGATCATCTTGCCCAGGAGAGCAAGTTCCAACATTTGGCGCCCACCGTTCGTGCTACGAAAAAACCACCCGCGATGGCACCCAATAGAGCTAGCTCGAAGGCAGCCCCATCCGTTGACGAAGCAGCGAAGGCAGCGCTGCTGGCCGAGAAAAAGGGCAAGGCCCTTGTCGACACCACCCACTAAGAAGCCTGCGAAGACGACACACTCAGCAAGAGACAGCACAATGAACAACCTACACCTGAAGGCACCCTCCGCACCTGCAGCTCCGGAGGACAACCGCAACCTCCCCCAGGCTTCGCTCCACTAGAGGGCGAGGACGCCACTGAGGATGGCGAAGTCATCAGCGTTTCAGCAGAGGAACAGCTACAGTTGCGGGCCTTGCGCATCAAGAACCGCAACCTCCAGAAGCAGAAAGAGATCCTCGAGGCCAAGCGCCAACGTGTCTCTGCGCAGGCCAAGGTGCGCCAGATGATACGCGACAAGGAGCAGAGGGCTCAAGAGCTTGAGCAAGAGATTGCGCTCATGCAGCACGAAGGTCAACTTGATCTGCAACACGACCCACCCCTCCAACAGCGCGCGCCAATCGGAGACCTATTCATTCCTCAGCGCGGACCCGTCATCCCGCACGCCACAGCATTCCAAGGTGTCAACTACCTTGACGAGCGGAGTCCTCTGGCGCCACACCTGCAAGTGTCACCATGGCCCGCCAACTTCAGGGCAGGGACCTACCCCAAGTACAACGGCAACACTGACCCAGCACAGTATATCATGAGCTATCAAGTCGCGGTTGCATCATTGTAACGCCCCGAATTTTGCAGTTGAATTTTTTCTTTTCTTTACTCGCCAAATTCGGGCGTTACCTTTTCTTTTTCTTTTTCCCTCGCTAAACCTTGACCTTTTCCAAAGTTCTAGCGGGATTCGGTTTGGATTTCCCGTGTAAGAAAAACCCTAAATACCTTATGTTGTTTGATGCACCATGCCGAACCTTGCATTTCTTTTGATTGCTTTGAAAGTGCAACTGCATTCATGTAGAAAGATCGGATTTCGAAAATGAGGAGAAGATCTTTTCTTTCTTTTTCTCTCTCTTTCTCTCTCCTCTTTTTCTCTCTCTCCCGCGCCGTGGGCCGACCCCGGCCGGCCCAGCCGCCCCTGGCGCCCCCCCCTTGGGCCCAATTGGCCCATGCCGCCCCCCCTCCCTTTATTTTCCCCAAAACCCCCCAATCCCTCTCCCTCTCTCTCATTTTCCCTCTCTCTCCCCTAGCGCCGCCCCTACCCGCCCCTGCCCTAAGCCGCCGCCGCCCCCTGCTCGGCCGCCGCCCCCTGCCGGCCGCCCCTCGCCGTCGCTCTCCAACGCCGGTGAGCCCCCCTCCCTCCTCCCTCTCTCCTCCCTCCCCCATCCCCCCTCCCCTTTCCCCTCGCCGCTCGGCGCCATGGCCGGCTCGGCCCGCCCCCCCCCCCCCCCCCCGGCCGCGCCCCGGCCGCCCGCATGGCCGCCCGCCTGGCCGCCCGCCTGGCCGCGCGCCCCTGGCCGCGTGCCCCGGCCGCCCACCCGGCCGCCTGGCCCCTGGCCGCGCCCCCTGGCTGCTCGGCCGGCTCAGCCGCCCCGGCTCGGCCGCCCCTGCGCGCCCTGCCCCCGGCCGGTTCAACCGCCCCCCCCCCTCTGTTTTTTTTATTTTTTATTTTATTTATTTTATTTACTTTCTGTGATCGTAGCTATTTTATTTTAGGTAGGCTAATCATTGTTAATGTTATTGAAATAGGAAGTTTAATTTAAAATTCCGTTATACTAATTGATTCATGTAGTTAATTGTTTATCTCGTGCAATGTTGATCAACTTAAAATGATTAGGTTTCCATTAGTGTATATGTAACCGAAGTCTTTTGTTACGAACCAATTGTAATTGATCGTTAGTGCATAAGATTTAACCCCCCTGCGAGACCCTTTCCCGTTTCTTTCTAACCATAACAAGTGCAATGTCAAATGTCATACTTGATGCATATTCGCTTTATTTGTTCCCTTGTATGGTGTACTGTTCTTTTGTATTAAATATGTGGATGGATGTATGTATGTTTGCGCTCGCATAGAGAACGATCCGGTTGAAGAGCCCGAGGAACTCGCAGGAGAAGCCCCTGAGCAGCAGTCGTTTGGTGGAGGCAAGTGTCCTTTGACCTATCTCTGTCCTATTCATTATTTAATTCACCTCCCGCTTACACATTTATGCCTAAGGATTGACTAGCTTTTGTTATCCATGTCCTTGTTTACCTATCTGGGTTGGATTATTACTGTTTAGCTTTATGCTATTGCTCAAACTTTAATCAATGAACATGATGAGATTATCTATGATACGCTGTTTTCCCTTCTCTTATGATGATGTTGTATCTGTGGTATTCAAGGGGGCTCGAGCGGTTTCTCGAGTGCCTCTCCGTAAGGACCTGTTCTATGGATGACCGCCCGGGAAAAACAGTGCAACCATAAGGGTGGAATGGGGTGCCCTTAGCTGAATAATTAGAGGATCCGGGGTGTAGTTCACTTAGTCGTCGTGCCGTCAATGGGGCTCGGTGTATGCGGCTCGCTCTGCCAAGTTTGGGTTCGCCCCTTGGGGAGGAGTGCGGTGCATTTAGGAAACCTAACGGGTGGCTACAGCCCTGGGGAATCTTTGTAAAGGCTTCGTAGTGAATCCCTGGCCATTCACCTTGGGAGTGAATAAGGGTCTTGCAAGCCCGGGCCAGAATGGGAATCACGGCTTGTGGGTAAAGTGCACAACCTCTGCAGAGTGTTATGAAAACTGATATATCAGCCGTGCTCACGGTTATGAGCGGCCAAGGGAGCTCCAGTGATTAGTGGTACTTGATCAGAGATACTTTGGTACAGGTGGTTATGAGATTGATGGTTTTGGTTATGATTATGGTGCTGGTAAGTGGTACTCTTTCCGTTTGGAAAGGAGTACGTTTGGGTTAATAACTTGGGTTAATGCTAAAACTTGGCTTTCTACTAGTAAGTAATAATCTGACCAACTAAAAGCGACTGCTTGACTTATCCCCACATAAAGCTAGTCCACTACAGCCAAACAGGATACTTGCTGAGTATGTTGATGTGTACTCACCCTTGCTCTACACACCAAACCCCCCCCAGGTTGTCAGCATTGCAACCACTGCTCAGGCGAAGATGAAGCTGTGGAAGGAGACTTCCAGGAGTTCCAAGACTACGACGAGTTCTAGGTGTGGGTTAGCGGCAACCCCCAGTCGGCTGCCTGTGAAGGCCGCGGTTATCTACGTTTCTTTTCCGCACTTTGATTTATTGTAAGAACTATATGGACGTCTCAGACGTATGATGTAATCGACTATTTCCCTTATTAATACTATTTTGAGCACTGTGTGATGATGTCCATATTATGTAACTGCTGTGTACGTGAATAACTGATCCTGGCACGTACATGGTTCGCATTCGGTTTGCCTTCTAAAACCGGGTGTGACATAAGTGGTATCAAAGCCGTGCTGACTGTAGGACCGCTAACCTAGAGTAGAATGGTCGTTCTAAGGACTATAGACCCCTGTCTCTGCCTTGACTTTGATATCCCTTCAAAAGTTGGTCATACCGACCAAACCTATGTTCTACTATATACTATACCTTGCTGAAAATCATGTTTTATTCTAATCCTTCATTTACTTATGATTCATTATTTGTTGGTCATATTAATTCTGTTCTCACCCTTTTGCTTGCGATGTCTTTTGTAGATGGCTCGACTTAGACACACTGCACGAAAGTCAGTCATCCCCTTCTTACCCTCCCGCCTTGCTGAGCGTCCGCTTCGCCGTCCCGTGGCCGGACAGTCCAGCCACTTGGAGATACTACACCACCGCCTGCGTGAGGAGCAGGAACGTCGACGACAGGAGCAGCAGGGCTCTTCCTTCTCGCTCCAACAGGAGATAGAGTCTGTGAGGAGCTGCTCCCCTGTGCTTCCTCTGAAGGCGCCCCCTGCACCACCACTGGGCGTCCCAGCTTCTGGAGTAGCTGCTGGAGGAGACCCAGACGACGGAGGTGGCGACGACAGCTCGAGCCACGACACCGACTTCTCTGCTAACCCTGAGCCGGAAGGATGGGTTGCTCGACCAATCACTCGTGACGCTGCTCGCGGGTGTCACTTCCACGATGCGCTCGACACCCTGCTACGTCGGGCATTCGACCGGCATACTTGGTCCGTCGAGTATCGCTGTGTGGTCTACCAGCATAGTCGCGGGGTCTACCCGGACCGCTGGGAGGCAACTTGCTTGGTGCGCTGCCCGGAGAACAGTCTCCAGGGTGCGGAGGCCTGTTCAGAGCACTATTCTATCTCTGAACGGGACTCAGCTGAGGCAGCCATGCAAGATGCTGCACGGCGTGCGCTTTCGCACTACTGCTCGGTTTTCGGTGGGGCAGCTGACGGTCTTGACCTGAAGTATTACCCCTGCCGTCCATCTGGCAGCACAGGAGGCGTGATTGTCTCACCTGTCGGTGAGGGCAATCCTAGGTTGAGCAGCACAGTCAACCTAGCCGCCGTGCTAAACACGGAGCTGGACCATGCATTAGACGAGCTGAGTAGGGCTCGTGCTGAGATCGCCCTGCTGCGGGCTGAGCGCGCGGAACGTCGTCACTTGGATGGTGGTTCCCCCGCCCCCGTCGGGACTCAGCACCCGTACCGCTCACCTCAGCGTGGACACCAGTCTTATGGCAATCCCGCCTGCAAGACCAAGATAACACTAGAGCCATAGATCGTTAGAGTTGGATCTTGTAATTAATACGAAATATATATACATAGAAGCTTCAGTCTTAGCGTTAGCCTCGCTTTAGTTAGTCTTAGTTAGATAGGGTAGTTTGCTATATCCTGTGCATTTATGTTTGTCATGATGAACTATGTTTGGTTTGGATCTTTGTAATGACTGTCACCAGAGTGTGGGTATCCCCTGCATTTTGGTTTACATATTATGTTAATGGAGTTAGTTATATAGTTGGGAAACCCCTTTTATTCCACTTTCCTTTCTATCTGAGAAGTTGTGTGGTCTGTGTTGGAGATTAGTGAAGATGCTCATCTGTTCAGTGCTGTTGAAGAATTCTATTCTCTTTTCTTATGCTGCAAGATCTGCCAGATCAGTTCTGATGTGTGGTTGCATTCTGCAGATGTCAGAGAACAGGCGCAGAGGAGGAAGGCGTGCTCAGCAGGAGCGAGCCGCTCAACAGGAAGAGGTGCCCCAGCAGCAGCACCTGCCGCCCCCGCCCCCGATGTCCATCGAGCAGATGTTTCTGATGCAGACTCAGGCAGTTCAAGCCATCGGTCAGACTTTGGCCGCCATTCAGCAGCAGCAGCAGCAGCAGCAGCAAGCACCACCTCAGCCTCAGATGCCTCAGATGCCCAGAGACAAGCGTGCTGAATTCATGAGAGGTCATCCACCAACGTTCGCTCATTCTTCTGACCCTATGGATGCGGAAGATTGGCTGCGCACTATGGAGCGGGAATTGCATACCGCTCAGTGTGATGACAGGGAGAAAGTTCTGTATGGTCCCCGTCTGTTGAGAGGAGCAGCCCAGTCATGGTGGGAGTCTTACCTCGCCACCCATGCCCATCCTGACGCCATCACCTGGGAAGAGTTCAGAGGTAGCTTTCGTCAGTACCATGTCCCTGCAGGTCTGATGACAGTGAAGAAGGAGGAGTTCCTGGCCCTTAAGCAAGGGTTATCATCTGTCAGTGAGTATCGAGACAGGTTCCTGCAATTGTCTCGCTATGCTCCTGAAGATGTCAACACCGACGCCAAGCGACAGTACCGTTTCCTGAGAGGCTTGGTTGACCCTCTGCAGTACCAACTGATGAATCACACCTTCCCGACATTCCAGCACCTGATTGACAGAGCAATCATGACAGAGAGGAAGCGCAAGGAGATGGAAGATCGTAAGCGCAAGATCAGTGGACCCCAGCCTGGAAGCAGCAACCGCCCTCGTTTCTCAGGCAATCAACCTCAGCAGTTCAGGCAGAACCAGCGTCCACCTCAGCAACATCAGCAGTTTCAAAGGCAGTACCCTCAGAATCAGTATCAGAACCGTCAGAGCAACCAGTCAGGAGGTCAGTTTCCGAGGCAGAATCAGCAAGCACCCCGCCTTCCTGCCCCAGCAAACCAGCAGAACAGTCAGGCAGCACCAGCTCAGGTTGGAAACAGGGCATGTTTCCACTGTGGAGAGCAAGGCCACTGGGTGATGCAATGTCCGAAGAAGGCAGCCCAGCAGCAGTCAGGCCCCAATGCCCCAGCAAAGCAGAATGTGCCTCAGCCTGGAGCAGGCAATCGCTCTCAGCCGCGCTATAATCATGGAAGGCTGAACCATTTGGAAGCTGAAGCAGTTCAGGAGACCCCCGGCATGATAGTAGGTATGTTCCCAGTCGACTCCCATATTGCAGAAGTGTTATTTGATACTGGAGCAACGCATTCTTTCATTACTGCATCATGGGTAGAAGCACATAATCTTCCAATTACTACCATGTCAACCCCCATTCAAATTGACTCAGCCGGTGGTAGAATTCGAGCCGATAGCATTTGTTTGAATATAAGTGTGAAAATAAGGGGGGTAGCATTTCCCGCCAACCTTATAGTAATGGGTACTCAGGGAATAGATGTCATCTTAGGGATGAATTGGCTAGATAAGTATCAGGCAGTTATCAGTTGTGATCAAAGGACAATCAAGTTGGTGTCCCCACTAGGAGAGGAAGTGGTGACCGAGTTAGTCCCACCTGAGCCGAAGAAAGGAAGTTGTTATCAGATGGCTGTCGATAGCAGTGAAGCAGACCCAATTGAGAGTATCAAGGTTGTGTCTGAGTTCCCGGATGTGTTTCCAAGGGACTTACCGGGTATGCCACCAGAGCGGAAAGTTGAGTTTGCCATAGAGCTTCTTCCTGGAACCGCCCCTATCTTTAAGAGAGCTTACAGAATATCTGGACCAGAGTTGGATGAACTTAAGAAGCAGATTGATGAGTTGTCAGAGAAAGGTTACATCCGGCCAAGCACCTCGCCTTGGGCTGCCCCTGTCCTATTTGTGGAGAAGAAAGATGGCACCAAGAGGATGTGCATCGATTACCGAGCTTTGAACGAGGTCACAATCAAGAACAAGTATCCTTTGCCCAGAATAGAAGATCTGTTCGACCAGTTGAGAGGAGCCAGTGTGTTCTCCAAGATTGATCTGAGATCAGGTTATCATCAGCTCAGGATCCGACCCTCGGACATTCCGAAGACGGCATTCATTTCCAAGTATGGGTTGTATGAGTTCACAGTGATGTCTTTTGGTTTGACCAATGCGCCAGCGTTCTTCATGAACTTGATGAATAGTGTATTCATGGATTACCTTGATAAGTTTGTGGTGGTATTCATTGATGACATTCTGATTTATTCTCAAAGCGAAGAAGAGCATGCAGATCATTTGAGGATGGTGTTGCAGAGATTGCGAGAGCACCAGTTGTATGCAAAGTTGAGCAAGTGTGAGTTCTGGATCAGTGAAGTCCTGTTTTTGGGTCACATAATCAACAAAGAAGGATTGGCTGTGGATCCGAAGAAAGTGGCAGACATTTTGAACTGGAAAGCGCCAACAGATGCTAGAGGAATCAAGAGCTTCATTGGAATGGCCGGATATTATCGGCGATTCATTGAAGGGTTTTCGAAGATTGCGAAACCAATGACAGCGTTGCTAGGCAACAAGGTTGAGTTCAAATGGACCCAGAAATGTCAAGAGGCCTTTGAAGCGCTGAAAGAGAAGTTGACTACAGCGCCTGTCCTAGTCTTGCCTGATGTGCACAAGCCCTTCTCGGTGTATTGTGATGCTTGTTACACGGGTTTGGGATGCGTGTTGATGCAAGAGGGAAGAGTTGTGGCTTACTCGTCCCGACAGTTGAAGGTTCATGAGAAGAATTACCCAATCCATGATCTAGAGTTGGCAGCAGTGGTTCACGCACTGAAGACATGGAGGCACTATCTGTATGGACAAAAATGCGATGTTTACACAGATCACAAGAGTCTGAAGTACATATTCACTCGGTCAGAGTTGAACATGAGGCAACGAAGATGGTTAGAGTTGATCAAAGACTATGAGTTGGAGATCCATTACCATCCAGGCAAAGCAAACGTAGTGGCAGATGCTTTGAGCAGAAAGAGTCAAGTCAATTTGATGGTCGCTCGTCCGATGCCTTATGAGTTGGCCAAGGAGTTCGACAGGTTGAGTCTCGGATTTCTGAACAATTCGCGAGGAGTCACAGTTGAATTGGAACCTACCTTGGAGCGCGAAATCAAAGAAGCGCAGAAGAATGATGAGAAAATCAGTGAGATCCGGCGACTGATTCTAGATGGCAAAGGCAAAGATTTTCGAGAAGATGCAGAAGGCGTGATATGGTTCAAAGACCGCTTGTGTGTTCCCAATGTCCAGTCTATTCGGGAGTTGATTCTCAAGGAAGCTCATGAGACCGCTTATTCGATTCACCCTGGCAGTGAGAAGATGTATCAGGATCTGAAGAAGAAATTCTGGTGGTACGGAATGAAGAGGGAAATCGCAGAGCATGTGGCTAAGTGCGATAGTTGTCGAAGAATTAAGGCAGAACACCAGAGACCTGCTGGATTGTTGCAACCGTTGCAGATCCCTCAGTGGAAATGGGATGAAATCGGTATGGATTTCATAGTCGGACTGCCTCGCACTCGAGCCGGCTACGATTCTATTTGGGTAGTGGTGGACCGTTTGACCAAGTCAGCCCACTTCATACCTGTCAAGACCAACTACAACAGCGCAGTATTGGCAGAATTGTATATGTCTCGGATCGTTTGTCTTCATGGTGTGCCAAAGAAGATAGTGTCAGACAGAGGAACGCAGTTCACCTCTCATTTCTGGCAGCAGTTGCATGAAGCTTTGGGCACGCATCTGAATTTCAGTTCAGCTTATCATCCGCAGACAGATGGCCAGACCGAAAGAACCAATCAAATTCTCGAAGATATGTTGAGAGCTTGTGCGTTGCAAGATCAGTCCGGATGGGACAAGCGATTGCCTTATGCAGAGTTTTCCTATAACAACAGTTACCAGGCCAGTTTGAAGATGTCACCGTTTCAAGCGCTTTATGGAAGGAGTTGTAGAACTCTGTTGCAATGGGATCAGCCTGGAGAGAAGCAAGTGTTTGGGCCAGACATTTTGCTTGAAGCCGAAGAGAACATCAAGATGGTCCGAGAGAATCTGAAGATAGCGCAATCAAGGCAGCGAAGCTATGCAGACACAAGAAGAAGAGAGCTGAGTTTCGAAGTCGGAGACTTTGTCTATCTGAAAGTATCACCGATCAGAGGAGTCAGAAGATTCGGAGTGAAAGGCAAGCTAGCACCCCGCTACATTGGTCCGTATCAGATTCTTGCAAGACGAGGAGAAGTGGCTTATCAGCTCAGTTTGCCAGAGAATTTGTCTGCTGTGCATAATGTCTTTCATGTGTCTCAGTTGAAGAAGTGCTTGCGTGTGCCAGAAGAGCAGTTGCCAGTGGAAGGTCTTGAGGTCCAGGAGGACTTGACCTATGTTGAGAAACCAGCTCAGATCCTTGAGATTGCAGATAGAGTCACCCGAAGGAAGACCATCAGAATGTGCAAAGTCAGATGGAATCACCACTCTGAGGAAGAAGCAACCTGGGAGCGTGAAGATGATCTAGTGGCCAAGTACCCAGAGCTCTTTGCTAGCCAGCCCTGAATCTCGAGGGCGAGATTCTTTTAAGGGGGATAGGTTTGTAACGCCCCGAATTTTGCAGTTGAATTTTTTCTTTTCTTTACTCACCAAATTCGGGCGTTACCTTTTCTTTTTCTTTTTCCCTCGCTAAACCTTGACCTTTTCCAAAGTTCTAGCGGGATTCGGTTTGGATTTCCCGTGCAAGAAAAACCCTAAATACCTTATGTTGTTTGATGCACCATGCCGAACCTTGCATTTCTTTTGATTGCTTTGAAAGTGCAACTGCATTCATGTAGAAAGATCGGATTTCGAAAATGAGGAGAAGATCTTTTCTTTCTTTTTCTCTCTCTTTCTCTCTCCTCTTTTTCTCTCTCTCCCGCGCCGTGGGCCGACCCCGGCCGGCCCAGCCGCCCCTGGCGCCCCCCCCTTGGGCCCAATTGGCCCATGCCGCCCCCCTCCCTTTATTTTCCCCAAAACCCCCCAATCCCTCTCCCTCTCTCTCATTTTCCCTCTCTCTCCCCTAGCGCCGCCCCTACCCGCCCCTGCCCTAAGCCGCCGCCGCCCCCTGCTCGGCCGCCGCCCCCTGCCGGCCGCCCCTCGCCGTCGCTCTCCAACGCCGGTGAGCCCCCCTCCCTCCTCCCTCTCTCCTCCCTCCCCCATCCCCCCTCCCCTTTCCCCTCGCCGCTCGGCGCCATGGCCGCCGCCATGGCCGGCTCGGCCCGCCCCCCCGGCCGCGCCCCGGCCGCCCGCCTGGCCGCGCCCCCGGCCGCCCGCCTGGCCGCCCGCCTGGCCGCGCGCCCGGCCGTCCCCGGCCGCCTGGCCCCTGGCCGCGCCCCCTGGCTGCTCGGCCGGCTCAGCCGCCCCGGCTCGGCCGCCCCTGCGCGCCCTGCCCCCGGCCGGTTCAACCGCCCCTAGGGCCGGTTCAACCGCCCCCCCTCTGTTTTTTTTATTTTTTATTTTATTTATTTTATTTACTTTCTGTGATCGTAGCTATTTTATTTTAGGTAGGCTAATCATTGTTAATGTTATTGAAATAGGAAGTTTAATTTAAAATTCCGTTATACTAATTGATTCATGTAGTTAATTGTTTATCTCGTGCAATGTTGATCAACTTAAAATGATTAGGTTTCCATTAGTGTATATGTAACCGAAGTCTTTTGTTACGAACCAATTGTAATTGATCGTTAGTGCATAAGATTTAACCCCCCTGCGAGACCCTTTCCCGTTTCTTTCTAACCATAACAAGTGCAATGTCAAATGTCATACTTGATGCATATTCGCTTTATTTGTTCCCTTGTATGGTGTACTGTTCTTTTGTATTAAATATGTGGATGGATGTATGTATGTTTGCGCTCGCATAGAGAACGATCCGGTTGAAGAGCCCGAGGAACTCGCAGGAGAAGCCCCTGAGCAGCAGTCGTTTGGTGGAGGCAAGTGTCCTTTGACCTATCTCTGTCCTATTCATTATTTAATTCACCTCCCGCTTACACATTTATGCCTAAGGATTGACTAGCTTTTGTTATCCATGTCCTTGTTTACCTATCTGGGTTGGATTATTACTGTTTAGCTTTATGCTATTGCTCAAACTTTAATCAATGAACATGATGAGATTATCTATGATACGCTGTTTTCCCTTCTCTTATGATGATGTTGTATCTGTGGTATTCAAGGGGGCTCGAGCGGTTTCTCGAGTGCCTCTCCGTAAGGACCTGTTCTATGGATGACCGCCCGGGAAAAACAGTGCAACCATAAGGGTGGAATGGGGTGCCCTTAGCTGAATAATTAGAGGATCCGGGGTGTAGTTCACTTAGCCGTCGTGCCGTCAATGGGGCTCGGTGTATGCGGCTCGCTCTGCCAAGTTTGGGTTCGCCCCTTGGGGAGGAGTGCGGTGCATTTAGGAAACCTAACGGGTGGCTACAGCCCCGGGGAATCTTTGTAAAGGCTTCGTAGTGAATCCCTGGCCATTCACCTTGGGAGTGAATAAGGGTCTTGCAAGCCCGGGCCAGAATGGGAATCACGGCTTGTGGGTAAAGTGCACAACCTCTGCAGAGTGTTATGAAAACTGATATATCAGCCGTGCTCACGGTTATGAGCGGCCAAGGGAGCTCCAGTGATTAGTGGTACTTGATCAGAGATACTTTGGTACAGGTGGTTATGAGATTGATGGTTTTGGTTATGATTATGGTGCTGGTAAGTGGTACTCTTTCCGTTTGGAAAGGAGTACGTTTGGGTTAATAACTTGGGTTAATGCTAAAACTTGGCTTTCTACTAGTAAGTAATAATCTGACCAACTAAAAGCAACTGCTTGACTTATCCCCACATAAAGCTAGTCCACTACAGCCAAACAGGATACTTGCTGAGTATGTTGATGTGTACTCACCCTTGCTCTACACACCAAACCCCCCCCCCCCCCAGGTTGTCAGCATTGCAACCACTGCTCAGGCGAAGATGAAGCTGTGGAAGGAGACTTCCAGGAGTTCCAAGACTACGACGAGTTCTAGGTGTGGGTTAGCGGCAACCCCCAGTCGGCTGCCTGTGAAGGCCGCGGTTATCTACGTTTCTTTTCCGCACTTTGATTTATTGTAAGAACTATATGGACGTCTCAGACGTATGATGTAATCGACTATTTCCCTTATTAATACTATTTTGAGCACTGTGTGATGATGTCCATATTATGTAACTGCTGTGTACGTGAATAACTGATCCTAGCACGTACATGGTTCGCATTCGGTTTGCCTTCTAAAACCGGGTGTGACAATCATCCGGAGGGGACGACGCCACGATGGCCAAGTCATTCATCATCGCCCTCGAAGGCCCGGCTCTCACCTGGTACACCAGGTTGCCCCCGTTGTCTGTCGACTCCTGGAGAAGTCTCTGGGACAAATTTCTGCTCAACTTCCAAGGGTACCGCTCAGACACCGATGCCTTGGCTGAATTGTCACTCTGCAAGCAGCTGGAAAGAGAAACTCTACGGGAGTACTACCGCAAGTTTCTGACTCTCAAGTCACAACTGCCTTCGGTTGATGACCAAATCACCATTCACTACGCCATCAACGGCCTTCGGGCTGGCGTCCTTTACAGCCACTGCATCAAGGATCCACCCAAGAACCTCCAGGAGCTGTATCAGCTGTTCGAAAAATATTCCAGATCCGAAGAGCTCCACCAGCGCAAGGTCGAGTCCCAGAGGAAACCCAAAGACCCTCAGCAGTCCAGCCGAACGTGGACGAGACCCTCGCAGTCAGACTCCGGTCGGGACGCCCGCAGTCAGCAGCAGGTGCACAACATCGCCAACCAGCACCCCGCTGGTGAGGCCCCTCGCCGCCAAGATTATCCCCCCAGGGTCGCGGCAATGGAACTCGTGGTCGGGGCTGAGGACGGGCGCAGCAGCCGCACAGATTTTACTGCTTGTTTCACGGCGAAGACTGCGCGCACCCAACAAGGGACTACCCGGAAACGAAGGCCACCAGAGACAGGATGTCTCGGGCGCAACCAGCCGACAACCCAAGAGTTGTCGCGCACATAGATCAACAACTCCCACAACCATACAACCACGGCCCCGCTCAGCACCCACCTAACCACGCATACCAACACCACCAGGAGGTACAAATCGTACCTCCCCCACTCCCACCTCCACACCCGCAACAGCCAAACATCCACCACCCAAACCACCCCAAACACCAAAACAAGAAGACTTCGCTGATCAGCCATATCGCGGAGTCATTCACATGATCACTGGGGGGTCCAGCGTCGACTTCGACACGAAGCGACAGAAGAGGGACCACTACCGCAGCATCAACCACGTCGCCGTCACCGGTCCAGTCGTGCAGACAAAGTGGTCCCATGTACCATTGACCTTCGACGCCAGAGATGTCAACCTGCGCAGCGCACCCCACATCGACGCCATGGTCATCAACTGCAGCGTGGCAGGCTGGGACCTACACAAAGTCTTAGTTGACAACGGCAGCCAAGCGGACATCATTTTCCTCCACGCCTTCGACCGCATGGGCATCAGCCACAGCTTGCTGAAACCTTCGGACAACCCCCTATATGGCTTCGGTGGCAAGGGCACCTTTCCTGTGGGCAAGATAGAGCTACCCCTGTCCTTTGGTGTAGCACCCAATGCACGAAGTGAGCAGGTCACTTTCGACATCGTCGACATGGTGTACCCGTACAACGCCATAATGGGTCGGGGCTCCATCAACAAGTTTGAGGCAGCAATTCACGGACTTTACCTATGCATGAAAATCCCGGGTCCGCAAGGCGTGATCACAGTCTATGGCAACCAGCAGGCCGCGCGCAACATAGAAAGAGACTTCGTTCCAGGGCAAAGGAACGTACACTGCCTCACGGCGCAGCGTGAGGTCCCCGAGGCTACCCTCCCAACCGCCAACGAGCATGAAAAAGCACAGCTGCAGAGCAACGATGGGACGAAGACAGTTCCCCTTGATCAGGCAACACCCAAGCAAACGGTCATCATAAGCGAAGACCTTACTTCGCATGACGAGGAGAGACTCATCTCCTGTCTTTCCAAAAATAAGGACGTCTTCGCCTGGTCCGCCCTCGACCTGGTCGGAGTCAGTCGCACTATTATCAAGCACAGCTTGGGCATCGACCCTTCGGTGAGGCCGAAGAAGTAGAGGCTGCGCAAAATGTCTGATGAGAAGACAGAAGCTGCCAAGGCCGAGGTACACCGCTGCTTGAGGCCAATTTTGTCGAACCAGTTGCCTACCCTACGTGGCTTGCTAACGTAGTCATGGTGCAAAAGAAGAGCGGCAAGTGGTGGATGTGCATTGATTTCGCCAGCCTCAACAAGGCCTGCCCCAAGGATAATTTCCCACTGCCTCGAATCGACAAGATCATCGATAGCGCGGCCGGGTGTGAAGTCATGTCACTCCTTGACTGCTTCTCTGGCTATCACCAGATATATATGAAGGAGGAAGACAAGGCCAGCACCAGTTTCATAACACCCTTCGGCACGTATTGCTTCATCAGAATGCCAGAGGGACTAAAGAACGTTGGGTCCACATTCTCTCACCTCACCAAAACAGTGCTCGAGAGTCAAGTCGGCAGAAACATATTTACGTATGTGGACGACATCATCGTCGCCAGCAAAAGCAAAGAGGACCATCTGGCTGATCTCGCAGAAACGTTCGCGAACATGCAGGACGCACGACTTCGCCTAAACCCCGAAAAGTGCATCTTCGACGTTCGCCAGGGGAAGATACTAGGCTACCTGGTGTCGCACCGTGGGATCGAAGCCAACCCGACCAAGATCCAGGCCATCATCAACATGACGCCCCGCAGTCAGCTAGAGACGTCCAATGACTGATAGGCAGATTGGCCGTCCTCAACAGATTCATTTCCAAGTCCGTAGAGCGAAGCCTACCTTTCCTCAAAACGCTACACGGCGCAAAAGAATTCGCATGGGGACCAGAGCAAGCGGCGGCCTTCGCTTCACTAAAGCAGCACCTGTCAGAGCTAGCGATTCTTACAAGCCCCAACCCCTCGCTACCCCTGTTGCTCTATGTCGCAGCTTCGCCGCACGTGGTTAGCGTAGCGCTAGTTCAAGAGCAGGACAGAGAGGGCACGACTAGGCAGTGTCCGGTTTATTACGTCTCCGAAGTACTCACGACATCCAAATGCAACATGACGGAACTGGAAAAAATTTCCTACACAGTCGTTATGGCTTCGCGCAAGTTGCACCATTATTTTGAACCGTTCAAGGTGTGGGTCACCTCGGACAGGGGACTCGGCGAATTGTTCAGAAATCTGGAGGCATCTATCTGGATCGCCAAATGGGCAGCCGAGCATTCCGGATACCATATCACCTTCGAGCCCAGGACAGCCATCAAGTCACAAGTCCTGGCAGACTTCATCGTCGATTGGACCGGGCCAATAACGCAGTTGGACATGTTTGCAGAGAAGGTGTGGACCGTCCACTGCAACGGCGCATGGTGCCATACGGGGGCAGGCGCAGCTGCAGTCATTACTTCACCCACAGGGGTCAAGCACATATATGCAGCACGTCTCAGCTTTGCTTTGGAGTCCGACAGAAGCACCAACAATGTAGCAGAGTACGAAGCTGTCATCCTCGGCCTTCGCAAGCTGCGGGCACTTGGTGTCACTACCTGCATAATCAGAACAGACTCCAAAGTGGTTGCCGGCCAAGTCGAGAAAGATTACCAGCAAAAGACCCCGCACTTATGCAGTATCTCGCGGCTGTCCGCAGTCTCGAGAGACAATTCAAGGGCTTTACCTTGCAGCGCGTGGACCGAGCCAAGAATGAGGAGGCCGACGCATTGGCCAAGGCAGCCGCCAGAGGCGAGGCCCTGCCCTCCGACGTATTCTACCATGTCATCGGCACGCCAACCGTCCGCAGCCCAGAGGGCCTCCAAATAACCAACGACACCGAGGGCCACCACATAGTCAACCTCATCATGACCAAAGACTGGTGGGCATCAATAACCCTATTCCTGCAAGGATATTACCATCCAAGCGATATCAACGAAGTCAAGCCCCTCAACACTGAAGCCAGGACTTCACACTCATTGAGGGACAACTTTACAAGAAGGGGGTCAGTCAACCCATGCTTAAATGTGTCACCGAGACCGAAGGCATCCAGATCCTACGCGAAGTCCACAGCGGAACTTGCGGCTCTCACGCGGGGCCTAGGGCCCTAGCTGCCAAGGTGATCCGTCAAGGCTTCTACTGGCCTGCTATGATCTGCGCCGCGAATCGGGTCACAAGGTCGTGCGAAGCCTGCCAGAAGTTTTCTCCACGGTTGGGAAACCCTTCGCAACTCACAAAGCTGATCGCCCACACGTGGCCCCTTTAGCGCTGGGGCCTGGACATTGTCGGGCCGCTACCCACGGCCCAAGGGAACCTCAAGTTTGTAACACCCTAGGTGTTACTTTGGGTGTTCACTCAAGGCTATACCATTAAACCTACTATCACATGTGGTTTAGTTTGAGCAAAGTACACCAAACTTGGAAATCAAAATCCTAAGTAAGTGTAACCCATCTTAGATGTCATGCCTTGGCTTGTTAGGCAAGTATAAAGGGGAGAATTGCCCAAACCCTAATACAAACCCCTTTGGACAATGGGAACCCTAGAAGTAAGTATGACCAAAGGGTCATGAAAACCACATGATCATGACTTGGGCCAATTATAAAATTTGTAGTACACTTAATAACCTACAAATAATAGCAAGAAAGTAACCCCAAAAAGATTTCAGAAAAGCCCCAAAAGGTTCACCAAAGGGTTGAGCACAAAAGAAAAATCAGGATTTGTCTAAGTCCAAAACCAACCTTTGTCCAAAGATCAAACATGTTCACCCTCATTCAAACTTCAAAACCATTTGACCCAATTGACAAAGTGGCACCAAAATACCTCTAGAATACCCTGGAAAGATTTGAACCCAACCCTAAGTCGTTTGACACGACTTGGCACAAGTTTTGTCTCGGTTTGGACATCTCTGAAATAGCCGACTTCCCACCCCCGTATCTCTCTAACCCGACCACATCTACCCTTGGAACTCACATGAACTAGGTAGCTCTAGGTGCAGGGAAGAGATCTCTCACAGGTCCTAGGGCAAGATTTGTACGTTTTGGCCACTCAGCAGAGGGAAGAACAGGGGCAGAAGCAAACAGCCACGTGTTCGACGCGCTCTGAGCTCGCCAGAGCACGCCCGACGCGCGCCCCCGCGTGCCCTGTGTCGCGCCAAAGCCAAGCCGGCGCCGTTGCCCGTGCCCGCGCCTATAAAGCACCCAGGGACTTCGACCGTACTCCTCCGCGCACGCTCGACCTCACCGGAGCCCGAAACCACCGGCTTTTTCCCCGTGCACGGCTTGCCCGCGGCCACCCGAGCCCCTGCCACCGTAGACCGGCCAATAGAACCCTTCCCAACCCCGTCCAACCCTCGAAGAAGACTGTGCATGCCTCGGTGAAGCTCACCGAGCAAGGAATCGAAGTTTGCTTCGCCGGAGAAGCCAGTCCATGGTCGTCGGACTTCGCCCGACCGCCGGTGAACGTAGACCGGGTAATCCTCGGCTCCATTCTTCGATTCCTTGTGCACACAGCCTCTACGTTACCCTATGAAGCTCATCGTGCCATTTGATTGAACTAGATCGTCGTGGTTTAGCCGAAACACCCGCCGCCGACGAGATCACCCGCCTGCGCACGTGGACCGGACGATTCCGGCCACCCCCGCCGTCGAGCCGTACACCGTTGTGACCGCCAAGACCTCCTGGAGCCAACCCCGCCCCTCACCGGACCTTACTGTTTAAACCTAGGGAGGGACCGTGGGGGAGAAGAAGAAAAGGCTAGGGGGTTTTGTGCATCGTCAGTGACTCAAGGGAATAGTAGCGCAGGGGTATAACTAAGAGGATTAGTTTGGAAAGAACCCGAGGACTTCGGTGCAAAGTGGTTTTTCCAGGAAACCTTTTATTTAACCTGATTTAAATTCAAACAGAACTTGAATAATTCATATCTTCTGTTTTATTCACCCAAATCAAGTCAAATCAATTTTGCCAGATCTTAAATAATGTAAACTACTTAAGAAAAATATAAAACCCCTAAGTGTTACAGAAAACTTTAGGGTTGTGATTTAAATATTGATTTGGCCAAAAGCTAAATAATAGAAGGAAAAATAGTTGCACTGTTAGACTGAGGTTAAGAAAATTTGGAGAAGTACCTAATCACTTCCTAACCTGTTTAAAAATAATAAACCCTTCTGTACACCCATTTAAGGTAGAGTTTAGCATTTAAAACCTTTTTAGCCTAAAGTTAGAGAAAATACTAATGAAGGTTTAATTAAAGAACCCGGGAGCACCCATATTTTTGTTAGCCTACTTATTCAATATAGTTCACTAGAAAAATTTATTATACTCTGGTTTAGTGTAAAATAATTGGGATACCTTTTATTTTAAGAAAACAAGGAAAATTTAGAAAAACTCTAGAAAAAATAACCCCAAGGTGAAAACACCCCAAACCTTGGGATAATTAATGTTTTGTTATTAAGAACATAGGAAAAATATGAAATCTGCTGTTTGACATTTTTCAAATAACAAGGCAGTAGAAAGTGCCTTTTTGACATTAAACTTTAGAAAATCACAACTAAATAACCATCAATTAACTTTCTGTGATTTTTAAGCACAGAAGCATGTTATTACTGTTAGATGCCAACAAAAATGACCCTTAGGACAGAACCCACCCCTAGTTAAGAGTTGTAGTGCAAAGTGACCCCCTTTGCCCAACTTTTGTTATTTTTGTCCAAGGCATACTCTTTTTATTCTGGACCTCAAATTCCTAGAACAGGCTATAGTGACCAATGGCAACCCACTGTAATTTTTACAAATTTTTTGGAAAAAGTTAAACCACTATTGTAGTTCAAACCCACACTAGAATTCATAATTAGAAAATGAAAAAGGGGAAATTGATAATGGGAACTTGTGTCACCCTAACCCCACTAGCAAAACCCTTTTTAAATTGCCCACTGAAATATGTAAGGAAAATACAAATCCACTATGCTTATTCTCAACCAAACCTAAACCTAGAATGATAAGCATAAACCACTAAAAGCCACGTATGACCAAGAAACCCTAAGTTACTAACTAACTTAGTTTTTCTTCCTTTAGCATAATGTTATTAAATCCTGCATAATCATGACATACATATTCATTGCATTCGATAGACTGCAACCTCGCTGACGGAGAGTACGTCCTCGTGCCGGAGCAAGGAGCTGCTCAGGAGGTAGCCCCGGATCCAGCACCAGAGCCTGCACCAGAGGATCTGCCTGCCACAGCTTTGGAAGGCAAGCCCCGATTTTATGCATAACCGTTTATATATGCTATTTTACTACACTTAATGTTTGTAGGCTTGTACTGTGCACTTAAGTGTAGGAGTTGATTGGAACCTTAGTTGCATGAACTCAGGATTCCCTTTGAGATGGATACTAGTATGCTAGGTCGAGTAGCTGCTTTACTAATTAGGGATCTCGGTAGAAGTCGAGTGATTTTTCTAGCACTCGCGCGAGGTCAGGAATTGGTTGTATCCACTTTCTTATCATAATGATGTTGGTCTGTGGACAACAATCCATGGGGATTTGTTGTCTACGAGATGGAAATTGGAATAAGGATTAAGGTGTGGTACCGTGAGTCAAGCGTTTGAACGTACTAAACACATACCGATAAATATGGTAAATCGGTAAGCCTAGTACCTGAGTGAACCTACCCGCAGACATATCCCCTCACGCGACCTGAGACGTGGTCTCCCATTCCAGTTATGGTGGGTACAAGTGCGGTCACTGCACGACGGCAGTCGGGGTCAGTGAGGCATTGTACGCCAAGGCGGTGAGCCCTGATCTGTTGCCAGGGAATCGATGGGGACGGATGATGTGTGTGGGGACGGAGTGCCCCTACATGTCGTGTGTTTAGGTTTACCTTGCAAGGTTTAAAAACTCGATTCGAATCGTCTGCTTCTCGCAGCTAATGAGACTGCTTGATCCATGCTGCTACATTGAGTAACAAGTGGAAATGTGATGAGTTGACATAAGATGTTGATTGCTAAATATGTTTGATACCATGTATGAGTAGATAGTACACATTTAGCCTTAAGAGAGTCACACTTAAACCTGACAAAGCTAAAACTGGATTTATAAACTCAGCTAGTGCTTTTGGCAATCAAACCCCACAACCAAACATCTGCATGTCTAGAGGTAGAGGAGTAGACTCCTCACACCGGGTAAGTCTAGCTGAGTATTAGTATACTCAGCCTTGCTTGTGGCATAATTTTTACAGGTTCTTTGGAGGACATGGTTGCTGGAGTGACTTGGTCGTCCATCTTGCCACCGGGTTGGACAGTCGAGTGGGATCCTGCCTCGGCTGAGGAGGAGCATGAGGAGTGATGGGACAGGCTTCCCCATCCCTCTGTTTAATTATCGTTAGTTTTATTCCGCTGCACTTCGAACAATGATGACTACTTTTGCTGAAACCCGATGATGATGTAATAAGTTAATACTCCTTAATGTATGGTTTTATGCTTTATTGTATTTTCTCTGTGACTCACCATCGAGTGAGATTGTGGTACTTGATCCTGTCAGTGGCCTCGTCGGACTAGATCCGAGGGATTGACGGGTTATTCCCATTTAAGTGTGGTCTAGCCTTTGAGGCAGGACTTAGGCACTTAAGTTGGAATAATTCGAGCAGTTCCGCCATAGCTGGTATCGGAGCTTGTACCACCGCAAAGGAATCAATAAACTATAAATACCATCCTTTTCCAAAGTAAAACTTGATAGAAACAAATGTTGGATAGATCGTATGATGATCAGGATAAACCTAGGACGGAAGCCTTAGGATGATAGAAGGGTAGTTAGGTGGCTAAGTGATTAAGCCCTACAGGCTACTATAAGGGATGGGAGTTCCTCCCTATTCCCTCTACGTTGATGTAAGGTCGTTCAGGACGAGCATGCATGCATCATTAATTAAACTAATGGATAATTGGGTAAGAACTTTAAAACAAAATGATGACCAACTAAGTACCCCAGTACCATTATTGTAGCTAGAGAGAGGCTGAGTTGTGATTCCTTTTTCTTTTTATAATTCTTTTTCTTTTACTTACGCTTAACCGTACACAGATGACTTCTCACGGATCCTCGGACGAAGGGAATGCACTGTCACACACTGACGGGCTTGCACGAGAGGGTTTTCCCCGTATTTTGTGGGAGGTACTTTAGGGGGCCGGTTACACGACGCCTCCTCAGTACGCGGTGCAGCAGTTAGAGAAGCACCGAGTGCCCCGTTGTAGGGTGAGGATGACCCTGGAGCCTCATCCCCTACAGCCAGGCTGGCGTTCGCTGGACTCTGAGTCCTTTGGATACCGGGCTGAGGATACGATCGAGGCGATTGCTCTTCACGGGTTGACCACTTTCTGCGGATTCCACCCCTTGGAGCTGTCCACCCACCCCATTGGCTTGTTCCCCGCTGAGAAGGAGGACGACCCAATGTGGAAGGACCGAGTGGAGCATGCCAAGGACATCTGGGCTATCTACCCAGGTCAGACTGCTCACTTGACAGTGCGGTGCATGAATGCCCTGTACCGTCTGCAAGTGATGCGTGGTGAGGCAATGTCCCATCTGATGGCATTGTTGGAGGCAACTAAGATCACCCTGGATAACAGAGAAGAGCTTGTGGTTGACTTGTCCACATAGATGGTGGAAAAGGACTTACAGGTGGAACAACTGTCAAATGAGATCCAAGAGCTTGAGTAACTTGTGGGAACAAGGGAGAACACCATCGAGGTTCTTGAGGATCAGTTAATTAACACTCAGCAGCAGCTTGCCGAGGCTAACGAGCACCTGGATATGCATCACCAGGAGATCCAGGACATGGAGGCCAATGAGGATGTCGACATCGAGGGAGGAGAGGAGCCTGCCTCCAGCTTGGACACTGCTGGCTCAGGGAGACCACCTTCCCCCGAGTCGAGTGTTGCCTCGTTCGCTCACTAGGTTCGTAGGGATAGAGTTAGAAGTCGGTAATGGTTGGACTCCTCGAAGCTAGCTTAGCTTTTGCACCCTTGGGGTACTAGGCTAGATAGAGTTGAGTCTTTTTGGGCTATTGATGTAATCGCGATAAACTCTTTTGGAAGCATGGTTGATGAATGATGTTAGTTTTAATTTAGGAAGAAAAGTTTATGCCTTGTGAAATCTTTTATGATTATGCAAGAATCTATCAGTTCCGCCTTTTGACTCTTTCATCGCGATTGAACCCTGAACCTCAAAGATGTGTATTGAAAATATATGTGATTTTTCATATGGCCGGGAGAGCGCGTCGTGGTCAAAATGAGCGCGTTCCTCCACCACCGCCACCGCCTCCTACTCTGCAAGAGCTAATGGCTCAGCAAAATGAGATCTTCAGGCAGCTAGCTCAGCGTCAGCCGCCACCCCAGCACTATGGTGGTGGTGATTATTAGCGTCACCCCGCAGCAGCCACCTACCAGAAGTTCCTCAGTACCCAGCCACCATTGTTCACCAGGGCAGAGGACCCACTTGATGCGGATGTATGGTTGAGAGTAGTGGAATCCAAATTCCCGCTACTCCATGAAGTTTGCTCAGAGGTCACTAAGGTCAGGTTCGCCACCCAGCAGCTTCGCGGACCCGCAAGGACTTGGTGGGACCATTTTCTTGCTATGCAGCCAGAGGATCGAGAGGTGGAGTGGAGAGAGTTTAAGGCAGCTTTCAGGGGGCACCATATACCAGCAGGTATTATGGACCGAAAGCTCAACGAGTTTCTGGCACTCACTCAGGGAAACCGGACAGTGTTACAGTATGCTCAGGCCTTCAATGACCTATGCCAGTATGTCGGGTATCATGCAGACACGGACGAGAAGAAGAGGGACAGGTTCAGGAGGGGGCTCAACACTAAGCTCCGTGACCGCCTCAACACCGTCAGGGCCAATAGTTATAATGAGTTCGTCAACATGGCCATTTCTCAGGAGGACTGTATCACGGCTCGTCAGGCAGAGAAGAAGAGGAAGACCCCTTTGGCAGGACCTTCAGCTCAGCCATAGCGTTTCAGGATTGTGTCTGACACTCAGAACAGGGGGCCACAGCAGCAAGGACGTTGGGTGATCCGACCACAGCAGCAGCAGCAGGCACCCAACTGCACCTAGTTTCCAGCTCAGAGGAACAATCAACAGCAACAGCAAAATCGATAGGCAAATGACAACAGGTGTTTCACATGTGGCAACACCGGACATTATGCCTAGAATTGCCCCAGAAACCAGCAGGGGCAGAATGTTAATCAGAATCAAGGCAAGAGACAGAAGGTGCAAGTGAGGCAAGGCAGGCTGAACTTCACCACCATGGCTGATATTCCAGAGGGAGCACCTGTCATGACTGGTATCTTTACAGTTTTGAACTATCCTGCTATTATTCTTTTTGATTCTGGTGCATCGCATAGTTTTATCAGTGCCAAATTTAGTGCCAAGTGTCAGTTACCTTTTCACCACACCAATGGGGGTATTACAATTTCAACACCAGGAGGCAGGGTTGCCACCTACCAAATCAACAAGAATGTGCCTATAAAGTTTGGTAGTCTGATAATCAAAACCAACCTCCTCATTTTAGGTTTGGATAGTGTGGATATCATATTGGGAACTGACTGGTTGACCAAACATCAGGCAGTGATTGATATTGCAACTAGGGCCATTGAAGTGCACTCACCGACCTGTGGTGAAACCACATTATATTTGCCCGACCAGGGTTGTACCCATTCTTGTGCCTTCGTTATGATAGAATCCCCAGTGGAAAGGATCCCAGTGGTCTGTGACTACCCAGATGTTTTTTCGGATGAATTGTCAGGGATGCCACCTGATAGAGACATCGAGTTCGCAATCGAATTGCAACCCGGGTCTGCTCCTATCTCCAAGAGACCCTATAGGATGCCTCCCGCGGAATTGGCAGAACTGAAAAAGCAACTGCAAGAGTTGTTGGACAAGGGGTTCATTCGCCCAAGTACTTCACCTTGGGGATGTCCGGCCTTATTTGTAAAGAAAAAGGATGAGAGTTTGAGAATGTGTGTCGATTACCGCCCTCTCAATGCGGTGACCATCAAGAACAAATACCCACTGCCACGCATTGATGTTTTGTTTGATCAGTTGGTGGGAGCCAAGGTATTCTCCAAGATAGACCTTCGCTCGGGCTACCATCAAATCAAGATCCGTGCCAGTGATATTCCGAAGACGGCTTTTTCTACCAAATATGGACTTTATGAGTTTTTGGTGATGTCTTTTGGGCTGACCAATGCCCCGGCTTATTTTATGTACCTGATGAACTCAGTATTCATGCCAGAGCTAGACAAATTCGTGGTCGTTTTCATTGATGATATTCTGGTTTATTCCAAGAATGAAGCCGAGCACACTAAACATTTGCATACTGTACTTTAGAGACTGCGTGACCATCAGTTGTATGCCAAATTGTCTAAATGTGAATTCTGGCTGAAGGAAATTAAATTCTTGGGTCACACAATTTCTCAGGATGGGATATCTGTTGATCCTGAGAAGGTACAAGAGGTAATGGATTGGAAACCCCCAACTACAGTGAGGCAGATTCGGAGTTTTCTGGGATTGGCAGGGTATTATCGACGATTTATTCCGGATTTCTCCAGAATTGCCAAGCCAATGACTGGGTTATTGAAGAAGGGAGTCAAATATGATTGGAGCCAGAAGTGTGAGGATGCCTTTCATACACTAAGGCAACACTTGACAACAGCCCCAGTGCTAGCTCAACCTGACAACGCCAAGCCCTTTGAAGTGTATTGTGATGCTTCCGGTACTGGATTGGGATGCGTCTTAATGCAAGATAGCAGAGTGATTGCTTATGCCTCCCGAGCACTCAGACCCCATGAGCATAACTACCCTACACATGATCTGGAGTTGGCAGTCGTGGTTCATGCTCTCAAGATATGGAGACATTACTTGATGGGAGCTCACTGCAACATTTACACTGATCATAAGAGTCTCAAATACATTTTCACTCAGGCAGATCTTAACATGAGGCAAAGGAGATGGTTAGAGCTAATCAAGGACTATGCTTTGGAGGTGCATTACCACCCTGGTAAAGCCAATGTTGTGGCAGATGCTTTGAGCAGAAAGGCCCAGTGCAATTGTATGAGCATGGATGCAAAAGTCACCACCCTGTGTGATGAGTTGTATAAGTTGAACCTAGAAGTTGTTTATTCAGGTGCCTTGAATTATATCTCGGTGGAGCCCACATTACAAGAGCAAATAGTCCGGGCACAGATTGAAGACAAGGGTGTTCAGGTTATCAAGGAAATGATCAAGCAGAAAGCAGAAAAATACAAATGCTTCCGTCAGGACAGCAAAGGAATTCTATGGTTTGGAGATCGATTGGTTGTTCCCAAGGACCCTGAGCTCAGAAAGAAGATATTGGATGAAGCTCACCTTTCAAAATTCTCCATGCACCCCGGCAGCAACAAGATGTATCACGATCTCAGATCCTTATACTGGTGGACCAGAATGAAGAGGGAAATTGCTAAGTACATATTCAAATGTGACACCTGCCAGAGAATCAAAGCCAATCATTTGAAAGCAGCGGGCCCTTTGCAACCCCTTCCCATACCGTCTTGGAAATGGGAGGACGTTTGCATGGATTTCATCGTGGGATTGCCCAATACCTCCCGGCACCATGATTCCATTTGGGTCATTGTGGACAGATTGACCAAGTCAGCTCATTTCTTGCCGGTGCACACCACCCACAGGACGGAGAAGTATGCAAAAATCTACATTGACCAGATAGTTCGTTTGCATGGAATACCAAGGAATATAGTATCAGACAGAGGAGCACCATTTGTGGCATGATTTTGGGAGCAATTGCAGGAATCACTTGGGACCCATGTAATACGAAGCTCAGCATACCACCCTCAAACAGATGGCCAGACCGAAAGGGTAAATCAGATTTTGGAAGACATGCTGAGGGCATGTGTGCTACACTATGGAAAGGATTGGGACAAGTGTCTTTCTTTGGCAGAGTTTTCTTATAATAACATCTACCAGTCCAGTTTGAAGATGGCACCTTTTGAAGCCTTATATGGGAGGAGATGTAGAACCCCGCTGAATTGGTCTCAAGTTGGAGAGAGAGAAATATTTGGACCAGATTTGGTACTTGAAGCAGAGGAAAAGGTCAGAGTCATTAAGAAGAACTTAGAAGCTGCTCAGGCCAGGCAAAAGAGCTATCACAATAAGAGGCGGAAACCTCTATAGTTTGAAGTGGGGGAGCATGTCTATCTTAAGGTGTCACCCACCAAAGGTGTCCAGAGACTTGGAATCAAGGGCAAGTTAGCTCCTCGCTACATTGGACCCTACGAGATCAAGGAGACTTGCGGACCAGTAGCATATCAATTGAAGTTGCCACCACGTATGTCAGCTGTTCATGATGTGTTCCATGTATCTCAGCTGTGGAAATGTGTCCGCTTACCCACTGAAGTGCTACCTGAACCAGAGATTGAGATAGAACCAGACTTATCCTATCAAGAGTACCCCGTCAAGGTATTGGATCAGAAAGAGGTCAACGCGGGCAAGGTCGATCAGAATGTATAAGGTTCAGTGGAGTCACCATTCAGTAGAAGAAGCTACATGGGAGACTGAGGATTTTCTACGCTCTCGCTTCCCCGACTTTCTACCCAAAGGAGTCGGTACGTAACCCAAAACCCCACCCCCACCTGCCCTTTGAATACAAATATAAGAAAAACTTAGATGATAAGGGTAGTATAAGTTGTGGTTTCGACTTAAAAAGGGCTTCCTTCTGAAGTCGCAAAGAGAATGACATTCGAAGAGCAGTTAACTAGTGAAACTTGAATCTAAGAAGGAACAACACACCAGCACACCTTCTCGGCACTCCTCCAAGGGACTCTACCTAAAATCTCGGGACGAGATTCCTTTAAGGGGGGAGGGCTGTAACACCCCAGGTGTTACTTTGGGTGTTCACTCAAGGCTATACCATTAAGCCTACTATCACATGTGGTTTAGTTTGAGCAAAGTACACCAAACTTGGAAATCAAAATCCTAAGTAAGTGTAACCCATCTTAGATGTCATGCCTTGGCTTGTTAGGCAAGTATAAAGGGGAGAATTGCCCAAACCCTAATACAAACCCCTTTGGACAATGGGAACCCTAGAAGTAAGTATGACCAAAGGGTCATGAAAACCACATGATCATGACTTGGGCCAATTATAAAATTTGTAGTACACTTAATAACCTACAAATAATAGCAAGAAAGTAACCCCAAAAAGATTTCAGAAAAGCCCCAAAAGGTTCACCAAAGGGTTGAGCACAAAAGAAAAATCATGATTTGTCTAAGTCCAAAACCAACCTTTGGTCAAAGATCAAACATGTTCACCCTCATTCAAACTTCAAAACCATTTGACCCAATTGACAAAGTGGCGCCAAAATACCTCTAGAATACCCTGGAAAGATTTCAACCCAACCCTAAGTCGTTTGACACGACTTGGCACAAGTTTTGTCTCGGTTTGGACATCTCTGACATAGCCGACTTCCCACCCCCGTATCTCTCTAACCCGACCACATCTACCCTTGGAACTCACATGAACTAGGTAGCTCTAGGTGCAAGGAAGAGATCTCTCACAGGTCCTAAGGCAAGATTCGTACGTTTTGGCCGCTCAGCAGAGGGAAGAACAGGGGCAGAAGCAAAGAGCCACGTGTTCGACGCGCTCTGAGCTCGCCAGAGCATGCCCGACGCGCGCCGTCGTGTGCCCCGCGTCGCGCCAAAGCCAAGCCGGCGCCGTTGCCCGCGCCCGCGCCTATAAAGCACCCAGGGACTTCGACCGTACTCCTCCGCGCACGCTCGACCTCACCGGAGCCCGAAACCACCGGCGTTTGCCCCATGCACGGCGTGCCCACGGCCACTCGAGCCCCTGCCACCATAGACCGGCCAATAGAACCCTTCCCAACCCCGTCCAACCCTCGGAGAAGACTGTGCACGCCTCGGTGAAGCTCCCCGAGCAAGGAATCGGAGTTTGCTTCGCCGGAGAAGCCAGTCCACGGTCGTCGGACTTCGCCCGACCGCTGGTGAATGTAGACCGGGTAATCCTCTGCTCCATTCTTCGATTCCTTGTGCACACAGCCTCTACGTTACCCCATGAAGCTCATCGTGTCATTTGATTGAACTAGATCGCCGTGGTTTAGCCGGAACACCCGCCGCCGACGAGATCACCCGCCTGCGCACGTGGACCGAACGATTCCGACCACCCCCGTCGTCGAGCCATACACCGTTGTGACCGCCAGGACCTCCCGGAGCCAACCCCGCCCCTCACCGGACCTCTCTCGCCGCCGGTAAGCCGCGCCGCCCTTTTCTTTTCCATGGGTACTGTTTAAACCTAGGGAGGGACCGCGGGGGAGAAGAAGAAAAGGCTAGGGGGTTTTGTGCATCGTCAGTGACTCAGGGGAATAGTAGCGCAGGGGTATAACTGAGAGGATTAGTTTGGAAAGAACCCGAGGACTTCGGTGCAAAGTGGTTTTTCCAGGAAACCTTTTATTTAACCTGATTTAAATTCAAACAGAACTTGAATAATTCATATCTTCTGTTTTATTCACTCAAATCAAGTCAAACAAATTTTGCCAGATCTTAAATAATGTAAACTACTTAAGAAAAATATAAAACCCCTAAGTGTTACAGAAAACTTTAGGGTTCTGATTTAAATATTGATTTGGACAAAAGCTAAATAATAGAAGGAAAAATAGTTGCACTGTTAGACTGAGGTTAAGAAAATTTGGAGAAGTACCTAATCACTTCCTAACCTGTTTAAAAATAATAAACCCCTCTGTACACCCATTTAAGGTAGAATTTACCATTTAAAACCTTTTTAGCCTAAAGTTAGAGAAAATACTAATGAAGGTTTAATTAAAGAACCAGGGAGCACCCATATTTTTGTTAGCCTACTTATTCAATATAGTTCACTAGAAAAATTTATTATACTCTGGTTTAGTGTAAAATAATTGGGATACCTTTTATTTTAAGAAAACAAGGAAAACTTAGAAAAACCCTAGAAAAAATAACCCCAAGGTGAAAACACCCCAAACCTTGGGATAATTAATGTTTTGTTATTAAGAACATAGGAAAAATATGAAATCTGCTGTTTGACATTTTTCAAATAACAAGGCAGTAGAAAGTGCCTTTTGACATTAAACTTTAGAAAATCACAACTAAATAACCATCAATTAACTTTCTGTGATTTTTAAGCACAGAAGCATGTTATTACTGTTAGATGCCAACAAAAATGACCCTTAGGACAGAACCCACCCCTAGTTAAGAGTTGTAGTGCAAAGTGACCCCCTTTGCCCAACTTTTGTTATTTTTGTCCAAGGCATACTCTTTTTATTCTGGACCTCAAATTCCTAGAACAGGCTATAGTGAACAATGGCAACACACTGTAATTTGTACAAAATTTTTGGAAAAAGTTAAACCACTGTTGTAGTTCAAACCCACACTAGAATTCATAATTAGAAAATGAAAAAGGGGAAATTGATAATGGGAACTTGTGTCACCCTAACCCCACTAGCAAAACCCTTTTAAATTGCCCATTGAAATATGTAAGGAAAATACAAATCCACTATGCTTATTCTCAACCAAACCTAAACCTAGAATGATAAGCATAAACCACTAAAAGCCACGTATGACCAAGAAACCCTAAGTTACTAACTAACTTAGTTTTTCTTCCTTTAGCATAATGTTATTTAATCCTGCATAATCATGACATACATATTCATTGCATTTGATAAACTGCAACCTCGCTGACGGAGAGTACGTCCTCGTGCCAAAGCAAGGAGCTGCTCAGGAGGTAGCCCCGTATCCAGCACCAAAGCCTGCACCAGAGGATCTGCCTGCCACATCTTTGGAAGGCAAGCCCCGGTTTTATGCATAACCGTTTATATATGCTATTTTACTACACTTAATGTTTGTAGGCTTGTACTGTGCACTTAAGTGTAGGAGTTGATTGGAACCTTAGTTGCATGAACTCAGGATTCCCTTTGAGATGGATACTAGTATGCTAGGTCGAGTAGCTGCTTTACTAATTAGGGATCTCGATAGAAGTCGAGTGATTTTTCTAGCACTCGCGCGAGGTCAGGAATTGGTTGTATCCACTTTCTTATCATAATGATGTTGGTGTGTGGACAACAATCCATGGGTTTGTTGTCTATGAGATGGAAATTGGAATAAGGATTAAGGTGTGGTACCGTGAGTCAAGCGTTTGAACGTACTAAACACATACCGAGAAATATGGTAAATCGGTAAGCCTAGTACCTGAGTGAACCTGTCCGCAGACATATCCCCTCACGCGACCTGAGACGTGGTCTCCCATTCCGGTTATGGTGGGTACAAGTGCGGTCATTGCACGACGGCAGTCGGGGTCAGTGAGACATTGTACGCCAAGGCGATGAGCCCTGATCTGTTGCCAGGGAATCGATGGGGACGGTTGATGTGTGTGGGGACGGAGTGCCCCTACATGTCGTGTGTTTAGGTTTACCTTGCAAGGTTTAAAAACTCGATTCGAATCGTCTGCTTCTCGCAGCTAATGAGACTGCTTGATCCATGCTGCTACATTGAGTAACAAGTGGAAATGTGATGAGTTGACATAAGATGTTGATTGCTAAATATGTTTGATACCATGTATGAGTAGATAGTACACATTTAGCCTTAAGAGAGTCACACTTAAACCTGACAAAGCTAAAACTGGATTTATAAACTCAGCTAGTGCTTTTAGCAACCAAACCCCACAGCCAAACAGCTGCATTGTGATATCCTGGCCCCTGGGATGGTGATTTCCTGGCCCAAGGCTTAATAGGATTAATAGAGTATCCATACCAACAAGGTGCATCTTCTTTTTCGGAAGCCTATCTTGAAAGAACCTCCAAGTTAAGCGTGCTTGGCTTGGAGCAATTTAGGATGGGTGACCGACCGGGAAATTTTCTCGGGTGCGCATGAGTGAGGACAAAGTGCGCACAAAAGACCCGTGTTGGTTTGTGGGGACGATATATGATCCTAGAGAGCTGCCAGGAGTAAGTACCGCCGGTCCAGGGATTGGACGGGGTGTTACAAGTGGTATCAGAGCCGACCCTCAAGGTTTCACGGGCGTGTGTGGGCTAGGGGGTTCGGGTATATGGCGCATGGCACATGTGGGCCCGGAGTGGTCACATGGCATGGCATATGACGACACTAGACACACAGACGTGGCTAAGAGGGGAGGTTCCTGGATTGGGGTTGACCGACGAGGACGTCAGTCTTCTAAGGGGGGTGGATTGTGATATCCTGGCCCCTGGGATGGTGATTTCCTGGCCCAAGGCTTAATAGGATTAATAGAGTATCCATACCAACAAGGGCATCTTCTTTTTCGGAAGCCTATCTTGAAAGAACCTCCAAGTTAAGCGTGCTTGGCTTGGAGCAATTTAGGATGGGTGACCGATCGGGAAATTTTCTCGGGTGCGCATGAGTGAGGACAAAGTGCGCACAAAAGACCCGTGTTGGTTTGTGGGGACGATATATGATCCTAGAGAGCTGCCAGGAGTAAGTACCGCCGGTCCAGGGATTGGACGGGGTGTTACAGTAAGTCTAGCTGAGTATTAGTATACTCAGCCTTGCTTGTGGCATAATTTTTGTAGGTTCTTTGGAGGACATGGTTGCTGGAGTGACTTGGCCGTCCATCTTGCCACCGGGTTGGACAGTCGAGTGGGATCCTGCCTCGGCTGAGGAGGAGCATGAGGAGTGATGGGACAGGCTTCCCCATCCCTCTGTTTAATTATCATTAGTTTTATTTTGCTGCACTTCGAACAATGATGACTACTTTTGCTGAAACCCGATGATGATGTAATAAGTTAATACTCCTTAATGTATGGTTTTATGCTTTATTGTATTTGCTCTGTGACTCACCGTCGAGTGAGATTGTGGTACTTGATCCTGTCAGTGGCCTTGTCGGACTAGATCCGAGGGATTGACGGGTTATTCCCATTTAAGTGTGGTCTAGCCTTTGAGGCAGGACTTAGGCACTTAAGTTGGAATAATTCGGGCAGTTCCGCCATAAAGTTGACCTTCGTCGCCGTTGAGTATTTTACCAAGTGGATCGAGGCGATGGCAGTATCCACGATAACATCGAAGACTGCCCAGAAATTCTTCTGGCAAAACATTGTTTGCCGATTCGGAGTCCCGTCCGAGCTCACAGTTGACAACAGCAAACAATTTGACAGCCAGGACTTCAAAGACTTCTGCTTCTCAATTGGCACCAAGCTTGCCTTCGCCTCAGTATATCACCCACAATCCAACGACGTCGTGGAGCGCGCCAACGGTAAAATTTTCACGGCCATCAAGAAAATGCTCCTCGACGACAAGAAGGGCAAATGGGCCGACCTGCTACCTGAAGCAGTCTGGGCACTGAACACGACCGAGTGTCGGGCGACTGGGTTCACTCCTTTCCGCCTGCTATATGGATCGGAGGCCATGACCCCGCAAGAAATAAAACATGGGTCACCATGGACAAGCACTTCAGTCGTCCCCGACGTAGACAAACCAACTTTGAAGGACCTCATCGACGGAGACCGTGTCTTTGCCCTGCAGGACCTCAACAAATACCAAGCTCAAACAAAAGCATGGCGCGACCACACAGTCGTCCCGAGAGAATTCAACGAAGGAGACCTCGTACTCGTCCGGACAACTCGGACAGAGTCACGGGGCAAGCTGGAGCCAAAGTGGGAGGGTCCCTTCATCGTCAAGACGAAGGCGTCCCCCAGCGCGTACAGGCTAACAACGCCATCCGGCGAAGACTTAGAGCATTCATGGAATATTGACAATCTCCGCAAATTTTTTGTTTGAATCCTCAGGGCTAACACGCCCTTGTAATTCACCAAACAGTTTTATTTCGGCCCGCACTCTTTTCCTCCCGGGGGGTGAGGTTTTTAATGAGGCAGAGCCATGTAATATACACGCAAAAATCCCCCGCAAAAAATTAAAACAATGTCGAAAAAGACCGCATTGACGGTCTTCGGCATTCGACCACATCGAAGTCACCGCGAGGGGCAGCGCCGGCCTCCCTCGCGTGCGACACTCCACGCAAAAGTCGCCTAAGGGTGCAGCCGGACTAGCACAACAAGTGCGAAAAATCGACGTCTTTTCCAAAAGACTCTCCGTGCAAAAGTCGCCTAAGGGTGCAGCCGGACTAGCACAACAAGTGGGAAAAATCGAAGTCTTTTCCAAAAGACTCTCCGTGCAAAAGTCGCCCAAGGGTGCAGCCGGACTAGCACAACAAGTGCGAAAAATCGAAGTTTTTTCCAAAAGACTCTCCGTGCAAAAGTCGCCTAAGGGTGCAGCCGGACTAGCACAATAAGTGCACAAAACCACTCTCCGTGCAAAAGTCGCCCAAGGGTGCAGCTGGAATAATATGCACGAAAAATCAAAGTCTTTTCCAAAAGACTCCACGCAAAAGTCGCCTACGGGTGCAGCCGGAATACTAGTATGAAAAATCGAAGTCTTTTTCTAAAGAACTCCGCACAGAAGCCTACGGGAACAGCCTGATCAACGAAAGCGCGCAGCTTCATCACACATAATTATGGTTACACACATACAACGAGGGCATCACACATTACATCGGCTCAACCTTCGGGATGATACCCATCTCCCTATAGTTGAACAACATTATCCTCAATTCCTCACCCACAAACAGACTTCGCAGCTCCCCCTCACCCACACTCGCCCCAGCTGGCAAGGACAACAATTCCCGTTTGCCAGTCCCATCCACACGAAGATGACCACCCTCCATCTCACCACGATGACGCCTTTCACCCCGTAACAACTCACCCACTCTCTGTTTCGCCACCTACGCCCAACACTCGCACCCGGATGATCCTCAGCACCCATCACACGCGGAGGAGTCTCCGCCGCAGCCACATCCAACGCTGCAAAATAATCCAAGTCCTCTTCCGAAGACCCCTCCATCCACACAATCGAACTCCCAGAATCATCAGACTCAAAAAACTTAGACACAGAATCATCAGAATTGCCTTCAGCAACCACGGTCGAAGCCGCCACAAAATTAGCATTGTCAGTAGCGGTTGCGTGCGCAGGCCCAAAACCCTGAACCTGCGTAGCAACCGAGGTTCAGTAACACACAGACAAAATTTACAAACTCCCCAGCACCTATTTAGCCACCTGCGAAGGCCCGGCCGCGGCCGTGGGGTCTTCGGCTGCCGGCTCAGCCACCACCTTCAAAGCATCTTCGGTCGTCGGTGCAGGGGCCGACACAGGGTCTTCACCGGCCACCGTGGGCACGGGTGCAGCCGAGGAGCCTTCACCGGCATCCAGGGGCGGCACCGGGTTGACCTCCACAGCCTCGGACGGCGTGCCGACCAGAGCTCCAAGGTCCTCAACGTCCTCGGCATGTGCCATCTGCAGCAACAGCACTCATTCAGCAAAAAACCACACACACCCACACACATAACCACACATAAAAAGTAACCTTTACGTGCTTTATCGCCCGGTCGGACCGCTCCCTGACCGCCTCCTGACCGTGCGGACCCCACATCCTATCAAAGAGTGCCCCCGCTGACTACTTCACCACAGGGTCTTCGACCTTGTAAATTTCACGTCCAAAGTTCTCATCTGATTGGTCGAAGACCTCGTAGTGCCTGCAGCCCTCGCGGGACAATGCATTCATGGCCCCCTCACAGGTGACGAGGGAGGCGAAGGACATGAAACCCTCCACAATGGTCGGGAGCACCAGCAGCTCCTCCTGCAACCATTCGAGGAAGCGGAGGCCTGCTTCTCGGTCGGGTACTTCGAAGTCAGCAGTCCACGCACCCAGCTCGCGTTACGCGTCCACGAACTATGGGTGCGTTCGCTCAACTTCCGAGCGCGTCGAGGCCTCGGCTTTGTCCACGCGGCTGCGCAAGGCGTTGAACCATGCCTCCAGCTCCTCGGTGCGTTGACTGGCGAGACTGCTCTCCGCCCGCGCCACTTTGGCCTCCGCTCGCGTAGCCTGCACTTCAGCGATGGCCTGATTCGCCTCCCTCCTCTCCTCCGCCAGCTGGCACCGGAGGTCCGTCTTCTCATCCTCCATGGCGGCAACTTTCTCCGCCAGCCTGCAGTTTTTACTTTCCGCGGCCGACTTCTCCTGGACAGCATCCGCATGCTGCACCCGAAGCCTCTCGACTTTGGCAGCCACGTCCGCAGTCAGGACACCCGACGCCACGCGGTCGGCGAAGTCGGCCGCCTGACAAAAGCACATGAGACCCAAACCCTCATGAGAACAACAAACACCGAAGTCCAACACAACTTACTTGCTTCAGCTGCTGCGACAGCTGCTACGACGCATCCCTCAGCCGCTGGGACATGGAGCCCGCCACATCCTTGGCGGCAGCGGCTGACAGAATCTCGCCGCTCGCGCAGAAAGCGGCCCACGGGTCTTGCGCGGCACCCTTCGCCCGGACGTGGTTGCCGCCAAAGGCGGGACAACAACCAATTGCCCCTCATCCGACCCTACAACATATCACCGGTCAAAGAACTAGCAAAAAAAACTTACCAACAAAATAATCCTCCACACTGATGTTTGTGTCAAAGTCGGCAACACGTCTCCCCGGCGAAGGCAGCTCCCGTCCTTTCGCGGATCCGCCCGAGGGAGGCTTGGTTCCACCTGAGGCGGCAGTCTTCACGCCCACCGACGCCTTGCTGGGTCCGGGCGCGGCTGGTTTTGCAGCCGGCATCGGCTGGCTACTGCCGAAAGCAGCAGCCTTCGTGCTCCCCCGCGCCCTCTTCGCCTCACGCCTAGGATCTACGATCCTGACGATCGCCCGGCGCTTCTGCGCAGCGTCCTGACGGTCCTTGTTCATCACTGCCGACACAACAGCAGCAATATTCCGCCCGTAAGGAAACATCTTTAAGTCACGAGCCATGCAAGATGTAAAGAAGTCTTCGCCAGCCGCGCGGGGGATCAGAACATTCTTGGGCCATCGACCCCCGGTAACCTCCAGCATTCGCGTCGAAGACTCCCGGAGCTCGGGCGAAGACATCCTTCCCCCGAGGGCTGCGCACGTCCCCATCAACTCCATAGCAAAACTCTCGGAGACCCCCAGTACCCCCACTGTAGTACCTAGCTTTATCTTCTTAGCGGCCAGGGCAACCACCTGCGAAGGCTCTTCCTCGGTCACGCCCATCGGTTTTTTCCCACGGCGGTCGGCGGCGTCTTCCCCAGGATAACCACCGTATGGCAAACGGTTCAATTCGAAGACCCGATTCAATCTATCGTTGGCCCCACGGATATCCCAGCTCCACAGACCCTCTGTCTTCGGCACATAGCGCCCCACGATCCTCGCCGCATCGTCTTCCGCTTCGCGCACGAATGCAGCGGGATCCCGACCATGCAAATCCAACACGAAGGATGGACTTCGCACCCGCTGCCCGCCCTGGGAAGGCATCTCGTGAGGGCATACTTCGCCCAACGTCCAGCCATGCGCCAAGGGCCACACCCCATACCCGATAAATTACTACACTAAGTCGCGCATTCTACTCATGCGGGCAGCGAACCGAAGGGCTCCCTCGTCTTCATCATCCTCCGCCACCTCAAACTGCGGATACGCCACATAATAATGGGAGCACATGACGGCCACGGGGAGTCCTGGATGGTCTTCAACTGCGCCTTCGGAAACGTAAAACCAGAAATCCCACCAGTTGCCCCACTTATTGCGGGCGCAGGGAACCAACTCCACGACTTCCATCGAAGTCTTGTCGGTCCTTGGTGTAAACGTGCACGATCCAAATTGTGCAATCTCACGTCCAATTTTCCTCTTTTGCCAATGCAGACAGTAATGGTTTGCGAAGACCTCCATAGAGGGCTGACCACCATACGAAGTTGTCGCCCAAACATACTTCGCCAGAACCACCACGGCATTCGGTGTCAGCTGGTGGACCTGGACCTCGAATCTCCGCAGGACCTCCGCCACGAATCGATGTGTAGGCAGATGAAGGCCAGCGGTGAAAAAAGCCTAAAAAACGACCAACTCGCCTTCTGGCTCGAGGACCTCCTCCGCCCCGGGACGCGCCCCACTCCGCTGTCAAAATATCCAAGCTGCTGCATATCCTGAACGTGGACCGAGGAAATCCGCGACACGCCAAACTCCACTGTATCACCAGGATGTAACTCCTCCGCCGCCATGTTGCTCAAAGTGTCCTCGGACGATGCGCCGGTCGGTGGTGTATTTGGAGCAGATGAGGAAGAGGACGGCATGGCTACGTACCGTTAGCGGCGGCGGGCGGTCTGTTTGATGCGGGCTAGATCTCCGATGAGCAGGAGCATGGAGGGCAGGCGAGCGAACGAACGGTTTCAAAAGGAGGCTAGGTTTTTGCGGCGCGCAGAAAGAGTACCTGACCCGCGCCGCCCCGCCCCCCCCTTTTTATACTCAGGACGCGACGCTTCGGGAAACCCGCAGTCCAACAGTACCGCGTCCGTCAACGGTCACATCAAAAACCCCCGCGGAACCACTTCGAGCGAGGGCAGCGTCTCCACCATCTAGCGATTTCTTCAGCACCAGATGACTTAGTCGAACTGGTCCCTCGGAGGGCAAATGTTGGGGCGAAGGCAAAGACACTACCCTTCGCTCGATGCCTTCGCCAATCTCGCTGCACCAACGGAGGCGAAACGACCGACGAGTTCCACCCTTCGTCCACTACGCTGCAAGACGAAGGCCTACGACGAGGTCGCCCACGTCTCGCGTCCTCATCGAACACGAAGGCCCACGTGGAATTCGGCCCATTGTAACAGGCCCCGCATGGCTAAGTGTGTTACGGGCTCGATTTGTAATGGCTTTTCTATAATGACAGTCTATAACCCCACTTTATGGGAATATTCCGGGGATAGCCTAGGCGCCTGAGGGCACATGCGTCCTTACTCCAAGACGTTAGGCACTCAGGCACCTATAAATACCCCCGTATAGTGCCCTTGAGAGGCTGGATTAACAGAGCTATTGTCGCCTCGAGTCAAAACCTTGTTTACGTTGCTTTCATTCCTCCATTGGATCATCTTGCCCAGGAGAGCAAGTTCCAACAACAAGCAAGGCTGAGTATACTAATACTCAGCTAGACTTACCCGGTGTGAGGAGTCTACTCCTCTACCTCTAGACATGCAGTTGTTTGGCTGAGGGGTTTGGTTTGCCAAAAAGCACTAGCTGAGTCTAAATTCCAGTTTTAGCTTTTCAAGTTCTAGTGTGACTCTCTTAAGACTAAGTGTGTACCTAGCTATTCATACATGATATCAAACATTATATCAATCAACATCCTTTGCCAACATATTTCCACTTGTTACTCAATGTAGTAGCATGGATCAAGCAGTCTCTTTATCTGTGAGAAGCAGACGATTCGAATCGAGTTTTTAAACCTTGCAAGGCAAACCTAAACACACGACGTGGTGAGGCACTCCGTCCCCACACACATCAACCGTCCCCATCGATTCCCTGTCAACAGATCAGGGCTCACCGCCTTGGCGTACAATGCCTCACTGACCCCGACTGCCGTCAGGCAGTGACCGCACTTGTACCCACCATAACCGGAATGGGAGACCACGTCTCAGGTCGCGTGAGGGGTAAAGTCTACGGGCAGGTTCACTTAGGTACTAGGCTTACTGATTTACCATATTTCTCGGCATATGTTTAGTACGTTCAAACGCTTGACACACGGTACCACACCTTAATCCTTATTCCAATTTCCGTCTCATAGACAACGCATCCCCATGGATCGTTGTCCACAGACCATCATCAATATGATATAAAAATGGATACAACCCATTCCTGACCTCGCGCGAGTGCTAGAAAAATCACTCGACTTCTACTGAGATCCCTAATTAGTAAAGCAGCTACTCGACCTAGCATACTAGTATCCATCTCAAAAGAAATCCTGAGTTCATGCAACTAAGGTTTCAGTCAACTCCTACACTTAAGTGCACAATACAAACCTACAAACATTAAGTGTAGTAAAATAGCATATATAAACGGTTATGCATAAAACCGGGGCTTGCCTTCCAAAGCTGGGGCAGGCAGATCCTCGATGGCAGGCTCTGGTGCTGTCTCCTGGGCTACCTCCTGAGCAACTCCTTGCTCCAGAACGAGGATGTATTCCCCGTCAGCGAGATTACAGTCTATCGAATGCAATGAACAAGATATATGCATATTAATGATATGGCAATTTGTAAAGGCTATGCATAGTAAAACAGTACTAAATTTAGTGGTACTCCAGGGTTTCCTTTGGTTATCCTTAAGGGTTTTATACCTTCATTCTTGGGGTTTTGAATGAACTTACAATCTTTAATTACACCTTTAGGTTTCATGAGATTCTTATAAGGTTTTTGTTGCACATTATCTAGTTCTCCCAAAATTCTCCTTTTTCTTCCTATTGGGCTTCTTATTAAGCATTTCTGAACCATCATGGCAAGTTAACATTTTCCAAAAAATGTTATAAAAATTATAGTGGGTAAACATGGACCTCTGTGGGTTATTCTAAAAATTTGAGGTTGAAGTTAATTCAGATACTCTTTGTACAAAATTAACAAAGGTAAGGGTAAAAGGGCACTTTACACTATGGCTTTGTTTTAGGTGAGGTTTCTGTACTAAATTTTATTTCTGCCATGATTCCTGAATGATAATAGGTCTCTGTGTTAAAAATCACAGAAAAAAGACCTGCTCGATATTTAGTTGTGATTTTTCCTAGATTCATAATGACATATTATTAGTTATCCCAAGGTTTGGGGTGGTTTCTCCTCAGGATTATTTTCCTAAGGTTTTTCTAAGTTTTCATTATTTTCATGAAATAAAATGTAATGCATTTCTTTTGTACTAACAGAGGGTCTAACAAAATTTTCCAGTGAACTATGTTAAATAAGTGAGCTAGCAAAAATATGGTTGCCCCCTAGTTCTTATCTTAAACTTCCTTTTCTATTTTCTTTAACTTTGAGTCAAAGTGAGTTTAAATGGTAAACACTTCCTTTATCTGGTGTACTGAGGGGTGTATTATTTTTAAACAGGCTAGGGAGTGATTAAGTACCTCTCTAATTTTTCTTAGCCCCAATCTAAAAGTGTAGCTATTTTTCCCTTCTTTATTTATCCTTTGGTCAGTTTACTAATTAAATCTAAACTTCAAAATCTTTTGCAATACTTAAGGTGTTTTGTATTTTTCCTAACTAGTTCATATTATTTAGAACCTAGCAAAATTGGTTTAACTAAATTTGGTTGAATAAAACTGAAGTTATGAATTTTACAAGCTCTGTGTATATTTAAATGAATAATGTTTAAAAGGTTTTATGAAAAACCAGTTTACACCGAGGACCCTGGGCTTTTCCTAAACCAATTCTTTAACTTATGCCCCTGTGGAACTATTCACTATTCAACCCCCCCCCCCGACTTCTTCTCCTTTCTCCCCGAGATCGCTCCCCCTTTGAAACAGTAACTGCGGAAGTAAACAGGGCGGCGCGGCTTACCGGCGGCGAGGGAGGTCCGGTGAAGGGCGGGGTTAGCTCCGGGAGGTCCTAGCGGTCACGACGAGGTACGGCTCGTCGGCGGTGATGGCCGAAATCGATCGGGCCACGTGCGCAGGCGGGCGGGCTCATCGACGGCGTGTGCTCCGGCCTGCTCACGGCGGTAGAGTTCAATCTAAGGGCACAGGGACCTTCACGGGGTGCTAAGGAAACTACCCGTGCAAGGAATCGAAGAAAGACTCACCGGGTAGCTCGGTCTACGTACGCCGGCGGTCGGGTGAAGTCCGGCGACGTTGATTCGGTGTCTCCGGCGAGGTAGAGCTTGATTCTTGGCTCTGGAAGCTTCACTGGGGCACGCAAAGGCTATCTCAAGGGTCGGACGGAGCGGGGAATGGCTAGGGTGGCCAGTCTATAGTGGTCGGGTCTCGGGCGGCCGCTGGCACACCGTGCGCAGAGTGATCACCGGTGATCTTGCGCTCCGGCGAGGTTGAGAGCTAGCGGGGGCGTACGGTCGAGGCCTCAGTCGGCTTTATAATCGCGGGCGCGGGCGTGGGCACGGGTTTGGCTTGGCGTGGCGTGGCGCGGCGCTCGCGGGGCCGAGCGTCGGGGCGTGCTCTGGCGTTGCCAGGGCACGTCAAACACGTGGCTATGTTATTTTGCCCAAGTTCTTGCACCTGCTGAGCACCCAAACGTGCGAATCTTGCCATATGGCTTGTGTAAGATTTCTTCCCTACACCTAGAGCTACCTAGTTCATGCGAGTTCCAAGGGGAGATCGGGTCTGGCTTAGAAGATATGGTGGTGCCAAGTCTTGTCTGTCTGCACTGTTCAACCCGAGACAAAACAGGTGCCAACTCGGGTCAAACGGTCTTGGCTTGGTTTCAAACTATTCCAGTGTGTTCCTTAGGTAATTTAGCTCCTTTTTGTTATTTAGACCATGTGGTTTTGGCGTCATCAAATAGGTGAACACCTCTAATCTCTAGATTAGGGTTGATTTTTTGCTTAGAGAAAATGTGGTTTACTCTATAGTGTCCTCCACTTGGGGGCTGATTTGGGGGTCTTTGAGGGGTCTTTTTGTAATATTTACCTTACTGTATTTTGTAGATATATTAATGTACTTAAACTTTGGTAAAGGGTTTAAGTCATGAAATGTAACACCCCTGGTATTTGTATTCTGCTCGACAACGAGTATGGATTTAAGCACGTAATATCAGTGGATAAAACGGATGCTAAATTTTAAACATTTTCGCCTATCGCGATTTTAATATCGCATTTGTTTCGTCAATCGCGAGTTCGACATAATTTTTATTTTTATCTATCCGGGCTCTTCCCAAATTTTCGTGATATTCGGAACCTAGTTGTCCCGAAAATCGGTGTGTTCGGTGATTATTTAAAATTCATCGCTCGCGCGAATATGAATTCGGAAGCCCGACTAACTCGGATAAGTTTATCCCGAACAGATTAAGAACTCGATGATTGATCTTTCAATATAAAATAATTTAATCCTTTTTTTGTTATGTGCGACATCGCGTCTACGAATTTCAATTGAATTGTCCTCTAGTCGAGTGTTCGAGTAGCGAACAGAAATCGTCTGAAGTCAACTGAATCAAATGCAGATTAAAATACCGAAGCCGAAATCCGTTTAATTCGGTCCATTTACATCCTGTCCGAAACAAACCAGACCAGTGTAACTAGAGCTGAAAATGAGTAATTGGTAAATAATTTGGTTCGCTAAATTCGGAAAATGAAATACGTATCCGTGTAGCGTATCAACCCAGAATGCGTCGCTAAAAATCATGATCCAAAATATCTACAATTTTCTTCATAAAAAAAAGAAAACTGAAAATCTAAAAAAATATCCCTAAGATCCTATCCAATCCTGTCGCCCCTCCTGCTTAGATTTTCTTCTCAGCAGCATTATCCCTTCACGCGTGCTCCTTATCCTCTTCTCCCACAGGCGAGCTCAAATTTTCTTCATCCCATGCCCAACCTTCATCTTCCAGCCGCCGCCCTACGAGATCTTCTCCATCTCGCTCCGCGCCCCTGGCTCCTCTGCTGGCCGCTGGACGCGCGAGTGCCAGGGAGCGCTCCCTCCTCCCTTGTTTCCCTGGCGCATGGACTTCTATTTTCCCCAGCTCTGTCTCCATGGTCGGCTTCTTCTGCTCGGCCTTTGCTCCTCCCTGCGTGCGTCTCCCTGCGCACGCACCGCCGTCGAGTTCCCTGCTGCGCACTGAGCTTTCTGTCGCACCCTGGCCCCAACTTCCTCTCTATTTCCCAGCCGAAGCGCGTCCCTGGTCCCAGTGTGGAGCTCGCGAGCGCTTCTTTGGGCTCCATGTGTCGCGATCACCTTTGGTCCCTGTTACCCTCTAAACCACTATCGCGTCGGGTTATGCCCCGATGCGCGCGTCATCAGTCTTCGTCGTGCCACTGTTCCCTGATCCGCGCTACTCCCTGGTCGGTCTCACGCTCGCCTTTAGCGTCGTGCCGCACCCAGGTTCTTTGGCCCCGTTCTAGCTGCAACGACCTCTCCTACGGGGCATCTCGTCGTCGGCTGGCCATCAGCCTTGATGTCCATTACACTCTCCAGTAAACCTATGGCAGTAGATGAGAGACCTCGGAAGTTGGTTAGATGAAGAAAAGAAAAGTAAAGTTTGTACAGCGCCCGTCTGGTGTTCGGCAAAATGAGTGGACCAGTGCTCGTCGCGTGTTGGGAAGATCGGCACCGAGGTTCTTGCCGAATATTGCTTGATTTGTTTTGAGGACAATGACGCACACATGATGTTCAATGAATGGTTCAAACCGGATAGCCTCGTCAAAATCTTGGCTCCGAGCCAATTCGAACATGGTAAGCTGCTCCATTTATTTCCAGTGAGTTTAAGGAATGGTTGGGTTGGATAAATATAGTAGTCGCGACGATTATCCCGCTTGTAGCTCAGGCATGTATTTATTTGACGCTTGTAGAAATACAAGGCTATAGGTAGCATGGTAATTATGTCCACGATTGCGAAGTCGTCGTGCTGCGTAGCTAAGTTTAGGTTTAACGACATATGTTATGCGAGAAGATTAAATCGGTAATTCGTATCTGATGGATGGTCGAATTAATAATGGGGAGGTTAGGTTTAGATATTTATTATGCGAGATAAAACTTAGGTTTAAAATGCTAGTTACGTAGGAGTACCGAGCGAGCGTGTCTGTCGAGTGTGTTCAAATTGGTTTTACTTATAAGTATGCCAAATTAATAGCGTAAAGAATTAATTAGTAATCCAAATGATTATCCGATAAGACTGTTATCGTTCATTTTATAGGATATTTTGGTAGTCAAACCTAAAATGTTTGATTAATTGTTGACATGTAAAATATGTGAGGTGTGAAATAAAATTAAACTAATTCTTTGTGAGCGATGTAGTATAATTTATAAAGCAAGGGATAAATTTAGCATTTAACTAATTAGCTAATGAGTTGTATTTAGACTAATTATGTTTAATGTGTATGGTTTGTTATTCGTGATATTTGCGTTAGGTTCGTTTAATTTAGAGAACTGTGATTATTGCGCTTAGTCGTATGTCGATAGCTAGTGTTTTCGTATAAAATGGTATGACGCTCCATCACTAGGTGCTTAATTCGCTATCGCGTAGCACTATTTAGGCTTGTGATGTTCCTATCTATATGCATTGATGTGCATAATGCATTCCATTCAGGTACGTTAAATAATTGTGTGATGTGGAGGACGGCCCAAGTCGACGCCGGGAAAATGCGGAGATTGGACATCTCCGCAAGACGTCGTCATCAGTCGGACCAACCTGAAGATGGACAGACGAAGCAAGTATCGGGACAAAGGATGGTCGTCAAGTGATCGACGCCTAACAAACACTAACCTAGTGTTATCCTGGCAAGCCCCGATGCATGCAACCCCTTCCTTGTATTTTTAAATAATTTTTACACACTTTAAGTCTAGCAAAATGTGCATTAGGTTTATAGGAGTTGCTTGGAAACCCTTTGATGCATTGCCTACCTTGATATCCATACCTTTATAGATACTTTAGATGAAGTATCAAAATATGATTTACAAAAATGCTTATTCCTGCTTAGATCTTGTGGATAGAGGTTGTCCTTTGCGTTAATGCCTAGCTCAGGTGTTATCCTGATGAAGGATGGCTTCTGCCTGCAAGAATATTTTCATTGGGAGCAATGGTGGGATCTTACTACAAAGTTCCCTGTGATGCTCTTTTCATCCTAAGGACACAAACAATCCTAAGGATGGAAGTACTTAAATTGGGACTTGGGCTAGGAACAGGTGATGTTCAACCCAGGTTGATTTAGGATTATACTAAATGTAGGCTTGCTGATCGAGAACCTTTTAACTGGTCACATGCCTCATCATGGGTAAGCTTTGCCTCGAGTAGACTAAGACCAGAATAAGATAACACGCAATGGGAGTGGAGAGATGGCGAGATTAGCGTGTACCCTCTGTGGCAAGAGGCTGGACGGTGGTGTATCTGTGCTCTCGGTTGGCGTGAACCTGATCTGGTCTTAAGAACCCCGGTGGCGAGTTGACATATGCAAGGGTTAAGTGCTACATATGTCGTGTGATTGGAGATCCCCAGCCGGGTATTAATCGATTCGGATCGTCGTTACTTCTTGGACATGAAGACTTGGTCACTGCCCTGCAATCTAAAGTCATGGATGGAATCATAATGAGCAAAAATCATGTTGGATTAATTAATGTGATGGTGAAATTAGACTAGATGCAAACAAGGTCTATTAATACTTAATCTAGCATTAAAATGTTGAAAGTAAGGACTCACTTTAGTAAGCTATTTCTGCAAAAGTATCTAAGTTGATTCTTGCTAAAGCCTCTACTTAATTCCCAAATCCAGCATATCCTTGAGAGTCTTTTCTTTAGTCGGGTAAGTCTTGCTGAGTAATTCCATACTCAGGGTTTTATTCCATGTTGTTTTTCAGGTTATAGTTTTGTGCTGCTGATGATGGTGTTAAGTGCCGGTGGGCTCGGCCTTCTTATAAGTCTAAGTAACTCTTCTATACTTCTTATTAAGGATGGTCACTTGAGCTAGCATATATTTCAAAACTACAAATAATTTATAATAATTCAAAGTTATTTCTTTGAATCACTTTTGTAATCACTCTGATCGTGTACATTGTAAAACTTGATGTAACATGTAAAATTTGGTAAAAAGATTTCCGCTACAAAACTGTTGGTGTGTGATTTGTGTTTACTTAATCCCATGGTTCTGGTTGTAAGTGGTTTATCCGAGGTCCTTGGGGCACTCGGACAGATCCTGTTAAGTTATCTGGTGCACATGCATAGTTGTCTGAGGTCTTTGAGACAAGGGCAGGTGCATGTGGGCTCGATAACTTGGGAGGTTCTGCCACAGCTGGTATCGGAGCAGGATTAAGTATATACGGTCACATACGTATTTTCAAAACAAAAGTTTTGGTTTCGAAAAACCTATTTTCATCTAAACACATTGTTTGGCTTTGAAAAACAGTTTTGAAAAACTATAATGCTAGCGACATCCTCTATTAAGCCCTAAGTTAAGGACTGTCAGGTGGCTTATTTGAAAACCATAACCCATAACCGGGTGGGTATTGCATACATGTGTATTGTTATTTTTGAGGCCATTCAGTTCTGAATGGATCAACACTCAGTTAAGGTGAGATGTGAGAGCATGACCGAACAAACGTCGGTCTAGGGAAGTGCTTAATTGTGGCGCTTGATTGTATACATGTTCCACATATGTATATATGAAGGCTGCGATGTGGAGTATTTACTTTTCTGGAATTCAGTACCCCATGGATGTGTATGGGTATACAGACATGGGAATACTGAGAAGTGTAATGTACTTGTAATGACGCACCTACGCTTAGGTAAGAAGGTGAGTTACCATAATGAGCTGCCCTATAGTTAAAGTGTGGCAGCAGCGCCTATGCGTGGCTCAGCGCTTAATGATGAGCTGGCCTTCATATAGCAATATATGGAGTATAAACTGTGACATGTGTGAACTGCATCATGGGAAAATGGGCTGTGATGGAATTTTCTGCAGGTACACTAACCTCGAAAACGTCTGTGTAGCTGACGACTAGCAAAATACCGTGAGAGTCGTAAGTCCGCCACCGATATAGAACGCTATTGCCACATTATGTTGGCAAAATTTGTGAGGACGCATAGGATGAGCATGCATTCTGATTGTTGCATCATGTTTGTCACCGATACATCCAAAATGCTTCTCTCATCTTTATTCCAGTAACCAGTTAATGTTGTATTATGGACTTTGATGAAATAGTTGCCCTCCGTTCTTTAGATAATCTATTTAGGTGTTATACGTGTTTTGTACTTGTTTGCCTAAATCCAAAACTAGGCCATGTTCTTATTTAGTGAATCCTGACCCAAAATTTGAATTTTCCGTCATCACTCCATGGCCCAACTCATGCAAATAAATGCTTAGATAACTTTTTCGTTGGACATAAAGTGTACCCGGATTTGAAACAAGAATCTCGAGTCATGTTTCCTTCTAAAACCATTCCCTTGTTTGATTTGTGCAAGCTGATGTCTCTATTCTAGTTTGCATGTTCTTGAAGATCGCAATGTTGCTTTATCAACCTAACCTAGGAAAGGCATGTCTGACCATTTTCTTGAATTTGATGCCTTTGGTTTCCTCATATCTATCGAAGGCATACCAACTTAATCTTATGTTTGTTTCCCTCCGTATCTAACCAGATACTAATCCTTGACCTTGTAATCTCTATGATGGGCATAGAAATATGCTTGGGCTGAAATAACAGTCTCCCATCGTACTCCTTTCATCAAGTTTAGGTTATGGCCATGCCCTGTTTATTTCCTTGGGCCATAATATATTTGGCTCTCTACTTCTAACCATTCTTATAGTGGAGTATCTCTTTGTATATTGTCGTCCTTGCTCAATCCATTGGTGTGGCGCGAGATTTCTTATTGGTTACGTCTGGTAATGGTGTTAAGACTAAAACCAATGGTGTCGCGACGAAATCAAGGGCCTTCTGTGAATGTACACACATGGTTGCGCTACTCGGCACGCGCTGGTATCACGGTTAGTAGTTGTAATCCATTATGAGACTATATCAATGTGTTATCTTGGCACAATCTAGTTTTACCACGTGATATTCTTTATTGGTGCCAGTTCGGTGATGGTGTCATGATTAATGACTTATGGTGCCCCGTTGAAACTGAGAGCCCCTTGTGAATGTACACGCAAGGTTGTGCTACTCGTCGGAGGCTGGTATCAAGGTCTCTGGTCAGGATCCATTATGGAACTACCCTGATATCGTGGACCTTTCCTTGAAACGATTTCGATGTTGTTTGTCGAAGAGATCAAGCAAAATTTATCATCTCTGTTGGATCAAAGGACATACCCTTTTCATTTGTAGTCTCTTTTCTTTTGATCTTGGTAGTGACTACTCATACAAATTCTCTTTACGTCCTTTGTGTAAAGGTGAAGCCTTGGAGCTTTTTAGTGTTGGAAAACAACTGATTAGCTCTCAAATTGGAGATTGATTTTCCCTGTTGTTGAGATGCAGGAGTTTGTTCATTCGTTCTCTTGTTTAATCCATGTATTCCCGAACCAAGTCTGTTCATCTTGCATGAAGAAATGGATGAACAATTTGACCAAATAGATTTTTACCCACATACATAATCTCTTGTTAACAAAGAGAACTCTCAACCCTTGGCTTACCGATGGTATAGAGAGGACCTACTCAAGGTCAAATGTAGTTCAACAAGTTGGTTTTACTAACTTGTAACTGCCTTATGAACGAAGGTTGAGTTTAGAGATCGTTTTATCGAGTTGTCTAAACTCACTTTGGTTCAACCCACCCTAAAGAAAGTACTTATAAGAATCGAGATTAAGTAGGCCAGTAGCCACCTAATCGTCGCTCTAGTCGTGCCTTGATCGCCTCACGTGTGCTTTTCCAGCATGTGTGATCAGGTCGAGTCATGCTTAGTGCTCAAAAAGTGGATTGATTGTGAAGCCAACATTTGCTGATAATCTTCACTGATGTTCCCTCGAGTCTCCATTAGCATCATTGGACTTGGATTTTCTAGCTAACACGAGTTAACTGTGATGTTATTCGACATTCACACCTGTCTTGTGTGCTATGAACTTACTGTGACCACTTGTTGGTAAACCTCTTTCTGTGTGTTTTACCCAAGAGGTTGCAACTGATTCTGTTTGGGTAAAATCGCGTAATTGTCGCTCGCTCAACAGACTCAGGTAGTACAGTGTCATCAGAAAAAGCAAACTGCACACATGGAACCCTATGTGTTCTTCTAGCAGATATCATCTCTATTGGTGGACATCTCTAAAATTAGCCTAAGGAGATACATGTTATGTCCACTAGAGAAATCACATCCTGAGACACTCGCCTTTGCTTGGAACTGCCTTTGTTATCGCTGATATGGACATGGGTTACATGCTTCTCTACTCTTAAAAGTCTTTCGCTTCGAATCTCGGGACGAGATTCTTTTAAGGGGGGAGGGCTGTAACACCCCTGGTATTTGTATTCTGCTCGACAACGAGTATGGATTTAAGCACGTAATATCAGTGGATAAAACGGATGCTAAATTTTAAACATTTTCGCCTATCGCGATTTTAATATCGCATCTGTTTCGTCGATTGCGAGTTCGACATAATTTTTATTTTTATCTATCCAGGCTCTTCCCAAAATTTCGTGATATTCAGAACCTAGTTGTCGTGAAAATCGGTGCATCCGGTGATTATTTAAAATTCATCGTTCGCGCGAATACGAATTCGGAAGCCCGACTAACTCGGATAAGTTTATCCCGAATAGATTAAGAACTCGATGACTAATCTTTCAGTATAAAATAATTTAATCCTTTTTTTTTGTTATCCGTGACATCGCGTCTACGGATTTCAATTGAATTGTCCTCTAGTCGAGTGTTAGAGTAGCGAACGGAAATCGTCTGAAGTCAACTGAATCAAATGCAGATTAAAATACCAAAGCCGAAATCCATTTAATTCGGTCCATTTACATCCTGTCCGAAATAAACCAGACCAGTGTAACTAGAGCTAAAAACGAGTAATTGGTAAATAATTTGGTTCGCTAAATTCGGAAAATGAAATATGTATCCGTGTAGCGTATCGACCCAGTATGCGTCGCTAAAAACCGTGATCCAAAATATCTACAATTTTCTTTATAAAAAAAGGAAACTGAAAATCTAAAAAAATATCCCTGAGATCATATCCAATCCCGCCTCCCCTCCTGCTTAGATTTTCTTCTCAGCGGCATTATCCCTTCACGCGCGCTCCTTATCCTCTTCTCCCACAGGCGCGCACAGATTTTCTTCATCCCGTGCCCAACCTTCATCTTCCAGCCGCCGCCCGACGAGCTCTTCTCCATCTCCCTCCGTGCCCCTGGCTCCTCTGCTGGACGCTGGACGCTGGACGTGCGATTGCTAGGGAGCGCTCCCTCCTCCCTTGTTTCCCTGGCGCATGGACTTCTCTTTTCCCCAGCTCCTTCTCCATGTCCGGCTTCTTCTGCTCGGCCTTTGCTCCTTCCTGCGCGTATCTCCCTGCACACGCACCGTCCTCGAGTTCCCTGCTGCGCGCTGAGCTTTCTGTCGCGCCCTGGCCCCAGCTTCCTCTCTATTTCCCAGCCGAAGCGCGTCCCTGGTCCCAGTGTGGAGCTCGCGAGCGCTTCCTTGGGCTCCTTTTGTCGCGGTCACCTTTGGTCCCTGTTACCCGCTAAACCACTGTCACGCCGGGTAATGCCCCGATGCGCTCGTCATCAGTCTTCGTCGTGCCACTGTTCCCTGATCCGCGCTACTCCCTGGTCGGTCTCACGCTCGCCTTTAGCGTCGTGGCCGCACCCAGGTTCTTTGGCCCCGTTCTAGCTGCAATGACCTCTCCTATGGGGCATCTCGTCGTCGTCTGGCCATCATCCTTGATGTCCATTCCACTCTCCAGTAAACCTATGGCGGTAGATGAGAGACCTCGGAAGTTGGTTAGATGAAGAAAAGAAAAGTAAAGTTCATACAGCGCCCGTCTGGTGTTCGGCAAAATGAGTGGACCAGTGCTCGTCGCGTGTTGGGAAGATCAGCACCGAGGTTCTTGCCGAATATTGCTTGATTGGTTTTGGGGAGAACGACGCACACATGGTGTTCAATGAATGGTTCAAACCGGATAGCCTCGTCGAAATCTCGGCTCCGAGTCAATTCGAACATGGTAAGCTACTCCATTTATTTCCAGTAAGTTTAAGGAATGGTTGGGTTGGATAAATATAGTAGTCGCGACGATTATCCCGCTTGTAGCTCAGGCATGTATTTATTTGACGCTTGTAGAAATACAGGGCTATAGGTAGCATGGTAATTATGTCCACGATTGCGAAGTCGTCGTGCTGCGTAGCTAAGTTTAGGTTTAACGATATATGTTATGCGAGAAGATTAAATCGGTAATTCGTATCCGATGGATGGTCTAATTAATAATGGGGAGGTTAGGTTTAGATATTTATTATGCGAGATAAAACTTAGGTTTAAAATGCTAGTTACGTAGGAGTACCGAGCGAGCGTGTCTGTCGAGTGTGTTCAAATTGGTTTTACTTATAAGTATGCCAAATTAATAGCGTAAAGAATTGAATTAGTAATCCAAACGATTATCCGATAAGGCTGTTATCGTTCATTTTATATGATATTTTGGTAGTCAAACCTGAAATGTTTGATTAATTGTTGACATGTAAAATATGTGAGGTGTGAAATAAAATTAAAATAATTCTTCATGAGCGATGTAGTATAATTTATAAAGCAAGGGATAAATTTAGCATTTAACTAATTAGCTAATGAGTTGTATTTAGGCTAATTATGTTTAATGTTTATGGTTTGTTGTTCGTGATATTTGCGTTAGGTTCGTTTAATTTAGAGAATCGTGATTATTGCGCTTAGTCGTATGTCGATAGCTAGTGTTTTCATATAAAATGGTATGATGCTCCGTCACTAGGTGCTTAATTCGCTATCGCGCAGCACTATTTAGGCTTGTGATGTTCCTATCTATATGCATTCATGTGCATAATGCATTCCATTCAGGTACATTAAATAATTGCGTGATGTGGAGGACGGCCCAAGTCGACCCCAGGAAAATGTGGAGATTGGACATCTCGGCAAGACGACGTCATCAGTCGGACCAACCTGAAGATGGACAGACGAAGCAAGTATCGGGGCAAAGGATGGTCGTCAAGTAATCGACGCCTAACAAACACTAACCTAGTGTTATCCAGGCAAGCCCTGGTGCATGCAACCCCTTCCTTGTGTTTTTAAATAATTTTTACACACTTTAAGTCTAGCGAAATGTGCATTAGGTTTATAGGAGTTGCTTGAAAACCCTTTGATGCATTGCCTACCTTGATATCCATACCTTTATAGATACTTCTGATGAAGTATCAAAATATAATTTACAAAAATGCTTATTCCTGCTTAGATCTTGTGGATAGAGGTTGTCCTTTGCGTTAATGCCTAGCTCAGGGGTTATCCTGAGGAAGGATGGCTTCTGCGTGCAAGAATATTTTCATTGGGAGCAATGGTAGGATCTTACTGCAAAGTTCCCTGTGATGCTCTTTTCATCCTAAGGAACACAAACAATCCTAAGGATGGAAGTACTTAAATCGGGACTTGGGCTAGGAACAGGTGATGTTCTACCCAGGTTGATTAAGGATTATACTGAATGTAGGCTTGCTGATCGAGGACCTTTTAATTGGTCACATGCCTCATCATGGGTAAGCTTTGCCTCGGGCAGACTAAGACCAGAATAAGATAACACGCAATGGGAGTGGAGAGATGGCGAGAGTAGCGTGTACCCTCTGTGGCAAGAGGCTGGACGGTGGTGTATCTGTGCTCACGGTTGGCGTGAACCTGATCTGGTCTTAAGAACCCCGGTGGCGAGTTGACATATGCAAGGGTTAAGTGCTACATATGTCGTGTGATTGGAGATCCCAGCTGGGTATTAATCGATTTGGATCGCCGTTACTTCTCGAACATGAAGACTTGGTCTCTGCCCTGCAATCTAAAGTCATGGATGTAATCATAATGAGCAAAAATTATGTTGGATTGATTAATGTGATGGTGAAATTAGACTAGATGCAAACAAGGTCTATTAATACTTAATCTAGCATTAAAATGTTGAAAGTAAGGACTCACTTTAGTAAGCTATTTCTGCAAAAGTATCTAAGTTGATTCTTGCTAAAGCCTCTCCTTAATTCCCAAATCCAGCATATCCTTGAGAGTCTTTTCTTTAGTCGGGTAATGTTGGAGACTTGTTCTCAAATGCTAAGAGTTAAGAACAAGGAAACATGAAAAGTGTTAAATGTTAAAGTCCTTCGTCCTTCGAAGCATTATCTCCCTTCGGATATAATGAACCCCGGACGAAGGTTATGAAAGACAAGCCTTCATAAACACAATAAATGATGGAGAAGGATTCATACACAAGATATGAAAAATAATATAAACACTTTAAACATTGTTATTAACTTATTTTTATTTGCGTTACTGTATTAACAATAACAAATTATAAATGTACCTTCCGCTCGAAGGAAAGCAAGGGTACAAGAGTGACGCAAAAGCAAATGCCAAGTCCGCGTGAACAGTACGGGAATACTGTTCACCTATTTATAGGCACGGGTCGTAGCCTATGCAAAATTACATCCAGGCCCTTTGCCTATGACAACAACTCTATAGTAATTTATCTGGGTCTAGATAGTCTTTTCCTCTTTAAGTTGGTTTCCTCTTTTCTGCCATCATGCCGAAGCTCCTTTGCGCACAGCATCGGCTCTGCTTCATCCTTCATATTATTTCCGTGCTTCTTCATACTGTGGGCTCTTGTTCGAAGATCCCTGTCCACACACTATACTCCAGAGGCATTGTTAAATCATGTTTTTGAGGACCTTCGGAAGCCGAAGGCCCCCAACAGTAGCCCCTCGCAATATTAATTTATTAGAATGATAAATTTAGATTGCGACATGGACGAAGGCCTTAAGCCGAAGGTCCGAAAAACACCTTCCCTTTGCTAGAATAGCAACAGTCATTGACAAGTGGGACCCTCAAGTTTTCAACGTACTAGGCGTATAAATAGGAGCTCACCACGAGTTCATTTCGCATGCTTTCTTGCCATCTGCTCTTGCTTACTCAATTTTTAGCTCTTGCGCACCAACACTTGATCGATTGGCTTTTTTAAATTTTTAAGCTTCGGTTATGAGAGAAATTTCTCAGCACTTTCGAAGATGTCTGAAGACAAGAAAGTCATCGCTTAGTCGAAGCTGAGCCTTTCTGAAGAGAAGAATCTTGGTTTTCTTGAATTAATGGCAAAGACAAATACAGAGAAGATTACCAGGGAGATTTTGGAAGGTTTGTCTGAAGATACTGGCGATAGCGACAGTTATGATGTGGAAAGTGGTGGAGAAGACTCCGAAGATCGACCCTGGTGACCAAGCCATACAGTTTTTGGAAAATCAACTATTAAACAGAGTCATCTTGATAATATGAGGGGAAGATATTTTCGGGACATGTCTATTGTAAGGGCTGATGACGGAGAGAGGACCGTGCCTACTCCCGAAGAGAATGAAGTTGTGATCTTCCGAAGCTTTTTCAAGGATGGGCTTCGGCTTCCATTAAGCAAATTTGTGGTTGAGGTTTTGAAAATTTATCAAGTCTACCTACATCAAATTACTCCCGAAGCAATCATAAGAATGGGAATCTTTGTCTGGGCTGTGAGGAGCCAGGGCTTGGAGCCAAATGCAAAAAGCTTTTGTAATTTACATGAGCTAGTATATGAGACAAAACCCTGGGGTAAAGAGCAATATCATAACAATTTTGGCTGTTATAGCTTCGGCGCCCGCTCTGGGTTAAGTTGTCACGTGCCAACTTTTCGGAAGAGATGGCCCGGGGACTGGATGAAGGAATGGTTCTATGTAAAAAACGATTTGAAGGTACGAGAAGATATTAAAGATATTGTTATGCGTCCTATTTGGCAACGCTTCGGCCTCCGGAGGCCGAAGGTGGAAATGGATGAAGCAGCCGAAGAATGCCAGAGAGCCTTCGGCGTGGTTTGCTCTTTCATCGGGACTTAGTTCAAGAGCACGTGGCCTACAGGGTATGGCCACTTGTAGAAAAGTGGGAAATACCAGAGGAAACCATCAGCAAACCTAACGAAGGTGGACTAGTTAAATTAAAATACACCTTCAAATATGGAGATAAGTTCGTCGAGCCAGATGATGACTGGCTGAAAAGTATTGAGGCCATAAGCGATGAACTGCTTAGATCATACTCGAAGGCAGAAGATACTGCACTATCTGCGGCCTTCGGAGGCCGGAAGAAGAAAAGACTCAACCGAGTATTTGATGCCATTGGGTTTGTCTATCCCGACTACCGTTATCCAATACGGGGTCAAAAAAGAAAGGATACATCTTCTGCGAAGGAAGTTGCTTCAGCCGCTCCTAGTGAGCCGACGCCGAAGAGGAAAAAGATGAAGCTTCTTACACACCGGCCACGCTATATTGAACCGGCCACAGTGCCTGAGTTTGTCGGTGAGACCTCTTCGGCCACCGAAGCCAAGGAGCCAACTCTCCTGTCGAATATTGAAGGGGCGGCCAAAATGCCGGCGATGGAAAAAATAGAAGAACCGAGGGCTGAAGAGACAAAGATATCGGAAATTCCAAGTCCTTCAGCAAGAATTGAGGTGCCAATGCCGATGACAACCCCCAAGAGGAAAAGAATGGTTAACGTGCTAGATGTACTGGAAACGATAAAATCTTCAAGCTCTACTTCGAAGATAGCTGCCGAAGTTCCAAAGGCACAAACTGAGGTCGAAGCTGCCAAAAATCAAGCGGAAACTGAAACTGGGCTTTCAGAGTCTACCAAGAGAGAATTCTTGGAAATTGAAAAAGAAACGAAAAAAGAATCTGCAGAAGAAACTTTATCTGAGAAAATTGCCACACCTATTCCCGAAGCATCTTCTGAAGCTTCTAACTATATATTACGTCATGCTTCGGGTAAAAGTCTGAGCGAAAAAGAAAAAAGAGAAGCTCAATTCTATGCACAAAAATTGAAATATCCGAAAGGGGCGCTGATATTCAATGGCAGTGGAGAAGAAGACTTCTTGTATTGTCTCCCTGACAGCAAGGAGATTTCTGTCTGTCGGGAGATGAGCAAAAGCTTCGGATTCCCAACATTAGAAGACGGGCTCTCGGTGTTGTCAAAGAACGAGCTGGCCGACAGCTTAGCGTACAATAGTTTAAAGGTGAAAAAATGAGATCTTTGTATTATTTCTTGGAACCAAAATTTTTCATTTGTTTAAACTTATTAACACACATTTTTTCCAGGGCCTTATACTTAGCAATGCCCTCAGGGCACAAAAAGATGCCGAAGACGAAGGGTGTACCATAGCCTTGAGCAACCTTCGTTCCGAAGTAATTGAACTAAGGAACGAAGGTCTCAAAAAAGATAAAATATTATACTCGTTAGTGAATAAAATAAAAGAAGACGAAGCTGCTTTCAAAGCTCAAGCTGAGGCTCAGAAGCGCGAAATTGAGAATCTTCGAAAACAGCTAGTCAGAGCTAAAGAAGAGTGCACACTTGAAGAAACAAAACGAGAAATTAGTGAACAATGGGCCAATCATTTAGAAAAAAACGTTGAAGAGCTTCGTGCATCCAAGAAAAGGTGTTATGAAAAATCTATAGAATGTGTTAAGAAAATAAGAACCAGCTTCGCCAGCGTTGGCGCATTCTCAAGTGAGGAAAACTTCATAAGGGGTGACCCCGAAGGCCCAATTGGATGGATCAGCCACGAAGCTGAAGCTTTTGAAGAAGTTTTGAATAGTCGCGGAGACATATGTGCTTTTTTGGGTGCCAGGGGGATTGCCACTATTTTGGAGAGGAAAGGCTGTGACCATGTGAAATTCATGGCACAATCCGAAGCCGCCTTATCTTCTGAAGATATAAAAGACCCCTCGGCCGAAGCGAGTCTGGTTGGTGGAAAATTTTTCACCGACATCTGGGACAATGGTGGCTGGTAGATGGACCAAGAAATTATACGAAAAAGCAAGAAAGGTATTCATGACGCTAGAAAAGTAGCAGAGGCCGCTGAGAAAAGTGCGGATCTCGAAGGGCAAATAGGTATTGACTAGTAGTTTTTGGCTCTTTGTTGTAATTTTTTTATTTCGAACTTGTTTACACTTTGTAACACAGCCGCACTTTCTCCTCCCTCAGAGCCTGCCGAACCATCGGCGGTCCCCCACGCGAAGGGGGACGACGAAATTAGAAAAATGGCCGAAGCTATCATGGATAAAGTTGTTGATCAACTATTAAACGAAGCTGCAGAAGTAGTTCTAAGGGAAGATTAGATGTTATTGTAAAAATATTTGGAATGTAATATTTGTTGAACAACATGTGTAATATTTTGTAACTTTGAATGTAATATAAAGCTATTTATGGTTCAGTTTTTTACGATGCATGAAACTTTACGTACATACCGTTTTTTTAGCCTTCGGCGAAAAAACACCTTCCCTTCTTTTCATGTTTCGTAAATAATATCCGTATTTTCATAAAAATATCCAATCGTCGTAAAATCAGTAACCAATAGATCTTTTCATTTCGGAGTTTGACGAAGGTATGCTTCTTCGATTATTATTCTTGTGCCTTGGCACTGCTTCTTCGAAACAATCTTCGAATATCAACATTGAACCCCCTTCTTGCGTCATCGATGCAATATGATGTATGATGTTATGCTATGCAAATGATGTGATGATGTGATGTTATGCAAAATGATATTTGTCGAAGATCGACATTTATTTTTCACTGTAAGCCTCACTTAGGAGCTTCTTCGCCTTTTACTTCAGTGGAATCAGCGTTTATTTTTCGCTGTAAGCCTCCCTTAGGAGCTTCTTCGCCTTTTACTTTCAGCGGAATCAGCGTTTATTTTTCGCTGTAAGCTCTGCATTCCCTTCGGAACGACTTTTGAACAGAAAACTTACGTTGCGCTCCCTTAGGAACGACTTTTTGTTATTTCGGAGATTCTCCTTGTAGCCATAAATTCTTATGCTTCGGCGACTCCGTTATTCTGTGAAGAAGGTATATTTTTACTCTGGCAAAAACGAAGCTATTACAAGAAATTGAAAACGACAAAAAGCACTTAGGCTTTCAATAATTGTTCCTTATTAAAAAGAAAATGATACTGAATGTAAAAACTGCTGCCGAGGTAGGATATTTGTTAGTAAATATGCTTCGATTCTGGCACAGTACTATTGACTGTGCGAGCTTCGGACTCTTCTCTGAAGTCCCGTTGGAGATGGGTATGCTGACTCCCTTCTGGCTGCTGGCCTCGTTGCATTGTTGGTGGAGGTGGAGGTTGTTGCCAAGATGCCTGAGGTTGGCTTGCCGAAGCAACAGAAGCTGCAGGGTGGTTGCCTACATACTCTGGAATGTAAGGCGAATGGTACGAAGCAGTGTGCATAACTTGCTTCGGCTGGCTCTGTTGGGCTGTAGCTTCTGCTATCTCCTTTTGTTTCTGGATGGTAACATGGCACATCCTGGTGGTATGGCCCTTGTCCTCACCACAGAATAGGCAATAAACCTTCCTGGGCTGATCCCCAAATCTTCCTTTGAAGCCCCTGGCACCTCTGCCCCTTGGAGCTGGAGGCCGAGGATAGCTCTGCTGCTGCCCCGAAGCCTGGGAGGAATATTGCGGCCTCTGCTGCTGGCTTCCCCTGTCATCACTCTGAGTGTTATGAATCGATCTGACATGTCTAGGATGAATTCTTCCTCCGAAGCCCCTGGCTATTTCGGAGAATCTGTAAGCTTCCTCCCTTCTCTGTCGAAAGTCATTGTCAGCGCAGATGTATTCATCCATCTTCTGAAGCAGTTTTTCCAGTGTCTGAGGGGGCTTCCTAGCAAAGTATTGGGCTGAAGGTCCCGGCCGGAGCCCCTTAATCATGGCCTCAATAACAATTTCATTGGGCACTGTTGGCGCTTGTGCCCTCAGGCGTAAGAACCTTCGGACATACGCCTGAAGATATTCTTCGTGATCTTGGGTGCACTGGAACAAAGCTTGAGTGGTGACTGGCTTCGTTTGAAACCCTTGAAAACTGGTGATCAGCATATCCTTCAGCTTCTGCCATGATGTGATTGTTCCTGGCCGAAGGGAGGAGTACCAGGTTTGTGCAACATTCTTGACGGCCATGACGAAAGACTTCGCCATAACTGCAGTGTTGCCGCCAGAGGAAGATATTGTTGCTTCGTAGCTCATCAGAAACTGCTTCGGATCAGTCATCCTCGTTGAAAAAGCCCTCTTGATGAAGCTCTCTGTGCTGAGGCCTTCGGTTCTGCTCATCTCGAGCAAGATGGCGAACTTCTTCAGAGGCTTCGTCTATCTGCCTTTGCAGGTCAGCTAGCCTAGCCATCTTTTCCTTCTTCCTTTGCACCTGCTGATGGAGCATCTCAATATTTCTGATCTCTTGATCCAAGTCGTCCTCCTGAGGCGTTGGACTGGTGGCTTCCTCTTCTGGCTTCGGGCCTCCCGAAGAGAGAGGGTCTCCTGGTTGGGGTCCAGCGGCTGCAGAGCGGCAGCCCCTGTTGCTGAAGCTTTCTTTGGCGGCATGACGAAGGTCTATGTTTGCCGAAGGTGTTCGAAACTCAGAAAGTGGAAGTGAGTTCACCGGAGGTGGGCGCCAATGTTGGAGACTTGTTCTCAAATGCTAAGAGTTAAGAACAAGGCAACATGAAAAGTGTTAAATGTTAAAGTCCTTCATCCTTCGAAGCATTATCTCCCTTCGGATATAATGAATCCCGGACGAAGGTTATGAAAGACAAGCCTTCATAAACACAATAAATGATGGAGAAGGATTCATACACAAGATATGAAAAATAATATAAACACTTTAAACATTGTTATTAACTTATTTTTATTTGTGTTACTGTATTAACAATAACAAATTATAAATGTACCTTCGGCTCGAAGGAAAGCAAGGGTACAAGAGTGACGCAAAAGCAAATGCCAAGTCCGTGTGAACAGTACGGGAATATTGTTCACCTATTTATAGGCACGGGTCGCAGCTCATGCAAAATTACATCCAGGCCCTTTGCCTATGACAACAACTCTATAGTAATTTATCTGGGTCTAGATAGTCTTTTCCTCTTTAAGTCGGTTTTCTTTTTTCTGCCATCATGCCGAAGCTCCCTTGCGCACAGCTTCGGCTCTGCTTCATCCTTCGTATTATTTCCGTGCTTCTTCATACCGTGGGCTCTTGTTCGAAGATCCCTGTCCACACACTATACTCCAGAGGCATTGTTAAATCATGTTTTTGAGGACCTTCGGAAGCCGAAGGCCCCCAACAGGTAAGTCTTGTTGAGTAATTCCATACTCAGGGTTTTATTCCCTGTTGTTTTTCAGGTTATAGTTTTGTGCTGCTGATGATGGTGTTAAGTGCCGGTGGGCTCGGCCTTCTTATAAGTCTAAGTTACTCTTCTATACTTCTTATTGAGGATGGTCACTTGAGCTAGCATATATTTCAAAACTACAAATAATTTATAATAATTCAAAGTTATTTCTTTGAATCACTTTTGTAATCACTCCGATCGTGTACATTGTAAAACTTGATGTAATATGTAAAATTTGGTAAAAAGATTTTCGCTACAAAACTGTTGGTGTGTGATTTGTGTTTACTTAATCCCGCGGTTCTGGTTGTAAGTGGTTTATCCGAGGTCCTTGGGGCACTCGGACAGATCCTGTTAAGTTATATGGTGCACATGCATAGCCGTTTGAGGTCTTTGAGACAAGGGCAGGTGCATGTGGGTCCGATAACTTAAGAGGTTCTGTCACATGAAATGTTCATTTGCTTATCCTTTCCATTAATCCAGTGTTTGGGGGTCTAATGGCTCAAGAGGGGGTCTAGGGTTTGAGCCACTTTTTCTAAGGTGAAGATGTATGAAAATCTTGGGTATTTCTTTTGTCATGATCATTCCTTAATCAATCCATGGTTTCTAAGGTTTTGGTGCACGCTTCTCCCCCACTGAAACACATGTGATAATAGACCACAAGTGCATGTATTGAGCCAGGGCCTTGGGTAACACCTGGGGTGTTACAGGTTAGGCCAAAAAAAATACACTATAGGTCAATTTTGGATATCCAACGAATAACCCGTGGGTGGAAGGTAATCTCCTAATATGTGTTCGCCGACTTGGGTCGAATTCGAGTCTAACCTAGATCAAATCATGTATCCAGTATCCATATCCAGCTCTGTCGGGTTGAGTATTCGATGGATAACCAAATCCGCTGATCAAATTGCCATCCTTAGAATGAATCAATTGCAACTGTTTTTACACCATGAGTCCACAATATCCAACGAGTGGTTGTCAAACTCCGGATTGCCCTCTTTCCAACGAGTTGATATCAATCACTAGAGTAACAAGCATAAACGCACACTTGCTACACCCTATGCTATAATGAGGTCTCTAATTTCATGATTATCAAATTCAAACAGATAAAGGTTCTCTTTTAACTATTGCATGCACATTTACCTCCTGCATAAGGCATATTCAATGCACGTCCCCTCTGCTAGTTCAGGAACTAGCCGTTCCATGCTATTGACTCATTTGTACGATGCATGTCAAGTTTATTCCAGTTTTGGCAAGCGACATGCCAAGTTTATTCCAAACCAACAGCAAAAACACCGGACAGTCAGCAATTCAAACAAAATGGGACCTCAAGATACCATGGACTACCTAAGGAACCAAATGCAGATAGTGCAATGCTGAACCACCAACACGGATAGAACTTTCTTAGATCTTATAATATTTGGCAGGAAGACTTCAACCACAATGAAACATTCGCTACTGGTACAAAACTCAGAAGTACAAGAACACAGACAAAACAGCTTCCTCCGAACTCCAAAACTAAGAGCTTAGAAGACCATCTCATGGGGCTTGTCACCATCCCTGAGAGAGAACCGGGCGCCAAGATAGGTTTTCAGCTCCGGAACAGCCTCAATAGCCTTGATCAGAGCAGAATCCACAGCCTTCTGGTCATCCTTCTTGAAGTCAGGCAGTGACTTGGATGCCTGCAGATTCAACAGATATGAAGCAAGGGTCGACAAAATAATGGATCTTTTTTACTCAGACACCTACCTCCTTTTCTGTCTCAAAAAGTTCGCCCTCGGTCTTCTTCACCTTCTGCTTCTTCTCCCTGGCAAAGTACTTGTCATCAAACTTGGCGACATCAACACCAGAGATGTCAACTTTGGTTGATGTAGCAATGACATAGGTCTGGTTCACACGGCGGATCGGTACTCCATTGATCTTGAAAGGCCCTGAAAGATAACAGAAACGCAAACTAATGACAGGAAAAGAATATCAAGTAGAACAGGATAGGAAAAAATACAACTCTTTTGAATGCATGAAGAGAGAGCCATGCAGCTAGACAGGCAGGAGGGTAAGGTTGTAACGGTGAACAGAAGCATTCTAACAACTTTAACTAAAAGTAAAGGGCAGACCCAGTGCCAGAGGCCCACATGAGTGGAGTTGAGGAAGGGATAAACAGAAGCAAGCCTTACCACTGCAAATGCACGGAGGCTGCTTTGAACCCGTGACCTATGATTTTAATAAGACAGCTCCCACCACTGCAACAGGCCTACCCTTGTAACTTCAACTAAAAGTAATTTTATAAATCCAAACAATAGTAGTCTTCATTTACAGTATTTAAACTATATAAGAAAGTTGTTTCCAGCAAGTCAAAGACATGAAAATGCAGATAGTCCAACAGTCTATTTTTTAACCATGTGACAGTGCCATCAAAGAACCAATGCTTAGGCATCACGTGTGTATGAGGGCGCAAATGCACTATAAGGTCAAGAGCTGTTGCGTATGATGCTACTATGAGCCTTGAGGGTAGGGCTCCAGCAAATAAAAAAACACAGAAATCATCATCCGTTTCTCTCTCAGCTCTCGCATTCTGGTGGCCGAGACTCTACCTTCCTCACAAATATTTATTTGCTGAAGCCAGGTCTTAGGTAAGGTTATAAACTTTCTGGGCCAAGACCCTTCTTTGGACCTCGTCTGCAATGTATAAGGACTGGTTTGGTGACAAGGGAATTGGAGGGGGAGGAAATCCCTTGCTATTCAATTTTGAATAGCATGAAATTTCCTCCCCTCCAATTCCCTTGTCACCAAAACCTGGATGCCCTTATATCACGCATGCAGGTCCCATAGTCCAGACTGAATTCGGATTCTTTAAAAACTCAACTATAATGTGCAGTTGCAAGACAATCACACGTCGTCACACCAGACTCTACAAATAATATAGTTCACAGATTGAGCCAACCAGCGCGTAAACATTTACATCTATCTTTCAACTCAAAACTTATGCTGTGATCAGAGGCAGCGAACCAAGCGTGGCTCACCAGAGATAAGGAGCAGGCCGGACTTGAGCTGCTTGAGAAACACCACTCTCTTCCCCATGAAGCGCCCTGCGAGGAGGATCAGCACCGTCCCAGGCGTGATGCTCGACCTGCACAAAAGAATGGCAAGTGGAATCAAATCTCCAAGCAAAATAAATACGAACACCACGCGGGCTGCGACTTGAAGGAATGGCTTGGGCACCTGAGCTTGGTAGGCTTAGGCTTGCGGGTGCTGGGAACGCGGGGCTTGACGTCGTCGGCAGGGTAGAACTTGGGTTCCACGGCGGCGGCGGCCTTGTCGGCCTTGGGGAAGGCGCCGCCGTTCTTGGCCTTGATGGCCCACAGCCCACGGCGATGGTACGCGTGCGACCGCGAAGCGCGCTTGATGCCCGTCGACAGCTTCGACGTCGGCGCCATTGGATCGAAATGGTACGAGGCACAGCTTCGGATCGGGACTGGGGGCGGCGGGCGAAAAATGGAAGCGACGGTTTGGTCACGGCATATATATCTGTGCGGCGGCTTACAGGTGGAAACCCTAGGTCGTCGGGCTCCTCCGCGTGTAGTAGTGGGCCTAATTGTTGAGGCCCATGCACCTCACGAAATATTTTCCGTTCAAAAAAACTATTTTGTCTTCATCAACTATCACAAAAGTTTAATTGTTTCTTCTTCAACTATAAAATTAATACAACGCGTTCCTTCTCTATCTCTATCTCTACCCTTTAAATCATTCTTTAAAGCACGAAAGTTTCATGTATCCTATGTTACACGCAAAACATGTAGTTCTATTTTTCTCCAACATGTCATAAGCTAACAGCCCTAAAGGTCTTATCTCTTTCATACGCAACTAACCTAAGATAAGACTCGTATCACCATAGACGATATCGAGCAAGTTATCCTTCTGGCCTCTGACTCGCCAACCAGATAGACTCTTCTACATTGTCATCTCCTTCGTGCGAGGAAACCACCTCCGGACGTCAAGAACAAAAAAAAGGTTAAATCTAAATTCAACTGCACTCCATTTAACTATTCTTGTATTTCTCACAACTCGAATGTCCAATTGCTTTCTATTCCTCTTGGCAAACCTCCTCGTTTTGATGGAGAGGATTATTCTTGGTGGAGCCATAAAATGTGTAGTCATCTTTTTTTCTCTCCATCCTAGCATTTGGGATATGGTAGAAAATGGAATGCAAATACCAGATATTGATGATGAGATTTTTGATGATATAGAAGTAGAATAATTAATTCATAGAAATTCCCAGGCTACCACTGTTTTGCTAGCTTCTCTATGCAGAGAAGAATACAACAAGGTAAATGGCTTGGAGAATGCCAAAGAAATCTGGGATACATTGAAGATCTTGCATGAAGGAAACTTGATTACCAAAGTAACCAAGATGGAGCTCTTCGAGGGTGAACTTGGGAGGTTTGCCATGAAGAAGGGCGAAGGGCCACAAGAAATGTACAACATGCTCAAGCCCCTAGTGAACCAAGTGCAGAACTAAGGAAGGAAGAGATGGATGGATCATGAAGTTGGTGGACTCATGTTGAGGTCATTTAATGTTAAAGATCCTACTCTTATTTCTTTAATCCGTGAGAACCCCAGGTACACTAAGATGGTGCCCGAGGAGGTGTTTGGAAAATTTGTTAGCCATCAAATGGTGGTTAAAGATGCCAAGTACACCGACGACATCGCCAATGGGGACACCCCTCCAATGAATCGCAAGTCATTGCTTTCAAAGAAATGAATGATAGGGAGGCGATCCTCAACAAGGTGGCTCAAGTTGAGGCAGCCGGCCTCAACGATGAGGATATGGCCATCATAAAGCGCTTCAAGAGCGCATTAAAGGGGCACAAGAGCTACAATAACAACAAGTCAAAGGGGAAACGTGCATGCTTCAAATGTGGTAAGATTGGTCATTTTATTGCTAAATGTCTAGATTATGAAAGTGATGACTAGGAAAAGGCAAAGAAGGGAGAAGATGGAAAAGAAGAAGTTCTACAAGAAAAAGAAGGGTGAGGCGCATATTGGAAAGGAGTGGGACTCAAGCTGCAACTCCTCCGACAACGAAGGACTCGCCACCATTGCCTTCGACAAGTCATCACTCTTCCCCAACGAACGACATACATGCTTGATGGCAAAGGAGAAAAAGGTATATCCTAGATCAATGCCAAAGTATATTTTCTCTAGTGATGAAGAATCTAGTGGTGATGAGGAAGATTATAGCATGTTGTTTAAGGGCCTTGATAGCTTTAAGGTTGATAAAATTAATGAATTAATTGATTCCCTAAATGAGAAGGATAGACTTTTAGAAAAACAAGATCTCATTTATGTGGAATATTATAAATTTGTTAGTGTAGAAAAGGCCCTTGCTCTTGAACTTGAAAAGAATAAAAATTTGACTAAAGAGTTTGATGATTGTCACTCTTTCATTTCGTATCTTAAAATTGCTAATGAAGAATTGAATGATATTAGTGAAGTTGAATGAGTGACATGCATCTTCATCCCTCAAGCATGTCTCTATTTTAAATAGATGTAGGGATGTAGATGTTCATGTCATTCTAATGTTGCTAAGATTGCTAGTTTGAATGATGAGATTGCAAAATTAAATGCTCAAACTAAAATTTGCAATGATGAGCTAAAGAATATTAAATTTTCTAGGGAAGCTTTTGTAAATGGTAGGAATCCTCGGATCAAGGATGGTATTGGCTTCCAAAAGGGAGCCAAAGACCAATACGAGCCAAAACTTGTTTTGTAGGTTTATGCATCCGGGGGCACAAGCTGGGTCATTCATAGAGGAACCACAAACCACATGAAGGGTGGGGAACACATGTTCTCATCCTATGTCAAGAACAAGGATTCCCAAGATGTGATTATCTTTGGAGATGGGAATCAAGTGAAAGTAAAGGGTTTAGGTAAAATTGGAATCGCCACTGAGCACTTTATCTCTAATATATTTTTGGTTGATTCATTAGACTATAATCTACTTTCCATTAGCCAATTATGATCTATTGGATATAATTGTTTATTTACCAATGTCAATGTTATGGTCTTTAGAAGGAATGATGGTTCAATTGCATTTAAAGGTGTATTAAAGGGAAAACTTTATCTAGTAAATTTTTCGAATGATAATGTACAACTTGATGCATGTTTAATTGCAAAGATCAACGTGGGTTGGCTATGGCATCGTCGCCTAGCACATGTTGGGATGAAGAATTGTAACACCCTGTATTTCATGGTATAAAATTTCTTCTTTGATATCCACCAAATTCAGGTGTTACCTTCGTTCTCCTTTTCCTCTCTGCTCCTTTCCCTACCTTTTCAAAGTAATAGAGGGACTTATTTTGAATTCATGTATCAATAAAACCCTAAGGAAGCTTCAATTGATGTTGGTTGATGGAGAAACATGGAGTGCATCCATTTAATTCAAGAACCGCGCTCGAGTATGACTTCAAATAGAGAGATAAAGAAAAGAGAAAAGAAGAAAGAAAAGAACCCCCCCTCCCCGGTGCCGCCTAGCCGCGCCAGCGGCCCAACTGCCCCACCCCTCCCCCATGCGTTGCTTGGCCCAGCGTGCCTTCTACCCGCGTCGGCCTCTCCCATGGCCCAACCCGAATTCTCCTCCCCCGCCGGCCCAGCGACCCACACGGCCCACTCCCCCCCCCCCCCCCCCCCCCCCACACGCACCCCCACCCTAGCCCACGGCGCAAGCGCTCGCCCATCCGTGCTCTCGGCCGCTGTAGCCCCAGACCCACGTGTCAGGGCACTACTTTTCTTCTCTTGTTCGCCTTCACCAACTGATTTCGAGCCGTCCGCGTCCATCCCGTGCCAGGAGCTGCTACAGCCTGTGGCCCGTATGTCAGGGTGTCATCCCCAACTACCCAGTGCATCCCCAGCCAGTTGGATCCCAAGCCACATCGTGGGTGCGCCCGAAGCGGTAACCGACTCCACGATCTCATGCGCCGCCTACAGAAAGCCCTCGGCCACCCGTGTTGTTCCTCGATCTCCTCCCTTGCCTCATCTCATTTCTTCCCCCATGCACAACATTGCAGCGCGCACCTAGCCACTGTCATGTGCCTCGCCGGACCACGGGTCGTCGATGCCGCTAGCCAAGCAGCTTGCGCCATGTAGTTTGTCGCTGGAGCCGGAGCTCGCCTCGCCATGACTGGAACCATCGTCGTCGTTCGTGCGCCGCCCCGTCGGTCGTCGTCACCGAGCTCGCCATTGCAGAAGTGAGCCTCAGTCGTTCTCTTGCTCCTCACCCCTCTCTTCTTCTTCCCTGTGTGAGGCCATGGCCAGTCACCACGCCGAGCCCCACCCGTTCTCGCCACGCCCCATGGCGCAGCGTGCCCCACTCCTCCCATGCGCCCCTCCGTGGCCACGCTTGCTAGTTGGCAAGGCCGCCCCTACCTACCGGTCGAGCCCCGTCCCCTTTCCCTGTGTACTTGCGTCGTGCTATGTTCGTACATGTGCCCTCGCCAGCCATGGAGTCGTAGCAGCGCGAGCTCCGTTTGGCCCCTACATCGTGACTCCCCATGTTATTGTAACCTACCCCTCGCTATTGCTTGGCCTCGGCACAACCAAACATAGCGTCAGCTAGGGATGAAAACGGTCAGAAACAATATTTATTCGGTAACCAGTTTTTTGGTCATTTTTCTTTGATTGCGAATAAATAGGATATAGAATCTACTATACAAATTTGTATTCTTGTTGTTAACATTGAGCTTGTAAAGATTCATAAAAAGTAAACCTCAAATTCATCCTATATTTTCTCAAATGATAGATATAAAATTCGGTATGGATTCGAAAACAAATTCGGTAATTTTTTCACATTTTTTGTTGTAGGGAGCAAATAATACATAAAACAATTTATGTAATATTTTATTCTTATTTGTAATAATATGCTTAATAACATAAGAAAAGATCAACATCAAATTTTATGCATACCTATTTTAAAATATTAACTTTGTGCTAATAGTTAGGATTACCACTTTCATCCCCCCGTCAGCACGCGCACCAGGGAGCTAGCCGATGGCTGAGGCACTCCCTACGATGACCCCTTCGGTCATGCCCATAGTCGTAGCCCCGTGCGTTGCCACGATCGCAGTTGCCCGTCTGCGTCGAAGATGGAACTCATCTGCCCCGCTCTACCCTTGTCTACTCCTAAATGTCACTCGTCTACCCCTCGTCTACCCCTTGCACGTTCGCATCGTTCATGTGCGTCGCACAGCTGGTCGCGTGTGTTGTTTGCACGTAGTCAGAGCTGTCGCGCACGTCGCATGAGTTGTCACACCCGGATTTAAGGGCAAATCCATCCGCGAATCAAATGTGTGTTAGGATCAAGTCTCACACATATGATGACTCATGGTATAGAAACGAATGTCATATCTTTACTATATAATAGGAGTTATGTACAAAATAACTAAATAATTACATCATACAAAGACAATGATCCGACAACCATAGTTGATTGGGAGATGACGGCCTAGATCTCTCACGAACGCATCGTGGCATCCTTCATGCTCCTTATCCTGCAGTACATGTTCTTGACCTAGGGGATCTAAGTACAACAAGGGTGAGCTCATATACGTTCATCGCTCAACAAGTTGTGGAGAATAATGTGCATGAGCTCACTTATGGTGGGGGCTCATGTGAAGTGTAAGGCTTACCAAAGGAGATGGTTAAAGTTGATCGTTGCTTTTAAAGTTGGTCAAAGTTTTATTAGCAGTTACTAAGTATAAGTAGACACCAACCCAATCAAATAAGGTATCACAATTAATAATGTAACATCCCAGTTTTGATCCCCAGGTTAGAAACCCTAAACTCCTAACCCCCCCTTAATTCCTCCTAAGACCCCATCTCATGAAGCATTTTATTCATCATATGCATACACCATAATTGCTAGTAGCACTTCACATAGAGTATTTCATTTTGGCACCCAAGAAATTTAGATGAATATTTGTTTGGAGAAGAAAAAGGGATTTAGGAAAAAGAAATAGAAAAAGAAAAAAGGAAAATCCCTTCTCCCCCCTCTCGGCTAGGCTGGATCCGGCCCAAGCTTTTTTTCCCCTCCCTCTCGTGCGCCCACGCTCCTCCCCCACCTCATGGCCCACGCAGCCCATCTCCCTCGTGCCACGCTCTCCCCTGACAGCCCGGCCCCACCCATCAGCCACGCTCGCCCTTTCTCCCTCGCACCCGCTCTTTCGCTGACAGCCCGGCCCCGCTCGTCAGCCCCTTCCCCCTTGCCCGTGATCGGCCAACGACACGATCGTCGCCGGCCACCGCCCACCCCTTCTCCTCGCCATTACTCACCCACTAGCACGAATTTAGCGCCTTGCGTCCCCGCGCACTGTGGCCGAGCCGTCCCATCGCCACCACTGTGCCGCCATCATCGCCGCCGTAGCAAGCTTCATCGGTGCCCGCCACTTCCTCCTCCCCCCTCCCCGGTTGCCTATAAAAGGACCGCCCCAAGCCCCTCATCTCCTCGCACCAGCCTCGGCCACTCCTTCCCCCTCCCCTGGACCCAATCGAGCTCAGCGCCGTCGTCTCTCCCCTCTCCAGTGAGCTTCTCCCTCCCCTCTCCGGTGGCTTAGAGTCTAATCGATGTAGTTCACGAGCTTCGCCACTTCGCCACAAGCACAGCGCGCCTTTCTCCCTCGTCTATCGCGCCCAGTAGCCTCGCCAGCAACCCCACCGCCGCGGAAGCCCGCCACCTCACCATGGACCCGCCATCCCGAGTGTCCATCGACCAAATTAACCCCACCACCATGACCCCCTACCCCTAGCCACACTATCCCACCTCCCCGACCACCCGGAACCGGAACCACGGCGGAGAACCATCGTGGAACCTCGTCGACGGTCGGTTTTTCCCGACCCTAGCCGATTCGCCCCCTCTCTCGTCAGACTGCCCGACGTCGTCGGCTCTTCCCCTCTCTCTGACGCGTGGGCCCGCGCTCACAGCGTCCGCCCGTGCCGTCTCCCCTCCTCGTGGGTCGTCTGGGCTCATTCGCCCGCGGCGCCGCGCTGGGCCGAAACCCCCCTCGCCCCTGGCCCAGCTAACCGAGAATTCCTTCTCCTTTTTCCTTTTCTCTTTTTCTTTTCCTATTTTCTTATATATATGTATATATGCTGATATTTTATGCACCAAAAAAATAGTCCAAATATTCCTTAAGTCACAAAATAATAACTTGACACACTTTATTAGCCAACAATGTTTGATGTGCTATTTTTTCCTGTTTTTGCGAGGCGAAGAGGGGCCCGACCCTCCGAAATTCATAGCTCCGGAAGACGGGCAGGAGCCCGACCTCTCAGAAATAGATCTTTTGTGCCAAGAGAACTTCGACGAAGGCATGTCCATTCTCCCCTTGATGCATAAATTACCTACTCTTTCTACCACTTCCTAAGCCGGGAATATGGGTTGGGTTCTATGCATTGTGAGTGAGTGTTGGCCTGCATTAAAGAATATTTTTTGGGTACAAAATATGGGTTGAGGCATTGGTGGATTTCTAAAGAGAGAAATGTTTTCAATAAAGTATATGATGAAGGGTATTCACCCTTATCACCAATTGAGTGGGATGATTAGGGACTCCCTGGTTTAGGGGAGGGCCTCAGGTGTTGGCTCAGCCGGGTTAGGTGTGAGCATGAAGGATCGTCCCCTCATATAAGGACTGGTTTGTCATCCTTCACTACCTGTACTCATGACAAGTACAACCACTCGGGACTGTATGGGCAGTCACTCAATCTGAACTTGTACGGTCCGAACCCCAGGGTTATGATGGCTGGGGAGCACCGAGAGGATTAGGAAGGGGAATGTTTTGTCCGGTTTGGGGCATGGTGGTGGCCTGACTCCTTCCGGTATAATCGTTAAGGTAAGGACGTGCAAGGAAGGAAAGAGATTCGGATTCGGGTCTCATTGGCCATGAGACCGCAGAGCCGGGCTAGTGGGTAAAGTGTACACCTCTGCGTAGAGTTTGAAACCTATTTGAATAGTCTGTGTCCACTGGTATGGACGAGTCTGGTGTGGTATGGCAATTAGTGTTTTGATCTTCATAAATAGGGAAGTATGTGTGGGTGCTTTTGGAAATAAAAATAATACCACGGGAGCGGGAAGCTCAGTGGTGGTTGAGTGTGAAAATGTGCTACTTCTCTCTTTTGGGTAAAACCTCAAGTATCACCTTTCTCTAAAAAAGAAATGAGTGACTTCAACAACACCATACCAAGCATGTACTATATAGGCCACTCTCTCTTTACGGGCGGGATGGGCTTGCGGAATACCTAGTGTATTCACCCAGATTTATTTATGTTTTTCAGCAGCTGAAGACTTCTTTTGTGCTATGTTTGACTAGAAGGGGGCTATGTCTGCACCCAGTCCACCTGTGGCTTGGGCTAGATGATCTTCCACTGTGCTATGTTCCCAGGCTCGCTAGAGCGTGTATTTTGGTAATGTAATAACTATTATTTGAAATTTTGTACTATTTGAAGAAATGAATGTGTTTACTAGCCTCCTGGGACTAGTAATTGTATCACATTTGAGTCCCAAAGGATCAGGACGCTTCATGTGGTATTAGAGCACATAGGACTGGCCGTAGACCGCAACCTTGACCTAAAAAGCTTTCCTCAAAAGGAAAGACCTCGTAACCTCTTAAAGAACCTTCTCTTCTTTCCTCGATATTAACAACCCTTCTTCTCTTGCTACCATATGGAAGGCTCCTTTGTCATTATGACATCCTATTGCTCGGAGGTGGAAGGATTCCCTCACCTTCTTCGGAGCTGTGTGCTTCGTATGGGGATTCGCAAGAAGCCAGAGTATGTCTGGAAAGAATACCACGAGAACAGGATTGAGAAATGCTCTATGGCAGTCTACCTGGGAGAAAGCCGAAACTACCCAAATCACCCTCCCTTTCAGATCACCGCTACTGGCCACCGCTTCCCAGATACCTGCCAGAATGCTACCCAAAACGCCCTCCGCTAGCTATGCCAAAACTACAGCAGGGAGGTCTCTGAGACACCCCTTCACTACTTTCCACCTAGCAACAAAAATACTCCTGCTTGGAGGAAAAGACTCCAGGCCTTGTTAGGGAGAGATCCTAATGAAGATGACCCTACCATAGTCTACATGGCCGGATATCTCCACACCATTGACAACCACTTTGATGACCTTTTCTCCCACTGCACCCACCTAAACTCCTATGTGGAAAGTCTAGAGCAGCAAATCAAGGAATTGAAGGAAGAAAAGGCGGCCCTTCAAGACAGTCTTGAGATGGCAGAAGGCGAAGAAGCCAACACTCGTGAGGCATACCGAACCCTAAAGATGGATTATGCTAGGAGGCTGAAGAAGCTCGCCCTTGCAAAGAAGATCTGAAAGCGTTTCAAGAGCCAGGGATGCCAGACTGACTTGAGGGAAGAAGCCCCGCCAACACTACCCTCCTTAGGAATAGGGAGCCTTTTCTGACATCAAGGAAGTGTCCCTGGCTAGCCTTAATGATCTTATCAGGGAATTTGGGGACACCTTAGAAAACGCTCGTGCATAGTGTAATCTATGGTGGTTGTATGCATGTAATGAACTGGAGTGCTGAATAAAATAACGTGTTTGAAAAAAAATATGGCATATGCATAATAGTAATCCTTTCTCCCCTCTGGCAAATGGCCTCGGATAAAACCACGCATACTGCCTCAGGAATTGGAGCAAGGTCTCCCCTAGGTGTCGAAGGAGAAGTCGGTGGAGAAGGGAGTGAGACCCACCTCCCCGCGCCTCCGGAACTGCCATTAGACCTAGCCCAAGTTCTGGCCAACCAAACCCGACTCATTGAGGTCCTCACTAGAAGCCTCGAGAACCAACACCCGATTGGAGGAAGACCTCAGGATAGAATGGGAGAGTTCTTAAGGCACAAGCCTCCCACATTCGCCGAGTCTAGCAACCCACTCGATGCTCATGACTGGCTGCGCACAGTAAAGAGGAAGTTAGAGGCCATCGGATGCCCCGAAAACCAGCATGTTCACCTAGCTGCTCATCAACTCTCCGGGATGGCCCAAACCTGGTGGGATACCTTCAGCGCTGCTGTAAGAGATGCTACCTGGGCATAATTTGAAGCTCAAAGTCGCCTAGAGGGGGGTGAATAGGCGAAACCTGAAATTTATAAACTTAAGCACACACTAAGGTCGGTGGTTACTGTTAGAATTAAATTCAAGTCGGAAAGAGAGGGGAAAACAAATCAAACAAGAATCAAGGCGAGTGAACACGGTGATTTGTTTTACCGAGGTTCGGTTCCAAAGAACCTATTCCCTGTTGAGGAGGTCACAAAGACCGGGTCTATTTCAACCCTTTCCCTCTCTCAAACGGTCACTTAGATCGAGTGAGCCTTCTTCCTTAATCTCACGGGTCACTAAGACCCCACAAGGACCACCACACACTTAGTGTCTCTTGCCTCGCTTACCAAGCACTTGAGAATAAGAGTAGGAAAAGAAAAAGGCCAAGCCAAGCAACAAGAGCAACAAAGAACACAAGAACACCCTCTCTCAAGTCCCTAATGGAATTGAGTGAATTTGGAGGCTTAGAGAGGATTCAATCTATTTGATGTGTCTTGCAGTGGAGTCTTTTGCTCTTGTATTGAATGAGATGTTTGGAATGCTTGGATATATATGAATGAGGTGGTTGGGAGTATTTATAGCCCCTAACCACTTCCATAGCCATTGGGGAGGCTACTGGCGATGGGCGCACCGGACAGTCCGGTGCGCCACCGGATAGGCACTGTTCCTTGTCTGGTGTGCTACCACGTCACCCAACCGTTAGGGTTCGGAGTTGGTCGACCGTTGGAGGCTTTGTCCTCTTGTGGCACCGGACAGTCTGGTGCCACACTGGACAGTCCGGTGCCCCTCTGACTTCCTGCTCTGACTTCTGCCGTGACATTGTTCATCTGTCAGAGTCGACCATTGCACGCAGATAGTCATTGCTCTGCTGGCTCACTGGACAGTCCGGTGGCACACCGGACAGTGCGGTGGATTATAGCGGAGGGTGCCCTGGAATTTCCGAGAGTGGCTGGTTAACATCTGTACGGTCCTGGTGCACCGGACACTGTCCGGTGGCACATCGGACAGTCCGGTGCGCCAATTCTCAACACACTCAAGTTCTTTGCTCCGTTTCAAATTGAGTCCCTAACTTGATCCTTTTCTTGGTTTGTGTTGAACCTTATGCACCTGTAATAGATGATTTCTAGAATAAACTAGTTAGTCCATGTGTTTGTGTTGATTATCAACCACCAAAATTAATTATAGGAAATGGTTAACCCAATTTCCCTTTCAATCTCCCCCTTTTTGGTGATTGATGCCAACACAAACCAAAGCAAATATAAAGTGCAGAAATGTAACTAGTTTGCATTTTAGATTGTGCATAGGTTACTTGGCGTTAAACCAATTGAAAATTTTAACTAAGTATGAATGGATTGCTTTTCTTTTATTAACATTTTGGACCACATTTGCACCACTTGTTTTGTTTTTGCAAATTCTTTTGGAAAATCTTTTCCAAGTCTTTTTGCAAATAGTCAAAGGTATATGAATAAGATTGCAAGAAGCATTTTTAAGATTTGAAATTTCTCCCCTGTTTCAAATGTTTTTCCTTTGACGAAATAAAACTCCCCCTAGATGAAATTCTCCTCTTAGCTTTCAAGAGGGTTTTGAGGTAGATATTAATTTGAATTTTTACTTTCACAAATCAAGTGAAACATAGATACCAATTGATATCAGATACTAATTTGAGAATACATCAATTGAAATAATTACTAATTGAAAATACCAATTAAAACTTCATTTCGAAAAAATTTGAAATGGTGGTGGTGCGGTCCTTTTGCTTTGGGCTTAATACTCTCTCCCCCTTTGGCATTAATCGCCAAAAATGGAGACTTTTGAGAGCCCTTGAATACATTCTCCCCCATTGGTAAAAGAATTATGAGTGAAAGATTGTACCAATTGAGAGTTTGTGGAGTAACAACAAAGGTTAAGTGATACCGTTAGAGTGTTGAGTGGAAGCCTTGTCTTTGCCATATCTATCGGTGTTTTGGGTCCGACCGCACACCCGGGGTTGCCCCTCAAGGTGTTTTTAGGAGTAGGACGGTGTCGATGACTGTAGCAAAATGGTTCGTGCCAATTGCACGAGGAACAGTGGACAAGGTTTACAGGTTCGGGCCGCTTAGAAATGCGTAACACCCTATGTCCTAATGAGTATGCTGAGTGAATGGGGTTACAAGAGAGCTTCTCTGAATTGGGAATGCAGAGAGTCGAAGTGGGTGGCTAAGTAATAGGGTCGATCGTTCTGAAGGGGTGCCCCCTAGGCCTTATATACTCGACCGTGGGGCAATACACGTGGATATGATAACAATGTGTAGCTAAAAGATGGTGAACTGTTTGAGTTTATCTCCCTGTAGTTCTGCCGACTTATCCTCGCATGGCTCCGTTGCATGGGGGCTCCAGCGCGGGAAAGTCGGATCTCTGTTGTGGTCGCTCGCTCGACGTTGTGGGCCGTCCGGGTTTGCACCAATCCGGCCCCATGTCGATCTGTTTTGCTGGTTGTCCCTCCCCAGGCCCACGAAAGAATGACCTTACGATTTATTGGGCCCTTGGGCCTTTCGTGAGGTCTTTTACTCTTTTTAGTGGACCCGGGGGATATCTATCCCCCACAAGCCCCCGATCTTTGGGTTAATTTAGAGGTAATCAGCCCAAAGATCCCAGGTCCAGCTTGCAGGCGATTTGAAGAAAACGACTTCTTACTGTCTCCTCCTGCTTTGATCACTCGCAAACCGAAGCTTTGTTTCGTGTTTGTGCCTTAGAGGTTGGCATTTCGTTTTGTTGGACCCTGAACTTCATTGGGTGCACCGGAGGTGCACCCAATGGGTGTAGCCCCCGAGCTTCGAGTAGATTTTTAGAAAATAATCTACTCGAAGGCCTTCACCAGAAATTATTTCCATTTTTATTCCTGCGTTTTGGTTGAGGGCCAGCCTTGTCTTTAGTCTTGCCCCATGCCTTAGAAGTCGGCACTATCTTGGCTTGGAATGATGATCCATGAGGTGCACCGAAGGTGCACCCAATGGGTGTAGCCCCCGACCTTCGAGTGGATTTTTGAGGATAATCCATTCGAAGGTCTTCCTCTTGTGTCTTTTTGCTGAAGATTATCCTTTCTGCTTGTAAAAATCGGCATGATGCCATCTGCATTATGCTTTGGAGGTCAGCATTATGTCATCAATATTATGCTTCAGAGGTCAGCATGTATTTTGTCTTTTGCAGCCGAGTTCGCAATCCATCCATATCTTGCTAGGTAGTGTAATTTATTTGCTCTGCGACTGATTGGACATTTGATGGACGTTCTCTGTCTAGTCTTCACGTCGCTTCTGTCGGCCATATTTTGTACTTCACTGGCTATATTTGGCTTTCCTCTGATCCTTACTGATATCTCATTTTTGTCTTGAGGTATTCACTGCGTGCCCTGCACAGATGTGACCGTTTTGAAAAATATACTGATAATTCCTGGGCGTCCCCCCCAATGGGTGTGGGCAAGGGATGGCTTGGTACGCTGAGTGTTTTAGCCGGCTGCTTCTGAGTAGTAATGTGATGTGACGGCGGGTGTAATCATATCCTCCGCGCTGTTGACTGGAGTCCCAATGGGTGTTGTGTTGCGCGAAACGGCGTAAGCCGCCTGACGTGTCTTCAGATGGGTTGAAGTGCTTATTGAATGCTTTGCGACTGTTCAGTGACCGCGGTTGGAGGTGAGCGGTTGCCTTCTCCTTCTATAAATAACGCCGTTGTCTCTCCGACTTTTTTCACATCTCTTGCTGTTCTCTGTTGCTCGCCTTTCTTCTCTCCCTTTCGCTTCCACCATGGGCAAGAACAACAAGCGTAAGCGTGAGCCAACTCCTCCATCGGAGGATTTTGGTGACTCGGAGTACTCAGAGGAGGAGTTCTCCTCTGAGTCTGAGGGGTCTCTGGCTCCCATCCCCCTGCGTGAGTCGTCTGACGACTAAGACGACTCCTAGGGGCTCGCGGCGGAGGTCTGGACGTACATCCGGGCCGTCGAGCGCTCCGGGCTCGAGGGCTCGGATGAGTCGGAGTACTCCTCGGATGAGGAGGACTCGGACGGTGGCGACGAGGACGAGGACGGCGACGACGACGACGACGACGACGGCGGTGGCGGCGGTGACGGTGACGGCAGCGGCAGGGGCGGCGGCCGCGGCAGCAAGGACGGTGACGGCGGCGGCAGCAGGGGCGGCAGCGGCGGTGGCGGCAGCAGCAGAGGCAGCAACAGGGGCGGCAGCGGCGGCGGCAGCAACAGGGCCAGTGGCTAGATGCCACTGGTCTTTTAGATGTTAGTATAGTATAGTTAGAATAATGTAGTAGTATTTAGTAGTGTAGAGTAGTATAGTATAGTGTAGTAGTAGTAGCAGTAATGTAATGTAATGTAGCAGTAGTAATAGGGAAGTATCAACTCATAATGAGTTGATTTGTAAGTATGTTATCTTCCCTTTAATGATGAAATGATGTTGGTTTCTCTGTGATGATTACTCGTTGATATTCATAACTCAAAGTTCTTGAATCATTCCTCTTCCCGGCTCTTTCGTGAAGTTGATTCCTTTGACACAGTAAGTGAATAACTCGGGCATCATACTGATGCTTTTAGAAGTAGCCGCCGAGCGACTTGTAGATGATGTCAGAGTTTTAGAGATAACTGCCGAGTAACTTGAAGACGACGTCGGTGCCTTAGAGGTAACTGCCGAGCGACTGAACACGATGTCGGAGTTTTAGAGATAACTGCCGAGTGACTGGAGGGCGACGTCAGCGTTTTAGAGGTAACGCCGAGCGACTGGAGGGCGACATCAGCGTTTTAGAGGTAACGCCGAGCGACTTGAAGACAATGTCAGCATTTTAGAGGTAACGCCGAGTGACTGGAGGGCGACATCAGCGTTTTAGAGGTAACGCCGAGCGACTTGAAGACGATGTCAGCGTTTTAGAGGTAACGTCGAGCGACTTGAGGACGACGTCAGCGTTTTAGAGGTAACGCCGAGTGATAGCGGGCTACGTGGGCCACTTTGAGGATAATAGCCGAGTGATGAGGTGGCGCACCGGTGTTCTGGAAATAACTGCCGGGTGATCACGTGGCACGCTGGTGTTTTGGAAATAACCGTCGGGTGCTAACTGGGCACTTTTTGAAACGGTATCTGGCTCGGGAATATCCCATAAGTGCTGCGCTTTTAGCCGCCTCTGCTTTCCGTGCCCTAGTTCTTGCTTTCTTGCTTCCGAATCCTCCCTGCAACTCGCCTCCCACTCTGCTCGCCGGTAGAATCGAGATGGCGCCCAAGAGGAAAACCTCGAGTTCGTCTGCCGTGGTGATTCCTCCAATCGACCCCAACAGTCAGTTGCCTTTCGCAGGTAACCACATGTCCGTCATCTCTGAGCCCGAACTTCTCCACCTCGTGTCCATCGGGGTTCTTCCTCCGCGGGAACTCTATTCTTGGTGGATTTGCCATGGGGTTACTGTCCCAACTGAGGATACCCATGAGTCTGTGGTTTATGCTCCTTTCCTTCTCCGCGGCCTTGGCCTTCCCATTTCTCCCTTTTTCCGCGGCCTCCTTGATTTCTACCATCTTAACTTGACCCATCTGAATCTCAATTCTATCCTGCAAATCTCCATTTTCGTTCATTTATGCGAAGCCTTTCTCGGCGTGCTGCCACATTTCGGGTTGTGGAAGTATTTGTATCATTGTCGCCCTGGGATGGCCGGGGGACAACATCAGTTGGTTGGGGGTGCTAGCTTAGAGATGCGCCGCGGGAGGAAGACTGAGTATCTCGAAATTCCTCTCAAAGACAGTATCAAGGGATGGCGCTTGGAGTGGTTCATAGTTGAGAATTATGGAAACTCTCTCCCCCACCGGTCGGGAAGACAGCCGGATGTTTGCACCCCAAGCTGGACCGAGTCTCCCATAGATCAGGAGGTAGCTGAGGCAGGTGCTTTGCTGGCTGAAGTTGGATTGCTGAAAGAGAGGGGTCTGACTGCTGAAGCTGTGGTTGCTGATTTTGTCTTCAAGAATATTCAACCGTTGAAAGACAGGGCATACCCGGCTTATCTGTATCGAGGCCTAGCCGACTCAACTCGGGTTACCAACAGAAGAATTACCTCTGCAGACTTGGTGAGCCGACTTGAGATGATCCTTAGAGGCAAAGTGTCAAATGTTGGTGCCCCAGTGGCATACTCGGCCTGGAACCTGCCTCCTCCCAAAGCCTTCACCCTTTTGTGTCGAATCCACCTGTCACTGATGGCAGTTTGGGCCTTAGAGTGCGACCCTCTGCTGAAGAAGTTAGTGCCTTGGTTGCCTCGCTCGGGGAGATTCCTGATGATGAACGACAGGTCCATTTTGAGGTGCCCCTGAACCCTAGTGATGCAGAGATAAGCGCTATGCTTGATTTGCTGGCTGAGGACTCTTCTGACGCTGCTCCTGCTGGGGCATTGGTAGTGGCGCCCTTCCCAGAGGCTGATACAACTTTGGATACTCAGAAGCCTGCCAGTACTCGCCCGAGGCACCCTTGCCGAGCCAATCAACCTGATCCTTCTGCTGATGAGCAGAAAAAGAAAAAGAGACGCCTCCGGCGAGTATCCAGTTTGGATCGGGACGTTGGTACCTCGGTTCCTGCTGCTGAAGAAGTGCCTGTGACTGAATTTACTGACGCTGACCCCAATGTGAGTGCTCCATCTGTTGCTGATCCCAATGGGGGTGCTCCATCTATTGCTGATCCCAATGGGGGTGCTGCCTGTGTTGCTAATGTGGACGAGGAGGAGGAAGAAGATGAAGTTCCTTTGACTCGGAAAAACAGTCGACAGTTCATCGCTAGCGGTGAAAGTAGTGGAGTTCCTTCTCCTGCTTTGTCTGCTCTCATTGGTCTGCAAGAACTGTCCCTGGCCAACTTTGATCAGACTCTTGAGGATATGGTTCCAGAGGATTTGTTATCGGAGCCAGTGGATGATGGTGTGATGGAGGTTTGTGCTGATGTGCTTGATGCTGGGTTGAGGTCATCCCGTGCCTCGTCGACCTTAGAGCGCGATCTCGAGGGTCGGGAGACTAACTTGGATCGTCCTGGTCCTATGGAAGTAGCTGAGGGCCCGTCAACCTTAGAGGTGGCTACCGCAGAGAACTTGGACCCCAAGGATGGTGTTGACACATGCCCAGCCCCCGAGAATGTTGTCGGGGATGACTTGGTTCGGGTGGGAAGTGCAAGCCACTGCCCAGCCCCCGAGGGTGCTGCCAGGGATGATCCGGCTCAAGTGGGTAGTGCAAACTATGACCCAGCCCCCGAGGATGTCCGAGCGGGGTCTCCCTCTTGTACTTCCATGGATGTTCATGCAGGATCGTCTCCACACTCCGGCTGCATGGTGGTAGCCCAAGCCTTGGACCAGGGAGTCGCTTTAGAGGGTAGCGCCCCCGCTGACCGAGTGTTGGGCTCTGTTGATGGCACCGAGCTGATTCCTGCTGGTTCGTTGCAAGCTACTTCGGGTGGTGGCCTTACGCCCGGTTATCAATTGATCTCTCCTGATTTGGGGATCCCTTCGTTCTTTTCCAACCTCTAGGTACTGTGATGTATTTTAGCTTGGTTTTTACATTGCATGAACTGTTGTCATTACCCTCATCTGTTCTCCTCATCAGGCTTTGGTGGATGGGATGGCTAGCCAGCTGAGGTTACAGGGTGCTTCTGTCCCAGAAGTAGCTTCGTCTCTTGCATGTTGGAATCCAGTGTCACTTCAACATCGTGTCTCTGAATTGGAGGCAACCAACGCTGGTTAGTGCTTTTTTGCTTCTCTTTGTCTTCACTGTGGACTGCTTTACATTCTGACCCCTTTTTGTTTGATTGTCTCCTGCTAGGAATGACTCGGCAGATTTCCACTCTTGAGGAAAAACATTCCCGAGATCAGGCTGAATTGGTCCAGCGGTGCACTGACTTTGAGGAAAAGTACTCTCAAAGCCAGACTGAACTGGGTCAGGTCTCCGCTGCCTTAGATGACGCCAATGCACTGAGTTCTTCTCTTCACGCTCAGCTCAATTCTGAAAAGGTGATTTATGGAACTGTGCTTTGCCTTGTTGTGCTCCTATTACTTGCTTGGTGTTTGAGGGAGTTGACTTTTGTTTGCAGGAAGAAAAATGTATCCTTGCTGCTTCTCGCGATAGTCTTGACATATTGTATCGTGATTCTAGCAACTCGCTGACTATCCTGGAGAGGAGTCATCGCTTCACCATGGAAGAGTTAGACAACCAACGCTGTAAGCTGCAGGAATCCATGGATGAGGTGACCCGGCTCAAGCAGTTGATATCAGCGAAGGACGCTACTATCAAAGAGCTCTGGTCTTCCAAGAAATCCATCGCCCAAGAGTTAGAAACCGCTCGGCTGGCTGCCAAGGTTGCCGAAGAAACTTCTGTTACTCTCAGAGCCCAGCGCGACAGAGCCATGGACAAGGCTATTCAGGCAGGGCGAATCTTGATGAGGAGACCCGACGTGGTTGTTCCCGAAGATATAAGGGCTGATGTGAATGCTGCCCTTGATTCCTCGAGTCGTCCTTCCTCATCGATTGCTCCTGAGAAAAATATCACCAAGTAGAGAAACATTTTGCGTGCTTTGAGCGCACGGTTAGCATGGTCAGATATTTGTTAGAGGACGTCATTTCAATACTTAAACGACATTGTTATTCTCATATTGTTTCAGAATTCATCAGTTCATAAATTTGCAGTAGTAAAATGATGCGCGATGGTTTTGAAATTTGTTTGCGGGATATAGAAGTCAACCTTATATGAGTAATTGTAATCACGTCAGATCGCCTTAAGTCGCTGCTGACTTAAGTTGATTGCTTTTGTTAATAGGGCGTAGTGGTCACCTTGAATTGCGTAGGCGTGAGCATGTTGCACCGGCTTAAGTCGCTGTTGACTTTAGCCGATTGCTCCGTTAGCAGGGCATAGTGGTCACCCCGAGTTGAGTAAGCGTGAGCATGTTGCACCGTCTTAAGTCGTTGTCGTCTTAAGCCGATTGCTCCGTTAGCAGGGCATAGTGGTCACCCCGAGTTAAGTAAGCGTGAGCATGTTGCACCGCCTTAAGTCGTTGCCGACTTAAGCCGATTGCTCCGTTAGCAGGGCATAGTGATCACCCTGAGTTAAGTAAGCGTGAGCATGTTGCACCGCCTTAAGTCGTTGCCGACTTAAGTCGATTGCTCCGTTAGCAGGGCATAGTGGTTACCCTGAGTTAAGTAAGCGTGAGCATGTTGCACCGCCTTAAGTCGTTGCCGACTTAAGCCGATTGCTCCGTTAGCAGGGCATAGTGGTCATCCCGAGTTAAGTAAGAATGCAAGTCAATCGTGGACAAACTGAGTATCTTTGAAACCCCTTTTTTTTATTGATGACATATTTCCATTTTACAGAGTACATCGTCGTCCCGATAGCTTTTGAAATACAACTAGGGATAAAACTTTCTGAGGTGTTCTATATTCCAGGAGTTCCCGACTTCTGTGCCATCCATCTGAGTGAGACGATATGATCCTGGCCGAGTGACTTCTGCTACTGTGAAGGGTCCTTCCCATAAGGGTGATAACTTGTGCCGTCCCTCCCCCGTTAGAATTCGGCGGAGGACGAGATCTCCTACTGAGAAGGATCACTGTCGCACAGCCTTGTCGTGATAGCGCCTTAGAGTCTGCTGGTACCGTGCTGATTGGATTACCGCATTCAGTCGTTCTTCTTCAAGTATATCAATGTCCTCCAGCCTGGTGGCCTCGACTTCTGCTATGTTTTCGAAGATCAACCTTGGCGCCCCGAACTTGAGATCGGCGGGTAGCACTGCCTCCGACCCATAGACCATGAAGAAATGAGTGTTTCCATGTAGAGCTCGGCTTGGTTGGGTTCTTAGGCTCCAAACAACATAGGGCAACTCCCTTATCCACTTTCCTGCGAATTTTTCATTCTTATCGAAGATCTTTTTCCTGAGTGCCTCCAGTATCATCCCGTTGGCTCGCTCAACCTGCCCGTTGGCTCTTGGATGTGCTACAGATGCATACTTGATCTGAATGCTTTTTTGCTCGCAGAAGTCGAAGAACTCCGAACTTGTGAAGTTGGATCCTAGGTCAGTTATGATGCTGTTTGGTATCCCGAATCTGAATATTATGTCTTGTATGAATTCCACGGCCTTAGCTGAGGTTAAAGAAGCGATGGGCTTGAACTCTATCCATTTAGTGAATTTGTCGATTGCTACCAATACATGAGTGTATCCTCCTTGAGCTTTCTTGAAAGGTCCAATCATATCCAGTCCCCAGCATGCGAAAGGCTAAGTTACTGGTATGGTCTGCAGTCGCTGTGCTGGCAGATGTTGTTGTTTTGACAAGTATTGGCAAGCTTCACACCTCTGAACTAACTCGGCTGCATCATTCTTCGCTGTTGGCCAATAGAATCCTGACCTGAAGACCTTCCTGACTAGTGTTCTGGATGCTGCATGTATTCCACATTGCCCAGCATGGACCTCCTCCAGAAGTCGCTTCCCAGTAGATGAGAGAATGCACTTCATGAGGACGCCTGATGCACCCCTTCTGTACAATGTCTCCCCAATGAGTGTGTAGTGAGCCGACTGTCTGGCAATGCGCTCGGCTGAATTTTTGTCATCTAGTTCCTCTTCATTCTTTATATACTTGATGATTGGCCTTCTCCAGTCATCAGAGTCTGACTCGGGTTGATCTATAATATTACACTCTTCTGTTTGATCCATTGAGATGCTCGGCTGTAGTACTTCTTGCACAAAGACTCCAGGTGGGACCTGAGTTCGACTGGATCCTAGCTTGGACAATACATCGGCTGTTGTGTTCCGATCTCTTTCTACATGATGAAATTCCAGGCCCTCAAATTTATCTTCCAGCTTTCGGACGGCGGTGCAGTATTTTCCCATTGAATCGCTTGAACAATCCCACTCTTTGTTTATCTGGCTAATGACTACTAGAGAGTCTCCGTACACCATCAATCTCTTGATGCCCAATGATATGGCGATGTTCAATCCGTGGATCAGAGCTTCATACTCGGCTGCATTGTTGGAGGCCAGAAACAGCAACTGGAGGGCATATTTGAGGTGCTCGCCTCCAGGTGCGGTGAAGAGAATTCCTGCTCCTGCTCCCTGCAGCTTCAGCGAGCCATCAAAATACATTCGCCACACTTCTGCAGTCTCTGGGTTATCTGGTACTTGCTGTTCAGTCCACTCTGATACGAAATCAACCAGTGCTTGAGTTTTGATGGCAGTGCGAGGTCGGAACTCGATGTCATGAGATCCCAGCTCACAAGCCCACTTGGCTATTCGGCCAATGGCTTCCTTGTTGTGAAGAATATCCCCTATCGGAAAACCAGTGACTACTATGACTTTGTGGTCATCAAAGTAGTGACGTAGCTTGCGGGCAGTTAGAAGTACTGCATATAATAGCTTCTGAACCTGAGGATACTTTTTCTTTGAGGGGCCCAGAACTTCACTGATGAAGTAAACAAGATGTTGCACTGGGTAGGCATGTCCTTCTTCTGCTCGCTCGACTACCAACGCGGTGCTTACCACGTGAGTTGTGCAAGAGATATACAGTAGCAGATCTTCAGCTGGTTGAGTTGACGTAGCTCGTTGTGGTGGCTTCAGTACTGGTGGTGTTGTCAAGAATTTCTTCAGTGCATCTAGAGCTTCTTGTGCCTCTGAAGTCCACTGAAACTTATCCACCTTCTTGAGTAGCTTGTAAAATGGTAAACCTTTTTCCCCCAGCCTGGATATAAATCTGCTCAGAGCTGCCATACATCCAGTAAGTCGCTGAACCTTCTTTTGTGATCGAGGTGCTTCCATCTTCATGATAGCTTCAATTTTATCCGGGTTAGCCTCAATTCCCCGGTGGCTGACAATAAACCCGAGTAACTTTCCTGCTGGTACCCCGAAAACACATTTTTCTGGATTAAGCTTCCATCTATACCGTCTCAGACTGTTGAAAACCAGCTGTAAGTCTTCGATGAAGTTTTCCGAGTTCTCTGTTTGGATTACCACATCATCTACGTAGGCCTCCACACGCTTGCCCCAGTGATCGGTTAAGCATGTTTGAATGGCTCTCTGATAAGTCGCTCCAGCGTTTTTGAGGCCGAACGGCATGGAGGTATAACAGAAAGCACCAAACGGAGTAATGAACGCTGTTTTTTCTTCGTCTTCCTTTGCCAAGCTAATCTGGTGATATCCGGAATAGCAATCCAGGAAAGACAACACAGACCATCCGACGGTGGAGTCCACCACCTGATCTATCCTTGGGAGCCTGAAGGGATCCTTCAGACAGTGTTTGTTGAGATCGGTATAGTCGACGCACATGCGCCAATCCACTTCATTCTTTTTGAGTACAAGAACAGGGTTGGCTAACCACTCGGGGTGTAACACCTCTCTAATAAATCCAGCCGCGACCAAGCGAGCTAACTCGGCGCGAATGACCTCTCTCTTGTCGGGCGTGAAACGACGTAGCTTTTGCCGAATCGGCCTTGCCTGGGGATAGACCTTCAGTTTGTGCTCGGCCAGTTCTCTTGGGACTCCCGGCATATCCGCAGGTTGCCATGCGAATACATCTCGGTTATCTTGCAGAAACTGGACGAGCGCGCTTTCCTATTTGTCGTCCAGGCTGGAGCTGATGATGGCAGTCTTGCGTTCATCAGCGAACCCTAGGTTGATCCTTTTAGTTTCTTCAGTCGGCCGCATAGAGGTCGCGGCCTGAGCTTCGTTTGCCGGTACTGCAAGGTCCTCCTCAGGCTTAGAGTTCGCATGTGTTGAAGAAACCGTCGTCGGCTTGGTGGTGAGGGCTGCTTGGATGGCCACTCGGAAACACTCTGCGGCGCCTTGGAAGTCGGCGCGCACAGTTATGATTCCTTGCGGTCCTAGCTTCTTCAGTATCATGTACGTGTAATGTGGAATGGCCGTGAATTTGGCCAATCCTGGCCTCCCGATGATGGCGTTGTACCCGCAGTCGAAGTTCGCCACTTTGAACCTCAGGAACTCGGTTCTGTAGTTCTCCGGAGTTCCGAAGGTGACAGGCATGTAGATGTGACCCAGCGGGTATTCCCCTTCAGTCGGCACGATGCCGAAGAAGGGAGTGTCCGACTCATGGAGCTCTTTGAGGTGAACTCCCAAGCCTTGGAGTGTCCGGGGGAAGGTGACGTTGATGCTGCTCCCCCCGTCCACTAGCACCTTCTTCACCCGGCTCTCTCGGATCACCGGATCGACGAGGAGCGGGTATTTGCCTGGATGGTCGAAGTTGAGCCATTGATCCTCCCGAGTGAAAGTGATCGGGTGTTCCGACCACCGGTATGGGGCGGGAGGACCGGTGGTCGCCACCAATATATGGCGGTCGTTGAGCTTTTGTTGTCTTTTGTTCTCCTGCAACCCATGTTCGCCGAAGATGACGTTGACCTCCCTGCGCGGGAAAGCTCCTCCTCCTCCCTCCTCCTGCTGATGGGGTTGTCGTGGTTCATCTGGTCCTCCCCTCGGCGGAGGAGGAGGTAGAGGTTGGAAGGGTCGGTCGTGCCCGACGGAGTGCTTGAAGTCCCGACAGTTACGAAGAGTGTGGCACATGTCCTTGTGGTACGGGCACTGGGCGTCGAGGATGTCGTCCAGCGTGCGCTCGCCTCCGCGAGGTCCTCCTCGAGCGAGAGAGGCAGGTGGTCCGGCGGCGTGCACTTCTTCGCGAGGCCTCTTCTCCCAGCGCTTGTCGGGTTGCTGGTTCACGTCGTGTCGTGGTGCTGCCGGTGCGGGCTTTGCTCCTCCGATGAGGTCTTGGGCCCGCTCGTCGGTGGTGATGTAGAAGTCGGCTTCCCAGAACAGCTCCTCGGAGGTAGTCGGCGCCTTCTGTAATATGGCTCGGACAAAAGCCGAGTCGTTGGATCCTCTGTAGAAGTCCTCGATCACGGCCGCCTCCGTGACCTCGGGGATACGATTTCTCATGGTTTGGATCCTCTTGAGGTACGACCGGAGAGTTTCGTCCCCCCGGCGCTTGATGGATTTGAGGTCCCATGGTTGCGCCGGTTTGTCGGAGAGGGACTGGAAATTGGCGATGAAGCGTCGACTGAAGTCGCCCCAGTCATCGATGCAATGTCGGGGTAGATGTCGCAGCCATTGCAGCGCGTCTTGCCCAAGGACAATGGGTAAGTACGCGGTCATCACGTCTTCGGACGCCCCGGCAGCTTGAGCAGCGGTGGTGTAGACGGCTAGCCAGCCCCCTGGATCCTGCTTAGGTTCATATTTGTCGACATTGGATACCTTGAAGTTGGGAGGCCATTGGATGGCCCTAAGGCGCGGAGTAAGAGCAGACACTCCGCATGTGTCCTCCTGTCGTCGGGGATGATGTCTGTCCCGGGGAGGGGAGTAGTTGTTGTGGTTCCTCGACCGTCCCCGGGTAGTACCGCCAGTTGAGGCCGTTGCCGACTCAGTTCCGGTGGCCTGGCTCCGAGCTGGGATGCCATGATCCCTGTCGTACTCCTCCCGGCGGCGGATCTCGTTCTCATGCCGCCGTTCACGCTAAGCATTGATGGAGCTTTGCGCGTCTCGGCGACTGTTGATGGCGTGTCGTAGATCGTTCGGCGGGTGAGCAAGCGGTAGAAGATGGTTGGCCGCCTGAGTGAACAGTCATCGGTAGCCCTCGGCGTCGGGAGTCCGAGGGAGTCCATCAGCTATCCGAGCTAGTACTCCTCCGACTTTGCTCGGCGTGTTCATGGCTCGGGCGAAGTCGGGGTTCAGGTTGCGCCCGAAGAATGGATTCTCCCGGCGTTGCCTTGCGTCTTGCTCGGCTTGTTCCTGAGCCCGGCGGCGATCACGTTGTCGGGAGTTCCTTCGTTCTCTGAAGACGCGTTCCTCCGGAGTTTCTCCTATCTCCGAGACCTCGTCTCGCGAGACAGGTTGCTCCGGATCCCATTCTCCGGCCGCGTGATGTCGTCGAACGTTCTTGCGCCGGTTCCTCCGTCGGCGGGATTCTCGTTGAGGAGGTTCTTCTCCGGGTGCAGTCGGCTCGTCGTCAGAGACGGTAGGTGACTCCACTCTCCCGATGAAGAGGACGTCGGGGTAGAATGGTGCTGCTGTCGTGGCGACCTTCTTTCCGTTCTCCTTTGAGGGCGAAGGAACGGAAAGAACAACTTGCTTCCCCTTGGTCTCCTTCTTCCTCGCAATCTGTGTCCATTCTTTTATCGGGGAAGTAGACAGTGGAGTTCTCCGGGTCAGCGGGCCCTTGGCCCCTGACTTTCCGGAGACGATCTTTTTCCGGAGAGCTGGAGGTTGTGCTTCTCCGACATTTTCGGAGTTTGTTAGAGGAGACTTCTTTTCCGGCGGATCCTCAATGCGGTGTAGAGTTCCCTCTTCATCTGCTACGGATGAGATTGTTCCGAAGCAGAATACGGATCCAGGACGGAGGGTGATCTTGCTGTGGAAGGTGACGACCATTGAGCTAACTTGGATCGTCGACACACCCCCTACCTGGCGTGCCAGCTGTCGGTGTTTTGGGTCCGACCGCACACCCGGGGTTGCCCCTCAAGGTGTTTTTAGGAGTAGGACGGTGTCGACGACTGTAGCAAAATGGTTCGTGCCAATTGCACGAGGGACAGTGGACAAGGTTTACAGGTTCGGGCCGCTTATAAATGCGTAACACCCTACGTCCTTATGAGTATGCTGAGTGAATGGGGTTACAAGAGAGCTTCTCTGAATTGGGAATGCAGAGAGTCGAAGTGGGTGGCTAAGTAATAGGGTCGATCGTTCTGAAGAGGTGCCCCTAGGCCTTATATACTCGACCGTGGGGCAATACACGTGGATATGATAACAATGTGTAGCTAAAAGATGGTGAACTGTTTGAGTTTATCTCCCTGTAGTTCTGCCGACTTATCCTCGCATGGCTCCGTTGCATGGGGGCTCCAGCGCGGGAAAGTCGGATCTCTGTTTTGGTCGCTCGCTCGACGTTGTGGGCCATCCGGGTTTGCACCAATCCGGCCCCATGTCGATCTGTTTTGCTGGTTGTCCCTCCCCAGGCCCACGAAAGAATGACCTTACGATTTATTGGGCCCTTGGGCCTTTCGTGAGGTCTTTTACTCTTTTTAGTGGACCCGGGGGATATCTATCCCCCACAATATCCTCCAATTTCCTTTCAATCTAATACTAAGTATAGAAACATACTTGATAACACATTAGTCTTAGTCTTGGCACAAGACTAATAAGAAATATGCATTTGTACCAAATGAAAGAGACATGATCAAAGTTATATAAAATAGTTATGTGTGCAATGTTCCAATCAAAATTCCGAGAATCAAGAATATTTAGCTCATTCCTAAGTTTGCATAAACTATTTAGCTCATTCCGAGAATCAAAATTCTCATCTAGTGGCTTGGTAAAGATATCAGCTAATTGATTCTTGGTGTTTACATAAACTATTTCGATATCCCCCTTTTGTTGGTGATCCCTCAGAAAGTGATATCGAATATCTATGTGCTTAGTGCGGCTGTGTTCAACAGGATTATCTGCCATATGGATTGCACTCTCATTATCACATAAGAGAGGGACTTTGCTCAATTTTGTAGCCATAGTCCCTAAGGGATTGCCTCATCCAAAGTAATTGCGCACAACAATGGCCTGCGACAATGTACTCGGCTTCGGTGGTGGAAAGAGCTACTTAGTTTTGTTTCTTTGAAGCCCAAGACACTAGGGATCTCCCCAGAAGCTGACAAGTCTCTGATGTGCTCTTCCTATCAATTTTACACCCTGCCCAATCGACATCGGAATATCCTATTAAATCAAAAGTGGATCCCATGGGGTACCTGTGGGGGACAGATATCCCCCAAGTCCACTGGAAGGAAAAAAGACCTCACGAAAGCCCCAGGGGCCCAATAAATCGTAAGGTCATCCCTTCATGGGCCTGGGGAGGAACGACCGGTGAAGAAGATTGACATAAGGTCGGATTGGTGCAAGCCCAGACGGCCCAATGACTTCGAGCAAGTAATCACAACAGTGACCCGATCTTCCCGCGCTGGAACCCAGTGCAACGGAACCAAGCGAGGATGGGTCGGCGGAACTATAGGAAGATAGGCTCAATTGGTTCACTATCATTTAGGCGCATACTGCTATCATATCTGCATGTAATGCCCCATGGTCGAGTATATAAGGCCTAGGGGGCACCCCTTCAGAACGATCGAACTCACTACTCAGCCATCTACCCCAACTCTCTACGTTCCCCGCACTAGAGAGCTCCCTTGTAACCCGCCACATAAAGCATTCTCACCAGGACATAGGGTGTTACGCATCTCAAAGCGGCCCGAACCTGTACATCATTGTCCACTATTCCTCGTGCACCCAGCACGAACCATCGAGCTACAGTCGGTAACACTGTCCTACTCCTAAAAAACACCTTGAGGGGCAACCTCGGGTGTGCGGTCGGACCCAAAACACCGACAGCTGGCGCGCCAGGTAGGGGGTGTGTCGCCGATCTAAGCTAGCTCAATGGCCGTCACCTTCCAGCACAAGATCATCCTCCGCCCCGGATCCGTGTTCTGCTTCGGAACTATCTCATCTGTAGCGGATGAGGAAGGAACTCTACATCGCATCGCAGATCCGCCAAGGAGGAAGTCTCCTCCAACAACCTCCGAAAATATCGGGGTGAGGCAGGGAAAAGCGCAACCTCCAGCGCTCCAGAAAAAGATCGCCTTCAGCAAGCCAGGGGCCGAGGGCCCGCTAACCCAGAGAACTCCACTGTCTACCTCTCCGACAAAAGAATGGACACAAATCGCAAGGAAGAAAGAAACAAATAAAACTGGGAGGAAGCAAGTTGTTCTTTCTGTACCTCTGCCCTCAAAGGAGAACAGAAAGAAGATCGCCACGATAGCTGCGCCATTCTACCCCGACGTCCTCTTCATCGGGAGAGTGGAGTCGCCCCCTGTCTCCGACGACGAACCGACTGCGCCCGGAGAGGAACCTCCTCAGCGGGAATCCCGCCGACGAAGGAACTGACGCCGAAATATCCGGAGACATCACGAGGCTGGAGAGCGGGACCCGGAGCAGCCTGTATCGCGAGACGAGGTCTCAGAGATAGGAGAAACTCCGGAGGAACGTGTCTTCAGGGAACGAAGGAATTCCTGACGGCGTGATCGCCGACGGGCTTAGGAACAAGCCGAGCAGGAGGCAAGTCAACGTCGGGAAAATCCGCTCTTCGGGCGCAACCTGAACCCCGACTTCGCCCGAGCCATGAACACGCCGAGTGAAGTCGGAGGGGTGCTAGCTCGGATAGCTGATGGGCTCCCTCAGACTCCCAACGCCGAGGGCTATCAGCGGCTGTTCACTCAGGCAGCCAATCACCTTCTACCTCTCGCTCACCCGCCGAACGATCTACGACACGCCATCAATGCCTCGCGTGAACGACGACACGAGAATGAGATCCGCCGCCGGGAAGAGTACGACAGGGACCACGGCATCCCAGCCCGGAGTCAGGCCGCCAGGACCGAGTCGGCAATGGCTTCGACTGGTGGTACCACCCAGGGACGGTCGAGGCACCACGACAACCACTCCCCTCCCCGGGACAGACATCATCCCCGACGATAGGAAGACACGTGTGGAGTATCTGCACTTACTCCACGCCTCAGGGCCATTCAATGGACTCCTAACTTCAAGGTATCCAATGTCGACAAATATGAACCTAAGCAGGATCCAGGAGGCTGGCTGGCCGTCTACACCACCGCTGCTCGAGCTGCCGGGGCGACCGAGGACGTAATGACCACATACTTACCCATTGTCCTCGGGCAAGACGCGCTGCAATGGCTGCGACATCTACCCTGACACTGCATCGACGACTGGAGCGACTTCAGTCGACGCTTCACCACCAACTTTCAGTCCCTCTCCGACAAACCGGCGCAACCATGGGACCTCAAATCCATCAAGCGCCGGGGGACGAAACTCTCCGGTCGTACCTCAAAAGGTTCCAAACCATGAGAAATCGTATCCTCGAGGTCGTAGAGGCGGCAGTGATCGAGGACTTCTATAGAGGATCCAACGACTCGGTCTTTGTCCGCACCATATTACAGAAGGCGCCGACTACCTCCGAGCAACTGTTCCGGGAAGCCGACCTCTACATCACCGCCGACAAGCGAGCTCAGGACCTCATCGAAGGAGCGAAGCCTGCACCAGCGGCACCACGACGCGATGCGAACCAGCAACCCGACAAACGCTAGGAGAAGAGGCCTCGCGAAGAAGTTCACGCCGCCAGACCACCCGCCTCTCGCGCCCGGGGAGGACCTCGTGGAGGCGAACGCACGCTGGACGACATCCTCGACGCCCAGTGCCCGTACCACAAGGACATGCGCCACACCCTTCGGAACTGCAGAGACTTCAAGCACTCCGTCGGGCACGACCGACCTTTCCAACCTCTACCTCCTCCTCCGCCGCGGGGAGGACCAGGAGAACCGCGACAATCCCAGCAACAGGAGGAGGGAGGAGGTGGAGCCTTCCTGCGCGTCGACAGAGAGGTCAACGTCATCTTCGGCGGACACGGATCGCAGGAGAATAGAAGACAACAAAAGCTCAACGATCGCCAAATACTGGTGGCGACCACCGGTCCTCCCGCTCCGTATCGATGGTCGGAGCACCCGATCACCTTCACTCGGGCAGATCAGTGGCTCAACTTCGACCACCTAGGCAAATACCCGCTCCTCGTCGATCCGGTGATCCGAGAGAGTAGGGTGAAGAAGGTATTAGTGGACGGGGGGAGCAGTATCAACGTCACCTTCCCCGGACACTCCAAGGCTTGGGAGTTCACCTCAAAGAGCTCCACGAGTCAGATACTCCTTTCTTCGGCATCGTGCCGACTGAAGGAGAAAACCCGCTGGGCCACATCTACATGCCGGTCACCTTCGGAACCCCGGAGAACTACAGAACCAAGTTCCTAAGGTTTGAAGTGGCGAACTTCGACTGCGGGTAGAATGCCATCATCGGGAGGCCTGGATTGGCCAAATTCATGGCCATTCCACATTACACATACATGATATTGAAGATGCCAGGACCACAAGGGATCATAACTGTGCGCGCTGACTTCCAAGGTGCCGCAGAATGTTTTTGAGTGGCCATCCAGGCGGCCCTCACCACCAAACCGTCGGTGACTTCTTCTGTCCAGGCAAACTCTAAGCCTGAGGAAGACCTTGCAGTACCTGCAAATGAAGCTCAAGCCGTGACCTCTATGCGGCCGACTGAGGAAACCAAAAGGATCAACCTCGGGTTCGCTGATGAACGCAAGACCGCCATCATCAGCTCCAGCCTGGACGACAAATAGGAAAGCGCGCTCGTCCAGTTCCTACAAGATAACCGAGACGTATTCGCATGGCAACCTGCGGATATGCCGGGAGTCCCGAGAGAACTAGCCGAGCACAAACTGAAGGTCTACCCCCAGGCGAGGCCTATCTGACAAAAGTTACGTCGTTTTACGCCCGACAAAAGAGAGGCCATTCGCGCTGAGCTGGCTCGCTTGGTCGCGGCTGGATTTATTAGAGAGGTGTTGCATCCCGAGTGGTTAGCCAATCCTGTTCTTGTACTCAAAAAGAATAAAGTGGATTGGCGCATGTGCGTCGACTATACGGATCTCAACAAACACTGTCCAAAGGATCCCTTCGGGCTCCCTAGGATAGATCAGGTGGTAGATTCCACCGCTGGATGTTCTGTGCTGTCTTTCTTGGACTGCTACTCTGGGTATCACCAGATTAGCCTAGCGAAAGAAGATGAGGAAAAAACAGCGTTCATCACTCCATTCGGTGCCTTCTGCTATACCTCCATGTTGTTTGGCCTCAAAAACGCGGGAGCGTCTTATCAGAGAGCTGTTCAAACATGCTTAGCCGATCACTGAGGCAAGCGTGTGGAAGCTTATGTGGATGATGTGGTAATCAAAACAGAAAACTTGGAAAATTTCATTGAAGATTTACAGCTGGTTTTCAACAGTCTACGGCGATATCGATGGAAGCTTAATCCCGAAAAATGTGTCTTCGGGGTACCAGCAGGAAAGTTATTCGGGTTTATTGTCAGCCACCGGGGAATTGAAGCTAATCTAGAAAAGATCGAAGCTATCATGAAGATGGAGGCACCGCGATCACAAAAGAAAGTTCAAAGACTTACCGGATGTATGGCAGCCCTGAGCAGATACATATCCAGGTTGGGAGAAAAAGGCCTACCATTTTATAAGTTACTTAAAAAGGTGGACAAGTTTCAGTGGACCTCAGAAGCACAGGAAGCCCTAGACGCATTGAAAAAGTTCTTGACAACACCACTAGTGCTGAAACCGCCATGACGGGCCACGTCGACTCAACCAGCTGAAGATTTGTTGCTGTATATCTTTTGCACGACTCACGTGGTGAGCACCGCGTTGGTAGTCGAGCGAGCAGAAGAAGGACATGCCTACCCAGTGCAACATCCTGTTTATTTCATCAGTGAAGTTCTGGGTCCCTCGAACAAAAAGTACCCTCAAGTTCAGAAGCTATTATATGCAGTACTTCTAACTGCACGCAAGCTACGTCACTACTTCGACGACCACAAAGTCATAATAGTCACTGGTTTTCCGATAGGGGATATTCTTCACAACAAAGAAGCCATTGGCAGAATAGCCAAGTGGGCCTGCGAGCTGGGATCTCATGACATTGAATTTCGACCTCGCACTGCCATCAAAACTCAAGCACTGGTTGATTTCGTATCAGAGTGGACTGAACAACAAGTACCAGATAATCCAGAAACTGCAGAAGTATGGCGAATGTATTTTGATGGCTCGTTAAAGCTGACGGGAGTAGGCGCGGGGATCCTATTTACCGCACCTGGGGGCGAGCACCTCAGATATGCCCTTCAGTTGTTATTTCCAGCCTCTATCAATGCAGCCGAATATGAAGCTCTAATTCATGGACTGAACATTGCTATATCACTGGGCATCAAGAGACTGGTGGTATACGGAGATTCTCTGGTAGTCATAAGCCAGATAAACAAAGAATGGGATTGTTCGAGCGATTCAATGGGAAAATACTGCACTGCCGTCCGGAAACTAGAAGATAAATTTGAAGGTCTGAAATTTCACCATATAGAGAGAGATCGAAACACGGCAGCTGATGTATTCTCCAAGCTAGGATCCAGTCGAATTCAGGTCCCACCTGGAGTCTTCGTTCAAGAAATACCACACCCAAGCATCTCACTGGATCAAGCAGAAGAATGTAGTACCTTGAGCCAGCTAGAGTCAGATTCCGATGACTGGAGGAAGCCGATCATCAGATATATAAAAGAATGAGGAGGAACCAGATGACAAAAATGCAGCCGAGCGCATCGCTAGACAGTCAGCTCACTACACACTCATTGGGGAAACACTATACAGAAGGGGCGCATCGGGCGTCCTCATGAAATGCATTCTCTCATCTACCGGAAAGAAACTTCTGGATGAGGTCCATGCTGGGCAATGTGGAATACATGCAGCATCCAAGACACTAGTCGGGAAAGTTTTCAGGTCGGGATTCTAATGGACAACAGCAAAAAGTGATGCAACCGAGTTAGTTCAGAGGTGCGAAGCCTGCTAGTACTTGTCAAAACAACAACATCTACCAGCGCAGCAACTGCAGACCATACCAGTAACTTGGTCGTTCGCATGCTGGGGACTGGATATGATTGGACCTTTCAAGAAAGCTCAAGGAGGATACACTCATATACTGGTAGCAATTGAAAAATTCACTAAATGGATAGAGTTCAAACCCATTGCTTCTTTAACTTCTGCTAAGGCCGTGGAATTCATACAAGACATAATATTCAGATTCGGAATACCAAATAGTATCATAATTGACCTAGGATCCAACTTCACAAGTTCAGAGTTCTTCGATTTCTGCGAACAAAAGAGCATTCAGATCAAATATGCTTCGGTGGCACACCCAAGAGCCAACGGGCAGGTTGAAAGAGCTTATGGGATGATATTAGAGGCACTCAGGAAAAAAGTCTTCGATAAAAATGAAAAGTTCACAGGAAAGTGGATAAGGGAGTTGCCCTACGTCGTTTGGAGCCTAAGAACTCAACCTAGTCGAGCTCTGCATGGAAATACTCCTTTCTTCATGGTCTATGGTTCAGAGGCAGTACTACCTGCTGATCTCAAATTTTGGGCGCCAAGGTTGATCTTTGAAAACATAGCAGAAGCCGAGGCTACTAGGCTGGAGGATGTTGATGTACTCGAAGAAGAACGGTTGAACACGGTAATTCAATCAGCACGGTACCAACAAACTTTGAGGCGCTATCACGATAAGACCATGCGACGTCGATCCTTCACAGTGGGAGATCTCGTCCTCCGCCGAATTCTAACGGGGGAGGGACAGCACAAGTTGTCACCTCTATGGGAAGGACCATTCATAGTAGCAGAAGTCACTCGGCCGGGATCATATCGTCTCACTCAGATGGACGGCACAGAAATTGGGAACTCATGGAACATAGAATACCTCAAGAAGTTTTACCCCTAGCTGTATTTCAAAAGTTATCGGGACGACAATGTACTCTGTAAACTGGGAAATATATCATCAATAAAAAGGCCTCAAGAATACTCAAATTGTTCAAGGTCGACCTGCATTCTTACTTAACTCGGGGTGACCACTATGCCCTGCTAACGGAGCAATCGGCTTAAGTCGGCAACGACTTAAGACGGTGCAACATGCTCGCGCTTACTTAACTCGGGGTGACCACTATGCCCTGCTAACAGAGCAATCGGCTTAAGTTGGCAACGACTTAAGACGGTGCAACATGCTCGCGCTTACTTAACTCGGGGTGACCACTATGCCCTGCTAACGGAGCAATCGGCTTAAGTCGGCAATGACTTAAGACGATACAACATGCTCGCGCTTACTTAACTCTGGGTGACCACTATGCCCTGCTAACGGAGCAATGGCTTAAGTCGGCAACGACTTAAGATGGTGCAACATGCTTGCGCTTACTTAACTCGGGGTGACCACTATGCCCTGCTAACGGAGCTATCGGCTTAAGTGGGCAACGACTTAAGACGGTGCAACATGCTCGCGCTTACTTAACTCGGGGTGACCACCATACCCTGCTAACGGGGCAATCGGCTTAAGTCGGCGATGACTTAAGACGGTGCAACATGCTCGCGCTTGCTTAACTCGGGGTGGCCACTAAACCACACTCACAGAGCGATCGGTTTGAGTTAATACTAACTTAAACTGGCGCAGCACACTCGGCGCGCATACAGTTACTCATCTAGGGGCGGCCTCTATGTCCCATGAAGAAGTCTCGAAATCATCACGCAGCATTTTACTTCTACAAATTTAGATACTGCTGAATTCTAAACAATAGGAGAATAATAGTAGCATTCAATATTAAGCAGGTGTCCTCTAACAAAATATCCGAGCACGTTAACCGCGCGCTCAAAGCACGCAATGTTTTTCTATTTTGCAACATTCTTCCTAGGAGCAGCCGACGAAGAAGGGCGACTTGAGGAATCAGGAGCAGCGTTCACATCAGCCCTTATGTCGTCGGGGACAACCACACCAGGTCTCCCCATCAAGATCCGCCCTGCGCGAATGGCTTTATCCATAGCTCTGTCGCGCTGGGCCCTCAGAGTAGCGGAAGTTTCTTCAGCAACCTTGATAGCCAACTGAGCAGTCTCTAGCTCCTGGGCGATGGACTTCTTGGAAGCACGCAGTTCCTTGATGATAGCATCTTTAGCCGATATCAACTACCTGAGGCGAATCACGTCGTCCAAGGATTCCTGCAGTTTATAACGATGATTGTCCAACTCCTCCATGGTGAAGCGATGACTCCTCTCCAAGATGGTCAACGAGTTGCTAGAGTCACGATATAGCCTGTCGAGATTGTCACGAGAAGTAACAAGGGCACGTTTTTCTTCCTGCAAACAAGAACCAGCTTCTTCAAACGTCAAGCAAGCAATAAGAACACGACAAAACAAAGCCCAGATTCACAGGTCACCTTTTCAGAATCGAGCTGAGCACGGAGAGTAGAGTTCAGCATGTTAGCATCATTCAGAGCAACAGAAACCTAGGCTAGCTCAGTCTGACTTTGGGAATACTTTTCCTCAAGATCAGAGCACCGCCGGACCAGTTCAGCCTGACTTTGAGAATGTTTTTCTTGAAGAACAAAATACTGCCGAGCCATATCTGGCGAGAGACAGTCAAGCAAAAGGGTTAAAGTAAGAAGCAGTTTAATAAAGTAGCCAAAAGGAAGCAGAAGAGCTCTAACCAGCATTCGCCGCCTCTAAGTCAGAAACACACTGCTGAAGCAGCACCGGATTCCAATGCGCCAGAGACAAAGCTCCTTCTGGAACAGAAGCACCCTGCAACTTCAGCTGACTAGCCATCCCGTCCACCAATGCCTAACATTAAGAACAGATGGGTATAAAAACAACAGTTTATCCAGTGTAAAAGTCAGACTAGGATAAACCATAATACGTGGAGGTTGGAGAAGAATGAGGGGACCCCCAAATCGTGAGAGATCAACTGATGGCTCGGCGATGGATCACCACCTGGAGCAACTTGCAATGAATCAGCAGGAACCAATTCAGTGTCATCAGTAGAACTCAAAACTTTGTCGTCAGGTACGCTGGCCTCTAAAGCGACTCCTTGACTAAAGGCTTGGGCTACCACCATGCAACCAGAGTGTGGAGGAGAAGACCCTATGTGAACATCCATGGAAGTGCAAGAGGGAGAACCCGCTCGGACACCCTTGGGGGCTGGGTCATAGTTTGCGCTACCCATTCGAGCCGGATCGTCTCCGGCAACACCCTCGGGGGCTGGGTTGCAGCTTGCGCTACCCATCCGAGCCGAATCATCCCCGGCAACACCCTTGAGGGCTGGGTGAGCGCCAACACCATCCTTGAGGGCCGAGTTCTCTGCAGCAGCCACTTCTAAGGCTGAAGGTCCCTCAGTCACTTCTATGGGAGCGGGGCAATCCAAGTCAGCTTCCTGACCCTCAAGACCGCGCTCCAAGGTCGATGAGGCGCGGGACGCTGCCCGGGATGACCCCAACCCGACGTCGAGCACATCAGCACAAACATCCATCGCATCACCATCTGCCGGTTCTGATAACAGATCCTCTAGAACCATATCTTCAAGAGTTTGATCAAAGTTCGCCAGAGATAATTCTTGTAGACCAATGAGGGCAGACAAAGCAGGAGAAGGAACACCACTGCTTTCCCCACTAGCTATGTAACGCCGACTGTTCTTCCGAATCAGAGGGATTTCATCTTCTTCCTCCCCCTCATCTTCATCAGCAACACGGACAGCACACCCATTGGGGTCAGCGTCAGATGGGTCACACCCATTGGGATCAGCTCCTACCACGGCCACTGAACAGTCACAAAAATTCAATATGCATTTCAAACCGTCTGAAGACACGTCAGGCGGCTGACGCCGCTTCACGCAACACAACACCCATTGGGACTCCAGTCAACTGCGCTGGCGATATGATTACACCCGCGGTCACATCAAATTACTACTCAGAAGCAGTTTGCTAAAACACTCAGCGTACCAAGTTGTCCCTTGCCTACACCCATTGGGGGGGACGCCCAGGAATTATCAGTATTTTTTCAAAACTGTCACATCCGTGCAGTGCATGCAATGAATACCTCAAGACAAAAGTGAGATATCAGCAGGGATCAAAGGAAAGCCAAATATAGCTGGTGAAGTACAAGTCTGATCGACAAAAGCGACATGAAGACTAGCCAGGGGACGTCTATCGAACGTCCAATCAGTTGCAGATCAAATAAATTGCACTACCTAGCAAGATATGGGCAGATCATGAACTCGGCTTCAAAGACAAAATATATGCTGACCTCTAAAGCATAATATCAATAACATAATGCTGACCTCTAAGACATTCAACAAGAAGAGAGGGTGACCCTCAGAAAAAGGGCATGAAATGAAGACCTTCGAGTGGATTATTTTCAAAAATCCACTCGAAGCTCGGGGGCTACACCCATTGGGTGCACCTTTGGTGCACCCAATGAATCGTCATCTCAGATCAAGACAATGCTGACCTCTAAAGCATAGGGTAAGATCAAAACAAGGCTGACCTCCGACGAAGTACAAGTGGAAAATAAAAGTAGTTTCTGATAATACTCGAAGTGAAGACCTTCGAGTGGATTGTCTGCAAAAATCCACTCGAAGCTCGGGGGCTACACCCATTGGGTGCACCCAATGAAGTTCAAAGTCCTACAGTGCGAAATGCTGACCTCCGAAGCGTGAGTCTGAGACAGAACATCAATTTTAGAGTGATAAAAGCAGAAGGAGACAGTAAGAAATCGTTTTTTACCGGATTACCCAGAAAGCACTTCCTGTTACAAACAAAGACTGCAAGCTGGACCTAGGATCTTTGGGCTGATTATTTCAAAATCAACCCAAAGATCGGGGGCTTGTGGGGGACAAATATCCCCCAGGTCCACTGGAAGGATAAAAGACCTCACGAAAGCCCCAGGGGCCCAATAAATCGTAAGGTCATCCCTTCGTGGGCCTGGGGAGGAACGACCGGTGAAGAAGATTGACATAAGGCCGGATTGGTGCAAGCCTAGACGGCCCAATGACTTCGAGCAAGTAATCACAACAGTGACCCGATCTTCCCGCGCTGGAACCCCGTGCAACGGAACCAAGCGAGGATGGGTCAGCGGAACTATAGGAAGATAGGCTCAATTGGTTCACTATCATTTAGGCGCATACTGCTATCATATATGCATGTAATGCCCCATGGTCGAGTATATAAGGCCTAGGGGGCACCCCTTCAGAATGATCGAACTCACTACTCAGCCATCTACCCCAACTCTCTACGTTCCCCGCACTAGAGAGCTCCCTTGTAACCCGCCACATAAAGCATTCTCACCAGGACGTAGGGTGTTACGCATCTCAAAGCGGCCCGAACCTGTACATCATTGTCCACTGTTCCTCGTGCACCCAGCACGAACCATCGAGCTACAGTCGGTAACACCGTCCTACTCCTAAAAAACACCTTGAGGGGCAACCCCGGGTGCGCGGTCGGACTAAAAACACCGACAGTACCAAAGCCCAAACTTAGGAGTGTAAACTAAGTATCTCATGATTCTCTTTACGGAACTAAGGTGAACTTCCTTAGGATTTGCCTGAAATCTTGCACACATGCATACAGAAAGCATAATGTCCAGTCGAGATGCACATAAGTAGAGTAAAGATCCTATCATCGACCGATATACCTTTTGATCTACGGATTTACCTCCCATGTCGAGGTCGAGATGCCCATTGGTTCCCATGGGTGTCTTGATGGGTTTGTCATCCTTCATTCCAAACTTCTTAAGTATGTCTTGAATGTACTTTGTTTGGCTGATGAAGGTGCCCTCTTGGAGTTGCTTGATTTGAAATCCAAGAAAATACTTCAAATCCCCCATCATAGACATCTCAAATTTTTGAATCATGATCCTACTAAACTCTTCACAAGTAGACTTGTTAGTAGACCCAAATATAATATCATCAACATAAATTTGGCATATAAACAAGTCTTTTGCAATAGTTTTAGTAAAGAGAGTAGGATCGGCTTTACCGACTTTGAAGCCATTAGTGATAAGAAAATCTCGCAGGCATTCATACCATGCTCTTGGGGCTTGCTTGAGCCCATAAAGCGCCTTTGAGAGTCTATAAACATGGTTAGGGTACTCACTATCTACAAAGTCGGGAGGTTGCTCAACATAGACCTCTTCCTTTATGGGTCCATTGAGGAAGGCACTTTTCACGTCCATTTGATAGAGCTTGAAGCCATGGTAAGTAGCATAGGCAAGTAATATTTGAATTGACTCAAGCCTAGCTACGGGTGCATAAGTTTCATCAAAATCCAAACCTTCGACTTGTGAATAACCTTTGGCCACAAGTCGGGCTTTGTTCCTTGTCACCACACCATGCTCATCTTGATTGTTGCGGAATACCCATTTGGTACCTAAAACATTTTGGTTAGGACATGGAACTAAATGCCATACCTTATTCCTTGTGAAATTGCTGAGCTCCTCTTGCATAGCCAGCACCCAATCCAGATCTCTTAGTGCATCCTCTACCCTTTATGGCTCAATAGAGGAAACAAAAGAGTAATGTTCACAGAAATGAGCAACTCGAGATGTAGTAGTTACCCCCTTATGAATGTCACCAAGAATGGAGTTGACGGGGTGATCTCGTTGAATTGCTTGTTGGACTCTTGGGTGTGGCAGTCTTTTATCCTGAATTTCTTGATCATCTTCCTTGTCTTCATTATCTTCATCTCCCCCTTGATCATTGTTCTCCTCTTGAGGTGGCTCATCTTCTTGGTCTTCATCTTAATTATCTTGAGCCTGATCCTCATCTTGAGTTGGTGGAGATGCTTGGTTGGAAGATGACGGTTGATCTTGTGTTTGTGGAGGCTCTTCGGATTCCTTAGGACACACATCCCGGATGGACATGTTCGTTAGCGCGACGCATGGAGCCTCTTCATCATCTAATTCATCAAGATCAACTTGCTCCACTTGGTAGCCATTAGTCTCATCAAACACAATGTCACAAGAAACCTCATCCAAACCAGTGGATTTGTTGAAGACTCTATATGCCCTTGTGTTTGAGTCATAACCAAGTAAAAAGCCTTCTACAGCCTTAGGAGTAAATTTATATTTTTACCTCTTTTAATAAGAATAAATCATTTACTCCCAAAGACTCTAAAATATGAAACATTGGGCTTTTTACCAGTGAGGAGTTCATATGATGTCTTCTTGAGGATTCGGTGAAGATATAACCGGTTGATGGAGTAGCAGGCAGTGTTAATCGCCTCAGCCCAAAACCGGTCCAGAGTCTTGTACTCATCAAGCATGGTCCTTGACATGTCCAGCAGAGTTTTATTCTTCCTCTCCACTACACCATTTTGTTGAGGTGTGTAGGGAGAAGAGAACTCATGCTTGATGCCCTCCTCCTCAAGAAAACCTTCAATTTGCGAATTCTTGAACTTCGTCCCATTATCGCTTCTTATCTTTTTGATCCTTAATCTGAACTCATTTTGAGCCTGCCTTAAGAATCCTTTTAATGTATCTTGGGTTTGTGATTTTTCCAGCAAAAAGAACACCCAAGTGAAGCGAGAATAATCATCCACAATAACTAGATAGTACTTACTCCCACCGATGCTTATGTAAGCGATCGGGCCGAATAGGTCCATGTGGAGTAGCTCGAGCGGCCTGTTCGTCATCATTATGTTTTTGTGTGGATGATGGACGCCAACTTGCTTCCCTGCTTGGCATGCGCTAAAAACCCTGTCCTTCTCAAAATGAACATTGGTTAGTCCTAAAATGTGCTCTCCCTTTAGAAGTTTGTGAAGATTCTTCATCCCAACATGGGCAAGTCGGTGATGCTAGAGCCAACCCATATTAGTCTTAGCAATTAAGCAAGTGTCAAGTTCAGTTTTGTTATCATTAAAATCAACTAAATATAGACGACCTTCTAACACTCCCTTAAATGATATTGAATCATCACTTCTTCTAAAGACAGTAACACCTGTGTCAGTGAATAGACAGTTGTAGCCCATTTTACACAATTGAGAAATAGAAAACAAATTGTAATCTAAGGAATCTACAAGAAAAACATTGGAAATAGAATGGTCAGGAGATAGCAATTTTACCCAAACCTTGATTTCCATCCCTGAATGTGATAGCTCTTTGGGGATCATCATTTTTCTCATAGGAGGAGAACATCCTTTTCTCCCCTGTCATGTGGTTTGTGCACCCGCTATCGATTATCCAACTTGAACAACCGGATGCATAGACCTACAAAATAATTTTAGGCCTTGTTCTTAGGTACCCAAACAGTCTTGGGTCCTTTGGTGTTAGAAACAAGCACCTTGGGTACAAAACACAAGTCTTTGGGCTCTTGTGTTTGTCCCGAACATATTTGGTAACTATTTTGCCTGATTTGTTAGTTAAAACATATGATGCATCAAAAGTCTTAAAAGAAACATTATGTTCATTTGATGCAGCAGGAATTTTCTTTCTAGGTATTTTAACATGTGTGGTATGCCTAGAGCTAGAAGCTTCATTTTTATACATAAATGCATGGTGAGAAACATTATGAGGCTTCCTAGCATGAATCTTCATAATCTTATGTTCGGGATAGTTAGCAGGATATAAAATGTAACCCTCACTATCCTAAACCATGGGAGCCTTACCCTTAACAAAATTAGATAATTTCTTAGGGGCATTAAGCTTGACATTGCTCCCCTGTTGGAAACCAATGCCATCCTTAATGCCAGGGCATCTCCCATTATAAAGCATACTACGAGCAAATTTAAAATTTTCATTTTCGAGCTCATGCTCGGCAATTTTAGCAGTTAATTTAGCTATGTGATCATTTTGTTGTTTAATCATGGCAAGGTGATCATCCATAGCTTCTACATTAACATCTCTACATCTAGTACAAATAGAAACATGCTCAACAGTAAATGTAGATGGTTTGCAAGCATTTAATTCTTCTATTTTAGCATTTAATCTAACATTCTCATCTTTAAGACAGGAAATAGAATCATTGCAAATATTCAATTCTTTAACCTTAGAAACTAGACTAGCATTTTCATTTCTAAGACTAGAAATTGAATCATGACAAATGCTAAGCTCCTTAGTTAAGTTTTCACATTTTTCTACTTTCTGAGCATAAGCATTTTTTAGTTTAACAAATTTTTTGTTTTTTTTAATGAGAAAGTCCTCTTGGCTATCCAAGAGTTCATCCTTCTCATTAATGGCTTCAATTAATTCATTTAATTTTTTCTTTTGGTCCATGCTAAGGTTGGCAAAGAGAGACATTAAAATCTTCATAATCACTAGAGCTACCCTCATCACTAGATGTTGTATATTTGGGGGTGGCTCTAGAGTCTACCTTCTTCTTCTTCTTGCTATCCTTAGCCAAGAGACACTTGTGGCCGACGTTGGGGAAGAGGAGGCCTTTGTTGACGGCGATGTTGGCGGCGTCCTCGTCAGAGGAGGAGTCGGTGGAGCTCTTGTCGAAGTCCCATTCCCGGCATATGTGGGCATCGCCGCCCTTCTTCTTGTAGTATCTCTTTTTCTCCTTTTTCTTCCATTTCGTGTCGTCGTCCCTGTCACTTCCACTAGAAATTGGACATTTTGCTATGAAATGACCGGACCTACCCCACCGGTAGCACACCTTCTTGGAGCGGGACTTGTAGTCTTTCCCCCTCCTTTGCTTAAGGATTTGGCGGAAGCTCTTGATGATGAGCGCCATTTCCTCGTTGTCGAGCTTGGAGGCGTCAATTGGAATCCTACTTGATGTAGACTCCTCCTTCTTTTCTTCCATCGCTTTGAATGCGACGGGTTGCACCTCGGGTGTGGAGGTGGCGCCTTGCTCCAAGTTGACAATGTGTTTGGAGTCTTTGATCATTAGCTCAAAGCTCACAAACTTGCCAATCACTTCCTCGGGAGACATTAGTTTATATCTAGGATCCCCACGAATTAATTGCACTTGAGTAGGATTGCAAAAAACAAGGGATCTTAGAATAACCTTGACCATTTCATGGTCATCCCATTTGGTGCTCCTGAGGTTGTGCACTTGGTTGACCATTGTCTTGAGCCGGTTGTACATGGCTTGTGGCTCTTCCCCTTTGTTGAGGACGAATTGACCGAGCTCTCCCTCGATCGTCTCGTGCTTGGTGATCTTGGTCACCTCGTCCCCTTCATGCGCGGTTTTGAGGACGTCCCAAATTTCTTTGGCGCTCTTTAATCCTTGCACCTTGTTATACTCCTCTCCACACAAGAAGGCGAGGAGTATAGACGTGGCTTGGGAGTTAAAGTGCCTAATTTGGGCGGCCTCGTCTGAGTCATAGTCTTTGTCCCCCACCTTAGGTACCTGCGCTCCATACTCAACAATATCCCAAATACTTTTGTGGAGTGAGGTTAGATGGTGCCTCATTTTATCACTCCACATACAATAATCCTCACCATCAAAATATGGTGGTTTTCCTAGGGGTATGGAAAGTAATGGAGTGCGCTTTGAAAATACGGGGATAGCGAAGACGCATCTTACTATACTTCTTGTGCTCATGGTGCTTAGAAGCGACGGATGACTCGGAGCTCGATGTGGAGGGTGACGAAGAGTCGGTCTCGTAGTAGACCACTTTCTTCATCTTCTTCTTCTTGTCACCTTTCCAATGCGACTTGATGGAGGAAGAGGATTCCTCCTTGTGTTTGTTGCCGGACTCCCTTGAGAGAGTCCTCCCCGAGCTTGCAGACTTGTCGTTGGTCATGATCTCCCTCTTGGTGTGATCTCCAGACATCACTTCGAGTTGGTTAGACTCTTAATGAAGCATTGGCTTTGATACCAATTGAAAGTCGCCTAGAGGGGGTTGTCGGAGAGGAAATTCTCCGGCTAGGTGGCGGAACGCAGCCGCCCTAAATGCTAAGATGTGGAGGGGCCTAAGCGTTTTGCATGTCTGCTAAGCGGTGAACGAACACAAGAACACACAAGGGTTTAGAGTGGTTCGGGCCACCGGAGTGTAATACCCTACTCCACTATGTAATGTATTGATCTTGAGAGCTTGTATGAACTTGTGAGCGTCTAAGTCAGCTTGAGTTGTAACGTTGCGTGCCTCCCCTTTTGTAGCTAAAGGGGGGCACGTACAAGGGTGCTGAGCCCCGACATGCGGGCCCAGGGACATAACGGATGTAATGCTTGGAGCAACTAATGCTGGTCGCCAGTGCATCCTCCTTGTGCCCTGATATCCGCAACCTGCGTAGTATCGGCGTGCAGCGGAAGCTTCACTAGCAACGTATCGAGTCATGATGAGCACAGTGTACGCTGCAGCATGGGCGTACTACCTGCCACCGGAGCGGATGGGCACGCCGCCTGCAGGATGGCCTGGCCGCCGCCCGTCAGCATAGTGGGCAGTGCACATTAAATGCTGAGTCGGCACATTGCCTGTCACTGGAGTAGACAGGGCGCATTTAATGCTGAGGCGGCACATCACCTGCCAGCTTGACGAGCGACACGCCTCCTCCGCAATAAATGCGCGACCCAGAGGCCTTACGTCTGGCTCCGCACGCTGGCTCACGTCACGGGCAGTAAGCCACACGGCAGCATCGGGTATTCGCCTAAGCGGGGAGTGGGAGCGCTCGCGGTATGGTCCAGACACGTGTCAGCACCAGACCCCTGCTTGACCTTGATTAAGGCATGGGTACTCTTTGCCTTGGAATCCCGGGACCCACCGTGAGTAGCCCGGACCCCTCCTGAGGGGTTCGGGACCCGTTCCAGGGGTCTGGTTTGTACCTGTGGAGGTCTTGAACCTCGCCCGGAGGACTGGGCTGTGCATCCAGGGGTCCAGCACTTTCCCGTCGCCACCTTGGAGTATATCGTCTCCTCTGGCCACATGGTGGCCCTAGAGCCGCCCATGTGGAGGGGTTAGGTGTTGTTCACCGCGCGACTAGAGATAGCCGCGCGGGTATGGTGTCTTCATATTGTAGTAAGGGGTACCCTTGATTCAGGGTACCGACAGGGGTGAATAGGCGAAACCTGAAATTTATAAACTTAAGCACGCACTAAGGTCGGGGGTTACCATTAGAATTAATTTCAAGTCGATAAGAGAGGGGAAAACAAATCAAACAAGAATCAAGGCGAGTGAACACAATGATTTGTTTTACCGAGGTTCGGTTCCAAAGAACCTAGTCCCCATTGAGGAGGTCACAAAGACCGGGTCTATTTCAACCCTTTCCCTCTCTCAAACGGTCACTTAGACCGAGTGAGCCTTCTTCCTTAATCTCACGGGTCACTAAGACCCCGCAAGGACCACCACACACTTGGTATCTCTTACCTCGCTTACAAAGCACTTGAGAATAAGAGTAGGAAAAGAAAAAGGCCAAGCCAAGCAACAAGAGCAACAAAGAACACAAGAACACCCTCTCTCAAGTCCCTAATGAAATTGAGTGAATTTGGAGGCTTAGAGAGGATTCAATCTATTTGATGTGTCTTGGAGTGGAGTCTTTTTCTCTTGTATTGAATGAGATGTTTGGAATGATTGGATGGATATGAATGAGGTGGTTGGGGGGTATTTATAGCCCCCAACCACTTCCATAGCCGTTGGGGAGGCTACTGGCGATGGGCGCACCGGACAGGCACTGTTCCTTGTCCGGTGTGCCGCCACATCACCCAGCCGTTAGGGTTCGGAGCTGGTCGACCATTGGAGGCTTTGTCCTCTTATGGCACCGGACAGTCCGGTGCCCCTCTAACTTTCTACTCTAACTTCTGCCATGACACTATTCATCTGTCAGAGTCGACCGTTGCGTGCAGATAGTCATTGCTCCGCTGGCTCACCGGACAGTCCGGTGGCACACTTGACAGTCCGGTGGCACACTGGACAGTCCGGTGGATTATAGCGGAGGGCGCCCTGGAATTCACGAGAGTGGCTGGTTGACATCTGTACGGTCCTAGTGCACCAGACAGTCTGGTGCGCCAATGCTCAGCACACTCAAGTTCTTTGCTTCGTTTGAAATTGAGTCCCTAACTTGATTCTTTTCTTGGTTTGTATTGAACCTTATGCACCTGTAATAGATGATTTCTAGAGCAAACTAGTTAGTCCATGTGTTTGTGTTGATTATCAACCACCAAAATTAATTATAGGAAATGGTTAACCCAATTTCCCTTTCAGAACCTGCTTTTCGAGAGCATCATGTGCCCATGGGAATCGTTCAGCTCAAAGAAGAAGAATTTTGGGAGTTAACTCAAGGAGGGCGATCTGTTAGTGAATACATCCACAAATTCACAGAGCCGGCTTGCTATGCGCCTGATGATGTCAGCATGGAAGCCAAGAAGATGGCTCGTTCTTGAAGGGATTGAGACCTGAACTCAAGACCATCCTCGCCAGCCAAGACTTCCTCAGCTTCTCGCACCTCTCGAATAAAGCTATCCAGGTGGAAAGGGCATGACAAGAAGAAAAAAGCCACCTCAAGAGGAAGTTTCAAGTTCTCCGAGCTCAACAACAGGACAGGCACCAGAGAGTTCGATCTTTTGGGTTCCCTCCCAAAGGGACGAACTTCAGTAAGCCAATAGGGTCCGCTTCGTCACGTTTCAGCCAGCCTGGTCAAAGTTCCCTCCACACCCCATCTGTTGCAAGCAGCCAACCTCCAACCAATGCTTGTTGGCACTGTGGAGACCCAGTCATTACAAGAATAATTGTCCTCAGTTGAAGACATCCGTACCTGCCTACTCCAACTCGGTGAATGGCCCCAAGAATGTTTCATCACCCGCCTCCAAGGCACCCTCCACCAACAGCTAGCTAAGCAAGACCCAGTTTCACGGTAGGGCTCGAGTGAATCACGTCGACGCCCAAGAAGCTCAGCAAGCCCCTGGAGTAGTGCTCGGTGAGTTCCTAGTCAAATTTACCCCACAACTGTACTTTTTTATTCTGGAGCATCCCGTTCTTTCATCGCCACTAGTTTTGTGTAAAAGCATGGCATCCCCACTGCATCTTTAGAAATCCCTTTGGTCACCCGAACCCCTGGGTCAGACCTTCTATGCCACCTCAAATGCTCTCAAGTCAGAATTCTTTTAAGTGGGGTAGTATTCTTGGCGGACTTAGCCGTACTACCATCCCACGAGATTGATGTGATCCTAGGAATGGATTGGTTGACCAAGCACAATGGTATCATAAGTTGCGCAGATAAGACTATTCTTCTCACTGACCACCAAAGGAAATCAGTTTCGTGTAAAGCTCAGCCACCAACCCGAGATCCAATGGTGTCCAGCCTAGCAGCAGAAAGTATATCTGTGGTGGAAGAATTCATGGTTGTGTTTCCGGAAGAATTGCCAGGAATGCCTCCAGAAAGAGAGGTAGAATTCTACATTCATCTCCTCCCAAGCACCACACCAATCGCAAAGAGACCATACCGCATGGCTCCCACATAATTGGCATAACTGAAGCTTCAGATCGCAGAACTTCAACAGAAAGGGTACATTCGTCCTAGTTCATCTCCTTGGGGAGCACCAGTATTGTTTGTCACCAAGAAGGATGGGAGCATGAGAATGTGCATTGATTACAAATCCTTAAATGAAGTTACAATCAAGAACAAGTATCCACTACCTCGGATTGATGACCTCTTCGACCAACTTCAAGGGGCTATGTATTTCTCCAAGATTGATCTAAGGTTAGGATATCATTAGTTGAGAATCAAGGAAGCGGACATTCAGAAAATAGCCTTTGTCACCCGGTACGGTCAGTACGAGTTTATAGTAATGCCCTTTGGAGTAACCAACACACCCGCCTTCTTCATGAATCTTATGAATAAGGTATTTATGGAAGAGTTGGACAACTTTGTCGTAGTCTTTATTGACGACATTCTTATCTACTCCAAGAGTCGTGAGGATCATGAGCATCACCTCCGGATTGTCCTCGGAAGACTCAGAGCGCATCAACTCTATGCTAAGCTCATCAAATGCAAATTTTGGTTAGAAAAGATAGCCTTCCTCGAGCATATCTTGACAGCAGAAGGGATAGAAGTGGACCCATCCAAGGTAGAAGCAGTATCCAAATGGAAGCAGCCATCCAACGTTAGTAAGTGTGAAGTTTTTTGGAAATGGCGGGATATTACTGCCGTTTTATCAAAGGATTCTCCAGCATTGCAAGACCCATGACCGAACTCCTCAAGAAAGACAACAAATTTGTGTGGACCCCAAAGTGTGAAGGAAGTTTCCAAGTCATAAAGGATAAACTCACAACCGCGCCAGTATTGACACTGCCAGACATCCATCAAAGTTTTGTCATCTTCTGTGATGCTTCAAGACAAGGTTTGGGATGCGTACTTATGCAGAATGAGAAAGTCATCGCCTATGCATCTCGCCTACTCAAGCCTCATGAGCAGAATTATCAAAACCATGATTTGGAACTAGCAGCCATAGTGCATGCTCTTAAGATATGAAGACACTACCTGATTGGGAACAAATGTCATATATTCATAGATCACAAGAGTCTGAAGTACATTTTACCCAACCAGATCTCAACCTCCGTCAGCGAAGATGGCTAGAACTAATTAAGGATTATGACATCGAGATCCACTACCACCCCGGAAAGGCTAACGTAGTAGCAGACACCCTCAGCCGGAAACCTTTCGGGGAGAAAGCAACAAACTTCTTGGAAGACTAGAAGAGAGAATCAGCTCAACTGAATGCTTGTTTGGGAGAAAATGGTAGTATGGAAGTTAAACCGATGCTGGAAGATCTCATTCGCAAAGCTCAGCGTTTGGACGCCGAGATGGCAGGACTTGCAGAAAAGGCTAGTGAGGAACAACTTCCAGATTTTAGGACAGATGAAAAGGGAGCCCTCTGGTTCAAAAACTGTCTGTGTGTACCGAAGGGAGAGGCACGAGAAATCCTGCTAGACAAAGCTCACAACTCATCCTATTCTATCCACCCAGGGTCTACCAAGATGTACCTAGACCTCAAGACCAGATATTGGTGGAGAGGAATGAAAAAGGAGATGGCTTAGTATGTGGCCCAGTGTGATACTTGTTAATGAACTAAGGCAGAACATCAGAGGCCTGCAGGCCTACTGCAACCCCTCCCAGTGCCCAAATGGAAGTGGGAAGAAATAGGCATGGATTTCGTAATTGGACTGCCCCGAACCCAAAAAGGGAACGATTTTATCTGGGTTATAATTGACTGTCTTACCAAGGTAGCTAACTTCATTCTAGTGGAGACTACCTTCGGAGGAGCCACCCTTGCCCGGATATATCTCAAAGAAATAGTCAGACTTCATGGCATTCCACGAAGAATAGTGTCAGACAGGGGAACACAATTCACCTCAAAATTTTGGATGAGCCTTCAGCAAGCTATGTGCACCAAGCTAGATTTCAGCATCGCTTACCACCCCCAATCAGATGGACAAACAGAAAGAGTCAACAAAGTCCTCGAAGATTTGTTGAGAGCCTGTGTGTTGACCTTCGACAGAAATTGGGAATCCAGTTTGCCGTATGCAGAATTCTCGTACAACAACAGTTACTAGGCCAGCATGAAGATGTCACCTTTCGAAGCCTTGTATGGAAGGAGGTGCCAAACCCCTCTGATGTGATCAAACGTGGGGGAAAAGACCCTAGAAGGACCTGCCTTCATCAAGGAGGCAGAAGAGAAAGTTGCCCTAATCCGCAAGAGACTACTCGAAGCTAAGAGTCAGCAAAAGAGTTACACAGACAACAGAAGGAGGGAATTCAGTTTCGAGGAAGGAGATTCTGTCTACCTCATGGTCTCCCCAATGCGTGGAGTCAAAAGATTCCAAGCAAAAGGGAAGCTAGCTCCACGATTTGTGGGCCACTACCCTATCATCGGCAGAATAGGGCCAGCAACTTACCGTCTTCAGTTGCCAGAGTCCATGTCAGATATCCACATGTATTTCATGTATCTCAGCTCTGAAAATGCTTAAAAGTACCAGAAAGTCACATCGCAGAGGAGTCAGTTCAGATTCAGAAGGATCTGCAGTACCGAGAAAAGCAGTGAAGATTCTCGATTCAGCCGTCTGAAAACCCAAAAATTAGAAGTAAGGCTCTGTAAAGTCCAGTGGAGCAGAGAACGAGAAGAGGAGGCTACCTGGGAGAGTGAGGACTCATTGAGGAGGGAATACCCTTACCTTTTCTCAAACCCAGCCTGAATCTCGAGGGCGAGATTCTTTTAAGTGGGGTAGGTCTGTAACATCCCAATTTTGATCCCCAGGTTAGAAACCCTAGACTCCTAACCCCCCTTAATTCCTCCTAAGACCCCATCTCATGAAGCATTTTATTCATCATATGCATACACCATGATTGCTAATAACACTTTACATAGAGTATTTCATTTTGGCACCCAACATATTTAGATGAATATTTGTTTGGAGAAGAAAAAGGGATTTAGGAAAAGGAAATAGAAAAGAAATAGAAAAAGAAAAAAAAGGAAAATCCCTTCTCCCCCCTCTCGGCTGGGCCGGATCCGGCCCAAGTTTTTTCCCCCTCCCTCCCGCGTGCCCGCGCTCCTCCCCCCACTCATGGCCCACACGGGCCATCTCCCTCGTGCCACGCTCTCCCCTGACAGCCCAGCCCCACCCGTCAGCCACGCCCACCCTTTCTCCCTCGCACCCGCTCTTCCACTGACAGCCCGACCCTGCTCGTCAGCCCCTTTTCCCTCGCCTATGATCGACCCACGACGCGATCGTCGCCGGCCACCGCCCGCCTCATCTCCTCGCCGTTACTCGCCCACCAGCACGATTTTGGCGCCTTGCGTCCCCGTGCACTGTGGTCGAGCCGTCCCGTCGCCACCGCCTGCACCGAGCTGTCCTGTCGCCACCACTTTGCCGCCATCATCGTCGTCGCAGCAAGCTTCACCGGTGCCCGCCACTTCCTCCTCCCCCCCTCCCCGACCACCTATAAAAGGACAGCCCCGAGCCTCTCATCTCCTCGCACCAGCCTCGGCCACTCCTTCCCCTCCCCTGGACCCTATCGAGCTCGGCGCCGTCGACTCTCCCCTCTCCGTTGAGCTTCTCCCTCCCCTCTCCGGTGGCTTAGAGTCTAATTGATGTAGTTCATGAGCTTTGCCACTTCGCCACAAGCACAGCGCACCTTTCTCCCTCGCCTATCGCGCCCAGTAGCCTCGCCGGCAACCTCACCGCCACGGAAGCCCGCCACCTCGCCGTGGACCGGCCATCCCGAGTGTCCACCCAACAAATTAACCCCACCACCATGACCCCCTACCCCTGGTCGCACTAGCCCACCTCCCCGACCACCCGGAACCGGAACCACGGTGGAGAACCGCCGCGGAACCTCATCGGCGGTCGGGTTTTCCTGACCCCGGCCGGTTCGCCCGCTCCCCCGTTAGACCGCCCGACGCCGTCAGCTCTTCCCCTCTCTCTGACGCGTGGGCCCGCGCTCACGGCGTCCGCCCACGCCATCTCCCCTCCTCTTGGGTCGTCTGGGCCCATTCGCCCGCGGCACCACGCACACGCGCCCACACTGGGCCGAACCCCCCCTCAGGCCCAGCTAACCGAGAATTCCTTCTCCTTTTTCCTTTTCTCGTTTTATTTTCCTATTTTCTTATATATGTATATATGTTGATATTTTATGCACCGAAAAAGTAGTCCAAATATTCCTTAAGTCACAAAATAATAACTTGACACACTTTATTAGCCAACAATGTTTGATGTACTGTTTTTGCCTGTTTTTGCAAGGCGAAGAGGGGTCCGACCCTCCGGAATTCATAGCTCCGGAAGAAGGGCAGGAGCCTGACCTCTCGGAAATAGATCTTTCGTGCCAAGAGAACTTCGACGAAGGCAAGTCCATTCTCCCCTTGATGCATAAATTACCTACTCTTTCTACCACTGCCTAAGCCGGGAATAGGGGTTGGGTTCTATGCATTGTGAGTGAGTGCTGGCCTGCATTAAAGAATATTTTTTGGGTACAAAATATGGGTTGAGGCATTGGTGGATTTCTAAAGAGAGAAATTTTTTCAATAAAGTATATGATGAAGGGTATTCACCCTTATCACCAATTGAGTGGGATGATCAGGGACTCCCTGGTTTAAGGGCGGGCCTCAGGTGTTGGCTCAGCCGGGTTAGGTGTGAGCATGAAGGATCGTCCCCTCATATAAGGACCGGTTTGTCATCCTTCACTACTTGTACTCATGACAAGTACAACCACTCGAGACTGTATGGGCAGTCACTCAATCTGAACTTGTACGGTCCGAACCCTAGGGTTATGATGGCTGGGGAGCACCGGGAGGATAAGGAAGGGGAATGTTTTGTCCGGTTTGGTCATCGTGGTGGCCTGACTCCTTCCGGTTTAATCATTAAGGTAAGGACGTGCAAGGAAGGAAAGAGATTCGGATTCGGGTCTCATTGGCCATAAGACCGTAGAGTCAGACTAGTGGGTAAAGTGTACACCTCTACACATAGTTTGAAACCTATTCGAATAGTCCGTGTCCACTGTATGGACGAGTCTGGTGTGGTATGGCAATTAGTGTTTTGATCTTCATAAACAGGGAAGTGTGTGTGTGTTTTGGAAATAAAAATAATACCACGGGAGCGGGAAGCTCAGTGGTGATTGAGTGTGAAAATGTGCTACTTCTCTCTTTTGGGTAAAACCTCAAGTATCACCTTTCTCTGAAAAAGAAATGAGTGACTTCAACTCCACCGTACCAAGCATGTACTATATAGGCCCCTCTCTCTTTACGGGTGGGATGGGCTTGCGGAATACCTAGTGTATTCACCCAGATTTATTTATGTTTTTCAGCAGCTGAAGACTTCTTTTCTGCTATGTTCGACTAGAAGGGGGTTGTGTCTGCACCCAGTCCGCCTGTGGCTTGGGCTAGATGATCTTCCACTGTGCTATGTTCCTAGGCTCGCTAGAGCTTGTATTTTGGTATTGTAGTAACTATTATTCGAAAGTCTGTACTATTTGAAGAAATGAATGTGTTTACTAGCCTCTTGGGACTAGTAATTGTATCACATTTAAGTCCCAAAGGATCGGGACGCTTCAAATAATAACACCCACAATGCAATGCAAATCACAGTATAAGTTTAATTCCATAATTTAATCATGTGAGTGTCGGAGTTGCTCATGGCTGTGAGCACGACTGATATACCAGTTTTACACTCTTTAGAGGTTGCGCATCTTTACCCCACAAGTCATGTTACCCATCTGCTATGGGGTCATGAATCCCAGACACCTCTATCGAGGAGGCGAGGTAGGGTAGTACTACGAGGCCTTATCAAAGTTCCACTAGTTTGAGAAAACCCACTACGGATTCCAGGAAGAAGGAAGCATAGGAATCCCTCGTCCGAAAAGCTATACATACAGTTCGACCCAAGGACCTCCCAATACTCTGCAGCGACGCCTCCCCGCTTGCCCCTTTCAGGTAAGGTAGTCTCTCCCTATCTTTCCTAATTACTTAGCCAAGGGCGTCCCATTCCACCCTTGTGGTAGCACTGTTTTTCTGAGTGGTTCTCCATGTTCCAATTAATACAATAATCTTATCATAAACAATAATTAAACCAATAGAATTAATGGAACTTGATCATATATAACATTAATTCTCAAAACCAGGTAGAGCAATAGCAAATCTACTCAATAGTTCATTTGTTTGCAAGGTTGTAATACCCAATTTGTAAATAATAAGAAAAGAGTTCATCTCATTATATGTTTGCCCTCTACTTAATAGAACATGAGAATAACCATATTTAAAGTGAATAATTAACTAATGACACCTACAATAATCTATGCATCATGTTGGAGTTTATTTGTGTGTGTGCATTTAATAATATTATTAATAATAATATTAATAGAAATACATTAATATCCAAATTGGGAATTAATACCTAGTTTGCAATCTAGAATTTGGAGAAAGAGAAGGAAAATACCATACAAAATAAAGAAAATAAATATATAAATAAATGTAACCTCTCCATACTGGTATTTTCAACTTGTATATTTAATCTAAGTACAAGTTCACAGCTAAATTTGAATTCAAATTTAAACTCTAAAAATAAAAAGGAAAAGAAAACAAAAAAGGAAAAAGAAATGGAAAAAAATTGCGCTTGGGCTGGTTCACTTCAACCAGCCCACCAACAAACTCCTGCGCGGCCCACCTCTCTTCGCATTCGCACGCTAACAACCGTGGGCCACTGGTCAGCAACCCTCTCTTTTTGTCGCGTGTCGACAAGCGGGACCAACACGTTAGCTTCCTATTGTCCCTCGGTGCGGCTTACTGGTGGGTCTCGTGTGTTGCTCGGCTGTCCGTGTGACGTGGGCACTCACTAGCTGATGGGCCCAGTTTGTCAGCAACCACCTCCAACTACCGCGCCGAGCATGGCGGCACCTCGGCCGTGGATCTTGGGGGGCTCATTGCGTGCGCCTGGGCTGGCCTACGGGGACTTAAGTATCGAGTACCAGGGGCCCCAAACCCTCTCTCCCCATCACGCCTCCATCATCCTCGTCGTGGACAGAATTGAGAAGAAAAGGGGGAGAAGCGGGAGAGAGCCAGCCGCCGCCGCCATCCCATTCGCGCCCCGCCACTAGAAGCCTTTGAAGGGGTCGGGGCCATCACCAAGGTGCCCCGAGAGCGTGAGTGGGTTCTGCAGGCATCGGAGGGGGAGTATTGCCGGGGAATTGCTCGTCGGAGTTTAGGGACCGTGCCGAGCCGCAGTTCATCGCGGACCAGACTCCTGTGCGTGCCACCCTCGGTGAGTAGGGGCTTTCCCGTTTTAATTTGCTCGGCGTTACATGTTGCAACCGGTCGATCGGAGGTTAGGACGGTAGATCGGGCGATCGTGGTGGCCGGCGAATGGCGCCACCGTATGGTGCATATGCGCCGTCGTTCGGGGAGGCCGGAGGAGGTAGATGGGTTTGCCATTGTTGATCCATGGGGGTGCGGCTAGGATTGTATCAGGTGGAAACAAGATAGGAGTCGTCGATCTCGTTTTGGTCAGTCGGGATTATAATGTAGGTACCCCCTTTAGCGCTTTAAATCCATGTCGTGGGTTATCCATTTGATGGCCAAGATCGGGCCCTGGCGTGGTCAGATCTTGGGCATTGATTTTAGATCTGAGGGTCAGAAGCGAGTACCGGCTTAGTAACCGGGAGATCTAATCTGGGACATTCATATTTGATCCATCGACCGGGATTCTGGGATACCCCTTGAGACGATCAATTTTTCAAAAGAGCCCTTATGGATTTTGGAAAACAACCCGCGGTCCATAGTAATAGTAAGGTAATTGCGGATGAACCTAGAAAACTATGATTCGGGCCTTGAACTCTCTATTAATCGTGCGCGCGGTCCAGACACACAGTGAATTAGATAAATCAATATAGAAACTAATTTACTGTATAAAAATAATTATAGAATCTTAGTTAATTCATAATAAATTCATTTTAATTCCTTTTTGAGCCATTCCAGTTGCATTAATTTTGCTGCGATGACGGTCAGACGAAGGATTCCTGCATTTGTGGGTAAAGGGTTTTCTAAAGACCTAGAAACTGTAGCGGGTTTTCTAAAGCTAGTGGAACTTTGTAAAGGCCTTGTAGTGTTACCCTGCCTCGTCTCCTCGGTAGAGATGAATGGGACTTCTAGACCCCTTGGCAACCGGGTGACATGACTTGTGGGTAAAGGGTACAACTTCTGTAGAGTGTAAAACTGGTATACTAGTCGTGCTCGTGGTCATGAGCAGCTCTGGACTTTCGCATGATTAAATTATGGAATTAAATTCAATTTGTCATTTGCATCGTATTGTGTTTTATTATTAATTTTGATTTATTATTACTCTAGTTTGGTATCTACTTACATTTAGTAACTGTTAATAAAACTTGACCAACTTATTAAAAACAATGCTCAGCTTTAACCCTTATTTGTTGATCAGCCTTACACTTCACATTAACTCTCACCTTTGGTAAGTTCATGCACATTATTCCCCACAACTTGTTGAGCTATGATCTTTTGTGAGCTCACCCTTGCGATATATAAATCTCCCCCACAGGAGAAGAACAGGTGGTCCAGGAGGTAGGGCTGGGCATAGGGATGGCAATGGGGCCCCATTCCCCGATCCCCGGCGGGGAATTCATCTATTAGGGGACGGGGATGGTGAGATAATACTCCCCGCGGGGAAAGAAATGGGCAAAAACCAATCCCCATCGGGGATGGCGGGGCCGGGTACAGTTTATCGCCGCCCATACCCGTTACCCGTCGGGGACCCGATATTACACGTGGGACCATTAACTCAGTGTCTCAAATGTCCCAGCGTGGAATACCAGATCCTAATCGCCAGGACGCCGCTCGCCCGCAGCCCGCTCCTTCGTCCTTCCCTCCCTTCACGGACCGCGGTCCCCTGCCGCCGGCAGCCCTGCTCCGCCATCCGCCCCCTGCTCCGCTGCCTGCTCCTTGCTCGGGCGGTCGAGCCAGACGTCCTGCTCGGGCTAGCCCCCTGCATCCACGAGCAGATCCCCAGGCGGCCGCCCCCTGCGCTTGAGCAGATCCTTAGGCGGTCAGGCGGCCAACGTCCATCGTCCGCCCCTGTGCTCGAGCACATCCCCAGGCAGCCAGGCATCCTGCGTCCACGTGGATCTGATCGACATCGGCTTCTTCCTCCAGCGTCCAGCCGTCGGCACTAGCTGCTCAGCCGCGTGGGCATCGGCTGCTCGGCTGTTGGCGGGGATTTTTCCCCATCGGATCCCCGTATACCCGATGGGGACGGGTACGGGGAAAATTTCTCCCCGCGGGCGGGGACGGGGACGGGTAATGGGGAATTTTTACTTTGGCGGGGACGGGTATGGGAGAGCAGTCCCCGACGGGGAGCAGCCCCGTTGACATCCCTAGCTGGGCATTTGGTCTATTAGGGTAATTCGGTTCGGTCTATTCGGGTTTGTGAAATTTTGGGTTCTAAAAAATGAGAACCGAAATTTTCAAAATTATTTTAGGAACCGAACCCGAATAGACTCACAATTTCGGTTCGGTCTATTCGGTCCACCGAATAGACCTGAATAGTAGAGGGACTAGTATCTTTTGTTAAAATATATACAATAAATAATTAATTGAAAGTACTATTATTACAACAAGTAACTATAAAAAATAGCATACAAAGATATATATACTACCATTAAGATGATATCATTATTTTTAGCTAATAAGTTCATAAATCATATAGTAATACCATCAAATATTAAGAGCTTTTTTATATTTCGGGTTATTCGGTCTATTCAGGTTTTAAATGTTAGGAACCGAACCTGAACCCATACCCCGAAATATAGCACATATAGGAACCGAACCCAAACCCGAAAACCCGAATAGACCGACAATTCGGTCTATTCGGGTTTGGTTCGGGTTCGGGTTCGGGTTCAGTTTTCGGTTTTAAAATGCCCACCCCTACCAGGAGGAGCCTTACAACGAGGAGTACGAGCTTATCTAGGTGGCGTCTCCCAGTCAGCTTTATGGCACCAAGGAATAATGCTTAGTTCGCTTTATTGTTCTTATTTATTTTTGTAAGACTTCCGTTATGTAATAATGATATTTGTGACATTTATCTCTATACACTTTGTCATTATATGTGATGTTCTTATTTGGCGCACATATGAGACGCACCCGACTTCATCCCTTAAATCTGGGTGTGATAGAAGTGGTATCAGAGAAAATGTTGACTGTAGGACGAAACCTAGATAGAACTAGACAAAACCCTTACCTACTTATCTTTACTCTGATTCTTTCTATACTTATCTTGATCCTATCTCACCTTTTAGTTGTTCTACTCTGACTATTCTTATATTTTCTACTCTAGAAAGACAAGAAGGATTTCACACCTTGGAATCCTACCTTTGTGACCCTCTAAAGAGATAGGAGACCTAAGACAAAAAAAAATTATCTGCCTGAAGTGATTGGATGTTTGTTTTGATGGTAAATGCTTGATTTGCTTCTTTGATTGACTAAAATAGTATAGCAGGGCATTCTAGCATGTACCACCATAAGATAATGTATTAGTATTAGTAGGTGACACTCTAATCTACTGAGCCAATAAAACCCCCAAAAGATCATGTCTCATAATTCCTCGTCTTATCTGCAATTCTATCTTACCATGTGTTTCTAACCCAGATGGTCAATACCTGCCAACCACCATAGCAGGAGGATTGTTAGACAACCACAACCAGAGATGAGTTCTCCACCGAATCCTCCACCGGTTGGGACAGATCCAGTGGTTGCCGCTCAGATGCGGATGCTACAACAGATGGCAAACACGATGAATGAAATGAAAACTCAGATGAGGCAAGAACATCAGGAGATGCGTCGGGACAGGCAGGAAATGCGTCAGGAGATGAGACAAGACCGATTGGAGAGACAACAACAACAACCACTACCTCCACCACCACCAGCAGCTCCACCTCGGGACAAGCACCGGGAATTCATGAGTCACAAGCCACCTACATTCTCCAGCTCTCCAGATCCTCTACATGCTGACGATTGGCTGAAATTAGTGGAGAAGATGCTTAATATCGCTTAACGCACTGATCGAGAGAAGGTGCTCTATGCTTCAGGCTGTCTCACTGGCCCCACTGCTGATTGCTTGGACTCCTACACTGCTGCCCATGATGCTGCCAATAATATCACCTAGGCAGAGTTTGCTTTCAGAAACTACAATATTCGTGTTGGCCTGATGAAAATAAAGAAGAAGGAATTCCTATCACTGAAGCAAGGCAACATGTCAGTCAGTGAATATTGTGATAAATTTATTCAGCTGTCGAAGTATGCTCCAGATGAGGTTGCTGACGATGAAAGGAAGCAGGAGCATTTCATGGAGGAACTTGTTGGACCACTTCAGTATCAGCTGGTTGCTCACACCTTTCCATCTTTCCAAAGGCTTCTAGATAAGGCAATAGCTATTAAACACAAATGTGTTCAGCTGGGTGAGATGAGGAGGAAGGCTATCACCTAGGGGCAGGGGAGCAGTAGCGTCCGTCCTCGCAATGTTCCACCCTGGGTACACCGGCTCATCCTGGAGGAGGGCAATGGCCAGCTCAGTATACACCACAAGGGACTCCACAGACTCCACACACTCGTTAGGCTGCCCCCACTGGCACCCCGGCGAGACCTGTAGGATAGGGTACAGTCACCACTTGCTTCAAGTGCGGTGAGGTTGAGCACTACGCCAATGCTTGTCCGAAGAAGATCCCCAACACACCTGCTCGAAGCAACATTCAGGGCAAGCAATAGACTCCAACTTCTGGCAAGGGATTCAGCATTGCTAGAGTCAACCAAGTCAGTGTTGATGCTATCGCTGATGGAGCTGATATCACTATTGGTACGTTTTACATTAATTAAGTTCCTACAACCATATTATTTGCTTCTGGAGCTACGTATTCGTTTATTTCTGCTCGCTATGTCAACACAAATGAGTTATCACTTCAAACTATGCAAAAATCACTGATAGTAATTACCCCTAAAGGGCCTATTGAGGCAAATTATATGAACAACAGACTAACACTAACAATTATGGGAAGGGAGTTCTAGTCTATGCCTATAGTATTAGAGGAGATCAGTATAGATCTGACACTTGGTATGTCATGGTTAAGAAAAGCAAAGGCAGTTATACATTGCGCTAGGGGAACCGTATAACTCACTAGTCCAAAAGGAGAAAGATTTGAAGTCATAATTACCGTAACCCCCTCTACTAGACCCGTTGTTTATCTAGTAGATGGTAAATTTGTGAGCAGAAATCTCCGTGTGGTTAGAGATTTCCCAGATGTCTTTTCAGAGGAGTTACCCGGGATGCCACCAGATAGGGAAGTTGAATTTGTTATTGATCTATTACCTGGAACTGCACCTATTTCAAAAAGACCATACATGATGTCAGTAGAAGAACTAAAAGAACTTAAGAACAATTAACAGAGTTACAGGAGGTAGGGTACATTCGTCTGAGTTCCTCACCTTGGGGAGCACTGGTTCTGTTTGTACAGAAGAAGGATGGTTCACAAAGGATGTGCGTTGATTATAGATCACTTAATGATGTCACCATTAAAAACAAGTATCCTTTACCTCGTATTGAATAAATATTTATTTGATCAAATGAGAGGTGCTAGGGTATTTTCTAAGATTGATCTCAGATTGAGTTATCACCAAATGAAGATTAGGCCTTCTGATATTCCCAAGGCGACTTTCTCTACCCGATATGGTCTATATGAGTTCACGGTCATGTTGTTTGGCTTAACTAATGCACTAGCCTACTTCATGAATCTGATGAACAAGGTGTTCATGGAGTATCTCGATAGATTCATTGTAGTATTCATCGACGACATTCTTATTTATTCCAAGAATGATAGTGAGCATGAGGAACATCTAAGGATGGTGCTATAGAAGTTACAGGATAATCAACTCTATGCCAAGTATAGCAAGTGTGAATTCTGGATTGACAAAGTACCATTCCTTAGACACATCATCTCCAATGGAGGGATATCAGTGGATCCGGCTAAAGTAAGAGATAGTGGGATGGAAGATACCAAGCTCGGTTAGTGAAATCCAGAGCTTCTTGGGACTTGCAGGGTATTATCGACGATTTATTAAGGGATTCTCCAAGATTGCTAAGCCTATAACCTCACTATTAGAGAAGGTGATAGTCGCCTAGAGCGGGTGGAATAGGTGAAACCTGAAATTTATAAACTTAAACTTGCACTAAGGCCGGGGTTAGTGTTAGAATTAAATTCAAGTGCGGAAAATTGTTTCTCTTGCTATGAGTTGCTCAATTAATGCGGATGACGTTTGGGAGCAAACTCAAATCAATACTAGCAAAGAAACTTTAGAAAGAGGAAAGAGGGCAAATAAATCAAGCGAAGATCAATGCAAGTGAGCACGGTGATTTGTTTTATCGAGGTTCGGTTCCAAAGAACCTAGTCCCTGTTGAGGAGGCCACAAAGGCCAGGTCCATTCCAACCCTTTCCCTCTCTCAAACGGTCACTTAGACCGGATGAGCTTTCTCCTTAATCACTTGGGTCACTAGGACCCCACAAGGATCACCACACACTTAGGTGTCTCTTGCTAGCTTTACAAAGCACTTATGAGAATAAGAATAGAGGAGGACAAAGCAATCCAAGCAACAAGAGCAATAAATGAACACAAAACTCTTTCTCTCAAGTCTCTAAGTGGTTGAGTTGATTTTGAGGCTTGGAGAGGATTTGATCTTTGGAATGTGTCTTGGAGTGAATGCTATTGCTCTTGTATTGAATAGGAACTTCAGAAAACTTGGATGCCATTGAAGGAGGTGGTTGGGGGGTATTTATAGCCTCCAACCACTTCCTAGTTGTTGGCTGTTTTTGCTGCTGATGGGCACACGAGACAGTCCGGTGGCGCACCGGACATGTACTGTTCACTGTCCGGTGCGCGCCTCGTAAGCATGCCCGTTGGGGTTTGGAGCGGTCGACCATTGGAACCCTTTGTCCTCTAGCGGCACCGGACAGTCCGGTGGCACACCGAACATGTCCGGTGCGTTCTGACTTCGCCGCCTGACATCTGCTCGCGCATTGTTCGTTTTTACTGTTCACTGCAGTCGACCATTGGCGCCAGGTTACCGTTGCTCCGTTGGCTCACCAGACATGTCCGGTGCACACCGGACAGTCCGGTGAATTATAGCGGAGCGCGCCTAGAAGAAACACGAGAGTGAGTTGTTCGAGAGCTGCTCGGCCTAGTGCACCGGATACTGTCCAGTGCGCCACTTGCGGCACACTCTCAATTACTTTGCTCCGAATCTATTTGAGTCCCCAACGTAATTTCTTTCTTGGTTTGTGTTGAACTTTATGCACCTGAGATAAATGACATCTAGGCAAACTAGTTAGTCCACATGGTTTGTGATGGACGTCAACCACCAAAATCGATTATCGGAAATGATTAAGCTCATTTCCCGTTCAATCTCCCCCTTTTTGGTGATTGATGCCAACACAAACCAAAGCAAATGTAAAGTGTAAAACTGTAACTAGTTTGCAGTTATAATTGATGTGCATAGGTTACTTAGAATTAAACCAATTGAAAGACTTTATACATATGTCTAAGAATAAACATGATTGCTTTCTTCTATTTAACATTTTGGACCACATTTGCACCACTTTCTTGATTTTGCAAATCTTTTGGAAAAATCTTTTCAAATTCTTTTGCAAATAGTCAAAGGTATAAGAATATGATTTCAAGAAGCATTCTCAAGATTTTGAAATTTCTCCCCTTGTTTCAAATGCTTTTCCTTTGACTAAATGAAAGCTCCCCCTGAAGAAATTCTCCCCTTAGCTTTCAAGAGGCTTTTTGAAATGATTTTCCCTTTTTGGAATAGATACCAATTGAAATTTAAACCAATTGAAATTCTTATACTTAGTGAAATTTTGAAACCAAAAGAGATACCAATTGAAAATCCATTTTGAGACTAACTCAAATACTAATTGAAATAAACACTAATGAAGTAATTTCTTCCTTTATTTTTGAAAATTTTGAAATGGTGGTGTGGTCCTTTTGTTTTAGGCTTAATACTTTCTCCCCCTTTGCATTAATCGCCAGAAACAGAGAACTTGAGAGCCATTTTTAATTCTCCCCTTATGGGGCCTAATACTTTCTCCCCAATTGGTAAAAGAAATATGAGTGAAGGGTTATACCAATTGAGAGTTCCCAGAGTAACGACAAAGGATGAAAGATACTGTCAGATTTGGAGTGGAAGCCTTGTCTTTGTCGAATACTCCATTTCCCTTTCAATCTAAGACTAATCATAGAGATATACTTGAAAGCACATTAGTCTTAGCGTTGGTACAAGAAGAATAAGAAATATGCATTTGTACCAAATAAAAGAGACATAATCAAAGGTATATAAATTAGCTATGTGTGCGATGTTTCAATCAAAGTTCCGAGAATCAAGTATATTTAGCTCATTCCTAAGTTTGTTGAAAGTCTTTTCATCTAATGGATTGGTCAAGATATTGGCTAATTGGTTGTGAGTGTTAACATAAGTAATTTCGATATCCCCCTTTTGTTGGTGATCTCTCAGAAAGTGATACCGGATGTCTATGTGCTTAGTGCGGCTGTGTTCAACGGGATTATCCGCCATGGGAATTGCACTCTCATTATCACATAGGAGAGGGACTTTGCTCAATTTGTAGCCATAGTCCCTAAGAGTTTGCCTCATCCAAAATAATTGTGCACAGCAATGACCTACAGCAATATACTCGGCTTCGGCGGTGGATAGAGCCACTGAGTTTTGTTTCTTTGAAGCCCAAGACACCAGAGATCTTTCCAGAAACTGACAAGTCCCTGATGTGTTCTTCCTATCAATTTTACATCCAGCATAATCGGCATCAGAATACCCAATTAAATCAAAGGTAGATCCCTTGGGGTACCAAAGCCCAACCTTAGGAGTGTAAACTAAATATCCCATGATTCTTTTCACGACCCTAAGGTGAACTTCCTTAGGATTTGCCTCGAACCTTGCACACATGCATACTTAAAGCATAATATCCGATCGTGAAGCACATAAATAGAGTAAGGATCCTATCATCCACTGGTATACCTTTTGATCTACAAATTTACCTCCCGTGTCGAGGTCGAGATGCCCATTTGTTCCCATGGGTGTCTTGATGGGTTTGGCATTCTTCATTCCAAACTTCTTAAGGATGTCTTTAATGTACTTAGTTTGGCTGATGAAGGTGCCCTCTTGGAGTTGCTTGATTTGAAATCCAAAGAAATACTTCAACTCCCCCATCATTGACATCTCGAATTTCTGTATCATAATCCTACTAAACTCTTCACAAGATGACTTTTTAGTAGACCCAAATATGATATCATCAACATAAATTTGGCATATAAACAAGTCTTTAGCAATAGTTTTAGTGAAGAGGGTAGGATCAGCTTTTCCAACTTTGAAGCCATTAGTGATAAGGAAGTCTCGCAGGCATTCATACCATGCTCTTGGAGCTTGTTTGAGCCCATAAAGCGCCTTTTAGAGTTTATAAATATGGTTAGGATACTCACTATCTTCAAAGCCGGGAGGTTGCTCAACATAGACCTCTTCTTTGATAGGGCCGTTGAGGAAGGCACTTTTCACATCCATTTGATATAACTTAAATCCATGGTAAGTAGCATAGGCAAGTAATATACGAATTGATTCAAGCCTAGCTATGGGTGCATAGGTTTCATCAAAATCCAAACCTTCAACTTGTGAATATCCTTTTGCAACAAGTCGGGCTTTGTTCCTTGTCACCACACTATGCTCATCTTGTTTGTTGCGGAATACCCACTTGGTACCTACAACATTCTGGTTAGGACGTGGAACCAAATGCCATATCTCATTCCTCGTGAAGTTGTTGAGCTCCTCTTGCATTGCCACCACCCAATCGGATATCTTAGTGCATCCTCTACCCTGTATGGCTCAATAGAAGACACAAAAGAGTAATGTTCACAAAAATGTGCAACTCGAGATCTAGTGGTTACCCCCTTGTGAATGTCACCAAGTATGGAGTTGACGAGGTGATCTCTTTGAATTGCTTGGTGGAATCTTGGGTGTAGCGGTCTTTGATCACGAATTTCTTGATCATCTTCCTTGTCTTCATGATCATCATCTCCCCCTTGATTAATGTCCTCCTCTTGAGGTGGCTCATCATCTTGGTCTTCATCCTCTTCTTCTTGAGCCTCACCCTCATCTTGAGTTGGTGGAGATGCTTGTTTGGAAGATGACGGTTGATCTTGTGTTTGTGGAGGCTCCTCGGATTCCTTTGGACACACATCCCCAATGGACATGTTTCTTAGTGCAACACACAGAGCCTCTTCATCATCTAGTTCATCAAGATCAACTTTCTCCACTTGGGAGCCATTAGTTTCATCAAACACAATGTCACAAGAAACTTCAACTAATCCAGTGGACTTGTCGAAAACTCTATATGCCCTTGTGTTTGAGTCATAACCAAGTAAAAAGCCTTCTACTTCTTTAGGAGCAAATTTAGAATTTCTACCTCTTTTAATAAGAATAAAGCATTTGCTCCTAAAGACTCTAAAATAAAAAACATTGGGCTTTTTACCGGTGAGGAGTTCATATGATGTTTTCTTAAGGATTCAGTGAAGATATAACCAGTTGATGGAGTAGCATGCGGTGTTAATCGCCTCCGCCCAAAATTGATCCGGTGTTTTGTACTCATCAAGCATGGTTCTTGCCATGTCCAATAGAGTTCTATTCTTCTTCTCCACTACACCATTTTGTTGAGGTGTGTAGGGAGAAGAGAACTCATGCTTGATGCCCTCCTCCTCAAGAAATCCTTCAATTTGTGAATTCTTGAACTTCGTTCCATTATCGCTTCTAATCTTTTTTATTCTCAATCCGAACTCATTTTGAGCTCGTCTTAAGAATCTCTTTAAGGTCTCTTGGGTTTGAGATTTTTCCTACAAAAAGAACACCCAAGTGAAGCGAGAATAGTCATCCACAATTACAAGACAATACTTAACCCCGCCGATGCTTATGTAAGCGATCGGGCCAAATAGATCCATGTGGAGTAGCTCAAGCGACCTGTCGGTCGTCATGATGTTCTTGTGTGGATGATGGACTCCAACTTGCTTCCCTATTTGGTATTTCGCTACAAATCCCGTCTTTCTCAAAATGAACATTTGTTAGTCCTAAAATGTGCTCTCCCTTTAGAAGCTTGTGAAGATTCTTCATCCCAACATGGGCAAGTCGATGATGCCAGAGTCAGTCCATATTAGTCTTAGCAATTAAGCAAGTGTCTAGTTCAGCTTTGTTATCATTAAAATCAACTAAATATAGCTGATCATCTAACACTCCCTTAAATGCTATTTAATCATCACTTCTTCTAAAGGGAGTAACACCTATATCAGTGAATAAATAGTTGTAGCCTATTTTGCATAATTGAGGAACTAAAAGCAAATTGTAGTCTAAAGAATCTACAAGAAAAACATTTGAAATAGAATGGTCAGGAGATATAGCAATTTTACCCAAACCTTTGACCAAACCTTGATTTCCATCCCGAATGTAATAGCTCTTTAGGGATCTTCATTTTTCTCATATGAGGAGAACATCCTTTTCTCCCCTGTCATGTGGTTTGTGCACCCGCTATCAATTATCCAACTTGATCCACCGGATGCAAAAACCTACTAAACAAATTTAGGCCTTGTTCTTAGGTACCCAAATGGTCTTGGGTCCTTTCACATTAGAAACAAGCACCTTGGGCACCCAAACACAAGTTTTTGGACTCTTGTGTTTGCCCCCAACATATTTGGCAACTACTTTGCCTGATTTGTTAGTAAGCACATAAGATGCATCAAAAGTTTTAAATGAAATGTTATGCTCATTTGATGCATTAGGGATTTTCCTTTTAGGCATTTTGATATGACTGGTGTTGGGGACTTGTTCTCAAATGCTATGAATTAAGAACAAGGCAACACAAAATGTTAAAGGTTAATGTCCTTCGTCCTTCGAAACATTATTTCCCTTAGGATATAATGGTCTTTAGACGAAGGTCATGAAGGACGTACCTTCATCATCGCAATATATGTTAATGAAAGGGGAAGTATGTGAAATATAAGAGACAATATGAATGATCATCGTATAGCATTATTAATTCAACTTTATTATATCATCATGGGAAGGTAGAAACAATATTGAATTACAAAAGTACCTTCGGCTCGACAGAAGGCAAAAAGTACAATTGTGACACAAAAGCAAGTATGAGTCAGCGTGAACAGTACGGGGTACTGTTCATCTATTTATAGGCACAGGATGCAACCTGTGAGAAATTACACTCATGCCCTTTGCATTTGCTATTAGCTTATAGAAAATTCTATGAGGACTGAATGGCCTTTTCCCCTTTAAGTCGGTTCCTTTTCTCGTGATTGAGTTGAAGCTCCTTTGTGCATGGCTTTGGAGCGACAACAACCTTCGTCACGATCATGTCCCTATCCTGTATGCCCTTTAGTCCTGAATCCGAAGGTACCTGTTTATAAATCAGACTTGACAAACACTGTTAAATTACGTTTTTGAGGACCTTCGGAGGACGAAGGCCCCCAACAGTAGCCCCTCGCAGTATTAATTTGTTTAAGATAACGAATTCAGACTGCGACATGGACGAAGGCCTTAAGCCGAAGGTCCAAAAAAACATCTTCCCTTTGCTAGAATAGCAACAGTCAATGACAAATGGGACCCTCCAATTTGAGCGTGCCGATTGTATAAATAAGAACTCACCCTGAGCATATTTGGTATGCTACTTGCCGCTTGCTTTGTTTGCTCAATTTTTTTTAGCTCTTGCTTACCAACGCTTGCTTAATTTCTCAGACTTCCTAAGCTTCAGTTTAAGGACACATTTTCGCCATTTCCGAAGACAAAATGTCTCAAGACAAAAAAGCTGCTGCCGAGACGAAGCTGAGCGAAGAGGAGAAGCTCCTTGAGGAGAAGACTGCTGGATTTGTTGAGTCAATAGCAAAAACAAACACGGAGAAGATTACCAAAGAGATACTAGAAGGCTTGTCTGAAGATACTGATGATAGCGATAGCTATGATGTGGAAAGTGGAGGCGAAGACTCTGAAGATCGGCCCTGGCGACCAAGTCACGCAGTCTTCGGGAATTCAACTATCAAACAGAGTCATCTTGATAATATGAGAGGAAGATATTTTCGAGATATGTCTATTGTGAGGGCTGACGTAGACAGAGTCGTTCCTGCTCCCGAAGAGAACAAAATTGTAATCTACCGAAGCTTCTTCAAAGCTGGACTTCGGTTCTCGTTGAGCAGATTTGTGGTTGAAGTTTTAAAGACGTACCAGATTTTCCTTCACCAGATCACTCCCAAAGCAGTTATTAGAATGAGGATCTTCGTCTGGGCTGTGAGGAGTCAAGGTCTAGAGCCAAGTGCAAGATGTTTTTGCAGCATGCATGAACTTTTGTACGAGACGAAGCCCTAGGGTAAAGAACAATATCATAACAATTTTGGTTGCTATAGCTTCGTTGCTCGCTCTGGCGCAAGCTACCCAGTGCCAACGTTTTGGAAGAGGTGGCCCGGGGCCTGGATGGAAGAATGGTTTTACGTGAAAAATGATTTGAAGGCAAGAGAAGACATTAAAGAAATCATCATGCGACCCATCTGGTCCCGCTTCGGCCTTCGAAAGCCGAAGGTAGAAATTGATGAGGCGGCCAAAGCATGCCGAAGGGCCTTCAGCACAGTTTGTTCTTTTATTGGGACAAGAGACTTAGTTCAAGAACATGTAGCCTACAGGATATGGCCACTGATAGTCAGCTGGGAAATGCCGAAAGAAACCATCACTAACCCTAGCGAAGGCGGCCTGGTTCGATTGAAATACACCTTCAGGTTTGGAGACCAGTTTGTCAAACCAGATGACGACTGGCTGAAGTGTGTTGAAAATACTAGCGATGAGTTACTTGGAGCATATTCCAAGTCCGAAGATAATGCACTATCTGCGGCCTTCGGGAGTCGAAAAAAGAAAAGATTAAATAAGGTTTTTGATGCTATTGGATTTGTGTACCCTGACTATCGCTACCCGCCACGGGGGCAAAAAAGAAAGGGCGCAACCTCTGGAAAGGTTGCCGCTTCGGCTGCTCCAAGCGAGCCTGCGCCGAAGAGGAAAAAACTGAAGGTCCCTACCCACCGACCATGCTACATTGAACCGGCCATAGTGCCTGAGTTTGGCGGGGAAACTTCTTCAGCTGCTGCTCCAAAAGAGCCAATTCCTTCTAAGCAGAAGGCTGAAGAACCGGCCACCATGCCAAAGGCCCCCCCGGCCGAGCAAGCTGAGGCAAAGACTAGTAAAGACAAGGCCGAAGAGCCAAAGACTGAAGGATCAAAAATGTTAGAAGTTTTGAGCCCTTCGGCGGAAATAACAGTGTCGAAGATACAAAAAGGTCTTGCGGCCACTCCTAAAATAAAAAGGATGGAAAGTGTACTAGATGTGCTAGAGTCAGTAAAGGCTTCAAGCTCTATTTCTTCAGGGAAAATTGTCGAGGCTTCGAAAACGCAAATTGAAGCCAAAACAAAACTGACCGAAGCTGAAGCTGCAACGAGCCAGGCTAGCGCCGAAGCTGGGCCTTCAGAACTTGCTAAGGAGAAACCCTTGGAAATTAGAGAGAAGGTAGCAGAAGAAGAGGCTATAGAACAGACTTTGCCTGAAAAAGCTCCCGCTCCTACTCCCGAAGCAACTTCCGAAGATCTTGATTATGTTATTCGACACGCTTCGGGAAAAAGATTATCTGAGGAAGAAATTTTTGAAGCTAAACACTATGCCCGAGAACTGAAGTACCCGAAAGGGGCCTTAGTGTTTAATGGCACGGATGAAGATGATTTCTTGTATTGTCTCCCAGACAACAAAGAATTATCCGTCTGCCGGGAGATGGCCAGAAGTATGGGTTTTCCGAAGCTCGAAGCTAGCCTCAGTGCTGTGACGAAGGACGATCTTGCGGATAGCCTTGCATACAACAGTCTGAAGGTACAAAAGTTGTGAATTTTGAAGTTTATGGATTCTGTAATAGAGCCTTTTGCTCTCATGTTAATCCATTCATTCTTTCTTGTAGGGCTTAATACTTAGCAACGCCTTAAGGGCGCAAAAGAATGCTGAAGACGAGAGCTGCACTATTGCTCTCAACAACCTTCGAACAGAGGTTATTAAGCTGAGAAACGAAGCCACGTAAAAAGACAAATTTCTACTTACATTAGTGGACAAAGTAAAGGGGGATGAAGCCAACTTCAAGGCTCAATCTGAAACTCAAAAGAATGAGATTGAAGACCTTTGAAAACAACTGGCTGAGGCCAAATTAAAATGTGCTGTTGCCGAAGCTGACCGAGATGCCAGTGAGTACTGGACAAATTATTTTGAAAAAATAGTTGCAGAGCTTCGCGCATCAAAAGAAAGATGTTTTGAAAAATCTGTAGAATGTGTAAAAAAGATAAAGACTAGCTTTGCCAACGTGGGCGCCTACTCAAATGAAGACAACTTCATACGGGGCGACCCTGAGGGCGTAATTGAGTAGATCAGCGGTGAAGCCGAAGCTTTTGAAGAGATTTTGAGTGACCGCGGGGACGTCTGTGCATTTTTTGGTGCAAGGGGAGTTGCAGCCATTCTGGAGAAGGCAGGTTGCGAACATGTTAAAAACATGGCTCAGGCCGAAGTTGCCTTTTCCATCGACGATACGAAGGACCCCTCGACCGAAGCAAGCTCAATAGGCGGAAATTTTTTTACTGATATCTGGGAAAATGGTGGCCGAGGGATGGCCCATGAAATAATAAAGAAAAACGAAAAAGATATTCATGACGCTCGAGAAACAAAGAAAGCAGCTGAAAAGGCTGCGGAACTTGAAAGACGGATAGGTATTACTTAATGGCTTTTAACTTTGTTGTTTATTTTTGTGACTTCGAACTAATTTATGTATTCTACCGCAGCTGAACTATCTCCTCCCCCAGAGCCATTCGACCCACTGGCCGATCCAGAGACAAAAAACAATAGAAATTATTAATATGGCCGAAGCTATTGTAGATGAAGTTGTTACCAAGCTGCTAACCGAAGCTGCAGAAAAAGTTCTGAAGGAAGAGGAGTAACTATTGTAAAAACGTTTTCTAGAATATTAATGTAACATTTGCTGAACTATATTTGTAATATTCAGTGCTTATAGATTTGAATGTAATATATGAGTGGTTTGTAATTCAGTTCTTTGCGATGCATGAAACTTTTTGTACATACCGTTTTTGAGCCTCCGGCGAAAAAACACCTTCCCTTCTTTTCATGCTTCGTAAAGAAGAGCTTTTATGCTTCGTAAGAATCATCCATACTTTGTAAAACATCAATGCTTCGTACACAATAAATCCCTTTCTTCGCATTAGAACTAATGAAGCTGTGATTCTCTACTTACGTTGTGCCTTGGCATCTTTTCATTTTTTGTAAAGCATTGCCCGAAGATCGGCCTCGTTTTCAATTGATGTCATTGATGTGGTATGATGTATGATGTGATGCTATGCGATATGATGCGATGATATGATGCGAAGAATGATGCTAATGTATCGTGCAAATGAACGCCCAAACACACACATCCGAAGCTTCATCCACAACCTTCATTCCCTAAGGAATGACTGAAATCTCTTTGTCGTTTATTTTTCGGCTGCACCGTTTATTTTTTGGTGTAAGTTCTGCATTCCCTAAGGAACGTATTTTGAACTTCTTCGCCTTCTATTTCGGTGGTATTCGCGTTGACTTTTTGCGCTTCGCCTTATATTTCGGCGGTATTTGGCTCTGCATTCCCTAAGGAACGACTTTTGAGCAGAAAACTTACATTGTGTTCCCTTGAGAACGGCTTTTTGAAGCTTCGGCAACTTACGCTGCGCTCTTTAAGAACGAGTTTTTGTAGCTTCGGCGAAACTTTCACTGCGATTTTTAGCTCTGCATTCCTAAAGGAATATCTCTTTGTAGCTTCGGCACTCTCGTAAGTCTGAGACGAAGGTATATTTCATTTTGATATAAACAAAGCTAGTACAGGAAATTAAAAAATAACAAGAAAACTAGGTTTACATTGATTGTTCCTTATTAAAAAGAAAACAACAGTGAATGTAAAATTTTGCCAAAGGTAGGATATCTCTCAATATATGTGTTTTGATTCTGGCACAGTATTGTTAACTGTGCGAGCTTTGGACCCCTCCCTGAAATCTCGCTGCTGATGGGTCTGTTGACTCCCTTCTTGCTGCTGACCTCATGAGTAGGCAGGCTGTAGTGGCGGCGGAGGTGGAAGCTGTGGCCAATAAACTTGCGACTGACTAGCCGAAGCAACAGAAGCTGCGGGATGATTACCCACATATTCTGGTATGTAGGGTGAATGACACGAAGCAGTGTGCAGGACCTGCTTCGGTTGACTTTGCCGGGCTTTGGCTTCTGCAATCTCTTTTTGCTTTTGGATGGTGATTTGACACGTTCTTGTATTGTGGCCCTTGTCTTCACCATAAAATAGGCAGTAGATCTTCCTGGGCTGGTCCCCATATCTTCCTTTGAAGCCCCTGGCGCCTCTGCCTCTTGGAGCTGGCGGCCGGAAAGAGCTTTGTTGCTGCCCCGAAGCTTGCGAAGAATATTGCGGCCTCTGCTGTTGACCTCCTCTGTCATCACTCTGGGTGGAGTTGTGAATTGACCTGACGTGCCTTGGATGAATTCTTCCTCTGAAGCCCCTAGTCATTTCAGAGAACCTATATGCTTCCTCCCTTCTTTGGCGGAAGTCATTGTCAGCCCGGATGTATTCATCCATCTTCTGAAGCAGCTTCTCCAGAGTCTGTGGGGGCTTTCTAGCGAAATACTGAGCAGTAGGTCCCAGACGAAACCCCTTAATCATGGACTCAATGACAATTTCATTGGGTACTGTAGGCGCTTGTGCTCTAAGACGCAAGAACCTTCGGACATATGCCTGGAGGTACTCTTCATGATCTTGCATGCATTGAAACAAGGCCTGAGTTGTGACTGGCTTCGTCTGGAAGCCTTGGAAACTTGTCACCAACATATCCTTGAGCTTCTGCCACGAAGTAATGGTTCCTGGCCGAAGGGAAGAATACCATGTTTGAGCTACATTCCGAACTGCCATGACAAAGGACTTGGCCGACAGCTGCATTGCCTCCATATGAAGATATAGTTGCTTCATAACTCATCAAAAACTGCTTCGGGTCTAAATGTCCATCATACATGGGAAGCTGAGGTGGCTTGTATGATGGGGGCCATGGGATAGCCTACAATTCTGTTGTCCAGGGAGAAGCATCATCAAAAGTAAAGGTATCATGATTAAAATCATCATACCATCCATCATCGTTGAACAATCCCTCTTGATGAAGCTCCCTGTGTTGGGGCCTTCGATCTTGGTCGTCTTGAGCAAGATGGCATACTTCTTCAATGGCTTCGTCAATTTGCCTTTGAAGATCAGCCAGTTGGGCCATCTTCTCCTTCTTCCTTTGTACTTGTTGATGGATTATCTCCATGTTTCTGATTTCTTGGTCCAACTCCTCCTCCTGGAGTGTTGGACTAGTGGCCTTCCTCTTCTGGCTTCGGGCCTCTCGAAGAGAAAGGGTCTCCTAATTTGGGTCCAGTGGCTGCAGTGCGGTAGCCCCTGGCACTGAAGCTTTCTTCGGTGGCATGACGAAGGTCAGTGCTTGCCGAAGGTGGTCGAAAAGGGTTCACCGGAGGTGGGCGCCAATGTTGGGGACTTGTTCTCAAATGCTATGAATTAAGAACAAGGCAACACAAAATGTTAAAGGTTAATGTCCTTCGTCCTTCGAAACATTATTTCCCTTAGGATATAATGGTCTTTAGACGAAGGTCATGAAGGACGTACCTTCATCATCGCAATATATGTTAATGAAAGGGGAAGTATGTGAAATAAAGAGACAATATGAATGATCATCGTATAGCATTATTAATTCAACTTTATTATATCATCATGGGAAGGTAGAAACAATATTGAATTACAAAAGTACCTTCGGCTCGATAGAAGGCAAAAAGTACAATTGTGACGCAAAAGCAAGTATGAGTCAGCGTGAATAGTACGGGGGTACTATTCATCTATTTATAGGCACATGATGCAACCTGTGAGAAATTACACTCATGCCCTTTGCATTTGCTATTAGCTTATAGAAAAATCTATGAGGACTGGATGGCCTTTTCCCCTTTAAGTCGGTTCCTTTTCTCGTGATTGAGTCGAAGCTCCTTTGTGCATGGCTTCAGAGCGGCAACAACCTTCATCACGATCATGTCCCTATCCTGTATGCCCTTTAGTCCTGAATCCGAAGGTACCTGTTTATAAATCAGACTTGACAAACACTGTTAAATTACGTTTTTGAGGACATTCGGAGGACGAAGGCCCCCAACAAGTGGAATGCCTAGAGCTAGAGGCCTCATTTCTATACATAAAAGCATGATGAGAAACATTGTGAGGTCTTCTAGCATGAATCTTTCTAATCTTATGCTCAGGATAGTTTGCAGGATATAAAATGTAGCCTTCTCTATCCTAAACCATGGGAGCCTTACACTTAACAAAATTAGATAATTTCTTGGGGGCATTAAGTTTAGGGATGTTCCTAAAACATCCGACTTGTATCACAAACCTAATATTTTAGCATAGATATACATAGAATTTAAAGCTAATTTTTGGCAATGTTACTAAGAATATTATGAAGTATTTAAATAAATTTTTATACTATTTTTTATGTATATTATTTTCTCCCTACAACAAAAAGGTGAAAAAACATCCGAATTCATATTCGAATAGACATCCGAATTTTATATCAATTATTTAAAAAATATATAGAATGAATTTAATGTTTATTTTTTTGTGAAGATTAATAGCCTCAATGCTAAAAACAAGAATATAAATTTATATAACAAATTATATATGTTATTTGTTCATAATCGAAGAAAGAAGACCAAAAATTTGACATCCAAATAAATATCTGGATCCATCCCTAATTAAGTTTGGTGTTGTTTTGGCTCCCTTGTTGGGTGCCAATGTCATCCTTAATGTCAGGGTGTCTCCCTTTATAAAGCATGCTATGAGCAAATTTAAACTTTTCATTTTCTAGTTCATGCTCAGCAATTTTAACATTTAATTTAGCTATGTGATCATTTTGTTCTTTAATCATGGCAAGGTGATCATCAATAGCTTCAACATTAACATCTCTACATCTAGTACAGATAGTGACATGTTCAACAGTAGATGTAGAGGGTTTGCGGTTATTCAGTTCTTCTATCTTAGCATTTAAACCAGCATTCTCATTTCTAAGACAGGAAATTGAATCATTGCAAATGCTAAGATCCTTAGATAAGTTTTCACATTTCTCTATTTCTAGAGCATAAGCATTTTTAACTTAACAAATTTTTTATTTTCTTTAACGAGCAAGTCCTCTTGGCATTCCAAGAAATCATCCTTCTCGTTAATGGTTTCTATTAATTCATTTAATTTTTTTTCTTTTGGTCCATGGTAAGGTTGCCAAAGAGAGAAACTAAATCATCTTCATTATCACTAGAGCTGCCCTCATCATCAGATGTAGTGTATTTGGGGGTAACTCTAGAATGTACCTTCTTCTTGTCGTCCTTAGCCATGAGACACTTGTGGCCGACGTTGGGGAAGAGAAGTCTCTTGTTGATGGCGATGTTGGTGGCGTCCTCGTCGGTGGAGCTCTCGTCGGAGTCTCATTCCCGCCCCATGTGCGCCTCGCCAGCCTTCTTCTTGTAGTACCTTTTCTTCTCCATTTTCTTCTTCCCTTTCTTGTCGTCGTCCCTGTCACTTTCACTTGTATATGGACATTTTGCAATGAAGTGACTAGACTTACCACACCTATAGCACATCCTTTTGGAACGGGGTTTGTAATCCTTCCCCTTCCTTTGCTTGAGGATTTGTCGAAATTTCTTAATGATAAGAGCCATTTCCTCGTTGTTGATCTTGGAGGCGTCGATTGGTAGTCTACTTAGTGTAGACCCCTCCTTCTTTTCTTCCGTTGCTTTGAATGCAACGGGTTGCACCTCGGGTGTAGAGGTGGCGCCTTGCTCCAAGTTGACAATGTGTTTGGAGTCTTTGATCATAAGTTCAAAGCTCACAAACTTGCCAATTACCTCCTCAGGAGACATCTGTTTATATCTAGGGTCTCCACGGATTAGTTGCACTTGAGTGGGATTACGAAAAACAAGAGATCTAAGAATAACCTTGACCATCTCATGGTCATCCCACTTGGTGCTCCCGAGGTTGCAAACTTGGTTGACCATCATCTTGAGCCAGTTATACATTGCTTGTGGCTCCTCTCCTTTGTTGAGGACAAATCGACCGAGTTCTCCCTCGATCGTTTCACGCTTGGTGATCATGGTCACCTCGTCCTCTTCATGCGCCGTTTTGAGGACGTCCCAAATTTCTTTGGCATTTTTCAACCCTTGCACCTTATTATACTCCTCTCGACATAAGGAGGCGAGGAGTATAGAAGTTGCTTGGGAGTTGAAATGCCTAATTTGGGTGGCCTCGTCCGAGTCATAGTCCTCATCGCCCACCTGTGGTGCCTGCGCTCCAAACTCAACAATATCACATATGCTTTCGTGGAGTGAGGTTAGATGGTGCCTCATTTTATCACTCCACATACAATAATCTTCACCATCAAAATATGGTGGTTTGCCTAGGGGTACGAAAAGTAGAGGAGCACGCTTTGAAATGCGAGGGTAGCGAAGAGGCATCTTACTATACTTTTTGCGCTCGTGACGCTTTGAAGTTGTAGACTCGGCGCCGGATGTGGAGGGTGATGAAGAGTCGGTATCGTAGTAGACCACTTTCTTCGTTTTCTTTTTCTACTTGTCACCCCTCATATGTGACTTGATGGAGGAAGAGGATTCCTCCTTGTAATTGTCGCCGGACTCTCTTGATAGAGTCCTTCCCGAGCCTACGGCCTTATCGCCGGTGATGATCTCCCTCTTGGCGTGATCTCCAGACATCACTTCGAGTTTGTTAGACTCTTAATGAAGTACTGCCTCTAATACCAATTGATAGTCGCCTAGAGGGGGGTGAATAGGCGAAACCTGAAATTTATAAACTTAAACTTGCACTAAGGTCGGGGTTAGCGTTAGAATTAAATTCGAGTGCGGAAATATGTTTCTCTTGCTATGAGTTGCTCAATTAATGCGGATGACGTTTGGGAGCAAACTCAAATCAATACTAGCAAAGAAACTTTAGAAAGAGGAAAGAGGGCAAACAAATCAAGCGAAGATCAATGCAAGTGAACACGGTGATTTGTTTTACCGAGGTTCGGTTCCAAAGAACCTAGTCCCCGTTGAGGAGACCACAAAGGCCGGGTCTATTCCAACCCCTTTCGTCTCTCAAACGGTCACTTAGACCGGATGAGCTTTCTCCTTAATCACTTGGGTCAATAAGACCCCGCAAGGATCACCACACACTTAGGTGTCTCTTGCTAGCTTTACAAAGCACTTATGAGAATAAGAATAGAGGAGGACAAAGCAATCCAAGCAACAAGAGCAACAAATGAACACAAAACTCTTTCTCTCAAGTCACTAAGTGGATGAGTTGATTTTGAGGCTTGGGGAGGATTTGATCTTTGGAATGTGTCTTGGAGTGAATGCTATTGCTCTTGTATTGAATAGGAACTTTAGAAAACTTGGATGCCATTGAAGGAGGTGGTTGGGGGTTATTTATAGCCTCCAACCACTTCCTAGCTGTTGGTTGTTTTTGCTGGCGATGGGCATACCGAACAGTCCGGTGGCGCACCAGACATGTACTGTTCACTGTCCAGTGTGCGCCATGTCAGCACGCTCGTTGGGGTTTGGAGCGGTCGACCGTTGGAACCCTCTGCCCTCTAGCGGCACCGGACTGTCTGGTGGCACACCGGACATGTCTGGTGCGTTCTGACTTCGCCACCTGACATCTGCCCGCGCACTGTTCGCTTTTACTGTTCACTGCAGTCGACCGTTGGCGCTAGGTTACCGTTGCTCCGTTGGCTCACCGGACATGTCCGGTGCACACCGGACAGTCCGATGAATTATAGCGGAGTGCGCCAAGAAGAAACCCGAGAGTGAGGTGTTCGAGAGCTGCTCGGCCTGGTGCACCGGACACTGTCCGGTGCGCCACTTGCAGCACACTCTCAATTCCTTTGCTCCAAATCTATTTGAGTCCCCAACTTAATTTCTTTCTTGGTCTGTGTTGAACTTTATGCACCTGAGATAAATGACGTCTAGACAAACTAGTTAGTCCACGTGGTTTGTGATGGACGTAAACCACCAAAATCGATTATAGGAAATGATTAAGCCCATTTTCCTTTCAGAAAGGAAAGGAGTTTAAGTGGTCTCGTGAATGTCAAGATAGTTTCAATCAACTGAAGTCAAAATTGATGTCACCCAGTGTTGGTTATGCATCTGCAGAAGAGATTTGACATATATTGTGATGTGTGACGCTAGGGCCTGGGATGTGTTCTTATTCAAGAAGGACATGTCATCGCCTACACGTCTCGTCAGTTGCAGAAACATGAGCCCCACTCATGACTCAGAACTAGCAGCCATAGTGCATGCTCTCAAGATTTTGATGCATTATATAATGGGACTAAGTGCCAAGTCTACACTGATCATGAGAGCTTAATGTATATCTTCACCCAGAAAGATCTCAACCTCAGGCTTGGTTGGAGCTCATTAAAGATTACGACTTGGAGATTCACTATCATCCGGGCAAGGCGAATTTGGTTGCGAACGTCTTGAGTCGGAAGGAGCATGTTCATGCAGCTATTGTTGCCCAGTTACCCAATGAATTAGTAGAAGATTTTAAAAGACTCAATCTGAGAATGGTTGTAGACACAATTATTTTTCAACAATTCGATAGCATAATTAATCAAATTTCTTCCCAATTCACTATCATACACAATTAGAACTTAAAGAATTATGCGCATGCTAGCCACGGTTAGGGGCACTAAAGCTAGAAGGGCTAGCCGCTAGCGGTGTTGCGGCCTATGGGACTTGGAAGGGGCCACGGGGCACAGCGTAGAAAGCCACCAAGGCTAGAAGGGGTGGTCAATAGTGGGGAATTGTGAGCGTTAGGCGTGGAGTTTATGGTGTTAGGATTTATTCTTTGCTATGTAATATGGGTTAGGCCAAAAAAATACACTATGGGTAAATTTTGGATATCCAACGAATAACCCATGGATGGAAGGTGATCTCCTAATATGTGTTCAACGACTTCGGAGCGGATTCAGGTCTAACCCAGATCAAATCATGTATCCATATTCAGTTCCATCGGGTTGAATATTCAGGGTTAAATTGCCATCCCTAGAATGAATCAATTGCAACCGTTTTTACACCATGAGTCCACAATATCCAACGAGTGGTTGTCAAACTCCGGATTGCCCTCTTTCCAACGAGTTGATATCAATCACTAGAGTAACAAGCATAAACACACACTTGACCAAACCAAACCTAATAAGAATGGTGAACGCACACTTGCTACACCCTATGCTATAGCGAGGTCTCTAATTTCATGATTGTCAAATTCAAACAGACAAAGGTTCTCTTTTAACTATTGCATGCACATTTACCTCCTGCACAAGGCATATTCATTGCACGGCCCCTCAGCTAGTTCAGGAACTAGCCGTTCCATGCTATTGACTCATTTGTACGATGCATGTCAAGTTTATTCCAGTTTCGGCAAGCTACATGCCAAGTTTATTCCAAACCAACAGCAAAAACACCTGACAGTCAGCAATTCAAACAAAATGGGACCTCAAGATACCATGGACTACCTAAGGAACCAAATGCAGATAATGCACTGCTGAACCACCAACACGGATAGAACTTTCTTAGATCTTATAATATTTGGCAGGAAGACTTCAATCACAATGAAACGTTCGCTACTGGTACAAAACTCAGAAGTACAAGAACACAGACAAAACAGCTTCCTACGAACTCCAAAACTAGAAACTTAGAATACCATCTCATGGGGCTTGTCACCATCCCTGAGAGAGAACCGGGCGCCAAGATAGGTTTTCAGCTCCAGGACAGCCTCGATAGCCTTGATCAGAGCAGAATCCACAGCCTTCTGGTCATCCTTCTTGAAGTCAGGCAGTGACTTGGATGCCTGCAGATTCAACAGATATGAAGCAAGGGTCGACAAAATAATGGATCTTTTTTACTCAGACACCTACCTCCTTTTCTGTCTCAAAAAGCTCGCCCTCGGTCTTCTTCACCTTCTGCTTCTTCTCCCTGGCAAAGTACTTGTCATCAAACTTGGCGACATCAACACCAGAGATGTCAACTTTGGTTGATGTAGCAATGACATAGGTCTGGTTCACACGGCGGATCGGTACTCCATTGATCTTGAAAGGCCCTGAAAGATAACAGAAACGCAAACTAATGACAGGAAAAGAATATCAAGTAGAACAGGATAGGAAAAAATACAACTCTTTTGAATGCATGAAGAGAAAGCCATGCAGCTAGACAGGAAGGAGGGTAAGGTTGTAACGGTGAACAGAAGCATTCTATCAACTTTAACTAAAAGTAAAGGGCAGACCCAGTGCCAGAGGCCCACATGAGTGGAGTTGAGGAAGGGATAAACGGAAGCAAGCCTTACCACTGCAAATGCACAGAGGCTGCTTTGAACCCGTGACCTAATGATTTTAATAAGACAGCTCCCACAACTGCAACAGGCCTACCCTTGTAACTTCAACTAAAAGTAATTTTATAAATCCAAACAATAGTAGTCTTCATTTACAGTATTTAAACTATAAAAGTTGTTTCCAGCAAGTCAAAGACATGAAAATGCAGATAGTCCAACAGTCTATTTTTTAACCATGTGACAGTGCCATCAAAGAACCAATGCTTAGGCATCACCTGTGTATGAGGGCGCAAATGCACTATGAGGTCAAGAGCTGTTGCGTATGATGCTACTATGAGCATTGAGGGTAGGGCTCCAGCAAATAAAAAATCATCATCCGATTCTCTCTCAGCTCTCGCATTCTGGTGGCCGAGACTCCCCCTCCCTCACAAATATTTATTTGCTGAAGCCAGGTCTTAGGTAAGGTTCTAAACTTTCTGGGCCAAGACCGTTCTTTGGACCTCGTCTGCAATGTACAAGGACTGGTTTGGTGACAAGGAAATTGGAGGGGAGGAAATCCCTTGCTATTCAATTTTGAATAGCATGAACTTTCCTCCCCTTCAATCCCCTCCAATTCCCTTGTCACCAAAGCCCGGATGCCCTTATATCACGCATGCAGGTCCTATAGTCCAGACTGAATTCGGATTCTTTAAAAACTCTACAAATAATATAGTTCACAGATTGAGCCAACCAGCGCGTAAAGATTTACATCTAACATTCAACTCAAAACTTATGCTGTGATCAGAGGCAGCGAACCAAGCGTGGCTCACCAGAGATAAGGAGCAGGCCAGACTTGAGCTGCTTGAGAAACACCACTCTCTTCCCCATGAAGCGCCCTGCGAGGAGGATCAGCACCGTCCCAGGCGTGATGCTCGACCTGCACAAAAGAATGGCAAGTGGAATCAAATCTCCAAGCAAAATAAATACGAACACCACGCGGGCTGCGACTTGAAGGAATGGCTTCGGCACCTGAGCTTGGTAGGCTTAGGCTTGCGGGTGCTGGGAACGCGGGGCTTGACGTCGTCGGCAGGGTAGAACTTGGGTTCCACGGCGGCGGCGGCCTTGTCGGCCTTGGGGAAGGCGCCGCCGTTCTTGGCCTTGATGGCCCACAGCCCACGGCGATGGTACGTGTGCGACCGCGAAGCGCGCTTGATGCCCGTCGACAGCTTCGACGTCGGCGCCATTGGATCGAAATGGTACGAGGCACAGCTTCGGATCGGGGACTGGGGGCGGCGGCGGTCGAAAAATGGAAGCGACGGTTTGGTCACGGCATATATATGTGTGCGGCGGCTTACAGGTGGAAACCCTAGGTCGTCGGGCTCCTCCGCGTGTAGTAGTGGGCCTAATTGTTGAGGCCCATGCACCTCACGAAATATTTTCCGTTCAAAAAATATATTTTGTCTTCATCAACTATCACAAAAGTTTAATTGTTTCTTCTTCGACTATAAAATTAATACAACTCGTTCCTTCTCTATCTCTATCTCTACTATATAAATCATTCTTTAAAGCACAAAAATTTCATGTGTCGTACGTTACACGCAAAACATGTAGTTCTATTTTTCTCCAACATGTCATAAGCTAACAGCCCTAAAGATCTTATATCTTTCATGCACAACTAACCTAAGATAAGACTCGTATCTCCATAGACGATATCGAGCATGTTATCCTGCTGGCCTCTCACTCGCCAACCAGACACTCTTCTACATTGTCATCTCCTTCGTGCGAGGAGGAAACCACTTCCAGACGTCAAGAACAAAAAAAGGTTAAATCTAAATTCAACTGCACTCCATTTAACTATTCTTGTATTTCTCACAACTCGAATGCCCAATTGCTTTCTATTCCTCTTGGCAAACCTCCTCGTTTTGGTGGAGAGGATTATTCTTGGTGGAGCCATAAAATGTGTAGTCATCTTTTTTCTCTCCATCCTAGCATTTGGGATATAGTAGAAAATGGAATGCAAATACGAGATATTGATGATGAGAATTTTGATGATATAGAAGTAGAAGAATTAATTCATAGAAATTTCCAAGCTGCCACTGTTTTGCTAGCTTCTCTATGCAGAGAAGAATACAACAAGGTAAATGGCTTGGAGAATGCCAAAGAAATCTGAGATACATTGAAGATCGTGCATGAAGGAAACTTGCTGACCAAAGTAACCAAGGTGAAGCTCATCGAGGGTGAACTTGGGAGGTTCGCCATGAAGATGGGCGAAGGGCCACAAGAAATGTACATCATGCTTAAGCCCCTAGTGAACCAAGTGCAGAACTATGGAAGGAAGAGATGGATGGATCATGAAGTTGTTGGACTCATGTTGAGGTCATTTACTGTTATAGATCCTACTCTTATTTCTTTAATCTATGAGAACTCTAGGTAAACTAAGATGGTGCCCGAGGAGGTGCTTGGAAAATTTGTTAGCCATCAAATGGTGGTTAAAGATGCCAAGTACATCGACGACAACACCAATGGGAGCACCCCTCCAATGAATCACAAGTCATTGCTTTCAAAGAAATGAATGATAAGGAGGCGATCCTCAACAAGGTGGCGCAAGTTGAGGCAGCCGGCCTCAACGATGAGGATATGGCCATCATCAAGCGCTTCAAGAGCGCATTGAAGGGGCACAAGAGCTACAACAACAACAAGTCAAAGGGGAAACGTTCATGCTTCAAATGTGGTAAGATTGGCCATTTTATTGCTAATTGTCTAGAATATGAAAGTGATGACTAGGAAAAGGCAAAGAAGGGAGAAGATGGAAAAGAAGAAGTTCTTTAAGAAAAAAGGGTGAGGCACATATTGGAAAGGAGTGGGACTCAAGTTGCAGCTCCTCCGACTCCGACAACGAAGGACTCGCCACCATTGCCTTCGACAAGTCATCACTCTTCCCCAACGAGCGACATACATGCTTGACGGCAAAGGAGAAAAAGGTATATCCTAGATCAACGCCAAAGTATACTTCCTCTAGTGATGAAGAATCTAGTGATGCTGAGGAAGATTATAACATGTTGTTTAAGGGCCTTGATAGCTTTAAGGTTGATAAAATTAATGAATTAATTGATTCCCTAAATGAGAAGGATAGACTTTTAGAAAAACAAGAAGATCTCATTCATGAGGAATATTACAAATTTGTTAGTGTGGAAAAGGCCCTTGCTCTTGAACTTGAAAATAATAAAATTTTGACTAAAGAGTTTGATGATTGTCACTCTTTCATTTCCTATCTTAAAATTGCTAATCAAGAATTGAATGATAATAGTGAAGTTGAATGAGTGACATGCATCTTCATCCCTCGAGCATGTCTCTATTTGAAATAGATGTAGGGATGTAGATGTTCCTGTCATTCTAATGTTGCTAAGATTGCTAGTTTGAATGATGAGATCGCAAAATTAAATGCTGAAACTAAAATTTGCAATGATGAGCTAAAGAAGATTAAATTTTCTAGGGAAGCTTTTGTAAATGGTAGGAATCCTCGGATCAAGGATGGTATTGGCTTCCAAAAGGGAGCCAAAGACCAGTAGGAGCCAAAACTTGTTTTGTAGGTTTATGCATCTGGGGGCACAAGCTGGGTCATTCATAGAGGATGCACAAACCACGTGACGGGTGAGGAACACATGTTCTCATCCTACGTCAAAACAAGGATTCCCAAGATGTGATTATCTTTGGAGATGGGAATCAAGTGAAAGTAAAGGGTTTAGGTAAAATTAGGATCACCACTGAGCACTTTATCTCTAATATATTTTTGGTTGATTCATTAGACTATAATCTACTTTCCTTTAGCCAATTATGATCTATTGGATATAATTGTTTATTTACCGATGTCAATGTTATGGTCTTTAGAAGGAATGATGGTTCAATTGCATTTAAAGGTGTATTAAAGGGAAAACTTTATCTAGTAAATTTTTTGAATGATAATGTACAACTTGATGCATGTTTAATTGCAAAGATCAACGTGGGTTGCTATGGCATCGTTGCCTAGCACATGTTGGGATGAAGAACTGTAACACCCTGTATTTCGGGGTATAAAATTTCTTCTTTGATATCCACCAAATTCAGGTGTTACCTTCGTTCTCCTTTTCCTCATCGCTCCTTTCCCTCCCTTTTCAAATTAATAGAGGGACTTATTTTGAATTCATGTTTCAATAAAACCCTAAGGAAGCTTCAATTGATGCATCATGCGGAAGCATATGTTTTTGGTTGATGGAGAAACATGGAGTGCATCCACTTAATTTGAGAACCATGCTCGAGTATGACTTCAACTAGAAATATAAAGAAAAGAGAAAAGAATAAAGAAGAGAAATAAAAAGGAAACAACAAAACTTCTCCTGGTCGGCATGTTCGCTCGGCCTAATTCGTGCCCCCACCGACCCGCTCTGTGCCCCGACCCATTCGGCCTTAGTAGCCCAGCGCGCGACGCCCTACAAGCCACACCCCCTCCCCCCCGGCGCCGCCTAGCCGCGCCAGCGGCCCAACTGCCCCACCCCTCCCCCACGCGCTGCTTGGGCCCAACGTGCCCTCTACCCGCGTCGGCCTCTCATGTGGCCCAACCTGAACTCTCCTCCCCCACCGGCCAAGCGACCCACACGGCCCAATCCCCCTCACGCACCCCCACCCCAGGCCACGACGCAAGCGCTCGCCCATCCGTGCTCTCGGCCGCAGTAACCCCAAACCCATGTGTCAGGGCATTGTTTTTCTTCTCCCGTTCGCCTTCACCAACTGATTCCGAGCCGTCCGCGTCGATCCTGTGCCCGGAGCCGCTACAACCTGGGGCCCATATGTCAGGGTGTCATCCCCAACTACACAGTGCATCCCCAGCCAGTTGGATCCCATGCCACATCGTGGGTGTGCCCGAAGCGGTAACCGACTCCACGATCTCATGTGCCGCCTATAGAAAGCCCTCGGCCACCCGTGCTGTTTCTCGATCTCCTCCCTTACCTCGTCTCATTTCTTCCCCCATGCATAGCATTGCAGCGCGCGCCTAGCCACCATCATGCGCCTCCCCGGACCATGGGTCGTCGGTGCCGGTAGCCAAGCAGCTTGCGCCACGTAGTTTGTCGTTGGAGCCGGAGCTCGCCTCGCCATGACCGGAACTGTCGTCGTCGTTCGTGCATCGCCCCATCAGTCGTCGTCACCGAGCTCGCCGTCGTAGAGGTGAGCCTCAGTCGCTCCCTTGCTCTTCACTCCTCTCTCCTTCTTCCCTGTGTGAGACCATGGCCAGTCACCACGCCGAGCCCCACCCGTTCTCCCCATGCCCCATGGCACAGCGTGCCCCACTCCTCCCCTGCGCCCCTCCGTGCTTGCCGGTCGGCAAGGCCACCCTACCTACTGGTCGAGCCCCGTCCCCTTTCCCTGCGTGCTTGCGTCGTGTTATGCTCGTACTTATGCCCTCGCCAGCCATGGAGTTGTAACAGTGCGAGCTCCGTTTGGCCCGTGCATCGTGACTCCCCCACGCTGTTGTAACCTACCCCTCGTCGTTGCTTGGCCTTGGCATAGCCAACCATAGCGTCAGCACGCACACCAGGGAGCTAGCCGATGGCCGAGGCACTCCCTAAGACGACCTCTGTTGGTCACTTATTCTCAAATGTTATAAATCAAGAACAAGGCAACACAATTGTTAATGGTTAAAGACCTTCGTCCTTCAAAGCATTATTTCCTCTCGGATATAATGATCTTCAAACGAAGGTCATGAAGGACATACCTTCATCATTTCAGCATATAAATGTGAATGTAAATAAGAAAGTAAAGGAACACAAAGGAATAAGGGTAATGATAATTATGTATCAATAATATATTTATTCTTGTATTCCATAAACATGAATAAACATCAATAATATTCATATTACATTGGTACCTTTGGCTTGCCAGAAGGTGAGGGTGCAGGAATGACGCGAGAGTGATTACAATCCAGCGTGAAACAGTACGGTTGTCGGCGTTTCGAGACCGGGGGGTCCCTAAGCCGACGAGTGAGATGTCGCCGCGTGCCCCAGCCCAGATGGGTCGGCGCGAGGCCGAGCGCGAAGGGGGGAAGTGAGGTGGCCGGAGATGGGTGTGAGAGAGGTGGAAATCCCGCGGCCTTCGTGTTCGTCCCGCGCCCAGGTCGGGTGCGCTTGCAGTAGGGGGTTACAAGCATCCACACGGGAGAGGGAGCGAGCGGCCTCACGCGAGCGCCTGTCTCGTTCTCGTCCCCGCGCAGCCAACCCTCTCTAAGAGGGCCCTGGTCCTTCCTTTTATAGGCGTAAGGAGAGGATCCAGGTGTACAATGGGGTGTGTAGCAGAGTGCTACGTGTCTAGCGGAGGAGAGCTAGCGCCCTAAGTACATGCCGTTGTGGCAGCCGGAGAGATTTTGGCACCCAGCTGGTGTGATGTCGTGGCCGTCGGAGGAGCGCTGGAGCCTGGTGGAGGGACAGCTGTCGGAGCTGTGGAGTCCTTGCTGACGTCCTCTTGCTTCCGTAAGGGGGCTGAGAGCCGCCGTCGTCACAGAGTATGCGGGGCGCCATCATTGCCTATCTGGCGGAGCGAGCCAGATGGGACGCCGGTCTTGTTCCCCGTGGCCCGAGTCAACTTGGGGTAGGGTGATGATGGCGCCTCCTGTTGACGTGGCTGGTCTGCGCCCTAGGTTGGGCGATGTGGAAGCTCCTCCGAAGCCGAGGTCGAGTCTGTCTTCCGTGGCCGAGGTCGAGTCCGTCTTCCGTGGCCGAGGTCGAGTCCGACTTCCGTGGCCGAGGTCGAGTCCGAGCCCCTGGGTCGGGCGAGGCGGAGACCGTCGGCTGAGGCCAGGGCAGAGCCCGAGCCCTGGGGTCGGGCGAGGCGGAGTTCGTCGTCTTCTGGGGCTGAGCCCAAGTCCGAGCCCCTGGTCGGGCGGAGCGGAGTTCGCCGTCTTCCGGGACTTAGCCCGAGTCCGAGCCCCTGGTCGGGCGGAGCGGAGTTCGCCGTCTTCCGGGACTTAGCCCGAGTCCGAGCCCTGGGTCGGGCGGAGCGGAGTTCGCCGTCTTCCGGGACTTAGCCCGAGTCCGAGCCCTGGGTCGGGCGAAGCGGAGCTTCCTATGGTGCCTGCGGCTGGGCCTGACTGCCTGTCAGCCTCACTCTATCAAGTGGCACCGCAGTCGGAGCGGCGCAGGCGGCGCTGTCCTTCTGTCAGGCCGGTCAGTGGAGCGGCGAAGTGACGGCGGTCACTTCGGCTCTGTCGGCTGAAGGGCGCGCGTCAGGATAAAGGCGTCAGGCCGCCTTTGCATTAAATGCTCCTGCGATTTGGTCGGTCGGCGCGGCGATTTGGTCAGGGTTGCTTCTTGGCAAGACAGGGCCTCGGGCGAGCCAGGAATACGTTAGCCGCTGGAGGGGGGCCTCGGGCGAGGCGGAGATCCTCTGGGGTCGGCTGCCCTTGTCCGAGGCTAGGCTCGGGCGAGGCGTGATCGTGTCCCTCGAATGGACCGATCCCTGACTTAATCGCACCCATCAGGCCTTTGCAGCTTTATGCTGATGGGGGTTACCAGCTGAGAATTAGGAGCCTTGAGGGTACCCCTAATTATGGTCCCCGACAATAGCCCCCGAGCCTCGAAGGGAGTGTTAGCACTCGCTTGGAGGCTTTCGTCGCACTTTTTTGCAAGGGGACCAGCCTTTCTCGGTTGCTTTTTGTTCCAGTGGGTGCGCGCGAGCGCACCCGCCGGGTGTAGCCCCCGAGGCCTCGGAGGAGTGGTTTGACTCCTCCGAGGTCTTAATGCCTCGCGTAATGCTTCGGCTGGTCTGGTCGTTCCCTCATGCGAGCTGGTCGTAGCCCGGGTGTACGGTCGGGTCCCAAGTTTTCGGGCTGGTATGTTGACGCTGTCAACGGTTCGGCCGGAGCCGGGTTTGCGAGAGCAGCCCCCGAGTCTCTGCACAGGGCGAGAGGGCGATCAGGGACAAACTCGACTTTTTTACATATGCCCCTGCGTCGCCTTTCCACAAGGAGGAGGGGGGAAAGCGCCATGTTGCCCTCGGTGGGCGCCGAACATGGTGTCTCCGGTGATCTACAGGCGGGTAATCCGAGTGGACGTCTGTGCCCCATTCGTTAGGGGTCGGCTAGAGGCCCAGAGGCACGCCCAAAAGTACCTGCGGGTGATTTGCCGGACCCGGTCCCCTGGCGACGGGGTCCGAGGGCTCGATGCCTCCCTCCGATGGGATTCCGTTACAAGATCGTTCCCGCTGGTCTCGAAAATGTCCTAGGGTACCTCGGGAGCGCAGCCCGAGCCTCGGTTATGTATCGAACGTACCCATGGTCATCCCTCGCTCTGTGTCTGAGGCGGCTGTGAACCCTTCGGGGGCCAGCCTTCGAACCCCTGATCAGTAGTGGACGCGGAGCCCGAGTAGCCTGAGGCGGTCGTTGAACCCTTCCGAGGGGTCGGCCTTCGAACCTCTGACCAGTAGTGGGTGTAGAGCCCACGCGATCTGAGGCGGCTGTCGAACCCTTCCGAGGGGCCAGCCTTCGAACCTCTTATCAGTAGGGAGGCTCGGAGCCTGGTTCCTTCACGGGGAAGGATCCTTTTCGGGGTATCCCCCTTTCCCGGTCCCTGTTGCAAGAGAGAGAAAGAGGAAAAAAGGAAAAGGATACGAAATCGAACGACACAGCGTACCTTTTTCGACGCGGTCATTATGGCGAAGGTGAAGCGTCGCTCGCTTCTCCTGCCAGAGGCGCCACCTGTCCCGCCGCTGAGTTAATGCGACGGGGCGAGTGGTTCGCGGGGCGGCCGTTGCGCGTGCGCGAGCCGTTCGAGGAACGGAACACGGGCGCGTTGTCTTCACGCCGTGAGAGAGGGTTCTCTCGTTGCCCCTGGATGGGACGTAAGCTTGGCTGACGACGTGACCGCTGCTCCTGCCCGCCTGCCACCGCCATTACTGCTGGCCCATTTTTAGCCGCATTGACCGTCGCGCCAGGCTGGCGCTGCTGGGTCGTGCGCTGGGTCGCCTCGAGTCGCGGTATTGGTTCCGCAGTCGAGGAGGCGCGGTGGTGGCGCAAGTGGCGGTGCAGTTGCATGCACGAAGCATCCGGCGCGCCAGTTGCATGATGTGTGGGCCTGGGCCTCCATGCTGGGCGTGTTGGGAGTCGGAGAAGTGCGCCCACTTGGCGCGGTTGCATGCCGCCTGCATGGCTGCCCGCCCTTTCGCCCGCTGGTCTGGGCAAAAGTGGAGAGCCGCTTGTATCCGCTGGGCGGTTGCACGCACCGCGCACGGCGGTTTGGCTTCTTCTGCTCTGAGCCGGCTTGCATGACGTGTGGGACCCAGCCCCCGCGCCGTAGGGGAGGACCTTGGAGCATGTTGGAGAAGACTCAGCCCACGACGGCTGGGGACGCAAGTAGGGAGAGTGGCCTTTAAAAGGAGGGTGACCCCCTTGGAAGGCGACCATGTCTTCGCGCTCCCTTATACATCGTGTCTTTCCACCTTCCAAGCCCCCGGATGGGGGATACCCGCCGTCTTTCCGCCTCGTCGTTGGAGGAACGCAACTCCGTGGGAGTTGGTACCTTTCAGCCATCGTTCGGCTTCAAGGATTTTCATCAGTCGGCCCGGCTGCACCCCTCCGCCGGCGGTCACCCAAGATGGTGACCTCCAGTTTGATGGCGGGGGAAAGCAAACCGGGCCGCGGCCTCTGCCCCTCCCTCAGCCTCAAGGATTTTCATCACCAGGGCTGGGGAGGGGAGTGTGCCGAGTTGGGGTCGGCCCCTGCGTGGGCGGTGGCCCGCTCCTTCCCTCAGAGATTGGGGGGAAGGGCGGTTGTCGTCCGTGGCGCTGGCAGCCGCCGCGTGCCTGGCTCTCGGGCCCGAGTGGCTTCGGAGCCGCTTTCGGCGCTGGCTTCTGCCACAGCAGCTGGAAGAGGTTCTTCCGCCGACGAGATAGTCAGGGCCACCCACGGACCGACCTCCAACTCTACGGCCTTCTGCCCGTCCTTGCCTCACGAGTTTGGGCATGGGCGGGGGCCTCCTGGCGGCAGCATCCGTCCTGAGGTCATCGCTGCCGCTGTTCGGCCCCCCGGAGCAGAAGTCGTCGTCGTCGTCGCTGCCGGAGCGGGCGACGGCGCGCCGTTCGTCGGTCTTCTGTTGCTCCGCAGGCCCCCCCCTTCGAGTGGGGTTGTTCGTACCTGCGGAGGTGGAACCGGAGTTCCATTTGTAATGGCACTTTGAATGCCAGTGTTTTTGTTCATTGTGGCTGTCGAGGCCTGAACATGTATGTAATTTCGGCACGGAGCCGTGTTTTTTCCTCATTTTCGAGCACTAAGACTCGCCTGTTGGTTGTCTGAACCGCTTCACCAAGCGTGAGTCGCCTCGTGTAAAGGTGACGAGTGAGGTATCCATATCCCGGAGGCGTAGGAGTTCCTCGGCTCGGTCAGCCTTGTCGCCCGAGGCTTCTCTTGCTCAGTTAAAGGAACCCCTCGACCGCTCTTCGACGAGCCGAGGCCAGGGGTAGCGGTGTCAACGCGAACATAGGCAGAGTTGGCTCGAAAAGAAAACCTGGTCGGCCAGAGCCTGGTCGGGTCGTCCGTTAGTGGGACCGACGCCGGAGTTGACCTGCCGAGGCCTCGGGTCGGGCTGATGTCCTCGGAGGGCAGCTGGCCGAGGCCCCGGGGTGACCGGCCGAGCCGCCTGCTCGGGCTGGATTCTCGGAGAAGACCCTGGCGGCGATGGCTCGGGCTTGGTGATGACGTTGTCCTTCAGAGCAGAGACCCTTGGACCGCGTCGCCGTCCGAGGCTGGGTCGGACCTCGCCGAAGGTGTTGTCGACGCCAAGAGTGCTGCTGCTCCCTTTAGCCGTCAAGATCCGAGCCTGCAGGATCGGATTACCTTGTAGCGTGTGTTTTCTGCGGTCGCCGAGGCCAAAACACACCCTCGCCGTGTTGTAAAGCTGCGTCTCCTTTCCTCTTATTTCGAGTATCTGGACTTTTTTGTCGGTAACAGAATTGTTTGTGCGAGCGAGAGTTGCTTCTCACGGAAGGTGATGAGTGAGGTATCCGTATCCCGGAGGCGTAGGAGTCCCTCGGCTCGGTCGGCCTTGCCGCTTACGCGCACTCTTACCCATCCATGGGGTTTTGTCACCGACGCAGTCGAGAAGGCTCGAAGAATCGCTCCGGCAGAAGAGCTTCTGAGCGTGAAGACTTGTTCGGTCCGCGGAATCACTTATCCGAACGTGAGTTACTTATCACAGAAGGTGATGAGTGAGGTATCCGTATCCCGGAGGCGTAGGAGTCCCTCGGCTCTGTCAGCCTTGGCTGCTTACGTGTACTCCGTCGTTTTCGGGATCCACTTTCGAAGTAGTCGAAAAGCGCGAAAGACATTCTGGCAGAAAAGATCTTTTTTCGAGGAAAATTTCGACGCAGAGGGGGTTCCCCCCTTTTAGCCCCCGAGGGAGGGTCGGGCTTTGTCGAGGCAAGGCTGACCCTTCCTTGATGACTAAACTTTGCGTGGGAGCGAGGTATATGAACAACTTGAAAACATCTTAAGGGTAGAAGCGACGTAGCTGTTGGATGTTCCAAGCGTTGCCGTAGACCTCGCCTTGACTGTTGGCCAGCTTGTACGTTTCGGGCTTCAGAACTTTGGCGATGACGAATGGCCCCTCCCAGGGGGGCGTGAACTTGTGCCGCCCTTGGGCGTCTTGTCGCAGCCGAAGCACCAGGTCACCCACCTGGAGGTCTTGGGACCAGACCCCTCGGGCGTGGTAGCGTCGCATGGACTGCTGGTACCGCGCCGAGTGTAGTAAGGCCCTATCCCGAGCCTCTTCCAGCTGGTCCAGCGAGTCTTCTCGACTAGCTTGGTTGCTTTGGTCGGCATAGGCCCTTGTCCTCGGGGAACCGTATTCTAAGTCTATGGGCAAGATGGCCTCGGCCCCATAGACTAGAAAGAACGGCGTGAAGCCCGTGGCTCGGCTCGGTGTTGTCCTCAGGCTCTAGACCACCGAGGGGAGTTCCTTCACCCATCGCTTGCCGAACTTGTTGAGGTCGTTGTAGATCCGAGGCTTGAGTCCTTGTAGAATCATGCCGTTGGCACGCTCTACTTGCCCATTCGTCATGGGATGAGCCACGGCGTCCCAGTCCACCCGGATGTGGTGATCCTCGCAGAAGTCCAGGAACTTTCTGCCGGTGAACTGGGTGCTGTTGTCGGTGATGATGGAGTTCGGGACCCCGAAACGATGGATGATGTTGGTGAGGAACGCCACCGCCTGCTCGGACCTGATGCTGTTTAGGGGTCGGACCTCGATCCACTTGGAGAATTTGTCGATGGCGACCAACAGGTGCGTGTAGCCCCCGGGTGCCTTCTGCAAGGGGCCAACGAGGTCCAGACCCCACACAGCAAAAGGCCAGGTGATGGGTATCGTCTGCAGAGCCTGAGCGTGCAGGTGGGTCTGCCTTGCGTAGAACTGACACCCTTCGCAGGTGCGGACAATTCTAGTGGCGTCGGCCACCGCCGTCGGCCAGTAGAAACCTTGTCGGAAAGCATTTCCGACAAGGGCTCGAGGTGCTGCGTGATGGTCGCAAGCCCCCGAGTGTATCTCTCGGAGGAGTTCCTGACCTTCGGTGATGGAGATGCATCGCTGGAGGATGCCTGAGGGGTTGCGGTGGTAGAGCTCCTTCCCATCTCCCAGCAAGACGAACGACTTGGCGCGCCGCGCCAACCGCCGAGCTTCGGCTCGGTCGAGGGGTAGTTCTCCTTGGTGGAGATATCGCAGGTACGGGGACTGCCAGTTTTGATCAGGCGCGACCCCGCTTTGCTCCCCCTCGACGTGCAGCGTCTCGCCCTCGGGGGCCGAGGGTACCTCGGGCTGAACCGAGGGCGCCTCGGGCCGAGCCGAGGGTGCCTCGGGCCGAGCCGAGGGTGCCTCGGACTGAGCCGAGGGTACCTCGGGCTGGACCGAGGGTGCCTCGGGCTCGGGCGTGTCGTCGATCTTGATGGAGGGTTGATGCAGGTCTCGGGAGAAGACGTCCGGGGGAACCGTTGTCTGCCCCGAGGCTATTTTAGCCAGCTCGTCCGCAGTCTCGTTGTAGCGCCGGGCGATGTGGTTGAGCTCAAGCCCGTAGAACTTGTCTTCCAGGCGCCGAACCTCATCGCAATAGGCCTCCATCTTCGGGTCGCGACAGTGGGAGTTCTTCATGACTTGGTCGATGACGAGCTGCGAGTCACAGCGAGCGTCGAGGCGTCGGACCCCTAGCTCGATGGCGATCCGCAACCCGTTGACCAGAGCCTCGTACTCGGCCACATTGTTGGACGCCGGGAAATGGAGGCGTAGCACATAGCGTAGGTGCTTCCCGAGGGGCGAGATGAAGAGTAGGCCTGCGCCGGCTCCTGTCTTCATCAGTGACCCGTCGAAGAACATGGTCCAGAGCTCCGGCAGGATCGGAGCTATTGGGAGCTGGGTGTCGACCCATTCAGCTACGAAGTCCGCCAAGACCTGGGACTTGATGGCCTTCCGAGGAGCGAATGAGATTGTCTCGCCCATGATTTCCACCGCCCACTTTGCAATCCTACCCGAGGCCTCCCGGCACTGGATGATCTCCCCCAGGGGGAAGGATGACACCACAGTTACCGGATGAGACTCGAAGTAGTGTCGCAACTTCCGCCGTGTCAGGATCACCGCATACAGCAGCTTCTGAACTTGTGGGTAGCGGATCTTGGTTTCGGACAGTACCTCACTGACGAAGTAGACTGGCCTCTGAACGGGCAATGCATGCCCCTCTTCTTGCCTCTCGACCATAATCGCGACGCTAACCACCTGAGTGGTCGCGGCGACGTAGACCAAGAGGGCTTCTACGGCAGCCGGGGGCACCAAGATAGGCGCCTTCGTGAGGAGCGCCTTCAGGTTCCCGAGGGCTTCCTCGGCCTCAGGGGTCCAAGTGAAGCACTCGGCTTTCCTTAAGAGGCGGTACAGAGGCAGGCCTCTTTCGCCGAGGCGTGAGATGAAGCGGCTCAGAGCCGCAAGACATCCCATGACCCTCTGTACGCCTTTCAAGTCCTTGATGGGCCCCATGCTGGTGATGGTTGCGATCTTCTCTGGGTTGGCTTCGATGCCTCGCTCGGAGACGATAAACCCCAAAAGCATGCCTCGGGGCACCCCGAAGACACACTTTTCGGGATTGAGCTTGACGCCTTTCGCCTTGAGACATCGGAATGTCACTTCAAGGTCGGAAAGGAGGTCGGAGGCTTTCCTTGTCTTGACTACGATGTCATCGACGTAGGCCTCGATCGTCCGGCCAATGTGTTGGCCGAACACATGGTTCATGCACCGCTGGTACGTCGCACCCGCATTCCTCAAACCGAACGGCATGGTGACATAGCAGTACATGCCGAAGGGCGTGATGAAAGAAGTCGCGAGCTGGTCGGACTCCTTCATCCTGATTTGGTGATACCCTGAGTAGGCATCGAGGAAAGACAGGGTTTCGCACCCAGCAGTGGAATCCACGATTTGATTGATGCGAGGCAGAGGGTAGGGAACCTTCAGACATGCTTTGTTCAGACCAGTGTAGTCTACACACATCCGCCATTTCCCCCCTTTCTTTCTCACAAGCACAGGGTTGGCAAGCCATTCGGGATGGAATACCTCTTTGATGAACCCTGCCGCCATTAGCTTGTGGATCTCCTCGCCTATGGCTCTGCGCTTTTCTTCGTCGAATCGGCGCAGAGGCTGCTTGACGGGTCGGGCTCTGGCTCGGATGTCCAGCGAGTGCTCGGCGACATCCCTCGGTATGCTGGGCATGTCCGAGGGACTCCACGCGAAGACGTCGGCGTTCGCGCGGAGAAAGTCGACGAGCACTGCTTCCTATTTGGGACTGAGCTCAGAGCCGATCCGGATCTGCTTGGAGGCGTCGCCGCTGGGGTCGAGGGGGACGGACTTAACCGTCTCCGCGGGCTCGAAGTTACCGGCATGACGTTTTACGTCTGGCACCTCCTTAGAGAGGCTCTCCAGGTCGGCGATGAGGGCCTCGGACTCGGCGAGGGCCTCGGCGTACTCCACGCACTCCACGTCGCATTCGAACGCGTGTTTGTACGTGGGGCCGACGGTGATGACCCCGTTGGGGCCCGACATCTTGAGCTTCAGGTAGGTGTAGTTGGGGATGGCCATGAACTTCGCGTAGCATGGCCTTCCCAGTACCGCGTGGTAGGTTCCTCGGAACCCGACCACCTCGAACGTCAGGGTCTCCCTTCGGAAGTTGGAGGGTGTTCCGAAGCAGACGGGAAGGTCGAGTTGTCCGAGGGGCTGGACGCGCTTCCCGGGGATGATCCCATGGAAAGGCGCAGTGCCTGCCCGGACCGAGGACAGATCGACACGCAGGAGCCCGAGGGTCTCGGCGTAGATGATGTTGAGGCTGCTGCCTCCGTCCATGAGGACCTTGGTGAGCCTGACGTCGCCGATGATGGGGTCGACGACGAGCGGGTATTTCCCCGGGCTCAGCACATGGTCGGGGTGGTCGGCTAGGTCGAAGGTGATGGGCTTGTCGGACCAGTCTAGGTAGACTGGCGCCGCCACCTTCACCGAACAGACCTCCCGGCGCTCTTGCTTGCGGTGCCGAGCCGAGGCATTTGCCGCTTGCCCACCGTAGATCATGAAGCAGTCGCGGACCTCAGGGAACTCTCCTGCCTGGTGATCTTCCCTCTTGTCGTCGTCGCGGGCCTTGCCACCCTCCGCGGGTGGCCCGGCCCTGTGGAAGTGGCGCCGAAGCATGAAACACTCCTCAAGGGTGTGCTTGACGGGCCCCTGGTGATAGGGGTATGGCTCCTTGAGCATCTTGTCGAAGAGGTTGGCACCTTCGGGGGGTTTCCGAGGGTTCTTGTACTCGGCGGCGGCGACAAGGTCCGTATCGGCGGCGTCGTGTTTCGCTTGCGACTTCTTCTTGCCCTTCTTCTTGGCGCCGCGCTGAGTTGACGCCTCGGGGGTATCTTCCGATGGGCGGCCCTGGGGCTGCTTGTCCTTCCAGAAGATAGCCTCGACCGCCTCCTGGCCGGAGGCGAACTTGGTGGCGATGTTCATCAGCTCGCTCGCTCTGGTGGGGTCTTGCGACCCAGCTTGCTCACCAGGTCGCGGCAGGTGGTGCCAGCGAGGAACGCGCCGATGACATCCGAGTCGGTGATGTTGGGCAGCTCGGTGCGCTGCTTCGAGAATCGCCGGATGTAGTCCCGGAGAGACTCTCCCGGCTGCTGTCGGCAGCTTCGGAGGTCCCAGGAATTCCCGGGGCGCACGTACGTGCCCTGGAAATTGCCGGCGAAAGCTTGGACTAGGTCGTCCCAGTTGGAGATCTGCCCCGAAGGCAGGTGCTCCAACCAGGCGCGGGCGGTGTCGGAGAGAAACAGGGGGAGGTTGCGGATGATGAGGTTGTCATCGTCCGTTCCACCCAGTTGGCAGGCCAGACGGTAGTCCGCGAGCCACAGTTCCGGTCTCGTCTCCCCCGAGTACTTTGTGATAGTAGTCGAGGGTCGGAACCGGGTCGGGAACGGCGCTCGTCGTATGGCCCGGCTGAAGGCCTGCGGACCGGGTGGTTCGGGCGAGGGACTCCGATCCTCCCCGCTGTCGTAGCGTCCCCCACGCCTGGGGTGGTAGCCTCGGCGCACCCTCTCGTCGAGGTGGGCCCGATGGTCGCGGTGATGGTGCTCGTTGCTAAGGCGACCCGGGGCCGCAGGCGCTATGTTGCGTGTGCGCCCGGTGTAGATCGAGGCTTCCCGCATGAATCGGGAAGTCGCGACATGAGGTTCCGAGGGGTACCCCTGCCTTCGGGAGGCAGAGCTCTCGGCCCGTCAGACCGCGGCGCCTTCCAGGAGATTCTTGAGCTCTCCCTGGATTCGCCGCCCCTCGGTGGTTGATGGCTCCGGCATCGCGCAGAGGAGCATTGCTGCTGCAGCCAGGTTCTGGCCAACCCCACTGGATGCGGGTGGCGGCCTGACCCTGACATCGTCGGTGATGCGGTGCTGGAAGCCCTGGGGTAGATGACGTATTTCTCCGGCCGGAGGTTGGCCCGCCCATGCCTGCCCGACGTCCCGGCGGATTGGCTCAAGCGCTCCTGCTCCCTCGTCGAGCCTGGCCTACGCCCCGCGGACTTGCTCGAGCTGTCGGTCGTGACCCCCCGCCGGAACGGGGACCACAGCTAGCTCTCGTGGGATGTCAGCGCGAGGCACCGGCCTAGGGAGATCACCGTCCTTCGGCATGCCGAGATGGTTGCCTTCGGAGGGACCCCCTAGATCGACGTGGAAACATTCGCGGCTTGGGCCGCAGTCCTCGTCGCCGAGGCTACGGCTACCGTCGGAACAGTCGGAAAGGCAGTAGTCGCATGCGGTCATGAAGTCCCGCATGGCACTGGGGTTGCCAAGTCCAGAGAAATCCCAACAGAAGCTGGGCTCGTCGTCTTCCTCGGACCCAGAGGGCCCGTAGGTCGAGACGTCCGTCAGCCGGTCCCAAGGTGACCGCATACGAAACCCCAGAGGGTTCGGACTCGCCTCTACGAGAGCGTCCGCCAAAGCGAAGCCGCTAGGCGGGTCGAGGCTGAATCCGAAAGGCGTGGGATGGGAATCGGTCGGTACCTCTTGGTCGACGGGCGGTGATGAAGTCACGTCGGGGACTGACTGCACCGTCGTCTCAGGTACGAGGGTGACGTCCAGCAAGCCTTTCGCGAGCATGCCGGCGTCGTCAGTTTGCTCGGAGTTGGCGTATCGCGGGGAGACGGCGCTCGCCTTCGTCTCAAACGCGAGGTCGATGCCCGACGCGCCCCCCGTTGGGGCGCTGGGGCCGTCGACTCGCTCGACAGCCGACGAGGCGCTGCCTCCCGCTTGGCCTTGGTTGCCCCGCCTCCTCCTCCGTTGGCGGGGGAGAGGACAGGGCGAGCTCAAATGTTGTTCTTCCACCACGCGGGGAAGACGTCGTCGATTCCGCCGCCGGCGGGCGGGCTGTCGGCCGCCATTGTCGCGGTCGTCCGGCGGTGGAAGGAGTATCATGTCATAGCCGCCGTCGAGGGACATGAACTCAAGGCTCCCAAAACGGAGCACCGTCCCGGGTCAGAGACGTTGCTGGAGACTGCCCATCTGGAGCTTGACGGGAAGTTGTTCGTCAACACGCAGCAGGCCCCTACCTGGCGCGCCAACTGTCGGCGTTTCGAGACCGGGGGGTCCCTAAGCCGACGAGTGAGATGTCGCCGCGTGCCTCAGCCTAGATGGGTCGGCGCGAGGCCGAGCGCGAAGGGGGGAAGTGAGGTGGCCGGAGATGGGCGTGAGAGAGGTGGAAATCCCGCGGCCTTCGTGTTCGTTCCGCGCCCAGGTCGGGTGCGCTTGCAGTAGGGGGTTACAAGCGTCCACACGGGAGAGGGAGCGAGCGGCCTCACGCGAGCGCCTGTCTCGTCCTCGTCCCCGCGCGGCCAACCCTCTCTAAGAGGGCCCTGGTCCTTCCTTTTATAGGCATAAGGAGAGGATCCAGGTGTACAATGGGGGGTGTAGCAGAGTGCTACGTGTCTAGCGGAGGAGAGCTAGCGCCCTAAGTACATGCCGTTGTGGCAGCCGGAGAGATTTTGGCACCCAGCTGGTGTGATGTCGTGGCCGTCGGAGGAGCGCTAGAGCCTGGCGGAGGGACAGCTGTCGGAGCTGTGGAGTCCTTGCTGACGTCCTCTTGCTTCCGTAAGGGGGCTGAGAGCCGCCGTCGTCACAGAGTATGCGGGGCGCCATCATTGCCTATCTGGCGGAGCGAGCCAGATGGGACGCCGGTCTTGTTCCCCGTGGCCCGAGTCAACTTGGGGTAGGGTGATGATGGCGCCTCCTGTTGACGTGGCTGGTCTGCGCCCTAGGTTGGGCGATGTGGAAGCTCCTCCGAAGCCGAGGTCGAGTCTGTCTTCCGTGGCCGAGGTCGAGTCCGACTTCCGTGGCCGAGGTCGAGTCCGAGCCCCCTGGTCGGGCGAGGCGGAGACCGTCGGCTGAGGCCAGGGCGGAGCCCGAGCCCTGGGGTCGGGCGAGGCGGAGTTCGTCGTCTTCTGGGGCTGAGCCCAAGTCCGAGCCCCTGGTCGGGCGGAGCGGAGTTCGCCGTCTTCTGGGACTTAGCCCGAGTCCGAGCCCCTGGTCGGGCGGAGCGGAGTTCGCCGTCTTCCGGGACTTAGCCCGAGTCCGAGCCCTGGGTCGGGCGGAGCGGAGTTCGCCGTCTTCCGGGACTTAGCCCGAGTCCGAGCCCTGGGTCGGGCGAAGCGGAGCTTCCTATGGTGCCTACGGTCGGGCCTGACTGCCTGTCAGCCTCACTCTGTCAAGTGGCACCGCAGTCGGAGCGGCGCAGGCGGCGCTGTCCTTCTGTCAGGCCGGTCAGTGGAGCGGCGAAGTGACGGCGGTCACTTCGGCTCTGTCGGCTGAAGGGCACGCGTCAGGATAAAGGTGTCAGGCCGCCTTTGCATTAAATGCTCCTGCGATTTGGTCGGTCGGCACGGCGATTTGGTCAAGGTTGCTTCTTGGCGAAGACAGGGCCTCGGGCGAGCCAGGAATACGTTAGCCGCTGGAGGGGGGCCTCGGGCGAGGTGGAGATCCTCTGGGGTCGGCTGCCCTTGTCCGAGGCTAGGCTCGGGCGAGGCGTGATCGTGTCCCTCGAATGGACCGATCCCTGACTTAATCGCACCCATCAGGCCTTTGTAGCTTTATGCTGATGGGGGTTACCAGCTGAGAATTAGGAGCCTTGAGGGTACCCCTAATTATGGTCCCCGACAACGGTGTTACTGTTCATCTATTTATAGGCACCGAACGCAGCCTGGATAAAAGTACATTTCTGTCCCTGGTAGCTATCTATAATCTTAACATGAATTATTAAGGACTATATGGTCTTTATCCTCTTCCAGTCATCATCATACTTGAGCTTCGTCAACAAGTCCAACCGAAGTCCTTTGGCTTCTAGCTTTGTCACCCTTTCTTTATTTCCCTTCGTTGTGTCATAAGAGAAGTCCTCCATCCCAAAGCCGAAGCTTCTTGTAACTATTCATAATCATGCTAAAAACATATGGTTAGTCGCGTTTTTGAGGACCTTCGGAAGAGGAAGGCCCCCAATAGTAGCCCCTCACAGTATTAATTTGTTTCTTTGTAACAAATTTAGACTGCGATGTGAACGAAGGCCTTTAGCCGAAGGTCCGAAAAAACACGCCTTCCCTTCGCTAGAATAGCGAACGACACTGACATGCCGGACCCACCAAATCGTGGGACGCTAGGCATATAAATAGGAGCTCGTGTTGAAAGCGTTTCTTGTGCCATTTCAGTTGCTTACATTGTGCTCGCCATTTTAAACTTTCTTGCTTTATCGAGTTTTGATTGGATTTTAAGCTTCGGCATTTCATCAAGGTTTGATTTGATGGCTGACGAGAAGAAGACTGTCGACCCGGTGATGTCTGATTTTTACGAAGCTATGGAAAGAACAAATGCAGAAAAGATTGCACATGAGACACTGGCTGGGATATCTGAAGGTTCTAGTGATAGTGAAGACTTTGATGTAGAAAGTGAGAATGAGGGTGCCGAAGATTGGCCCTGGAGACCAAGCCATGTTGTCTTCGGGAAGTCAACAATCAGGCAAGGGCAAATTGATGCAATGAGGGGAAGGTACTTCCATGATATTTCTATTGTGAGGGTTGGAGGGGAGAATAATGTCCCTCTGCCCGAAGCTGACGAGGTGGTCGTTTATAGAAGCTTCATGAAAGCAGGGCTTCAGTTCGCTCTAGATAAGATGCTGGTCGAAGTCCTGAAAACTTTCGAGATTTACCTTCATCAGCTTACTCCCGAAGCTATCATCAAGATGGGGATCTATATTTGGGACATGAGGAGCCAAGGGTTAGAACCAAATGCAAAATGCTTCTGCAACATGCATGAATTGTCTTATGAGACGAAGGCCACCGGAAAAGAGATGTAACACCCCTAGTGTTACTGGCACTAAAACTTGAGCATAACATCATGTGCATTGACATTTCATGTTGTTTGTCACACCTAGAATGCATTCACTAGGTAAAATTTCAAAACAAGTTGTGATGAGGTGATTTGATGTGTGATTAACCCTAGGGTAGGGTACTTAACCCTGGGATTAGGGCATGAGCGTAGTAGTAAGCCCAAAATGAGAAAACCTCAAAAGTCATTAGAAATGTTCATAAGATATCAAATTTGGTGAACTTTAGTGGCAAAAAAACCCTAGTGTGCCCAAACCCTAAAAAGAACCCTAGAAAACCCTAATTGGAACCCTAGGGGGGGTAAATGCAAACTTTATGCACTTTTGGACCAAAGTGCAAATATCAAAGTGATAGAACACAAACCAAGTAACTTTCACATTGAAGGATTCTCATGTAGTGTGGAAAGATTTGGACTTATTTGCAAAAAGTCCCATGAACACCATATGGCTAAGTCTGAAATTCAGTGAGATGGAGCCAACTTTGGAGTCTTGTATTTCTCAATTCATGAGGATTTTTCCCTAGGTCAATACATCAAAATTATAAAGCTATGTTAGGAGTACAACGTTGATTAAGTGACTAAGCATTGGTTTTGTACAAAAATTGGAGTAAAATGGACTCAAAGTTAGGATGTCAGTCGGATCAGGGGTTAGGGTTGGACTGACAGTGAGCTCGGATGAACTTTGGAGGCTGAATTCTGTGTGATTTAATCAAAATTCGCTCAAGGTTTATGTAGTCGAATTGTAGCTGGATTATAGGTCAGTAACTTTGTTACAAACAGATTAGTAAATTGTCACATGAAAAATGGAGAACAAGGTTCTTCAAGTCGTGCTGTCAGAATTTTTGATGATGATTGCCATGGTACAGTAACCAGAAAAATCTCAGATGCACTGAACTTCGCCGCAGGTGACCTCGTGCTCGGATTCGCGCCGACGCTGTGATTTGCGCCCAATAACGCGTGGATGACGACTCCTGGTGAAAAGATCTCGCCATGGATGTGGTCGGGGCACTGTGGCCGGCCTGTCGCCGTACCCACTTGCCGGCGATGTGGCCGCGCAACCCTTGCTGTGATTGCCGCCGTTCACTTCGGTTGTGCCACACCATAAGCCGTATACCACCTCGCCATGGTCGTGTGAACCAGCCGCTTACTTCCACACTTTACCATCACTGAGCGCCACGATAGCCGTACTCCAGTGACTTACCCTCTCACCACCGTAAGCCCAACCTTGCTCAAGTTCGTAGCATCGGTGGTTGATCTCTATAAATTGCCGCCCCTGTCTACTCTGCCATCTTGTTATGAAGCTAGTGCACCATTCCTCGCTCCCGATTAGCCACTGTAACTCACGAATTTCAAACTTCCCCCAAATCGGTCGGAACGCCGCCGTGAGACATCTCATCGTGGCCAGTCGTCTACGGGTTAGTTCATGCCCTTCTGTGTGATGTTCTAGCCTCCCTTAAGTCTCCTGTTACTCGTAGATCCATCTGATTGAGCTAGACCGCAACAAATCGTCATGAACACCTCGGATTATCTCTGATTTTCGCCGTCGTCATGGATAGAGAGATTCTGGGGCGGATTCGTGTAATTAATGGAGGGATTAGGGTCGCCGATGGTGGAATTAGGTGTTAGCCGAGCTAGGGCTCTAGTCGTTGAGTATCTCGGCCAGTACAGGTTCGCTGGAGGGCGTGCTCACCGTCGTTCGCCATTGGGGACCTGTCGTTGCGAAGAAATAGAACTCCGAGGGCCTAACTGTGAATGTCAGTGAGATAGTGAATAGTAGCCAGGGCTTCTTCACCGATTATTTGAATGACCAAGGTCCTCTGCGCAAATTGAACATCACGGGCGCGCGCGCGGGCGCGTTTCCCCGTTCATGGGCCGGCTCGGACTGGTTTGAGCCCGTTACTATTCATTCCTTTCTTTTTCTTTTTCTGCCAGACTTAGGAAATTTATAGAAAACTCTATAAAAATGATAAAATCACGGGACCAATTTTGCTAGACTCCTAATTTCTTCTAGTATTTAATAAAAATAATTCCAAGATTTGTAGTCCCGACCATGAATTATTTAGCATTTAATAAGGCCTAAACCTAGACTTTTGGAATTTTAGAAATTACTTGATAGCCCTAAAAATCATAAAACTTTTTGGTCAAGCTTAATATGATAATTAGAGCCCTTGAGTGATGTTTAACATGCTTTGGACATGGTTTGATCCCCAAACCCAAAACCCTAGCTTTCTAAGGTAATATTTGCCTTATCCTAATAGAGTACTGACTCAGAAAACCCTAGTTACCCAGGTGTACCGTGAAGGAAAGTTATATTCAAGACATAACTTACCATGTTCTATCATAACTACATATTCATAGCATCACATGAGCATTCATGTATATATATGGTTATGTATAGAAAACGAAGAATAAGTAAGTGTAGAAGAAGAAGAGACTGCACCACCAGCTGAGACTCCACCTGCCGGGAATAGTTTTTATTTTGATATCTGTGGAATAGATCCCGAATCCCCTACGACACAAGGCAAGCCCCGGTGCATTTACCCCTTCCTTGTTGTTTTAAATTCTTTATCACTTGAAATGATGCATTAGGTGATAGGAGTTGAGTGCTACACAATTGTTGCATTTCCTTCCTTGGAATTGACTACCATTTCTTGATTACCTGTTTTGTTAAAAGGTTTCTGATGCTTAGTCTTGCTTTAGAAAAACAAAATGTTTTGTTTTAAACAAAAGATGATGCTTCAGATGGAATGGGATGTTTTCAAAAATAAAACTTGATGGTGGATCCATCATGGCCGTGATAGGTTCAATATCGGAAAAGATGTACCTCTGCCAGGTACCAAATTTTGGGATTGAAAATGATAAAGACAAGACTGGGCGGGTAACTTGCACGAGAAGGAAGTCTCGGTGTAGTGTCTCCGTCTGAGTCGATTAAGGACCGTGTCGATGTAGGCCTGATGATCGAGGACCTTTTAACTGGCCACATGCCTCGTCATGGGTAAGCTTTGCCTCGGGCAGACCAATACCAGAAATGCCAACACGCAATGGGAGTGGAGAGATGGCGAGAGTAGCGTGTACCCTCCGTGGCAAGAGGCTGGACGGTGGTGTATCTGTGCTCTCGGTTGGCGTGAACCCGGTCTGGTCTTGAGAAACCCGGTGGCGAGTTGACATATGCAAGGGTTAAGTGCTACATATGTCATGTGGTTGGATCCCCAGCTGGGTATTAATCGATTCAGATCGCCGTTACTTCTCGGACATGAAGACTTGGTCACTGACTTACACATAGCAATCCAGTAAAGTAAAAAGGGATGACAAAAGATGACTAGTGTAGGCCAAGTGCTTGAACTTGATTAGAAAGAACTCTAGCTACAGGTAAAGACTTAACTTGATAATAAAATTGGATTTTTAAGGATCCACTATTAGTAAGAATTTCTGCAAACAGAGTCTTTGATTCTTGAATAGCCTTACCTTGACTCCCTCAAGCCAGCATATCCTTGAGAGTTTTTTTCTTTTGTCGGGTAAGACTTGCGAAAGTACACTCCGTACTCAGGTTTTCGAACCCATATTGTTGTAGGTGAGGAAACAACAGAGTTTTGCTGTTTCTGTTCAAATGTGGTACCCAAGAAAGAGCCCCACCAGTGAAGTTGGTCGCGAGAGGATGGTTGCCTCCCACTTTGAAAACAATAAACTTTTGTGCGGGAGGGTGTTTTGCCTCCCTGGTCTGTAATAATACCTTATACACTCGTAATACCCTGGTATTGTAATAATAATAATACTCTCTCTATATTTGCTGAATGTAAATTAAGTTATTGTAATTTGCTTCCGCTTATTCTTTCCTTCGATGTGATGTAATATCTGCGTGACGGGTGAAGCGTTCTTGGGCGAAATGATGAGGATACAGTTACCAAACTTGTCGAGTGATTATGTGCATCCACAGGGTTGTCCAAGGTCCTTAGGACAAGGACAACTGTAGGTGGGCCTAATACCTTGGGAGATTCCATCACAGCTGGTATCGGAGCGAAGCCCATCTCTTTAGATATTACGTAGTACTTCAAAAGAATTTTCAAACACTTACCTAGAAATATTTTTTCATTCTTACCTTACCACTTTCTGGTAGTGTCTATCTTGTAAAGTTGGGTAACAGAGTGCAACATATAGGAAGTTGAGGGATCAACGAAAGTTGATTCCATAATTATTAGATTATGCATGCATCATGTTTAAGAATATACTAATAAATCTGCCCCTATTATGGAGATATGGCGCATACTAGGAAAACAGCGCACAAATCTACTGGACCTTTTGGTGTGCCTCGACATCAACTAGCCCCCAGACACGAAAGAAGTAGTAGTGGCAGTAATGACCCGATTGGAGACCTGGAAGCTAGGGTGGAGCAACTCCGGTCAGAACTACGCCACAGGAACAGGGCACGTGATCAGGACAGTCACCGTATAGCGGAATTGTCAGCCGAAGTCAGTCGCTTACAGTGCGAAATCTCGGAACAGGATACAACCATTGATTGGGTTGTCAACTCGTGCTCTTTTGCTTGGGACTGCGAAGCAAAAGCTCTAGCTTGTGTGGCAGAGCTTAGTGCATCCCTCGAAAGCCTATAATGTACTGTAATACTTTACATGAAGAAGTGCATGTATTGTATGCTCGACTGCACCCGGACGTTCCTTCAGACGTTGCTACAATGGGAGCCGGACCATCAGGTACAGCAAATGAAGGGCCTGACGGGGAGCTGGACCTTTTTAGGCCCCCTCCTTCCATGAACCTTGCTGACGAACGGTCTCCTACCGCAGGAAATGGAGCAACAAAGGATGAAGAAGACTAGAATAGTATAGTCTAAGTGTTAGGCTTATGTAAAATAAGTAATAAAGTCGAGTTGTACACTGGAGTCTGTATAATTATTACATTTTGGTAATGTAATATGATAGTGTATGTTGGCATGTTATATTTTTCTCCAAATGTTTCTTTGCCTCAGATGCCATCACGGACTCGTGCACATGATGGTGCAGGGACTTCCCGCGGTAGGGAGGATACTCCTAACCCGCCACCAGTACCACCAACTTTGGCCGAGGCTATCGCTGCCCTCGTCAATGCCACCGCTGATAATACACGCTTCTTACGCGAAATGGTGGGCAATCAGTTCCAACAATACGGAGGAAGAGCTCCTCCTCAAGGACCATGTGATACTACATATTCAAAATTTTCTAAGACTCGACCCCCGCTTGTCATGAATGTAGAAGAACCTCAAGAAGCCGATGAATGGGTAAGAGTGATGGAACAGAAATTTGGGTTAATACGATGCACAGAGATGCAAAAGCCACTGTTTGCCGCACAACAGCTAAGAGGGCCTGCCAGCACTTGGTGGGCAAATTTTTCAGCAATCCAACCGGCTGGGCATCAGATTACCTGGGAGGAATTCAAGCTAGCATTCTGGGAGCATTATGTTCCAGAGGGAGTGCTCCATATGAAACAAGAAGAGTTTATCCAGTTAAAGCAAGGGGGAGATACTGTAATGCAGTATCTCAATAAATTCAACCATCTCTCCCAGTATGCCATTGACCAAGTGAATACAGATCTGAAGAAAAAGAATTGTTTTATGAGGGGACTCAATGACAGGCTTCAGCAAAAATGGCAACATGCTTGGACCTTACCTACAGTAGGGCTATCAGTACAACACTTGCAGTGGAAGCTAAAACTGCAGGACATGGAAAATCAAAAGGGTTTTGTCGGGGACCATAATTAGGGGTACCCTCAAGTCTCCTAATTCTCAGCTGGTAACCCCCATCAGCATAAAGCTGCAAAGGCCTGATGGGTGCGATTAAGTCAGGGATCAGTCCATTCGAGGGACTCGATCACGCCTCGCTCGAGCCTAGCCTCGGGCAAGGGCAGCCGACCCCGGAGGATCTTCGTCTCGCCCGAGCCCCCCCTCCAGCGACGAACATACTTCCGGCTCGCCCGAGGCCCTGTCTTCGCCAAGAAGCAACCCTGACCAAATCGCCGCGCCAACCGACCAGATCGCAGGAGCATTTAATGCAAAGGTGGCCTGACACCTTTATCCTGACGCGCGCCCTTCAGTCGATAGAGCCGAAGTGGCCGCAGTCACTTCGCCGCTCCACTGACCGGCCTGACAGAAGGACAGCGCCGCCTGCGCCGCTCCGACTGCTGTGCCACTCGACAGAGTGAGGCTGACAGGCAGTCAGGCCCGGCCTCAGGCACCATAGGAAGCTCCGCTTCGCACGACCCAGGGCTTGGACTCGGGCTCAGCCCCAGAAGACGGCGAACTCCGCTCCTCCCAACCTAGGGCTCGGACTTGGGCTCAGCCCCGGAAGACGGCGAATTCCGCTCCGCCCGACCCAGGGCTCGGACTTGGGCTCAGCCCCGGAAGACGGCGAACTCCGCTCTGCCCGACCCAGGGCTCGGACTTGGGCTCAGCCCCAGAAGACGACGAACTCCGCTCCGCCCGACCCAGGGCTCGGACTTGGGCTCAGCCCCAGAAGACGACGAACTCCGCTTCGCCCGACCCCAGGGCTCGGACTCAGCCCTGGCTTCAGCCAATGGTCTCCGCCTCGCCCGACCTAGGGGCTCGGACTCAACCTCGGCCACGGAAGACAGACTCGACCTCGACCTCGGAGGAGCCTCCACATCGCCCAACCTAGGGCGCGGGCCGACCACGTCAACAGGAGGTGCCATCATTACCCTACCCCAAGCTGGCTCAGGCTACGGGAAACGAGACCGGCGTCCCATCTGACTTGCTCCACCAGACAAGCAATGATGGCGCCCCGCACGCTCTATGACGATGGCGGCTCTCAGCCCCCTTACGAAAGCAAGAGGACGTCAGCAAGGACTCGACAGCCCCGACAGCTGTCCTTCCGCCAGGCTTCAGTGCTCCTCCGACGGCCACGACACCACATGAACCGGGTGCCAAAACCTCTCCGGCTGCCACGATGGCATGTACTTAGGGCGCTAGCTCTCCTCCGCTAGACACATAGCACTCTGCTACACCCCCCATTGTACACCTGGATCCTCTCCTTACGCCTATAAAAGGAAGGACCAGGGCCCTCTTACAGAGGGTTGGCTGTGCGGGGACGAGGACGGGACAGGCGCTCTCGTGAGGCCGCTCGCTCCCTCTCCCGCGTGGACGCTTGTAACCCCCTACTGCAAGCGCACCTGACCTAGGCGCGGGACGAACACGAAGGCCGCGAGATTTCCACCTCTCTCACGCCCGTATCCGGCTGCCTTTCTTCCCCCCTTCGCGCTCGGCCTCGCGCCGACCCATCTAGGATGGGGCACGCGGCGACATCTCACTCGTCGGCCCAGGGACCCCCCGGTCTCGAAACGCCGACAGTTGGCACGCCAGGTAGGGGCCTGCTGCGTGTTGACGAACAGCTTCCCGTCAAGCTCCAGATGGGCAGTCTCCAGCAACCTATCCAGCCCGGGACGGTGCTCCGTTTCGGGAGTCTTGAGTTCATGTCCCTCGACGACAGCTACGACATGATACTCCTTCCCTCGCCGTGCGACAGCGACAATGGCGGCCGACAGCCCGCCCACCGGCGGCGGAATCGACGACGTCTTCCCCGCATGGTGGAAGAACAACATTCAAGCTCACCCCGCCCTCTCCCCCGCCGACGGAGGAGGAGGCGGGGCAACCAAGGCCAAGCAGGAGGCGGCCCCTCGTCGGCTGTCGAGCAAGTCGACGGCGCCGGCGCCCCAACAGGGGGCGCGTCGGGCATCGACCTCGCGTTTGAGACGAAGACGAGCGTCGTCTCCCCGCAGCACGCCAATTCCGAGCAAACGGACGACGCCAGCACGCTCGCGAAAGGCTTGCTGGGCGTCACCCTCGTACCTGAGACGACGGTGCAGTCAGTCCCTGACATGACTTCGTCACCGCCCGTCGACCAAGAGGTACCCACCGGTTCCCATCTCACGCCCATTGGATTCAGCCTCGACCCGCCAAGCGACTTTACTCTGGCGGACGCTCTCGTAGAGGCGAGTCCAAACCCTCTGGGGTTTTGTATGCGGTCACCCTGGGACCGGCTGACGGACGTCTCGACCTACGGGCCCTCGGGGTCCGAGGAAGATGACAGGCCTGACTTCTGTTGGGATTTCTCTGGACTTGGCAACCCTAGTGCCATGCGGGACTTCATGACCGCATGCGACTACTGCCTTTCCGACTATTCCGACGGTAGCCGCAGCCCCGGCGACGAGGGCTGCGGCCAAAGTCGCGAATGTTTCCACGTCGATCTAGGGGGTCCCTCCGAAGGCAACCATCTCGGTATGCCAGAGAACGGTGATCTCCCTAGGCCTGTGCCACACGTTGACATCCTACGGGAGCTAGCTGTGGTCCCCGCTCCGGCAGGGGGTCATGACCCACAGCTCGAGCAAATCCGCGGGGTGCCGGCCAGGCTCGACGAGGGAGCAGGAGTGCTTGAGCCGATCCGCCGGGACATCGGGCAGGAATGGGCGGGCCAACCTCCGGCCGGAGAAGTGCGCCATCTACCCCAGGGTATCCAGCACCGCATCGCCGACGATGTTAGGATGAGGCCGCCACCCTCTTCCAGTGGGGTCGGCCAGAACCTGGCTGCAGCAGCAATGCTTCTCCGCGCGATGCCGGAGCCATCAACCACCGAGGGGCGGCGAATCTAGGGAGAGCTCAAGAATCTCCTGGAGGGCGCCGCGGTCCGACGGGCCGAGAGCTCCGCCTCCCGGAGGCAGGGGTACCCCTCGGAACATCGCGCCACAACTTCTCGATTCATGCGGGAAGCCTCGGTCCATACCGGGCGCACGCGCAACACAGCGCCTGCGGCCCCGGGTCGCCTCGGCAACGAGCACCATCACCGCGACCGTCGGGCCCACCTCAACGAGAGGGTGCGCCGAGGCTACCACCCCAGGCGTGGAGGACGCTACGACAGCGGGGAGGATCGGAGTCCCTCGCCCGAACCGCCCGGTCCACAGGCCTTCAGCCGGGCTATACGACGGGCGCCGTTCCCGACCCGGTTCTGACCCCCGACTACTATCACGAAGTACTCGGGGAGACGAGACTGGAACTGTGGCTCGTGGACTACCGGCTGGCCTGCCAACTGGGTGGAACGGACGATGACAACCTCATCATCCACAACCTCCCCCTGTTCCTCTCCGACACCGCTCGCGCCTGGTTGGAGCACCTGCCTCCGGGGCAGATCTCCAACTGGGACGACCTGGTCCAAGCCTTCGCCGGCAATTTCCAGGGCACGTACGTGCGCCCCAGAAATTCCTGGGACCTCCGAAGCTGCCGACAGCAGCCGGGAGAGTCTCTCCGGGACTACATCTGGCGATTCTCAAAGCAGCGCACCGAGCTGCCCAACATCACCGATTCAGATGTCATTGGCGAGTTCCTCACCGGCACCACCTGTCGCGACCTGGTGAGCAAGCTGGGTCGCAAGACCCCCACCAGGGCGAGCGAGCTGATGGACATCGCCACCAGGTTCGCCTCTGGCCAGGAGGCGGTTGAGGCCATCTTCTGAAAGGACAAGCAGCCCCAGGGCCACCCACCGGAAGATGCCCCCGAGGCGTCAACTCAGTGCGGCGCCAAGAAGAAGGGCAAGAAGAAGTCGCAAGCGAAACGCGACGCCGCCGACGCGGACCTTGTCGCCGCCGCCGAGTACAAGAACCCTCGGAAACCCCCCGGAGGTGCCAACCTCTTCGACAAGATGCTCAAGGAGCCGTGCCCCTATCATCAGGGGCCCGTCAAGCACACCCTTGAGGAGTGCGCCATGCTTCGGCGCCACTTTCATAGGGCAGGGCCACTCGCGGAGGGTGGCAGGGCTCGCGACGACGACAAGAAGGAAGATCACCAGGTAGGAGAATTCCCCGAGGTCCGCGACTGCTTCATGATCTACGGTAGGCAAGCGGCGAACGCCTCGGCTCGGCACCCCAAGCAAGAGCATCGGGAGGTCTGTTCGGTGAAGGTGGCGGCGCCAGTCTACCTAGACTGGTCCGACAAGCCCATCACTTTCGACCAAGCCGACCACCCCGACCACGTGCCGAGCCCGAGGAAATACCCGCTCGTCGTCGACCCCGTCATCGGCGACGTCAGGCTCACCAAGGTCCTCATGGACGGAGGCAGCAGCCTCAACATCATCTATGTAACACCCCAGGTGTTACTCAGGGTGCCCACCCAAGGCTACCCCTTTTACCCATTATCACATGAAGATTGATGTGGGCAAAGTACCCCAAACTGGGCATTCAAGGCCTTAAGCAAGTGCAAACTATCTTGGATATCATGCCCTAGCTTGTCATGCACACCTAAGTGGAAATTTTTCCCAAAACCCTAAAGCAAACCCCTCTTGGGCAATAGGAACCCTAATTGAAGCTATGATCAAAAGATCATGTAAACCTTATGATCATGGCTTGGGCCAAATATAAAAGTTGTAATATACTTCATAACCTACAATTAATAGTAAGGAAGTACCCCCAAAAAGTTTTCAGAAAAGTCCTAAAAAGATCACCTAAGGTTCAGGTCAAGGGAGAATTCAGATTTTGCCTAAGTATAAAAACTAACCCTTGAGCAAAGACTCCACATGTTCACCTTAATCCAAATTTCAAAACCCTTCGACCTAATTGACAAAGTGGCGCCAAATTAACCCTAGAACACCCTGGAAAGAGATGACACCTACCCTAGAGCGCTAGACACAACTTGACACCAGTTTTGTCTCGGCTTGGACCCAGCTGACACAGCAAACTTCTCCCCCTCTATCTCCCTACCCCGACCATATCTTGGCTTGGAACTCACAGCAAAAAGGTAGGATATGGAGCAGAGAAGCGACCGTACACAGTGACTTTGCCAAGATACGCACGCTATGGTGCTCTAATCCGCCGTTGAACCATGGCAGAAGCAAGCTTCCACGTGTTCGACGCGAGCTGACATCTGGGGGCGCGCTCAGAGCACGCCCGTGCGTGAACCCCCGCGCGCCCGCGGCCGCCCGTGACCACGCCCACGCCACGGCTATAAAGCCCGCCCCAGTGCTTGGCTGCCTTCCCCGTTGCCTCCTCCGTACCTCGCCTGACTTACCCGAGCCAGCCATTAGCTCCGGCGACCTCCCCGCGACCCGCCAGTGCCGCCCGAGAGCAACCACCGTGGCCAGCCCTTTTCCCGTCCTCCTCCGTTCGATCCAAGCCCTCAGATAGCTTCCTGGTGAGGCCGTGAAGCTTGCTCAAGCTTGAACCGAGGACCCGAGTCACCGGAATAGCTCAATCGTGCTCGCCGGAGTTCAAAAACCCGCCGGCGCACGTGGACCGGGTAAGCCTCTGCACCATTTTCCAATTCGTCGCGCGCATGGCCTCTACATCACCCCGTGGAGCTCCTCGTGCACCTTAATTGAACTATACCGCCGTGGTTTGGCCGGAACAGGAGCCGCCGACGACCCCCGCCGCCTATGCTCGTGGCCAGGGTAGCTCCGACCACCTCCGACGCCGACCCGCACACCGACGTGACCGTCGTGACCTCCCGGACGTCACTGACCACCCCACCGGAGCTCTACTGCCGCCGGTAAGCCCCACTACCGTAATCTATGCCGTGGGTACTGTTTAAGTCAGTCAGGGAGCGCGGGTTAGATTTCGGTTAGGTCCAGGGGGTGTTGTGCAATATCAGTGACCCATGCCAATAGTAGACCGAGGACTGTTTTGTGAGAAAAGAATGAGATAAAACCCAGGGTCCTCAGCGCAAACTTGTTTCCTTTTTCATTTTCGAATTTATTTTTCTTTTGTTATGGCAGATAACTTAATAAATGCATAACTTGAAGAATAATCATCCAAAAATGTTCAAACCAATTTTGCTAGACTCTGGGAATTATGAACTATCAGATAAAAATAGTAAAACCCATAGTTCCTGTATTCTTTTCTGAAGTTTCAAATTAAATAAGAAAACTGCTCAAAACTTAATATTAGAAGGAAAAATAGAAATATTGTTTGACTAGGGTTAGCAAAATTTGGAGAAGTTTATATCTACCTACTGACCCAATTAAAAATGCTAAACCTCTCTGTCCACCCCATTAAGTTAGTTTTTGCCCCTTATTTTACAATATGCTCAAAATTAAGAAAAATAGAAAATGTGATTTAAATAATGAACCAGAAGGCACCCCTATTTTTGTTAGGATACTTATCCAAGGTAGTTCACTGGAAAAATATATCATACCCTGTTTTAGTATAAAATAAGTAGGATATTTTTTATTTTAATAAAACAAGGGAAACTTAGAAAAACCCTACAAAAATAACCCCAAGGTGAAAACACCCCCACCCTTGGGATAGAAAATGTTTTGCTAATAAGAACTTAAGAAAAATATGAAATCTGCTGTTTGACATTATTCAAATAACAATGTAGTAGAAAGTGCCTTTTGGGTATTAAACTTTAGAAAATCATAACTAAATAACCACCCCTTAGCCTCCTGTGGTTTTTGACACAGAAGCCTATTATTACTGTTAGATGCCAACAAAAAATAATCTTTAAGACAGACCCCACCTCTAATTAAGAGTTGTAGTACAAAATGACCCATTTACCCAATTTGTTATTCTTTTTGTCCTAAGCTTAGCCTTTATTCGTGGGGCCTCAAATTCTTAAAACAGGCTAGAATAGCAAAGGGCAACCCACTGTAATTTTTACAAAATTTTTGGAAAATATTAAACCACTGTCGTAGTTCAAACCTACACTAGGAAACATAAGTAGAAATTAAGAAAAGGAAAATGAATCATGGTAATTAATGTCATCCTAAAACCCTTGTAAAATTGTCCACTAAAATATATAAGACAATACAAATCCACTATGTTATCCTAAATGAAAACCTAAGCCTAAAAGGTAATAAGTATGTACCACTGGAAGCCCCGCATGACCAAGAAACTCTAAGTTACTTCTTGACTTAGTTTCTTTTAGCATAATGTTATTAAACCTTGCATAATCATGACATACATATTTATTGCATTTCGATAGACTGTAACCTTGCTGACGGAGAGTACGTCCTCGTGCCGGAGCAAGGAGCTGCTCAGGAGGTAGCCCCGGATCCAACACCCGAGTCTGCACCAGAGGACCTACCTGCCACTGCTTTGGAAGGCAAGCCCCGGTTTTATGCATAACCTGTTATTTATGCTATTTTACTTCACTTAATGATTGTAGTATTGGTTGTGCACTTAGGTGTAGGAGTTGTTTGAAACCCTAGTTGCATGATCTCAGGAATCCTGTTGAGATGAATACTAGTATGCTAGGTCGAGTAGCTGCTTTATTAAGTAGGATCTCGGTAGAAGACGAGTGATTTTTCTAGCACTCGCGCGAGGTCAGGAAATTGATTGTATCCACTTCTTATCATAATGATGCTAGTTGTGGACAACAATCCATGGGGATTGGTTGTTCACGGGATAAAAATTGGAATAAGGATTAAGGTGTGGTACCGTGCGTCAAGCGTTTGAACGTACTAAACACATACCGAGAAATATGGTAAATCGGTAAGCCTAGTACCTGATTGAACCTGGCAGTAGACTTTGCCCCTCACGCGACCTGAGACGTGGTCTCCCATTCCGGTTATGGTGGGTACAAGTGCGGTCACTGCACGACGGCAGTCAGGGTCAGTGAGGCATTGTACGCCAAGGCGGTGAGCCCTGTTCTGCTGACGGGGAATTGATGGGGAAGGTTGATGTGTGTGGGGACGGAGTGCCTCTCCACGTCGTGTGTTTAGGTTTACCTTGCAAGGATAAAAACTCGATTCGAATCGTCTGCTTCTCGCAGCTAATGAGACTGCTTGATCCATGCTGCTACATTGAGTAACAAGTGGAACTGTGTTGAGATGATACAAGATGTTGATTGCTAAAAATGTTTGCTACTATGTATGAATAGATAGTACATCTTTAGCCTTAAGAGAGTCACACTTAATTTTGACAAAGTTAAAAACTTGATTTAGAAACTCAGCTAGTGCTTTTGGCAACCAAACCCCACAGCCAAACAGCTGCATGTCTAGAGGTAGAGGAGTAGACTCCTCACACCGGGTAAGTCTAGCTGAGTATTAGTATACTCAACCTTGCTTGTGGCATAATTTTTTACAGGTTCTCTGGAGGAAATGGTTGCTGGAGTGACTTGGCCGTCCATCTTGCCACCGGGTTGGACTATCGAGTGGGACCCTGCCTCGGTTGAGGAGGAGCATGAGGAGTGATGGGACAGGCTTCCCCTTCTCTCTGTTTAATTATCGTTAGTTTTATTCCGCCGCACTTCGAACAATGATGACTACTTTTGCAAAACTCCGATGGTGATGTAATAATTTAATACTCCTTCATGTATGGTTCTATGCTTTATTGTATTTGCTCTGTGACTCGCCTTCGAGTGAGATTGTGGTACTTGATCCTGTCAGTGGCCGCGTCGGACTAGATCCGAGGGATTGACGGGTTATTCCCATTTAAGTGTGGTCTAGCCTTTAAAGCGGGACTTAGACACTTAAGTTGGAATAATTCGGGCAGTTTCCGCCACAGCTGGTATCGGAGCTTGTACCACCACAGAGGAATCAATAAAATATAAGTACCATCTTTTTCCGAAATAAAACTTGATAGAAACAGTGTTGGATAGATAGTAGGACGAGCAGGATAGACCTAGGACGTGAAGCCTTAGGGAAATAGAAGGGTAGCTAGGTAGCTAAGTAATTAGGACCTACAGGCCACTTTTACAGGATGGGAGTTCTTCCCTATTCCTTTTATCTTGTTGTGAGGTCGTTCAGGACGAGCATGCATGCATTCTTAATTAAGCAAATGGATAACTGAGTAAGGACTTAAAAATAAGATAACAACCAACTAGGTCCCCAATACCATTTTATTTTAACTAAGAGAAAGGGCTGAGTTTTATTTTTCTTGTTCTTTTTAATAATTCTTTTTCTTTTACTTACGCTTAACCGTACACAGATGACTTCCCACGGATCCTCAGAGGATGGAAATGCACTATCCCACACTGACGGGCTTGCACGAGAGGGTTTTCCCCGCATTTTGTGGGAGGTACTTCAGGGGGCCGGATACACGACACCCCCTCAGTACACGGTGCAGCAGTTTGAGAAGCACCGAGTGCCCCGCTGTAGGGTGAGGATGACCTTGGAGCCTCATCCCCTGCAGCCAGGCTAGCGCTCTTTGGACTCCGAGTCCTTCGGATACCGAGCGGAGGACACGATCGAGGCGATCGCTCTACATGGATTGACTACTTTCTACGGATTCCATCCTTTGGAGCTGGCTACCCACCCCATTGGCTTGTTCCCCGCTGAGAGGGAGGACGACCCAATGTGGAAGGATCGGGTGGAACATGCCAAGGATATCTGGGCCATCTACCCAGGGCAGACTGCGCACTTGACCGTACGGTGCATGAATGCTCTGTACCGTCTGCAAGTGATGTGCGGTGAGGCGATGTCCCATCTGATGGCATTGTTGGAGGCAACAAAGATTACCTTGGACAACAGGGAGGAGCTTGTGGTTGACTTGTCCACTGAGATGGTGGAGAAGGACTTGCAGGTGGAGCAGCTATCCACTGATATCCAAGAGTTGGAGGAGCTAGTGGGCACCAGGGAGAACACCATCGAGGTTCTAGAGGATCAGCTCATTAACACTCAGCAGCAGCTTGCTGAGGCTAACGAGCACCTGGATATGCATCACCAGGAGATCCAGGACCTGGAGGCCAACGAGGACGTCGACATCGAGGGAGGAGATGAGCCTGCCTCCAGTGTGGACACTGCTGGCTCGGGAAGACCACCTTCCCCCGAGTCGAGTGTTGCTTCGTTCGCTCACTAGGTGTTCAGGATAGGGTTAGAAGTTGGATGGTAGGACTCCTCGCAGCTGGCTTAGCTTTTGCACCCTTGGGGTACTAGGCTAGATAGAGTTGAGTCTTTTTGGGACAATTGATGTAATCGTGCTAAACTCTCTTGGAAGCTTGTTTGATGGATGTTGTCATCAGTTTAAATTTGGAAGGAAGAATTTATGCCTTTTAAAATCCTTTTGTTGAAGTCGGAGTCTATCATGTTGTTTTTAACTTTTTCTCTGCGATAAAATCTTGAACTTGGAAATAAGGTGTTAAGTATGTATGTGGTTTTTCAGATGACCGGGAGGCAGCGTCGTGGCCAGAACGAGCGCGTTCCTCCACCGCCGCCACCACCTCCCACTCTGCAGGAGCTCATGGCTCAGCAGAATGAGATTTTGAGGCAGCTAGCTCAGCGTCAGCCACCACCTCAGCACTATGGTGGTGGAGACCATCAGCGTCACCCCCGCGGCAGCTACCTACCAGGAGTTCCTTAGCACCCAGCCTCCATTGTTCACAAGGGCAGAGGATCCACTTGATGCAGATGTGTGGTTGCGAGTGGTGGAATCCAAATTCCTGCTACTCCATGGAGCTTGCTCAGAAGTCGCCAAAGTCAGGTTCACCACCCAGCAGCTTCGTGGACCCGCAAGGACTTGGTGGGACCATTTTCTCGCCATGCAGCCAGAGGATCGAGAGGTAGAATGGAGGGAGTTCAAGGCAGCTTTCAGGGAACACCATATACCAGCCGGGATTATGGACAGGAAGCTCAATGAGTTTTTGGCACTCACTCAGGGCAACAGGACAGTGTTGCAGTATGCCCAGGCCTTTAATGACTTGTGCCAGTATGCTGGGTATCACGCAGATACGGATGAGAAGAAGAGAGACAGGTTCAGGAGGGGGCTCAGCACTAAGCTCCGTGATCGTCTCAACACCGTCAGGGCCAACAGTTACAACGAGCTGGTCAACATGGCTATTTCCCAGGAGGACTGCATTACAGCTCGACAGGCAGAAAAGAAGAGGAAGACCCCTGTGGCAGGACCCTCAGCTCAGCCACAGTGCTTCAGGATTGTGTCCGACACTCAGAGCAGGGGACCCCAGCAGCAGCAAGGGCGATGGGTGATCCGACCCCAGCAGCAGCAGCAGCAGGCACCCAACCGCACCCAGTTTCCAGCTCAGAGGAACAATCAGCAGCAGCAGCAGTACCGCCAGGCAAATGACAACAGGTGCTTCACATGTGGCAACACCGGACATTACGCCAAGAATTGCCCCAGGAACCAGCAGAGGCAGGGGCAGAATGTTAATCAGAACCAAGGCAAGAGGCAGAAGGTGCAAGTGAGACAGGGCAGGCTGAACTTCACCACCGTGGCTAATATTCCAGAGGGAGCACCCATCTTGACTGGTATCTTTACAGTTTTGAATTATCCTGCTATTGTTCTTTTTGATTCTGGTGCATCACACAGTTTTATCAGTACCAAATTTAGTGCCAAGTGCCAATTTCCTTTTCACCACACCAATGGGGGGTATTACCATCTCAACACCAGGAGGCAGGGTTGCCACCTATCAGATCAATAGACACGTACCAATTAAGCTGGGTAGTCTCATTTTCAAAACCACTCTCTTAATAATGACATTGGATAGTGTGGATATCATCTTAGGGACTTATTGGTTATCACGACACCACGCGGTGATTGATGTCGCAGCCAGAGCCATAGAAATCCGCTCCCCTTTGGATGGCGAGATCACCTTATATCTACCCGACCAGGGATGCACCCGTTCTTGTGCCTTTGTTATGATAGAATCCCCAGTAGAAAGGATCCCAGTGGTCTGTGACTATCCGAATGTGTTTCCAGATGAATTGCCAGGGATGCCACCTGACCGAGACATTGAGTTCGCAATCGAGTTGCAACCCGGGACTGCTCCTATCTCTAAGAGACCCTATAGGATGCCTCCCGCGGAATTGGCAGAATTGAAGAAGCAATTACAAGAGTTGTTGGACAAGGGGTTTATTCGCCCAAGTACTTCACCGTGGGGATGTCCAGCTTTATTTGTGAAGAAAAAGGATGAGAGTTTGAGGATGTGTGTTGACTACCGCCCTCTCAATGCGGTGACTATCAAGAACAAATACCCACTGCCCCGTATTGATGTTCTGTTTGATCAGTTGGTGGGAGCCAAGGTATTCTCCAAGATAGACCTTCGCTCTGGATACCATCAAATCAAGATTCGTGCCAGCGATATTCCCAAGACGGCCTTCTCTACCAGATATGGGTTGTATGAGTTTTTGGTGATGTCTTTTGGGCTGACCAATGCCCCGGCTTATTTTATGTACCTGATGAACTCAGTGTTTATGCCAGAATTGGACAAGTTCGTGGTCGTTTTCATTGATGATATTCTGGTCTATTCCAAGAATGAAGACGAACATACCGAGCATCTGCACATCGTACTTCAGCGGCTGCGCGATCATCATCTTTATGCTAAGTTGTCTAAATGTGAGTTTTGGTTGAAGGAAATTAAATTCTTGGGTCACACAATTTCTCAGGATGGGATATCAGTTGATCCTGAGAAGGTACAAGAAGTGATGGATTGGAAACCCCCGACTACAGTGAGGCAGATTCGAATTTTTCTGGGTTTGGCAGGGTATTATCGACGATTTATTCTGGATTTCTCCAGGATTGCCAAACCAATGACTGAACTGTTAAAGAAAGGAGTCAAGTATGTTTGGAGCCAAAAGTGCGAAGATGCCTTCCATACTTTGAGGCAGCATTTGACAACAGCCCCAGTGCTGGCTCAACCTGACAACACCAAGCCATTTGAAGTTTATTGTGATGCTTCTGGTACAGGGTTGGGGTGTGTCTTGATGCAAGAGAACAGAGTCATTGCTTATGCCTCCCGAGCACTCAGGCCCCATGAGCAGAACTACCCCACACATGATCTGGAATTGGCAGCTGTGGTTCATGCTCTTAAGATATGGAGACACTACTTGATGGGAGCTCACTGTAACATCTACACTGATCACAAGAGTCTCAAATACATCTTCACTCAGGCAGATCTGAACATGAGGCAGAGAAGATGGTTGGAGTTAATCAAGGACTATGATTTAGAAGTGCATTACCATCCGGGCAAAGCAAATGTTGTGGCAGATGCCTTGAGCAGAAAAGCCCAGTGCAATTGTATGAGCATGGATGCAAGAGTCACCACCCTGTGCGATGAGCTGTGCAAGCTGAACCTGGAAGTTGTTTCTTCAGGCGACTTAAGTTATATCTCGGTGGAGCCCACATTGCAAGAGCAAATAGTCAGGGCACAGATTGAGGACAAGGGTGTTCAAATGATTAAGGAAATGATCAAGCAAAAGGCAGAGAAGTACAAGTGCTTCCGTCAGGACAGCAAGGGAATTTTATGGTTTGGAGATCGATTAGTTGTTCCCAAGGACCCTGAGCTCAGAAAGAAGATACTAGATGAAGCTCACCTTTCCAAATTCTCCATGCACCCTGGTAGCAACAAGATGTACCATGATCTCAGATCTCTATATTGGTGGACCAGAATGAAGAGGGAAATTGCCAAGTACATCTCCGAGTGTGACACCTGCCAGAGAATCAAGGCCAGTCACTTAAAGGCAGTAGGCCCTTTGCAACCCCTTCCCATACCATCTTGGAAATGGGAGGACATTTGCATGGACTTTATAGTGGGATTACCCAATACATCCAGGCACCATGATTCTATTTGGGTTATTGTGGACAGATTGACAAAGACTGCGCATTTCTTACCAGTACACACCACCCACAGGACAGAGAAGTATGCAGAGATCTACATTGATCAGATAATTCGTCTGCATGGGATACCAAAGACTATAGTCTCGGACAGAGGAGCACCATTTGTGGCACGATTTTGGGAGCAATTGCAAGAATCACTTGGGACCCATGTCATCCGAAGCTCAGCATACCACCCCCAAACAGATGGCCAGACAGAAAGGATAAATCAGATTTTGGAAGACATGTTGCGAGCATGTGTACTACACTATGGGAAGGATTGGGACAAGTGTCTCTCCTTGGCTGAGTTTTCCTATAATAACAGCTATCAGTCCAGTCTGAAGATGGCACCTTTTGAAGCCTTATATGGGAGAAGGTGTAGGACCCCACTAAATTGGTCTCAAGCAGGAGAAAGGGAAACTTTTGGGCCGGACTTGGTACTTGAGGCAGAGGCAAAGGTCAGGATTATCAAGAAGAACCTAGAAGTTGCTCAGGCCAGGCAAAAGAGCTATCATGACAAGAGGCGGAAGCCCCTACAGTTTGAAGTGGGAGATCATGTTTATCTCAAGGTATCACCAACCAAGGGTGTCCAGAGATTCGGGATCAAGGGCAAGTTAGCTCCTCGCTACATCGGGCCCTACGAGGTCAAGGAAGCTTGTGGACCCGTAGCCTATCAAGTGAAATTGCCACCTCACATGTCAGCAGTTCACAATGTGTTCCATGTATCTCAGCTGCGGAAATGTGTTCGCCTACCCACTGAAGTACTACCAGAACCAGACATTGAGATAGAACCGGACTTATCTTACCAAGAGTACCCTGTCAAGGTGTTAGATCAAAAAGAGAGATCAACTCGGGCAAGGTCAGTCAGAATGTATAAAGTTCAGTGGAGTCACCATTCAGCAGAAGAAGCCACATGGGAAACTGAGGATTTTCTACGCTCTCGCTTCCCCGACTTTCTGCCCAAAGGAGTCGGTATGTAACCCCAAAACCCCACCCCCACCTGCCCTTTGAATTCAACTATAAGAAAAACTTAGATAACAAGGATAGTCTAAGTTGTGGATTTAACTTAAGAAGGGCTTCCTTCTGAAGTTGCAAAGAGAATGACATTCGAAGAGCAGTTATTAAGAGAAACTGGAGTAAAGAAAAAGGGTAGCACCACCCATACCCCTTCAAGCACCCCTCCAAGGGACTCTACCTAAAATCTCGGGACGAGATTCCTTTAAGGGGGGAGGGCTGTAACACCCCAGGTGTTACTCAGGGTGCCCACCCAAGGCTACCCCCTTTACCCATTATCACATGAAGATTGATGTGGGCAAAGTACTCCAAACTGGGCATTCAAGGCCTTAAGCAAGTGCAAACTATCTTGGATATCATGCCCTAGCTTGTCATGCACACCTAAGTGGAATTTTTTCCCAAAACCCTAAAGCAAACCCCTCTTGGGCAATAGGAACCCTAATTGAAGCTATGATCAAAAGATCATGTAAACCTTATGATCATGGCTTGGGCCAAATATAAAAGTTGTAATATACTTCATAACCTACAATTAATAGTAAGGAAGTACCCCCAAAAAGTTTTCAGAAAAGTCCTAAAAAGATCACCTAAGGTTCAGCTCAAGGGAGAATTCAGATTTTGCCTAAGTATAAAAACTAACCCTTGAACAAAGACTCCACATGTTCACCTTAATCCAAATTTCAAAACCCTTCGACCCAATTGACAAAGTGGCGCCAAATTAACCCTAGAACACCCTGGAAAGAGATGACACCTACCCTAGGGCGCTAGACATGACTTGACACCAGTTTTGTCTCGGCTTGGACCCAGCTGACACAGCAAACTTCTCCCCCCTCTATCTCCCAACCCCGACCGTATCTTGGCTTGGAACTCACAGCAAAAAGGTAGGATATGGAGCAGAGAAGCGACCGTACACAGTGACTTTGCCAAGATACGCACGCTATGGTGCTCTAATCCGCCGTTGAACCATGGCAGAAGCAAGCTTCCACGTGTTCGACGCAAGCTGACATCCGGGGGCGCGCTCAGAGCACGCCCGTGCGCGAACCCCCGCACGCCCGCGGCCGCCCGTGACCACGCCCGCGCCACGGCTATAAAGCCCGCCCCAGTGCTCGGCCGCCTTCCCCGTTGCCTCCTCCGTACCTCGCCTGACTTACCCGAGCCAGCCATTAGCTCCGGCGACCTCCCCGCGACCCGCCAGTGCCGCCCGAGAGCAACCACCGTGGCCAGCCCTTTTCTCGTCCTCCTCCGTTCGATCCAAGCCCTCAGATAGCTTCCTGGTGAGGCCGTGAAGCTTGCTCAAGCTTGAACCGAGGACCCGAGTCACCGGAATAGCTCAATCGTGCTCGCCGGAGTTCAAAAACCCGCCGGCGCACGTGGACCGGGTAAGCCTCTGCACCATTTTCCAATTCGTCGCGCGCATGGCCTCTACATCACCCCGTGGAGCTCCTCGTGCACCTTAATTGAACTATACCGCCGTGGTTTGGCCGGAACAGGAGCCGCCGCCGACCCCCGCCGCCTGTGCTCGTGGCCAGGGTAGCTCCGACCACCTCCGACGCTGACCCGCACACCGACGTGACCGTCGTGACCTCCCGGACGTCACTGACCACCCCACCGGAGCTCTACTGCCGCCGGTAAGCCCCACCGCCGTAATCTATGCCGCGGGTACTGTTTAAGTCAGTCAGGGAGCGCGGGTTAGATTTCGGTTAGGTCCAGGGGGTGTTGTGCAATGTCAGTGACCCATGCCAATAGTAGACCGAGGACTGTTTTGTGAGAAAAGAAGGAGATAAAACCCAAGGGCCTCAGCGCAAACTTGTTTCCTTTTTCATTTTCGAATTTATTTTTCTTTTGTTATGGCAGATAACTTAATAAATGCATAACTTGAAGAATAATCATCCAAAAATGTTCAAACCAATTTTGCTAGACTCTGGGAATTATGAACTATCAGATAAAAATAGTAAAACCCATAGTTCCTGTATTCTTTTCTGAAGTTTCAAATTAAATAAGAAAACTGCTCAAAACTTAATATTAGAAGGAAAAATAGAAATATTGTTTGACTAGGGTTAGCAAAATTTGGAGAAGTTTATATCTACCTACTGACCCAATTAAAAATGCTAAACCTCTCTGTCCACCCCATTAAGTTAGTTTTTGCCCCTTATTTTACAATATGCTCAAGATTAAGAAAAATAGAAAATGTGATTTAAATAATGAACCAGAAGGCACCCCTATTTTTGTTAGGATACTTATCCAAGGTAGTTCACTCGAAAAATATATCATACCCTGTTTTAGTATAAAATAAGTAGGATACCTTTTATTTTAATAAAACAAGGGAAACTTAGAAAAACCCTACAAAAATAACCCCAAGGTGAAAACACCCCCACCCTTGGGATAGAAAATGTTTTGCTAATAAGAACTTAAGAAAAATATGAAATCTGTTGTTTGACATTTTTCAAATAACAATGTAGTAGAAAGTGCCTTTTGGGTATTAAACTTTAGAAAATCATAACTAAATAACCACCCCTTAGCCTCCTGTGGTTTTTGACACAGAAGCCTATTATTACTGTTATATGCCAACAAAAATAATCTTTAAGACAGACCCCACCTCTAATTAAGAGTTATAGTACAAAATGGCCCATTTACCCAATTTGTTATTCTTTTTGTCCTAAGCTTAGCCTTTATTTGTGGGGCCTCAAATTCTTAAAACAGGCTAGAATAGCAAAGGGCAACCCACTGTAATTTTTACAAATTTTTGGAAAATATTAAACCACTGTCGTAGTTCAAACCTACACTAGGAAACATAAGTAGAAATTAAGAAAAGGAAAATGAATCATGGTAATTAATGTTATCCTAAAACCCTTGTAAAATTGTCCACTAAAATATATAAGACAATACAAATCCACTATGTTATCCTAAATGAAAACCTAAGCCTAAAAGGTAATAAGTATGTACCACTGGAAGCCCCGCATGACCAAGAAACTCTAAGTTACTTCTTGACTTAGTTTCTTTTAGCATAATGTTATTAAACCTTGCATAATCATGACATACATATTTATTGCATTTCGATAGACTGTAACCTTGCTGACGGAGAGTACGTCCTCGTGCCGGAGCAAGGAGCTGCTCAGGAGGTAGCCCCGGATCCAACACCCGAGTCTGCACCAGAGGACCTGCCTGCCACTGCTTTGGAAGGCAAGCCCCGGTTTTATGCATAACCTGTTATTTATGCTATTTTACTTCACTTAATGATTGTAGGATTGGTTGTGCACTTAGGTGTAGGAATCCTGTTGAGATGAATACTAGTATGCTAGGTCGAGTAGCTGCTTTATTAAGTAGGATCTCGGTAGAAGACGAGTGATTTTTCTAGCACTCGCGCGAGGTCAGGAAATTGATTGTATCCACTTCTTATCATAATGATGCTAGTTGTGGACAACAATCCATGGGGATTGGTTGTTCACGGGATAAAAATTGGAATAAGGATTAAGGTGTGGTACCGTGCGTCAAGCGTTTGAACGTACTAAACACATACCGAGAAATATGGTAAATCGGTAAGCCTAGTACCTGATTGAACCTGGCAGTAGACTTTGCCCCTCACGCGACCTGAGACGTGGTCTCCCATTCCGGTTATGGTGGGTACAAGTGCGGTCACTGCACGACGGCAGTCGGGGTCAGTGAGGCATTGTACGCCAAGACGGTGAGCCCTGTTCTGCTGACGGGGAATTGATGGGGAAGGTTGATGTGTGTGGGGACGGAGTGCCTCGCCACGTCGTGTGTTTAGGTTTACCGTGCAAGGATAAAAACTCGATTCGAATCGTCTGCTTCTCGCAGCTAATGAGACTGCTTGATCCATGCTGCTACATTGAGTAACAAGTGGAACTGTGTTGAGATGATACAAGATGTTGATTGCTAAAAATGTTTGCTACTATGTATGAATAGATAGTACATCTGTAGCCTTAAGAGAGTCACACTTAATTTTGACAAAGTTAAAAACTTGATTTAGAAACTCAGCTAGTGCTTTTGGCAACCAAACCCCACAGCCAAACAGCTGCATGTCTAGAGGTAGAGGAGTATACTCCTCACACCGGGTAAGTCTAGCTGAGTATTAGTATACTCAGCCTTGCTTGTAGCATAATTTTTTACAGGTTCTCTGGAGGAAATGGTTGCTGGAGTGACTTGGCCGTCCATCTTGCCACCGGGTTGGACTGTCGAGTGGGACCCTGCCTCGGTTGAGGAGGAGCATGAGGAGTGATGGGACAGGCTTCCCCTTCTCTCTATTTAATTATCGTTAGTTTTATTCCGCTGCACTTCGAACAATGATGACTACTTTTGCAAAACTCCGATGGTGATGTAATAATTTAATACTCCTTCATGTATGATTCTATGCTTTATTGTATTTGCTCTGTGACTCGCCTTCGAGTGAGATTGTGGTACTTGATCCTGTTAGTGGCCGCGTCGGACTAGATCCAAGGGATAGACGGGTTATTCCCATTTAAGTGTGGTCTAGCCTTTAAAGCGGGACTTAGATACTTAAGTTGGAATAATTCGGGCAGTTTCCGCCACAATCTACGCCTAGACCATCGGGCTCCTGCGTGTAGATCTGTCCTCGGTCCGGGCAGGCGCTGCGCCTTTCCACGGGATCATCCCCGGGAAGCGCGTCCAGCCCCTCGGACAACTCGACCTCCCCGTCTGCTTCGGAACGCCCTCCAACTTCTGAAGGGAGACCCTCACGTTCGAGGTGGTCGGGTTCCGAGGAACCTACCACGCGGTACTGGGGAGGCCATGCTACGCGAAGTTCATGGCCGTCCCCAACTACACCTACCTCAAGCTCAAGATGCCGGGCCCCAACGGGGTCATCACCTTCGGCCCCACGTACAAACATGCGTTCGAATGCGACGTGGAGTGCGTGGAGTACGCCGAGGCCCTCGCCGAATCCGAGGCCCTCATCGCCGACCTGGAGAGCCTCTCTAAGGAGGTGCCAGATGTGAAGCGTCACGCCGGCAACTTCGAGCCAGCGGAGACGGTTAAGTCCGTCCCCCTCGACCCCAGCAGCGACGCCTCCAAGCAGATCCGGATCGGCTCCGAGCTCGATCCCAAATAGGAAGCAGTGCTCGTTGACTTTCTCCGCGCGAATGCCGACGTCTTCGTGTGGAGTCCCTCGGACATGCCCGGCATACCGAGGGATGTCGCCGAGCACTCGCTGGACATCCGAGCCGGAGCCCGACCCGTCAAGCAGCCTCTGCGCCGATTCGACGAAGAAAAGCACAGAGCCATAGGCGAGGAGATCCACAAGCTAATGGCGGCAGGGTTCATCAAAGAGGTATTCCATCCCGAATGGCTTGCCAACCCTGTGCTTGTGAGAAAGAAAGGAGGAAAATGGCGGATGTGTGTAGACTACACTGGTCTAAACAAAGCATGTCCGAAGGTTCCCTACCCTCTGCCTCGCATCGATCAAATCGTGGATTCCACTGCTGGGTGCGAAACCCTGTCTTTCCTCGATGCCTACTCAGGGTATCACCAAATCAGGATGAAAGAGTCCGACCAGCTCGCGACTTCTTTCATCACACCCTTCGGCATGTACTGCTATGTCACCATGCCGTTCGGCTTGAGGAATGCGGGCGCGACGTACCAGCGGTGCATGAACCATGTGTTTGGCGAACGCATTGGCCGGACGGTCGAGGCCTACGTCGATGACATCGTAGTCAAGACGAGGAAAGCCTCCGACCTCCTTCCCGACCTTGAAGTGACATTCCAATGTCTCAAGGCGAAAGGCGTGAAGCTCAATCCCAAAAAGTGTGTCTTCGGGGTGCCCCGAGGCATGCTCTTGGGATTCATCGTCTCCGAGCGGGGCATCGAAGCCAACCCGGAGAAGATCGCAGCCATCACCAGCATGGGGCCCATCAAAGACTTGAAAGGCGTACAGAGAGTCATGGGATGTCTTGCGGCTCTGAGCCGCTTCATCTCGCGCCTCGGCGAAAGAGGCCTGCCTCTGTACCGCCTCTTAAGGAAGGCCGAGTGCTTCACTTGGACCCCTGAGGCCAAGGAAGCCCTCGGGAACCTGAAGGCGCTCCTCACGAATGCGCCCATCTTGGTGCCCCCAGCTGCCGGAGAAGCCCTCTTGATCTACGTCGCCGCGACCACTCAGGTGGTTAGCGCCGCGATTGTGGTTGAGAGACGGGAAGAGGGGCATACATTGCCCGTCCAGAGGCCAGTCTACTTCATCAGCGAGGTACTGTCTGGAACCAAAATCCGCTACCCACAAGTTCAGAAGCTGCTGTACGCGGTGATCCTGACGCGGCGGAAGTTGCGACACTACTTCGAGTCTCATCCGGTAACTGTGGTGTCATCCTTCCCACTGGGGGAGATCATCCAGTGCCGAGAGGCCTCGGGTAGAATCGCAAAGTGGGCGGTGGAAATCATGGGCGAAACAATCTCGTTCACCCCTCGGAAGGCCATCAAGTCCCAGGTCTTGGCGGACTTCGTGGCTGAATGGGTCGACACCCAGCTCCCAACAGTTCCGATCCAGCCGGAACTCTGGACCATGTTCTTCGACGGGTCGCTGATGAAGACAGGAGCCGGCGCAGGCCTACTCTTCATCTCGCCCCTCGGGAAGCACCTACGCTACGTGCTACGCCTCCATTTCCCGGCGTCCAACAATGTGGCTGAGTACGAGGCTCTGGTCAACGGGTTGCGGATCGCCATCGAGCTAGGGGTCCGATGTCTCGACGCTCGCGGTGACTCGCAGCTCGTCATCGACCAAGTCATGAAGAACTCCCACTACCGTGACCCGAAGATGGAGGCCTACTGCGATGAGGTCCGGCACCTGGAAGACAAGTTCTACGGGCTCGAGCTCAACCACATCGCCCGGCGCTACAACGAGACTGCAGATGAGCTGGCTAAAATAGCCTCGGGACGAACAACGGTTCCCCCGGACGTCTTCTCCCGAGACCTGCATCAACCCTCCGTCAGCCCGAGGTACCCTCAGCTCAGTCCGAGGCACCCTCAGCTCGGCCCGAGGCATCCTCGGTTCAGCCCGAGGTACCCTCGGCCCCCGAGGGTGAGGCACTGCGCGTCGAGGAGGAGCGAAGCGGGGTCACACCTAATCAAAACTGGCAGACCCCGTACCTGCAATATCTCCACCGAGGAGAGCTACCCCTCGACCGAGCCGAAGCTCGGCGGTTGGCGCGGCGCGCCAAGTCGTTCGTCTTGCTGGGAGATGGGAAGGAGCTCTACCACCGCAGCCCCTCAGGCATCCTCCAGCGATGCATCTCCATCGCCGAAGGTCAGGAACTCCTACGAGAGATACACTCGGGGGCTTGCGGCCACCACGTAGCACCTCGAGCCCTTGTCGGAAACGCCTTCCGGCAAGGTTTCTACTGGCCGACGGTGGTGGCCGACGCCACTAGAATTGTCCGCACCTGCGAAGGGTGTCAGTTCTATGCGAGGCAGACCCACCTGCCCGCCCAGGCCCTGCAGACCATACCCATCACCTGGCCTTTTGCTGTGTGGGGTCTGGACCTCGTCGGCCCCTTGCAGAAGGCACCCGGGGGCTACACGCACCTGTTGGTCGCCATCGACAAATTCTCCAAGTGGATCGAGGTCGACCCCTAAATAGCATCAGGTCCGAACAGGCGGTGGCGTTCTTCACCAACATCATCCATCGTTTTGGGGTCCCGAACTCCATTATCACCGACAACGGCACCCAGTTCACCGGCAGAAAGTTCCTGGACTTCTGCGAGGATCACCACATCCGGGTGGACTGGGCCGCCGTGGCTCACCCTATGACGAATGGGCAAGTAGAGCGTGCCAACGACATGATTCTACAAGGACTCAAGCCTCGGATCTACAACGACCTCAACAAGTTCGGCAAGCGATGGATGAAGGAACTCCCCTCGGTGGTCTGGAGCCTGAGGACAACGCCGAGCCGAGCCACGGGCTTCACGTCGTTCTTTCTAGTCTATGGGGCCGAGGCCATCTTGCCCACAGACTTAGAATACGGTTCCCCGAGGACGAGGGCCTATGCCGATCAAAGCAACCAAGCTAGTCGAGAAGACTCACTGGACCAGCTGGAAGAGGCTCGGGACAAGGCCTTACTACACACGGCGCGGTACCAACAGTCCCTGCGACGCTACCACGCCCGAGGGGTCCGGTCCCGAGACCTCCAGGTGGGCGACCTGGTGCTTCGGCTACGATAGGACGCCCGAGGGCGGCACAAGCTCACGCCTCCCTAGGAAGGGCCGTTCGTCATCGCCAAAGTTCTGAAGCCCAAAACGTACAAGCTGGCCAACAGTCAAGGCGAGGTCTACAACAACGCTTGGAACATCCAACAGCTACGTCGCTTCTACCCTTAAGATGTTTTCAAGTTGTTCATATACCTCGCTTCCACGCAAAGTTTAGTCATCAAGGAAGGGTCAGCCTTGCCTCGGCAAAGCCCGACCCTCCCTCGGGGGCTAAAAGGGGGGAACCCCCTCTACGTCGAAATTTTCCTCGAAAAAAGATCCTTTCTGCCAGAATGTCTTTCGTGCTTTTTGACTACTTCGAAAGTGGATCCTGAAAACGACGAGTACACGTAAGCAGCCAAGGCTGACCGAGCCGAGGGACTCCTACACCTCCGGGATACGGATACCTCACTCATCACCTTCTACAATAAGTAACTCACGTTCGGATAAGTGATTCCGCGGACCGAACAAGTCTTCACGTTCGAAAGCTCCTCTGCCGAAGCGATCCTTCGAGCCTTCTCGACTGCGTCGGCGATAGAACCCTATGGACAGGCAAGAGTGCGCGTAAGCGGCAAGGCGGACCGAGCCGAGGGATTCCTACGCCTCCGTGATACGGATACCTCACTCATCACCTTCCGTGAGAAGCAACTCTCGCTCACACAGACAATTCTGTTACCGACGAAAAAGTCCAGATACTCGAAACAAGAGGAAAAGAAACGCAGCTTTACAACACGGCGAGGGTGTGTTTGGGCCTCGGCGGCCGCAGAAAACACACGCTACAAGATAATCCGATCCTGCAGGCTCGGATCTTGACGGTTGAAGGGAGCAGCAGCACCCTCGGCGTCAACTACACCTTCGGTGAGGTCCGACCTAGCCTCCGACGGCGACACGATCCGAGGGTCTCCACTCTGAAGGGCGACTTCATCATCACGCCCGGGCCATCGCCGCCTGGGTCTCCTCCAAGAATCCGGCTCGAGCAGGCGGCTCGGCTGGTCACCCCGAGGCCTCGGCCAGATGTCCCCCAAAGACATCAGCCCGGCCCGAGGCCTCGGTAGATCAACTCTGGCATTGGTCCCGCTAACGGACAACCCGGCCAGGCTCCGGCCGACCAAGTCTTCTTTTCGAGCCAACTCTGCCTCTGTCCGTGCTGACACCGCTACCCCTGGCTTCGGCTCATCGAAGAGCGGCCGAGGGGTTCCTTTAACTAAGCAAGAGAAGCCTCGGACAGCAAGGCCGACCGAGCTGAGGGATTCCTACGCCTCCGGGATACGGATACCTCACTCGTCACCTTTGCACGGGGTGACTCACGCTTGATGAAGCGGTTCAGACAACCAACAGGCGAGTCTTAGTGCTCGAAAATGAGGAAAAAACACGGCTCCGCACCAAAAATACATACATGTTCAGGCCCCGACAACCACAATGAACAAAAGACCGGTATTCAAGGTGCCATCGCAAACGGAACTCCGGTTCCGTCCCCGCGGGTATGAACAACCTCTGCACTGGGGAGCATGCGGGGCGACAAGTTCCGGGCGACTCGCCGGCGACCTCTGCAGCAGCAGCCATGGTCCCAGGACGAACGCAGCCACCGGAAGGCTCTCGTTCGCGTCCCCGCTCAAGGGGTGCGAACCAGCCATCAAAGCCAAAGAGCCGAAGGCCGGCCCGTAGGCGGCACTGACAACCTCGATGGTGGGGAAGCTTCCTCTGACCGCCACCACGTCAGCACCGACTCCGCGCTGGCAAACGCGGGCCGCTCCGAAGCGCACCGGCAGGTCCTCGCTCCCACCCTCACCACGAAAGCGAGGAAGAGGGCGGAATGTTGCATCCTAGCTGGGCAGCAACAGTTCGCCTTCCTCGGCATGGCTGGAGGACGCCTCCTCCGCAGAGCTGGAGGATGGTTTCCACCACCAGAAGCTGGAAGAGGAGGTGGCCAGCCGACCCGCGCGGGAGGTAGAGCCCCGGCTTGCCTCGCTCTCCGCCCCAGCAAGGATGATGAACATCCTTGAAGCTGAGGGCGGGACCGAGAACGCAGCCCGGTTTGCCTCTCCCCATCCAGGGGCTGGTGGTCACCGTCTCGGGTGACCACCGGCGAGGGGATGCAGCCGGGCCGCGTGATGAAAATCCTTGAAGCCGAACGATGGCTGAAAGGTACCAACTCCCACGGAGTTGCGTTCCTCCAACGACAAGGCGGAAGGACTGCGGGTATCCCCGATCCGGGGGCTCGGAAGGTGGAAAGATACGATGCATAAGGGAGCGCGAAAACATGGTCGCCTTTCAAGGGGATCACCCTCCTTTTAAAGGCGACTCTCCCTACTTGCGTCCCCAGCCGTCACGGGCTGAGTCTTCTCCAACACGCTCCAAGGTCCTCCCCCTACGACGTGGGGGCTGGGTCCCACGCGTCATGCAAGCCGGCCCAGGGCAGAAGAAGCCAAACCGCCGCGCGCGGTGCATGCAACCGTCCAGCGGTTACAAGCGTCCCTCCACTTTCGCCCAAACCAGCGAGTGAAAGGGTGAGCAGCCATGCAGGCGGCATGCAACCGCGCCAAGTGGGCGCACCTCTCCGACTTCCAACGTGCCTAGCATGGAAGCCCACGCCCACGGGTCATGCACCCGGCGCGCCGGTCGCTACGTGCAAGCAACTGCACCGCCACTCGCGCCACCACCGCGCCTCCTCGATTGCGGAATCAGTACCGCCACTCGAGGCGACCCAGCGCACGACCCAGCAGCGCCGGCCTGGCGCGACGGTCAATACGGCCAGAAATGGGCCGACAGTAATGGTGGTGGCAGGCGGGCAGGAGCAGCGGTCACGTCGTCAGCCAAGCTTACGTCCCATCCGGGGGCAGCGAGAGAACCCTCTCTCACGATGTGAAGACGACGCGCCCATGTTCCGTTCCTCGAACGGCTCAGGCACGCGCAACGGCCGCCCCGCGAACCGCACGCCCCGTCGCATTAACTCTGTGGTGGGACAAGCGGCGCCTCTGGCAGGGGAAGCGAGCGACGCTTCGCCTTCGCCATAATGACCGCGTCAAAAAAGGTACGCCACGTCATTCGATTTCGTATCCTTTTCCTTTTTCCTCTTTCTCTCTCTTACAACAGGGACCGGGAAAGGGGGATACCCCAAAAAGGATCCTTCTCCGTGAAGGAACCAGGCTCCGAGCCTCCCTACTGATCAGAGGTTCGAAGGCTGGCACCTCAGAGGGGTTTAACAGCCGCCTCAGAGCGCGTGGGCTCCACACCCACTACTGGTTAGAGGTTCGAAGGCCGGCCCCTCGGAAGGGTTCAACGGCCGCCTCAGGCCACTCGGGCTCCGCGCCCACTACTGATCAGGGGTTCGAAGGCTGGCCCTCGAAGGGTTCACAGCCGCCTCAGACACAGAGCGAGGGATGACCATGGGTACGTTCGATACATAACCAAGGCTCGGGCTACGCTCTCGAGGTACCCTAGGACATTTCCGAGACCAGCGGGAACGATCTTGTAACGGAATCCCATCAGAGGGAGGCATCGAGCCCTCGGACCCCGTCGACAGGGGACCGGGTCCGGCAGATCACCCACAGGTACTTTTGGGCGCGCCTCTGGGCCTCTAGCCGACCCCTAACAAATGGGGCACAGACGTCCGCTCGGATTACCCGCCAGCAGCTCACCGGAGACACCATGTTCGGCGCCCTCCAAGGGCAACATGGCGCTTTCCCCCCTCCTCCTTGCGAAAAGGCGACGCAGGGGCGTATGTAAAAAAGTCGAGTCTGTCCCTGACCATCCTCTTGCCCTGTGCGGAGGCTCGGGGGCTGCTCTCGCAAACCCGGCTCCGGCCAAACCATTGACAGCGTCAACATACCAGCCCGAGAACTTGGGACCCGACCGTGCACCCAGGCTACGGCCAGCTCGCATGAGGGAACGACCAGACCAGCCGAAGCATTACGCGAGGCATTAAGACCTCGGAGGAGTCAAACCACTCCTCCGAGGCCTCGGGGGCTACACCCGGCGGGTGCGCTCGCCCGCACCCACCGGAACAAAACGCAACCGAGAAAGGCTGGTCCCCTTGCAAAAAAGTGCGACGAAAGCCTCCAAGCGAGTGCTAACACTCCCTTCGAGGCTCGGGGGCTACTGTCGGGACCATAATTAGGGGTACCCTCAAGTCTCCTAATTCTCAGCTGGTAACCCCCATCAGCATAAAGCTGCAAAGGCCTGATGGGTGCGATTAAGTCAGGGATCGGTCCATTCGAGGGACTCGATCACGCCTCGCCCGAGCCTAGCCTCGGGCAAGGGCAGCCGACCCCGGAGGATCTCCGTCTCGCCCGAGGCCCCCCTCCAGCGACAAACATACTTCCGGCTCGCCCGAGGCCCTCTCTTCGCCAAGAAGCAACCCTGACCAAATCGCCGCGCCAACCGACCAGATCGCAGGAGCATTTAATGCAAAGGTGGCCTGACACCTTTATCCTGACGCGCGCCCTTCAGTCGACAGAGCCGAAGTGTCCGTAGTCACTTCGCCGCTCCACTGACCGGCCTGACAGAAGGACAGCGCCGCCTACGCCGCTGCGACTGCTGTGCCGCTCGACAGAGTGAGGCTGACAGGCAGTCAGGCCCGGCCTCAGGCACCATAGGAAGCTCTGCTTCGCCCGACCCAGGGCTCGGACTCGGGCTCAGCCCCGGAAGACGACGAACTCCGCTCCACCCGACCCAGGGCTCGGACTTGGGCTCAGCCCCGGAAGATGGCGAACTCCGCTCCGCCCGACCCAGGGCTCGGACTTGGGCTCAGCCCCGGAAGACGGCGAACTCCGCTCCGCCCGACCCAGGGCTCGGACTTGGGCTCAGCCCCAGAAGACGACGAACTCCGCTCCACCCGACCCAGGGCTCGGACTTGGGCTCAGCCCCAGAAGACGACGAACTCCGCTTCGCCCGACCCCAGGGCTCGGACTCAGCCCTGGCTTCAGCCGACGGTCTCCGCCTCGCCCGACCCAGGGGCTCGGACTCAACCTCAGCCACGGAAGACAGACTCGACCTCGACCTCGGAGGAGCCTCCACATCGCCCAACCTAGGGCGCGGGCCGACCACGTCAACAGGAGGCGCCATCATTACCCTACCCCAAGCTGGCTCAGGCTACGGGAAACAAGACCGGCGTCCCATCTGGCTCGCTCCGCCAGACAAGCAATGATGGCGCCCCGCACGCTCTATGACGATGGCGGCTCTCATCCCCCTTACGGAAGCAAGAGGACGTCAGCAAGGACTCGACAGCCCCGATAGCTGTCCTTCCGCCAGGCTTCAGCGCTCCTCCGACGGCCACGACACCACACGAACTGGGTGCCAAAACCTCTCCGGCTGCCACGACGACATGTACTTAGGGCGCTAGATCTCCTCCGCTAGACACGTAGCACTCTGCTACACCCCCCATTGTACACCTGGATCCTCTCCTTACGCCTATAAAAGGAAGGACCAGGGCCCTCTTACAGAGGGTTGGCTGCGCGGGGACGAGGACGGGACAGGCGCTCGCGTGAGGCCGCTCGCTCCCTCTCCCGCGTGGACGCGTGTAACCCCCTACTGCAAGCGCACCCGACCTGGGCGCAGGACGAACACGAAGGCCGTGGGATTTCCACCTCTCTCACGCCCGTCTCCGGCTGCCTTTCTTCCCCCCTTCGCGCTCGGCCTCGCGCCGACCCATCTGGGCTGGGGCACGCGGCGACATCTCACTCGTCGGCCCAGGGACCCCCCGGTCTCGAAACGCCGACAGGTTTGGAGGAGAAAGGTCAAATCAAGGACCTGAGAAGAGAACGAGGTTGGTGATCCGACCTTTTAATCAAAATTGTTCTTCGCCTTGCCCACCTTCATATCCATTCAAGCAGCCTGTCTTTATTCGTCGCACTACTGCCTCCGCTCCTACCAATCAGCCGAGTGCCCCTGGTACTCGTTTCCCTGCTCTCCCCAGTTCTTCCATGGGTTGCTTCAATTGTGGAAAGTCCGGACATTTCATCAAGGACTGCCCATATCCGAAGCAAAATAAAACCAATTTTCACAGAACTCTGGGAACCCCAACCAAGGAAAGGGGAACACGGCCAATACTTCAACGGGCAAGAATTTCAAGAAAACTGGGCGGATTTATTATACCCAGGTGGCTACAACACCGGAAGGCGAGCCGATAATGATGGGTACGTTCCTTGTTGCCAATTACCCAGCAGTTATCCTTTTCAATTCTGGTGCATCACATACCTTCATAAGCAAGAATTTTGTGGAAAAACATTGTATTCCTTGCAATGAATCAAGGGAAGGATTTATTATCCACTCACCTGGGGGACGGGTATTTACTAAGGAAGTAGCCTTCCATATACCAGTAACGTTGGCCGGACGGGAGTTTCCTACCAACATGATTGTTTTAAAAGGTCAAGACATATATGTAATTCTGGGCATGAACTGGTTAGCCTAGCATAAGGCCACCATCAATACAGACTTAAGGATCATCAAATTAAGCCATGGCCATGAAGAGATTCAGTTGTCCATCCCTGTAGCTGTCCTAGCCAAACCATCTGGACGAATTTATGAAGCTATCATACAAGAAATCTAGGATATTCCGGTGGTATGTGAATTCCCAGATGTTTTTCTTGAAGATTGCTTAGGTTGCCTCCAGAAAGGGATGTGGAATTCGTGATTGAGTTGAAGCCCGGTACGGCTCCTATTTCTAGAAGATCATACCGAATGCCACCTAATGAATTGGCAGAACTCAAGACTCAACTACAAGACTTGCTTGAGAAGGGGTTCATTAGGCCTAGTTCATCACCATGGGGATGTCCAACAATTTTTGTCAAGAAGAAGGATTAGACGCTTCGAATGTGCGTGGACTACTGACCCCTTAATGAGGTTACCATTATGAACAAGTACCCTCTTCCCCGGATCAATATCTTATTCGATCAACTTACTGGAGCTCGGGTATTCTCCAAGATTGACCTCAGATCAGGTTATCATCAGATCCGTATTCAACCCGAAGATATACCCAAGGCTGCATTCACTACGCGATATGGATTATTTGAATATTTGGTCATGTCTTTCAGATTGACAAATGCTCCAGCCCACTTCACATACTTAATGAACTCGGTGTTTATGCCCGAGTTAGATAAATTTGTGGAGGTCTTCATTGATGATATCCTGATCTATTCCAAAAATGAAGAGGAGCATGCTAAGCACTTACGGATCGTGCTAACGCGCTTAAGGGAGCACCAGTTGTATGCTAAGTTCAGTAAATGCGCGTTCTGGTTGGAGGAAATCCAGTTTCTTGGACATGTATTATCTGCAAAAGGAATTGCGGTCGATCGCAGCAAAGTCAAGGATATTTTAGAATGGCAACCGCCAACTACAGTACATCAAGTTCGAAGCTTCCTTGGACTGGCTGGATATTACCGCAGGTTCATTCCGGATTTCTCCAAGATTGTTAAACCTATTACGGGTTTATTGAAGAATGATAAAAAGTTTGACTGGTCCTCAAAATGCAATGAAGCCTTCAAACAATTGAAGGTGTTATTAACCACTGCTCCAGTATTAGCTCAACCGGACATTGGAAAACCTTTTGATGTGTATTGTGACGCATCAGGTAGTGGACTCGGATGTGTCCTAATGTAGGAGGGCCGAGTCATAGCTTATGCTTCAAGACAACTACGCTAGCATGAAGAGCACTATCCAACTCATGATTTGGAACTAGCTGCAGTCGTTCATGCCATTAAGATATGGCGCCATTATCTGCTAGGAAATACATGCCATTTATATACAGATCACAAAAGTTTGAAATATATTTTTACCCAGTCAGAACTGAACATGAGGCAGAGAAGATGGCTTGAGCTGATTAAAGATTATGATTTGGAAATCCACTATCACCCAGGAAAAGCCAATGTGGTGGCAGATGCACTGAGTCGCAAAGCTTCCTGCCATTGTCTTACAGTAAGGACCCCTGACATCACCCTATGTCAAGAAATGGAAATGTTGAACCTAGGTATGATACAACATGGAACTTTGACACAATTAAAGCTTGAGTCAGTTCTTCTATAGAGAATTATTGATGCCTAAAGAACTGACAAGGGTATGAAACATATTTATGAGAAAATAGAAGCCGACAAAGCAAATTGCTTTAGAAAAGACGACTAAGGAATAATATGGTTCAATGATCGCATAGTTGTGCCTAAAGATGCTGAAGTCCACCAACAAATTTTGGATGAAGCTCATCTTAGTCGATATTCCATTCATCCCGGAAGTACTAAGATGTATCAAGACTTAAAGCAACACTATTGGTGGACAAAAATGAAGATTGAGATCGCACGCTATGTGGCAAGATGTGACACCTGCAGACGTGTCAAAGCAATACATATGAAGACCGCTGGACCATTACAATCCTTGCCCATCCCAACTTGGAAATGGAAAGATATTAGTATGGATTTCATTGTGGGATTGCCCAAAACAGCCAAAGGTTTTGACTCTATCTGGGTTATAATTGATCGTCTTACATGAATAGCCCATTTTCTACCAGTCAAGACATCTTACCCGGTCATCACCTATGCCCAGATATATATTGCTTGTATTCTCAGTTTGCACGGGGTTCCAAGAACAATAGTGTCGGACCGCGAACCACAATTTGTATCCAAGTTTTGAGAATAGCCACATAAGTCCCTGGGTACTAAGTTGCTCCACAGTTCGGCATATCATCCTCAAACAAGTGGACAAACTGAAAGAGTAAATCAAATACTTGAAGACATGTTGGGGGCATGTGTCCTAGAGTTTCCACAAAAATGGGATGATTGTCTGCCATTGGCAGAATTTTCTTACAATAACATCTATCAAGAGAGTATTAAAATGGCACCATTTGAAGCACTGTATGGGCGACGATGCCAAACACCTTTAAATTGGTCAGAACCTAGAGAACGGTGGTATTTCAGGCCTGACTTAGTCAAGGAAACAGAAGCAAAGGTTCAATGGATAAGGCACCACTTGAAAGAAGCTCAAGCTCGGCAGAAAAGTTATGCAGACAAACGACACCGACCCTTGTTCTTTCAAGTCAAAGATCATGTGTACCTAAAAGTTTCACCAATGAAGGGTGTTAATCGATTTGGGGTAAAAGGAAAGCTGGCACCAGTGGCATACCGACTTCAACTGCCAGAAACATTATCCATAATACATAATGTGTTCCATGTATCTCAATTGAAGAAGTGCCTTTGGGTTCCTGATCGAACCATTGATGTGGTGGATGTTGTCTTGGAACCAGACTTAACTTATCCAGAACATCCCATTCGAATTTTGGATCAGAAGGACAGGATCACCCAAAAAAGAACTCTTAAATTCTATAAGGTGCAATGGAACCAGCATACTGAAGATGAAGCTACATGGGAGACTCGAGACTTCTTGGAAAAGAATTTTCCAAGGTTTTTAGGTTCATGTAACCTATAAGATGTGTACATTTGATTGTAAAGTTGGAATAAACCCCATACCACCCCTGCTCTGTAAGACAAAGAAGGAAATAAAGATGTGACGTGTTTCCTTTTCCACTACTTACCCTAGGATTTTAAATCTCAGGACGAGATTCTTTTATGGGGGGAAGGATGTAACACCCCTGATGTTACCGGCACTAAAACTTGAGCATAACATCCTGTGCATTGACATTTCATGTTGTTTGTCATACCTAGAATGCACTATAGGAATCCCGTGGACTCCCGTCGACCAGATTAATTCCCGTCGGCCCGTGCAAAAGCCGACGGGAATTAAGTAACTCCTGTCGGCCGTAGACTAGCTGACGGGAATTAATTTAATTGCCGTCGGCCCAACTAGAGGCCGACGGGGATTAATTTAATTCCCGTCGGCCAGGTCACCGAGCCGACGGGGTTACGTAATTCCCGTCGGCCACATCACAAGCCGACGGGGATTAATGGTTTTAGAGCCACCAGCGGCCGCGCGCGGACTCATTCTTCCTCCTCTCTCTCCACTCAAATCGTCGAGCCGCCGCCGCCGCCCGCCCGAGCCGCCGCGCTGCCACGCTCCCGCGTCGCCGGGCCGCCGCGCCCCCATGCCACCGCGCCCCCACGCCACTGCGCCGCCGCGCCACCGCACCACCGCGCAGGCTGCGCGCCACCGCTCCTCCACGCCACCGCGCCATCCGAGGCCCGCCACCCGAGGCCGAAACGCCGCCCCCGAGGCCAGCAACGCCCTCTGCTAGTCCTGGAGCGCCGCCGTCCGCCCGAATGCCGCCTCTAGCCCCCGAGCGTTGCTGTCTCCAACCCGCCGTCGTTCATCGTCCGACGTAGACTCGTTGAGGTATAATCCTACCTATATGTAAATACATATGATTATTTTCGTCGGTTTTTTATGGCCGACGGGAGTTAGCTTTCATGTGATTAGAGTTAGTTTAATATAACATGTGATTAGAGTGTGATTAGAGTTAGTTTATGTGGCTTGATTAGAGTGTGATTATTGTTTATTTTCGTCGGTTTTTATGGCCGACGGGAGTTAGCTTTCATGTGATTAGAGTTAGTTTAATATAATATGTGATTAGAGTTAGTTTATGTGGCTTGATTAGAGTGTGATTATTGTTTATTTTTGTCGGTTTTTATGGCCGACGGGAGTTAACTGTAATACGATTACAATTTGTTAGTTTAATATCACATGTTAATTTTCGTCGGTTTTAATATCACATGTTATTTGTTAGTATGATTTGACTTAAATTTGGATGTTGCAATATTGTTAATTAATTATTATCATGTTAATGTGATGAAGGTGATGTTATGTATATATATATATAGTTTTACTACTTACCTATAGATGTATGTGTGACGTGTAGAAACATGAATGTCTCACACGCACTCTTTACTCGTACACACAGCTGCAATAATGGGTGATAGACGTGATTGGATGTATGAAGGTTTCAAGAAGGGTGGGTGTCACACAAGTGAATGGTTTGCCAAGACGCAGATGTTTCTGGACCATGCATTCACTAGGTAAAATTTCAAAACAAGTTGTGATGAGGTGATTTGATGTGTGATTAACCCTAGGGTAGGGTACTTAACCCTGGGATTAGGGCATGAGGGTAGTTGTAAGCCCAAAATGAGAAAAACCTCAAAAGTCATTAGAAATGTTCATAAGATATTAAATTTGGTGAACTTTAGTGGCACAAAAACCCTACTGTGCCCAAACCCTAAAAAGAACCCTAGAAAACCCTAATTGGAACCCTAGGGGGGTAAATGCAAATTTTATGCACTTTTGGACCAAAGTGCAAATATCAAAGTGATAGAACACCATAAACCAAGTAACTTTCACATTGAAGGATTCTCATGTAGTGTGGAAAGATTTGGACTTATTTGCAAAAAGTCCCATGAACACCATATGGCTAAGTCTGAAATTCAGTGAGATGGAGCCAACTTTGGAGTCTTGTATTTCTCAATTCATGAGGATTTTGCCCTAGGTCAATACATCAAAATTATAGAGCTATGTTAGGAGTACAACTTTGATTAAGTGACTAAGCATTGGTGTTGTACAAAAATTGGAGTAAAATGGACTCAAAGTTAGGTTGTCAATCAGATCAGGGGTTCGGGTTGGACTAATAGTGAGCTCGGATGAACTTTGGAGGCTGAATTCTGTGTGATTTAATCAGAATTCGCTCAAGGTTTCTATAGTTGAATTGTAGCTAGATTATACGTCAGTAACTTTGTTACAAACAGTAAGTTGTCACATGGAAAATGGAGAACAAGGCTCTTCAAGTCGTGCTGTCAAAACTTCTGATGATGATTGCCATGGTACAGTAACCAGAAATATCTCAGATGCACTGAACTTTGCCGCCGGTGGCCTCGCGCTCGGATTCACGCCGGCGCTGTGATTTGTGCCCAGTAACACGTGGATAACGACTCCCGGTGAAAAGATCTCGCCGTGGATGTGGTCGGGGCACTATGGCCGGCCTATCGCCGTACCCACTTGCCCGGCGACGTGGCCGCTCAACCCTTGCCGTGATTGCCTCCGTTCACTTCGGTTGTGCCATGCCATAAGCTATATACCACCTTGCCGTGGTCGTGTGAGCCAGTCGCTTACTTCCCCAGACTTTACCCTCACTGAGCGCCACGATAGCCGTACTCCAGTGACTTACCCTCTCACCGCCGTAAGCCCAACCTTGCTCAAATTCGTAGAATCGGTGGTCGATCTCTATAAATTGCCGCCCCTGTCTACTCTGCCATCTTGTTATGAAGCCAGTGCACCATTCCTCGCTCCCGATTAGCCACTGTAACTCATGAATTTCAAACTTCCCCCAAATCGATCGGAACGCCGTCGTGAGACATCTCGCCGTGGCCAGTCGTCTACGGGTTAGTTCATGCCCTTCTGTGTGATGTTCTAGCCTCCCTTAAGTCTCCTGTTACTCGTAGATCCATCTGATTAAGCTAGACCGCACCAAATCATCATGAACACCTCAGATTGTCTCTGATTTTCGCCGTCGTCGTGGATAGAGAGATTCCGGGATGGATTCGTGTAATTAATGGAGGGATTAGGGTCGCCGAGGGTGGAATTAGGTGTTAGTCGAGCTAGGGCTCTGGTCGTTGAGTATCTCGGCCAGTACAGGTTCGCCGGAGGGCGTGCTCACCAGCGTTCGCCATCGGGGACATGTTGTTGCGAAGAAATAGAACTTTGAGGGCCTAACTCTGAATGTCAGTGAGACAGTGAATAGTAGCCAGAGGTTCTTCACTGATTATTTGAATGACCGAGGTCCTCTGCGCAAGTTGGACATCACGGGCGCGTGCGGGCGCGTTTCCCCGTTCATGGGCCGGCTCGGATCGGTTTGAGCTGTTACTATTCATTCCTTTCTTATTCTTTTTCTGCCAGACTTAGGAATTTTATAGAAAATTCTAGAAAAACGATAAAATCATGGGACCAATTTTACTAGACTCCTAAACTCCTCTAGTATTTAATAAAAATAATTCCAAGATTTGTAATCCCGACCATGAATTATTTGGCATTTAATAAGGCCTAAACCTAGACTTTTGGAATTTTAGAAATTACTTGATAGTCCTAAAAATCATAAAACTTTTTGGGCAAGCTTAATATGATAATTAGAGCCCTTGAGTGAAGTTTAACATGTTTTGGACATGGTTTGATCCCCAAACCCAAAACCCTAGCTTTCTAAGGTAATATTTGCCTTATCCTAATAGAGTACTGACTCAGAAAACCCTAGTTACCCAGGTGTACCGTGAAGGAAAGTTATATTCAAGACATAACTTACCATGTTCTATCATAACTGCATATTCATAGCATCACATGAGCATTCATGTATATATATGGTTATGTATAGAAAACGAAGAAGAAGTAAGTGTCGAAGAAGAAGAGACTACACCACTAACTAAGACTCCAGCTACCGGGAATAGTTTTTATTTTGATATCTGTGGAACTGATCCCGAATCCCCTACAACACAAGGCAAGCCCCGGTACATTTACCCCTTCCTTGTTGTTTTAAATTTTTTATCACTTGAAATGATGCATTAGGTGATAGGAGTTGAGTGCTACACAATTGCTGCATTTCCTTCCTTGGAATTTGTTGGGGACTTGTTCTCAAATGTTCTGAATTAAGAACAAGGCAACACAAAAATAGGTTAATGGTTAATGCCCTTCGTCCTTCAAAGCATTATTTTCCTAAGGATATAACGATCTTCGGACGAAGGTTATGAAGGACTTACCTTCATCACCATAGCATATATTAATGAAAGACGAAGCATATGAAACATAGGAAAAACATGGATAATCATATGACACCATAATAAATCTTTTATTATATAATCATGAATGAATAAGAATAACACAGGATAATATTTGTACCTTTGGCTTGACAAAAGGTAAAAGTACAAGCGTGACGCACGAGCGAGTACAAGTCAGCTTGAACAGTACGGGGGTACTGTTCATCTATTTATAGGCACAGGGCGCAACCTGTGTGGATTTACATTCATGTCCTTTATAACTAGTTACAATCATGACACAAATTATCATGGGCCGATCGGTCTTTTCATCTTTAAGTCGGTGCAACCCTTCGTCTCAAGGCGTGCCACTATGCCGAAGCTCCCTGGATAGTAGCTTCGGCGTTGCTTCTGTGTTGATCTTTCGAAGGTATTTCTTCTTACAGGACCTTCGGTGGCGAAGCAGACCTCCAACAGTAGCCCCTTCGCGGTGCTAGATCATTTTTCGTAACGAGCTTGATCTGTGAAAAATTGTCCTAGGCTTCGGAATGCCGAAGGTCCGAAAAACACCTTCCCTGAGCTCGTTGCCGAGAAACGATTAAAATATTCCAAGCGCGAGGTGGCCCCACCATGTGGCGGGTACGCACGATCTGGCGATTCATCTCCCACGTGTCGTGGTCCACCGTTCAGTGGGTGCAGGTGACTGTTGAGTGGGTGCGGGCGACTTGATGATTCACCTTCACACCTGCAGCACTATATAAACAAACGGGTAGGTGTGAAGTTACCATAGCATTCATTGCCATTGCACTGTTGTGCTGCTAACAAATTTAACCATAGCTGAAGCTTTCTCATCGCATTCTCAAGCAAAGCATCATTTTGATCTAGCTTTGGCATAAGAGGGAGCTTCGTCAAAACTGTAAAAATCATCAACATTTGTAAGAACTGCAAGAAATTCAACACCTGATGGCCAGAGTATGTTCAACTGCTAGGGTGACCCATGACGAAGAGGAGGCCGAAGCCACAGAGACTGCCCCGATCTCTGAAATGATGAAACAATCGGGATTGGTTGTGACAGAGGGAGCTACTGACGAAGGTGCACCTGCTGCCGAAACTGAACAGGCTGACATCGAAGAAGATGATGTTGATGAAGAAGAGGAAGATTATAACAATCTCATGCCAGCCAAACCTAGCCACTTGGACTTTGGAAAATCTACTGTTTCTGAGGCTGATATGCCCATGATGATAAAGCTAGGCTATTTCGGAGAAGCTAAGAAGAAGCTGATTCGTTTTGCCGGGGAAGAAACCACTCCGACACCGGAAAATGATGAGGTGGTAGTTTTCAAGAGTTTTTTCAGAGCAGTATTGCGGTTTCCCTTGAACGAGATGATTGGGGAAGCTTTGAATAATTACGAAATTTATCTTCATCAGCTGACCCCTAACGCTATCGTTAGGCTCAGCGTGTTCATCTAGGCTCTCCGAAGCCAAGGAGTAGACCCGAATGTCGAAGCTTTTTGCCAAGTGCATGAGCTTCATTATCAGACAAAGGCCAGAGAAGATGGGCTGCATGAGAATTTTGGCTGTTACAACTTTGCTTACCGCAAAGATATGAAGGCCATGGTGGTTAGCTATCGCACCAAGTGGCCAACCGGTTGGAAAAGTGAGTGGTTCTATGTTAAGGCCAATGAGAAGAAGAGGGAGAAGCTCAAGACGCTAGTACTGAGCCCGCTGAGCTTAAGCTTCGGGTTGACTAGGCCCCTGTGCCACATGACGTCGGGGTCACCATGCCAACAAGCTGCGGTAGAATTCAGGGTGGTAGCCGAACAGATCGGCACCAGAGATTTAGTCCAAGAATATTTGGCTAACAAAACTTCTCCGACTTTGAGCGAATTTAGCATGCCGAAGCTAAAAGGAATGAAGAAAGGACTTGAGCTTGTGCGACTTCCTTATCGGTTTAAATTTGAGAAACAATTTAAAGGACCTTGCCAAGAGTGGCTGGAAATGATTGAAACATTATGTAATGAAGTGTTGTGAAATTACACCAGGAAAGAGGATCAACTATGACTGCGGCCTTCGGTACCCAACCAAAATGAAGGTTGAATCGGGTGATGGATGCCTTGAACTTTGAGTATCCTGACTATGAGCGATTGAACAAGGGTGTCGAAGGGCAAAAGAGAAAAAAGATTGTTAGTGTTCTGAGCAGACAAGCTGCTAGGATGGTGAAAGAAGATGAAGAAGCTATAAAAAAGAGAAAATCTAGCCCTGAGCCGAAGGTGGCTGCTCCAAAGAAGATAAAGGCTGCAACTCCGAAGCAAAAAACAACTGAGATAGAGGAAGAAACTCCTTCAACACCTTCTGCTGCTGATGTAGAAGAAATTTTAAAGGTAATGACCAAATCTTTACCTATCAAGCTGCTAAGTCCACTGGGGCCACATCTGACAAAGCTTTTTCAGAAGAAGGGGGAGCCTTCGGCGGCCAGGGCCAAAAAGGCAGAGGATTATTACTGTAATTGAAGCTATTGAAGAAACGCCACCGCCAGCCTCAGCGTAAAAAATAACACCAGCTGCCGAAGTTGCTACAGCTACCGAAGCTGCTCCCACCGAAGCTACAATTGAAGAAGCTGCAACGGCCGAAACCACGAATCTGGAGAGCACATTTTCTGATATTGATAAAATGCTCTTGAATATGGCCGCGGAAGAAGCTACTGCAGCTGCCGAAGAAACCCTGGCCACAGTGCCTGGAAAAGGGAAGGAGATCGCCGAAGATATTTCAGAGGAAAAGGACTTCAATTTTCAAAATATAATTGGTCAAGAGTTATCTAAGACTGAGAAAGAAGAGCTGTGAGAATATGCTATATCCTGTGGCTACCAGCCAGGAGCGTTGCTCTTCGGCGGTATAAACGAAGAAAGCTTAGGATGCATCCGAGATCGAACTAGAGCGAAGGTTATCAGTACTCTGTCGAAGAGTGTTGGTTTCCCAAAGCTTGAGGCTGACATCAGCCGCTACCGACGATAGCATATCATCGGTAGTTTATTCTATTCTAATTTCAAGGTAAAAAATTTTTCTTTCGGTTTTTCATTTTTTTACGACGAAGGTGTTCTCTGATGAAGGTTGCTTTGCACATAGTATGCTACTAAGTAAAGCCTTGAGGATGCAATAGGACCTCGAAGATAAGAAAAATGAGGTTATAATTGAAGGCTTAGAGAGCAAAATCAAAGATCATGAAGCTGCTCTTGAAAAGAAAGATTTTGTTCTTCAAACAATGGAGGGTTCGCTGGTAGAAGCCCAAGCCGAAATTACCAGATTAAACAGTGAACTCCTCCTAAAATTAGAAAACTTCGAGCAAGAAAGGAAGAATCTTGATACGAAGCTTAAAGCCGAAGTTGAAAAGAGTTCAAATTTGCAAAAATCCTTGAAAGAGCTTCAAGACAAATGTCTAAACTTCGGCAACCGATGCGTGCAACGGTTGAAGCAGGTCTTCAACTCAGTTGGAGCCAGTTCTGAAAAATTTGAACCTTTGGTTGAAGACCTGCCAGGCACCTTCGAACACATTAAGGGCGAAGTTGATGCACTTGACGAAGTTATAGCTGGGCACGGTGACTTCTGTGCCCTACTAGCTTCTCGGGGCACAACTATTGCTTTCATGAAAACTGGTTGCACGCATGGGAAGATTGTGAACAGACCTAACTTCAGCCTATCACCAGCAGATTTAACTAACATCCCCAGCCTGGCTCGAAGCATTGGAAATAGATTCATAACACAAATCTAGACGAAGGGTGGGCGAAACTTAGCTGGTGACGAAGCTCGAAGTCATCTCAAGCCGATAATAAACTCGTACCTGTTCCTTACCTTCTCCTTGGGACTTGAGTTTACCTTTTAACACTTTACTATGTACAGGATGACGAAGCCGAAGAGCAATGACCCGAAGCTTGACAGGCAACGATGAAGTGATGAAGCCACTGCAAAAAGCTCTAGAGAAATTTTTGAATTAACTTTGTAAAAGATATTGTAATTTAGGAATCAAACACTGCTCTGTAAATTTGTCCATACCTTGTAATATATTTTTACCTTATCGTCCGTGTTTGAATTGCTTTGATGTGGACGAAACTTGTATTTTTTTGAGCCGATGGCGAAAAACATCTTTCCTTCTTTTCGTACACAACGAAGCATAAATTTGCTTCTTTTGCACTCGCCGAAGCCTTGTCATTAGAGCCAAAGCAACTGTCTGTACTCTATGACATGATGATGATGATCCTACGAATGTCTAAATGAATGTATATGAATGCAATGAATGATGTGATGTAATGTGCAAATGGATGTCCAAACACACGCTTACGAAGCCACATCCAGACTCTGCATTCCCTTAGGAACGACTTTGGAGCCTTCTTCACCGTTTATTTTTCGGTGTTTACCGCTTATTTTTCGGTGTAAGTTCTGCATCCCCTTAGGAACGTCTTTTGAACTTCTTTGCCTTCTATTTCGGCGGCATAAGTTCTGCATCCCCTTAGGAACGTCTTTTGAACTTCTTCGCCTTATATTTCGGTGGTATTTGGCTCTGCATTCCCTTAGGAATGACTTTTGAGCAGAAAACTTACGCTGCGCTCCCTTAGGAACGACTTTTTGTAGCTTCGTCATGCTCTGCATCCCCTTAGGGACGACTTTTGAGCTTCTCCCTACTTTTTTTCCCTTTTCTGCACTCGATGGTGCATGCTCAGATTTTACATTTTACATTCTTTTGGAGGATTTGGCTTTCGTGGAGCTAAATAACAAAGGAAAAATTACAAGCTATGGCCCCATTAAAAACCTTTCTCTCCCTTTAGAAAGGAAAAGGTGCCATAGGAAAAAATGAAAAAAGATTACATCAAATTATACATAATATCGTCGAAGCTCATCCGCATTCCAAGATCTAGGAATGTCGCTGCCGTCCATATCCTTCAATCTGTAAGAACCGGACCTTGACGAAGATACCACCAAGAAAAGGTCCTTCCCACTTCAGCTGTAGTTTGCCTACTGTGTCCGAATTGGCCACTCTCCGAAGCACCAAATGCCCTGGCTTAATATTTTTCAACCGAACTTTTCTGTCATGCCATTTTATTGCTTCAGCTTGATATTTATTGATGTTCTCCACAGCCTGAAGTCTGATCCCTTCTATAGTATCTTTTGCTATGTGATAATCAGCTTCGTCTTCCGCCGAAGCTGCTGTTCTTATTGACCCTGCTTTAGCTTCTTCTGGGGTTATAGCTTCATCACCAAATAATAATTTAAACGATGTAAAACCTGTTGATCTTGATATGGTTGTATTGTGGCTCCACACCACTTTAATCAACTCATTTAGCCACTTTTCTCTGGGTTGATTGAATATTAGCTTCATTATTCCTGTCATTATAATGCCATTTGCTCTTTCGACCAGCCCGTTTGACTCCGGATGCCTAACTGATGCAAAATGAATTTTCGTGCCAATTTGACAACAGAAATCCTTGAAAGTTTCGGCATCAAACTGTGTTCCATTGTCCACAGTTATGGCCTTCGGCATGCCGAAGCGACAAACAATATTTTGCCAGAAGAATTTCTGGACTGTAACTGAAGTTATTGTAGCCAAAGGCTTCCTTCAATCCACTTAGAAAAATATTCTACAGCCACCACAACATATCTCAAATTGCCTTGCGCTGGTGGAAGTGGTCCTAACAAATCCAGGCCCCATCTTTGCAACGGCCAGGTGGGCTATATTAGCTGAGTGAGAGATGAAGGTTGTTTTTGGTCTCTTGCACATTTTTGACAATTTTCACATTTTTGAACTAGGTCTGCTGCATCCGAAGCTGCCTTCGGCCAGTAAAATCCTTGTCTAAACACTTTTCCCAGCAAGGGCCTAGACCCAATATGAGATCAACACAGACCTGCATGTATCTCCTTCATTAATTCAATACCTTCAGCTCTTGATAAACACTTGAGAAGTGGAGAACAGACTCCATGTTTATATAATTCCCCTTCTATTATCACATACAGTCTTGTCCTTGCTTCCATTCTCTTATTATAAGCTTCGTCATCCGAAAGACAATTACCTTGGAGGAAAGATATACTTTCAGTTTTCCAATCTTCACTATGTACTGGAGAAATAGCAAGCACTGCCCTCTCCATGAGTTCAACCGAAGGCGCCTTTATTGTTTCAAAAAATACTTCCGAAGGTAGAGGGAGCCCCTGAGCCGCTGATTTGGCTAGCAGATCTGCATGCTCATTTTCACCTCTTGGAATATTCTTGACAAAAAAACCTTCGAAAGAAGCCTCCAATCTTTGAACTGTATCCAGATATTTTTCAAGCTTCGGGTCTCTTGCCTTGCTACTTTTGTCTATATGGCTAGAAATGACTTGAGAATTAGTTTTCAGGATGGCCCTTCTTATTCCAATTGCCCTTAACTTCCAAAGCCCCAACAGAAGTGCTTCATATTCAGCAATATTATTTATACAACTAAAGTCAAGCTTGGCTGCATAACATGTTCTGACTTTCGAAGGTGCCACTAGGACAGCAGCCGCTCCTGCACCGAAGGTTCCTCAGGAACCATCGCAGAACACCGTCCAAGCTTCGATGTCTTTGTTTATTTCTTCTTCTTGAGCCCCTGGCGTCCAATCAGCGATGAAGTCTGCCAACGCCTGTGACTGAATTGAGGATCTATGCACATAGTCAATGGTGAATTCATTAAGTTCTGCAGCCCATTTCCCAATCCTTCCAGTAGCTTCTCTGTTCCTCATAATGTCCTTTAGAGGCTGTGACGAAGGAACAATTATGTGATATGCTTGAAAATAACGCTGAAGCTTCCTGGAGGCCATTAACACAACATATAGCACCTTCTCCAGTTCTATATAATTTTTCTTTGACAGACTTAAAACTTCGGAGACGAAGTACACTGGAGCTTGTTTTTTTACTTGGCCATCTAGCTTCTCCTGTACAAGTGCCGCACTCACTGCAGAATGCGAAGCTGCAACATATAAGAGCAATGGAGCCCTTGGCGAAGGTGGAGTTGATGTTGTCAAATCAATCAAATATTGCTTCAACTCTTCAAAGGCTTTCTGCTGAGCTGAGCGCCATTGAAAGACTTCGGCTGACTTCAGTATTTCAAAGAATGGCAGATTTCTTTCTGCTGATCTGGATATGAATCTGTTTAATGATGCTAATCTTCCTGCCAGCCATTGAGCCCCTTTCTTTGTACTTGGCAGTTCCATCCGAAGGATAGCTTCAATCTTGCTTGGGTTGGCTTCAATTCCCTTCGTTGATACTAGACAGCCAAGGAACTTGCCCTTCTTTACCCGAAAACACACTTTTCTGGATTTAACTTCAGACCAGCTTGCCTGAAATTGGCAAATGTCTCTTGCAAATAGGAAATGTGATTTTCTTGCTTCGTGCTTTTAACTATGATATCATCAACATATGTCAGCACATTCCTTCCTATTTGAGAATGAAGGACTCTGGCTATCATTCCGTTGAAGCTTCCTCTAGCATTTTTAAGTCCCTCAGGCATCCGAAGATAGCAATATGTGCCACTGGGGGTTATGAAGCTAGTCTTCGGCTCATCTTCCTTCTTCATCCAGATTTGGTGGTAGCCTGTGTGGGGGACAGATATCCCCCAGGTCCACTAGAAGGCTAGAAGGCCTCGCAAAAGGCCTTGGGCCCATTGTTTCACAAAGCCATTCCTTCGTGGGCCTGGGGAGGAATGTCTGGCAGAGTGGATCGACGCAAGATTGGATCAACTCGAGCCCAGGCAGCCCAATGGACTTAAGCATTATCCACAGCAGTGATCCGATTCTCCCACGCTGCGCCCTCAGGCGTCGGAACTGAATGATGATAAGTCGGCAGAATTATAGGAAGATAAGCTCAGTCGGTTCACTATTACTTAGGTGCACGTTGCTATCATATCTGCATGTAACGCCCCACGGTCGAGTATATAAGGCCTAGGGGGCACCCCCTCAAACAACAACTCACTCATTAGCCATCTACTCAGCTCTCTAGCATCTTTTGAACTAGAGAACTCCCCTGTAACCTACCACATAAAGATCCACACCAGGAAGTAGGGTGTTACGCCTCTCTAAGTGGCCCGAACCTGTATAAAATTGTCCACTATCTCTCGTGCATCTAGCACGAACCATCTAGCTACAGTCGGTAACACCGTCCTACTCCAAAAAGTATCTCGAGGGGCAACCCCAGGTACGCGATCGGACCCAAAACATCGACAGCTGGCGCGCTAGGTAGGGGGTGTGCCACTGATCCAAGCTAGCTCAATGACCATCACTTTCCAGCACAAGATCGCTCTCCGCCCTAGATCCGTGTTCTGCTTCGGGACCATCTCATCCGTGGCAGACGAAGAAGGAACTCTACATCGCATAGCGGATCTGCTGGAGAGAAAACCTTCCTCGATAATCTCTGGGAAAGCCAGAACGAAGCAGGAAATAGCGCAACCTCTAGCGCTCCAAGCGAAGACTACCACCTGCAAGACAGGAGCGGAAAATTCATTCACCCGAAGAACCCCATTGTCCACCTCATCCACAGAAGAGTGGACATAGATTACGAGGAAAAAAGAAACAAAGACCCGTCAAGCTGCCCTTCTAATGCCTCCGCCCTCAAAGGAGAACAGAAAGAAGCTTGTCATCACGACAACTCCATTCTACCCCAACATCCTCTTTATCGGAGGGAGAGTGGAATCGTCCCCATCTCCAACGACGAACCAACCGTGCCTGGGGAAGAACCACCTCAGCGGGAAGCTCGTCGACAAAGGAACCGATGCCGTAACGCCCGATGACATCATGAAGCCGGAGAACGAGACCCGATGCAGCCTGTGTCACGAGATGAGGTCTTGGAGGTGGGAGAAACTCCAGATGAACGAGTCTTCAGGGAGAGGAGGAATTACCGCCAACGTGATCGTCGGCGAGCTCAAGAGCAAGCTGAGCAAGAGGCGAGAGAATGTCGAGAGAACCCTCTCCTCGGACGAAATCTGAACCCCGACTTCGCCCGAGCCATGAATACACCAAGCGAGGTTGGTGGAGTGTTGGCTTGGATAGCCGATGGCCTCCCCCAGACTCCAGACGCCGAGGGCTATCGGCGGTTGCTCACTCAGGCAGCTAACCATCTTCTGCCTCTCGCTCATCCTCCGAGCGATCTACGACACGCCATCAATAGTCGATGTGACGTGCGGAGTTCCATCAATGCTTCGCGCGAACGATGACATGAAAACGAGATTCGGCACCGAGAAGAGTATGATCGGGATCACGGCATCCCAGCGTGAAGTCAGGCCGCCAGGGTTGAGTCGGCAATAGCCTCAACTGGCGACACAACCCGGGGACGGTCGAGGCAGCACATCGACAACTCCCCTCCCCGAGACCGACACTACAATCATCGACAGGAGGATAAGTGTGGAGTATCGGTGCTTACTCCACGTCTCAGGGCCATTCAGTGGCCCCCCTAACTTCAAGGTCTCCAACATCGACAAGTACGAGCCCAAGCAGGACCCGGGAGGCTGGTTGGCTGTCTACACCATCGCCGTCCGGGCCGCTGAGGCAACTGAAGATGTGATGACTGCATATTTGCCCATTGTCCTTGGGCAAGATGCGCTGCAATGGCTACGACACCTGCCCCGACACTGCATCGACGATTGGAGCGACTTCAGTCGGCGTTTTATTGCCAACTTCCAATCCCTCTCCGACAAGCCGGCGTAGCCATGGGACCTCAAATCCATCAGGCGTTGAGGGGATGAGACTCTCCGGTCATACCTCAAAAGGTTTCAGACCATGAGAAATCGTATCCTCGAGGTTGCGGAAGCAGTAGTGATCGAGGACTTCTATCGGGGATCTAATGACTCAGCCTTCGTTCGAGCCATACTGCAAAAGGCGCCGACTACCTCCGAGCAGCTATTCAGGGAAGCAGACCTCTACATCACCGCCGACGAATGAGCTTAGGACCTCATCAGAGGAGCAAAGCCTGCACCACCGGCATGTGAACCAACAACCCGACAAGCGTTGGGAGAAGAGACCTCGCGAAGAAGTCCACGCCGCCAGACCACCCGCCTCTCGTGCCCGAGGGGCACCCCGCGGAGGCGAACGTACATTGGACGACATCCTCGACGCACAATGTCCGTACCATAAGGACATGCGCCACACCCTCTGGAACTGCAGAGATTTCAAGCACTCTGTCGGTAACGGCCGACCCTTCCAACCTCTTCCACCTCCCCCACCACGAGGAGGACCCGGAGAACCTAGGCAACCCCAGCAGCAGGAAGGGGGAGGAGGCGGAGCATTCCCGCGCGTCGATGGAGAAGTCAACATCATCTTCAGCGGACATGGGTCACAAGAGAGCAAAAGGCAGCAGAAGCTCAACGACCGTCAGATACTGGTGGCGGCCACCAGTCCTCCCACCCCATATCGATGTTACGAACACCCGATCACCTTCACTCGAGCAGATCAGTGGCTCAACTTCGATCACCCAGGCAAATACCCGCTCCATGTTGATCCGGTGATCCGAGAGAGCAGGGTAAAGAAGGTGTTAGTGGATGGGGGAAGCAACATCAATGTCACCTTCCCCCGAACACTTCAAGGCTTGGGAGTCGCACTCAAAGAGCTCCATGAGTTAGACACTCCTTTCTTCGGCATTGGGCCGACTAAAGGAGAGTACCCACTCGGACACATCTACATGTCGGTCACCTTCGGAACTCTGGAAAACTACAGAACCGAGTTCCTAAGGTTTGAGGTAGCAAGCTTCGACTGTGGATACAATGCTATCATCGGCAGGCCGGGATTGGCGAAATTCATGGCCATTCCGCACTATACATACATGATATTGAAGATGCCGGGACCACAAGGGATCATCACGTGCGCGCTGACTTCCAAGGCGCCGCATAATGCTTCCGAGTGGCCATGCAGGCGGCCCTCACCACCAAGCCATCGACAACTTCTTCCGCGCAGGCAAACTCAAAGCCTGAGGAATGTGACACCTAGTGTCACCTAGGGTTTCTCTCAAATACCAACCCAAGAATCATTATTTTATGTGAGCCAAAGTAAGCATGAGCATCAAATTAATATAAGTGAGAAAGAATTCACCAAGTATATACTTAAAAGTATCATGATCAAAACAATTGAGTCCTTTAAAAGATAAGAATGTGCAACCCTAATTAAAATCCCTAAGTGAGCCCAATGAGCAAAATTCAAGAAAATAAGAAAAAGGGAATGAAAAGTTTAGAATTTTTAGTTGAGCCAATTATACAAATTTAAGTATGTTTATTAAGCAACAAGAAAGATTGAGAAGGCTTAGCCAAAATAACTCAAATAAATCCCCAAATCAGCCCTTGATCTATGAACCCTTGGAGAAATTCAGATTTCTGAATTTCTGAATTTCAGACCTCTTCCCAAAGATCATCTGCGTTCTATGTTTTTCAAAACTCAAAGCCAGGAGATCCAAATATCAAAGTTGTGCCAAATTCCCTTGAACACATCCTGGAAAAGTTTGAACTCAAACCAAATTCATTTGGCACGGTTTTGGCGCAGCTTGACCTCGGGACCAGGCATTCTGACAGTAGCACCTTGGTGACGCTACAACTCCCTGTCCCTAGCCTAAAACCGCGCGACGTCAATACACAAAAGACAAAGCTTGGTCTGGTGAACAAATCCTTCACAGCGATCTTGCCCAAATTCGCGAAGATTTGCTCCCAATCGGCGCTTGAACAGGGGCAGAGGCAACGGGAACACGTGTTCGACCGTGGCTGACACCCCTGGTTCACGCCCGTTCGCGCACCACGCCTCCCAGTGCACGCCCGCGCGCACTCGCCGGTCCACGACCGCCCATGCACCGCGCCATGCATATAAAGCCTTCCCAGGCGCGCCCCACTTCGCCCCGCACTCACCCTCACCGGCCAGCTACTTTCCCTTAGCTCCGGCGGGCTCAATTCCGCCCGCCATTGCCGCCAGAGCTTCGGCCATCATGGCCAGCCCACTCCAGCCATCCTCTGGGCAAGCCAGTGCTTCGGCTAGCTCCGCCAGTAGCCCGTGAAGCTTGCCAAGCCCTCGGACCTGGCCGGACTTCACCGGAGGCCCGAGATCGACCTCACCGGACTTCGGTCTTCCGCCGCCGCGCGTGGACTGAGCTATCCAGTGAGTCTCCGACCAATTCCTTGCACCCATATCTTCTCTGGCATCCCGTGAACCTCTCTGACCCATCCAATTGCTCTATCTCACCGTGACCAGGCCGGTCTCCTCGCCGCCGACGAGCATCCCCGCCTGCGCGCGTGGACCGACCGACTCCGACCATCTCCGACGGCGTCCCGCACACCGTTGTGATCGCCGAGACCTCCCCTACGTCCTCGACCACTTCACCGGAGCAATCTCGCCGCCGGTAAGCCCCTCCGCCCTTTTTTCCGCCGCGGTTACTATTTAAGGTAGAAGAAGGACCTCGGGTTAGGATTTGTAGAACCCGAGGGGTTTTCTGTAACGTCAGTGACTCATGTGAATAGTAGCTTAAGGACTGATCCGCGAAGAAAACTTAAAAACCCGCCAGGGACCCCAGTGCAAAGTGGATTTCCATTTAAACCAATTCTATTATTCTTTTTAAAATGACCAGAGAACTTAGAAAATCCATAACTTGATGAAATCTTAATAAAAAGTTGTCAAACTAATTTTGCTAGCTCCTGAATATTATGGACTATCATTTAGAAATGACGAACCCTATGCTTTCTGTTCTAAATTTTAGAGTTTAAAATTAAAAACAGAAACCCACTAAACCTTGTTTAATTAAGGGAAATTAGTTTTTCTTCTGTGCTGAACTTAAGAAAATTTGTAGATGTTTAAACCTCATTTAGACACTGTTTAAAAATAGTAGGAACCCCAGCATTAGAAATTATGATGTAGTTATTCCTTTAAAGCTATTTTGTCCAAAACTTAGAGAAAATTAGAAAGGCATTAGAAATTAATGAACAATGATTAAGATTATTTTTCCTAGTTTACTTATGTAACAGAGAACCTAGAAAAAATACAGAGACCATTAATTTGGACCAGTTTTAAATTAAAATGATTTATTTAGCCTTATATAGACTGAAAATCAATTATTAGAGAGGCAAAACTATAACCAAAATGATTAATAAAAATCCAGTGGACTTACAACCCCTAGAGCCCCACTACAAAAATACAGAGCACCTCAGCCCAACTTTTTAAGTAAGGAAAATAAATACAAAGTGATAGTAAGGCATTTTCCAACTAAATCATGAACAACCCCAAATAATATGATAATGGGCAACCAAAATTTTTCTAAGTCCATGATGAGATAAACTACCAGAGAAAAATGCAAACCCATGAAAAAGTAGCAAACTCACACCTATTGATAATGATTTAGGAGAAAGGCCACTTAATTCAAATAATGCATACCACCCCTTCCCTTAAGCAAAAAGAGGCCAAACTTCAGAATGATTGCTCTTGCACAAAATAATAACCAAGGAAAATAAGAACTCTGTTGTTTGATGTTTTCCAAATATACTGGTAGTAGAGAGCACCCATTTGGCTAGAAACTTGAGAAAACCATAGAGAAATAGTTAAAAGGTATTAATGATTAGAAATCTGTATCAAGTCATGTTATAACACCTAAAAGCCAGCAAAAATAAGTTTTGGAGAATTGCCCACTGCTAAATAATAGTTGTAGTTCAAAGCACCCCTTCTGCCCTAGAATTTAATAATTTTGTCCAGAGAAAACTATTCACTTTCTGATCCCCAAATTTTGAGATAGAGAAACATACACCAGTAACAAGCCACTGTAATTTTTGCAGAATTTTTAGAATTTTATAAAAGCAACTTGTAGTTCAAACCTACTCCAAAACCTTAAGAGAATAAAAGAAAAGGGAAGAAGAAATAAACCTCACCTCAATAAATCTAACTTGAGTACTTATCAATTCTCACTAAAACTTAAAGGGAATTCAGTGGAACCCCAAAATTTAATCTACTTACCTTAGCTAAGTTTAACCCAATTTACCAAGTATACCACTAAGGGTCTTACATAAGTAAAGTTAACTTTGTTTAACTCAAGAAGATCATACACCTTCAAAGTTGTAATTTCTAGAAGCACATATCATATCATGCATATATCTTACGCATTGCATTCATTAGATTGTAATCTTGCCGACGGAGAGTACGTGCTCATCCCCGAGCAAGGACCTGTCCAAGAGGAGGACCAGGAGCAGGCTTCAGAGGCTGCTATTGAGGATCTCTCCGCAGCCCCAGCAATTGAAGGCAAGCCCTGGTTTTATGCATAACCGTATTATTATATGCTACTTTACTACACTTAATGCTTGTAGGATTGCAATGTGCACTTAAGTGTAGGAGTTGCTTGAAACCTCTAGTTGCATGAACTTAGGATTCCTTTTTGAGATGAATACTAGTATGCTAGGTCGAGTAGCTGCTTGCTAATCAGGATCTCGGTAGAAGTCGAGTGATTTTTCTAGCACTCGCGCGAGGTCAGGAATTGATTGTATTCATCTTGATAACGGGATTTAGGTTGGTCTATGGACTTGGATCTAGGGAGGATGCCTTGTCCATGAGACGGGAAAAAATGAATTAAGGATTAATGTGTGGATACCTGAGTCAAGCTTTTGAACGTACTAAGCACATGCCGGGAAAAATGGTAACCGGTAAACCTAGTACCTGAGTGAAGCCGGGCGCGGACTTTATCCCTCATGCGACCTGAGACTGGGTCTCCCATGCTAGCTATGGTGGGTACAAGTGCGGTCACTGCACGGCGGCAGCCGGGGTCAGTGGAGCATTGTATGCCAAGGAGGTGAGGCCTCGACGCGAATGGGGAATCGATGGGGACGGTTGTCATGTGTGGGGTCGGAGTACCCTGCCATGCCGTGTGTTTAGGTTTACCTTGCAAGGTTAAAAACTCGATTCGAATCGTCTGCTTCTCGCAGCTAATGAGACTGCTTGATTCCTTGTACTGCATCGAGTAAGAAGTGAAATGTGGTTACATGAGATAACTTGTTGATTGAACTAAATGCTTGTTACCATGTCTGCTTAGAAGAAGCAAATCTAGCTAAGTTAATGATGGTAGAATTTGAAAAGCTAAAAATTGATTTTAGAAACAGCTAGTGCTTTTTGGCAAACCAAACCCCTCAGCCAAACAGCTGCATAGTCTAGAGGTAGAGGAGTAGACTCCTCACACCGGTTAAGTCTAGCTGAGTATTAGTATACTCAGCCTTGCTTGTGGCACCATTTTTGCAGGTACCATGCAGGAAATGGTTGATGGTGTGACTTGGCCTACCACCCTGCCACCGGGTTGGACGGTCGAGTGGGATGTTGCTCCGGTAGGAGAGGAGCACGAGGAGTAGTGGGCTAGGCCTTGCCCATTTCCTCATTACCGACGACATCGATTATCCGCTGCACTTTATTTTGTGAACTTTATTTGCTACTCAAAAACTCCGATTTATGTAATAACTCAGTACTTAATTTGAGGTTTCCTGTTTTGTTGTATTTGTTCTGTGACTCACCTTCGAGTGAGATTGTGGAATTTGATCCTGCTTAAGTGGCTCTATCAGACTAGATCTGAGGGACTGACGGGTTATTCCGATTTAAGTGTGTTACGGCCCCTGAGGCGTGACTTAGGCACTTAAGCTGGAATAATTCGGGCGGTTCTGCCATAGCTGGTATCGGAGCAAATTCCACCACAGAGAAGGACAATAAACCATGAATACCAATTTTCAAAACCTAAAACTTGCCTAGAAACTACTACAGATCGTCAGGACTAGACCGCTAGACCTAGGACGAAAGGCCTTAGGCATAGAGGGAGAAATAGGTGGCTAATTAATTAGGCCCCGTGGGCCAGTACTTATATTTTTAGGATGCCCTAAAAAGGCACCCTATTTTCTCTTTGAGAGGCAACATTTCTTCCAGCATGCATGCATTATAAAACACAAAGAGGAATTAAAATTTGAGCTAACCCCTTTTCTTAAAACCATCCGGGCTCTCTTTTTCTTTTTCCTTCCACCATAATCTTTATCTTTGATTCCCTTCCGCAGATGAATTCACCCACCCCCGCCAGTGGAGGAGACTCTCGTTTCAGTTCTGACTTCCTTTCTTGCGATGGCTTTCCTTCCATCTTGTGGGAAGTGCTTAACTCCGCCGGTTACCCTACGCCCCCTTTGTACACAGTGCAGTTGTATGAGGAGCATCGAGTACCTCGTTGTCGGGTCTGGCTGACTTTGGAGGCTCATCCCCTTCAGTCGGGTTGGCGTTCTCTTGACTCTAAGACGATTGGACTCAGGACGGACGACACCGTTGAGGCAGCAGCCATGAAGACTCTGACGACTTTCTGTGGCTACCATCCCCTGGCGATGGTGATGCACCCCTTGGGACTCTTCCCTGCTGAGAAGAAGGATGATCCCATGTGGTGTAACCGCGTGAGCCATGTAAAGGATGTGTGGGCGATGTATCCTGACTTGGTTGGGAGGGTCACTTTTCAGTGCATGAGTGCGTTGTACCGCCTTCAGGCCCTTCAGAGCGATGCTATGGCACTTCTTGCTAACACCGCTCAAACTGCCAAGCTCACTCTCGACAGTCGGGAAGATTTTGTGGTCGACCTATCCACAGAGTTGGTGGAGAAGGATCTGCAAGTGGAGAGGCTGAACCAGCGCATTGCCACCTTGGAGCAGCAGGTGGAGATCCGAGACAACACTATCGATGTCTTGGAGAACCAGCTTCACGATGTGCAGAGGGAACTCGAAGAAGCAAATGACCACTTGGACATGCACCACCTGGAGATGGAGGCCAATGAAGCAGGAAGCGAGGGAGAAGAGACTCCCGAGGAGCTAGGACCAGCCCCTGGTGCCAATGGGACTACCTCCGCAATGCCCCCTTCACCCGTATCCAGTGTCGCTTCCACCGCTCAGGGTTAAGCAGTCACTTCGACACTTTTAGGCGGATAGAAACCTATGCGAGCTTAGTAATATCACATTTTGGACTAGGCTTATGGGTACTTTCCCCTGATTGATGTAACCCTGTAAACTTTTGAAATCTGTGGGATCTTTTGTCACCATGTTATCTTCATTTCGAACCTAATATTATGATTATGGTATTTTTCCTTCCATATGAGATGATATCATGTCGTTCGCAATTGTGAGTTGGGATAACAATGGCGACAATCTCTGTTTTCAGATGGCAGCTAGGCAACGTCGCGGGCAGAACGAGCAGGTTCCCCCGCCACCTACTCCAGCTCCCACAGTGCAGGAGCTGATGGCCCAGCAGAATGAGATTCTGCGACAGCTCTTGCAGCGCCAGCCCCACCCTCAGCAGCATGGTGGAGGCCAGCATCAGCGACCTCCTGCTATGGCAACATACCAGGAGTTTCTGAGCACGCAGCCACCCTTGTTCACCAAGGCAGAGGATCCGTTGGACGCCGACGTATGGCTTCGCATCGTCGAGTCCAAGTTTCCCCTCCTCACAGGAGACTGCCCTGATGAGGCCAAGGCTCGCTTCGCCGCACAGCAGCTTCGCGGCCCTGCTCGGACTTGGTGGGACCACTTCCGTGCTATGCTCCCCGCTGATCGTGAAGTATCTTGGGAGGAATTCAAGACTGCCTTCAGAGGACACCACATCCCAGCTGGCATTCTTGATCGGAAGTTGAATGAATTTCTGGCCCTTAATCAAGGAACCCGCACGGTACTGTAGTATGCACAAGCCTTCAACGACTTATGCCAGTATGCAGGGTATCATGCTGATTCTGATGAAAAGAAGAGGGATCGCTTCCGCAGGGGTCTCAATACCAAGCTGTGGGAACGACTCAACACTGTCCGGGCTGATAGCTTCAATGAGTTGGTCAACATGGCCATCTCCCAGGATGATTGCATTGTTGCTCACCGGGCAGAGAAGAAGAGAAAGGCACCAATGGCAGCACCATCCGCTCAGGCTCAGAGGTTCCGGATTGTTTCTCACAATCAGAGCAGGGGTTTTCAGCAGCAGGCAGGCAGATGGGTGATCAGGCCACCTCAGCAGCAGCAGCAGCCGGCACCCAACCGCTACCCAGCTCCCGCCCCAAGGAACAATCAGCCTCCGCAGCAGCAGCAGTTCCGCCAGGGCAATGGGAACAAGTGTTTCACTTGTGGCAATGTGGGCCACTATGCCAAGAATTGTCCCAGGAACCAGCAGAGGCAGATACCAGCACCAAATCAAGACAAGGGAAGAATGCAGAAGGTGCAAGTCAGGCAAGGGAAGCTCAACTTCACTACTCTGGAGGAAGTACCAGAAGGAGCTCCTATCATGACCGGTACCTTTTCAGTTTATAATCAACCTGCTTTAATTCTGTTTGATTCTGGTGCATCTCATAGTTTCATTAGCCAAAAGTTCAGTGCTAATTGCAAACTGCCATTCTCTCACTCAAAAGGGTCATTCATGATAGTCACACCTGGGGGTAAAATTGCAACTAATCAATTAAACCAAAGTGTGCCTATTCAACTGGGAAGCCACATTGTCAAAACCACTCTTCTTGTGTTGGGATTGGAAAATGCGGACATTATTCTAGGGGCAAATTGGATGACCTTGCACCAAGTTGTGCTTGATGTAGCCAGCCGTACCGTGGAAGTTAATTCTCCATTCTGCGGGAATTTCACTTTAATTCTGCCTAGTCAGGGTTCTTCTCAGTCATGTGCTTTCTCTATGACGGAGTTACCCCTGAAGAAGATCCCAGTGGTCTGTGGGTATGCAGATGTCTTTCCTGATGAATTGCCAGGAATGCCACCGGACCGGGATATTGAATTCGCCATCGAGTTGCAACCGGGAACGACCCCAATTTCCAAGAGGCCCTACCGAATGCCACCCGCTGAGTTGGCAGAGCTGAAGAAGCAGTTGCAAGAATTGCTGGATAAGGGTTTCATTCGCCCGAGCACTTCGCCTTGGGGATGTCCAACACTGTTTGTGAAGAAGAAAGATGAAAGCTTGAGGCTGTGTATAGATTACCGCCCTCTTAATGCGGTAACTATCAAGAACAAGTATCCTTTGCCTCGTATTGATGTTCTTTTTGACCAGTTGGTCGGGGCCAAGGTATTTTCCAAGATAGTCCTTCGCTCTGGCTACCATCAGATCAAAATACGAGCAAGTGATATTCCGAAGACGGCATTCTCAACCAGATATGGGCTATATGAATTTTTGGTGATGTCATTCGGGCTGACAAATGCACCAGCATATTTCATGTATCTGATGAATTCTGTTTTCATGCCGGAATTGGACAAGTTCGTGGTGGTTTTCATTGACGACATTTTGGTGTACTCAAAGAACGAAAAAGAACATGCCGGGCATTTGCATGTAGTGCTTCAACGTCTGCGAGAGCACCACCTTTATGCCAAGTTATCCAAGTGTGATTTTTGGCTAAAGGAAATCAAATTCTTGGGTCACACTATCTCTCAGGCTGGAATAGCTGTTGATCCTGATAAAGTGCAAGAGGTGATGAACTGGAGGCCACCAACAACTGTTCGCCAGATTCGGAGTTTTCTGGGATTAGCTGGTTATTACCGAAGATTTATTCCGGACTTCTCTCGAATTGCGAAGCCTATTACTGAGTTGCTGAAGAAAGAAGTCAAGTTTGTGTGGAGTCAGAAGTGCGAAGATGCCTTCCATGCATTAAGGCAGCATCTGACCACAGCACCAGTATTGGCACAACCCGACAGCAGCAAGCCTTTTGATGTATACTGCGATGCCTCTGGCACCGGGCTAGGTTGTGTCTTGATGCAAGACAACCGAGTCATTGCGTATGCCTCAAGAGCACTCAGGCCTCATGAGCAAAACTATCCCACTCATGACCTTGAGTTAGCAGTAGTGGTTCATGCATTGAAGATGTGGAGGCACTATCTAATGGGAACCCACTGCAACATCTTCACTGATCATAAGAGCCTTAAGTACATTTTTACTCAGGCTGATCTCAACATGAGGCAGAGAAGATGGCTAGAGCTGATCAAGGATTATGACCTGGAGGTACATTATCACCCAGGAAAAGCTAATGTGGTAGCAGATGCATTGAGTCGGAAGTTGCAGTGCAACTATATTCTGATGGATTCTCGCATTAACACCTTGTGTGATGAGTTGCGCAAGATGCAAATTGAAGTGATTTCTTCTGGTTCTTTGTCTCACATTTCTGTTGAGCCAGCTTTGCAAGACCAGATTATCATGGCCCAGCTCAGTGACAAGGGAGTGCAAGTTATCAAAAAGAATCTCCATCAGAAGGTTGAGAAGTATAATTGTTTCCGCCAGGATGAGAAGGGTGTGTTATGGTTCAAAAGCAGATTGGTAATTCCTAAAGACCAGGATCTCAAGAGGAAAATTTTGGATGAGGCTCATCTCTCCAAATTCTCTATGCATCCGGGAAGCACCAAAATGTACCATGATCTGAAGCCTTTGTACTGGTGGACCAGAATGAAGAGGGAGATAGCCCAGTATGTATCAGAATGTGACACCTGTCAGAGGATAAAGGCAAGCCACTTGAAGTCAGCTGGAGCTTTGCAACCACTGTCCGTACCTTCGTGGAAGTGGGATGACATCAGCATGGATTTCATTGTGGGTCTGCCCAACACCTCTCGTCATCATGATTCCATTTGGGTTATTGTGGACCGATTGATGAAAGTGGCACATTTTCTTCCTGTGCACACCACTGATAAGGCTCAGAAATATGCAGAATTGTATATTGACCGGATCGTGTGTTTGCACGGATTACCTCGAACCATTGTTTCTGACCGAGGAGCCCAATTCGTTGCCAGATTTTGGGAACAATTGCAAGAGTCTTTGGGAACCAAGCTAGTCAGGAGTTCAGCTTACCACCCACAGACCGATGGTCAGACGGAAAGGGTAAACCAAATCCTGGAGGATATGCTGAGAGCTTGTGCGATCGATTGTGGCAAGAACTGGGATAAGCACCTCTCCTTGGCAGAGTTTGCTTATAACAATAGTTATCAATCCAGCCTAAAGATGGCACCTTTTGAAGCTCTCTATGGAAGAAGGTGCAGGACACCACTCAATTGGTCTCAACCTGGTGAAAGAGAAGTTTTTGGACCTGACTTAGTGACTGAAGCCGAAAGGAAGGTCAAGCTAATCAGGAAGAATCTAGAAGCTGCTCAGGCCAGGCAAAAGAGCTATCATGATAGAAGAAGGAAACCTCTCCAGTTCGAGGTGGGAAGTTTTGTATACCTCAAGGTATCACCCACCAAGGGAGTGCAGAGGTTTGGGATCAAAGGCAAGCTAGCCCCTCGTTACATTGGACCTTATGAGATCATAGAAGCATGTGGACCTGTGGCATACAAGCTGAAGTTACCTTCAAAGATGTCTGCCATTCACAATGTTTTCCATGTATCTCAGCTGAAGAAGTGTGTTCGATTGCCGACCGAGATCATAGCAGAGCCAGAATTGGAGATAGAGCCAGATCTATCGTACCAAGAGTACCCCTCCAAGATTCTGGATTGCAAAGAAAGATCAACTCGGGCTAAATCGATCAAGATGTACAAGGTTCAGTGGAGTAATCACTCGGAGGAGGAAGCTACTTGGGAAACCGAGGAATTCTTAAGATCCAACTTCCCCGATTGCCTACCTAAGGAAGCTGGTACGTAATCACCCCAACCCCTCCTCCTGCCCTTCGAATCTAATTTCCAAAAATATGATCTTAATTTAGAATGAAGTAACTGTGAAGTAAAACTTAAAAGGACTTCCTTCTGAAGTTGCAAAGAGAATGACATTCGAAGAGCAGTTTATCCTAATAATAACAATAATCACCCATTTCCTATAAGTCTCACCCTTCGCTTCACCCTGGGAGGACTCTGGCCCGAATCTCGGGACGAGATTCCTTTAAGGGGGGAAGGCTGTGACACCCCAGTGTCACCTAGGGTTTCTCTCAAATACCAACCCAAGAATCATTATTTTATGTGAGCCAAAGTAAGCATGAGCATCAAATTAATATAAGTGAGAAAGAATTCACCAAGTATATACTTAAAAGTATCATGATCAAAACAATTGAGTCCTTTAAAAGATAAGAATGTGCAACCCTAATTAAAAACCCTAAGTGAGCCCCATGAGCAAAATTCAAGAAAATAAGAAAAAGGGAATGAAAAGTTTAGAATTTTTAGTTGAGCCAATTATACAAATTTAAGTATGTTTATTAAGCAACAAGAAAGATTGAGAAGGCTTAGCCAAAATAACTCAAATAAATCCCCAAATCAGCCCTTGATCTATGAACCCTTGGAGAAATTCAGATTTCTGAATTTCTGAATTTCAGACCTCTTCCCAAAGATCATCTGCGTTCTCTATTTTTCAAAACTCAAAGCCAGGAGATCCAAATATCAAAGTTGTGCCAAATTCCCTTGAACACATCCTGGAAAAGTTTGAACTCAAACCAAATTCATTTGGCACGGTTTTGGCGCAGCTTGACCTCGGGACCAGGCATTCTGACACTGGCACCTTGGTGACGCTACAACTCCCTGTCCCTAGCCTAAAACCGCGCGACGTCCATACACAAAAGACAAAGCTTGGTCTGGTGAACAAATCCTTCACAGCGATCTTGCCCAAATTCGCGAAGATTTGCTCCCAATCGGCGCTTGAACAGGGGCAGAGGCAACGGGAACACGTGTTCGACCGTGGCTGACACCCCTGGTTCACGCCCGTTCGCGCACCACGCCTCCCAGTGCACGCCCGCGCGCACTCGCCGGTCCACGACCACCCGTGCACCGCTCCGTGCCTATAAAGCCTTCCCAGGCGCGCCCCACTTCGCCCCGCACTCACCCTCACCGGCCAGCCACTTTCCCTTAGCTCTGGCGAGCTCAATTCCGCCCGCCATTGCCGCCAGAGCTTCGGCCATCGTGGCCAGCCCACTCCAGCCATCCTCTGGGCAAGCCAGTGCTTCGGCTAGCTCCGCTAGTAGCCCGTGAAGCTTGCCAAGCCCTCGGACCCGGCCGGACTTCACCGGAGGCCCGAGATCGACCTCACCGGACTTCGGTCTTCCGCCGCCGCGCGTGGACCGAGCTATCCAGTGAGTCTCCGACCAATTCCTTGCGCCCATATCTTCTCTGGCATCCCGTGAACCTCTCTGACCCATCCAATTGCTCTATCTCGCCGTGACCAGGCCGGTCTCCTCACCGCCGACGAGCATCCCCGCCTGCGCGCGTGGACCGACCGACTCCGGCCATCTTCGACGGCGTCTCGCACACCGTTGTGATCGCCGAGACCTCCCCAACGTCCTCGACCACTTCACCGGAGCAATCTCGCCGCCGGTAAGCCCCTCCGCCCTTTTTCCGCCGCGGTTACTGTTTAAGGTAGAAGAAGGACCTCGGGTTAGGATTTGTAGAACCCGAGGGGTTTTCTGTAACGTCAGTGACTCATGTGAATAGTAGCTTAAGGACTGATCCGCGAAGAAAACTTAAAAACCCGCTAGGGACCCTAGTGCAAAGTGGATTTCCATTTAAACCAATTCTATTATTCTTTTTAAAATGACCAGAGAACTTAGAAAATCCTTAACTTGATGAAATCTTAATAAAAAGTTGTCAAACTAATTTTGCTAGCTCCTGAATATTATGGACTATCATTTAAAAATGATGAACCCTATGCTTTCTGTTCTAAATTTTAGAGTTTAAAATTAAAAACAGAAACCCACTAAACCTTGTTTAATTAAGGGAAATTAGTTTTTCTTCTGTGCTGAACTTAAGAAAATTTGTAGATGTTTAAACCTCATTTAGACACTGTTTAAAAATAGTAGGAACCCCAGCATTAGAAATTATGATGTAGTTATTCCTTTAAAGCTATTTTGTCCAAAACTTAGAGAAAATCAGAAAGGCATTAGAAATTAATGAACAATGATTAAGATTATTTTTCCTAGTTTACTTATGTAATAGAGAACCTAGGAAAAATACAGAGACCATTAATTTGGACCAGTTTTAAATTAAAATGATTTATTTAGCCTTATATAGACTGAAAATCAATTATTAGAGAGGCAAAACTATAACCAAAATGATTAATAAAAATCCAGTGGACTTACAACCCCCAGAGCCCTACTACAAAAATATAGAGCACCTCAGCCCAACTTTTTAAGTAAGGAAAATAAATACAAAGTGATAGTAAGGCATTTTCCAACTAAATCATGAACAACCCCAAATAATATGATAATGGGCAACCAAAATTTTGCTAAGTCCATGATGAGATAAACTACCAGAGAAAAATGCAAACCCATGAAAAAGTAGCAAACTCACACCTATTGATAATGATTTAGGAGAAAGGCCACTTAATTCAAATAATGCATACCACCCCTTCCCTTAAGCAAAAAGAGGCCAAACTTCAGAATGATTGCTCTTGCACAAAATAATAACCAAGGAAAATAAGAACTCTGTTGTTTGATGTTTTTCAAATATAGTGGTAGTAGAGAGCACCCATTTGGCTAGAAACTTGAGAAAACCATAGAGAAATAGTTAAAAGGTATTAATGATTAGAAATCTGTATCAAGTCATGTTATAACACCTAAAAGCCAGCAAAAATAAGTTTTGGAGAATTGCCCACTGCTAAATAATAGTTGTAGTTCAAAGCACCCCTTCTGCCCTAGAATTTAATAATTTTGTCCAGAGAAAACTATTCACTTTCTGATCCCCAAATTTTGAGACAGAGAAACAAACACCAGTAACAAGCCACTGTAATTTTTGCAGAATTTTTAGAATTTTATAAAAGCAACTTGTAGTTCAAACCTACTCCAAAACCTTAAGAGAATAAAAGAAAAGGGAAGAAGAAATAAACCTCACCTCAATAAATCTAACTTGAGTACTTATCAATTCTCACTAAAACTTAAAGGGAATTCAGTGGAACCCCAAAATTTAATCTACTTACCTTAGCTAAGTTTAACCCAATTTACCAAGTATACCACTAAGGGTCTTACATAAGTAAAGTTAACTTTGTTTAACTCAAGAAGATCATACACCTTCAAAGTTGTAATTTCTAGAAGCACATATCATATCATGCATATATCTTACGCATTGCATTCATTAGATTGTAATCTTGCCGACGGAGAGTACGTGCTCATCCCCGAGCAAGGACCTGTCCAAGAGGAGGACCAGGAGCAGGCTTCAGAGGCTGCTATTGAGGATCTCTCCGCAACCCCAGCAATTGAAGGCAAGCCCCGGTTTTATGCATAACCGTATTATTATATGCTACTTTACTACACTTAATGCTTGTAGGATTGCAATGTGCACTTAAGTGTAGGAGTTGCTTGAAACCTCTAGTTGCATGAACTTAGGATTCCTTTTTGAGATGAATACTAGTATGCTAGGTCGAGTAGCTGCTTGCTAATCAGGATCTCGGTAGAAGTCGAGTGATTTTTCTAGCACTCGCGCGAGGTCAGGAATTGATTGTATTCATCTTGATAACGGGATTTAGGTTGGTCTATGGACTTGGATCTAGGGAGGATGCCTTGTCCATGAGACGGGAAAAAAATGAATTAAGGATTAATGTGTGGATACCTGAGTCAAGCTTTTGAACGTACTAAGCACATGCCGGGAAAAATGGTAACCGGTAAACCTAGTACCTGAGTGAAGCCGGGCGCGGACTTTATCCCTCATGCGACCTGAGACTGGGTCTCCCATGCTAGCTATGGTGGGTACAAGTGCGGTCACTGCACGGCGGCAGCCGGGGTCAGTGGAGCATTGTATGCCAAGGCGGTGAGGCCTGGACGCGAACGGGGAATCGATGGGGACGGTTGTCATGTGTGGGGTCGGAGTACCCTGCCATGCCGTGTGTTTAGGTTTACCTTGCAAGGTTAAAAACTCGATTCGAATCGTCTGCTTCTCGCAGCTAATGAGACTGCTTGATTCCTTGTACTGCATCGAGTAAGAAGTGAAATGTGGTTACATGAGATAACTTGTTGATTGAACTAAATGCTTGTTACCATGTTTGCTTAGAAGAAGCAAATCTAGCTAAGTTAATGATGGTAGAATTTGAAAAGCTAAAAATTGATTTTAGAAACAGCTAGTGCTTTTTGGCAAACCAAACCCCTCAGCCAAACAGCTGCATAGTCTAGAGGTAGAGGAGTAGACTCCTCACACCGGTTAAGTCTAGCTGAGTATTAGTATACTCAGCCTTGCTTGTGGCACCATTTTTGCAGGTACCATGCAGGAAATGGTTGATGGTGTGACTTGGCCTACCACCCTGCCACCGGGTTGGACGGTCGAGTGGGATGTTGCTCCGGTAGGAGAGGAGCACGAGGAGTAGTGGGCTAGGCCTTGCCCATTTCCTCATTACCGACGACATCGATTATCCGCTGCACTTTATTTTGTGAACTTTATTTGCTACTCAAAAACTCCGATTTATGTAATAACTCAGTACTTAATTTGAGGTTTCCTGTTTTGTTGTATTTGTTCTGTGACTCACCTTCGAGTGAGATTGTGGAATTTGATCCTGCTTAAGTGGCTCTATCAGACTAGATCTGAGGGACTGACGGGTTATTCCGATTTAAGTGTGTTACGGCCCCTGAGGCGTGACTTAGGCACTTAAGCTGGAATAATTCGGGCGGTTCTGCCACAAGGAAGACCTCGCAGTACCTGCAAATGAAGCTCAAGCTGTGACCTCTATGCGGCCGACTAAGGAAACGAAAAGAATTAACCTCGGGTTCGCTGATGAACGCAAGACCGCCATCATCAGCTCCACCCTGGATGACAAATAGGAAAGCGCGCTCGTCCAGTTTCTGCTAGATAACCGAGACGTATTCGCATGGCAACCTGCGGATATGCCGGGAGTCCCGAGAGAGCTGGCCGAGCACAAACTGAAGGTCTATCCCCAGGCGAGGCCGATCCGACAAAAATTGCGTTGTTTCACGCCCGACAAGAGAGAAGCTATCCGTGCTGAGCTAGCTCGCTTAGTCGCAGCATGGTTCATTAGAGAGGTACTGCATCCTGAGTGGTTAGCAAACCCTGTTCTTGTACTCAAAAAGAATAAAGTGGATTGGCGCATGTGCGTTGACTATACAGATCTCAACAAACACTGTCCGAAGGATCCCTTCGGACTTCCTAGAATAGATCAGGTGGTAGATTCAACCACTGGATGCTCTATACTGTCATTCTTGGATTGCTACTCGGGATACCATCAAATCAGCTTGGCAAAAGAAGACAAGGAAAAAACAACATTCATTACCCCATTTTGAGCTTTCTGCTATACCTCCATGTCGTTCGGCCTCAAGAACGCTGGAGCGACTTACCAGAGAGCCATTCAAACATGCTTAGCCGATCACTGGGGCAAGCGGGTAGAAGCATATGTTGATGATGTAGTGATCAAGACAGAAAACTCAGAAAACTTCATAGAGGATTTGCAGCTGGTCTTCAACAGTCTGAGGCGATACCGGTGGAAGCTTAATCCAGAAAAATGTGTCTTTGGAGTGCCAGCGGGGAAGTTGCTCGGATTCATTGTCAGCCACCGAGGGATTGAAGCTAACCCAGAAAAGATCGAGGCTATCATGAGGATGGAAGCGCCACGGTCATAGAAGATAGTGCAAAGGCTTACTGGGTGCATGGCAGCTTTAAGCAGGTTCATATCAAGGTTAGGAGAAAAAGGCCTACCATTCTACAAGTTGCTCAAGAAGGTGGACAAGTTCCAGTGGACCTCAGAAGCCCAAGAAGCTCTTGATGCACTAAAGAAGTTTCTGACCACACCACCAGTGCTAAAGCCATCACGCCGAGCCATGCCAAACCAGCCGACAGAAGATATGTTGTCGTACATCTCTTGCACGACTCAGGTGGTGAGCACCGCGTTGGTAGTCAAGCGAGCAGAGGAAGGACATGCATATCCAGTACAACATCCCGTCTACTTCACCAGTGAAGTTCTGGGACCCTCCAAAAAGAAGTATTCTCAAGTTAAAAAACTATTGTATGCAGTACTTCTAATTGCACGCAAGCTCTGTCACTACTTCGACGACCACAAAGTCATAGTAGTCACCGGATTTCCAATAGGGGATATTCTCCACAACAAAGAAGCCATTGGAAGAATAGCCAAGTAGGCCTGCGAGCTAGGAGCTCACGACATTGAGTTTCGGCCTCGTACTGCAATAAAGACTCAAGCACTAGTTGACTTCGTATAAGAGTGGACCGAGCAACAAGTACCAGATAACCCGGAGACTGTAGAAGTATGGCAGATGTATTTCGATGGCTCGCTGAAGCTGCAGGGGGCAGGCGCAGGGATCCTCTTCATTGCACCTGGAGGCGAACATCTAATAATGCAGCAGAATATGAAGCTCTAATCCACGGATTGAACATTGCCATATCACTGGGTATTAAGAGGTTGATGGTATACGGAGATTCACTGGTGGTCATAAGTCAGATAAATAAAGAATGGGATTGCTCGAGTGATTCTATGGGCAAGTACTGCACAGCCGTCTGGAAACCGGAAGCCAAATTTGAAGGGCTAGAATTTCATCATGTGGAAAGAGATCGCAATGCAGCTGCAGACGCGTTGTCGAAACTAGGATCCAGTCGAACTCAGGTCCCACCCGGAGTTTTCGTCCAAGAGGTGCCACGCCCGAGCATTTCCCCAGATCAAGCAGAAGAGTGCAATGTTTTGGGCCAGCCAGGGTCAGACTCTAATGACTGGAGGGCTCATCAGATATATAAAAAATGAAGAGAAACCAGATGACAAAGCCGCAGCAGAACGCATCGCAATGCAGTTAGCCTACTACACTCTCATTGGGGATGCACTGTATAGAAGGGGCACAACAGGAGTCCTCATGAAGTGCATTCCTTTGGTTACTGGGAAGCAACTGTTAGATGAGATCCACGCCGGACAGTGCGGGATACACGTAGCATCCAGGACTCCGGTTGGGAAGGTCTTCAGGTCTGGTTTCTACTGGCCAACAGCAAAGAGTGATGCAGCTGAGTTAGTCCAGAGGTGTGAAGCTTGCCAATTCTTATCAAAGCAACAACATTTACCAGCACAACAACTGCAGACCATACCCGTAACATAGCCATTTGCGTGCTGGGGACTAGACATGATTGGACCTTTCAAGAAAGCTCAGGGAGGATACACTCACATGCTGGTCGCCATTGACAAATTCACCAAATGGATAGAATACAAACCCATTGCTTCTCTAACCTCAGCCAAGGCAGTGGAATTCATACAAGATATAATATTCAGGTTTGGGATACCAAATAGCATCATAACCGACTTGGGATCCAATTTTACTAGCTCTGAATTCTTTGATTTCTGCGAACAACGAAGCATCCAGATCAAATATGCGTCAGTAGCACATCCAAGGGCCAACGGTCAAGTAGAAAGGGCTAATGGAATGATACTGGAAGCACTCAGGAAGAAAGTCTTTGACAAGAATGAAAAGTTCGCGAGAAAATGGATCAGAGAGTTGCCGTATGTGGTTTGAAGCTTAAGAACTCAACCTAGTCAAGCTCTTCATGGAAATACTCCTTTCTTCATGGTCTATGGTTCGGAGGCAATGCTACCTGCCGTTCTCAGGTTTGGGGCACCAAGGCTGGTCTTTGAAAACATAGCTGAGGCAGAGGCTACCAGAATAGAAGATATTGTCATATTGGAGGAAGAGTGATTGAATACAGTAATTCAGTCAGCTAGATACCAATAAACCCTGAGGCGCTATCATGATAAGGTTGTACAACATCGATCCTTCGTAGTGGGAGACTTGGTTCTTCGTCGAATTCTAATGGGGGAAGGACGGCACAAATTGTCACCACTATGGGAAGGGCCATTTGTAGTAGCGGAGGTCACTCGGCCAGGATCATATAGGCTTACTCATATGGATGTTACGGAAATAGGGAATTCATGGAATATAGAACATCTCAGGAAGTTTTACCCATAGCAAGATTTCAAAAGCTATCGGGGAGCATTGTATTCTGTAATTGGAAAATACCTCATCAATAAAAGATTTCATTCTCAAGGGCACTCGAACTGTTACTCAGCATAGGGTGGCCACTATACCCTACTAACGGAGCAATCGACTTAAGTCGGCAGTGACTTAAGACAGTGCAACATGCTCACTCTTACTCGACTTAGGGTGACCACTATACCCTACTAACGGAGCAATCGACTTAAGTCAGCAATGGCTTAAGACGGTGTAACATGCTCACGCTTACATGACTTAGGGTGACCACTATACCCTACTAACGGAGCAATCGACTTAAGTCGACAGTGACTTAAGATGGTGCAACATGCTCACGCTTACTCGACTTAGGGTGACCACTATACCTTACTAACGTAGCAATCGGCTTAAGTCGGCAATGACTTAAAATGGTGTAACATGCTCATGCTTACTCAACTTAGGGTGACAACTATACCCTACTAATGGAGCAATCGGCTTAAGTCAGCAATGACTTAAGATGGTGCAACATGCTCATGCGTACTCGACTTAGTGTAACATGCTTGCGTTTACTCATATTGGGGCGATCTCTATGCCCTACCAGCTGATCAATTAGCATAAATTAAGAAAAGATTCCAAAAACAGCACACCACACTTACTTCTACAATCATTCGTAACAACTGTTGAATTCTAACAACGAGAAACAAAACGACATAGTTTTCAGCACCAAGAACACATTCTAATATCCTACCAAGTATTCAAGCGCGCCGATCACACACACATATGGTTCACGAATGCATTCAATATCTTCTAAACATAGAAAAATATCTCTACTTGGCAATGTCTTTTTTAGGAGCAATCGAGGAGGAAGGGCGACTCGAAGCATCAGGTGCAGCCTTCACGTCTGCAACAATGTCATCAGGGACAACTACGCCAGGCCTCCTCATCAGGATTCGCCCCGCGCGAATGGTTTTATCCATAGCTTTGTCACGCTGGGCCTTCAGAACATTACAGTTGTCCTCTGCGACCTTGGCAGTCAGACGAGCGGCCTCTAGCTCCTGGACGACTGATCTCTTGGAGGCACACAGGTCTTTAATGATAGAGTCCTTGCTTGACACTAGCTGCCTGAGCCGCAAGGTCTCATCCTGAGATACTTGCAGTTCATGGCGATGATGATCCAGATCTACCATGGTGAAGCGGTGGCTCCTCTCCAAGATTGTTAAAGAATTGCTGGCGTCGCGATATAACATATCCAGATTGTCGCGAGAAGCTGCAAGTGCTCTTTTCTCCTCCTACAGACAAGATTCAGCTCTCAAATATCCAGAAATTAGTAAAAGCACAACAGATCTAATTAAGTAAGCTTACCTCGTTAGCCGCCCTTTCAGAGTCAAGCTGAACATTAAGAAAGGAATTCAAGGAATTTACGTCATCTAAAGAAGTAGAAACCCGAGCCAGATCAATCTGACTTTGGGAATATTTCTCCTCGAGCTCAGAGTACTGCCGGGTCGAGTCGACTTGGTGCTGGAGATATTTCTCCTCAAGTTTAGAATACCTCCGGGTCATATCTGACAAAGAACAGTCGAAGAAGGATACACGGTTAAAAACAAATTAATCAGTCAGCCAAGGAAGAAACAAAGATACCAACCAACATTTGATACTCTCAAATCAGCTATCTATTTTTGGAGCAACAATGGATTCCACTGCGTCAAAGACAGAGCTCCTTCTAGGACAGTAGCGCCATGCAATTTCAATTGAGCAGACATCCCATCAACCAAAGCCTGTTATTAAAAACAAATGAGTACGAAGAAAGTGATCTACCAGGAGGAATGATACAATGAAAAAAGCTAATTTACCTGAAGATTAGAAAAGAATGAAGGCAATACCAAGTCATGAGAAGCCGTGTTATAACTCGACGAAGGAAGATCAACTGGAACAATCTGAAAAGCATCGTCGGGGGTTGATTCAGCTCTACCAGCAGGTATCAGAATTCTGGCATCCGATGCGCCGACCTCTAAGGCGACTCCCTCACTTGAAGCTAAAGAAGTATGCATCGCTATCGCTCCATCAGAATGTGGTGGAGACGACACGACATGGACATCCATGGAGGTATGGGAAGCAGAGCTCGCTCGGACACCCTCGGGGGTTGGGTTGCAGCTCGCACTGCCCATCAGAACCGGATCACTACCGGCAATACCGTCGGGGGCTTGATTGCAGCTTGCGATACCCACCTGAGCCGAACCATTTCCGGCAACACCCTCGGGGGCTGGGTAATCGCCAGCACCACCTTTGGGGGCTGAGTCTTCTGCAACAGCCACCTCTAAGGCTGAAGGATCCTCAGTCACCTCCATGGGGATCGGGCAATCTTGACCAATTTCTTGACACCGAAGACCGCCTTCCAAGGTCGACGACGCGCGAGATGCTGCTCGGGATACCTTTAAACCCACATCTAGAATGTCAGAGCAAACATCCATCATATCACCATCAGTCGGCTCTGACAGCATATCTTCAGGAACAACATCCTCAAGGCCTGATCAAAATCTGTTATGGATAATTCTTGCAGGCTAACAAGAGCAGACAAAGCTGGAGAAGGAATATCACTATCCCCTCTGCTACCTCTTAACGTCGGCTATTCTTGCGGATTAGTGGGACTTCTTCTTCTTATTCTTCGTCCTCATCAAAAATGCGGACAAAGGATGGTGCAGGATTACACCCATTGGGATTAGCTTCAACAGGATTACACCCATTGGGATCAGCTGCAACAGGATTACACCCATTGGGGTCAGCTTCAACAAGGTCACACCCATTGGGGTCAGTCGGTGCATGGTCACACCCATTGGGCTCAACTTAAGCAGATACACCACCAGTGGGATCAACTCCAGTAAAGACCTCTGCCGGTACTTCTTCACAAGCAGGAGCAGAAGGTCCAGCATCCTAGTTCAAACATGACAATCGCCGAAGCCATCTCTTTTTCTTCTTTTCTTCAACAGGCACAGTGTAATACCCAAATTCTTGCTGAATAAAAGAAAGGGTTATAAAATTTTATTTTCTGGATGTTCTTATTTAGCATAAATAAAACCATCATGTTCAAGTGATTAAATTAACTAATAAGTAATGAAATAAGGTAAATTAAAAAAATTATGCATCATGCTAGATTTTATTTTATTTGCTGCATTAGGTTGGAAACTGAGAATCAAAACTCTATTTACATTTGGAATTCGTTCAAAAATTAGAAGAAAAAAAGGAAAATGCAAAACCATGCCGGGCCAAAAATCCCTAGCCAACCACACTTGATGGGCTGCATGACCGTGCAAGTTGTGGGAGGTTTCTTTTGTTTCATTTTTATTTATTGATTCTATGATTATTATATTCATCCCGCCGGGCATGATGTCATCATGAGGTCATCCCTAATGTCACCTATAGGAACCGCTCGTTCACTTACAGATGGGCCCAGGGGAAGCTCCACCATATACCAGCCGTAGCTATTGGTTGACTCCACGCAAGCACTCGCGTATGATGGCACTGACGAGTGGGTCTCTTGCCAGCTGACCTCGCTACAGTCTTCTAGAAGCAAGCCATGCACATCTATAACAAACTTCCAACTGCTTCCGCAGTTCGCGGGAGTCACTAGATTTTCCTAGCCGTGTATAAAGAAAGGAGAGAAGAACGGCCACGAGAGCCTGTGCCGCTGCACCAGGATTTCTAGTCGTAACCCCTGAACTAAGAGAGAGAGAGATATGTTGCTGCCGTCGACAACGTTGCACTGCACCATTGCTCAACCGCCGCCGGGAGCTTCGGGACTCAGGCGGAGTCTGCAGCCTTGCTAACCTCTAAAAAGAAAACTCGGCCGCCACAACACCAAAACTCCACTGTATCCGCCTGTTCCCAGGGAGTCGAACTTGAGCGCCTCAACCGTGATCCCCTATCGGATGAGAGAGTTAGGTGAGGAAGGAAGGACACAGAGAGCCATCGTCGCCAAGAACGTTGACGACCGCGCTGAGGAGATGTGGCCGCCGTGGTCAACTCGCGCGGACCTCGCCGCTTTGCCATGGGTGATTGCGGGCGTTCACTGGGCGTCCTCGTGGGGGAGTCGAGCGAACTGGCCGGGGGATGGCCGAGGAACTCCACCGAGCCGCCGCAACCACGATCTGCGCCGTCAGCCTTGGGTAAGGCCCTCCGTGCTTCGTTTTGTTTTCTTCTGGGAATAGGGTAGCGTCGGGTTTGGCGTGGGCATTGGCCTGGGGGCGCGGTGCTGTCACCGACCGAATCGGGAGGTAGAAGATGGGCCGATGGCCGGTGATCCGGGGGCGCTCGGGGTGCATGTGGCGTCATGGTGGTTGCGGCTGGTCAGTGCGCCATGGAGGCCTGGTGTCACGCCAGGGAAGGAGACGGCGTCCTGCTCCCGTAGCGTCTGTAGGAAGAAGACGTTGTGTCCAGCCATTGATCGGACAATGGACGGGCGGATTAGATCCTAGATGTAGAGTCCCTCGCGTGCGATCAGAACCCTCCGATCGGGATCTGGTGGCTTTAATCAGGGCGCGCTTCAATAAAATCCAGGCCGTAGATCTTAGATTCATGGGCTAGCAGCGCTTACGGATTCAGATAATCTGATCTGTTGATTTAGAATCCATCGGCCAGATCTATCCGATACCCTTTCGCTCGGGTAATTTTCCATATGAGACCCTAGGGTTTCATTGAATCAACCCGCCATCCCGTCGGGGTGTTTACTGAGTCTGTGGAAAACTTATGGTTTAGCCCCTGGACTCTCTGGTAATGATGCGTTTGGTCCAGATAATTAGAAAATCAAATAAATTCATTTGGAAAGTACTTTTTGATGCAAAAATAAATGCTAGAATTTGTTTAATTCGTAGAAAATTCATATGAAGTTCAAATTAATCCATTCCAATTCCTATAATTTTTTAAGATTATTGTTTATCAGCTAGTACCACTGTTTTCACATGGAAGTCACATTAAAATTTATATCCTATTTAATCTTGTATAAAACACGTAAAATTCTTAGAAATTCATAACTTAAAATCTGTAACTCCGATTTGATCCGTTCAAGTTGCATTAGTTTCGTATAACTATTTACTACGCATTAACAACATTGATTATACCATGTCTCATACTTTTATAATTAGATATTTATTCATCCTATGTATTTGGATTAACCTATGTCTATTGGATTAATCTCTGATCTTATGGTTATAATTTGACTAAATGATCTTTAATCAAATAATGACTTCGAATGAAGTTGAGATAATTATTTATAGAATAATTTCTCATATGACCTATACTAACCAATTTATAATATAAGTTTAATATTTAAATCACGTAGGGCTTTTATAAACCATAACTCCTTAATCGTAACTCCGATCTTAATAGTTCTCGATCCCGTGGTCTCGTAGCAACGCGTAGATTATTATTACGTAGTTTATTCTTATGTTTGGTGTGACGTTAATTTTACCTATACCATGCTTGTTTGTATTGCTACGACTAGCGCGAGGTTACGAGTCACCTGAAGATCATCCTGGTACCTGGAATCTCAAGTCCCAGGCAAGTTGTGCCCTTGATCACTTCTGTTACCTAATAATATTCGTTATTATCACTATTCAATGCATAGGTTTAATTTTGATGGGACCCAATAGGTCTCCCTAGATTGTTTATCTCATTACCTTGTTTACCCCTGAATCACTTGGGTAGTTTGTTATTGCTTTACATGGATTTGGGATAATTATTTATCATATCTATGTTCCAGTTATTTTGTTATTCTATTTATGTTCATGTCAAGATCATTAATGTTAATTGGAACATAGAGCTTAACTTGAGAAACACGTTCCACCATAAGGGTTTATGGACGCCCTTGGCTGATTAATTAGGAAAGCTAGTGAAGGACTACCTTACCCGAAAGGGGCAAGGGCAGTAGGGGAGTGGTTAGTGTAGGGAGGTCCTTGGTTGATTTTGCTGCGATGGCGGTCAGGCAAGAACCCTGCATTGGAGCTTCCTATAAACTGTAGTGGGTTTTCTGAAGCTAGTGGAACTTTGTAAAGGCCTCGTAGTGTTACCCTGCCTCGCCTCCTCAGTAGAGGTGTATGGGAAGTCGCGATCCCTTGGCAGATGGGTAACATGACTTGTGGGTAAAGGGTACGACCTCTGCAGAGTGTAAAACTGGTATACTAGCCGAGCTCACGGTCATGAGCAGCTCAGGACTCTCTGATGATTAACTTATGGAACTAAATTCAATTTGTCATTTGCATTGCATCGCAGGTGATGTTGTTACTTTTGTTCTACTACTTAATTGGGTTGGTATTTACTTATACTTAGTAATTGCTAATAAAATTTTGACCAACTTTAAAAGCAATGCTCAGCTCTAACCATCCTCTTTGGTAAGCCTTACACTTCACGTGAGCTCCCACCTTTGGCGAGTTCATGCACATTATTCCCCACAACTTATTGAGCGATGAACGTATGTGAGCTCACTCTTGCTGTCTCACACCCCCACAGGTCAAGAACAGGTACCGCAGGATGAGGCGCATGGAGGATGCTGCGATGAGTTCGTGAGAGATCTAGGTCGTCGTCTCCCAGTCAACTTTGGGTTGCTGGACCGTTGTCTCCTTATAATGTAATTATTTATTTATTTGGTATAGAACTCCTGTTATGTAGTAAAGATGTGACATTCGATCCTGTGTCATGATTCATCATATGTGTGAGACTTGGTCCCAGCACACCTGGTGATTATGTTCGCGCCCGGGTCTTGGTGCCCCTAAAATCCGGGTGTGATAGAAGTGGTATCAGAGGAATGTTGACTGTAGGACGAAACCTAGATAGAATTGGACAACCAATACTTACTTACCTTTGCTACTCTGATTCTTTTCTAAACTTTTCTTAATCTTTTCTCATCTATTTCCGCTTTACTCTGATTAATCTTACCTTTTCCTTCTAAAAGAAAAAAGTGGATTTCACACTTTGAAATCCTGTGCCTAAAGTGACTTTTAGGAATAGGAGACCTAATCTTAGGAACAAAAACAAAACTATTTTTATAGGTATTTGAATGCTTGTTCTTATGATACATGTTTGATTTGGATTTTTGATTGAGTGTGATGAGTTGTGGAGTAATGTCCACAATTACATCTGCATATACATATAGGCATAAATATAAAATAAATAAAATTCATAAAATAACTAGACAAACTAGATTATCCCTCATTAAAGTATCTAGCCTAACAATATCCATCTTATCTTAAAAGATTCTCTCTTATCTTAATAGATTCATCTTATCTTGAAAGATTCATCTTACTCTAATCACCTTACTTATCTCATCCTAAAGTAACAACCATGAGCTAATCCAAAGAATTTATTTAGATCTTATCTAGTCTGAAATAGTCATATCAATTATTCTAGATCTGATCCAATCTAATAGGTTAATCTAACCTAACAAAGTCTAACCTTAAGTTGAGCTAACCTAAGGACAGTAACTTAACAAGTTAACACTAGTGAAATAAACTGGATTCTACTCCTATGAACCTTGTTCTCCCCTTATGCACATAAACCTAAATTAGCGCATTAGACCAACTCAACCGTGAGCATAAGAGCTAACCCAACCAATAGTGTCATGGTGGATTGCATAATCTGTCTACCCCACCTAACATCAAACAAGTTTTTGACCAACATCATGTAGTCTATCTCACCTATATCTACCTTAACCATACTCCCACTCCGATAATATACACTAATGTCGAATCAGTAAGACCAAGACCGGAGAAGAAAAGATCAACATCAAATCAAGCATGGAAGGATAAGATTCAAGCCAGATCTTCAAAAGAATCAAGAGCCACAATCTTGGATGGAGTCTTTTCTTATCCTGCTCTTTCTTACCCAAACCTATAAATGCTTTAAAGATATCTTTTATCCTGCATAATAAAGTGGCTATACCCATATATACCTATGCTTTTCTAATCACCTGATAATTTGCTATAAAAAAAGAGAAGAGTTTTGGTATTAAAATCAATTAGAAACTAACCATAGGCAACAAACAATTTCTTCTACATCCTCTTACAAATCTCGAGGACGAGATTCTTGTTAAGGGGGTAGGATTTGTAATACCCAAATTCTTGCTGAATAAAAGAAAGGGTTATAAAATTGTATTTTCTGGATGTTCTTATTTAGCATAAATAAAACCATCATGTTCAAGTGATTAAATTAACTAATAAGTAATGAAATAAGGTAAATTAAAAAAAATTATGCATCATGCTAGATTTTATTTTATGTGCTGCATTAGGTTGGAAACTGAGAATCAAAACTCTATTTATATTTGGAATTTGTTCAAAAATTAGAAGAAAAAAAAGGAAAATGCAAAACCATGCCGGGCCAAAAATCCCCAGCCAACCACACTTGATGGGCTGCACGACCGTGCAAGTTGTGGGAGGTTTCTTTTGTTTCTTTTTTATTTATTGATTCTATGATTATTATATTCATCCCGCCGGGCATGATGTCATCATGAGGTCACCTATAGGAACCGCTCGTTCACTTACAGATGGGCCCAGGGGAAGCTCCACCATATAACAGCCGTAGCTATGGGTTGACTCCACGCAAGCACTCGCGTATGATGGCACTGACGAGTGAGTCTCTTGCCAGCTGACCTCGCTACAGTCTTCTTGAAGCAAGCCATGCACATCTATAACAAACTTCCAACTGCTTCCACAGTTCGCGGGAGTCACTAGATTTTCCTAGCCGTGTATAAAGAAAGGATAGAAGAACGGCCACGGGAGCCTGTGCCGCTGCACCAGGATTTCTAGTCGTAACCCCTGAACTAAGAGAGAGAGAGATATGTTGCTGCCGTCGACAACGTTGCACTGCACCATTGCTCAACCGCCGCCGGGAGCTTCGGGACTCAGGCGGAGTCCGCAGCCTTGCCAACCTCTAAAAAGAAAACTCGGCCGCCACAACACCAAAACTCCACTGTATCCGCCTGTTCCCAGGGAGTCGAACTTGAGCGCCTCAACCGTGATCCCCTACCGGATGAGAGAGTTAGGTGAGGAAGGAAGGACACAGAGAGCCATCGTCGCCAAGAACGTTGACGACCGCGCCGAGGAGATGTGGCCGCCGTGGTCAACTCGCGCGGACCTCGCCGCTTGGCCATGGGTGATTGTGGGCGTTCACTGGGCGTCCTCGTGGGGGAGTCGAGCGAACTGGCCGGGGGGATGGCCGAGGAACTCCACCGAGCCGCCGCAACCGCGATCTGCGCCGTCAGCCTTGGGTAAGGCCCTCCGTGCTTCGTTTTGTTTTCTTCTAGGAATAGGGTAGCGTCGGGTTTGGCGTGGGCATTGGCCTGGGTCGCGGTGCTGTCACCGACCGAATCGGGAGGTAGAAGATGGGCCGATTGCCGGTGATCCGGGGGCGCTCGGGGTGCGTGTGGCGTCATGGTGGTTGCGGCTGGTCAGTGCGCCATGGAGGCCTAGTGTCGCGCCAGGGAAGGAGACGGCGTCCTGCTCCCGTAGCGTCTGTAGGAAGAAGACGCTGTGTCCAGCCATTGATCGGACAATGGACGGGCGGATTAGATCCTAGATGTAGAGTCCCTCGCGTGCGATCAGAACCCTCCGATCAGGATCTGGTGGCTGGAATCAGGGCGCGCTTCAATAAAATCCAGGCCGTAGATCTTAGATTCATGGGCTAGCAGCGCTTACGGATTCAGATAATCTGATCTGTTGATTTAGAATCCATCTGCCAGATCTATCCGATACCCTTTCGCTCGGGTAATTTTCCATATGAGACCCTAGGGTTTCATTGAATCAACCCGCCATCCCGTCGGGGTGTTTACTGAGTCTGTGGAAAACTTATGGTTTAGCCCCTGGACTCTCTGGTAATGATGCGTTTGGTCCAGATAATTAGAAAATCAAATAAATTCATTTGGAAAATACTTTTTGATGCAAAAATAAATGCTAGAATTTGTTTAATTCGTAGAAAATTCATATGGAGTTCAAATTGATCCATTCCAATTCCTATAATTTTTTAAGATTATTGTTTATCAGCTAGTACCACTGTTTTCACATGGAAGTCACATTAAAATTTATATCCTATTTAATCTTGTATAAAACACGTAAAAATCTTAGAAATTCATAACTTAAAATCTGTAACTCCGATTTGATCCGTTCAAGTTGCATTAGGTTCGTATAACTATTTACTACGCATTAACAACATTGATTATACCATGTCTCATACTTTTATAATTAGATATTTATTCATCCTATGTATTTGGATTAACCTATGTCTATTGGATTAATCTCTGATCTTATGGTTATAATTTGACTAAATGATCTTTAATCAAATAATGACTTCGAATGAAGTTGAGATAATTATTTATAGAATAATTTCTCATATGACCTATACTAACCAATTTATAATATAAGTTTAATATTTAAATCACGTAGGGCTTTTATAAACCATAACTCCTTAATCGTAACTCCGATCTTAGTAGTTCTCGATCCCGCGGTCTCGTAGCAACGCGTAGATTATTATTACGTAGTTTATTCTTATGTTTGGTGTGATGTTAATTTTACCTATACCATGCTTGTTTGTATTGCTACGACTAGTGCGAGGTTACGAGTCACCTGAAGATCATCCTGGTACCTGGAATCTCAAGTCCCAGGCAAGTTGTGCCCTTGATCACTTCTGTTACCCAATAATATTCGTTATTATCACTATTCAATGCATAGGTTTAATTTTGATGGGACCCAATAGGTCTCCCTAGATTGTTTATCTCATTACCTTGTTTACCCCTGAATCACTTGGGTAGTTTGCTATTGCTTTACATGGATTTGGGATAATTATTTATCATATCTATGTTCCAGTTATTTTGTTATTCTATTTATGTTCATGTCAAGATCATTAATGTTAATTGGAACATAGAGCTTAACTTGAGAAACACGTGCCACCACAAGGGTTTATGGACGCCCTTGGCTGATTAATTAGGAAAGCTAGTGAAGGACTACCTTACCCGAAAGGGGCAAGGGCAGTAGGGGAGTGGTTAGTGTAGGGAGGTCCTTGGTTGATTTTGCTGCGATGGCGGTCAGGCAAGAACCCTGCATTGGAGCTTCCTATAAACTGTAGCGGGTTTTCTGAATCTAGTGGAACTTTGTAAAGGCCTCGTAGTGTTACCCTGCCTCGCCTCCTCAGTAGAGGTGTATGGGAAGTCGCGATCCCTTGGCAGATGGGTAACATGACTTGTGGGTAAAGGGTACGACCTCTGCAGAGTGTAAAACTGGTATACTAGCCGAGCTCACGGTCATGAGCAGCTCAGGACTCTCTGATGATTAACTTATGGAACTAAATTCAATTTGTCATTTGCATTGCATCGCAGGTGATGTTGTTACTTTTATTCTACTACTTAATTGGGTTGGTATTTACTTATACTTAGTAATTGCTAATAAAATTTTGACCAACTTTAAAAGCAATGCTTAGCTCTAACCATCCTCTTTGGTAAGCCTTACACTTCACGTGAGCTCTCACCTTTGGCGAGTTCATGCACATTATTCCCCACAACTTGTTGAGCGATGAACGTATGTGAGCTCACTCTTGCTGTCTCACACCCCCCCACAGGTCAAGAACAGGTACCGCAGGATGAGGCGCATGGAGGATGCTGCGATGAGTTCATGAGAGATCTAGGCCGTCGTCTCCCAGTCATCTTTGGGTTGCTGGACTGTTGTCTCCTTATAATGTAATTATTTATTTATTTGGTATAGAACTCCTGTTATGTAGTGTCGGGGACCATAATTAGGGGTACCCTCAAGGCTCCTAATTCTCAGCTGGTAACCCCCATCAGCATAAAGCTGCAAAGGCTTGATGGGTGCGATTAAGTCAGGGATCAGTCCATTCGAGGGACTCGATCACGCCTCGCCCGAGCCTAGCCTCGGACAAGGGCAGCCGACCCCGGAGGATATCCACCTCGCCCGAGGCCCCCCTCCAGCGGCGAACATATTTCTGGCTCGCCCGAGGCCCTGTCTTCGCCAAGAAGCAACCCTGACCGAATCGCCGCGCCGACCGACCAAATCGCAGGAGCATTTAATGCAAAGGTGGCCTGACACCTTTATCCTGATGCGCGCCCCTCAGCCGACAGAGCCGAAGTGACCACCGTCACTTTGCCGCTCCACTGACCGGCCTGACAGAAAGACAGCGCTGCCTACGCCGCTCCGACTGCGGTGCCACTTGACAGTGTGAGGCTGACAGGCAGTCAGGCCCGGCCGCAGGCACCATAGGAAGCTCCGCTTCGCCCGACCCAGGGCTCAGACTCGGGCTAAGCCCCGGAAGACGGCGAACTCCGCTCCGCCCGACCCAGGGCTCGGACTCGGGCTAAGCCCCGGAAGACGGCGAACTCCGCTCCGCCCGACCCAGGGCTCGGACTCGGGCTAAGCCCCGGAAGACGGCGAACTCCGTTCCGCCCGACCCAGGGCTCGGACTTGGGCTCAGCCCTAGAAGACGACGAATTCCGCTCCGCCCGACCCAGGGCTCGGACTTGGGCTCAGGCCCAGAAGACGACAAATTCCGCTCCGCCCGACCCAGGGCTCGGACTTGGGCTCAGCCCCGGAAGACGACGAACTCCGCTTCGCCCGACCCCAGGACTCGAACTCCGTCCTGGCCTCAGCCAACGGCCTCCGCCTCGCCCGACCTAGGGGCTCGGACTCGACCTCGGCCACGGAAGACGGACTCGACCTCGACCTTGGAGGAGCCTCCACATCGCCCAACCTAGAGCGCGGGCCGGCCACGTCAACGGGAGGCGCCATCATTACCCTACTCCAAGCTGACTCAGGCTACGGGGAACAAGACCGGCGTCCCATCTGGCTCGCTCTGCCTGATAGGCAATGATGGCGCCCCGCATGCTCCCTGGCGATGGCGGCTCTCGGCCCCCTTACGGAAGCAAGAGGACGTCAGCAAGGACTCAACAGCCCCGACAGATGTCCCTCCGCCAGGCTCCAGCGCTCCTCCGACGGCCACGACATCACACAAACCGGGCGCCAAAATCTCTCCGGCCGCCACGATGGCGTGTACTTAGGGCGCTAGCTCTCCTCCGCTAGACACGTAGCACTCTGCTACACCCCCAATTGTACACCTGGATCCTCTCCTTACGCCTATAAAAGGGAGGACCAGGGCCCTCTTAGAGAGGGTTGGCCGCGCGGGGACGAGGACGAGACAGGCGCTCGCTTGAAGCCGCTCGCTCCCTCTCCCGCGTGGACGCTTGTAACCCCCTACTGCAAGCGCACCCGACCTGGGCGCGGGACGAACATGAAGGCCGCGGGATTTCCACCTCTCTCACGCCTGACTCCGGCCACCTCACTTCCCCCTTTCGCGCTCGGCCTCGCGCCGACCCATCTGGGCTGGGGCACGCGGCGACATTCACTCGTCGGCCCAGGGACCCCCCGGTCTCAAAACACCGACATGTAGTAAAGATGTGACATTCGATCCTGTGACATGATTCATCATATGTGTGAGACTTGGTCCCAGCACACCTGGTGATTATGTTCGCGCCCGGGTCTTGGTGCCCCTAAAATTCGGGTGTGACACACAGTCGAACGACTGACCTGGCGACGACGCTTTGGGCGAGTACCCTCAGGTTTTTGGGCATCCGTTGTTTTGTCAAGCTCTGGTATAACTGCAACAGCCATTGTTTTAGTAGGGCCCGAGTCAGATGATTCTCCAACCAACATGTCAAGCATAGCATTCATTTCTGCATCATCTGGACTCGTTGGCATCTCAAAATGAACTTGCCTCTCATCATTGGGAAGATCACAAAGAGAAGCAACCAAGACCTCAATATCTTCGGGAGAGGGTCGCACTCTAAGACCCAAGCCACTATCATCAGCAGGAGGATTGGACACAAAACTGAAAAAGGACTTTGGAGGTGGCAGATTCCAAGCAGAGTAGGCAACAGGAGCACCAACATTTGATACTTTGCCTCTCAAGATCATGTCTAGCCGACTCACCAAATCCTTAGCAGGAATTCTCCTATTAGTAACCCAAGTGGAGTTGGTAACACCACTGTACAAGTAAGCCGGGTATGCTCTGTCCTTCAGGGGCTGGATGTTCTTAAAAACAAAATCAGCAACCACAGCTTCGGCGATCAGACCTCTTTCCTTCAGCAGACAGACTTCAGTAAGCAGAACCTTAGCCTCTGTTACTTCCAGGGCAGTAGGAGATTCAATCCAACTTGGAGTGTGCACATCTGGTTGTCTTCCCGACCGAGGGGGGAGAGACTTGCCGTGGTTTTTCACAATAAACGACTTAAGACGCCACCCTTTAATGCTGTCCTTAAGCGGAATATCAAGATATTCCGTTTTCCTTCCGCGGCGCATCTCCAGACTCGCACCACCCATGAGTTGGTGCTGACCCCCAGCCATCCCAGGTCGGCAATTGTACAGATACTTCCATAAACCAAAGTGGGGAAGAACTCCGAGGTAGGCCTTGCACAGATGAACAAAGATAGAGATTTGCAGAATGGAATTGGTATTCAAATGGGTTAGGTTCAGATTGTAAAAGTCAAGAAGACCGTGAAAGAAGGGAGAAATGGGAAGAGCAAGGCCGCGGATAAGAAAAGGAACATAAACAACGGACTCGTGGGTATCCTCTGTTGGGACAGTAACCCCGCGACAAATCCACCAAGAACAAAGCTCTTCGGGGGGAAGAATTCCAACATCTACAAGTTGGAGGAGATCCGATTCTGAAACAACAGACATATGGTTACCTGCGAAAGGCAACTGGCTATTGGGATCGATGGGAGGAATGACCACTACATCATAATTCTGGTTCTTCCGCTTGGGCGCCATCGCAATCTCGTCAGCGGATTGAAGGGAAGCGAAATTAGAGGGAAGCAGAGTAATATTTGGAGGCAGAAAGGTGAAATTAGGGCTCAGAATGCAGAGGCGTGCGACGACGTGATATAAATGGGGTTTTCCCGGGTCAGACACCTTTTCTAAAAAGTGCCAAGTCATCACTCGGCAGCTATCTCTAAAGCACCGACATGGCCAAGTCATAACTCGGCAGCTACCTCTAAAGCGCCGACGTGGCTCAGCATAATTCGGCGGCTACCTCTAAAGCGTTGACGTGGCCCAATATAACTCGGTTGTTACTTCTAAAACGCCGACATGGTCCAGAGCAGCTCGGTAGTTATTTCTAAAAAAACGCTAGCAATGCATAACTCAACTGTTTTCTCCATGTAAACGCCAGAACCAAATGCGATTCAGCAATTACCAGTCATTACTCTGGTGTTGTCTCTAAGAACAACGACAACGCTGGGAACGAATACAAGCTATCGATTGACTATAAAAGAGCGATGGAAAAGAAAAAGGAGACTCAGAACAAGCCAAAATTTTCTTCAATATATTGATAAAGGAAGTCCTTCCACAAACTCAAAGACTAACTCATTATGAGCCGGCCTTCTTTCCCTTTTTCGCTACATTACACTACTACACCATCACACTACTTACACTACTATATACTACTAACTATTACTACATTATTTCACTATTACTAATACTACTTCTACTGCTACTCATCTATACTAGTATTTAAGCCAGCGGCGCTTAGCCACTGGCCCTACCGTTGCCGTTGTCGTCCCTGCCGCTGCCGCCATCGCCCTTGCCCCTGCCACCGTCGCCCTTGCCACCACTGCCATCGCCCTTACCGACGTCGCCGTCGCCTTTGTCGCCACCGTCGCCCTCGTCATCGCCATCGCCACAGCTCCCCTCCTCGGACGAGTCGGAGGAGTCCTCCCCGTCCGAGGAGATCTCCGACTCATCCGAGCCCTCGAGCCCGGAGCGCTCGACGGCCCGGATGTACGTCCACACCTCGGCGGCGATCCCCTGGGAATCGTCCGAGTCATCGGACGACACTGGGGGAGAGGCGTAGGCTGGCGACCCCTCGGACTCGTAGTCACTGAAGTCCTCAGAGGGGTGACTCGGCTCACGCTTACGCTTGTCGCCGGAGTGGTGCGATGAACTTTCGCCTTTCTTGCTCTTGCTGATGGTTGAGTAGAAGAGAAGAGAAAAGAGGAGAATAAGCAACAAATGACCGAGAGATGTGTGAAGACACCAGTGAAGCAAGCGCTCTATTTATAGGGGCAGGAGGCAACCACTCATCTCCTACCACGGTCACTGAACAGTCGCAAATATTCAATATGCAATTCAAATCGTCTAGAAACAAGTCAGGCGGCAGACGCTGTTTCACGTAACACGACACCCATTGGGACTAAAGTCAACTGCTTGGACGATATGATTACACCCCGCGGTCACATCAAGTTACTACTTAGGGGCAGTTTGCTAAATGCTCAACGCACCAAGCCGTCCCTTGGCTACACCCATTGGGGGGGACGTCCAGGAATTTTCAATAGATTTTCCCAAGCAGTCGCATCCATAGAGTATACGCAATGAATGTATCAAGACAGAAGGAAGATATCGATAGAGATCGAAGGAAAGCCAAAAATAGCTGCTGAAGTACAAGTCTAATCAACAGAAGCATTGAAGCACGAAGCGAAATGAAGACCAGCCAAAGAGCCATCTACTGGACGTCCAATCTGTCGCCGATCAAATAAATTTCAAACCTAACAGGACATGGGTAGACCACATATGCTGATCTTTAAAGCATAAAGTTGATGATATAATGCTGAATTCTAAAGCATTCGACGAAGATAAAATGATGATTTCTAAAAGCATGAGTTGAAGACCTTTGAGTGGATTATTTTCAGTAATCCACTCAAAGCTCGGGGGCTACACCCATTGGGTGCACCTCCGGTGCACCCAGTGAATCATTAATCCCAGAAGACAGAATGTTGATCTCTAAAGCATGAACTGATGATGAAATGCTGATTTCCAAAGCATAAGACAAAGATGAACCAACGACTTCTAAAAGGCAGGAAATGAAGACCTTTGAGCGGATTATTTTCAGTAATCCACGCAAAGCTCGGGGGCTACACCCATTGGGTGCACCTCCGGTGCACCCAATGAATCTTCAACCTCCAAAAACAAAGTGTTGATCTCTAAAGCATAAGCTGACCGATCAAATCTCAGAAGCAATGACTTGACAAGCATACTGTCAAAGCATCCACATTTTTAAATCAAAACTGCAAGCTGGACCTAGAATCTTTGGCCTGATTATTTCAAAATCAACTCAAAGATCGGGGGCTTGTGGGGGACAGATATCCCTCGGGTCCACTAGAAGGCTAGAAGGCCTCGCGAAAGGCCTTGGGCCCATTGTTTCGCAAAGCCATTCCTTCGTGGGCCTGGGGAGGAATGTCTGGCAGAGTGGATCGACGGAAGATTGGATCAACTCGAGCCCAGGCAGCCCAATGGACTTAAGCATTATCCACAACAGTGATCCGATTCTCCCGCGCTGTGCCCTCAGACGTCGGAACTGAATGATGATAAGTTGGCAAAATTATAGGAAGATAAGCTCAGTTGGTTCACTATTACTTAGGCGCACGTTGCTATCATATCTGCATGTAACGCCCCACGGTCGACTATATAAGGCCTAGGGGGCACCCCCCTCAAACAACAACTCACTCATTAGCCATCTACTCGGCTCTCTAGCATCTTTCGAACTAGAGAACTCCCCTGTAACCTACCACATAAATATCCACACCAGGAAGTAGGGTGTTACGCCTCTCTAAGCGGCCCGAACCTGTATAAAATTGTCCACTATCTCTCGTGCATCCAGCATGAACCATCGAGCTACAGTCGGTAACACCGTCCTACTCCAAAAAGTATCTCGAGGGGCAACCCCAGGTACGTGGTCGGACCCAAAACACCGATAGCCTGAGTAACAATCTAGTAGACTCATGAGCTCTAACGAAGCTACTGCATCTACTAGAGAATCTATTCTTGGCAATGGGAACTCATACTTTGGACAAGCCTTGTTAAGATCTGTAAAATAAATGCACATTCTCTATTTACCGTTGGCCTTCTTCACCATAACAGTGTTGGCCAGCCACTCTGGGTATTTCACCTCTCTGATAACGCCAGCGCTAAGAAGCCTCTTTACTTTGTTCCGAGCACCTTCAGCTTTGTCATAAGACATTTTCCAAAGCCTTTGTTTTCTTAGCCTGAAAGATGGATCCACATTGAGTGAATGCTCAATGGCATCTCTGTTGACACTGCAAAGATCATTGGCTGACCAAGCGAAGACATCTTTGTTGTTGAATAGGAATCTTAGCAAATTCTTTTCCTGCTCTTCAGATAACTAAGACCCCAACAATACCTTTTGTTCTGCTATATCTTCACATAGAAGCATAGGCTTTGGCTGATCCGCCAAAGCAGCCTTCTCCCTTTTGTATCTATACTGCTCACAGGCTTCGACTCCATCTATGTTATGGATTGCCTTTGAATATGTCTAGTTTCCTTCGGCCTTCCTGGCAGCTTCTTGACTCCCATGAACAACAATGGGCCCTTGTTCTGAAGGTATCTTCATGCATAGATATGCTGGATGAAGTATTGCTTCGAAAGCATTAAGTGTCCCTCGACCAATGATTGCATTATAGGGGTACTCCATGTCAACAATGTCAAAGACAACCTGTTCAATCCTTATGTTGTGAACAAAGCCAAAGGTCACTGGCATTGTGATTTTGCCGAGTGCTACAATCTGCCTTCCTCCGAAGCCACATAGAGGATGTGTAGCATCATGAACCTTATCCTCTGGTTCTTGCATCTGTCTGAAGGCCTTAGCAAATATGATATCCGCTGCACTGCCTGTATCAACCAGAACATTATGGACTAGAAATCCCTTGATGACACAAGATATGACCATAGCATCATTATGAGGGTAATCTTTGAGCTGAAGGTCCTCCTGAGAGAAGGTGATTGGGATGTGGGACCATTTTGATTTGATGAAGGGTCCCTGCACCCCAACATGTTGTACCCTTTTCTGTGCTTCCTTCTTCTGCTTCTTGTTAGCCAGCTCTGAACCTGTGCCGCCTGTTATCGGAAGCACCAACTTCATAGCCGAAGATACTTTGGCTTGGTTGTTGAACGAAGCCATCAGCTCAAAAGTGGAAGTGAGTTCACTAGAGGTGGGCGCCAATGTTGGGGACTTTTCTCAAATGCTATGAATTAAGAACAAGGCAACACAAAAATATGTTAATGGTTAATGCCCTTCGCCCTTCGAAGCATTATTACCCAAAGGATATAATGATCTTCGGACGAAGGTTATGAAGGACTTACCTTCATCACCATAGCATATATTAATGAAAGACGAAACATAGGAAACAACATGGATAATCATATGACATCATAATAAATCTTTTATTATATAATCATGAATGAATAAGAATAACACAGGATAATATTTGTACCTTCGGCTTGACAAATGGTAAAAGTACAAGCGTGACACACGAGCGAGTACAAGCCAACGTGAATAATACGGGGGTACTGTTCATCTATTTATAGGCATAGGGCGCAACCTGTGTAGATTTACATTCATGTCCTTTATAACTAGTTACAATCATGACACCGATTATCATGGGTCGATTGGTCTTTTCATCTTTAAGTCGATGCAACCTTCGTCTCAAGGCGTGCCACTATACCGAAGCTCCATGGATAGTAGCTTCGGTGTTGCTTCTGTGTTGATCTTTTGAAGGTATTTCTTCTTATAGGACCTTCGGCGACGAAGCAGACCCCCAACAGAATTAACTACCATTCCTTGATTACCTGTTTTGTTAAAAGGTTTCTGATGCTTAGTCTTGCTTTAGAAAAACAAATGTTTTGTTTTAAACAAAAGATGATGCTTCAGATGGAATGGGATGTTTTTCAAAAATAAAACTGGATGGTGGATCCATCATGGCCGTGATGGGTTCAACATCGGAAAAGATGTACCTCTGCCAGGTACCAAATTTTGGGATTGAAAATGATAAAGACAAGACCGGGTGGGTGACTTGCACGAGAAGGAAGTCTCGGTGTAGTGTCTCCGTCTAAGTCGATTAAGGACCGTGTCGATGTAGGCTTGATGATCGAGGACCTTTTATCTAGCCACATGCCTCGTCATGGGTAAGCTTTGCCTTGGGCAGACCAATACCAGAAAGGCCAACACGCAATGGGAGTGGAGAGATGGCGAGAGTAGCATGTACCCTCCGTGGCAAGAGGTTGGATGGTGGTGTATCTGTGCTCTCGGTTGGCGTGAACCTGGACTGGTCTTGAGAAACCCGGTGGCGAGCTGATATATGCAAGGGTTAAGTGCTACATATGCCATGTGGTTGGAGATCCCCAGCTGGGTATTAATCGATTCAGATCGCCGTTACTTCTCGGACATGAAGACTTGGTCACTGACTTACACGTAGCAATCCAGTAAAGTAAAAAGGGATGACAAAAGACGGCTAGTGTAGGCCAAGTGCTTGAACTAGGTTAGAAAGAACTCTAGCTACAGGTAAAGACTTAACTTGACAATAAAATTGGATTTTTAAGGATCCACTATTAGTAAGCATTTCTGCAAACGGAGTCTTTGATTCTTGAATAGCCTTACCTTGACTCCCTCAAGCCAGCATATCCTTGAGAGTCTTTTTCTTTTGTCGGGTAAGACTTGCGAAAGTACACTCCGTACTCAGGGTTTTCGAACTCATGTTGTTGTAGGTGAGGAAACAACAGAGTTTTGTTGTTTCTGTTCAAAGGTGGTACCCAAGAAAGAGCCCCAGCAGTGAAGTTGGTCGTGGGAGGATGTTTGCCTCCCACTTCGAAAACAATAAACTTTTGTGCAGGAGGGTGTTTTGCCTCCCTGGTTTGTAATAATACCTTATGCACTCGTAATACCCTGATATTGTAATAATAATAATACTCTCTCTATATTTGATGAATGTAAATTAAATTATTGTAATTTTCTTCCGCTTATTCTTTCCTCCGATGTGATGTAATATCTGCGTGACGGGTGAAGCGCTCTTGGGCAAAATGATGAGGATACAGTTACCGAACTTGTCGAGTGATTATGTGCATCTACAATGTTGTCCAAGGTCCTTAGGACAAGGACAACTGTAGGTGGGCCTAATACCTTGGGAGGTTCCGTCACAAGAGCAATATCACAACAACTTCGGTTGCTACGGCTTTGTAACCCGCTCTAAGGTGAGCAACCTAGTTCCAACATTTTGCAAGAGATGGCCGGGGGCCTGGATGCAAGAGTGGTTTTATGTGAAAAATGATCTGGTTGAAAGGGAAGACATCAAGGGGATTATCCAACATCCTATATGGTCTCACTTCGACACTAGGAGACCATCCCTTGCCTTTGGGAATGACATACAAGCGTGCCAAGATGCTTTTAACACAGTATGCACTTACATAGGTTCCAGGGATTTAGTTCAAGAACACATTGCTTACAAAGTGTGGCCACTCAGTAGTGGGTGGGAGATGCCGAAGGAGGCTGTTGCTGGGTCTAGCAAAGGTGGCTTAATTTACTTGAAGTATACGTTCAAATACAGGGGCCAGTTTGATGAGCCAAACGACGACTGGCTAGATGCCATCGAAGCAACCAGTGATGAATTGCTTGGTGCTTATTCAAGAGCCGAAGATGATGCTATGACAGCGGCCTTCGGGGGGTCGAGGCAAAAAGAGGCTAAATATGGTTTTTGATGTCATCGGATTTGTGTATCCGGACTATTGTTATCCTGCGCGGAGGCAAGGGAAAAAGAGGAAGACTGCTACTTCGGCGGCTTCTAGCACGTCGAAGTAAAAAAAGATTAAGGTTCTGACTCACCAGCCTAGGCACATTGAAATGACTGAAGTGCCGAAGCTGATTGAGGGGTCTTCTTGCGCATCTGAGCCCCGTTGCCCCGCTCCTGTCGAAGCTAGAGTGAAGCCCACTGAAGAGCCAGAATCAAAGAAATCGACAAAGCAACCGAAGGCTCTGAGCCCGTTGAAAAGGATGGAGCTACCGAAGGTGTCGAAGATTCCTGCAACAACTCCGAAAAGGAGGAGGATGACCAGCGTACTAGACGCTGTTATGGAATCCGTGAAGGCGTTAACTCCTGCTTCTGCCGAAGCATCTAGCGTGGAAGGCGAGATTATAAAGAAATCTGCCGAGGCTGGCACAACACAGGCTGCGGTTGAGGCTGGGCCCTTAGTCCTCGCTGAAGCAAGACCTTCGGAGGCTGCTAAAAAGGGTGCTGGAGCAAGACCTTCGGAGGTTGCCAAAGGACCATTAATGTTAGGAAAAGAGGGTGCTACCGAAGAATCTGAGTTCCCTGCTCCTGAAGCACCTTCCGAGATATTGGAATTCATAGTACGTCATGCTTCGGGGAAAAATTATCGAAGGAGAAAATTGTTGAAGCGCAACATTACACCAGGGATCTGAAGTACCCTCGAGGGTCCTTGGTGTATGGTGGGGATGATGAAGATGACTTCTGAAAGTCGCCTAGAGGGGGATGAATAGGCGAAACCTGAAATTTATAAACTTAAGCAAGCACTAAGGTCGGGGGTTAGCGTTAGAATTAAATTCGAGTCCGAAAGAGAGGGGGAAAACAAATCAAACAAGAATCAAGGCGACTGACACGATGATTTGTTTTACCGAGGTTCGGTTCCAAAGAACCTAGTCCCCGTTGAGGAGGTCACAAAGACCGGGTCTATTTCAACCCTTTCCCTCTCTCAAACGGTCACTTAGACCGAGTGAGCCTTCTTCCTTAATCTCATGGGTCACTAAGACCCCGCAAGGACCACCACACACTTGGTGTCTCTTGCTTCGCTTACAAAGCACTTGAGAATAAGAATGGGAAAAGAAAAAGCCCAAGCCAAGAAACAAGAGCAACAATGAACACAAAACACCCTCTCTCAAGTCCCTAAAGGAATTGAGTTGATTTGGAGGCTTAGGGAGGATTCAATCTATTTGATGTGTCTTGAAGTGGAGTATTTTGCTCTTATATTGAATGAGTTGTTTGGAATGCTTGGATGGATATGAATGAGGTGGTTGGGGGTATTTATAGCCCCCAACCACTTCCATAACCATTGGGGAGGCTGCTGGCGATGGGCGCACCGGACAGGCATTGTTCCTTGTCCGGTGCGCCACCATGTCACCCAACCGTTAGGGTTCGGAGCTAGGTCGACCGTTGGAGCTTTGTCTTCTTGCGGCACCGGATAGTCCGGTGCCCCTCTGACTTTGATGCTCTGACTTCTGAGCGACACTGTAGCATACTATTCATCTGTGTAGAGTCGACCATTGGCGCAGATAGTCGTTTCTCCGCTGGCTCACCGGACAGTCCGGTGGCACATCGGACAGTCCGATGAATTATAGCGGAGGGCGCCCTTGAATTCCCGAGAGTGGCTAGTTTGGAGTGTACGGCCCTAGGGCACCGGACACTGTCCGGTGCGCCATTTTTCAGCACACTCAATTCCTTTTGCTCCAAATGAATTGTGTCCCTAACTTGATTCTTTTCTTGGTTTGTGTTGAACCTTATGCACCTGTAATAGATGAATTCTAGAACAAACTAGTTAGTCCACGTGTTTGCATTAGTCATCAACCACCAAAATTAATTATAGGAAATGGTTAACCCTATTTCCCTTTCAATCTCCCCCTTTTTGGTGATTGATGCTAACACAAACCAAAGCAAATATAAAGTACAGAAATGTAACTAGTTTGCATTTAGAATGTGCATAGGTTACTTGGAGTTAAACCAATTGAAAATCTTACTGAGTATGAATGGATTGCTTTTTCTTTTATTTAACATTTTGGACCACTTTTGCACCACTTGTTTTGTTTTTGCAAATCCTTTTGGAAAATCTTTTCAAAGTCTTTTTGCAAATAGTCAAAGGTATAGAAATGATATTGCAAGAAGCATTTTCAAGATTTGAAATTTCTCCCCCTGTTTCAAATGTTTTTCCTTTGACTAAATATAATGTCCCCCTTAATGAAATTCTCATCTTAGCTTTCGAGAGGGTTTTGAGATAGATATCAATTTGAAATTTTACTTTCACAAATCAAGTGAAACATAGACACCAATTGATATCAAATACTAATTTGAGAAAACATCAATTGAAATAGATACCTAGTTGAAAAATACCAATTTAAACTTTATTTCAAAAAAATGTTTTTAAATGGTGGTGGTGCGGTCCTTTTGCTTTGGGCTTAATACTTTCTCCCCCTTTGGCATTAATCGCCAAAAACGGAGACTTTGAGAGCCCTTAATACTTTCTCCCCCATTGGTAAAAGAAATATGAGTGAAAGATTATACCAATTGAGAGTTTGTGGAATATCGGCAAAGGGTAAATGATACGGTCAGAGTCGGAGTGGAAGCCTTGTCTTTGCCGGAAACTCCATTTCCCTTTCAATCTAAGACTAAGTATAGGAATACACTTGAAAACACATTAGTCTTAGCCTTGGCACAAGAAGAATAAGAAATATGCATTTGCAACAAAGGAAAGTGTAACACCCTGATTTTGGGGGTATAAAATTTCTTTCTAATTATCACCCAAAATCATGTGTTACTCATCTTTTTCTCACTCTAGGCTTTCTCTCTCTCTAGATTCTTTCTCCCTTTTTCCTTTTTGATTAGAAATAGCTTAAACTAGTGGAGGTTAATTATTTATTTTTGCCAAAACCTTATGAGTCATGACATGTTGCATCATGCTAAGCTTAAAATATTCTTTGAAGTGTTGAACAAGTTTGAATTTATTTGAATTTGAAACCTAGTTTGAATTTGGATTTGAAAATCCTATAGAAAAAGAAATAGAAAAGGAATTAGAAAAATCCAGAGAAAAAGAAAAGGATAAAGCAGCCTAGTCGGCCCAAGTCGGCCCAAGTCGGCCCAACCAGGTCGCGCGCCCGCGCCGCCTGATAGGCGGACCCCGCCTGTCAGCGACAATTCTCCCTCGCGCGCGCCCTCCCTCTCTCTCGCTTGCTGCCCAGTGGGGCCAACCTATCGGCGCCAGTTTCCATCACCTGCGCGCTCCCTCTATCTCTCTCTGTCTCGCGGGCCTAGATCGCCAGTCGCCGAGCCGTTGCCCCGTGCGCCCCTTTCTTCTCTCTCTGCGCCGTGGGCCTGCCCTATCAGTTCCGCCCCTCCGCGCTCGCCGTGGACCGGCGCGTGCACACTCGCGCACGTCGCCGGATTTCTCGGCCACGACGCCCGCCCACACACCTAGCTCCCTTCTTAGAGCCCCGCCAGTGCCCCACGCACACCCCTCGCCTCAATTCGCACAACATCACCCTCTCTCGCGCTCTACCCACGCCGCCAGCCACCGCTGGAGATCCGCGCCCGCGTTCCTGGCCATCCAGCTCGCCGGAGACCGCTCCAAGCCTCCCCGAGCTCCGTCTCGAGGTGAGACACTCGTACCTGTGCCCAATTTCCCCTATTGCGCCCTGTGTTCGGCCAATTTCACCTTCGCCGGTGCTTGGCCGCGGTGGTCCACCGTGCTCACACGGTGGCCGGCCGATTTAGCCAGGTCTAGTTCACTGGAGTAGGTCCCGGTGTCACCTCTGCCTCTGCTAAAGTTAGCCAAGGCCTTAGCGCGCCTTAAGCCCCCTCCTCGTGGCCGGAATGGCTCACCGGAGTTACTCTGGCCCGCCCGAGGCTTTCTCACCACCGTTCTCCCCTCTCTGCCCGTGGATTCATGGCCTCTTCCTCGCCATTGAGTTCGCCATGGCGTTCTCTCCCTCTCTGCCCAACTCCGGCGACCCCGGAGCCACTCTAGCTCGCGCCAGCCTCAACTCCGGCGACCTCACCGCCGTGGAGAGGAGCGGCGCCGCCTGCAGCCGTCTGTTTCCCCCTGGTCTGATCCCCTCCATCTGATTCAGATCGAACGACTCAGATCACGGATAACGCTTCGCGCACGCACGCCCTGACTCCCTAGCCTGCCTGTCAGCGCCCAAACCCTCTGGCGCTGGGCCCGCTTGGTCAGCACGCTCTCCCCCTCTGTCGCTGACACTCCCTCGGCCTGTCAGCGCACGCCCTCAGCCGCAGATCTAATCTCGGCCGTCGGTTTCTGATCTAACGGTTAGATTCACCCGATACCCCTTCACGCGGTAGTTTTCTTAAAGAGACCCTCGATTTATTGGAAATCAACCTGCTGTCCCTGGTTTTCGCGCGCAGGCCCCTGTAATATTACAGATTTAGCCCTGGACTTTTAAATATTCACAGAATTAGCCCTAATTTCATATTTTGAATTCCCAAACTTGTTTATTTCATAACTTTTGCATATGAACTCCAAATTTAGTGATTCAAATTGCAAAATGTTCATAGAATTATTCTCTGTTGAAATAAATTGGTTTCACTTACTGTCTGCACACTCTATTTTTTTAGGATTGAATATGAATTAATGTAGAGGCATGTTTTATTTATTTAATAAAATAAATAAAAGGAGAACCTTAGAGATTTAAACATGTGTAAACTTGTGAGATTAATAATGTGTATTACATGAGTTTACCTCTGTTCTAAATTTTAGGTCACAATAAAATAAGTTGAACCATGTTTATGTACTTGTAAGTAACACTTAGGGAAATAATATTCTATTTGCAAATAAAGTTAATGTATGTTATAGTTTATGATTATACTTTGAATTCAGTATCCCTTGTGTAGTATTGTGTCCTTTTAAGATGTGTTCCAATGTTTGTACATGTTTGGTGTGATGCTCATTTGTACTTTCCAAATGTATTGAATGCATGCTTGCCTTATTTAGACAACGAGCAGTCCGAGGTTCCTGAGTGTGTTGTTGGAGACCTCCCTGAGCAACAACCTGGTGAAGGCAAGTGTCCTCTGACCTATTATGTCCTACATACTTTATGATTCACTGTCCTGCATTACTTTATGAAACCTAAGGATCGACTAGTCTGTATTCACTTATCCTTGTTTACCTTTTTGGGTTATCATGGTTAGCTTATTGCTATTGCCTTAACTTAATCAATGAACATGATGTGAACATTTGTGATACGATATTGTTATCCTGATTATGTGGATGATCTTGTGATACCTTAGGGGGCTCAGGCCTTTTTCCTGAGTACCTCTCAGTAAGGACCTGTTTGTGGAGTGACCACCCGGGATAACAGTACAACCATGAGGGTGGAATGGGACGCCCTTAGCTGATTAATTAGATGAACCTGGTGGTGTAGTTGGCTTTGCCGAAGGGCCGTCAATGGGGGCCGGGGCGTAGTGCTCGCTCTGCCAAGGTTGGGGTGCAGAGGTTATTTCGATTTGGTTTTGTTAGTCACCCACCTTGGGGAGGTGTACTGCGTTTGTACGACTGACGAAACCTAACGAGCAGCTATGCACCAGGGGAGTCTTTGTAAAGGCTACATAGTGTATCCCTGGCCATTCACCTTGGTAGTGAAGATCGAGTCTATACAACCCAGGCTGGAAAGGGATCACGACTTGTGGGTAAAGTGTACAACCTCTGCAGAGTGTTAAAAACTGGTATATCAGTCGAGCTCACGGTTAAGAGCAGCCTTGGGATCCTCTTTGATTAGAATAACTTTGGATACTTTTATGATGATGATTAATAGTGATGTTATAAAATCTGATCTCTGGTATTTCCTCTTTTGAGGAGGTACTTCTGGGTAATAACTAGGTTTATTACTAAAACTTGGCTCTACTAATAGTAATAAATACTTGACCAACTAAAAGCAACTGCTTGACCTCAACTCCATATATAGCTAGTCCACTTTAGCCAAACGGGATATTTGCTGAGTACGTTGATGTGTACTCACCCTTGCTTTACACACCACCCCACCCCAAGTTGTCCCCAGTGTACTCAATGCTCAGGAGGTGATGCTGGCAACATGGATGACTTCGAGGAGTTCTAGGAATATGACGACTTCTAGTTCTTTCTTAGTGGCTGAAAGGATCACGATGCCCAAGAGGGGGGTGAATTGGGCTTTTCTAAAAATCTACACTAATTAAAACCTAAGCAGGAGCCCAACTTCACCCCAACAACTAGCACTAAGAGAATAATACTAGAAATACAACAATGCTAAGACAATACTTCAAATACTTGGTAAACAAATACACAATGTAAAATGCTTGAATTAAGTGTGGAATGTAAAGCAAGGTTTAGAAGACTCCTCCATTTTTTCCCGAGGTATCGAAGAGTCGGCACTCTCCACTAGTCCTTGTTGGAGCACCCGCGCAAGGGTATCGCTCCCCCTTGGTCCTCGCAAGAACCAAGTGCTCACTACGAGATGATCCTTTGCCACTCTGGCGCGGTGGATCCCTCACGACCACTTACAAACTTGAGTTGGGTCACCAACAAGATCTCCACGGTGATCACCGAGCTCCCAACGCCACCAAGCCGTCTAGGTCATGCCAATCACCAAGAGTAACAAGACGTAGACTTTCGCTTGACCAAGAGAAGCCTAATGCAAGTGGTGTGTGCTCTAGGTGGCTCTCGCTAGCGCTAATGAGGTCCAAATGCGGGATTAAGATTCTCTAATCTCCTCACTAGGCTTTTGGTGCTTGCAATGCTCTACCAATGTGCAGGAATTAATGTGGGCAGCAAGACATTGAATATGGTGGGTGGAAGGGGTATAAATATCCCTCACCCACCAACTAGCCGTTACCAGCACTGTTCTGCGCATGGGCGCACCGGACAGTCCGCTGTGCCAACGGTCGACTCCAACGGCTAGTTCTGACAGCTAGCCGTTGGGCAGATGGCACACTGGACAGTGAACAGTCACTGTCCGGTGCACTGTCCGGTGCGCCACTAAAAATCGACTCAGGAACCTTGCGCTCTCGGGTTTCTGCGTGGGGAAACCCTTCCCCTGGGCCAGCCTGGCCCCACCTGGCAGAGGGCGCACCGGACAGTCCGGTGCACACTGGACAGTCCGGTGCCCCAAAGTCAGAAACCCTATTTTCTATTTTCTGCTATTTTTCAAATCGGTTTTTGTTCTAACTTGTGAGAATGTTCTAGAGTGTCACCTAGCACTATATGTGAGTGTGAATATGCACCAACACTACACTAGAACTCTCTTGGTCAAACTACTCATCGACAACCCCTCTTTATAGTATGACTAAAACAAAATAAAAGACCTAACTAAATCACGAGTGTCCACAACTCCTTGACACTCGGACTACATAGTCCTTCACTTTTTGTTTCGTCGTTTTAGCAGTCGCTTTAAGTTCTTATCTCCGAGATTGTTTTCACTGTTCTAGTACTTCTACCTATAATGCGACCTAACTTACCATTTGTCTCTGCAAAACACACGTTAGTCACATATAACATTACGTTGTCATTAATCACTAAAACCAACCAGGGGCCTAGATGCTTTCAATCTCCCCCTTTTTGGTGATTGATGACAACCCTACAAGATTTGTGAGAGTAGTTTGTTTTGAAATTTCTGTCAATAGAGGAGATGGTTAGTTATACTCAGTAATATTTGATAGAAACAGTGTGTACCATAATAATAAGAATGAGCGCATACACATCGTAAGTTTCTTGTTCATATATAGAAGTGAAATCAAATCGATGAACAAGAACTAGAAGACTGGTGATAACATATAAGGTGAAAACATAATACACACACAGTCAACATAAGCATCGAGAGTATATAATAGAGTTTGTGAGCCAAAAGCATTATAAAAAAGTGAAGCTAGTACAGAGAGTAACAAGCACATATATTACATCAAAATGACTCTCTACTAACTCCCTAACTCCCCCTAGCTCTCACAACTCATATCTCTCCCCCTTTGGCGTCAAACACCAAAAGGGAACCTGAACCTACACATCAGAAGAGGGAGGAGGTGGCAGGAACGCATCTGGTCACGGTCGTGGCAGTAGAGCAAACACCAGCTGTGGGTCAAAGTCAGTCTCGGATCCAGGATCTGCTGTAGAAGCTGGAGCGGGTACTGACTCAGACGGAGGCTGCGCTGCAGGAGCTGCCGGAGCTGAAGAAGTCATAGACACCGCCACAACAGCAGTGGTAACAGCAGGAGCTGGTGGCACTTGCGGCTGAGAGCTGACAGAGCTGATGACCGGCGACGTGAAAACCAGGGTGATCGGCCGGAGCGGAGAGGAAGAAGGACCGACTATAGGAAGAGGAGGTCCTACCTGAATGGCTGGCACAACAGCAGCCTGAAGAGGTGGAGGCAGTGCTGACTAAATTGGGGGAATCGGCACACCGGTGTGCTGAAGCATGAGAGTCATGAATGCCCTGTTCTCAACCCGGTCCTGGAGGAGTTGCTGCTGCAGTGTATCCTGTCTTTCCTGAATCATCTGAAACATTGAGTGCAATCTCTCAGACATCTGCTGCTGGACCGCTGCCAAGTGAGCCTGCTGCTGAGTAAGAGTCTGGAGGATCGCAACAAGAGCAGGGTCAATGGCAGGAGGGGCAGCAAGGGCAGCACCACTGGAACTAACAGCCTCATGATCATGAGTGCATGGAGGCATAGGAGGTGGAGGCGGAGGTGAAACCCCAAAGTCATCATCATCATCATCATCATCGTCAGGGACTGCTGTGCCTTGAGTCTCAAACTGGTGAAAAGTGGTATCCTCGGCCTGAGTATCAATCACTGAAGCAGGTGCCGGCACAGGATCTTCTAGAGCTAGACGGTACGACCCAAAGATGAGGCGAGAGGCCTCAAGAGTACCCTGGAACTGTGGTGGCCGAATCAACTGAGCGAAGATGTAACAGAGATAGTGAGCATACGACAGCTGTCGACAAGCACGTAGACCATCCAGTACGGTGTCCTCGATCTCACAAATGAGGAAATCCACAACATCAAACTCGGAGTGAGAGACCAGGGCACCAAGGAGCCAAAGCTGAATATGAGTGGCAGCCTCCCTGTAACCCATCCGTGGCAGAAGCGTCCATCTCATGAGCTGATATAGAAACCTGGCTGCTGTGGTGAAGTCTGCCGGAGAACATCGCGACCCATCTGAGAAGGTCGGTCAGAACAAAGCCATGACGTGAGCTGTACTAGGAGCAACTCCGCCGTGAGGGCGACGAGGAGGATCAGAGGTGCCATAGCACAAGCTGTGAAGACGAGTCGATGACTCGTTGAATCCAAACAACTGGCGAATCTGGCTGGCATGAATGGTAACATCCTCTCGCTCAAAGCGGAACCTCATCCACTGGTGATCAGGGTCTATCCATACTGAAGCATAGAAAACTCGGACCCATTCCTCAACATATCTACCGATGGTAGTCAACAGAGTGAGAAGGCCAGGTAGATAGGAGAGGTGTACCTCAGAGTCAGCACCGACGGCCAGCAAAAATGCAGGAAGGTCCAGAAGCCAGTGCACTCGCAGAGCAATCTGTGCAGACATCTGAGCTCTGAAGAAAGACTCCTGAATACGGGTGCTGAAGAGATCAACTGCAGCAGGGTCCCTCTTAGCCGGTAACTAAGTCTCCACGGGTACATGTCTGAACCGACGTACCCGTGCCGCTGTAGCACGCTAAAGATCAAACAGCCTGGGATCCACAGCCAGAGGTCGCACCTCAGTCTCATCGCGCTCCCGGAAGCGAGCAGGTGGGATAGGAGGAGCAGAAAGGGGAGCAGGAGGAGGAGCAGTGGAAGCTGGAGTAGTGGAGGTGGTGGGTATGGCTGAGGTGGTGGATGGCGCAGGAGTGACGAGAGCAGGTGAAGTGGGTGGTAGAGTGGTAGCAGTGGTGGGAGTAGTAGGAGCGGAGGAGCGAGGATGAGAGGCGAGACGATGAACTCAATAGGCAATCTGATTGGAAGGAATCTGTAACTAAGCTCCTCGCTCTGCCTGCTCAGCAGCAGCTGCTGCTGCTGCTATTGCTGCTCGGGCTGCTCTTTCCAGACGCCGCTTCTTGCGGCCTTCCTGCTGCTCCAAATAAACCGTCTTCCCCTTGACCTGCCTGAAGGGGCGAGGAGGATCCTCGTCATCTCCTCCCCTGGCACCGACACATTCTTCGTGCGTGGCATCCTGACCTGACGACTGCAAATGAGAGAGAGAAGCTAAGCACAAGAAGATAATAGTCGATAGAATGACAAAAGAGCGAAGAGCTACCTGGAAACCTCACATGAGAGGGAGAGAATCCAAGTAGGACAAGAGATGGCTCACGGGCAGGCAAGGGCACTAAAATGACAGAAGAGGTGAGCACATATTAGTCACATAGTCATAAGTATATGAAATGTGAATAAATACATACACAGAGTGTTATGTCACAGAAATCGAGAGTTATGGCGATCGAGAGGTCAAACGATGCGAAAACGGCGTTTGAACGAGAAATAGTGCCATAGGAGGTTTGAAATTCGAATTGAGGCATGAAATGATGGGGAATTGAGCCGATACTTCACGAATAGGTTTATATGGGTAAATATGAGTGAAGTGTGTGCTTGGTTTGATTTGAGGTGAAGAAAATAGAATTTGGGCACATGGCTCGAAATTGATCGCTCAAAACGGGGAATTGTGTGAAATTGAAGCCTGGTATATCGGATTGGCGTGAAATTGCGTGAATGTGTTACTGGAGGTGTTGTGAAGGTGCCTGAAAAGTTTGAGTTCAATCGGAGCAATTTTGAGTGGTTGGTGCATTTCATCGAACATGTGATGTGCAGGGATTTAGGTTTTGAATGAAATGGCTATTGGAGGTGGGGAAACCCTCCCAAAGGAGCTAGGAACCTGCAGGGGATTCAATGGGGCACTAGGGCACACAACCATGCATAGGATTCACAAGATTTACATAAGAATTTGAATCGAGCACAAGAGGTCGAAGGAGGAGGAGCTGGCTGGACAGAGAGAAGAAACAGAGAGGGGGAAACAACCGCTCACCAGAGGGAGGAAGAGGCCAAGCACTGGCACTGGAGGTCGCCGGAGCACGGCCGGAGACGGTGATCTCCGGTGAGGTGCAGAGGAGATCACTAGGAGGGAAGAGAGCCAGAGAGCAGAGAGGGAAATGTGAGCCTTTGGCTCGGTCTCGGGCTGGAGGCCTTTTTTTAAAATGCATTATGGGCGCACCGGACAGTCTACAGTGCCTGTCCGGTGCACACCGGACAGCGCACAGTAGCTGTCCGGTGAACCACCGGACAACGCACAGGAAAAAGGAGTTCTTGCGCGCACGGCCGGTGCACCGGACAGTGCACAGTGCAGTGTCCGGTGCACACCGGACTGTCCGGTGAGCCTAGACAGAGGGAATTTTGAAATTTTTCAAATTTTCTATCTAGTTTCCAACCAAACCAAATCCCAACATATAATCACACAAAATAACACTTGTTGGGACAGGTATTGGCACCCTCATATATTTTCTCATAATTTTCAAAATATTTTGCCATAGGCTAGATAATTTTTTAGAGAAAATAGGCAAATGTTGAGATTTGCATTTTGATTTTGCACTAGGGGTTTTCATGAAATATTTGAGTTTTGAATACTCACCCTAAGTGTAGTGCCTCATGCATATCTCAAGAACCAATAATTGCATAGTAAGTAAGAATTCAAGTACTAAAAGCTTAAAACTAAGACTTGTCAAGTTTGAGCCCGAGTTAAGCTTTTTCACTCGCTTTGTTGGCGGTTATCGCAACTAGGTTAGACAAGCCCTAGATGCAATACAAGAAATTTAAATATGCAATGCAAGCTTGACAACATCATTTGGCATCTTAAATAAAATTTCTGAGATCAAGTATATTTAATTCATTCCTGAACAAGCAAAAGCGGGTCTTATCAAGTGGCTTAGTGAAAATATCTGCTAATTGATCTTTCGACCTCACTCCTTCTAAAATGATATCTCCTTTCGCAACATGATCTCTAAGGAAGTGATGACGGATATCAATGTGCTTGGTGCGAGAGTGTTGTATAGGATTATTAGCAATTTTAACAGCACTCTCATTGTCACACAACAAAGGTACCTTTTCTAGAACTACGCCATAGTCTAGAAGAGTTTGTTTCATATATAAAATTTGTGTGCTACAAGCACCTGCAACAATGTATTCTGCTTCGACGGTTGACAAGCCAACACTATATTGCTTTTTGGATGTCCATGACACTAGTGATCTCCCAAGCAAATGGCACCCCCAGAAGTACTTTTTCTATCAACTTTGCAACCGGCATAATCCGAATCGGAATAGCCAATTAGGTCAAAATTAACTCCTTTGGGATACCACAGACCAATGCTTGGGGTGTGCCTGAGATACCTAAGAATTCTTTTAACACCGCGAAGATGAGCTTTCTTAGGATTAGATTGAAATCTAGCACACATGAAGACACTAAACATGATATCGGGCCTAGATGCGATAAGATACAATAAACTACCAATCATAGAGCGGTAGAGAGTTTGATTAACCTGGTTACCTCCCTCATCTAGGTCGAGATGTCCATTTGTTGGCATAGGTGTCTTGATTGGTTTGCACTTCTCCATGTTGAACCTTTTCAACAAGTCTTTGGTATACTTCTCTTGTGACAGGAAGTTACCATCTTTCATTTGCTTGACTTGAAAGCCGATGAAGTACGTTAACTAACCAATCATTGACATCTCGAACTCCTTCGACATCAACTCACCAAATTCCTTGCAATGATAGTCATTTGTCGAGCCAAAGATTATGTCATCAACATATACTTGACAAATGAAAATATCACCGTTATGTTTCTTTGTGAATAGAGTTGTGTCGACGGTCCCGATCTTGAAGCTCTTTTCGATGAGGAAGTCGTGAAGACGCTCATACCAAGCTCTTGGAGCTTGCTTTAACCCATATAGCGCCTTGGACAACCTGTAAGCATGGTTAGGATATCTAGGGTCTTCAAATCTAGGTGGTTGCTCAACATATACAAGTTCATTTATGAAGCCATTTAAAAATGCACTTTTTACATCCATTTGATAAAGCTTTATATCATAGCATGATGCATATGCGAGTAGGATACGGATGGCTTCCAGTCAAGCAACCGGTGCAAATGTCTCTCCAAAATCTAAGCCTTCAACTTGAGAGAATCCTTTTGCAACAAGTCTTGCCTTGTTCCTTACAATCACGCCTTAATCATCTTGTTTGTTCCTGAACACCCACTTTGTTCCAATGATTCTTGCATCTTGTGGAGGCTTCTGCAGGGTCCAAACTTGGTTACGGGTGAAGTTGTTTAGTTCTTCATGCACGGCGTTCACCCAGTCCGGATCCTATAACGCCTCATCTATACATGTAGGCTCAACACAAGAAACAAAGGAGTGATGTTCAATAAAAGAAGCATGTCTATGTGATCGAGTAATAATCCCTTGTGAAGGACTCCTAATGATTTGGTTTTGAGGGTGAGCTTGAAGTAGTGATGAGTTTCTCCTGTCAACCACTTGGGAAGAAGATCCTAGAGCATCAACATCTTCGGCTTGTACCCTTGCTTGTTCATGAGAGACAAATGTATCTTCATTTGCATGCCTCTCATCTTTTTCATCATCTTGTGGTACATTTGATGAAGAAGGCTTGTCAATGTTTTGCACCTCTTCTTCATCTTCTTTTGGTTTGATAACTCCAATTGGCATGTTCTTCATTGCTTTCCTAAGTGGCTCATCACCTACATCATCAAGATTTTCAAGTGCTCCTTGGGAGCCATTAGTCTCATCAAATTCCACATCATATGTTTCTTCTACCACGCCAGTGGCATGATTGAATACTCGATATGCTTTGGACTTTAATGAATAACCCAATAGAAAACCAATATCACAACATCTTTGAAACTTCCCTAGGTGATGGCGTTTCTTGTAGATGTAGCATTTGCATCCAAACACCCAGAAGAAGGAGACGTCTGGCTTTTTCCCATTTAGTAGCTCATAGGGAGTCTTCGCAAGTAGCTGGTGAGGAAATAGCCTGTTTGATGCATAACATGCAGTGTTGACAGCTTCGGCCCAAAACCTCTCCGGTGTGTTATACTCATCAATCATTGTTCTTGCAAGTGTGATCAAGGTCCTGTTTTTCCTTTCAACAACTCTATTTTGTTGAGGTGTATATGTTGCAGATACTTCATGCTTGATCCCAATCTCATCACCGTACTCATGAATGTTGGTGTTGTCAAATTCTTTACCATTATCACTTCTAATCTTCTTGATCTTGCAATCAAATTCATTTTGAGCTTTCTTGGCAAACTTCTTGAATATAGATGCAACTTCAGATTTGTCATGGAGAAAGAACACCCAAGTGTATCTTGAGAAATCATCAATTATCACTAGACAGTAGAGGTTGCCACCAGCACTTACATAATTTGTAGGTCCAAATAAATCCATATGAAGTAGTTCCAGTGGCCTTGATGTTGACATGAAAGCTTTTGTAGGATGTGTATTGGCGACTTGCTTCCCAGCTTGACATGCACTACAAGGCTTGTCCTTTTCAAATACAACATCATTTAATCCTCTAACCATGTCCTTCTTTAATACCTTCTTGAGTGTGCTCATCCCAACATGTGCAAGCCTCCTATGCCAGAGCCATCCAAGTGATGCTTTGGTGAAGAGGCAAGTTCTTAAGTCTGCATCTTCTGAGGTGAAATCCACTAAGTAGAGATTGTTGAATCTAAATCCTTTGAACACCATTGATTCATCATCCATTTTTGATACAATAACCTCTGTTGGAGTGAATAAGCATTGAAGTCCAAGATCACAGAGTTGACCCACTGATAATAAGTTGAAGCTCAAAGGTGCAACCAAGAGAACATTTGAAATTGATAGATCATTTGAAATTGCCACCTTGTCAAGTCCTTGAACTTTCCCTTTTGAATTGTCCCCAAATGTGATTTTGTCTTGTCCATCAACATTCTCATCAAGTGAGGTGAACATCCATGGGTTGCCTGTCATATGTTGTGTGCATCCACTGTCAATAACCCAATGGCTCCCACCGGTCTTGTAGTTCACCTACATCCACAGACAAATCAAGCTTGAGTTTTGAGGGCCCTATATTGCATAGGACCAGTGACTCTCTCAATCAAGGACTTTGCAACCCAAATTTGTCTAGGTCTACTCTTGCTTGGTGGACCTAGGAATGTAACTTTGACCTTTCCATTTGCAACTTTTCTTAGAACATAATGAGCACTGAAAGCAAATGGTCTTGAGTGCTTAGGCAAGGGAGTTGGTGGTTTGGCTTTGCAGTTGTGGGCAAAGTGACCTTCTTTTCCACACTCAAAGCATTTGATAGGCTTATGAGTCTGCTTTGGCTTGTATTGAGTGGTAGCTTTCTTTTGCACAAAAGCATTGTATCCAATACCACTCTTGTTGTTTTTCATGACAGTGTTCATGAGCAATTCATTTTGGAGGTATTGGCCCTTATTGAACTTTTGCACACTTGTTGCAAGATGTTCATTTTCACTCTTAAGTTTCTTGACCTCATTTTTAAGCCTTTCATTATCCACTGCCAACTCATTGTTGAAATCATTGTTCTCAATGGCAACCTTTCCTCTAGTAGTTGCATCAGTCAAGTATCTCTTCAATTTTTGGTTGTCTAAAGTCAAGACTTCAACTTTTTCGGTCAATTCATCATGTAGACTAGTTTGCTCTCCTTGACCCAAATCATCACATGAGGTTGCTACATCAATCTTAACAACAGGGTTAATAGCCTCATGTGTATTGCAAGATAAAATTTCATTTTCAATAAGAAGATTATCATATTCAAATTTAATCTTAGTATAGTCTTCCTTGAGTTTCACTAGTCTATCTTTCAACTCCCTATTAGCTTCATTTAACTTGTCACATTTATCCTTAGCATCTTTTAGGGAGGATGTGAGCTCATTTACAGTGGATGACATAGTTTTGTTCTCTTCTTTCATTTCATCACTAGCTTTCATAACTATGTCATATCTGGCATTCAAAGACTCATTTTCATTTTTCAACTTATCACATTTAGCTTTTGACTTCCTAATGATTTGAGTGTATTCTTTAAGCAAGTCAGCTAGTTCATCATAGGAAGGTGAAGCAAATTCCTCATCACTATCACTATCACTATCATCAGTAATATCAATATCATTTTGTACCTTCCATTCACCTCTAGCCATGAGGCATAGGTGAGAAGTTGATGATGGCGATGGTGGTGGTGAAGAGAAGTCCACAGCGATGGCGGCAACTTTTTCATCATTCTCTTCTTCACTTGAAGAAGATCCACTTGATGACTAAATGTCAGTGAGCCAGTCACCAACAATATATGCCTTTCCATTTTTCTTTTTGTGGAACCTCTTGTGCTTCCCATCCTTCCTCTTGAAGAATCTCTTTTCCTTTTTCTCATCATCGTTGTCATCTTCTTTCTTGCCCTTGAACTTGTTCTTCTTGGGCTTGTTACATTGATGAGCAAGATGACCAAGCTCTCCACAGTTGTAGCAATCCATTTCAAAAATGGGCTTTCTTTTGCTGGAAAAAAATTTCTTCTTTCTTGAATCAAATTTGATGCCTTCTCTATTGAGCTTCTTTAACATCTTGGTGGTCTTCCTCACCATCAAGGCAATGTTAGTATCAAGGTCATCATCACTTGAGGATTCTTCCTCAATTTGTACTTTAGCTTTTCCTTTTCTTTCTTGATTTGCTTTGAGAGCCAAATCCTTTCTCTTGGAAGATGAATCATCCTTGTCATTGATGTACATGTACATCTCATGAGCATTGATCTTTCCCAATATCTGTGTAGGTGTGGTAACTAAAAGATTCATTTGATGCAGTACAGTGACAATGTGTCCATATTTGTCAATTGGGAGGACACTGAGAATCTTCCTCACAACATCCGGTTGTGAAATTTGTGTAAGCCCCAATCCATTTACTTCCTCTACAAGAATATTGAGACGTGAGTATCAAAGCATTGGCATTTTCATTAGCAAGCATTTCAAAAGAATTTAACTTTCTCATAGCAATGTGATATCTCTCCTCACGCTCACTTCTAGTTCCTTCATGTAGAGCACAAATGTCCATCCACAAATCATGAGCCTTTTTATGATTTCTAACTCTATTGAACACATCTTTGCAAAGGCCTCTAAAAAGGGTGTTTTTGGCCTTAGCATTCCATTTTTCATAATTAAACTCTTCACCTACAAGATTTGTGGGATCTCTAGGTTTGGGGAATCCTTGTGTGGCGGCTTTGTAGACACCAATGTCTATAGCCTCTAAATATGCTTCCATACGAATTTTCCAATATGGAAAATCATCACCATCAAAAACGGGAGGAGGTCCATCCCCACCGGACATCGTTACTCTAGCGGTTAAGCTAATCTAAGAGCAACAAGGCTCCGATACCAATTGAAAGGATCACGATGCCCAAGAGGGGGGGTGTGTGGGGGACAGATATCCCCCGGGTCCACCAGAAGGGAAAAAACCTCACGAGAGGCCCAAGAGCCCAATAAATCGTAAGGTCATTCCTTCATGGGTCTGGGGAGGGACAATCAGTAAAGCAGATTGATGTAAGGCCGGATTGGTGCAAGCCCGGACGGCCCCACAGCGTTGAGCAAGCGACCACAACAGAAGATCCGACTTTCCCGTGCTGGAGCCCCGTGCAACGGAACCAGGCGAGGATAGGTCGGCCGAATCATAGGAAGATAGACTCAAACAGTTCACTATCTTTTAGGTGCACATTGTTATCATATCCACGTGTATTGCCCCACGGTCGAATATATAAGGCCTAGGGGGCACCCCTCCGAAAAAAGATCGACCCCATTACTATTCAACCATCCACCTCAACTCTCTACGCTTTAGAGAGCAACCTTGTACTCCATACGCAAAGCATACTCACCAGGACGTAGGGTGTTACACATCTCAAAGCGGCCTGAACCTGTAAACATCGTCCATTGTCCCTCGTGCATCTGGCACGAACCATTTTGCTACAGTCGGCGACACCGTCCTACTCCTAAAACACCCTGAGGAGCAACCCCAGGTGTGCGGTCGGACCCAAAACACCGACAGCTGGCGCGCCAGGTAGGGGGTGTGTCGACGATCCAAGCTAGCTCAATGGCCATCTCCTTCCACAGCAAGATCACCCTCCATCCCAGATCCGTATTCTGCTTTGGAACAATCTCATCCATAGCAGATGAAGAGGGAACTCTACACCGCATCGCCGATCCGCCAAAGAAGAACTCCACTTCAACACGCTCCGAGAATATCGGGGTGAAGAAGGAAAAAGCGCGACCTCCAGCGCTCCGAAAAAAGATCGCCCTCCGCAAGCTAGGGGCCGAGAGCCCGTTGACCCGGAGAACTCCATTGTCTACTTCCCCGACGAAAGAATGGACACAGATCGCAAGGAAGAAAGAGACCGGGAGGAAGCAAGTCGTTCTTTCCGTTCCTCCGCCCTCAAAGGAGAACGGGAAGAAGATCGCCACGACCGCCGCACCATTCTACCCCGACATCCTCTTCATCGGGAGAGTGGAGTCGCCCCCCGTCTCCGACGACGAGCCAACCGCACCCGGAGAAGAACCACCTCAGCGGGAATCCCGCCGGCGGAGAAATCGGCGCCGAAACATTCGGCGACATCATGAGGCTGGAGAACGGGATCCGGAGCAACCTGTTTCGCGGGACGAGGTCTCGGAGATAGGAGAAACTCCGGAGGAACGCGTCTTCAGAGAACAAAGGAATTCCCGCCGACGTGATCGCCGACGAGCTCAGGAACAAGCCGAGCAGGACGCAAGGCAGCGCTGGGAAAATCCACTCTTCGGGCGCAACCTGAATCCCGACTTCGCCCGAGCCATGAACACGCCGAGTGAAGTCGGAGGGGTACTAGCTCGAATAGCTGATGGACTCCCTCGGACTCCCGACGCCGAGGGCTATCGACGACTGTTCACCCAGGCAGCCAACCATCTTCTACCGCTCGCTCACCCGCCGAACGATCTTCGACACGCCATCAACAGTCGCCGGGACGCGCGAAGTTCCATCAACGCTTCGCGTGAACGACAGCATGAGAACGAGATCCGCCGCCGGGAGGAGTACGACAGGGATCATGGCATCCCAGCTCGGAGCCTGGCCACCAGAACTGAGTCGGCAATGGCCTCAACTAGCGGTACTACCTGGGGACGGTCCAGGAACCACAACAACTACTCCCCTCCCTGGGACAGACATCATCCCCGACGACAGGAGGACACGTGTGGAGTGTCTGCTCTTACTCCATGCCTTAGGGCCATCCAATGGCCCCCTAACTTCAAGGTATCCAATGTCGATAAATATGAACCTAAGCAGGATCTAGGGGGCTGGCTAGCCGTCTACACCACCGCTGCTCGGGCCGCCGGGGCGTCCGAGGACGTGATGACCGCGTACTTACCCATTGTCCTCGGGCAAGACGCGCTGCAATGGCTGCGACATCTACCCCGACACTGCATCGACAACTGGGGCGATTTCAGTCGACGCTTCACCGCCAATTTTCAGTCCCTCTCTGACAAACCGGCGCAACCGTGGGACCTCAAATCCATCAAGCGCCGGGGGGACGAAACTCTTCGGTCATACCTCAAAAGGTTCCAGACCATGAGAAATCGTATCCCTGAGGTCACGGAGGCGGCCGTGATCGAGGACTTCTACAGAGGATCCAATGACTCGGCCTTCGTCCGAGCCATATTGCAGAAGGCGCCGACTACCTCCGAGGAGCTGTTTCGGGAAGCCGACCTCTACATCACCGCTGACGAGCGAGCTCAGGACCTCATCGGGGGAGCAAAGCCCGCGCCGGCAGCGCCACGACACGACGCGAACCAGCAACCCGACAAGCGCTGGGAGAAAAGACCTCGCGAAGAGGTGCACGCCGCCGGACCGCCTGCCTCTCGTGCCCGGGGAGGACCTCGCGGAGGCGAGCGCACACTGGACAACATCCTCGACGCCCAGTGCCCGTACCACAAGGACATGCGCCACACCCTGCGGAACTGCAGGGACTTCAAGCACTCCATCGGGCACGACCGACCCTTCCAACCTCTACCTCCTCCTCCGCCGCGGGGAGGACCAGAAGAACCACGACAACCCCAGCAGGAGGAGGGGGAAGGAGGAGCCTTCCCACGCGTTGACAGGGAGGTCAACGTCATCTTCGGCGGACATGGATCGCAGGAGAACAGAAGACAACAAAAGCTCAACGATCGCCAAATACTAGTGGTGACCACCGGTCCTCCCACTCCGTACCGGTGGTCGGAGCACCCGATCACCTTCACTCGGGCAGATCAATGGCTCAACTTCGACCACCCAGGCAAGTACCCGCTCCTCGTCAATCCGGTGATCCGAGAGAGCAGGGTGAAGAAGATGTTAGTGGATGGGGGAAGCAGCATCAACGTCACCTTCCCCCAGACACTCCAAGGCTTGGGAGTTCACCTCAAAGAGCTCCGCGAGTCAGACACACCTTTCTTTGGCATCGTGCCGACTGAAGGGGAATACCCGCTGGGCCACATCTACATGCTCGTCACCTTCGGAACTCCGGAGAACTACAGAACTGAGTTCCTAAGGTTCGAGGTGGCAAACTTCGACTGCGGGTACAACGCCATCATCGGGAGGCCGGGACTGGCGAAATTCATGGCCATCCCGCATTACACGTACATGATATTGAAGATGCCAGGACCACAAGGAATCATAACTGTGTGCGCTGACTTCCAAGGCGCCGCAGAATGTTTCTGAGTGGCCATCCAAGCGGCCCTCGCCACTAAACCACCGACGACTTCTTCGGCGCAGGCGAACTCTAAGCCTGAGGAAGACTTTACAGCACCGGTGAATGAAGCTCAAGCCGCGACCTCTATGCGGCCGATTGAAGAAACTAAAAGGATCAACCTGGGGTTTGCTGATGAACGCAAGACTGCCATCATCAGCTCCAGCCTGGACGATAAATAGGAAGGCACGCTCGTCCGGTTTCTGCAAGACAACCGAGACGTATTCGCATGAAAATCTACGGATATGCCGGGAGTCCCGAGAGAACTGGCCGAGCACAAATTGAAGGTCTATCCCCAAGCAAGGCCGATCCGGCAAAAACTACGTCGCTTCACGCCCGACAAAAGAGAGGCCATTCGCGCTGAGTTAGCTCGCTTAGTCGCGGCTGGGTTTATTAGAGAGGTGTTACATCTCGAGTGGTTAGCCAACCCTGTTCTTATACTCAAAAAGAATAAAGTGGATTGGCGCATGTGCGTCGACTATACAGATCTCAACAAACATTGTCCAAAGGATCCCTTCGGGCTCCCTAGGATAGATCAGGTGGTCGACTCCACTGCTGGATGTTCTGTGTTGTCTTTTCTGGATTGCTATTCCGGATATCATCAGATCAGTTTGGCAAAGGAAGACGAAGAAAAAACAACATTCATCACTCCATTTGGTGCCTTCTGCTATACCTCCATGCCGTTTGGCCTCAAAAATGCTGGAGCGACTTATCAGAGAGTCATTCAAACATGCTTAGCCGATCACTGGGGCAAGCGTGTGGAAGCTTACGTGGATGACGTGGTAATCAAAACAGAGAACTCGGAAAACTTCATCGAAGACTTACAGCTAGTTTTCAATAGCCTGCGGCGATATCGATGGAAGCTTAATCCTGAAAAATGTGTCTTTGGAGTACCAGCAGGGAAGCTACTCGGATTTATTGTCAGCCACCGGGGAATTGAAGCTAATCTGGATAAGATTGAAGCTATCATGAGAATGGAAGCTCCACGATCGCAAAAGAAGGTTCAGCGACTTACCAGATGTATGGCAGCCCTGAGCAGATTCATATCCAGGTTGGGAGAAAAAGGTTTACCATTTTACAAGCTACTCAAGAAGGTGGACAAGTTTCAGTGGACTTCAGAAGCACAGGAAGCCCTAGATGCACTGAAGAATTTCTTGACAACGCCACCAGTACTGAAGCCGCCACAGCGAGCCACATCAACTCAACCAGCTGAAGATCTGCTCCTGTATATCTCTTGCACGACTCACGTGCTAAGCACCGCGTTGGTAGTCGAGCGAACAGAAGAAGGACATGCCTACCCAGTGCAACGTCCTGTTTATTTCATCAGTGAAGTTCTGGGTCCCTCGAAGAAAAAGTATCCTCAAGTTTAGAAGCTATTATACACAGTACTTCTAACTGCCCGCAAGCTACGTCACTACTTTGACGACCACAAAGTCATAGTAGTCACTGGTTTTCCAATAGGGGATATTCTTCACAACAAGGAAGCCATTGGCCGAATAGCCAAGTGGGCCTGTGAACTGGGATCTCATGACATCGAATTTCGACCTCGCACTGCCATCAAAACTCAAGCATTGGTTGACTTCGTATCAGAGTGGACTGAACAGCAAGTACCAGATAACCCAGAGACTGTAGAAGTATGGCGAATGTATTTTGATGGCTCGCTGAAGCTGCAGGGAGCAGGAGCAGGAATTCTCTTCACCGCACCTGGAGGCGAGCACCTCAAATATGCCCTCCAGTTGCTGTTTCCAGCCTCCAACAATGCAGCCGAGTATGAAGCTCTGATCCATGGATTGAACATCGCCATATCATTGGGCATCAAGAGACTGATGGTGTACGGAGACTCTCTGGTAGTCATAAGCCAGATAAACAAAGAATGAGATTGTTCAAGCGATTCAATGGGAAAGTACTGCACCGCCGTCCGAAAACTAGAAGATAAATTTGAGGGTCTGGAATTTCATCATGTAGAAAGAGATCGGAACACGGCAGCCGATGTATTGTCCAAGCTAGGATCCAGTCGAACTCAGGTCCCACCTGGAGTCTTTGTACAAGAAATACTACAGCCGAGCATCTCAATGGATCAAGCAGAAGAGTGTAATATTGTGAATCAACCAGAGTCAGACTCTGATGACTGGAGAAGGCCAATCATCAGGTATATAAAGAATGAAGAGGAACCAGATGACAAAAATGCAGCCGAGCGTATCGCCAGACAGTCGGCTCACTACACACTCATTGGGGAGACATTATACAGACGGGGTGCATCAGGCGTCCTCATGAAGTGCATTCTCTCATCTACTGGGAAGCAACTTCTGGAGGAGGTTCATGCTGGACAATGTGGAATACACGCAGTGTCCAAGACACTAGTCGGGAAGGTCTTCAGGTCGGGATTCTACTGGCCAACAGCAAAAAGTGACGCCGCCAAGTTAGTTCAGAGGTGCGAAGCCTGCCAGTACTTGTCGAAGCAACAACATCTACCAGCGCAGCAATTGCAGACCATACCGGTGACTTGGCCCTTTGCATGCTGGGGGCTAGATATGATTGGACCTTTCAAGAAAGCTCAAGGAGGATACACACATGTACTGGTAGCAATCGACAAATTCACTAAATGGATAGAGTTCAAACCTATTGCTTCTTTAACCTCAGCTAAAGCCGTGGAATTCATACAAGACATAATATTCAGATTTGGAATACCGAACAGTATCATAACCGACTTGGGATCCAACTTCACAAGTTCAGAATTCTTCGATTTCTGCAAGCAAAAAAGCATTCAGATCAAGTATGCTTCGGTAGCACACCCGAGAGCCAACGGGCAGGTTGAACGAGCTAACGGGATGATATTGGAGGCACTCAGGAAAAAGGTCTTCTACAAAAATGAGAAGTTCACAGGAAAGTGGATAAGGGAATTGCCTTATGTCGTTTGGAGCCTAAGAACCCAACCTAGTCGAGCTCTGCATGGGAACACTCCTTTCTTCATGGTTTATGGTTCAGAGGCAGTACTACCTGCTGATCTCAAGTTTGGGGCGCCGAGGTTGATTTTTGAAAGCATAGCAGAGGCCGAAGCAACTAGGCTGGAAGATGTTGATGTACTCGAAGAAGAGCGGCTAAACGCAGTAATTCAATCGGCACGGTATCAGTAGACCTTGAGACGCTATCACGACAAAGCCGTGCGGCAACGATCCTTTACAGTAGGAGAACTCGTCCTTCGCTGAATTCTATTGGGGGAGGGACGGCACAAGTTATCGCCCTTATGGGAAGGACCCTTCATAGTAGCAGAAGTCACTCGGCCAGGATCATATCGTCTCACTCAGATGGACGGCACAGAAATTGGGAACTCCTGGAATATAGAACACCTCAGGAAGTTTTATCCCTAGTTGTATTTCAAAAGCTATCGGGACAATAATTTACTCTGTAAAGTGGGAAATATGTCATCAATAAAAAAGGCTTCAAGAATACTCAGTTTGTTCATGGTCGACTTGCATTCTTACTTAACTCGGGGTGACCACTATACCCTGCTAACGGAGCAATCAGCTTAAGTCGGCAACGACTTAAGCCGGTGCAACATGCTCGCGCTTACTTAACTCAGGGTGACCACTATGCCCTGCTAACGGAGCAATCAGCTTAAGTCGGCAACGACTTAAGCCGGTGCAACATGCTCGCGCTTACTTAACTCAGGGTGACCACTATGCCCTGCTAACGGAGCAATCGGCTTAAGTCAGCAACGACTTAAGCCGGTGCAACATGCTCGCGCTTACTTAACTCAGGGTGACCACTATGCCCTGCTAACGGAGCAATCGGCTTAAGTCGGCAACGACTTAAGCCGGTGCAACATGCTCGCGCTTACTTAACTCAGGGTGACCACTATGCCCTGCTAACGGAGCAATCGGCTTAAGTCGGCAACGACTTAAGCCGGTGCAACATGCTCGCGCTTACTTAACTCAGGGTGACCACTATGCCCTGCTAACGGAGCAATCGGCTTAAGTCGGCAACGACTTAAGCCGGTGCAACATGCTCGCGCTTACTTAACTCGGGGTGACCACTATGCCCTGCTAACAGAGCAATCGGCTAAAGTCAGCAGCGACTTAAGCCGGTGCAACATGCTCGCGCTTACGTAACTCGGGGTGACCACTATGCCCTATTAACAGAAGCAACCGACTTAAGTCAGCGGCAACTTAAGGCGATTTGACGCGCTTACGATTACTCATATAGGGATGACTTCTATATCCCGCAAACAAGTTTCAAAACCATCACACATCATTTTACTACTGCAAATTTACGTACTGATTGAATTCTGAACAATAGGAGAATAACAATATCATTCAAGTGCTAAACTGGTGTCCTCTAACAAATGTCTGACCATGCTAACCGCGCGCTCAAAGCACGTAAAATATTTCTCTATTTCACGATATCTTTCTCAGGAGCAATCGACGAGGAAGGACGACTTGAGGAATCAGGAGCAGCATTCACGTCAGCCCTTATATCTTCAGGAACAACCACGCCAGGTCTTCTCATCAAGATTCGCCCCGCCCGAATGGCCTTATCCATGGCTTTATCGCGCTGGGCTCTCAGAGTAATGGAAGTTTCTTCAGCAACCTTGGCAGCCAATTGAGCGGTTTCTAGCTCCTGGGCGATGGATTTCTTGGACGCACGGAGTTCTTTGATAGTAGCATCCTTCGCCGATATCAACTGCCTGAGACGGATTACATCATCCGTGGATTCTTGCAGCTTACAGCGATGATTGTCTAACTCCTCCATGGTGAAGCGATGACTCCTCTCCAGGATGGTCAACGAGTTGCTAGAGTCGCGATACAATCTGTCAAGATTGTCGCGAGAAGCAGCAAGGACACGTTTTTCTTCCTACAAACAAGAATCAACTCCTTTAAACATCAAGCAAGCAATAGGAACACAGTAAGGCAAGGCACAGTTTCATAAGCCACCTTTTCAGAATCAAGCTGAGCGCGAAGGGAAGAGCTCAGTGCATTGGCGTCATCTAGGGCAGCAGAGACCTGGGTTAGTTCAATCTGGCTTTGAGAATACTTTTCTTCCAAATCAGAGCACCGTCGGACAAGTTCAGCCTGATCTCGAGAATGTTTTTCTTCAAGAGTGGAAATCTGCCGAGTCATATCTAGCAGGAGACAATCAAACAAAAGGGGTCAGAATGTAAGGCAATTCAATAATGAAGACAAAGAGAAGCAAAAAAGCACTAACCAGCACTGGTCGCCTCCAAGTCAGAGACTCGATGTTGAAGTAACACCAGATTCCAACGTGCAAAAGACAAAGCTCCTTCTGGAACAGAAGCACCCTGCAACCTCAGCTGGCTAGCCATCCCGTCGACCAATGCCTGATAAGGAGAACAGATAAGTGTAATAACAGTAGTATAGGCGGTGTAAAAGTCAAGCTAAAATATATCACAGTACCTGGAGATTGGAGAAGAACGAAGGGACTCTCAAATCGTGAGAGATCAATTGATGACCGGGCGTAAGGTCGCCACCCGAAGCAGCTTGCAACGAACCAGCAGGAACCAACTCAGTGCCATCAACAGAGCCCAAAATTTGGTCAGCGGGAACGCTGCCCTCTAAAGCGACTCCCTGGTCCAAGGCTTGGGCTACCACCATGCAGCCGGAGTGCGGAGACGATCCCGCATGAACGTCCATGGAAGTACAAGAGGGAGACCCCGCTCGGACACCCTCGGGGGCTGGGTCATAGTCTGCGCTGCCCACTTGAGCCGGATCATCTCTGGAAGTACCCTCGAGGGCTGGGCAGTGGCTTGCGCTTCCCACCCGAGCCGAGTCATCCTCGGCAACACCCTCGGGGGCTGGGCAGGCGTCAACACCATCCTTGAGGGCCAAGTTCTCTGCAGTAGCCGCCTCTAAGGCTGAAGGCCCCTCAGTTACTTCCATAGGATCAAGATGATCCAAGTCAGTCTCCTGACCCTCAAGACCGCGCTCTAAGGTCGATGAGGCACGGGATGACCTCAACCCAGCATCGGGCACATCAGCACAAACCTCCATCACACCATCATCCGCTGGCTCTGATAACAGATCCTCTGGAACCATATCTTCAAGAGTCTGATCAAAATTCGCCAGGGACAACTCTTGTAGACCAATGAGGGCAGACAAAGCAGGAGAAGGAACTCCACTACTTTCACCACTGGCGACGTACTGCCGACTGTTCTTCCGAGTCAGAGGGACCTCATCCTCTTCCTCCCCGTCGTCCTCATCAGCAACACAGACAACACACCCATTGGGGTCAGCAGCAGGTGGAGCACACCCATTGGGGTCAGCAGCAGGTGGAGCACCCCCATTGGGGTCAGCAGCGGGTGGAGCACCCCCATTAAGGTCAGCGTCAGTAAGCTCAGGCACGGGAACTTCCTCAGCAGCAGGAGCCGAAGGACCAGCATCCCGATCCAAACTAGATACCCGCCGGAGACGTCTCTTTTTTTTTCTGCTCGTCAGCAGGAGGATCAAGTTGATTGGCCCGGGAAGGGCGTCTTGGGCGAGTACTGACAGGCTTCTGAATATCCAAGGTTATATCAGTTTCTGGGGGAGGTGCCACCACCAACGTCCTAGCAGGAGCAGTGTCAGAAGAGTCCTCAGCCAGCAAATCAAGCATAGCACTTATTTCTGCGTCACTAGGATCCAAAGGTACCTCAAAGTGGACTTGCCGCTCATCATCAGGAATTTCCTCGAGCGAGGCAACCAAGGCGTTAACTTCTTCAGCAGAGGGTCGCACTCTAAGGCCCAAACTGCCATCAACAACAGGTGGATTTGAAACAAAATGAGTGAAGGCTTTGGAAGGAGGCAAGTTCCAAGCCGAGTATGCCATTGGGGCACCAACGTTTGATACCTTGCCTCTAAGAATCATCTCAAGTCGGTTCACCAAGTCTACGGAGGGAATTCTTTTGTTGGTAACCCGAGTTGAGTCAGCTAGGCCTCGGTACAGATAAGCCGGGTGAGCCCTGTCCTTCAACGGCTGAATGTTCTTAAAAACAAAATCAGCAACCACAACCTCTGCAGTCAGACCCCTCTCCTTCAGCAGTCCAACTTCAGCTAGCAGAGCCCCTGCCTCAGTCACCTCCTGATCAGTGGGGGATTCGGTCCAACTTGGAGTGCGAACATCCGGCTGTCTTCCCGACCTAGGGGGAGAGAATTTCCATGATTCTCAACAATAAACCACTCCAAGCGCCATCCCTTAATACTGTCTTTGAGAAGGATTTCAAGATACTCAGTCTTCCTCCCACGGCGCATCTCCAAATAGCACCCCCAACCAGCTAATGCTGCCCCCCGGCCATCCCAGGGCGACAGTGATACAAGTACTTCCACAACCAAAAATGTGGTAGCACGCCAAGAAAAGCTTCGCACAAATGAATGTAAATGGAAATTTGCAGAATGGAATTGGGATTCAGATGGGTCAGGTTAAGACGATAGAAATCACGGAGGCCGCGGAAAAAGGGAGAAATGGGAAGACCGAGACCGCGGAGAAGAAAAGGAACGTAAATTACGGACTCATGGGTATCTTCTGTCGGGACAGTGACCCCATGACAAATCCGCCAAGAACAGAGCTCCCTTGGGGGAAGGACCCCGATGGACACGAGGTGGAGAAGGTCGGGCTCGGAGACAACAGACATATGGTTACCTGCGAAAGGCAACTGGCTGTTGGGGTCGATTGGGGGAATCACCGCGGCGGATGAACTCGAGGCCTTCCTCTTGGGCGCCATCTCAACTCTACTAGCGAACAGAGCGGGAGCCGAATTGCAGAGAGGATTTGGAGGCAGGAAAGCAAGAACTAGGGCACAGAAAGCAGAGGCGGCTAAAAGCGCAGTACTTATGGGATATTCCCGAATCAGATGTCGTTTCCAAAAGCGCCCAGTCAGCACCCGGTGGTCACTTCCAAAACACTGGTGTGCCACATCATCACTCGGCTATTACCCTCAACATGGCCGGCGTAGCCCGTTCTAACTCGGCTGTTATCTCTAAAAAACGCCGATGTTACCTCTAGTCGCTCAGCGGTCACCTCTAAGACGCTGACGACTTCATAAGCCACTCGGTGGTTACCTCTAAAACGCCAACGTCATCGAGTCACTCGGCAGTTACCTCTAAAACGTCGATGTCATCAAGTCACTCGGCAGTTACCTCTAAAACGCCGATGTCGTCGAGTCACTCGGCAGTTACCTCTAAAACGCCGATGTCGTCGAGTCACTCGGCAATTACCTCTAAAACACCCATGCCATTTTCAGTCGCTCGGCGGTTACCTCTAAGACGCCGACGACGTCATAAGTCACTTGGCTCTTTACCTCTAAAAGCGCCGGCGCGGTCATCAGTCATTCCGACGCTGACATGGCTTCGTCACTACTCGGACGCTATCTCAAAAGCGCAAATGTTGACAATAATAGCTCGGCCATCACCCCTAAAAGCGTCGATGTGATGCTCGAGTTATTTAATTACTATCCCAAGGGAGTCAACTTCATAAATAAGGCGGGCGGAGGAATGATTCAAAAACTCTAAGTTATGCCACAAACACAACAGCAAGATAATCGACACAGAGGAGACGAAACCATTCTTCATTAAGGGAAGTTGGCATACTTACAAATCAACTCATTATGAGTTGATACTTCCCTACCGCTACTACTACTACTACGCTACACTATACTACTCTACACTACTAAATACTACTACATTATTTTACTATACTATACTAACATCTAAGGACCAGTGGCATCTAGCCACTGGCCCTGTTGCTGCCTCTGCCGCTGCCGCCCCTGTTGCTGCCCCTGCTGCTGTCGCCGTCGCCATCCTTGCTGCCGCCGCTGCCGCCCCTGCCACCGCCGTCACCGTCATTGCCGCCACCGCCTTCGTCGTCGTGGTCGTCGTCGTCGTCGTCGCCATCGCCGCCACCGCCCTCGGACGAGGATCCGAGCCCTCGAGCCCGGAGTGCTCGACGGCCCGGATGTAAGTCCAGACCTCCGTTGTAAGCCCCTGGGAGTCGTCTGAATCGTCAGATGACTCACGCAGAGGGATGGGAGCTGGAGACCCCTCGGACTCAGAGGAGAACTCCTCCTCTGAGTACTCCGAATCACCGAAGTCCTCCGATGGAGGAGTCGGCTCACGCTTGCGTTTGTTGTTCTTGCCCATGGTGGAAATGAAAGGAGGAGAAGAAAGCAAGCAGCAGAGAACAGCAAGAGATGTGAAAAAGCCGGAGAGGCAAAGGCATTATTTATAGAAGAAGAAGGCAACCGCTCACTTCCAACCACGGTAACTGAACAGTCGCGAAGCATTGAATACACACTTCAACCCGTCTGAAGACACGCGGCTGACGCTGTTTCACGCAAAGCAACACCCATTGGGACTCCAGTCAACCGCGCAGGGGATATGATTACACCCGCCGTCACATCACATTACTACTCAGAAGCAGCCGGCTAAAACACTCAGCGTACCAAGCCGTCCCTTACCCACACCCATTGGGGGGGGGACGCCCAGGAATTATCAGTATATTTTTCAAAACCGTCACATCTGTGCAGGGCATGCAATGAATACCTCAAGACAAAAATGAGATATCAGTAAGGATCAAAGGAAAGCCAAATATAGCCAGTGAAGTACAAAATCTGACCGACAGAAGCGACATGAAGACTAGCCAGGGAACGTCCATCAAATGTCCAATCAGTTGCAGGGCAAATAAATTACACCACCTAGCAAGATATGGGCGGATCACGAACTCGGCTGCAAAAGACAAAATACATGCTGACCTCTAAAGCATAATATTGATGACATAATGCTGACCTCTAAAGCATTCAGAAAAAAGAAAGGATTATTCTCAGCAGAAGGACACGAAATGAAGACCTTCGAGAGGATTATTTTCAAAAATCCACTCAAAGCTCGGGGGCTACACCCATTGGGTGCACCTTTGGTGCACCCCATGAAATACCATTTCAAGCCAAGATAGTGCCGACTTCTAAGGCATAAGACAAGATTAAAGACAAGGCTGGCCCTCAACCAAAGTACAAGAGTAAAATAAAAATAATTTCTGATGAAGACCTTCGAGTAGATTATTTTCCAAAATCTACTCGAAGCTCGGGGCTACACCCATTGGGTGCACCTCCGGTGCACCCAATGAAGTTCAGGGTCCTACAATATGAAATGCCGACCTCTAAGGCACAAGCATGAAACAAAGCTCCAGTTTACGAGTGATCAAAGCAGAAGGAGACAATAAGAAATCGTTTTTCTCCAAATTACCTACAAGCTGGACTCGGGATCTTTGGGCTGATTACCTCAAAATCAACCCAAAGATCGGGGGCTTGTGGGGGACAGATATCCCCCAGGTCCACCAGAAGGGAAAAAGACCTCACGAGAGGCCCAAGAGCCCAATAAATCGTAAGGTCATTCCTTCATGGGCCTAGGGAGGGACAATCAGTAAAGCAGATTGATGTAAGGCCGGATTGGTGCAAGCCCGGACGGCCCCACAGCGTTGAGCAAGCGACCACAACAGAAGATCCGACTTTCCCGCGCTGGAGCCCCGTGCAACGGAACCAGGCGAGGATAGGTCGGCAGAATCATAGGAAGATAGACTCAAACAGTTCACTATCTTTTAGGTGCACATTGTTATCATATCCACGTGTATTGCCCCACGGTCGAATATATAAGGCCTAGGGGGCACCCCTCCGAAAAAAGATCGACCCCATTACTATTCAACCATCCACCTCAACTCTCTACGCTTTAGAGAGCAACCTTGTACTCCATACGCAAAGCATACTCACCAGGACGTAGGGTGTTACGCATCTCAAAGCGGCCCGAACCTGTAAACATCGTCCATTGTCCCTCGTGCATCTGGCACGAACCATTTTGCTACAGTCGGCGACACCGTCCTACTCCTAAAACACCCTGAGGAGCAACCCCGGGTGTGCGGTCGGACCCAAAACACCGACAGGGTGAATTGGGCTTTTCTAAAAATCAACACTAATTAAAACCTAAGCAAGAGCCCAACTTCACCCCAACAACTAGCACTAAGAGAATAATACTAGAAATACAACAATGCTAAGACAATACTTCAAATACTTGCTAAACAAATACACAATGTAAAATGCTTGAATTAAGTGTGGAATGTAAAGCAAGGTTTAGAAGACTCCTCCAATTTTTCCCGAGGTATCGAAGAGTCGGCACTCTCCACTAGTCCTCGTTGGAGCACTCACGCAAGGGTATCGCTCCCCCTTGGTCCTCGCAAGAACCAAGTGCTCACTACGAGATGATCCTTTGCCACTCCGGTGCTGTGGATCCCTCACGACCGCTTACAAACTTGAGTCGGGTCACCAACAAGATCTCCATGATGATCATCGAGCTCCCAACGCCACCAAGCCATCTAGGTGATGCCAATCACCAAGAGTAACAAGTCGTAGACTTTCGCTTGACCAAGAGAAGCCTAATGCAAGTGGTGTGTGCTCTAGGTGGCTCTCGCTAGCGCTAATGAGGTCCAAATGCGGGATTAAGATTCTCTAATCTCCTCACTAGGCTTTTGGTGCTTGCAATGCTCTACCAATGTGCAGGAATTAATGTGGGCAGCAAGACATTAATATGGTGGGTGGAGGGGGTATAAATAGCCCTCACCCACCAACTAGCCGTTACCAGCACTGTTCTCCGCATGGGTGCACCGGACAGTTTGGTGCGCCACCGGTGCACCAATGGTGCGCCACCGGTTGACTCCAACATCTAGTTCTGACAGCTAGCCGTTGGGCAGATGACACATCGAACAGTGAACAGTCACTGTCCGGTGCACACCGGACAGTCCGGTGCACTGTTCGGTGCACTGTTTGGTGCGCCACTAAAAATCCACTCGGGAACCTTGCGCTCTCGGGTTTCTGCGTGGGGAAACCCTTCCCCTGGGCCAGCCTGGCCCCACCTGGCAGAGGGCGCACCGGACAGTCCGGTGCCCCAAAGTCAAAAACTCTATTTTCTATTTTCTGCTGTTTTTCAATTCAATTTTCGTTCTAACTTGTGAGAATGTTCTAGTGTCACCTAGCACTATATGTGAGTGTGAATATGCACCAACACTACACTAGAACTCTCTTGGTCAAACTACTCATCGACAACCCCTCTTTATAGTATGGCTAAAACAAATAAAAGACCTAACTAAATCACGAGTGTGCACAACTCCTTGACACTCGGACTATGTAGTCCTTCACTTTTTATTTCGTCGTTTTAGCCGTCGCTTCGAGTTCTTATCCCCGGGATTGTTTTCATCGTTGTAGTACTTCTACCTGTAATGCGACCTAACTTACCATTTGTCTCTGCAAAACACAAGTTAGTCACATATAACATTACGTTGTCATTAATCACTAAAACCAACCAGGGGCCTAGATGCTTTCAGTGGCAACCCCCCAGTCAGTTGCCTGTGTAGGCTTAGCTTCTACGTTTCGTATTTCCGCACTTCGATAATTATGTTGAACAATGGTTATGTAATAGACTCTGTGGATTTCTTGGACATCTTGATGTAATTAAGTACCTTTCCGTTATTTAATTCGAGCATTGTGTGATGATGTCCAATTATGAAATCGCTATGTACGTGAGTTTCTGATCCTGGCACGTACATGGTTCGCATTCGGTTTTCCTTCCAAAACCGGGTGTGACATAAGTGGTATCAAAGCCTTGCTGACTGTAGGACCGCTAACCTAGACTAGAATGGTCGACCTAAGGACTATAGACCCTTACTCTTACCTTGACCTTAGAGTCTTTTCAAAAGTTGGTCATCTTGACCAACTCTATGTTATTCACTTATCTCAAAAGTTTTGTCTCACTTGTTCTTTCTGTTTACTTTCTGGTCTAATAGTTCTACTCTTACTCTTGTGCTTACGATGTCTTCTGTAGATGGCTCGTCTTAGGTGCACTGCACGTAAGTCTGTGATCCCTTTTTTGCCTTCTCACCTGGCGGAGCGTCCACTGCGTCGCACGGTGTCAGGTCAGTCCAGCCAGCTGGAGAGACTGCATCGTCGCCTGCACGAGGAGCAGGAGCGCCGATGCCAGGAGCAGGAGCAGGACCAGGAGCAGCAGGACTCTTCCCCCTCGTCTCAGCAGGAGGTGGAGTCTGAGAGGCCGCCTTCCCCTGCACCTCAGCCAGGGATGCCCCCTGCACCAACTCAGGGCATCCCGGCTACTGGAGGAGACCCTGACAGAGACGGAGACGACGACAACGTCGGTGGCAGTTCAAGCCACAACACAGAGCTCTCGGAGGAGCCGGAGCCAGAGGGATGGATCGCTAGACCCATCACTCGTGACGCCGCTCGCGGGTGTCACTTCCACGACGCTCTCGATACCCTGCTACGTCGGGCCTTCGACCGACACACATGGTCTATCGAGTACCGTTGTGTAGTCTACCAACATCGTTGTGGGCTATACTTGGACCAGTGGGAGGCTACTTTCTTGGTGCGCCGTCCGGACAATGATCTCCGAGGTGCAGAAGCCTTCTCAGAGCATTATTCTATTACTGAGAGGGATACTGCCGAGGCAGCCATGCAAGACGCAGCACGACGGGCACTTTCTCAGTATTGCTCATTGTTTAGCGGGGTAGCTGATGGTCTCGACCTAAAGTACTACCCTCGCCGTTCGACCGATAGTGCTGGAGGTGTGATTGTCTCGCCAGTTGGTGAGGGCAATCCCAGGCTGAACAACATGGTCAACTTGGCTGCCGTGCTCAACACAGAGTTGGACCACGCCCTCGATGAGTTGGGCAAGGTTCGGGCAGAGGTTGTGGAATTGCTTGCTGAGTGCGCATCATGCCACTATCTGGATGGTGGTTCTCCCGCCCCTGTCGGGATTCAGCACCCTTACCGTTCACCGCCCCGTGGTCGCTTCGACTATGGTACCCCAGACTGCAGGACCCGGATAGATTTGGATCCCTAGATCGATAGAGTCGGAGTCCGTAATAATTCTTAGTTCAGTGTCTCAGTCTAGTCATTCTAGTTAGAGTTAGTTTGCTTATTTTATGTTGGATGCTTGTTATGATGGATATGTACTGAAGTTGGATCTTTGTAATGATTGTCACCAAGGTGTGGGTATTCCCTGCAACTTGGTGTAGTTATTAATAAAGTCAGTTATTTAGTTGGGTAATCCATTTATATCCACTTTCCTCTTTATCTGAGAAGCTGTCAGTGAAGATGGTCAATTGTTCAGTTCTATGAAGATTTTCTATACATCTTTTCTTATGCTAAAAGACTTCAGAGTCAGATTTGATATATGTGTGTGATTTCTATAGATGTCTGAGAACAGGCACAGAGGTGCAAGGCGTGCTCAGCCTGAACAGCAGGCACCCCAAGAGGAAGCAACCCCACAGCAGCATTTGCCACCGCCACCACCGATGACCATCGAGCAAATGTTCTTGATGCAGACCCAAGCAGTCCAGGAAATTGGACAGACATTACCAGCCATGCAGCAGGTGTAGCAGTAGCCACCACCGCCTCAGCCTCCAGTGCAAGTCCAGATGCCACAAGTGCCTAGAGACAAGCGGGCAGAGTTCATGAGGGGCCATCCCCAGTCTTTGCCCACTCTGCTGATCCCATGGACGCTAAAGATTGGCTACGTACCGTGGAGCGTGAGTTGCACACTGCCCAGTGCAACGATCGTGAGAAGGTGTTGTATGGTCCCTGACAGCTGAGGGGAGTAGCACAGTCTTGGTGGGAGTCCTACCTCGCCACCCATGCCAACCCTGAAGCCATCACTTGGGAGGAGTTCAGGGATAACTTCCGTCGTTACCATGTGCCCGAGGGACTGATTATAGTGAGGAAGGAGGAGTTTCTCGCCCTGAAGCAAGGTCCCCTGTCCGTCAGTGAGTACAGGGACAAGTTTCTGTAGTTGTCGCGTTACGCCCTAGAGGATGTCAACACGGATGCCAAGAGGCAGTACCACTTCTTGAGAGGATTGGTTGATCCCCTCCACTATCAGCTGATGAACCACACCTTCCCTACCTTCCAGCACTTGATAGACAGAGCAATCATGACAAAAAGGAAGCATCGGGAGATGGAGGATAGGAAACGCAAGATTGGTGGACCTCAGGTTGGGAGTAGCAGCCGTCCTCGCTACTCAGGCAACCCACCTCAGCAATTCAAGCAAGGTCACCAGCACCAGCACCAGCATCAGCATCAGAACCAGCAGCAGCAGTACCAGAGGTAGTTTCCTCAGCAGCAACAGTACCGTCAGAACAACCAGCAAGGAGGAAATCAATGCCAGCGTCAAAGTAACCAGGCAGCCCGTCTTCCTGCCCCAGCAACCAACCAGAACAACCAAGCAGCGCCAGCTCAAGGAGGAAGTCGTGCATGTTTCCACTATGGGGAACAAGGCCATTGGGCAAATCATTGCCCAAAGAAAGCAGCTCAGCAACAACCAGCTCCCAATGCCCCAGTCAGGCAGAATGCAATGCAACAAGGAGGCAACTACCATGGACAGCCTCGCGCCCAGTATGGAAAGGTGAACCACTTGGAGGCCGACACAGTCCAGGAGACTCCAGGAGTGGCATTAGGTACGTTTTTAGTCGAGTACCATTCTGCAAATGTCTTATTTGATACTGGAGCAACGCATTCTTTTGTGACTGCATCATGGGTAGAATCACATAATATACTAGTAGCACCCATATACCCACCTATGAGAGTTAGTTCAGTTGGTGGAAGGACCCAAACTGATAGATTTTGCCCCAGTGCAAAGGTTCAAATAAGGGGGCTAGAGTTCCCCGCTGATTTAATAGTTATGGGTAACCAGGATACAACTATAAATGTCATCCTAGGGATGAATTGGTTAACCAAGTATCAAGCCAGTCTTAGCTATGATAAGAGAATGGTGAAGCTAGTGTCCTTATTAGGAGAAGAAGTGTTAGTGGAATTGGTGTTGTCTGGATCAAGGAAAGGGAGTTGTCACCAAGTCACCGCTCATATTGAGGAGATTAAACCATCAGAGGCTATCAAGGTAGTATCAGAATTCCCAGAGGTGTTTCCCGAAGAGTTACCAGGTATGCCACCTAAAAGGAAGGTTGAATTTGCCATAGAACTTATACCAGGCACCGCCTCTATTTACAAGAGAGCCTATCGAGTGTCCGGACCAGAGTTGGTGGAACTCAAGAAGCAGATTGATGAGTTGTTAGAGAAAGGCTACATCAGACCAAGTACCTCGCCTTGGGCAGCCCCAGTATTGTTTGTGGAGAAGAAGGATGGGACAAAGAGGATGTGCATTGACTACAAATCCTTGAATGAGGTTACTATCAAGAACAAGTACCCCCTGCCCAGAATTGAAGATTTATTCGATCAGTTGAGAGGAGCCAGTGTGTTCACAAAGATAGATCTGAGGTCAGGCTACCATCAGCTCAGAATCCGACCCTCAGATATACCAAAGACAACATTCATCACCAAGTATGGACTGTATGAGTTCACGGTTATGTCATTCGGTTTGACGAATGCGCCAGCCTACTTCATGTACTTGATGAACAGTGTGTTCATGGATTATCTCGACAAGTTCGTAGTGGTGTTCATTGATGACATTCTTATATATTCCCATAATGAGTAAGAGCATGAGGAGCATTTGAGGAAAGTACTTCAGAGGCTACGAGATTGTCAGCTGTATGCTAAGCTTAGCAAGTGCGAATTCTAGATCAGTGAAGTCCTATTCTTGGTTCACATTATAAACCGAGAGGGATTGGCTGTAGATCCGAAGAAGGTAACAACTATCTTGGACTGGAAAGCGCCAAAAGATGTCCGAGGAATCAAGAGTTTCATCGGAATGTCTGGTTATTATCGGCATTTCATTGAAGGTTTCTCCAAGATTGCCAGGCCAATGACAACCCTGTTGGCAAAGAAGGTTGAGTTCAAGTGGACCCCAGCATGCCAGAAGTCCTTTGAGACATTGAAGGAGAAGTTGACAACGACACCAGTACTGATTCTGCCAGATGTTCACAAGCCATTCTCAGTGTATTGTGATGCTTCGTATACCAGACTCGGATGTGTATTGATGCAGGAAGGGAGAGTAGTGGCATACTCGTCCCGTCAGTTGAAGATTCATGAGAAGAATTATCCTACTCATAATCTGGAATTAGCAGCCGTGGTTCATGCATTGAAGACCTGGAGGCATTATCTTTATGGGCAGAAGTGTGATATCTACACGGATCACAAGAGTCTCAAATACATATTCACTCAGTCAGAGTTAAACATGAGACAGCGAAGATGACTAGAGTTGATCAAAGATTATGAGCTGGAGATTCATTATCACCCTGGCAAAGCAAATGTGGTTGCAGATGCTCTTAGTAGAAAGAGTCAAGTCAATATGTTGGCAGCTCACCCGATGCCGTATGAGCTAGCAAAGGAGTTCGACCGATTGAGTCTCGGATTTCTGAACAACACCCAAGGAGTGACAATTGAGTTGGAACCCACTCTAGAGCAAGACATCAGGAAGGGTTAGAAGAAAGATCAACGAGATCCGGTAGCTAATCATAGATGGGAGGATTTCCGTGAAGATGCAGAAGGAGTGGTATGGCTCAAGGACAGATTGTGTGTTCCCGATATCAAATCGATCCGGGAACTGATTCTCAAGAAAGCTCATGAGACAACATACTCTATACACCCTGGTAGTGAGAAGATGTACCAAGACCTGAAGAAAAGATTCTGGTGGTACGGTATGAAAAGAGAAATATCAGAGTATGTGGCTGTATGTGATAGTTGTCAGAGGATTAAAGCAGAACATCAGAGACCTGCAGGTTTGTTGCAACCGTTGCAGATTCCTCAGTGGAAGTGGGATGAGATCGGAATGGACTTTATAGTCGGTTTGCCCCGCACTGGTTATGACTCCATCTGGGTAGTAGTGGACCGTTTGACAAAGGCAGCCCATTTCATACCAGTCAAGACCACCTACAACAGTGCGGTGTTAGCCAAACTATACATGGCTCGGATTGTGTGCTTGCATGGCGTCCCGAAGAAGATAGTATCAGATAGAGGTACCCAGTTCACCTCTCATTTTTGGCAGCAGTTGCATGAAGCTTTGGACACACACTTGAAGTTCAGCTCAGCTTATCACCCACAGACAGATGGTCAAACAGAGAGAACCAATCAGATTCTGGAGGATATGTTGAGGGCTTGTGCTTTGCAAGACAAGATAGGTTGGGACAAGAGATTACCATATGCAGAATTATCTTACAACAACAGCTACCAAGCCAATATGAAGATGTCACCATTTGAAGCGATCTATGGGAGGAATTGCAGAACTCCATTGCATTGGGATCAACCTGGTGAAAGACAGTTGTTCGGTCTAGATATTTTGCTTGAAGCTGAAGAGAGTATCAGGATGGTCCGAGAGAATTTAAAGGCAGCACAGTCTAGACAGCGAAGCTATGCTGACACCCGAAGAAGAGAACTCAGTTTTGAAGTGGGAGACTATGTCTACTTAAAGGTGTCACCCATCAGAGGAACCAAGAGGTTTGGAGTCAAAGGCAAGCTAGCACCTCATTATATTGGGTCGTATCAGATTCAAGCAAGATGTGGAGAAGTGGCTTATCAACTCAACTTACCAGAGAATCTGTCCGCTGTGCACGATGTGTTCCATGTGTCTCAGTTGAAGAAATGCTTGAGAGTGCTAGAAGAGCAGTTGCCAGCAGAGGATCTTGAAGGTCAAGAAGATCTGACTTATATTGAGAAGCCAACTCAAATTCTGGAGACAGCAGACCGGGTCACTCGGAGAAGTACCATTAGGATGTGCAAAGTCAAATTGGGTCACCACTCAGAAGAAGAAGCAACTTGGGAAAGAGAAGATGATTTGAAAGCCAAGTACCTTGAGCTCTTTTCTAGCCAGCCCTAACTCTCGAGGGTGAGATTCTTTTAAGGGGGATAGGTCTGTAACACCCTGATTTTGGGGGTATAAACTTTCTTTCTAATTATCACCCAAAGTCATGTGTTACTCTTCTTTTTCTTACTCTAGGCTTTCTCTCTCTAGATTCTTTCTCCCTTTTTCCTTTTTGATTAGAAATAGCTTAAACTAGTGGAGGTTAATTATTTATTTTTGCCAAAACCTTATGAGTCATGACATATTACATCATGTTGAGCTTAAAATATTCTTTGAAGTGTTGCACAAGTTTGAATTTATTTGAATTTGAAACCTAGTTCGAATTTGGATTTGAAAATCCTATAGAAAAAGAAATAGAAAAGGAATTAGAAAAATCCAGAGAAAAAGAAAAGGATAAAGCAGCCCAGCCGGCCCAAGTCGGCCCAGCCAGGCCGCGCGCCCGCGCCGCCTTGCAGGCGGACCCCGCCTGTCAGCGGCAGTTCTCCCTCGCGCGCGCCCTCCCTCTCTCGCTCACTGCCCAGTGGGGCCAACCTGTCGGCGCCAGTTTTCTTCGCCCACACGCTCCCTCTCTCTCTGTCTCGCGGGCCCGGATCACCAGTCGCCGAGCCATTGCCCCGCGCGCCCCTTTCTTCTCTCTCTGTGCCGTGGGCCTGCCCTATCAGTTCCGCCCCCTCCGCGCTCGCCGTGGACCGGCGCGTGCGCACTTGCGCACATCGCCGGATTTCTCGGCCACGACACCCGCCCACATGCCTAGCTCCCTTCTTAGAGCCCCGCTAGTGCCCCGTGCACACCCCTCGCCTCAATTCGCCCTCTCTCGTGCTCTGCCCACGCCGCCAGCCGCTGCCGGAGACCCGCGCCCGCGTTCCTGGCCATCCAGCTCGCCGGAGACCGCTCCAAGCCTCCTCGAGCTCCATCCCGAGGTAAGACACCCGTCCCCATGCCCAATTTCCCCTATTGCGCCCTGTGTTCGGCCAATTTCACCTTCGCCGGTGCTCGGCCGCGGCGGTCCGCCGTGCTCGCGCGGTGGCCGGCCGATTTAGCCCGGTCTAGTTTACCAGAGTAGGTCCCGGTGTCACCCCTGCCTCTGCTGAAGTTAGCCAAGGCCTTAGCGCGCCTTAAGCCCCCTCCCCGTGGCCGGAATGGCTCACCAGAGTTACTCCGGCCCGCCCGAGGCTTTCTCACCGTCGTTCTCCCCTATCTACCCGTGGATTCATGGCCTCTTCCCCGCCATTGAGTTTGTCGTGGCGTTCTCTCCCTCTCTGCCCAACTCCGGTGACCCTGGAGCCACCCTAGCCCGCGCCAGCCTCAACTTCGGCGACCTCACCGCCACGGAGAGGAGCGGCGCCGCCTGCAGCCATCTGTTTCCCCCTGGTCTGATCCCCTCCGTCCGATTCAGATCGAACGGCCCAGATCACGGATAACGCTTCGTGCACGCACGCCCTGACTCCCTGGCCCGCCTGTCAGCGCCCAAACCCTCTTGCGCTGGGCCCGCTCGGTCAGCGCACTCTCTCCCTCTATCGCTGACACTCCCTGGCCCGTCTGTCAGTGCTCGCCCGCAGATCTAATCTCGGCCGTCGGTTTCTGATCTAACGGTTAGATTCACCCGATACCCCTTCGTGCGGTAGTTTTCTTAAAGAGACCCTAGGTTTATTGGAAATCAACCCACCGTCCTTGGTTTTCGCGCGCAGGCCCCTGTAATCTTGCAGATTTAGCCCTAGACTTTTAAATATTCACAGAATTAGCCCTAATTTCATATTTTGAATTCCCAAACTTGTTTATTTCATAACATTTGCATATAAACTCCAAATTTAGTGATTCAAATTGCAAAATGTTCATAGAATTATTTTCTATTGAAATAAAATGGTTTCATTTACTGTCTGCACACTCTAATTTTTTTAGGATTGAATATGAACTAATGTAGAGGCATGTTTTATTTTATTTAATAAAATAAATAAAAGGAGAACCTTAGAGATTTAAACATGTGTAAACTTGTGAGATTAATAATGTGTATTACATGAGTTTACCTCTGTTCTAAATTTTAGGTCACAATAAAATAAGTTGAACCATGTTTATGTACTTGTAAGTAACACTTAGGGAAATAATAATCTATTTCCAAATAAAGTTAATGTATGTTATAGTTTATGATTATACTTTAAATTCAGTATCCCTTGTGTAGTATTGTGTCCTTTTAAGATGTGTCCTTATTTAGACAACAAGCAGTCCAAGGTTCCTGAGTGTGTTGTTGGAGACCTCCCTGAGCAACAACCTGGTGAAGGCAAGTGTCCTCTGACCTATTATGTCCTACATACTTTATGATTCACTGTCCTGCATTACTTTATGAAACCTAAGAATTGACTAGTCTGTATTCAGTTATCCTTGTTTACCTTTTTGAGTTATCATGGTTAGCATGTTGTTATTGCCTTAACTTAATCAATGAACATGATGTGAACATTTATGATACGATACTGTTATCCTGATTATGTGGATGATCTTGTGATACCTTAGGGGGCTCAGGCCTTTTCCTGAATACCTCTCCGTAAGGACCTGTTCGTAGAGTGACCACCCGGGATAACAGTACAACCATGAGGATGGAATGGGATGCCCTTAGCTGATTAATTAGATGAACCTAGGGGGTGTAGTTGGCTTTACCGGAGGTCCATCAATGGGGTCCGGGGCGTAGTGCTCGCTCTGCCAAGGTTAGGGTGTAGAGGTTATTTCGATTTGGTTTTGTTAGTCACCCACCTTGGGGAGGTGTACTGCATTTGTACGACTAGCGAAACCTAACGAGCAGCTATGCACCAGGGGAGTCTTTGTAAAGGCTACGTAGTGTATCCCTAGCCATTCACCTTGGTAGTGAAGATCGGGTCTGTACAACCCAGGCTGGAAAGGGATCACGACTTGTGGGTAAAGTGTACAACCTCTGTAGAGTGTTAAAAACTGGTATATCAGCCAAGCTCACGGTTAAGAGCAACCTTGGGATCCTCTTTGATTAGAAGAACTTTGGATACTTTTATGATGATGATTAATAGTGATGTTATAAAATCTGATCTCTGGTATTACCTCTTTTGAGGAGGTACTTCTGGGTAATAAATGGGTTTATTACTAAAACTTGGCTCTACTAATAGTAATAAATACTTGACCAACTAAAAGCAACTCCTTGACCTCAACTCCATACACATCTAGTCCACTTTAGCTAAACGGGACATTTGCTGAGTACGTTGATGTGTACTCACCCTTGCTTTACACACCACCCCCACCCTAGGTTGTCCCCAGTGTACTCAATGCTCAGGAGGTGATGCTGGCAACATGGATGACTTCGAGAAGTTCCAGGAATATGACGAGTTCTAGTTCTTTCTTAGTGGCAACCCCCCAGTCAGTTGCCTGTGTAGGCTTAGCTTCTACGTTTCGTATTTCCGCACTTTGATAATTATGTTGAACAATGGCTATGTAATAGACTCTGTGGATGTCTTGGACATCTTGATGTAATTAAGTACCTTTCCGTTATTTAATTCGAGCATTGTGTGATGATATCCAATTATGAAATCGTTGTGTACGTGAGTTTTTCTGATCCTGGCACGTACATGGTTTGCATTCGGTTTGCCTTCCAAAACTGGGTGTGACAGAAAGAGACATGATCAAAGGTATATAAATGAGCTATGTGTGCAATGTTTCAGTCAAAGTTCCGAGAATCAAGTATATTTAGCTCATTCCTAAGTTTGCTAAAGGTTTTCTCATCTAGTGGCTTGGTAAAGATATCGGCTAATTGGTTTTGAGTGTTAGCATAAGCAATTTCGATATCCCCCTTTTGCTGGTGATCTCTCAGAAAGTGATACCTGATGTATATGTGCTTAGTGCGGCTGTGTTCAATGGAATTATCCGCCACGTTGATTGCACTCTCATTATCACATAGGAGAGGGACTTTGCTCAATTTGTAGCCATAGTCCCTAAGGGTTTGCCTCATCCAAAGTAATTGCGCACAACAATGGCCTGCGACAATGTACTCGGCTTCGGTGGTGGAAAGAGCTACGGAGTTTTGTTTCTTTGAAGCCCGTGATGCCAGGGATCTCCCCAGAAACTGATAAGTCCCTGATGTGCTCTTCCTATCAATTTTACACCCTGCCCAATCGGCATCAGAATATCCTATTAAATCAAAAGTAGATCCCTTGGGGGTACCAAAGCCCAAACTTAGGAGTGTAAACTAAATACCTCATGATTCTCTTCACGGCTCTAAGGTGAACTTCCTTAGGATTTGCCTGGAACTCTTGCACACATGCATACAGAAAGCATAATATCCGGTCGAGATGCACATAGGTAGAGTAAAGATCTTATCATTGACCGGTATACCTTTTGATCTACGGATTTACCTCCCGTGTCGAGGTCGAGATGCCCATTGGTTCCAATGGGTGTCTTGATGGGTTTGCCATCCTTCATCCCAAACTTCTTAAGTATGTCTTGAATGTACTTTGTTTAACTAATGAAGGTGCCATCTTGGAGTTGCTTGATTTGAAATACTAGAAAATACTTCAACTCCCCCATCATTGACATCTCGACTTTCTGTATCATGATCCTACTAAACTATTCACAAGTTGACTTGTTAGTAGACCCAAATATAATATCATCAACATAACTTTGGCATACAAACAAGTCTTTTGCAATAGTTTTAGTAAAGAGAGTAGGATCGACTTTTCCGACTTTGAAGCCATTAGTTATAAGAAAATCTCGCAGACATTCATACCATGCTCTTGGGGCTTGCTTGAGCCCATAAAGCGCCTTTGAGAGTTTATACACATGGTTAGGGTACTCACTATCTTCAAAGCCGGGAGGTTGCTCAACATAGACCTCTTTTTTGATGGGTCCATTGAGGAAGGCACTCTTCACGTCCATTTGATAAAGCTTGAAGCCAAGGTAAGTAGCATAGGCAAGTAATATACGAATTGACTCAAGCCTAGCTACAGGTGCATAAGTTTCATCAAAGTCCAAACCTTCGACTTGTGAATAACCTTTGGCCACAAGTCGGGCTTTGTTTCTTGTCACCACACCATGCTCATCTTGCTTGTTGCGGAATACCCATTTGGTACCTACAACATTTTGATTAGGACGTGGAACTAAATGTCATACCTCATTCCTTGTGAAGTTGTTGAGTTCCTCTTGCATAGCCATCACCCAATCCGGATCTCTTAGTGCATCCTCCACCCTGTATGGCTCAATAGAGGATACAAAAGAGTAATGTTCACAGAAATGAGCAACTCGAGATCTAGTGGTTACCCCCATATGAATGTCACCAAGGATGGAGTTGATGGGGTGATCTCGTTGAATTGCTTGGTGGACTCTTGGGTGTGGCGGTCTTTGACCCTGTATTTCTTGATCATCTTCATCTCCCCCTTGATCCATGTCCTCCTCTTGAGGTGGCTCATCCTCTTGATTTTCATCCTCATTATCTTGAGCCTGTTCCTCATCTTGGGTAGGTGGAGATGCTTGATTGGAAGATGACAGTTGATCTTGTGCTTGTGTGGGCTCTTCGGATTCCTTAGGACACACATTCCCAATGGACATGTTTCTTAGCGCGACGCATGGAGCCTCTTCATCATCTAATTCATCAAGATCAACTTGCTCCACTTGGGAGCCATTAGTTTCATCAAACACAATGTCACAAGAAACCTCAACTAATCCAGCGGATTGGTTGAAGACTCTATATGCCCTTGTGTTTGAGTCATAATAACCAAGTAAAAAGCCTTCTACAGCATTAGGAGCAAATTTAGATTTTCTACCTCTTTTAATAATAAAGCATTTACTCCCAAAGACTCCAAAATATGAAACATTAGGCTTTTTACCAGTGAGGAGTTCATATGATGTCTTCTTGAGGATTCAATGAAGATATAACTAGTTGATGGAGTAGCAGTCGGTGTTAATCGCCTCGGGCCAAAACCGGTCCGGTGTCTTGTACTCATCAAGCATGGTTCTTGCCGTATCCAGTAGAGTTCGATTCTTCCTCTCCACTACACCATTTTGTTGAGGTGTGTAGGGAGAAGAGAACTCAAGCTTGATTCCCTCTTCCTCAAGAAAACCTTCAATTTGTGAATTCTTGAACTCCGTCTCATTATCGCTTCTTATCTTTTAATCCTTAATCCGAACTCATTTTGAGCCCGTCTCAAGAATCCCTTTAATGTATCTTGGGTTTGTGATTTTTCCTGCAAAAAGAACACCCAAGTGAAGCGAGAATGATCATCCACAATAACTAGACAGTACTTACTCCCGCCGATGCTTATGTAAGCGATCAGGCCAAATATGTCCATGTGAAGTAGCTCAAGCGGCCTATCCGTCATCATTATGTTCTTGTGTGGATGGTGGACTCCAACTTGCTTCCCTGCTTGGCATGCGCTACAAATCTTGTCTTTCTCAAAATGAACATTTGTTAGTCCTAAAATGTGTTCTCCCTTTAGAAGTTTGTGAAGATTCTTCATCCCAACATGGGCAAGTCGGCGATGCCAGAGCCAACCCATGTTAGTCTTAGCAATTAAGCAAGTGTCTAGTTCAGCTTGATTAAAATCAACTAAGTATAGCTGACCCTCTAGCACTCCCTTAAAAGCTATTGAATCATCACTTCTTCTAAAGACAGTGACACCTATATCAGTAAAAAGACAGTTGTAGCCCATTTTGCATAATTGAGAAACAGAAAGCAAATTGTAGTCTAAAGAATCTACAAGAAAAACATTGGAAATTGAATGGTCAAGGGATATAGCAATTTTACCCAAACCTTTGACCAATCCTTGATTTCCATCCCCGAATGTGATAGCTCTTTGGGGATCTTCATTTTTCTCATAGGAGGAGAACGTTCTTTTCTTCTCTGTCATGTGGTTTGTGCACCCGCTATCGATTATCCAACTTGAACCACTGGATGCATAAACTTACAAAACAATTTAGGCCTTGTTCTTAGGTACCCAAACGGTCTTGGGTCCTTTCACATTAGAAACAAGCACCTTGGGTACCCAAACACAAGTCTTAGGACTCTTGTGTTTGCCCCCAACATATTTGGCAAATATTTTGCCTGATTTGTTAGTTAAAACATATGAAGCATCAAAAGTCTTAAATGAAATGTTATGCTCATTTGATGCAGTGAGAGTTTTCTTTTTAGGCATTTTAACATGAGTGGAATGCCTAGAGCTAGAAGCCTCATGTTTATACATAAATGCATGATGAGAAATATTATGAGGTTTCCTAGCATGAATTCTCCTAATTTTGTGCTTAGGATAGTTAGCAGGATATAAAATATAACCTTCACTATCCGGAACCATAGGAGCCTTGCCCTTAACAAAATTAGACAATCTTTTAGGGGCATTAAGCATGACATTGCTCCCCTGTTGGAAACCAATGCCATCCTTAATGCAGGGTGTCTCCCATTATAAAGCATACTACGAGCAAATTTAAAATTTTCATTTTCGAGTTCATGCTCGGCAATTTTAGCAGTTAATTTAGCTATGTGATTATTTTGTTGTTTAATCATGGCAAGGTGATCATCCATAGCTTCTACATTAACATCTCTACATCTAGTACAAATAGAGACATGTTCAACAGTAGATGTAGATGGTTTGCAAGCATTTAATTCTTCTATCTTAGCATTTAATCTAACATTCTCATCTCTAAGACAGGAAATAGAATCATTGCAAACATTCAATTCTTTAACCTTACAAACTAAACTAGCATTTTCATTTCTAAGACTAGAAATTGAATCATGACAAATGCTAAGCTCCTTAGTTAAGTTTTCACATTTTTCTACTTCCTGAGCATAAGCATTTTTTAGTTTAACAAATTTTTAGTTTTCTTTAATGAGGAAGTCCTCTTGGCTATCCAAGAGTTCATCCTTCTCATTAATGGCTTCAATTAATTCATTTAATTTTTTCTTTTGGTCCATGCTACGGTTGGCAAAGAGAGACATTAAATTATCTTCACTATCGCTAGAGCTACCCTCATCACTAGATGTTGTATATTTGGGGGTGGCTCTAGTGTGTAGCTTCTTCTTCTTGCCGTCCTTAGCCATGAGACACTTGTGGCTGACGTTTGGGAAGGGGAGGCCCTTGTTGACGGTGATGTTGGTGACGTCCTCATCGGAGGAGGAGTCGGTGGAGCTCTAGTCAGAGTCCCATTCCCGGCATATGTGGGCATCGCCGCCCTTCCTCTTGTAGTATCTCCTCTTCTCCTTCTTCTTCCCTTTCTTGTCATTGTCCCTTTCACGTCCACTAGAAATTGGACATTTTGCTATGAAATGACCGGACTTACCACACCAGTAGCACACCTTCTTGGAGCGGGACTTGTAGTCCTTCCCCCTCCTTTGTTTGAGGATTGGGCAGAAGCGCTTGATGATGAGCACCATTTCCTCGTTGTCGAGCTTGGAGGCGTCAATTGGAAGCCTACTTGGTGTAGACTCCATCTTCTTCTCTTCCGTCGCTTTGAATGCGACGGGTTGCACGTCGGGTGTGGAGGTGGCGCCTTGCTCCAAGTTGACAATATGTTTGGAGTCTTTGATCATAAGCTCAAAGCTCACAAACTTGCCAATTACTTCCTTGGGAGACATATGTTTATATCTAGGGTCTCCATGGATTAGTTGCACTTGAGTGGGATTACAAAAAACAAGTGATCTAAGAATAACCTTGACCATTTCATGGTCATCCCACTTGGTGCTCCCGAGGTTGCGCACTTGGTTGACCATCGTCTTGAGCCGGTTGTACATGGCTTGCGGCTCTTCTCCTTTGTTGAGGATGAATCAACCGAGCTCCCCCTTGATCGTCTCCTGCTTGGTGATCTTGGTCACCTCATCCCCTTCGTGCGCAGTCTTGAGGACGTCCCAAATTTCTTTGGCGCTCTTTAACCCTTGCACCTTGTTATACTCCTCTCGACACAAGGAGGCAAGGAGTATAGACATGGCTTGAGAGTTAAAGTGCCTAATTTGGGTGGCCTCATCCGAGTCATAGTCTTTGTCCCCTACCTTAGGTACCTGCGCTCCATACTCAACAATATCCCAAATACTTTTGTGGAGTGAGGTTAGATGGTGCCTCATTTTATCACTCCACATACAATAATCTTCACCATCAAAATATGGTGGTTTTCCTAGGGGTACGGAAAGTAATGGAGCGTGCTTTGAAATACAGGGATAGCGTAGGGGCGTATTACTATACTTCTTGCGCTCATGGCGCTTAGAAGCGATGGATGACTCGGAGCTTGATGTGGAGGGTGACGAAGAGTCGGTCTCGTAGTAGACCACCTTATTCATCTTCTTCTTCTTGTCACCTTTCCGATGCGACTTGATGGAGGAAGAAGATTCCTCCTTGTGTTTGTTGCAGGAGTCGCTTAAGAGAGTCCTCACCGAGCTTGCGGACTTGTCACTGGTCATGATCTCCCTCTTGGCATGATCTCCATACATCACTTCAAGTTGGTTAGGCTCTTAATGAAGCACTGGCTCTGATACTAATTGAAAGTCACCTAGAGGGGGGTGAATAGGCGAAACCTGAAATATATAAACTTAAGCAAGCACTAAGGTCGGGGGTTAGCGTTAGAATTAAATTCAAGTCCAAAAGAGAGGGGAAAAACAAATCAAACAAGAATCAAGGTGAGTGACATGATGATTTGTTTTACCGAGGTTCGGTTCCAAAGAACCTAGTCCTTGTTGAGGAGGTCACAAAGACCGGGTCTATTTCAACCCTTTCCCTCTCTCAAACGGTCACTTAGACCGAGTGAGCCTTCTTCCTTAATCTCACGGGTCACTAAAACCCCGCAAGGACCACCACACACTTGGTGTCTCTTGCTTCACTTACAAAGCACTTGAGAATAATAATGGGAAAAGAAAAAGCCCAAGCCAAGCAACAAGAGCAACAATGAACACAAAAACACCCTCTCTCAAGTCCCTAATGGAATTGAGTTGATTTGGAGGCTTAGAGAGGATTCCATCTATTTGATGTGTCTTGGAGTGGAGTCTTTTGCTCTTGTATTGAATGAGATGTTTGGAATTCTTGGATGGATATGAATGAGGTGGTTGGGGGTATTTATAGCCCCCAACCACTTCCATAGCCATTGGGGAGGCTGCTGGCGATGGGTGCACCAGACAGTCTGGTGCGCCACCGGACAGGCACTGTTCATCTATGCAGAGTCGACCGTTGGCACAGATAGCTGTTGCTCCGCTGGCACACCGGACAGTCCGATGGCACACCGGACAGTCTGGTGAATTATAGCGGAGGGCGCCCTTGAATTCCCGAGAGTGGCTGGTTCGGAGTGTATGGCCCTGGGCATCGGACACTGTCTGGTGCGCCATTTTTCAGCACACTCAATTCCTTTTGCTCCAAATGAATTGTGTCCCTTACTTGATTCTTTTCTTGGTTTGTGTTGAACCTTATGCACCTGTAATAGATGAATTCTAGAACAAACTAGTTATTCCACGTGTTTGCGTTGGTCATCAAACACCAAAATTAATTATAGGAAATGGTTAACCCTATTTCCCTTTCAACTTCCTTTATTGTTTGCCTGACAATAAAGAGATACATGTCTGTCAGGAGATGGCAGACAATGTAGGATATCCGAAGCTTGAACTAGGCTTATCTGCAGTGACGAAGTACCGGCTCGTAGATAGCCTTGCCTATAACAGTATGAAGGTGAGAATATTTTAACTTGTTGGAAAACAAATTTTTTGTAGCTTATTTCTTTATCAGTATGTGCTCATCCTTTGTTTTTGTAGTGCTTAATTCTGAACAAGGCTTTAAAGGCCCAGAAGAAAACAAAAGATGAAAGTTGCCAGTTAGCTCTTGGAAATATTACACTAAGGAATGAAGCTCTTGAAAAAGACAAAATACTGCTCTCCTTAGTGGATAGGCTGAAAACCAGTGAAGCCAAGCTTAACGCACAAGTCGAAGCTCACAAAGCCGAGGTTGAATATTTAAAGAAAAAGCTTGCTGAAATGAATGAAAATTTCAAAGTCGCAAAGGCTAAGCAAGAAATAAGTAAAATGGAAAGAGCCAGGGTGCAGAAGAACATTAAAGAACTTTAGGATTCCAAGGAAAAATGCTGCAAAGTATCCATGGGATACGCGAAGAAACTGAAAGATAACTTTGGAAAGGTGGGAGCTTATTCTTCGAAGCAGAAATTTATTCGTGGTGATCCTAAAGGGGTTATCTAGTGGATAGGCGAAGAGGCCGAAGATTTTGATGAGATACTTAGCGATCGTGGGGATTTTTGTGCTTTTGATGGTGCCTAAGGGGTCGCAGCAATTTTAGAAAAAGCCAGGTGCGAACATGTTAATGCCGTAGCGCAGGCATAATCTATTCTCTTAGTTGACGACACTAGGGACCCTTCGGCTGAGGCCTCTACATTAGGCGGTAAATTCTACTCCGATGTGTGGATGAAGGGTGGTCGTGAGATGGCTGATTAAGCCATTAAAAAGAATGAGAAAGAATCTCACGACGCCCGAGAGGAGGCTAAGCGACCTGAAGAGGCTGCTGAACACGCCATGATTATAGGTACTTTTATTTAAAACTCTTTGCTTCGTTGTTCGTTTCTAGCTTCGAAATTTACCATCATATACTTTATTACAGCCGGCCTTTCTCCACCACTGGAGCCATACAACCCCGAAGCTGACTCGGTCATGAAAGAAGCTTTGGATGTGATGAAGATCACTAACGAAGTCGTTCACAAAGTCATCGATAGACTATTACAAGAAATCGCAGAGAAAATACTAAAAGAAGATTAAATTCTTGTATGCTAGAAATTGTAATGCTTGCGTGTGGTTGCCGCCATGTGCACAGAACAAACATCAAGTATTTGTATGTAAATTAATGTAATATATCTCTTTGTGATGCCTAAAACCTACGTACGTACCGTTTTTTGACCCTTCGGCGAAAAAACACATTCCCTTCTTTTCATGCTTCGCAAAGAAAGATTGCTCCTTCTATTGATTGAATACCACATGTTTTGCCACGGCTGTTGTATAATAATATTGCTGACAAAGATTTCCCTGCTGTGTAAGAATATGTCTGCCAAAGGTATACTTTGTGCTTCAGCACATTGTTTCACAATCCAACAAGTATTTTCGAAGGAGCATTTTTGTTGGGGCGAAGGCGAAGACGCTACCCTTCACTCGACTCCTTCGTCGCCTCGCTACACCAACGAAGACCACGCCCACGGAGCACGCTCGAGCAAGCCGAGGGCGCCAGTCGGTTCAGGACCGGCGCGGTCGCCCTTCGTCCTCTCCGTTGCAGGACGAAGGCTCCGTCGAAGTCTGGTACTCCCACGTCCTCATCGCGTCGGGAGGCCCAAGTGGGATTCAGCCCACTGTAACGGGAACCACGTGGATAAGCATATTATGGGTCGCGTCTGTAATAGCCTTTTCTGTAATGACGGTCTGTAACCTCCTCTTGTGAGAATATTCTGGGGATAGTCCGGGTACTTGAGGGCATAAATGTCCTTGCCAAAAGACGGTGGTCACTCGGGTGCCTATAAATACCCCCGTACAGTGCCCTTGAGAGGCCACATTAACAGAGCTATTGCCATTCCCCGTTGAACTTTGCAAACACTCTCTCCACTTCCTCGTTGGATCTACTTGCCCAGGAAAGCAAGTCCCAACAATGTTTCCTTCTCCACAGCTTTTTGCTGATGTAATATGATGTATGATGCGATGCTATGCGATATGATGTGATGGTATGATGTAGTATGATGTTTATGCCAAAGATGAACACCCACACAAAAACACACCCAGACTCTGCATCCCCTTAGGAACGACTTTGGAGTCTCTTCACCTTTTATTTAGGTGGTATTTCAGCTCTGCATCCCCTTAGGAACGACTTTGGAGCTAAGCTCTGCATCCCCTTAGGAACGACTTTGGAGCTTATTCACCTTTGATTTAGGTGGCATCTTAGCTCTGCATTCCCTTAGGAACGACCTTTGAGCTTCAGAACTTACTCTGTGCTCCCTTAGGAATGGCTTTGTAGCTTCGGAACTTACTCTGCGCTCCCTTAGGAACGGCTTTGTAGCTTTTGAACTTACTCTGCGCTCCCTTAGGAACGGCTTTGTAGCTTCAGAACCTGATTTCGATGATGTAACCACAGTATTATTACATCAAGTTGAAAGTTAATCCTTCCTGTATTGTTTTTCTTGCAAGAAAATATAAAGGTAGAAAGAGTTAAGATGCATTAGATCAACATATTCCTTGGCCGAGCCACTGTAGTCCCTTTAGTAGATGTGCTTCGATTTAGGCACATTGCTGTTGACTGTGCGAGCTTCGGACTCCTTCCGAAGGTCGCGCTGTTGCTGAGTATGATTGTGCCCTTCTGGCTGCTGATTGTGAACCAGCGGTGGTGGTGGTGGCAACTGAGGCCGGGTAGCTCGGGAATGACTTGCCAAAGCAACAGAAGCCGTAGGCTATTGGTTGCCTACATATTCTGGAATATATGGAGAGTACCACAAAGCAGTGTGGAGGACTTGCTTCGGTTGACTCTACCGCGCCTTGGCTTCAGCAATTTCCTTTTGTTTCTGAATTGTGACCTGGCATGTCCTTGTTGTATGGCCCTTGTCCTCGCCACAAAAGAGGCAATACAACTTTCTGGGTTGATTGTCGAACCTTCCTCCACTGAAGCATGCTCGAAGACTATGAGCTATGATGGCTGTTCTAAGCATTATTGGCCCTTTCATCGTTGGCATTGGAGTTATGAATTGATCGGACATGCCTGGGATGAAGTCTTTCTCCGAAGCCCTTGGTCATTTCAGAAAACATGTACGCTTCCTCCCTTCTTTGGCAAAAATCATTATCGGCCCGGATGTACTCATCCATCTTCTGAAGGAGCTTCTCCAGGGTTTGTGGGGGCTTCCTGGCAAAATATTGGGCTGTAGGTCCTGGCCGAAGCCCCTTGATCATGGCCTCAATGACAATTTCATTTGGCATTGTAGGCACTTGTGCTTTCAAATGTAGAAACCTTCGGACATACGCCTGAAGGTACTCCTCATGGTCTTGCGTGCATTGAAACAAAGCCTGAGCAGTGACTGGCTTCGTCTGAAAGCCTTGGAAGCTAGTGACTAGCATATCCTTGAGCTTCTGCCATGATGTGATTGTTCTTGGCCGAAGGGAGGAATACCAGGTCTAGACCACGCTTCTGACTGCCATGACGAAGGACTTTTCCATGACAGCAGTGTTGCCCCCATACGAGGATATTGTTGCCTCATAACTCATCAAAAATTGCTTTGGATCTGAATGCCCATCATACATGGGCAACTGAGGTGGCTTGTAGGATTGTGGCCATAGGGTAGCCTGCAATTCTGCTGCCAGGGGAGAAGCATCATCAAAAGTAAAATTACCATGATGAAAGTCATCGTACCATTCCTCTTCGTTGAGTGAGCTCTCCTGCCGAAGCTCCCTGTGCTGAGGCCTTTGGTCCTGGTCATCTTGAGTAAGATGACGCATTTCCTCAGCGGTTTCGTCAATCTTCTTCTGAAGATCAGCCAGACAAAGCATCTTTTCCTTTTTTTCCTTTGCACTTGTTGATGGATTGCTTATAAATCCCTAATTTCCTGGTCAAGCTGCTCCTCCTGAAGAGTTGGGCTTGTGGCCTTTCTCTTTTGACTCCTGGCCTCTCGCAGGGAGAGTGCGTCCTGATTTGTGTCCAGCAGCTGAAGGGCATCCCCTGGCACCGTTGCCTTCTTCGGCGACATGTTGAAGGTTAATGCTTGCCGAAGGTTGTGGAAGTGAGTTCACCGGAGGTGGGCGCCAATGTTGGTCACTTGTTCTCAAATGCTATAAATCAAGAACAAGGCAACACAATTGTTAATGGTTAAAGACCTTCGTCTTTCGAAGCATTATTTCCTCTCGGATATAATGATCTTCAGACAAAGGTCATGAAGGACATAACTTCATCATTTCAGCATATAAATGTGAATGTAAATAAGAAAGTAAAGGAACACAAAGGAATAAAGGTAATAATAATTTGTATCAATAATATATTTATTTTTGTATTCCATAAACATGAATAAACATCAATAATATTCATATTACATTGGTACCTTCGGCTTGCCAGAAGATGAGGGTGCGGGAATGACGCGAGAGTGATTACAATCTAGCGTGAACAATACGGTGTTACTATTCATCTATTTATAGGCACCCGACGCAGCCCGGATAAAAGTACATTTATGTCTTTGGTAACTATCTATAATCTTAACAAGAATTATTAAGGACTGTATGGTCTTTATCCTCTTCCAGTCATCATCGTACTTGAGCTTCGTCAACTAGTCCAGTCGAAGTCCTTTGGCTTCCAGCTTCGTCGCCCATTCTTTATTTCCCTTTGTTCTGTCATAAGAGAAGTCCTCCATCCCAAAGCCGAAGCTTCTTCTAACTATTCATAATCATGCTGAAAACATATGGTTAGTCGCGTTTTTGAGGACCTTCAGAAGAGGAAGGCCCCCAACAACCCCCTCGGTCATGCCCATAGTCGTAGCCCCCATGTATTGCTGCGACCGCAGTTGCACGTCTGCGCCAAAGATGGAACTCATCTACCCCCGATCTACCCTTGTCTACCCCCTAAACGTCACTTGTCTACCCCTCGTCTACCCCCTGCATGTTCGCATCATTCACCTATGTCGCACGAGCTGGTCGCGTGTGCTGTTTGCACGTAGTTAGAGCTATCGCGCACGTCGCACGAGTTGTCACACCCGGATTTAAGGGCAAATCCATGCGCGAATTAAATGTGCGCTAGGATCAAATTTCACACATATGATGACACATAGTACAGAAATTAATGTCATATCTTTAATATATAATAGGAGTTCTGTACGAAATAACTAAATAATTAATTCATACGAAGACAACGATCCGACAACCATAGTTGATTGGGAGATGACGGCCGAGACCTCTCACGAACGCATCGTGGTATCCTTCATGATCCTTATCCTGCAGTACCTGTTCTTGACCTGGGGGATGTGAGTACAACAAGGGTAGCTCACATACGTTCATCGCTCAACAAGTTGTAGAGAATAATGTGCATGAGCTCACTTACGGTGGGGGCTCATGTGAAGTGTAAGGCTTACCAAAGGAGTTGGTTAAAGTTGATCGTGGCTTTTAAAGTTGGTCAAAGTTTTATTAGCAGTTACTAAGTATAAGTAGACACCAACCCAATCAAATAAGATATCGCAATTAATAATAACACCCACAATGCAATGCAAATGACGGTATAAGTTTAATTCCATAATTTAATCATGTGAGTGTATGAGTCGCTCATGACTGTAAGCACGACTGATATACCAGTTTTACACTCTTCAGAGGTTGCACATCTTTACCCCCGAGTCGTGTTACCCATCTGCTATGGGGTCATGAATCCGAGACACCTCTACCGAGGAGGCGAGGCAGGGTAGCACTACGAGGCCTTTTCAAAGTTCCACTAGTTCGAGAAAACCCGCTAGGGATTCTAGGAAGAAGGAAGCATAGGAATCCCTCATCCGAAAAGCTATACATACAGTTCGACCCAAGGACCTCCCTATACTCTGCAGCGACGCCTCCCCGCTTGCCCCTTTCGGGTAAGGTAGTCTCTCCCTAGCTTTCCTAATTACATAGCCAAGGGCGTCCCATTCTACCCTTGTTGTTTTTTCGGGTGGTTCTCCATGTTCCAATTAATACAATAATCTTATCATGAACAATAATCAAACCAACAAAATTAATGGAACATGATCATATATAACATTAATTCCCAAAACCAGGTACAGCAATAGCAAATCTACCCAATAGTTCATTTGTTCGCAAGGTGTGGGGTAAACAATTCTAGGAAAACCTATTAGGTCCCATCAAATTAACCTGAGCATGTCACAGTGATTAATAGAGAACATTATTAGGTAAAGAAGAGTGAGTAAGGGCACAACTTGCCTTATACTTGAGATTCCAGGTCCTTTACCAAGTTGGCCATCGAGTTTCTCGTGACCTCACTGCTACTCTAGCAATACATATAGATAGACAAGGAGTACATAAATATAACAATACACCAAACATAAGAAAACAACTGTGTGTTGGGGACTTGTTCTCAAATGCTTCGAATTAAGAACAAGGCAACACAGAAAGAAGTTAATGGTTAATGCCCATCGTCCTTCGAAGCATTATTTTCCTTAGGATATAACGATCTTCGGATGAAGGTCATGAAGGACATACCTTCATCAACACAGTTTACATCGATAAAAGGAGAAGCATATGAAACATAAGAGAATCACATGAATAATCACATAACATTATTTACATATCTTTATTATATAACCATGGAGGAATAAGAACAATATTGAATTACATTTGTACCTTCGGCTCGACAGAAGATTTGAATACAAGCTTGACGCACGAGCGAGTACAAATCAGCGTGAACAGTACGAGGGTACTGTTCATCTATTTATAGGCATAGAACACAGCCTGTGTACAATTACATTCATGTCCTTCATATTTAGTATTAACTTAAGAACAATTTACCGGACTAAATAGACTTTTCCTCCTTAAGTCGGTTCCTTTTTCTGCTATTGAGCCGAAGCTTCCTTGCGCACAGCTTCAACACTGGTTCAACCTTCGTTCTGACCCTGCCTTCCATATTGTGTACAACTTTATCTCATGTCCGAAGGTTCCTGCACATATATTATGCTTTGGGAAACATTGTTAGTCATGTTTTTGAGGACCTTCGAAAGACGAAGGCCCCCAACATTGTGTAATAATATTCTATGCGCCGCTACGAGATCGTAGGTTCGAGAAGTATTAAAATTGGAGTTATAGTTTAAAAGGTATAGTTTTCGGAAGACCCACGTGATTAAGTAATTAAAACCAGGTCTTGTGTTGATTTTATAAACTATGTGAGAAAATGGCTTAAATAAATAATTAACTCAAATCTAATCTAAATTATATATTGATTAGAGATTTTATCCGCGAAGGGGTATGTTGCTTATAATCCTAGCCACTGGTTTAAATCCAACGGCCAACGCTCTTCTCTCTTATCTCGGCCATGAGCACAACGACGCCACCCAACTACGCCCGGTGGAGGGTGGCCGGAGCCATCCCGACACGGTGCCCGATGCCCCGATTCCTATTATAACTGACTATGCGCACAGAGGAATCGGTGAACTCGAAGGTTGATAACTTACTGGCAATAGCGGGGTGTCGAAGCCGGTCCGCGGCGGATGCCAAGGCATGACGATGGAGCTGCTCCGGCGAGCAATTCTCCTCCACTCGGTTGCCCAAGCGCCCGAATCCGTGAGTGCGCACCTTCGTTAGATCCTGCCGGAGCACTAGGGGCAACAATCCCGGCCGGGGCTCCCGTAGGCACGTGGATTGCCGGCGGCGGCCCAAAGCCTCTCTTTCTGTCCCGATATCGACAATGGTGTGGCGACCACGGCTCCCGACGGCTTTGATTTTGGAAGGTCAAGGGGGAAATGCATCTATATATGCAAAAGGTTGTTACAACAACGCGCAGATCAATCTCGATTGGATTGGGTTGTTGTGCTCTGTGCGCGAGCGCGGCTTCGGTAAGGACTCCACGAAGAAGATGCTCCTGGCGACCCGGACCAACTAAGCAGTGAAAGGGGAATGCTGCACGGCTGGGGCTAAAGAACGGGGCCCACACGACAGCGATACCACAGAGCAGGCGCGCGGACGGGCTGCGAGTGCGGAGGGAGGATCTGGGAAGTGGGTCGTGCGGGTTGGATGCGGGAGATGGGCCGAGACGAAGAATTCGGCCCAGGAGCGTGGCTCCCTCTCTCTTTTTTCATTTTCCTGTTTTATTTTCTATTTCTTTTGTTTTCTTTTTCAAACCAAAGTTTAAATTTTGAATTCTTTTTTAAATAAGAGTTCAAACTTCACACATATTTAAATGCACAAACAAAAATCTCAGCATGGATGCAAGGTATAATTTAGGTTAATTACTTTATTGCCCTTTTTAAACAAATGCTTCCTAACGCAATAATGATTGATTCACTCCATTAAATAATCAGAGATCCTCTCATCTATTTCCTATTTCTGAACCACAAATCACCTTTCTAGTTTTAAAAGTTCAAGCCTAAATTTGAATCTCCCATTACCACCTTGTTATTTGTTTTAGAGTATAACTTTGAAAAGAAGGATGATCTTTATTATGGATATTTTTAATTATTAATGTTATAAATTCTAAAGTAGAATTTTGGGGTGTTACACGAGTGCTAGCGTGCACATTATTTCGCGCGCGCGTCGTGCGCACTTTTTTGCACGCCACGCGCTTTGCCGTGCAACGCTGATCTGCTTCGCCTAAAATTTCTTGTATTTATTAAACTACGTATTCGAGCGATGATTACTTGAGTAGCAAACTAATCGAACCTAAGTAATATTTTTACTTGTGCATATAATAAATACACGTTAGCATGTCTAGGTTGATTTGAATATTCTAATCCATATTCGCTTACCTCAAACGCAATACCTCTCAGCTGTAGCTTTGGTCGTCGCTTTTCCTTTTCTCGTGTCGTTGTAAATGTGAGTTCTATGTCACATTCATATTTAACTAATCTATTTTATTGTATGGTATATTGTTTCTTTCTATTTCAAGAATGTTGAATGTATGCTTGCACTCGCCCAGATAACGTTATGTTCGCTGAGTCAGAAGGAATTGCAGGAGAAGAACCTAAGCAGCAGCTGTTTGGTGAAGGTCAGTGTCCTCTGACCTATTATATCCTATTTACTTTATAATTCACTTTCCCTCATACCATGATTAACCTAAGGATTGATTAGCTTTCTATGTATCCTATCATTGATTACCTTTCTGGGTTGTTCTATTATGATCAACTAAATGCTAATGCTTTACTTTAATCAACGAACATGATGATAATTACTTTATGATACAATGCTTTATTATGGATGTGATGAACTTGTGGCACTTCAGGGTGATCGGGATGTTTTTCGAGTACCTCTCCGTAAGGACCTGTTCATTGAGAGACCACCCGGGAAAAATAGTGCAACCATGAGGATCGTATGGGACGCCCTTAGCTGATTAATTGGAGGAATCTAGGGGTGGAGTTAGCTTCGTCGTTGAGCCATCAATGGGGTTGGGACATAATGCTTGCTCTGCTAAGGTGGGGTGCCAGGGTTCACTCGGTTTGGTTTTGTTAGTCACCCCCCTTAGGGAGGAGTACTGTGTTTGTTTGACTGGCGAAGCCTAACATGCGTCTACACATCAAGGGAATCTTCGTAAAAGCTACGTAGTGAAACCATGCCGACTCACCTTATGAGTGTTTGAGGGTTTGATTGACCCAAGGCAAAAGGGATCTAGACTCATGGGTAAAGTGTGCGACCTTTGCAGTGGGTTGGAAACTGGTATATCAGTCGTTCTCACGGTTAAGAGCGGCCTTGGGATCCTGTTTGATTAGGGATACTCTAGATACATTTATGTTGATGGTTTAATGATGATGGCTATACTTATGGTTTCTGGTACTTTCCTCTCTAAGGAGCTGCTTTTTGGGATATCAACTTGGGTTCTATGATAAAACTTGGCTTCCACTAATGATAAATACCTGACAAACTAAAAGCAACGGATTTTAGCTTAACCCCACATGCAGCTAGTCCACCTCAGCCAAACGGGACATTTGCAGAGTACATTGATGTGTACTCACCCTTGCTTAAACACAAAACACCAGGTTGTCCATATTGCAACCACTACTCAGGAGAAGATGAAGGCCACACAGGACTTTGAGGAGTTCTAAACTAGATTAGTGGCAAACCCCCAATCAGCTGCCTATGAAGGACTTATCTTTACTGCGTTTCACTTTAGCACTTTGATTACCGTTTAAGTTAATGACTATGTGGATGTCTGTGATATCATGATGTAATAAAGTAATACTACTTTATGTTATTATTCGAGCACTGTGTGATGATGTCCATTATGTAACGTTGTGTATGTGAATTTCTGATCCTGACACGTACATGGTTCGCATTCAGTTTACCTTCCAAAACTGGGTGTGACATAAGTGGTATCAAAGATGTGCTAACTGTAGGACTGCTAACCTAGAGTAGAATGGTCGTTCTAAGGACTATGGACCCCCATTCTCACCTTGACCCCTAGTGCGCTTCAAAAGTCGATCGTCCCGACCAACCCTATGTTATACTACTATACAAATAACACTACAAAATAACCTCCCCTATAGCAACGCATATATGCGTTGCTAAATGTCATTGTAAACGTTGGTAGGGCCTATACCAACGCATAATTATGTGTTGCCTATGCTGCCGTTGCTAGGATCTATTACAACACATACATATGCATTGGTAATGCCCATTAATAATCGTTGCTAGATAACAATGGATACTTATGCCTACTGAAACGGTTATATGTGTTTCTACCACAACTAGGCCAGTTATCCTGTAGATGTATTGCAACATTTAGAATGTATGATGGCAACACATATATACATTGTAAGGAATTTTTATTTTATTCAATTTTATTGTTTTATTTATTTTATTACGGCAACACTTTTATAAACATTGCAAGTAATCACCGAATAAAAACTATTTATAATTATTTTTTATTTGGATCAAAACAAATATGCAAAGCATGTGCATTGCACATTATCAATTTCCAAACAATTATTGGCTCACACATGGCAAATAATCTGGAACCAGTCTATATTAAAAATAGTAGTGTCGTTATAAAATATCATCCACAACTTAATTCATTACACAAATGTGTGAATTGACATTTTTTCTATGATAGTATGAAACAAACAAAGGTTGACTCATAAACGGGACTCAGTAGACTCATCGCTCTCATCACTAATAACGCCAATTTAAAGAAGAATCAAAGTCATAGCCCTCATGTAGATCTGCTGTTGTTCAATGGTTGACATTAAAGAGCTGCCTTTTCTATCTGCAAATGAAATCAGAAAGCTTTAATCCAATGCAGTAGTTTGTAAAATAGTGTATGACTTTATGAGAGAATTGAAAGAGCTTACACAGCTTGAAGGCATGCTATAGGGTCGTTGTCTATGTCTCCTAGAACCACGAAATTGTTGTATGGCCGTATTAGTGGTTCATCACGCACAAGTACAAGACCGAGACGTACATTCCAAAATTCTTTGCCCAATGGATCTCCTCCAACTTGTTGCTTTGGATCACAACCAATTATTGTACCTAATGCAACCTTCTTATTTTGATTCCTCCAACTCTTCAAGAAAATATGAGAACCAACCTAATACATAGGTCCAAGTATATGATTAAATAAATGCGCAGTACATAAACAGTTATGGACAAGGATAGTTGTAGCTAGGAGCGGCAGATCCAGCCACGACGCAACAACATTAGTAAGCAACAACATATGGTTTCCCCACAGTGCTTCCCCCACATAAAGGATTACCTCTACTAGCAGCATATGGTTCCCCCACCAGTGCTTCCTCTACCAGCCACATCATTAGTAAAAAACCAAGAATGACCTCTACCAGTGCTTCCCTCACCTAAATAATTAGTTTGCAGCAACATATGGTTCCTCGAAGAAATTAATTGTCTACCACTTAAGTTATGGAATGGAACTTGACACATTTTTGGTAAGCAGCATAATTAGTAAGCATTTTGTGTGCAGTTTGTGTGCAATTTCAATTTGTGTGAACTGCATTTAATTTAGAGAACACATTGTATGACATTTTCAGTTTTAGTTTGTGTGTAGTTTGTGCAGTTTTCAGTGAACTACATTCAGCTTGTGTGCAGTTGGTAAGCAGCAGCATATAGTAAGCATTAGTAAGCAGCAAAATTAGTTAAGCACTTTGTGTGCAATTTGTGTGCAGCTTCAGTTTGTGTGAACTACATTCAGTGCTTCCCCCACCTCAAGAAATTCAGATAGCACATTGTATGCCATTTGTCAGTTTCAGTTTCTATGCAGTTTTCAGTGAACTGCATTCAGTTAGTGTACAGTAAGCATTAGTAAACAGCAGAATTAGTAAGCAGATTGTGTGCAGTTTTAGTTTGTGAACCGCATTCAAGGCATCCCCCACCTCAAGAATTAGTATGCAGCAGCATATAAAAGCAGAAGAAATTATTTTTGAGCTATGAGTTAGACATTGCCTTGTACATCATTTTGAAGAAAATGTGATAATAAGCATGGTTATAAATGATGTAAGATAGGGAAATAGAAAAAAAAATGACCTTCAGTCCTGTTGAAATCCTACTAGGTTGTAATGTGTCTCCTCGTAGTGGCTTGATCTACACTTAAAAACACACATTTTTGAAATAAAGTAAAATCAATAGCTAGGCAAACTAAACAAATTTGAAATAAATAAAAAGTGCAGTAGCACCGTCTCGTGATTTTCGTCAAGTGTCCAAAATTCCTCACTTTGAAATTGACCATATACTCGCTGATTTAAGGAAAAACAATAATATAGTGAATCAAATATGTGTGACTACACATCTACAATACTGAAATTTAGGATTGAGATGCATACTTTTCGTTTTGATGTAGACTGATCGTCTTTAGTACTTGGCAAACAATTTTCTAGAGATCCCTGCAAATGACGAATGCAATTTCTACAGAAACCACACTAGAAAATAACTAAAATTATGCCGAATAAACTTTTTTACTACCTAGGTGAAAAACACCTAACAGGATGCTCTGCTTTTGTTGTTAATTGTCTATATTAGGTGTTTTTCAGAAACTGCATTGCAGACACATTGTCCATAGTTGTGGGATACTTGGAGCTAGTGGTAGTAATGTCAACTTTTACATGACTTATTTTTATACGATGTCGAAATACTTGCAGACACATTGTACTTTGTTTGAAGTTTTAGAGATGTTAGTAAAACAATTTTTCCTCATTGAGTTGGGCTCTGTTTCAGACTCCAAGTGTTTTATTAAATCAAGTCTGTTGATAAATTCTTTTCTATGTTGGCCAATGTATGGATTAATGCTATGTTTTACTGAACTCCATTTACATTTCTAGACCGACTAATTACACATGATAAGTTTTTATTTTGGTATGCCAGCGGACATGGCAAGGGGTATGAGAAAGTGCATCATTCAAAGCCAAGAAGAGTATTTGGTAGAGGAGCCTATTGGGGAAACAAGTCATCAGCCACGAGATGCAGCATATGACCACCATCCTTCTACTAGAGAACGCCAAAAAGAAAGCGACAATGGTAATGAGTTCAATGACCTAGGTATGTACCAAGATATAAAATTAATTGGGAATTGAAACATAAAACTGTGACTTCAATTTTTTAGCTAATAAATAGTGAATACTATGTCCTACTTTTCAAATTTTATTATATGTTTAGGGACAACAACTGAAATCTCTCCATTATTATATGTTTTCAGATCATCATAAAAAAGATACAACATCTTTTGAGACTACTTCTGGAGTGTACCCTTCTCCTGATGATGCGGATATAAAGGATTCTGTTGAAGGTTCTTACCAGCATATTAACTACACTTCATAAATTGTAATTTATTTTAAAATTTGAACCATTCTTTTAATTGTTTCTAACATAAAACTGCATAGGTCAAACTAATGAAGCAATAAGTCGTGGTCCGAACAAACTTAAACATGTTTGGAACCTTCAAAAAGGAAAACAAATTGTAGTTAACTGTAATGAGCTCGGTCAACCTATTGGAGAGGAGGCAGGAGTCTTAGGAAAATTCCTTGGCATGGTTGCTAGGAATGGCTGCTTATGTAGCTTAAGCTTCAAAGATTGGAGATTACTGATAGGAAAGAAGGACAGGAACAATGACAAAAAAAACAAGCAAGATGTACAAAAGCAAGTAAAGGTGTGTATATTAAAATTTGTCATCCTCTGAACTTTGAAGCAAAAATATAACTGAACTTTCATATGGCCATTTCATTTTTGTGTAGATGAGATTCCTATACCCTGCCCGCATGGAAAAGTGGATACTTCGAACTATTGGTGAGAGATGGAGACAACACAAGTCCAATCTAAAATCCTTACATTTTGATGCGCATAGGAGCAAGGAAAATAATCTAAAAATGTTCCAAAAGGCGTCTTAGATGATCAATGGGTCGCTCTTGTGAATAATTGGTTTACAACAAAATCACAGGTACATGGATAGTTTAAAAACCCATTATTCCTGTAATGAAAGACCTATGCTACTTAGTTTATATTCATGTTTTGTTGCTATGGTAGGATATCTAAAAGGGAAATGTGCCTTTGGGCTATTTCAAGTATATTTTGGTGATTAAGTGTCCAACACATATTAAGCGGGTTATTATATGCCAAATGATGAATGAAGTGCAAATCAACAAGAAGGTATGATTCTAGACTTAGTGCATTGGTTTTTGTGTACTAATATATTTGTCTAAGTGCTAGAATCAGAGAAAAGAAAAGAAAAGAAGAACTTGGCTCGAAGCAGCCAAGACTCTGCTCAGTCTGGCACACCGGACTGTCCGGTGCGCCAGGCTAGTCTCCGGCGAGCTGGCCACTCCCAGGAAAAGTTCGTCGGCGCACGGCTATAATTCACCGAACTGTCCGGTGGTGCACCGAACTGTCCGGTGAGCCAACGGCCACCAGCGCAACGGTCGGCCGCGCAATCCGCGCGCGACGCGTGGCCCCAGCCAACGGTCGGCTGGGGCACCGGACTGTCCGGTGTGCACCGGATAGTGTCCGGTGCGCCAACCAGCCCGAAGTTGCAACGGTCGGTTGCACCGGGAATGGAAGGAAATCGCGCACCGGACATGAACAGTGGTTGTCCGGTGGCGCACCGGACTGTCTGGTGCGCCACCCGACAGAAGGCAACTTTGGCCTTCCAAGAATGCCTCCAATGGCTCCTAGCTGCCTTGGGGCTATAAAAGGGACCCCTACGCGCATGGAGGAGGCACCCAAGCATTCCTTGATCATTCCTAAGAACCAAGACTCCATTCTCACACATTCGATTCTTTGAGATAGTGACTTGAGCCCCATTTGAGTAGAGAACTCCTCGAGTTGTTTTGTGAGCTCAAGTTGTGGCTTGTGTGCGTGATTGTGCTCCTGTTTTGAGTCTTTTGTGTGTTTCTCTCCCCTCCCTTACTTCCATGCTTCTTTGTGATCATCAATTGTAAGGGCGAGAGGCTTCAAGTTGTGGAGATTCCTCGCAAACGGGAGAAAGTATAAGGAAGAAAAACACCGTGGTATTCAAGTTGATCATTGGATCACTTGAAAGGGGTTGAGTGCAACCCTCGTCCATTGGGACGCCACAACATGGAGTAGGCAAGTGTTATACTTGGCCGAACCACGGGATAAAACCACCGTGTCTCTTGTGATTGCCTTTCTGTGATATCTTGTGTTAGCAAGAGCTTGCTTCTTAGCCATACTAACACTTAACCAAGTTTTGTGGCTATAAGTATTTGATTTTTATAGGATCACCTATTCACCCCCCCTCTAGGTGCTCTCAATTGGTATCGGAGTCGTTCTCTTCACGTAAGGGACTAATCGCCCGAAGAGATGGATCCTAAGGGAAAGGGGATGGTGGTCAACGATAAGGAGAAGGAGTCCATCTTCAACGAGCCAAGAGATGACAAGCCCACTGAATCTGGCTCGAGTCACAAGAAGAAGGACGGGAAGAAGAAGAAGAGGCGCATCAAGAAGATTGTCTACTACGATTGCGATGAGTCTTCTTCTTCTTCCCCAAGAGACGATGACTACGACGAGAAAAAGAAACCGGTTAACTTAAACTTTTCATTTGATTATTCTCGTATTCCGTATAATTCCAATGCCCATTTGCTTTCTATTCCTCTTAGTAAACCTCCACACTTTGATGGAGAGGACTACGCTTTTTGGAGTCACAAAATGCGTAGTCACCTTTTCTCTCTTCATCCTAGTATTTGGGAGGTAGTTGAGAACGGGATGCATTTTGATAGTACTGACAACTCCGTTTTCATTAATGAGCAAATCCATAAAAATGCACAAGCTACCACTGTTTTGCTAGCATCCTTGTGCAGGGATGAGTACAATAAGGTGAGCGGCTTGGACAACGCCAAGCAAATCTAGGACACCCTCAAGATTTCTCATGAGGGGAACGATGCCACTATGATCACCAAGATGGAGTTGGTGGAAGGCGAGCTGGGAAGGTTCGCAATGATCAGGGGAGAAGTGCCAACACAAACATACAACAGGCTCAAGACCCTGGTCAACAAGATCAGGAGCTATGGAAGCACGAGATGGACGGACCACGACGTCGTCCGACTTATGCTCAGGTCCTTCACTGTTATTGATCCTCATCTTGTGAACCTCATCCGTAAAAATCCTAGGTACACAAAGATGACTCCCGAGGAGATTCTTGTGAAATTTGTGAGCAGGCGGATGATGGTGAAGGAAGTGGGATACGTTGATGATGCTCTCAATGGCCCTCTACCCGTCTATGAGCCTCAACCGGTTGCTCTCAAAGCAACAAGCAGCAGGGAGGCGCTACCTAGCAAGGTGGCACAAGTTGAGGCGGCCGAGCTAAACGAGGATGAGATGGCCCTAATCATAAAGCGCTTCAAGACCGCATTGAAAGGACGCAAGGAGTACCCTAACAAGAACAAGGCAAAGGGAAAGCGCTCCTGCGTCAAGTGCGGTAAGACTGGTCATTTTATAGCAAATTGTCCCGATAACTCTAGTGACTAGGAACAAGGAAAGGGCGGGAAGAAAGAGAAGAAAAAGAGCTATAAGAAGGCAAAGGGCAAGGCACACATCAGAAAGGAATGGGACTCAGACTGCTCGTCTTCCGATTCCGACGACGAAGGACTCGCTGCCTCAGCCTTCAACAAGTCCTCTCTCTTCCCAACGAATGCCACACCTGCCTAATGGCAAAGGACAAAAAGGTAAGCATTCGAGAAACTCCTAAGTATACTACTTCAAGTGATGATGACTCTAGCGATGATGAAGTAGATTATACCGATTTATTTAAAGGCTTAGATAGAGCAAAGGTAGATAAAATTAATGAATTAATTGATGCCTTAAATGAGAAGGATAGACTTTTAGAGAAGCAAGAAGACATTTTGTATGAAGAGCATGACAAATTTGTTAGTGTACAAAAATCTCTTGCTTTAGAAACTAAAAGAAATGAAATTCTATCTTCTGAAATATCTGCCTGCCTGAGTCTATTTCTAGCTTAAAGAGTGTTAATGATGAATTAAAGGCTAACCTAGAAGTAGCTAATAAATCAAGTTCATGTGTAGAACATGTTGTAATTTGCAATAGGTGCAAGGATTTTAATGTTGATGCATGTGATGAACATTTAGTTTCCATTTCTAAATTAAATGATGAAGTAGCAAGTCTTAATGCTCAACTTAAGACTTGCAAAAGTGACTTTGATAAATTAAAATTTTCTAGGGATGCCTACACGGTTGGTAGACACCCCTCAATTAAGGATGGGCTTGGCTTTCGAAAGGAAGCCAAGAACTTAACAAGACAAAGGGATCCCATTCCCGTCAAGGAGAAAGGGAAGGCCCCTATGGCTAATAGTGCTCAAAGGAATCATGCTTTCATCTATAGTGATAGAAAATTTTCTAGAAATGTTCATAGGAGTTATGCTTATGATTCACATGCTATGATTGCTTCAAGTTCTTCTTTTGTGCATGGTAGAAATATGCCCAGGAAAAATGTTGTTCATCATATGCCTAGGAAAGTATGTAATGAACCCTCTACAATCTACCATGCTGAAAGGGAAATGTGCCCTTGGGCCATTTCTAAGTATTTTGGTGATTTAGTGCCCAACACAGGTGCCTAATTGTAAAATGGTGGACAAAGTACAAATCAAGGATAAAGGTATGTTTCTCAGACTTAGTACATTGTTTTATGGACTAATGTATTGTGTCTAAGTGCTGGAAACAAAAGAAATCGAGTTGGAGAAGAGATGGCTCGAGCAGCCAAAGTCTGCCCAGTCTGGGTGCACCGGACTGTCCGGTGGTGCACCGGACAGTGTCCGGTGCGCCAGGCTGGCTTGGGCAAAGTGGCTGCTCTCGGGACTTCGACGGCGGTGTACGACTAAAATTCACCGGACTGTCCGGTGGGCCGCTCACAGGCGAACTCGTCGCTCTCGGGAAACCATCAACGGCGTACGGCTAAAATTGACCGGACTGTCCGGTGTGCACCGGACTGTCCGGTGAGCCAACGGTCGGCCGGGCCAACGATCGGCCGCGCAATCTGCGCGGGACACGTGGCCGAGCCAACGGCTAGAAGATGGCACCGGACTGTCCGGTGCGCCAACGGCTCTCTGGCTGCCAACGGTCGACTGCGTCATTTATGGAAGGAAATCGGGCACCGGACAGTGTCCGGTGTGCACCGGACTGTCCGGTGCGCCAGTCGACAGAAGGCAAGACCAGCCTTCCTAGATTGCTCTCAACGGCTCCTAGCTGCCTTGGGGCTATAAAAGGGACCCCTAGGCGCATGGAGGAGTACACCAAGCATTCCTACAACATTCCTAAGCACCAAGACATCGATTTCGCACATTCTTTTCATTGTGATAGCATATAGAGCTCTAGTGGAGTTGTGAACTCATTGAGTTGTGTTGCGAGCTCTTGTTGCGACTTGTGTGCGTGTTGACTCTCTGATTCTTGTGTCTTGTGTGCGTTGCTAATCCCTCCCTTGCTCCGTGTTCTTTGTGAATTTCAAGTGTAAGGGCGAGAGGCTCCAAGTTGTGGAGATTCCTCGCAAACGGGATTGAGAAAAAGTAAGCAAAACATCGTGGTATTCAAGTGGGTCTTTGGACCGCTTGAGAGGGGTTGATTGCAACCCTCGTCCGTTGGGACGCCACAACGTGGAGTAGGCAAGCGTTGGTCTTGGCCGAACCACGGGATAACCACCGTGCCATCTCTGTGATTGATTTCTTGTGGTTATTGTGTTTTGTTGAGATTCCTCTCTAGCCACTTGGCAATTATTGTGCTAACGATTAACCAAGTTTTGTGGCTTAAGTTTTAAGTTTCACAGGATCACCTATTCACCCCCCCTCTAGGTGCTCTCAATTGGTATCAGAGCCGTTCTCTTCACAAAGGGACTAACCGCCCGAAGAGATGGATCCTAAGGGGAAGGGTATCGTAATCAACGACAAAGAGAAGGAATCCTTCGTCAACGAGCCGAAGGACGACAAGCCTACCGACTCCGGCTCGGGCCATAGATGGAAAGAAGGGAAGAAGAAGAAGACGAGGCGCATCAAGGAGATCGTCTACTACGACGACAGCGATGAGTCTACTTCTTCCCAAAAGGACGATGACCACAACGACTACGAGAGAAGGAAACCGGTTAATTCGAACTTTTCTTTTGACTATTCTCGTATTCCGCAAAGTTCAAATTCACATTTGCTCTCCATTCCACTCAGCAAGCCTCCACACTTTGATGGGGAGGACTACAGATTTTGGAGCCACAAAATGCGTAGTCACCTATTCTCTCTCCATCCTAGTATATGGGAGATTGTAGAGAGTGGAATGCACTTTGATAGTTCGGATAATCCCATGTTCATTAATGAGCAAATTCATAAGAATGCACAAGCTACTACTGTTCTTCTAGCTTCATTATGCAGGGATGAATATCACAAAGTGAGCGGCTTGGATAACGCCAAGCAGATCTGGGACACCCTCAAGATTTCTCATGAGGGGAACGACGTCACCTTGCTCACCAAAATGGAGTTGGTGGAGGGCGAGCTTGGACGGTTCACGATGATAAGGGGCGAGGAGCCAACTCAAACATACAACCGGCTCAAGACCCTTATCAACAAAATAAGGAGCTACGGAAGCACGCGATGGACGGACCACGACGTCGTCCGATTGATGCTAAGGTCCTTTACCGTTCTTGATCCTCATTTGGTGAATAATATTCGTGAGAATCCCAGGTACACCAAAATGTCGCCCGAAGAAGTCCTTGGAAAATTCGTAAGCGGGCGAATGATGATCAAGGAGGCAAGGTACGTGGACGACGCTCTAAACGGTCCAATCAATGAGCCTCAACCCGTTGCTCTCAAGGCAACAAGAAGCAAGGAGGCACTACCTAGTAAGGTGGCACAAATTGAGGCAGCCGGACTTAATGATGAAGAAATGGCCCTCATCATCAAAAGATTCAAGATGGCGCTTAAAGGTCGCAAGGGACAGCCAAGCAAGACCAAAGCCAAGGGGAAGCGCTCATGCTTCAAATGCGGTAAGCTTGGTCATTTTATTGCTAACTGTCCCGACAATGATAGTGATCAGGATCAAGGGAACAAGAGGGAGAAAAAGAAGAACTATAAGAAGGCAAAGGGCGAGGCACATCTTGGCAAGGAGTGGGATTCAGATTGCTCCTCGTCCGACTCCGACAATGAAGGACTCGCCGCCACCGCCTTCAACAAGTCATCCCTCTTCCCCAACGAGCGTCACACATGCCTTATGGCAAGGGAGAAGAAGGTATGTACTCGAGACTCTACTTATGCTTCTTCAAGTGAAGACGAATCTAGTGATGAGGAAATAGATTACTCTAGCTTGTTCAAGGGATTGGATAGAAATAAAATTGATAAAATCAATGAATTGATTGATGCCTTGAATGAAAAGGATAGGCTTTTAGAAAAGCAAGAGGATTTGTTGTATGATGAACATGACAAATTTGTAGAGGCACAAAAATCCTATGCTTTAGAAGTTAAAAGAAATGAAATGCTTTCTTATGAACTATCTACATGTCATGAAACCATTTCTACTTTACAAAGTGTTAACAATGATTTAAATGCTAAATTAGAAGTAGCAAATAAATCTAATTCTTGTGTAGAACATGTTATGATTTGCACTAGGTGTAAGGATTTTGATATTGATGCCTGTAATGGACACCTAGTTTCAATTTCGAGATTAAATAATGAAGTAACTAATCTTAATGCCCAACTTAAGACTAGCAAAAGTGATTTCGATAAGCTAAAATTTGCAAGGGATGCCTACACGATTGGTAGACACCCCTCAATTAAGGATGGACTTGGCTTCAAGAGGGAAGCCAAGGACTTAACAAGCCATAAGGCTCCCATCTCCGCCAAGGAGAAAGGGAAGGCCCCTATGGCAAGAAGTACTAAAAAGAACCATGCTTTTATGTACAATGATAGAAGACAGTCTCATAGGAATTGTAATGCTTTTGACTCGCATGCCTATAACTCTTATGCTATGTTTGCCCCCAGCTCTTCCTATATGCATGGTAGAAATATGCCTAGGAAAAATATTCATCATGTGCCTAGGAAAAATATTCATCATGTTCCTAGAAAAGTTATGAATGGTCCCTCTACAATTTATCATGCTTTGAATGCTTCCTTTGCTATTTGTAGAAAGGATAGGAAGATAGTTGCTAGGAAATTAGGGGCAAAATGCAAGGGTGATAAAACTTGCATTTGGGTCCCTAAGGAAATTGTGACTAACCTTGTAGGACCCAACAAGAGTTGGGTACCTAAGACCCAAGCCTAAATTTACCTTGCAGGTTTATGCATCCGGGGGTTCAAGCTGGATTATCGACAGCGGATGCACAAACCATATGACGGGGGAGAAGAAGATGTTCACCTCCTACGTCAAGAATAAGGATTCCCAAGATTCAATCATATTCGGTGATGGGAACCAAGGCAAGGTGAAAGGTTTAGGCAAGATTGCAATATCAAATGAGCATTCTATCTCTAATGTGTTTTTAGTGGAGAGTCTTGGATATAATTTACTGTCTGTTAGTCAATTATGTAATATGGGATATAAGTGTTTATTTACAAATATAAATGTGTCTGTCTTTAGAAGATGTGATGGTTCACTAGCTTTTAAGGGTGTACTAGACGACAAACTTTACTTAGTTGATTTTGCAAAAGAAGAGGCCGGTCTAGATGCATGCTTAATGGCTAAGACTTGCATGGGCTGGTTGTGGCATCGCCGCTTAGCACATGTGGGGATGAAGAACCTCCACAAGCTTCTAAAGGGAGAACACGTGATAGGTCTAACCAATGTTCATTTCAAAAAAGATAGATCTTGTGCAGCTTGTCAAGAAGGAAAACAAGTGGGAGGAGCACATCACAGCAAGAATGTGATGACCACGTCAAGACCTCTGGAGCTGCTACATATGGACCTCTTCGGACCCGTCGCCTATCTGAGCATAGGAGGAAGTAAGTATGGTCTAGTTATTGTTGATGACTTTTCCCGCTTCACTTGGGTGTTCTTTTTGCAGGATAAGTCTAAAACCCAAGGGACCCTCAAGCGCTTCCTAAGGAGAGCTCAAAATGAGTTTGAGCTCAAGGTGAAGAAGATAAGGAGCGACAACGGGTCCGAATTCAAGAATCTTCAAGTGGAGGAGTTCCTTGAGGAGGAGGGGATCAAGCACGAGTTCTCCGCTCCCTACACACCTCAACAAAATGGTGTGGTAGAGAGGAAGAACAGGACGCTCATAGATATGGCGAGGACTATGCTTGGAGAGTTCAAGACCCCCGAGTGCTTTTGGTCGGAAGCCGTGAACACGGCTTGCCACGCCATCAACAGGGTCTACCTTCACCGCCTCCTCAAGAAGACTTCATATGAGCTGCTAACTGGTAACAAACCCAATGTATCGTACTTTCGTGTATTTGGGAGTAAATGCTACATTCTAGTGAAGAAGGGTAGGAATTCCAAATTTGCTCCCAAAGCCGTAGAAGGGTTTTTATTAGGTTATGATTCAAATACAAAGGCGTATAGGGTCTTCAACAAATCATCGGGTTAGGTTGAAGTCTCTAGCGACGTTGTATTTGATGAGACTAATGGCTCTCCAAGAGAGCAAGTTGTTGATCTTGATGATGTAGATGAAGAAGACGTTCCAACGGCCGCGATACGCACCATGGCGATTGGAGATGTACAGCCTCAGGAACATTTGGAGCAAGATCAACCGTCTTCCTCAACTATGGTGCATCCCCCAACCCAAGATGACGAACAAGTACCTCAAGTGGAGGCGCATGATCAAGGGGGAGCACAGGATGTTCAAGTTGAAGAGGAAGAAGCACCTCAGGCACCTCCAACCCAAGTTCGAGCGACGATACAAAGGGATCATCCCGTCGACCAGATATTGGGTGATATTAGCAAGGGAGTAACTACTCGTTCAAGATTAGTTAATTTTTGTGAGCATTACTCTTTTGTCTCTTCTATTGAGCCTTTCAGGGTAGAAGAGGCCTTGCTAGATCCGGACTGGGTGTTGGCCATGCAGGAGGAACTCAACAATTTCAAGCGCAATGAAGTTTGGACACTGGTGCCTCGCCCCAAGCAAAATGTTGTGGGAACCAAGTGGGTGTTCCGCAACAAACAGGACGAGCACGGGGTGGTGACAAGGAACAAGGCTCGGCTTGTGGCAAAAGGTTATGCCCAAGTCGCAGGTTTGGACTTTGAGGAGACTTTCGCTCCTGTGGCTAGGCTAGAATCAATTCGTATCTTGCTAGCATATGCCGCTCACCATTCTTTCAGGTTGTACCAAATGGATGTGAAGAGCGCTTTCCTCAACGGGCCGATCAAAGAGGAGGTGTACGTGGAGCAACCCCCTGGCTTCGAGGATGAACGGTACCCCGACCACGTGTGTAAGCTCTCTAAGGCGCTCTATGGACTTAAGCAAGCTCCAAGAGCTTGGTATGAATGCCTTAGAGACTTTTTAATTGCTAATGCTTTCAAGGTCGGGAAAGCCGATCCAACTCTTTTTACTAAGACTTGCGATGGTGATCTTTTTGTATGCCAAATTTATGTCGATGACATAATATTTGGTTCTACTAATCAAAAGTCGTGAAGAGTTTAGCAGGGTGATGACGCAGAAATTCGAGATGTCGATGATGGGCGAGTTGAACTACTTCCTTGGGTTCCAAGTGAAGCAACTCAAAGACGGCACTTTCATCTCCCAAACGAAGTACACGCAAGACTTGCTAAAGCGGTTTGGGATGAAGGACGCCAAGCCCGCAAAGACGCCGATGGGAACTGACGGACACACCGACCTCAACAAAGGAGGTAAGACCGTTGATCAAAAAGCATACCGGTCCATGATAGGTTCTTTGCTTTATTTATGTGCTAGTAGACCATATATTATGCTTAGCGTATGCATGTGTGCTAGATTTCAATCTGATCCTAAGGAGTGTCACTTAGTGGCTGTGAAGCGAATTCTTAGATATTTAGTTGCTACGCCTTGCTTCGGGATCTGGTATCCAAAGGGGTCTAACTTTGACTTGATTGGGTACTCAGATTCCGACTATGCTGGATGTAAGGTCGATAGGAAGAGTACATCGGGGACGTGCCAATTCTTAGGAAGGTCCCTGGTGTCATGGAACTCTAAGAAACAAACCTCCGTTGCCCTATCCACCGCTGAGGCCGAGTACGTTGCCGCAGGACAGTGTTGCGCAACTACTTTGGATGAGGCAAACCCTCCAGGACTTTGGCTACAATCTGAGCAAAGTCCCACTCCTATGTGATAATGAGAGTGCTATCTGAATAGCGGAAAATCCTGTTGAGCACAGCCGCACAAAGCACATTGACATCCGGCATCACTTTTTGAGAGACCACCAGCAAAAGGGAGATATCGAAGTGTTTCATGTTAGCACCGAGAACCAGCTAGCCGATATCTTTACCAAACCTCTAGATGAGAAGACCTTTTGCAGGCTGCGTAGTGAGCTCAATATCTTAGATTCGCGGAACTTGGATTGAAATGTAGCATACATGTGTTTATGCCTTTGATCATGATCATTCTGCATTCTGTTGCTTATTGTGGTGCTCAAGTTGTACAAACACTCCCTGGACCTCACAAGTCCTGTTTGCAAGTGATGCACATATTTAGGGGGAGCTGTGCTACAACTTGACCCTTTGAGACTAACCATGTACTTGAGTTTGGTTGTTTTAGTCTCCAAGGAGAATTGAAAGGGAAAAGGTGGACTTGGACCATGCAAGACTTCCACTGCACTCCGATGAAAAGAGTAACTTTTCCAAGTTCATCTTTATACTCTTATTGCCTTTGTGTTCTTATTTGAAGGTTTTGGTGAGGCAATGGGGTTAAAGGGCCAAGATTGATCCCGTTTTGGTGCTTGATGCCAAAGGGGGAGAAAATAAAGGCCAAAGCAATAGATGGATCAGCTACCACTTGAGAAATTTTGAAAATAGTAGATTAGAGCTTTTGGTTTGTCAAAACTCTTTTATTGTCTCTTATGTCAAAAGTTGGCCTCTTGTGGGGAGAAGTGTTGATTATGGGAAAAAGGGGGAGTTTGATCAAATTTCTTTGGAAAACCTCTCTTTATGTCTCTACAAGTGGTTTTGACTTAGAGATAGGAATTTGAGTTTGATTTGCAAAAATAAACCAAGTGGTGGCATAGAGTGATCCATATATGTCAAATTTGAATCAAAATAATTTGAGTTCTTATTTGAAGTGATTTTGTACTTGTTCTACTTGCTTTATGTTGTGTTGGCATAAATCACCAAAAAGGGGGAGATTGAAAGGGAAATGTGCCCTTGGGCCATTTCTAAGTATTTTGGTGATTTAGTGCCCAACACAGGTGCCTAATTGTAAAATGGTGGACAAAGTACAAATCAAGGATAAAGGTATGTTTCTCAGACTTAGTACATTGTTTTATGGACTAATGTATTGTGTCTAAGTGCTGGAAACAAAAGAAATCGAGTTGGAGAAGAGATGGCTCGAGCAGCCAAAGTCTGCCCAGTCTGGGTGCACCAGACTGTCCGGTGGTGCACCGGACAGTGTCCGGTGCGCCAGGCTGGCTTGGGCAAAGTGGCTGCTCTCGGGACTTCGACGGCGGTGTACGGCTAAAATTCACCGGACTGTCCGGTGTGCACCGGACTGTCCGGTGGGCCGCTCACAGGCGAACTCGTCGCTCTCGGGAAACCATCAACGGCGTACGGCTAAAATTGACCGGACTGTCCGGTGTGCACCGGACTGTCCGGTGAGCCAATGGTCGGCCGGGCCAACGGTCGGCCGTGCAATCTACGCGGGACACGTGGCCGAGCCAACGGCTAGAAGATGGAACCGGACTGTCCGGTGTGCACCGGACATGTCCGGTGTGCCAACGGCTCTCTGGCTGCCAACGGTCGACTGCGTCATTTATGGAAGGAAATCGGGCACCGGACAGTGTCCGGTGTGCACCGGACTGTCCGGTGCGCCAGTCGACAGAAGGCAAGACCAGCCTTCCTAGATTGCTCTCAACGGCTCCTAGCTGCCTTGGGGCTATAAAAGGGACCCCTAGGCGCATGGAGGAGTACACCAAGCATTCCTACAACATTCCTAAGCACCAAGACATCGATTTCGCACATTCTTTTCATTGTGATTGCATATAGAGCTCTAGTGGAGTTGTGAACTCATTGAGTTGTGTTGCGAGCTCTTGTTGCGACTTGTGTGCATGTTGACTCTCTGATTCTTGTGTCTTGTGTGCGTTGCTAATCCCTCCCTTGCTCCGTGTTCTTTGTGAATTTCAAGTGTAAGGGCGAGAGGCTCCAAGTTGTGGAGATTCCTCGCAAACGGGATTGAGAAAAAGTAAGCAAAACACCGTGGTATTCAAGTGGGTCTTTGGACCGCTTGAGAGGGGTTGATTGCAACCCTCGTCCGTTGGGACGCCACAACGTGGAGTAGGCAAGCGTTGGTCTTGGCCGAACCACGGGATAACCACCGTGCCATCTCTGTGATTGATTTCTTGTGGTTATTGTGTTTTGTTGAGATTCCTCTCTAGCCACTTGGCAATTATTGTGCTAACGATTAACCAAGTTTTGTGGCTTAAGTTTTAAGTTTCACAGGATCACCTATTCACCCCCCCCTCTAGGTGCTCTCACATGCTTGCAATACTTCTTTTGCAATTTGTTGTAATAATAAGAAAGTGGTTGCTAGGTAGTTGGGGGCCAAGTGCAAGGGAGACAAGACTTGCATTTGGGTCCCTAAGACTATTGTGACTAACCTTGTAGGACCCAACAAGAGTTGGGTACCTAAAACCCAAGCGTAAATTGTCTTGCAGGTTTATGCATCCGGGGGCTCAAGATGGATTATCGACAACGGATGCACAAACCACATGACGGGGGAGAAGAAGATGTTCACCTCCTACGTCAAGAACAAGGATTCCCAGGATACGATTATCTTTGGAGATGGGAACCAAGGCAAAGTCAAAGGCTTGGGCAAGATAGCCATCACAAATGAGCACTCTATCTCTAATGTATTTTTAGTAGAATCGCTAGGCTATAATCTCCTGTCTGTTAGTCAATTGTGCCACATGGGCTACAATTGTTTGTTTACAAATGTCGATGTATCTGTCTTTAGGAGTGATGGTTCATTAGCATTTAAGGGTATACTAGATGGCAAACTCTACTTAGTTGATTTTTCGAAGGAGGAGGCCGATCTAGACGCATGCTTAATTGCTAAGACTAGCATGGGCTGGCTGTGGCATCGCCGTCTAGCACATGTTGGGATGAAGAACCTCCACAAACTTCTAAAGGGAGAGCATGTGTTAGGACTAACAAATGTATGTTTCGAAAAAGATAGACCTTGTGCAGCTTGTCAAGCAGGCAAACAGGTGGGAAGCACACATCACAACAAGAATGTGATGACTACATCAAGACCACTGGAGTTACTACATATGGACCTCTTCAGACCCGTTGCCTACCTTAGCATCGGGGGAAGTAAGTATGGTCTTTTTATTGTTGACGATTTTTCCCGCTTCACTTGGGTACTCTTTTTGCATGATAAATCAGAAACCCAAGGGACCCTCAAGCGCTTTCTAAGGCGAGCTCAAAACGAATTTGAGCTCAAGGTGAAAAAGATTAGAAGCGACAACGGGTCCGAGTTCAAGAATCTTCAAGTGGAGGAATACCTTGAGGAGGAAGGGATCAAGCACGAGTTCTCTGCTCCCTACACACCACAGCAAAACAGTGTGGTAGAGAGGAAGAACATGACACTTATTGACATGGCGAGGACGATGCTTGGAGAGTTCAAGACGCCCGAGCGGTTTTGGTCGGAAGCTGTGAACACAGCTTGCCATGCCATAAACCGGCTCTATCTCCATCGCCTCCTCAAGAAGACCTCGTATTAACTATTGACTGGTAACAAACCCAATGTTTCATACTTTCGTGTATTTGGGAGTAAATGTTACATTCTAGTGAAGAAAGGTAGAAATTCTAAATTTGCTCCCAAAGCTGTAGAAGGGTTTTTGCTAGGTTATGACTCAAATACAAAGGCGTATAGAGTCTTCAACAAATCATCGGGTTTGGTTGAAGTCTCTAGCGACGTTGTATTTAATGAGACTAATGGCTCCCCAAGAGAGCAAGTTGATCTTGATGATGTAGATGAAGATGATGTTCCAACGGCCGCAATACGCACCATGGCGATTGGAGATGTGCGACCACAGGAACAACAAGAACAAGATCAACCTTCTTCCTCAACAATGGTGCATCCCCCAACTCAAGATGATGGACAGGTTCCTCAAGAAGAGGCGTATGATCAAGGGGGAGCACAAGAAGAACAAGTTATGGAGGAAGAAGCACCACTGGCCCCTCCAACTCAAGTCCGAGCGACGATTCAAAGGAATCATCCCGTCGACCAGATTTTGGGTGATATAAGCAAGGGAGTAACCACTCGCTCTAGATTAGCTAATTTTTGTGAGCATTACTCATTTGTCTCTTCTATTGAGCCTTTCAGGGTAGAAGAGGCCTTGATAGATCCGGACTGGGTGTTGGCCATGCAGGAAGAGCTCAACAATTTCAAGTGAAACGAAGTTTGGACCCTGGTGCCATGTCCAAAGCAAAACATTGTGGGCACCAAATGGGTGTTCCGCAACAAGCAAGATGAGCACGGGGTGGTGACAAGAAACAAGGCTCGACTTGTGGCAAAAGGTTATGCCCAAGTCACAGGTTTGGATTTCGAGGAAACTTTTGCTCCTGTGGCTAGGCTAGAGTCCATTAAAATATTATTAGCCTATGTCGCTCACCACTCTTTCAGGTTGTTTCAAATGGATATTAAGAGCGCTTTCCTCAATGGGCCAATCAAGGAGGAGGTGTATGTAGAACAACCCCCTGGCTTTGAGGATGACAGGTACCCCGACCATGTGTGTAAGCTCTCTAAGGCGCTCTATGGACTTAAGCAAGCCCCAAGAGCATGGTATGAATGCCTTAGAGATTTCTTAATTGCTAATTCTTTCAAGGTTGGGAAAGCCGATCCCACTCTTTTCACTAAGACCTGTAACGGTGATCTTTTTGTGTGCCAAATTTATGTCGATGACATAATATTTGGTTCTACTAATCAAAAGTCTTGTGAGGAGTTTAGCAGGGTGATGACACAGAAATTTGAGATGTCGATGATGGGCGAGTTGAACTACTTCCATGGGTTCCAAGTGAAGCAACTCAAGGACGACACCTTCATCTCCCAAAAGAAGTACACACAAGACTTGCTCAAGCGGTTTGGGATGAAGGACACCAAGCCCATGAAGACGCCAATGGGAACCGACGGACATGTCGACCTCAACAAAGGAGGTAAGTCCGTTGATCAAAAGGCATACCGGTCTATGATAGGATCCTTGCTTTATTTATGTGCTAGTAGACCGGATATTATGCTAAGCGTATGCATGTGTGCTAGATTTCAATCCGATCCAAGGGAATGTCACCTTGTGGCTGTTAAGCGGATTCTTAGATATTTAGTTGCTACGCCTTGCTTCGGGATCTGGTATCCAAAGGGGTCTACCTTTGACTTGATTGGATACTCAGACTCCGATTATGCTGGATGCAAGGTTGATAGGAAGAGTACATCAGGAACGTGCCAATTCCTAGGAAGGTCCCTGGTGTCTTGGAGTTCTAAGAAACAAACCTCTGTTGCCCTATCCACCGCTGAGGCCGAGTATGTTGCCGCAGGACAGTGTTGCGCGCAACTGCTTTGGATGAGGCAAACCCTCCGGGACTTTGGCTACAATCTGGGCAAAGTCCCACTCCTATGTGACAATGAGAGTGCAATCCGCATGGCGGATAATCCTGTTGAACACAGCCGCACTAAGCACATAGACATCCGGCATCACTTTTTGAGAGACCACCAGCAAAAGGGAGATATCGAAGTGTTTTATGTTAGCACCGAGAACCAGCTAGCCGATATCTTTACCAAGACTTTAGATGAGAAGACCTTTTGCAAGCTGCGTAGTGAGCTAAATATCTTAGATTCACGTAACTTGGATTGATCTATAGCATACATGTGTCTTATGCCTTTGATCATGTTACATTATGCATTTATATGATTTATTGCTTATTTATGGTGCTCAAGTTGTGCAAGAAATCCCCATACCTCACAAGTCCATGTGTGAGTGATGCACATATTTAGGGGGAGATGTGCTACAACTTGACCCCTTGAGACTAACCATGTGTTTGAGTTTACTTGATTTAGTCTCAAGAGTGAATTGAAAGGGAAAGGTGAACTTGGACCATGCAAGACTTCCACTGCACTCCGATGTGAGGGTAATTCACTCCAAGTTCATATATATGCTCTTATTGCCTTTTTGCTCTTAATTGACAATTTTTGGTGAGGCAATGGGGTTAAAGGGCCAAGAATGATCCCGTTTTGGTGCTTCATGCCAAAGGGGGAGAAAATAAGGCCAAAGCAAAAGGATCAGCTACCACTTGTGAAAAGTTTAAAAAGAATAGAGTAGAACTTTTGATTTGTCAAAATACTCTTACTATCAAAATTTGGTCTCTTGTGGGGAGAATGTTTGATTATGGGAAAAGGGGGAGTTTTTGGCTCTTAATCATTTTCCCTCTTTGATTATCTCTCTTTGTGCCCAAACAAGTGTGTTTGACTTAGAGATAGGAAAATGAATTTGATTTGCAAAAACAAACCAAGTGGTGGCAAAGAACGATCCAAATATGTCAAATCTTGTCAAAGACTATTTGTGTTCTCAATTGCATTGATGTTGCATTTCTATTTGTTGTTTTTTGTTGTGTTGGCATAAATCACCAAAAAGGGGGAGATTGAAAGGGAAATGTGCCTTTGGGCCATTTCAAGTATATTTTGGTGATTAAGTGTCCAACACATATTAAGCGGGTTATTATATGCCAAATGATGAATGAAGTGCAAATCAGCAAGAAGGTATGATTCTAGACTTAGTGCATTGGTTTTTGGGTACTAATATATTTGTCTAAGTGCTAGAATCAGAGAAAAGAAAAGAAAAGAAAAGAAGAACTTGGCTCGAAGCAGCCAAGACTCTGCTCAGTCTGGCACACCGGACTGTCCGGTGGTGCACCGGACAGTGTCCGGTGCGCCAGGCTGGTCTCTAGCGAACTGGCTACTCTCGGGAAAAGTTCGGCGGCGTACGGCTATAATTCACCGGACTGTCCGGTGGTGCACCGGACTGTCCGGTGAGCCAACGGCCACCAGCACAACGGTCGGCCGCACAATCCGCGCGCGACGCGTGGCCCCAGCCAACGGTCGGCTGGGGGCACCGGACTGTCCAGTGTGCACCAGACAGTGTCCGGTGCGCCAACCAGCCCGAAGTTGCAATGGTCGGCTGCGCTGGGAATGGAAGGAAATCGCGCACCGGACATGAACAGTGGCTGTCCGGTGGCGCACCGGACTGTCCGGTGCGCCACCCGACAGAAGGCAACTTTGGCCTTCCAAGAATGCCTCCAACGGCTCCTAGCTGCCTTGGGCTATAAAAGGGACCCCTAGGCGCATGGAGGAGGCACCCAAGCATTCTTTGATCATTCCTAAGCACCAAGACTCCATTCTCACGCATTCGATTCTTTGAGATAGTGACTTGAGCCCCATTTGAGTAGAGAACTCCTCGAGTTGTGTTGTGAGCTCAAGTTGTGGCTTGTGTGCGTGATTGTGCTTTTGTTTTGAGTCTTGTGTGTGTTTCTCTCCCCTCCCTTACTTCTGTGCTTCTTTGTGATCATCAATTGTAAGGGCGAGAGGCTCCAAGTTGTGGAGATTCCTCGCAAACAGGAGAAAGTATAAGGAAGAAAAACACAGTGGTATTCAAGTTGATCATTGGATCACTTGAAAGGGGTTGAGTGCAACCCTCGTCCATTGGGACGCCACAACGTGGAGTAGGCAAGTGTTATACTTGGCCGAACCACGGGATAAAACCACCGTGTCTCTTGTGATTGCCTTTCTGTGATATCTTGTGTTAGCAAGAGCTCGCTTCTTAGCCATACTAACACTTAACCAAGTTTTGTGGCTATAAGTATTTGATTTTTACAGGATCACCTATTCACCCCCCCTCTAGGTGCTCTCAATATCAGTGAGGCAAATAGGATAAACTACGCAAAAAGGAAGGCGACTCATACATCAGGAACAAAGAGTTTTGCTCGGAACAGGGAAGATATGGTATTTCTACAAACATAGTTGACAATGCAATGCTTATTCCATTTCTCGAACATGTAGTATTGTCCTTACATTTATTAAGGATCATTTATTTGGTACAGGGGGAACAAGATCCAGAAAAGAAATACCCCCATAGGGCTGTATTGTATATCAATACACACAAGAGTAACATCACAAAGAACACAAACCCACATGTGGTACAATAAACTTTGCAAATGTGCTATATTTTACTGATTTGAAATACTTCTTCCATAATGCTTAATGAGTACACTTATGCTTTTACAAGGTTGCATTGAAGGAACTATTAGTGCAACAACCAAGTTTAGCTGACACTAGTCATGGAAAGGTTGCATGGAAAGGAGATGCGCTTAGCCAAATTTTAGGAGAAGAGAAGCCTGGCCATATCCATGGTCTTGGCCTTGTTCCGAATCCAGATCAAGTGTTTGTTGGATCAACTTCAAGGCATCTAAAACATCTTAATTTAACCTCTTTGGATGCAACATCAAGTGAAGATGTAGTATCTCTTCGACTTCAAGTGGAAAAACTTATAGATCGTGTCCAGAAGCAAGATGATACTATACTAAATTTGCAAAATACCTTGGAACTGCAAAAAATCACCATGTAAGTTCAAATCTGTTTTATTCCTAGCTCTTTCAAGAAAGGTTTAACTCAACAACTTCTATCCTAATACTTTTGTGTTGTTACAGGAATGTCTAGATGAACCTTTGTCGGCATCAAAAGATCTTCACCCGACTATGAATCAAAAAGTTAACCTTCTTGACGAACTGAATAGCACAATGGTATGAATGCTTTACCTACAATTCCATCCCAGTTTTAAATTTTCAAGGTACCATTTAACCAATAACTATAAAGGCGGATGAAATCGAACATGATGGGTACGAGGAGCTGCAGGCCCAGTGCCAAAAATCTAAAATTCAAGAAAAGGTTAGTATGTTGTACTCAACATAATTTTAGTCTACATTGTGTACACCCAGAACAAGTCATCAAATGCCCAAGATGCAAAATTACTCAAACACAAAAGAGTTTCTATTGCACAAAAGGTCAATTGTATCCCTACTTTCGATACATTGATAATTACTATCTTATCAAACCACATTTTTGTTTAATATTGAATTCCATTACTCATTACTTGTGTTTAAGTGTAGAGCAAGCCACCAATGCCACGAAGAGGACTCCAAGGTGGTAGAGTTTCTACATCGTTAAATGTAAAAAATAGCAGTAATGCAGCCAAGGTGATGATCGATGTGGTCCATTTATTCTATTAAATGTTTATATTTGAAAATTGTCATACTGAATGTATTCTACACCATAGGTGATGAACCAGGACACTGCTCGAAATTCCTCTAATCATGAACCATACAAGAACAAGGTAGTAAAAAGTTTATTCGGTATAATTTTAGTTATTTTCTAGTGTGGTTTCTGTAGAAATTGCATTCGTCATTTGCAGGGATCTCTAGAAAATTATTTGCCAAGTACTAAAGATGATCAGTCTAGATCAAAACGAAAAGTATGCATCTCAATCCTAAATTTCAGTATTGTAGATGTGTAGTCACACATATTTGGTTCACTATATTATTGTTTTTCATTAAATCAGCGAGTATATGGTCAATTTCAAAGTGAGGAATTTTGGACACTTGACAAAAATCACGAGACGATACTACTGCACTTTTTATTTATTTCAAATTTGTTTAGTTTGCCTAGCTAATGATTTTACTTTATTTCAAAAATGTGTGTTTTTAAGTGTAGATCAAGCCACTACGAGGAGACACATTACAACCTAGTAGGATTTCAACAGGACTGAAGGTCACTTTTTCTATTTCCCTATCTTACATCATTTATAACCATGCTTATTATCACATTTTCTTCAAAATGATGTACAAGGCAATGTCTAACTCATAGCTCAAAAATAATTTCTTCTGCTTTTATATGCTGCTGCATACTAATTCTTGAGGTGGGGGATGCATTGAATGCGGTTTACAAACTGAAACTGCACACAATCTGCTTACTAATTCTGCTCTTTACTAATGCTTACTGTACACAAACTGAATGCAGTTCACTGAAAACTGCATAGAAACTGAAACTGACAAATGTCATACAATGTGCTATCTGAATTTCTTGAGGTGGGGGAAGCACTGAATGTAGTTCACACAAACTGAAGCTGCACACAAATTGCACACAAAGTGCTTAACTAATTTTGCTGCTTACTAATGCTTACTATATGCTGCTGCTTACCAACTGCACACAAGCTGAATGTAGTTCATTGAAAACTGCACAAACTGCACACAAACTAAAACTAAAAATGTCATACAATGTGTTCTCTAAATTGAATGCAGTTCACACAAACTGAAACTGCACACAAACTGCACACAAAATGCTTACTAATTATGTTGCTTACAAAAAATGTGTCAAGTTCCATTCCATAACTTAAGTGGAAGACAATTGATTTCTTCGAGGAACCATATGTTGCTGCAAACTAATTATTTAGGTGAGGGAAGCACTGGTAGAGGTCATTCTTGGTTTTTTACTAATGATGTGGCTGGTAGAGGAAGCACTGGTGGGGGAACCATATGCTGCTAGTAGAGGTAATTCTTTAGGTGGGGGAAGCACCGGTGGGGAAACCATATGTTGTTGCTTACTAATATTGTTGCGTCGTGGCTGGATCTGCCGCTCCTAGCTACAACTATCCCTGTCCATAACTATTTATGTACTGCGCATTTATTTAATCATATACTTGGACCTATGTATTAGGTTGGTTCTCATATTTTCTTGAAGAGTTGGAGGAATCAAAATAAGAAGGTTGCATTAGGTACAATAATTGGTTGTGATCCAAAGCAACAAGTTGGAGGAGATCCATTGGGCAAAGAATTTTGGAAGGTTTGTCTCGGTCTTGTATTTGTGCGTGATGAACCACTAATACGGCCCTACAACAATTTCGTGGTTCTAGGAGACATAAATAACGACCCTATAGCATGGTATTCAAGCTGTGTAAGCTCTTTCAATTCTCTCATAAAGTCATACACTATTTTACAAACTACTGCATTGGATTAAAGCTTTCTGATTTCATTTGCATATAGAAAAGGCAGCTCTTTAATGTCAACCATTGAACAACAGCAGATCTACATGAGGGCTATGACTTTGATTCTTCTTTAAATTGGCGTTATTAGTGATGAGAGCGATGAGTCTACTGAGTCCGGTTTATGAGTCAACCTTTGTTTGTTTCATACTATCATAGAAAAAATGTCAATTCACACATTGTGTAATGAATTAAGTTGTGGATGATATTTTATAACGACACTACTATTTTTAATATAGACTGATTCCAGATTATTTGCCATGTGTGAGCCAATAATAGTTTGGAAATTGATAATGTGCAATGCACATGCTTTGCATATTTGTTTTGATCCAAATAAAAAATAATTATAAATAGTTTTTATTCGGTGATTACTTGCAACGTTTATAAAAGTGTTGCCGTAATAAAATAAATAAAACAATAAAATTGAATAAAATAAAAAATTCCTTACAATGTATATAAGTGTTGCCATCATACATTCTAAATGTTGCAATACATCTACCGGATAACTGGCCTAGTTGTGGTAGAAACACATATAATCGTTTCAGTAGGCATAAGTATCCATTGCTGTCTAGCAACGATTATTAATGGGCGTTACCAATGCATATGTATGTGTTGTAATAGATCCTAGCAACGGCAGCATAGGCAACACATAATTATGCGTTGGTATAGGCCCTACCAACGTTTACAATGAGATTTAGCAACGCATATATGTGTTGCTATATGGGAGGTTATTTTGTAGTGAAATGACAGCTCTGTTCAAATTTAGACAGATTCAGACTTGCAACTTCAAAAATTCATAACTAGAGACTCAGACATCCAAATCAATTGATCCTAGACTTTCTAGAAATCTAATTAAATTTTCTACAAATTATTTATAAACATCTCTAGTTGGTTTAATATGTATCAAGGGTAAAATACACTACGAAGTCTTTGCTGTCCAAAACTGGACAGATTCAGTCTTCACACTTTAAACATCCATAACTTAACCTTCATATCACCAAAAAGCGTGATCGAAGACTTTTTGGAAAGCTTAGAAAAAGAACTACACAACCTTTATAATCACCAAGAAGTGATTCTATGTTTAACCAAATCAAACAATACAGTTTTCGAAATCTGTTGTGACAGTGGACAGAACACATCAATTATTTTGTAAAATTCATAACTCCTAAACTATCAGGCCTATGGTTATGAAATTTTAACACAAGAAAGATAAGAAAAGTTTCTACAAGTTTCTTATAATTGAGAAGGACTCATTCGAAATGGAACTTAAGCAAACAATGCGATCTCTAAAATCTGTACATAAATTGGATAGATTCAGTTACTGAACTTATGAAAAGCATAACTTCTAAACGATCAGGTTTATGTCTGTCAGATTTTAACACAAGTAAGGTAATAAAGTTATCTACAACTTTATTGTGACCATCAATAACTGATTTCAAAACTAACTTAAGCAACCATAGCAATCTCTGAAATTTGTTCAGAAATTGGACAGATTCAGTTATTGATCTTGTGAAAATCATAACTTCTAAACGATTAGACTTATGGCTGTCAAATTTTAACACGAGCAAGATAATAAAGTTATGTATAACTTTTATATATGACTTTTCTATAGAAAATGTAACACCCCTGGTGTTACTATCACTAAAACTTGAGCATAACATCATGAGCATTAGCATATCATGTGTTTGTTACACCTAGAGTGCATTCATTAGATAAAAAATTTAAGCAATTGGTATTGATGTGACTGGACATGTGTGAAACCCTAGGGTAGAATACTTACCCCTAAACCTGGGTTGGGAGTGATAATAAATCCCAAGCATGAGAAAACTTCAAAACTCATGAGAGATAATCATAAGATATCACATTTAAAAGACTTAAGTGGCACCCAAACCCTAGAAGTGCCAAAACCCCTTGTTCTCTGCACTCCAGATCCGATCTTGTTCTCTGCACTCTTGTTTCAGCACCCATACATGCCCCTGATGCTCCTCGACCCGTTTAATTAAGCTAGACCGTGCCAGATCATCGGGAACACCTTTGTTCATCCGTAGTTCCCACTATCACCATGGCCAGGGTGATTAAGAGCTCGGATTGTGCAATTGAGCGAGGGGAAACGATTATTAGGTGTTGAATTATGTCTCAGCCAAGTTAGAGCACTGACCATTGCGTGTCTTGGCCGGTACCGCTTCGCCGGAGCTTGGTTCTTCGCCGCTCGCCGTCGAGGACCACGGGTTGTGAAGAATTAGAACGTGGAGGGCTTCGGTGTAAATGTCAGCGACTGAAACAAATAGTGCACAAGATTCTTCCCTAGTTATTCAAACCCCTGAGGGCCTCGGTGCAAAACCGTCACGCGGGCGCGCGCACGCGGGCGCGTTTGCCTGTTCGCGGGCTGACTTGGGCCAGTTTCGGCCTAGTACTATTCACGTTTTTCCTTTTTCTTTTTCTTCCAGGTTAGAGAATTCATAGAAAATTGTAGAAAAATGCTAAAAATACAAGACCAATTTTGCTATGCTCCTAAAATTCTATACTATTTAATAAAAATAGTTTTATGATTTTTAGTCCAAATAAGGAATTATGGAGTATTTAAAATAGCCAAAACCTATACTCCTAGAATTTTAGAAATTGATTAATAGCTCCAAAAATCACTAAACTTTTTGGATAAGCTTTAAATATTATTTAGAAGCCTTGGGTAAAATTTGACATGATTTGGACAATGTTTGGTGCCTAAACCCCAAAACCCTAATCTTTTAGTGATGCCTGCCCTAGGAACTACAGTTCTTACGCCAAAAAACCTAATTTTCTCGAGTCCCGTGAAGAAAAATTGTATTCAAGACCTAAGATAATGTACCTTTATTATCTTTGCATTTGCATAAGCATTACATGAGCATTCATGATTATATATGGTTCTATATAGAAAACGAAGAAGAAATAGAGGTTGAAGAAGGAAGAGCTACACCACCACCACCTGAAGACCCACCTGCTGGGAACTGCTTTTATTTTGATATTTGTGGAGTAGAGCCCAACTCTCCTATAACACAAGGTAAGCCCCGGTGCATTTGCCACCTCCTTGCTATTTTAAAATCTTTCTCACTTGCCTGATGCATTAGGTGATAGGAGTTGTCTGCTTAAACCATTGATGCATTTCCTTCCTTGGAAATTTAATTACCTTTCCTTGATCCCCTATTTTATAAAAAGGTTTTTCTTATGCTTAGTCTTGCTCTAGAAAAAGAAAATGTTTTGTTTTGACAAAAGATGATGCTTCAAGTGGGAAGGGATGTTTTCAAAAATAAAACTGGATGGTGGATCCATCATGGCCGTGATGGGTTCAACATCGGAAAAGATGTACCTCTGTCAGGTACCAAACTTTGGGTTGAAATGATAAAGCTGAGACTGGGCAGATGACTTGCACGAGAAGAGAGTCTCGGTGTAGTGTCTCCGTCTGAGTCGATTAAGGACCTTGTCGATGTAGGCTTGCTGATCGAGGACCTTTTAACTGGTCACATGCCTCATCATGGGTAAGATTTGCCTCGGGCAGACTAATACCATAATAAGATAACACGCAATGGGAGTGGAGAGATGGCGAGAGTAGCGTGTACCCTCCATGGCAAGATGCTGGACGGTGGTGTATCTGTGCTCTCGATTGGCGTGAACCTGATCTGGTCTTAAGAACCCTGGTGGCGAGTTGACATATGCAAGGGTTAAGTGCTACATATGTCGTGTGATTGGAGATCCCCAGCTATGTATTAATCAATTCGGATCGCCGTTACTTCTCGGACATGAAGACTTGGTCACTGCCCTACATGTAGCATTCCAGTGAACAAGAAGGGTTAATAAGAAAATGGCTAGTATAGGCCAAGTGCTTGAACTAGGATAGAAAGAACTCTAGATTCAGGTAATGACTTAACTTGCTAATAAAACTGGATTTTTAAGGATCCACTATTAGTAAACATTTTTGCAAACAGACTCTTGATTATTGATTAGCCATACCTTGACCCCCCTCAAGCCAGCATATCCTTGAGAGTCTTTTATTTTGACGGGTAAGACTTGCGAAAGTACACTTTGTACTCAGGGTTTTCGAACCCATTTTGTTGTAGGTGAGGAAGCAGCAAATTTTTGTTGCTTTTGTTCCAAGGTGGTGCCGAAGGTAGAAAATCAAGATTGAAGCCGCGGGAGGAAGTGTCCTCCTTTAAAAACTTTTAAGCGGAGGGGTTTTTGCCTCCCGGGTCTGTAATAATACTACTCCTGCACTCTTATATATTACTGGTCTGTAATAACAATACTCTTTCTATACTTTAATATAAAATAAGTTGTTGTAACTGCTTCCGCATATTCGTTCCTCCGATGTATTGTAATATCTGCGAGACGGGTGAAACGCTCTTCGGAAAGGTAAGGAATTCAGATACCGAACTTGTCAAGTGATCAGGTGCATCTACAAGATTGTCCAAGGTCCATGGGACAAGGACAACTGTAGGTGGGCCTAATGACTTGGGAGGTTCTGTCACAGCTGGTATCGGAGCGAAGCCCATCTCTTCAGATATTATGAGACATTTCAAAAAGAATTTTCAAAGACTTATCTAAAGAAAATTTCTTTCATGCTTATCTTACTACCTTCTGAAATATTTATCTTATAAGACCAGGTAGTAGAATGCAATGTATAGAAGGTTATGAATCAACTAAGGTTGATTCTCTAATTATGCATGCATCATGATAAAAACTATACTAATAAAGTTTTCCCCTTATGGAGATCTGCCCCCGCGCACGAGGAAAACCGCGCGTAAGTCCACTGGACCAATTGGCGTACCTCTGCACCAGATGGCTCCGAGACATGAGGAGAGCAGTAGCGGCAGTAATGACCCCATTGGAGACCTAGAAGCCCAGGTGGAGTAGCTTCGAATGGAGTTACGTCACATAAACTGGGTGTGGGTAGAGGATGGTCAGCGTATAAATGAGTTAAGAGCTGACATCCGACATCTGCAAGACGAGCTTGCTGAATGGGACTTGGCAATCGACTGGGTTGTCAATTCTCGTTCAATTGCTTGGGATCGGGAAGCCAAAGCTCGAGCCCGTGTGGAGGATCTTAGCACGTCCGTCGACAACTTGCAGGTGTACTGCAATACATTACATGAGGAAGTTCATGAATTGTATTTGCGACTGCACCCAGATGTACCTGTCGACCCTGTCGGAATGGGAGCCGGACCTTCTGGAACAACAGATGAAGCATTTGGTGGGGAATTGGACCTTTTCAAGTCCCCTCCTTCTATGAACCTGGCTGACGAACGGTCCCCCACCACCGACAGTGAAGCCACCAAGGATAATAAATACTAGAAGTAGTATAGTTTAGATATACTACTAATGTAAAATATGTAGTGAAGTCATGTTGTACATACGAGTCTGTAACATTACCTCTTAGCAATGTAAAATGATGGTGTATATCAGCATGTTATATTTCTCCCAAATATTTCTTTGCTTCATATGCCATCCAGAACTCGTGCACATGATGGCGCGGGAACGTCCCGTGGTCAAGAAGATACGCCCAATCCACCGCCGGTACCACCCTCGTTGGCCGAGGCTATCGCTGCCTTGGTCAATGCGACCGCTGACAACACCCGCTTTCTACGCGAAATGGCGGGAAACCAATTTCAGCAACAAGGCGGGAGGGCTTATCCGCAGGGACCCCGCGAAACTTCATACCTGGATTTCTCGGAAACCCGTCCCCACTTTTCATCAAAGCCGAGGACCCTCTCAAAGCCGACGAATGGGTACGGGTCATTGAGCAGAAATTTGGACTCATCCGATGCACAGAGACCTAGAAGTCGTTGTTCGCGGCTCAACAGCTAAGAGGCCCTACCAGTACATGGTGGGGAAATTATGTGGCCATTCAGCCTACCGGACATCAGGTCACATGGGACGAATTTAAATTGGCGTTTCGTGAGCACTACATTCTAGAAGGAGTGTTGCACATGAAGCAGGAAGAATTCATGAGACTCAAGCAAGGAGGAGATACTGTCATGCAGTATCTCAACAAATTCAATCATTTGTCCCATTATGCAATTGATCAGGTCAATACTGACCTGAAAAAGAGGAATTGTTTTATGAGAGGCCTCAACGACTGGCTTCAAAGAAAGATGGCCACCTGCCTTGATCTCTCCTACAGCAGGGCTGTCAGCACAACGCTGGCAGTTGAATCTAAGCATGCAGGCCTAGGCAAATCGAAGGGAATTGAAGGTGACAGGTCCAACCAGGGGCCTGAAAAGCGACAAAGGTTGGTAATCCGACCTTTCAATCAAAACCGTTCTTCACCTCGTCCGCCCTCCTACCCCTTCAAACAGCCTGTCTTTATTCGACATGCCACTGCCCCCACTTCAACCAATCAGCCGAGTGCCCCTGGTACTCGTTTCCCTGCCCTGCCTAGTTCTTCAACCGGCTGCTTCAATTGTGGGAAGTCTAGACATTTTATTAAAGACTGCCCATATCCGAGGCAGAAAAAATCCAACAATCAGCAGAACCTAGGGAGTTCAAGCCAAAGCAAGGGAAACACGGCAAACAATGCAGCAGGCAAAAATATAAAGAAGACTGGGCGAATATACTACACATAAGTGGCCACTACACCGGAAGGAGAGCCAGTTATGATGGGTACGTTTCTCATGGCCAATCACCCTACAATCATTCTCTTTGATTCTGGTGCTTCGCACACATTCATAAGCAAGAAATTTGTGGAGAAATATTGCATTCCTTGCATTGAATCAAGGGAAGGGTTTATTATTCATTCGCCTGGGGGACAAATATTCACTAAAGAAGTGGCTTTGCATGTGCCCATAACATTGGCTGAACGGGACTTTCCCACAAACATGATTGTTCTGAAAGGCCAAGATATATATGTAATTCTGGGTATGAATTGGTTAGCCTAGCACAAAGCTATCCTCAACACTGATATGAGAACCATCAGGTTGAGTTATGGCCATGAAGAAGTTCTCTTGTCTATCCCTGTAGCTATTCCAGCTAAACCATTTAGTAGAGTCTATGAAGCTATCATACCGGAAATCCAAGATATTCCGGTAGTATGTGAATTCTCGGACGTCTTTCCGTAAGATCTTCCTGGATTACCTCCAGAGAGAGATGTAGAATTTGTGATTGAACTAAAGCCCGATACTACTCCTGTTTCTAGAAGGTCGTACCGAATGCCTCCAAATGAGTTGGCAGAGCTCAAAACTCAATTACAAGATCTACTTGAGAAGGGATTCATCCGACCTAGTTTGTCACCTTGGGGTTGTCCAGCAATCTTTGTCAAGAAGAAGGATCAAACACTTCGGATGTGCGTGGACTATAGACCCCTTAATGAGGTCACAATCAAGAATAAGTACCCTCTTCCCCATATTGATATCCTATTTGATCAGCTTACCGGAGCCCGGGTATTCTCTAAAATGGACCTCAGGTCGGGCTACCACCAGATCTGTATCCGACCCGAAGATATACCCAAGACCGCATTTACTACGTGATATGGATTGTTCAAATATTTGGTGATGTCTTTCGGATTAACGAATGCTCCTGCCCATTTCACATATCTGATGAACTCGGTATTTATGCCTGAGTTGGACAAATTCGTGGTGGTCTTCATTGATGATATCTTGATATATTCCAAGAATGAAGAGGAGCATGCTCGACATCTGCGGATCGTATTAACACGCTTAAGGGAACATCAACTATATGCTAAATTCAGCAAATGCGCGTTTTGGCTGGAGGAAATCCAATTTTTGGGACACGTATTGTCTGCCAAGGGGATTGCGGTTGATCCCAGCAAGGTCAAGGATATTTTAGAGTGGAAACCACCAACCACTGTACATCAAGTCCGAAGTTTCCTTGGACTGGCTGGTTATTACCGCCGATTTATCCCAGATTTTTCCAAGCTTGTGAAGCCAATCACAAGTTTATTGAAGAACGATACAAAATTTAACTAGTCCTCAAGATGCAATGAAGCCTTCGAGCAGCTGAAGGTGTTATTGACCACTGCTCTGGTATTAGCTCAACCGGACATTGAAAAGCCTTTTGATGTGTATTGTGACGCATCAGGCAGTGGTCTAGGTTGTGTTTTAATGCAAGAGGGCCGAGTTATAGCCTATGCTTCAAGATAGTTGTGCCGGCATGAGGAACATTATCCAACTCATGACCTAGAATTAGCTGTTGTGGTTCATGCCCTGAAAATATGACGTCATTATCTGCTGGGGAATATCTGTCATATATATACAGATCATAAAAGCTTGAAGTACATTTTTACCCAATCAGAACTAAATATGAGGCAGAGGAGATGGCTTGAGTTGATTAAGGATTATGAATTGGAGATTCACTATCACCCAGGCAAGGCCAACGTGGTGGCAGATGCACTAAGTCACAAGGCTTCCTGTCATTGTCTTACGATGAAAACCTCCGACATCACATTATGCCAAGAAATGGAGAAATTAAACCTGGGGATAATTCAACATGGAACCTTAAATCACTTGAAGCTTGAGTCGATTCTTATGCAAAGAATAATTGATGCACAAAGAAGTGATGAGGGTATGAAACACATTCATGAGAAAATAAAGGTCGGTAAAGCAAACTGTTTCAGAAAAGATGATCAAGGCATTGTATGGTTTAACAATCGCATAATTGTGCCCAAGAATGATGAAGTCCGCTAGCAAATTTTGGATGAAGCTCATCTTAGCCGCTATTCCATTCATCCCAGAAGCACTAAGATGTATCATGATCTAAAGCAACATTATTGGTGGACGAAAATGAAGATCGAAATTGCACGCTATGTGGCGAGATGCGACACTTGTAGACGTGTCAAAGCCATACACATGAAAACTGTTGGCCCACTGCAATCTTTGCCTATCCTGACTTGGAAATGGGAGGACATTAGTATGGACTTCATTGTGGGATTACCTAGGACAGCAAATGGGTTTGATTCCATCTGGGTTATCATTGATCGACTTACAAAGATCACCCACTTTCTCCCAGTCAAGGTAAAGTATATAGTGGCCACATATGCGAAACTATATATTGCTCGTATTCTCAGTCTGCACGGTGTTCCGAAGACAATAGTGTCGGATCATGGACCTCAATTTGTATCCAAATTCTGGGAAGAACTCCACAAATCTTTGGGTACTAAGTTACTCCACAGTTCGGCCTATCATCCTCAAACCAGTGGGCGGACTGAGAGAGTGAACCAGATACTTGAAGACATGTTGTGAGCATGTGTTTTAGAGTTTCTGCAGAAATGGGATGACTGTTTACCATTGGCAGAATTCTCATACAACAATAGTTATCAAGAAAGTATCAAGATGGCACCCTTTGAAGCTTTGTATGGACGACTGTGCCGAACTCCATTAAATTGGTCTGAACCAGGGGAAAGATGGTTTTTCAGGCCTGATTTGGTGAAAGAAACGGAAGAGAAAGTTCAACGAATTATACATAATTTGAAAGAAGCCCAAGCTCGCTAAAAGAGTTATGCAGACAAACGACGCCAACCGTTGTACTTTCAAGTTGAAGACTATGTCTACCTGAAAGTCTCACCAATGAAGGGTGTATCTCGTTTTGGGGTAAAAGCAAAGCTTGCACCCCAGTACATTGGTCCTTTCCTATCCTTGAAAGATGTGGACCAGTGGCATACCGACTCCAACTACCCGAAACATTGTCTGCAATGCACAATGTGTTCCATGTGTCCCAATTGAAGAAGTGTCTTCGGGTTCCAGATCAAACCATTGAAGTGACGGATGTTGCCTTAGAACCAAACTTGACATATTTAGAACATCCTATTCGAGTCCTGGATCAAAAGGACAGGGTTACCCAAAGGAGAACTCTCAAGTTTTATAAGATACAATGGAACCAACACACAGAAGATGAAGCTACATTGGAGACTCAAGACTTTTTAGAAAAGAATTTCCCAGGCTTTTTAGCTTCATTTAAATTGTGAGATAAGTACAATTGTTGTAATAGAGGAATAAACCCCATACCACCCCTGCCTTGTACAAGAAATAAGGAAATAAAAATATGACGCGTTTCCTTTTCCATTACTTGCCCTAGGACTTTTTAATCTCGGGACGAGATTCTTTTATGGGGGGGAAGGATGTAACACCCCTGGTGTTACTGTCACTAAAACTTGAGCATAACATCATGAGCATCAGCATAGCATGTGTTTGTTACACCTAGAGTGCATTCATTAGGTAAAATTTTTAAGCAAGTGGTATTGATGTGACTGGTCATGTGTGAAACCGTAGGGTAGAATACTTACCCCTAAACCAGGCTTGGGAGTGATAATAAAGCCCAAGCATGAGAAAACTTCAAAACTCATGAGAGATAATCATAAGATATCACATTTAACAGACTTAAGTGGCACCCAAACCCTAGAAGTGCCAAAAACCCTAAAAAGACCCCTGGAAAACCCTGAGTTGAAACCCTAGGGGGTTATATGTAAATTTTGCACACTTTTGGATCTAAGTGAAAAACCAAGGTTTTTAGGTACCTCAAATCATATGGTTCACATATTTGAAGATTTGCAAATCAAACCATGAGATTTGGGCTTATTTGTAAAAAGCCACTCTACACCTCTCATGTGACTAAGTGTGAAAATCAGTGAACAGGGCTGACTTTGGAGCTCTGTAGTTCTAAAAATAATAAAAATTTGCCTAGGGTCAACACATCAAAAGTATAGAGCTATAATAGGAGAACAACTTTGCTTAAGTAACTAAGCTTTGATCACATACAAAGTTTGGAGAAAAATAAGCTCAAAGTTGTGCTGTGAGTCACTCTGATGACTGAATTTAGGTCACTAGTGACATTGGCCAGACTTTTGGGTCAAATTAGAGTGGGATCTATTGCTCGATTGAGGGTAGTTGCTATGGTTGATTTATAGCGGGTTAGTTGAGCTACAAATTTGTTAAAGATGGATTAGCAAGTTCTTACACAAAACTCCGAGATCTAGGCACCACAAATCTGTCTGTCAGGCGCTCTGAATCAGGTTTTCAATGGTACAGTGTCCGGATCAGAATGCCAGTTTCAGATAACTCACAGCTGGCGACCGTGCGCCCGGATTTGCGCCCGCCGTGGTGATTTGTGCCCAGCGCAGATGGATAACGGTGAAGGGTAAGAAATATCGCACCGTGGATGAACTCCGGCCACAATTCTACTCCGGCCGCCGTACCCGCCTGAGTCACGGCCGCTTCAGATAGGCTCACCGGAGTTAGCCACCTCGCGACCTTGCGCCACGTGCCTTGGTGTCTTACCACGTCGCAGTAGCTCGCGTTATGCATATCCGATGATCACTGGTGAGCTTGCCACGGTAAACGCCACCAACTGCTTGCGCCAGTGCACCCTTTTCTCTCCGGCCGCCACTGCGTTATCTCGAATTCACGGGCCACCGCTCATGGACTCTATAAATTGAGCACGCCATGAGCTTCGTAGGATAATTACCCATCTAAAGCACCAACACTTTCCTTCAATTGTTCACCAGAGCCCCCGAATTGCTCACTTCCCCCAAATTGGTTTTCTACCGCCGTGAAAAGGGTCTCACCGTGGCCAGTGCACTCCAAGTCCGATCTTGTTCTCTGCTCTCTTGTTTCAGCACCCATACGTGCCGTCGATGCTCCTCGACCCGTTTAATTAAGCTAGACCGCGCCAGATCATCGGGAACACCTTTGTTCATCCGTAGTTCGCGCTGTCACCATGGCCAGGGTGATTAAGAGCTCGGATTGTGCAATTGAGCGAGGGGAAATGATTATTAGGTGTTGAATTAGGTCTCAGTCAAGTTAGAGCACCGGCCATTGCGTGTCTTGGCCGGTACAGGTTCGCCGGAGCTCGGTTCTTCGCCGCTCGCCGTCGAGGACCATGGGTTGTGAAGAATTAGAACGTGGAGGATTCTTCCCTAGTTATTCAAACCCCTGAGGACCTCGGTGCAAAACCGTCACGCGGGTACGCACGCGGGCGCGTTTGCTTGTTCGCGGGCTGACTTGGGCCAGTTTCGGCCCAGTACTATTCACGTTTTTCCTTTTTCTTTTTCTTCTAGGGTTAGAGAACCCATAGAAAATTGTATAAAATGCTAAAAATACAAGACCAATTTTTATAGGCTCCTAAAATTCTATACTATTTAATAAAAATAGTTTTAGGATTTTTAGTTCAAATAAGGAATTATGGAGTATTTAAAATAGCCAAAACCTATACTCTTGGAATTTTAGAAATTGATTAATAACTCCAAAAATCACTAAACTTTTTGGATAAGCTTTAAATATTATTTAGAAGCCTTGGGTAAAATTTGACATGATTTGGACAATGTTTGGTGCCTAAACCCCAAAACCCTAATCTTCTAGTGATGTGTGCCATAGGAACTACAGTTCTGACTCAAAAAACCCTAATTTCCTAGAGTCCCGTGAAGGAAAATTGTATTCAAGACCTAAGATAATGTACCTTTATTATCTTTGCATTTCCATAAGCATTACATGAGCATTCATGATTATATATGGTTCTATATAGAAAACGAAAAAGAAATAGAGGTTGAAGAAGGAAGACCTACACCACCACCACCTGAAGACCCACCTACCGAGAACTGCTTTTATTTTGGTATTTGTGGAGCAGAACCCGACTCTCCTATAACACAAGGCAAGCCTCCGTGCATTTGCCACCTCCTTGCTATTTTAAAATCTTTCTCACTTGCCTGATGCATTAGGTGATAGGAATTGTGTGCTTAAACCATTGATGCATTTCCTTCCATGGAAATTTAATTATCTTTCCTTGATCCCCTATTTTATAAAAAGGTTTTTCTTATGCTTAATATTGCTCTAGAATAACAAAATGTTTTGTTTTGACAAAAGATGATGCTTCAAGTGGGAAGGGATGTTTTCAAAAATAAAACTAGATGGTGGATCCATCATGGTCGTGATGGGTTCAACATCGGAAAAGATGTACCTCTGTCAGGTACCATACTTTGGGTTGAAATGATAAAGCTGAGACTGGGCGGATGACTTGCACGAGAAGAGAGTCTCGGTGTAGTGTCTCCGTCTGAGTCGATTAAGGACCTTGTCGATGTAGGCTTGCTGATCGAGGACCTTTTAATTGGTCACATGCCTCATCATGGGTAAGCTTTGCCTCGGGCAGACTAATACCATAATAAGATAACATGCAATGGGAGTGGAGAGATGGCGAGAGTAGCGTGTACCCTCCATGGCAAGAGGCTGGGCGGTGGTGTATTTGTGCTCTCGGTTGGCGTGAACCTGATCTGGTCTTAAGAACCCTGGTGGCGAGTTGACATATGCAAGGGTTAAGGGCTACATATGTCGTGTGATTGGAGATCCCTAGCTGGGTATTAATCAATTCGGATCGCCGTTACTTCTCGGACATGAAGACTTGGTCACTGCCCTACATGTAGCATTCCAGTGAACAAGAAGGGTTAATAAGAAAATGTCTAGTATAGGCCAAGTGCTTGAACTAGGATAGAAAGAACTCTAGATTCAGGTAATGACTTAACTTGCTAATAAAACTGGATTTTTAAGGATCCACTATTAGTAAACATTTTTGCAAACAAAGTCTTGATTATTGATTATGCCTTACCTTGACCCCCCTCAAGCCAGTGTATCCTTGAGAGTCTTTTATTTTGACGGATAAGATTTGCGGAAGTACACTTCATACTCAGGGTTTTCGAATTCATGTTGTTGTAGGTGAGGAAGCAGCAATTTTTGTTGTTTTTGTTCCAAGGTGGTGCCGAAGGAAGAAAATCAGGATTGAAGCCGCGGGAGGAAGTGTCCTCCTTTAAAAACTTTTAAGAGGGAGGGGTTTTTGCCTCCCGGGTCTATAATAATACTACTCCAGCACTCTTATATATTACTGGTCTGTAATAACAATACTCTTTCTATACTTTAATATAAAATAAATTGTTGTAACTGCTTCCGTTTATTCGTTCCTCCGATGTATTGTAATATCTGCGAGACGGGTGAAACGCTCTTGGGAAAGGTACGGAATTCAGATACCGAACTTGTCAATTGATCAGGTTCATCTACAGGATTGTCCAAGGTCCGTGGGACAAGGACACTGTAGGTGGGCCTAATGACTTGAGAGGTTCTGTCACAGAAAACGTATTCTACTTAACTAGATTATACGCACAACCAAAACTGTATACGCAGGAATTTCAATTTGCTAGCACAAGAGCACTTAACTAAATCACCAAGCAAGCTCATAGAGAGATACTACCACCAATTTCTCAAGTTCGAATCATTATGACTTAGTTATTTAGTTTCAATTTATATCAAGACACTTAATCATTTCAAGAAACATGCACGCTTTTGTTTACTTCTGATTTATCTCTAATTCTTCTTATAATTATAAAATGTGTGTCATTTTAGCACCATATGAAATTATCTAATTTGGGGCTGGCATTTTTATGAGGCATAGGTAATGACAAATAATGACTAATGTATAAATTTTACATTCTCGGGTTTTATATTTTATTTACTACAAAAATAACAAATTGTTAATGCAATAAAGCATGTCAGAGCAAATTAAATCTAAAACTAATTATTTTTTGTGGATGCATGATCATATTAAGTTTTCCCCAGGCTACTATAATATCATGCAAGGACAGTGAAACACCATTTTCCATTTTTGCATCTATACATTATTTTTAAATCATTTAAAACTATTTAAGGTGCATTAAACAAGTTAAATCACTAACTTAACCATACATGCACAACAATTAATAAACTTTTTACCAGTCACCAAGCATTACACCAAGAGTCTACTATAAAAATTTCAATCCATTTGGAGCAAGAGAGCTACAGATCCAAAAATAACAAGCAAATAAATCCTATTTTCTCCATTTAACTTGTTTTAATTAAGACACCAAGAAAACAGTGAACAACATATAAGTTTTGTATTTTTCTTAGATGGAGTATAACAACATCTAACTAACAAAACAAGTTTCATCATTTTTGGATTTTTATAAATAAAACTATGGAGAGAAGCAAGTTCATTTGTTTTGTAAACCAGTTTTTAAATACGAATTTCTACATAACAACTTTTCCACTAAAACATGCCAATATATAGATCCAACAGTTAGAGCATTTCATAAGGAAGCCAACAAAATAAATTTCAAGATTTTAGGAGCTCTAAAACTCGAGATATGAATTTTAGAACACAACACAAAAATCTATAACTTTGTGTACTCACATCTCGCCTTGGGCCTACTTGTCATAGTCTCAAGGGGGGTATTCTTCACGTGAATAGCAAGAAGCTGCTCAGGAGGGGCGCTGCAGCCATGGGAGAGAGTTCCCTGCACTAGAGAGGGAGAGATGAGGGAGAGTGCGCCGTGGAGAGGGGGAGGAGCTCCCTACTCAGCCGAACAGAGAAGGGAAGGGAGTGGTGTGTGGGAGAAGGAAGAGGGTGGGCTGCCATTTATAGAACAAAGCTCTGAACATGTCAGGTGGCAGTGAGCAGTGCCAAATGGAAAAATGTCGATATTGGGCGGCCATTTTTGGCGTTTTCCTTTTGGAATCGAACCCTGGTCGCGGCACGAAATATCTTCCTTGATGTACACTCTACAAATCTTGTACAGCACTTGAGGTGATTCGGGCACTGGTGCCAGGGATAAAGACCCACGAAAATTGGTTTGTCAGTGGGTTAGAAATTAGTGGAAACTCGTGAAAACTGAGTGTCAAAGCATGTCAAACGGAATCGGATGAATGCCATCTTTTAATATGTTGTGCCTCTATTAGTTATTAACAACTTTTATATTTGGGGAAACTTGAGTTGTTCAACAAAATATTGGGAACGCGAGACATCGACCCGAATGACACTGATTTCAGACAGAAGAATTCGAATCCTGAAATCAGATTTTTATTCTGTCTTGATGGCACTGTTTGAGATACTTAGAGAATGAATCATGGCTTGTTTTAAATATAAAATTTGTTGTATAACACAGGTTTTACAACTTTTATGAAAGGTCAAACCTTATATCTTGGCTGAAAATAGAAATTCCACTTGGGTCAAGGTAGCATCATTATAAGGCTTCAAATTATATTTTAAGGCAATTAGGGTATTTTCTCGACATTTCCTTGGCATTTTCTCTGTATGAACCTTAATAACTTTTGTTGTAGAGTTAATATAGAGTGTTTTGAGAAAGTTGGCATAACTTGTTTGAATTTCTAAATTTGCTTTTATTTAATCGAGCAGTCTCAAGCAAGCGCAGGATTTATAATTTCATACAAATATTTGGTTCAAACTTTGAGAAATCTTTAGAATACACTTGATAGATAGAGATGAATTATGATACAGAGAAAACAAGTCGAGTTGCATAAGAATTAATTAGAGGTGCACACAATAGAGATTTGGCTGGAGAATGCGGATTTAGATTAAATAGTGGGACATGGATCGAAGTCGAGAAATCAGATTCGGACACCAATTGGATAACATAAGAACTGTTGCGAGACGAGATTGACTTTCGAATTTGCATTTGCTCCGAGAAATAAAAGTTTTAACAGGCTCCAAATTTGGTTGTTCTTAAGATTGAATAATTCCAAATTTGGTGAAACATTCATGAGTAACTTGATGAATGGAGATAGATGCGATTGAGAAAAAGAAATTTCCACTGAGCATATGAGATTAGGATAAATCTCCTGACATAACATGAAATAGACACCTGGGGTGCCACAATAAAATGCGTAGTCATATATTTTCTCTCCATCCTAGCATTTGGGAAATCGTGGAAAATGGAATGCATTTTGGTAGTAGCGATAATCCTGTATTTATTAACGAGCAAATTCATAAGAATGCCCAGGCTACTACTGTGTTGTTAGCATCTCTATCCAGGGATGATTACAATAAAGTCGACGACTTGGACAATGCCAAGCAAATATGGGACACCCTCAAGATTTCTCATGAGGGAAATGATGCCACCAAGATTACAAAGATGGAACTGGTCGAATGAGAACTAGGAAGGTTCGCCATGAAAAGGGGAGAAGAGCCATCTAAAACCTACAACAGGCTCAAGACCCTGGTGAACAAGATCTAGAGTTATGGGAGTACAAGATGGATGGATCATGATGTCGTTCGACTCATGCTAAGGTCATTCACCGTTATTGATCCTCATCTTGTAAACCTTATCTGTGAGAATCCCAGGTACACCAAGATGACGCCTGAGGAAATTCACGAAAAATTTGTAAGCGGGCATATGATGGTAAAGGAGGCTAGGTACATTGATGACATTGCCAACGGACCGCTTCCTCTCAACGAGCCACAACCCGTTGCACTCAAGGCAACAACCAGCAAGGAGGCGCTATCTAACAAGGTGGCACAAGTGTAGGTTGTCGGACTCAATGAGGAAGAAATGGTGCTAGTAATCAAGCGCTTCAAGACTATATTGAAGGGCCGCAAGGAGTACCCCAACAAGAACAAATCAAGGGGAAAGCGTTCTTGCTTCAAATGTGGTAAGTCTAGTCATATTATTGCTTAATGTCCAGGGACAAGAAATGAAATGGAAGAAGGAGAAGAGAAAGAACTATCGGAAGGCAAAGGGTGATGTTCACATCGGTAAGGAGTGGGACTCAGACTGCTCTTCATCTGACTCCAACGATGAGGGACTTGCTGCTTCCGCCTTTGACAAATCCTCCCTCTTCCCCAACGAGCGACATACGCGCCTCATGGCTATGGAGAAGGTACGTACACAAGATACTCCTAAGTACACTTCTTCTAGTGATGAGGATTCTGGTAATGATGTAGATTATAGCGATCTCTTTAAGGGCTTAGATAGGTCCAAAGTTGATAAAATTAATGAATTATTTGATGCCCTTAATGAGAATGATAGATTTCTAGAGAAACAAGAAGATATTCTATATGAAGAACATGATAAGTGTATTAATGCTGAAAATCTCTGGATATGGAAATTAAGAAAAATGAATTACTTTCTTCTGAGTTATCTTCTTGCCGTGATTCTAATTCTAGTCTTAAGAATTTAAATGCTAAGATAGAAAATGTTGCTAGTTCATCTATGGAGCATGTTTCTATTTGCAATAGATGTATATATTTTGATACGATGCTTGCAATAATCATGCTTCTACTATTCTTAAGTTAAATGATGAAGTTGCCAACCTTAATGCTCGACTTCAAATTTGCAAGAATGAATGTGAGAAGATAAAATTTGCCAGGGATGCCTACACCATTGGTAGACATCCCTCCATTAAGGATGGACTTGGTTTCCAAAAGGGAACCAAGAACTTAACAAGCCAAAGGGCCTCCAATCTCATCAAGGAGAAAGGGAAGGCACCTATGGCTAGTAGTTCTCATTCTTTTCATGACAAAAAGAACCATGCTTATTTGCACGCTCATGTTAAGAATGCTTCTAATGTTGCTCATCATGATAGTTGCTATGATTATGATGTTTTACCTATATGTCATGATGTTGTTTTTTATTCTCATGTCATGTTTGCATCATCTAGCTCTACACATGCCCATGGTAGGAGTAGACCTAGGCGCTATGTTCATCATGTTGTTTCTCATGCGCCTAGAAATGCATCTAATGGCCCAACTATGCTTTGTCGTACTTATGACGCCTCATATGTGCTATTTTGTAAAAATGATAAAGTAGTTGCTAGAAATTTGGAGCCTAAGTGCAAGAGAGGCAAGACATGCATTTGGATTCCAAAGTCTTATGTGACTAATCTTATATGACCCAACAAGAGTTGGGTACCTAAATCCCAAGCTTAAATCACCTTCAGGTTTATGCATCTGGGGGCACAAGTTGAATTATTGACAGGGATGCACAAACCACATGACGGGGGAGAAGATGTTCACGTCCTACGTCAAGAACAAGGATTCCCAAGATACGATTATCTTTGGAGATGGGAATCATGGCAAGGTCAAAGGTTTGGGTAAAATAGCCATCACTACCGAGCACTCAATTTCCAATGTATTCTTAGTAGAATCGCTTGGTTACTATTTGCTTTCTGTAAGTCAATTATGTCATATGGGCTTGTTTACAAATATTGATGTATCTTTCTTTAGAAGAAGTGATGGTTCATTAGCTTTTAAATGTGTATTAGATGACAAGCTTTATTTAGTCAATTTCACTAAAGAGAATGTCGATCTAGATGCATGTTTAATCGATAAGGCTAACTTGGGATGGCTCTAGCACCGCTGTCTAGCAAATGTTAGAATGAAGAATCTTCATAAGCTTCTAAAGAGATACCATGTGTTAGGACTAACCCATGTCCGTTTTGAGAAAGACAGACCTTGTGCAGCGTGACAGGCAGGGAAGCGGTTTTGGTCGGAAGCTGTGAATACGGCTTGCCATGCCATAAATCGTCTCTATCTTCATCACCTCCTCAAGAAAACATCATACGAGCTCCTAACCAGTAACAAACCAAATGTTTCATACTTTCGTGTATTTGGGAGCAATGCTACATCTTGGTTAAGAGAGGTAGACATTCAAAGTTTGCTCCCAAAGCTATAGAAGGGTTTTTACTAGGTTATGATTCAAATACAAAGGCATATAAAGTCTTCAACAAATCTTCGGGTCTAGTTGAAGTCACTAGTGACGTTGTATTTGATGAGACTAATGGCTCTCCAAGAGAGCAAGTTGATCTTCATGATATAGATGAAGATGAAGTTCCAACGGCCGCAATAAGAACTATGACAATAGGTGATGTGCGACCTCAGGAACAACAAGAACAAGATCAACCATCCTCCTCAACAATGGTGCAACCCCCAACTCAAGATGAGGAACAGGTGCATCAAGAAGAAGGCATAAATCAAGGGGGAGCACAGGAAGAAAAGGACAAGGAGGAAGAAGCACCACAGGCACCTCCAACTCAAATTCGGGCCATCATCCAAAGGAATCATCCAGTGGATCAGATTCTTGGTGACATCAGCAAGGGAGTAACTACTCGTTCATGATTAGCTAATTTTTGTGAGCATTACTCATTTGTTTCTTCTATTGAGCCTTTCAAGGTAGAAGAAGCCTTGCAAGATCCGGACTGGGTGTTGGCCATGTAGGAAGAACTCAACAACTTCAAGAGAAATAAAGTGTGGAGCCTGGTGCCACGTCTAAAGCAAAATGTTGTGGGAACCAAGTGGGTGTTTCGCAACAAGCAAGATGAACACAGGGTGGTGACAAAAAACAAGGCTCGACTTGTGGCAAAAGGTTATGCCCAAGTCGCAGGTTTGGATTTTGAGGAGACTTTTGCTCCTGTAGCTAGGCTTGAGTTAATTCGCATATTATTGGCCTATGCTTCTCACCATTCCTTTAAGTTGTTCAAAATGGACGTCAAAAGCGCCTTCCTCAACGAACCAATCAAGGAGGAAGTATACATGGAACAACCCCTGGCTTCGAGGATGACAGGTATCCCGGCCATGTTTATAAGTTCTCTAAGGCGCTCTATGGGTTAAGCAAGCTCCAAGAGCATGGTATGAATGCCTTAGATATTTTCTCATTTCCAATGCTTTCAAGGTCGGGAAAGCGGATCCTACTCTTTTTACTAAGACTTGTAATGGTGATTTGTTTGTATACCAAATATATGTCGATGACATAATATTTGGTTCTACTAATCAAAAGTCTTGTGAAGAGTTTAGCAGGGTAATGATGCAGAAATATGAGATGTGGATGATGGGCGAGTTGAACTACTTCCTTGGATTTCAAGTGAAGCAACTCAAGGAAGGAACATTCATATCCCAAACAAAGTACACTCCAGACTTGCTCAAAAGGTTTGAGATGAAGGACACAAAGCCCACCAAGATGCTAATGGGAATCTACAGACACTTGGACCTCGACAAGGGAGGTAAGTCCGTTGATCAAAAGGCATACCAGTCTATGATAGGTTCATTACTTTATCTTTGTGCTAGTAGACCGGATTTAATGCTTAGCGTATGCATGTGTGCTAGATTTCAATCCAACCCCAAGGAATGTCATCTTATGGCCGTGAAGCGAATTCTTAGATATTTAGTTCATACGCCTTGCTTCGGGATCTGGTATCTAAAGGGGTCTAGCTTTGACCTAATCAGATATTCAAATTCCGACTATGCTAGGTGCAAGGTTGATAGGAAGAGCACATCGGAGACTTGCCAGCTTCTGGGAAGGTCCTGGTGTCTTGGAGCTCTAAGAAACAAACATCTGTTGCCTTATCCACCGCTGAGGCCGAGTATGTTGCCACAGGCCAGTGTTGTGCGCAACTACTTTGGATGAGGCAAACCCTCTGGGACTTTGGCTACAATCTGAGCAAAGTCCCACTCCTATGTGATAATGAGAATGCAATCCGCTTGGCGGATAATCTTATTGAACATAGCCACACTAAGCACATAGACATCTGGCATCACTTTTTGAGAGACCACCAGCAAAGGGAAGATATCAATGTTTGCCATATTAGCACTGAGAACCAGCTAGCCGATATCTTCACCAAGCCTTTAGATGAGAAAAGGTTTTGCAGGTTGCGTAGTGTGCTAAATGTCTTAGATTCGCGGAACTTGGATTGATCTATAGCATACATGTGTTTTATGCCTTTGATCATGTTCTTTTCAGCATCATAGTCTTTACTTGCTTATTTTTTGGTGCTCAAGTTGTACAAGTCATCCCCGGACCTCATAAGTCTTTGTGCAAAAGATGCATATGTTTAGGGGGAGGATGTGCTACAACTTGACCCTTTGAGACTAATATTTTTGCTTGAGTACTTATGATGTAGTCTCAAAGATGGATTGAAAGGGAGAAATGTGAACTTGGATAAAGAAGAGGCTTCCAGTGCATTCCGGTATCAATGATCTTTGCTCCAAGTCCTTATTATGTTCTCTCATTGCCCTTGGTTTTTAGTTGCAATTTCTGTAAGGCAATGGGGGTTAAAAGGCCAATAGTTCTTCTATTTTGGTGCTTAATGACAAAGGAGGAGGAATTAAGGCCAAAGCAACTGGATCAGTGTAACACCCCGGATTCCACAAACAACCTGGAATGCTACTGAACTACACTTCCGACGTCCATATATAAAATTTCGGCAGCATCCCCTTTGCAAGATTGCATAAATGAGGGGGCAACAGGGTATAAACATATATCATGACAAAAACATACTAAGTATTATTAATCGGCTAGCAAGGGAAGATAAACATACGACCTGAACTGAATTAACCAGTGCGCACGACTATATAAAAAAACAAACTTCCTTTGACAATAAGTTTCTAATTAAATTATGGCTGCGCCTGGGCAGCGTTATTGTGAGAGTGAAAGTGGACGTGCTGCTACTCCCCTCATTCCCAACATGTATCAAGTACCTGCATTGAGTAATCCAAGAGTGAGATGACACATCTCAGCAAGTAAAATAATATCAAACTGTTCAACCATATAAGAACATTGTTTTACCACCACTTGATTTCCACAACCTTCTTATTACGAAGGTGCAGCACGTATACAACGTACAACACACCTAGTTACCACATCTCGCAGGTAGAAACCACAATAGTAACATAGTAATGTCACACTTCATACATTCCTCATGAGTGCAAATGTCTGCAAATGCAAGGATGACTTCTGCCTTCATACCTCTAAGGATATGAAGCCGCATCGTACCCCTCCTCGGGCAACGTACGATGCTAAAAAATGTACCGGTACGGTCGGACCATAAGATCACGAGATAACTTCAAAATGCAAGATGGATGATGCGATGTGCATGATATGCCTACAACACTTCATATAACGTGATTCAAAAAGACACTTCAACTTCATCCAAGATGGGAATCAACCACATATATCATTACCAAATTATGATCATCCACAATATTAGACAATTGAGAATTAATACTTTCAAACCAATAAACTTCATCATAGAGTTCAATGATTAGTATATTTAAAACTTATGCATACTCAATGACAGGGAATAGGATGCAAACCAAACGGTAGCAACCACCACTGTATTTACTTGCCTTCACCGAAAATTTGGAATGGTACTAAGTACGATCCGGAAGTCCACCACCTATTTTTGACACACACCTTAGTGCACAAATTCACATAACAAACGCTAATAAACACGCCGCACCTACGCATAATTCCAACCCGTCGCGAGCGACAACTCTCCCCATCACCACCAAATTGCAGCGGCGCTGCTTGATAATTTCATAACTTTAAAATTATAACAGCAGCGATATCAATCAAAAACTCCGGAAGCATCTACATAAAATTCCCCACAAGATTTGTATTCCAAAGATAATTAAATTCCCACATCTACTTAGCCCAAAACTGTCCACAAGATACATCCTGCAATCTGTTTTTGGACAGCAACGTACCCGGATTCAAACAGCGATAGCTCCTAAATTATAACTCCGAATCAAGCGCATAAGTACTCGTTGGAAAGGTATGACAAAGCTCTACATGATTATCATCTTGATTATCACTAATTTTTCACGAAAAATCCCCAGAATCTACTAATACTAATGATGTTCGCCCACCTGCGGAAATCTGTTTTTTTGGACAGCAACATACCCGGATTCAAACAGCGATATCTCCTAAATTATAACTTCGAATCGAGCGCATAAGTACTCGTTGGAAAGGTGTGACAAAGCTCTACATGATTATCATAGTGATTACAGCTAATTACCGCCGCAAAAACCCCAGAAACTGCCCACAATACTTCTGTCCGCCTGCCACCCAAAATCAGGACAGCACTACCACCAATTCGCTTAGGGGAACGGTTAATCAAACGTAATCGCAGCAAAAATTAAAAATAAACATAAGATCACTTTGAGTTATTCCTTCACCTCTTTGTTCTTCCTCCACCAATTCTCCAATTAGAGGCTTGCACCACTCGATGGAGATCCCAAAGGAGAGGGGCTGCACCTTGGGAGGGGGATTGGGGAAGGGGGTGGCTAGGGTTTGATGGGGAGTGGGCGGCTGCAGCCAAGAGGAGAGGAATTGGGGCGGCTGCAAGAGTGGAAGAGAGGAAGAGAGAGGGGGGCGGTCAAAGGGGTGGGGGAGTCAGAGGGAGGGGGCGGCTAGGGTTAAGGGGGGAACTAATGGGCTCCCCACCGCCGGATCGAGATCCACGGTCCAAACTCGCTCTCACGTCTGCTCCCGACCCCAGCACACAAGTCCAACAAGTATTCTACTGTTTTACTGGTGAATGCTTCCTAAAAAAACTCCAACCCCAACTACACAGATCACGAAAGAAAAGGAAAAAATAAATTTAACTTCTTTTCAGAAAATTGGGTATCACAATCAGCTACCACTTGTGCATTTTTCAAAATTAGTGTAAGTATACTTGGTTTTTTATCAAAACCCTCTTATTGCAAAAATTGTTCTCTTGTGGGAGAGAAATTTAATTATGGAAAAAAGGGGGAGTTTTTTTTGCTCTTGATCAAAACTAGTCTTGAAAATTTATTTTGATTTGCCAAAGCAAAGTGTTTTTTACATAAAGATAGGAAAATGATTTTGTTTTGCGAAAACAAACCAAATGGTGGCAAAAATGATCCAAATATGCCAAATCCAATGATAATTTTATTGGTCTTCAATTTGACATCAATTTGCACTGTTTAGCTCACATTTGGATATGTTAGTGCATTTTGAGTTGCTTTTGATGTGTTGGAATGAATCACCAAAAAGGGGAGATTGAAAGGGAAATGTGCCATTATGCCATTTCTATATTGTTTTCGTGATTAAATGCACAACACATTATGTTTAGAATAACATGACAAATGAGCAAAGATACATGAAGCAAATTGAGCTTGAAAGAGGTCATAATACAAATCCATATGGGACCAAGTGAAAAAGGTAAGCTCTGGACACTTAGTCAATTTTTTGAGTACTAATCATATTTGTCTAAGTGCTAGGAACTTTATGAAGTTAAGACAAAAGGAGCAAAGAGAAAAACAAAAAAAAAAGGAAAACTGTGTTGGACTGCGTAGCACCAGACAATCCGGTGCCACCCACCAGACAGTATGGTGTGCATCGGACAGTCCGGTGCACGGTCTGGCCAACTGCCTGCTCTCGAGAATTCTAACTTGTGTCGACTATAATTCACCAGACTGTTCGCGCGAAGCGTCGGACAGTCCAGTGTGCCAGCTGCCAATGGCTAGCTGCCACGTCGGCCGAGGGCCAACGGTTCGATGTCCCCCAGAACAGGAAACCAGCCAATCACGCGATTCTATGCCTGCGCACTGTTCACTGTCCGGTGTGCACCGGACAGTCCGGTGCACCCGTGTCACACCCGGTTTTAGAAGGCAAACCGAATGCGAACCATGTACATGCCAGGATCAGCAATTCACGTACACAACAGTTACATAACTGGACATCATCATACAGTGCTCAAATAATAACATAAAATAAGGTATAATAGTCGATTACATCATGATGTCCGAGACATCCACATAGTCTTTAACAATTATCAAAGTGCGGAAAAGAAACGTAGATACACACGGCCTACACAGGCAGCCAACTGGGGGTTTGCCGCTAGCCCACGCCTAGAACTCATCGTACTCTTGGAACTCCTAGAAGTCCTCCTCCACGACTTCATCTTTACCTGAGCAGTGGTTGCAATGCGGACAACCTGGGGGGGGGGGGTTTGGTGTGTAAAGCAAAGGTGAGTACACATCAACATACTCAGCAATATGTTCTGTTTGGCTGTAGTGGACTAGCTTTATGTGGAGTTAAGTCAAGCAGTTGCTTTTAGTTGGTCAGATTATTATTACTAGTAGAAAGCTAGGTTTTAGCATTAACCCAAGTTATTAACCTAAAGTACCCTTTCCAAACGGAAAGAATACCACTTACCATTACCATAAGCACAATCATAACCATCCTCCTCATCACCACCTATAAACCATGCATCTCTGATCAAGTATCTCTAATCAATGGAGCTCCCTTGGTTGCTCATAACCGCGAGCACGGCTGATATATCAGTTTCATAACACTCTGCAAAGGTTGCGGACTTTACCCACAAGCCATGATTCCCTCTTGCCTCGGGCCGATCAAACCCTTAAACACTACCAAGGTGAATAGGCAGGGTTTCACTATGTAGCCTTTACAAAGATTTCCTGGGGCTGTAGCCGTCCGTTAGGTTTCCTAAATGCACCACACTCCTCCCCAAGGGGCGAACCAACCTTGGCAGAGTGAGCCGTATACATCGAGCCCCATTAACGGCACGACAGCAAAGCGAACTACACCCAGTTCCTCTAATTACTCAGCTAAGGGCGTCCCACTCCACCTTCATGGTTGCACTGTTTTCCCGGGCGGTCATCCAACGAACCAGTCCTTACGGAGAGGCACTCGAGAAACAACTCGAGCCCCCTTAAATGTCACAGAACCATCATCATAATCAAAAGGGAAAACAGCGTATCATAGATAATCTCATCATGTTCATTGATTTATGTGAAGCGCTAGCATAAAGCTAAACCATAATAACCCAACCAGAATAGGTAAACAAGGACAAGATAAACAAAAGCTAGTCAATCCTTAGGTACAAACTGTGTAAATGTGGGGAGTGAATTATAAAATGTATAGGACATAGATGGGTCAAGGGACACTTGCCTTCACCAACCGACTGCTGCTCAGGGTCTTCACCTGCAACTCCTTCAGACTCCACCAACTGACTGTTATCTATACGAGTTCAAACATACATTCCACAAATTTAATACAAAAGAACAGTACACCATACAATAGAATGTAATAACTAAACAAACGTTCAACGCAGGGCTCACACCTACGACTAAGCGAGAAAGAGAAGGTAACGGTCGAGGCTACGGTCGAAGAGCGATCACGTCACACGATTATAAATTAAAATACTCGTTTAAACAGAATAGCATTAATTTAGCCATCGTGTTTAGCATAGGGTAAAGTAATGTTCCCTGTTTAATTATTATGAACAAATAAAGGTAAATTAAAAGGATTGTCGCGCGGCGAAACGTGCGACACAACACTTAAATTGAATTAAGAAATAAACGACTCGTCGTGCGACAGAGCGCGCAACGAGACACTTGCATTAATTATAAAGAGACGTTAAGCGTCGCGCGACAAAACGCACGACGGCATACGTCATCTAAACTTAATTTAAAACGAAACGTCACGCAACTGGACGCGCGACACCACACATTAAATAATCTGAAATTAAGACGAATCGTCGCTCGACGGAGCGTGCGACACAGCTCATTAATAAAGATGAATTTAAAATGAATCGTCGCGCGACAAAGCGCGCGACGCAGCTCATTAATAAGGGTAAATTTAAAATGAATCGTCGCGCGGTGAAGCGCGCGACGCAGTACATCGACTAAACTAAATTCTAAAATGGATTAAACTGAAAGTTGAACGTCGCGCAACTACGGTCGCGTGTGCGGGATCGCGCTGCGCGTGCCGGGGGACGCGAGCCACGCCGGGGCGCGTGCAGGGGCTGCCGGTGCACGCAGGGTCGCGAGGAGGCGCGGGCCGCCACCGGGGCACGACGCGGGGCCACAGGGAGGCGCGCAGGGCCCGCCAGGGTGCGCGCGGAGCCCGCTAGGGGGCACGGCCACCGGGAAGGGGCGCGCGGGCCGCCTGGAGGGGTGCGCGGGCCGCCGAGAGGGGCGCGAGCCGCCGGGGCGAGGGGCCGGACAAGGGACGTCGGGCGGGCGCGAGCCACCGGGGAGGGGCACGAGCCGACGGGGAAGGGCGGGCTGCCGGGGAGTGGCGCGAGGCCGCGGGAGGCGCGCGGGCCACCGGGGACGAGGGGGCGCGGCACGGGGAGGGCCGAGCCGCCGGGGACGTGGGGCACGGGGTGATCCGCCGGGGGCACGGGACGCGACGCGGGGCGAGCCGCCGGGGGGTGCGGGCGCGCGGGGCCCGAAGGGGCTGCCGGGGGGGCGCGACGGGGAGCAGGGGGCGCAGGGGGCACGCGACAGGGAGAAGAAGGGGCGCGCAGGGAAGAAGAAAGGGGAGGGGGAGGGGAAGAGAGAGGGAGAGGGGAGGTGAGCTCACCTCAGGGTCCAAATCCGGCGATCACCATCTCCAAAACCTAGGGCACCACGGGGAGAGAGAGGTGGAGGAGAGGAGGTTGCTGCGCGAGAAATCAAATGAGAGAAAGGGAGAGAAGGGAGAGGGGGGCGCGCATGGGGGAGGGGCAGGGCGCCGGGGGCACGCGGGCCAGAGCGGGCCGGGCTGGGTCGCGTCGTGGGGCAAAAACCCACGACACGCACCACCATAGATCGGGAACCAAATCACGAAACGAGACTAAGCAAAACACGTGATTAAACACGACATCAGACAAGAAATATGCCTCAGCATGATGCAACACCCATGACAACTTAGGTTTTTGTTCACACGCAATACGGACACCAGTCGCTATACTGCTTTGAAATTGGGAAGAAGGAGTGAAACGGGAAGAGAAAAGAGAGTAACGCCTAAATTTGGTGAGTAAAAAGAAGAAAAATTCTACCCCCAAATTCAGGGCGTTACAAACCTATCCCCCTTAAAAGAATCTCGCCCTCGAGATTCAAGGTTGGCCAACAAAGAGTTCTGGGTATTTGGCCATCAGATCATCTTCACGCTCCCAGGTTGCTTCTTCCTCAGAGTGGTGATCCCATCTGACTTTGCACATTCTGATAGTTTTCCTCCGGGTGACCCTGTCTGCAGTCTCAAGAATCTGCGCTGGCTTCTCTATGAAGGTCAAGTCCTCCTGGACCTCCAGACCTTCCACTGGCAACTGCACTTCTGGCACATGCAGACACTTCTTCAACTGAGACACATGGAAGAAATCATGCACCACTGACAATCCTTCTGGCAGACAGAGCTGATAGGCCACTTCTCCACGCTTTGCGAGAATCTGATACGGACCAACATAGCGGGGTGCTAGCTTGCCTTTGACTCCGAATCTTCTGACTCCTCTGATAGGCGATACTTTCAGGTAGACAAAATCTCTGACTTCGAAACTCAGCTCTCTCCTTCTTGTGTCTGCATAGCTTCGCTGCCTTGATTGCGCTATCTTTAGATTCTCCCGAACCATCTTGATGTTCTCTTCAGCTTTGAGCAGAATGTCTGGCCCGAACACTTGCTTTTCTCCAAGCTGATCTCGTTCCAATGGAGTTCTACAACTCCTTCCATAAAGCGCCTGAAACGGTGACATCTTCAAGCTGGCCTGGTAACTGTTGTTATAGTTGAATTCTGCATAAGGCAATCTCTTGTCCCATCTGGACTGATCTTGCAACGCACAAGCTCTCAACATATCTTCAAGGATTTGATTGGTTCTTTCAGTCTGACCGTCTGTCTGCGGATGGTAGGCTGAACTGAAATTCAAATGTGTACCCAAAGCTTCATGCAACTGCTGCCAGAAATGAGAGGTGAACTGTGTTCCTCTATCTGACACTAGTTCAATTCTACATTTATATATTTGCTTTGGTTTGTGTTGGCATCTGAAAGGGAAATAGGGTCAAACCTTTTCCTATATGAATTTTGGTGGTTGAATTGCCCAACACAAATAATTGAACTAACTAGTTTGCTTTAGATTATAAGTTTTACAGGTGCCAAAGGTTCAACACAAACCAATAAAAAGTCCAAGAAAGGGTTCAAATAAAAAGAGCAAAAGACATCCCAAAGGCAGCCATGGTCTGGCGCACCGGACTGTTCGGTGCACCACCGGACAGTGTCCGGTGCGCCAGGGAGTTCCACTCCGAACTTGCCACCTTCGGGAATTCAGGGAGGCCACTCCGTTATAATTCACCAGACTGTCCGATGTGCCAAGTGGAGCAACGGTCATCCACGCTAACGGTCGTCTGCAACGCTACAGTGAAATGCTACAGTGCGCGATTGCGTGCGCAGATGGCACACCGGACAGTGAACGGGACATGTCCGGTGCACCACCGGACTGTCCGGTGCCCCACTTGTCAGAAGCTCCAACGGTCGAACCCTAACGGCCTGGTGACGTGGCTGGCGCACCGGACAGTGTCCGGTGCGCCATACGACAGAAGCCCTCACCAACGGTCCTTTTGGTGGTTGGGGCTATAAATACCCCCCAACCACCACACTTCAATGCATCCAAGTTTTCAGCCATCAAACCTCATACAAGAGCTCTAGACTTCATTCCAAGACACAAACAAAGAGATCAAATCCTCTCCCAAGTCCAAAGATCATTCCAATCAAATAGTGACTAGTGAGAGAGACAATTGTGTTCATTTGAGTTCTTGCGCTTGGATTGCTTTTCTTCTTCTTCTTCTTTCTTGTGTCCAACTCAATTGTAATCAAGGCAAGAGACACCAATTGTGTGGTGGTGCTTGTGGGGACTTAGTGTCCCGATTGATTGAGAAGAGAAGCTCACTCGGTCTAGGTGACCGTTTGAGAGAGGGAAAGGGTTGAAAGAGACCGAGTTTTTGTGACCACCTCAACGGGGAGTAGGTTTGCAAGAACCGAACCTCGGTAAAACAAATCATCGTGTCTTGTGATTTGTCTTTGCCCTCTCTTTCGGACTCAACTTTAATTCTAACGCTAACCCCGGCTTGTAGTGTGCTTAAACTTTATAAAATTCAGATTCCGCCTATTCACGCCCCCCCCCCCCCCCCGTCTAGGCGACTTTCAGCATCAATCACCAAAAAGGGGGAGAATGAAAGGGAAATAGTCTCAAAATATTTCCTATAATAGATTTTGGTGTTTGACGACCATCACAAACCTTGTGGACTAACCAGTTTGCCCAGTTGATCATTTTCAGGTGCATAAGTTCGTCTACAACTATTCTAAAGTCGACTGTCCGAAATACCATAGATTATTCTGGACAGGAGAAGCTTTTTGGAAAATCACCTAAGCGCGGACCGTCCGGGCCCTTGCGGCGGACCGTCCGCGACACTAGGGTGAGCCTCAAACAGAACCAATGCAAAAACACAAGTCTACACCATGGACCGTCCGATGGAAAAACAAGCACCGTCCGAGACCATGCGCGGACCGTCTGGCCTCAGCCGTGGACCGTCCGGTCGGTGAAGAACCGAAAACCCCGAAGGTGACGGGTTCGGTAAGATGAATTATAGCGTCCTCGCGGACCGTCTGGGGTGCACGACCGGACCGTCCGCAACTGCCTTTATCTGACATCTAACGACGCATTAAATGCTATATAGCCATTGATGTAGCCATTACTGCTGACCGTGCGATTTCAGCCGTTGATGTGCAGGGGCGGACCGTCCGGACCAGGGGCACGGACCGTCCTCGGTTGGCAGAAATGGAGCAACGGCTAGGAAGTGGTTGAGGGCTATAAATACAACCCCAACCACCTCCATTCACTACACCCAAGCACTCCAATCTCTCACATTCAATACAAGAGCTAGCAATCCATTCCAAGACACAATCAAAGCTTCCAATCTCTCCAAGTTCCACAATTGAGACAAGTGATCTGTGTGTTATTTGTCGCTCTTATCGCTTGGCTTTTGCAATCATGCTTTCTTCTATTCCCATTCTTATTCTCAAGTGACTTGTAATCAAAGCAAGAGACACCAAGTGTGTGGTGGTCCTTGTGGGGTCTAAGTGACCCGTTTGATTAAGGAGAAAGCTCACTCGGTCTAAGTGACCGTTTGAGAGAGGGAAAGGGTTGAAAGAGACCCAGTCTTTGTGACCACCTCAACGTAGACTAGGTTCTTTGGAACCAAACCTCGGTAAAACAAATCACCGTGTTCATCCACTTTATCTCTTGGTTGATTTGTTTTTCCTCTCTTTCGGACTCCGATTTAATTCTAACACTAACCCCGGCTTGTAGTGTGTGCTTAAGTTTATAAATTTTAGATTCCGCCTATCCACCTCCCTCTTGGCGACTTTCAATTGGTATCAGAGCCCGATGCTTCATTAGAGTCTAACCATTCGAAGTGATGTCGGGAGATCACGCCAAGAGGGAGGTCGTGACCGGTGGCGACAAGTCCGCAAGCTCGGGGAGAACCCATTCGAGGGAGTCCAGCCACAAGCACAAGGAGGAATCCTCTTCCTCCATCAAGACACAATGGAGAGGTGACAAGAAGAAGAAGAAGAAGAAGATGATGATGAAGAAAGTGGTCTACTATGAGACCGTCTCTTCGTCACCCTCCACCTCCGGCTCAGAATCGGCGTCCGTCACTTCTAAGCGCCATGAGCGCAAGAAGTATAGTAAGATGCCCCTCCGCTATCCTCGCATTTCCAAACGCACTCCATTACTTTCAATTCCCTTAGGCAAACCACCATTTTTTGATGGTGAGGATTATTGTATGTGGAGTGATAAAATGAGGCATCATCTAACCTCACTCCACAAAAGCATATGGGATATTGTTGAGTATGGAGCGCAGGTACCAAAGGTAAGGGACAAGGACTACGATTCGGATGAGGCTGACCAAATTCGGCACTTTAACTCCCAAGCCACAACTATACTCCTCGCCTTCTTGTGTCGAGAGAAGTATAATAAGGTGCAAGGGTTAAAGACCGCCAGAGAAATTTGGGACGTCCTCAAGACAGCGCACGAAGGGGACGAGGTGACCAAGATCATCAAACGGGAGATGATCGAGGGGGAGCTCGATCGATTCATCCTCAACCAAGGAGAAGAGCCACAAGTCATGTACAACCGGCTCAAGACCTTGGTCAACCAAGTGCGCAACCTCGAGAGCACAAAATGGGATGACCATGAAATGGTCAAGGTTATTCTTAGATCACTCGTATTTCGTAATCCTACTCAAGTTCAATTAATACGTGATGATCCTAGATATAAGCTAATGTCTCCCGAGGAAGTGATAGGAAAGTTTGTGAGCTTTGAGTTGATGATCAAAGGCTCCAAACAAATCATTGAGCAAAGCGGCACCTCCACACCCGAGGTGCAACCCGTCGCATTCAAAGTGACATAGGAGAAGAAAGAAGAGTCTACATCAAGTAGGCTCCCCATCGACGCCTCCAAGCTCGACAATGAGGAAATGGCGTTCATCATCAAGAGCTTTCGCCAAATCCTCAAGCAAAGGAAGGGGAGAGACTACAAACCCCGTTCCAATAAGGTGTGCTACAAGTGTGGTAAGCCCGGTCACTTTATAGCAAAATGTCCTATTTCTAGTGACAGTGACAGGGGCGATGACAAGAAGGGAAGGAGGAAGGAAAAGAAGAAGTACTACAAGAAGAAGGGCGGTGATGCCCACGTGTGTCGGGAATGGGACTCCGACATGATCTCCACCGACTCCTCCTCCGACGAGGATGCCACCAACATCGCCGTCACCAAAGACCTCCTCTTCCCCAACATCGGCCACAAGTGCCTCATGGCAAAGGACGTCAAAAAGAAGAAGGTAAAATCTAGAGCCTCCACTAAATATACGACATCTAGTGATGAGGGTAGCTCTAGTGATGATGAAGATGATTTGCTTGCTCTTTTTGCCAACTTAAACATGCAACAAAAAGAAAAATTGAATGAATTGATAGGTGCCATTCATGAGAAGGATGAACTCTTGGATAGTCAAGAGGAATTCCTTATTAAGGAAAACAAAAAGCATGTTAAAGTTAAAAATGCTTATGCTCAGGAAGTAGAGAAAAATGAAAACTTGTCTAAGGAGCTTAGCATTAGCCATGACACTATCTTTAACCTTAGAACTGAGAATGCCAAATTACTTGCTAAGGTTGAGAAGTTAAATGGTTGTCATGATTCTCTTGTCCATCTTAAAAATGATAATGCTAGTTTAATTGCTAAGATTGATAAATTGAATGAATCACTTTCTAGCCTTAAAATTGAAAATAACGAATTAATTTCTAAGGCTAAAGATCTAAATGTTTGCAATATCTCTATTTCCAATCTTAGAAATGAGAACGCCATTTTGCTTGCTAAGATTGATGAATTAAAGGACCTATTTAGTTCAGCTTTTTTCTGACCAGCTTTTCTGAAAATCTGGCTGTGTGGAGAATCTGGCTGTGGGGAGAATCTGAGTATCATTACGGTTACGTGTGGAGGAAGATAAAGTTGTTCATAGGGCTCAGGATCTAGAAAGTGACGGATTCCTACTATTACAACGACTCAACCGATTATGTGTTTATGTTGATTTTGGATGATTTTGCCCCAACGAATTTTATAGAAGTTGGCTGAAAAGCTGAGCGTTTGGCAGTCCGCAGCAGCTTTTGGTGTCCAGAAGCTGCCAGAAGCCGAAACAAATAGGCCCAAAATCTTGCAAACCTTCTACATCTAGTGTTGATCATGTTTCTATTTGTACTAGATGTACAGATATTAATGTTGATGCTATTCATGATCACCTAGCTTTAATTAAAGAACAAAATGATCACATAGCTCAACTAACTGCTAAAATTAATGAGCATGAGATAGAGAATGAAAAATTTAAATTTGCTAGGAGCATGCTCTATAATGGGAGATGCCCTAGCATTAAGGATGGTATTGGCTTCCAACAGGGAGACAATGTCAAGCTTAATGCCCCTAAGAGATTGTCCAATTTTGTTAAGGGCAAGGCTCCCATGGCTCAGGATAACGAGGGTTACATTTTATATCCTGCTGGTTATCCTGAGCACAAGATTAGGAGAATTCATTCTAGAAAGTCTCATTCTAGTTCTCATCATGCTTTTATGTATAAGAATGAGACATCTAGTTCTAGGCACTCTACCCATGATAAAATGCCTAAAAAGAAATCTCCTGTTGCATCAAATGATCATAACATTTTATTTAGGACTTTTGATGCTGCTTATGTTTTAACTAACAAATCAGGCAAAATAGTTGCCAAATATGTTGGGGGCGAACACAAGGACTCCAAGACTTGTGTTTGGGTACCCAAGGTACTTGTTTCTAATATGAAAGGACCCAAGACCGTTTGGGTACCTAAAAACAAGGCCTAAATTGTTTTGTAGGTTTATGCATCCGGGGGCTCAAGTTGGATCATTGATAGCGGATGCACAAACCACATGACAGGGGAGAAAAGGATATTCTCCTCCTACGAGAAAAATGATGATCCCCAAAGAGCTATCACATTCGGGGATGCAAATCAAGGTTTGGTCAAAGGACTTGGTAAAATTGCTATATCACCTGACCATTCTATTTCCAATGTTTTTCTTGTAGACTCTTGTTGGAACTTGCTCTCCTGGGCAAGATGATCCAACGGGGGAGTGAAAGGAATGCAAACAAGGTTTTAACTCGAGATGGCGATTGCTCTGTTAATCCCGCCTCTCAAGAGCACTGTACGGGGGTATTTATAAGTGCCTGAGTGCCCAACGTCTTGATGTAAGGACGCATGTGCCCTCAGGCACCTGGACTATCCCCGGAATATTCCCATAAGGGAGGGTTACAGACTGTCATTACAGAAAAGCCATTACAAGTTGGGCCCGTAACACACTTCTCCGTGCGGGGCCTGTTACAATGGGCCGAATCCCATGTGGGCCTCTAGGTTAGGTGAGGATGCGGGACAGGGCGACCTCGTCGTAGGCCTTCATCTTGTAGTGTAGAGGACAAAGGGTGGACCCCGCCGGTCGTTTTGCCTCCGTTGGTGCAGCGAGATTGATGAAGGCTTGGAGCGAAGGGTATCGTCTTTGCCTTCGCCCAAACATTTGCCCTCCGAGGGACCAGTTCGACTAAGTCATCTGGTGTCGAAGACGTCGCTAGATGGTGGAGACGCTACCCTCGCTCGAAGTGGTTCCGCGGGGGTTTTTGATGTGACCGTTGACGAACGCAGTACTGTTGGACTGCGGGTTTCCCGAAGCGTCGCGTCCTGTGTATAAAAAGGGGGGCGGCGCGGGTCAGGTTCTCTTACCTTTCTGTGCACCATAAAACCCTAGCCTCCTTTTGAAACCGTTCGCCCGCTCGCCTGCCCTTCTTGCTCCTGCTCGTCGGAGATCTGGCCCGCGTCAAGCAGACTGCTCGCCACCGCCGACGGTACGTAGCCATGTCGTCTTCTTCCTCGTCTGCTGCAAACACACCGCCGGCCAACACATCGTCCGAGGATACCTTGAGCAATGTGGTGGCGGAGGAGCTACATCCGGGTGATACGGTGGAGTTTGGTGTTTCGAGGATTTCCTTGGTCCGCGTTCAGGATATGCAGCAGCTGGGGTATTTTGGCAGTGGAGTTGGGCGTGTCCCGGGGGCGGAGGAGGTTCCCGAGCCTGAGGGCGAGTTGATCGTGTTTGAGGCGTTTTTCACCGCTGGCCTTCGTCTGCCTGCACATCGCTTTATGGCGGAGGTCCTGCAGAGATTTGAGGTCCAGGTCCACCAGCTGACACCTAACGTCGTGGTGGCCCTAGCGAAGTATGTTTGGGCGGCGACTTTGTATGGCGGTCAGCCTTCTGTGGAGGTCATCGCCAAACATTACTGTCTGCATTGGCAAAAAAGAAAAATTGGACACAAGATTGCACAGTTTGGATCGTGCACGTTTACGCTGAGGACCGGGAAGACTTCGATGGAAGTCGTGGAGTTAGATCCCTGTGCCCGCAATAAGTGGGGCAACTGGTGGGATTTCTGGTTTTATGTTTCCGAGGGCGAAGTCGAAAACCACCCAGGGCTCCCCGTGGCCGTGATGTGCTCCCATTATTATGTGGCATACCCGCAATTTGAGGTGGTGGAGGATGATGAAGATGAAGGAGCCCTTCGGTGCGCTGCCTGCATGAGTAGCGGGCGCGATTTAGTTGAGGAATTCATCAGGTATGGGGTATGGCCCTTGGCACATGGCTGGGAGTTGGGCGAAGTATGCCCTTGCGAGATGCCCTCCCTGGGTGGGCAGCGAGTGCGAAGTCCAGCCTTCGTGTTGGATCTGCATGGCCGGGATCCCGCCGCATTCGTGCGTGAAGCGGAAGACGGGGATGCGCGTATTGTGGGGCGTTATGTGCCTAGGACGGAGGCCCTGCGGAGTTGGGATATCCGTGGATCCAACGTTCGCCTGAATAGGGTCTTCAAGCTGAATCGCTTGCCGTACGGCGGCTATCCCAAGGATGACGCTGTCGACCGCCGCGGGAAGAGGCCAGTGGTCGTGACTGAGGAAGGCCCTTCGGAGGAGGCCGCCCCAGCCATGAAGAAGAGAAAAATTGGTACTACAGTGGGGTACTGGGGGTCTCCGATAGTTTTGTTCTGGAGTTGATGGGGACGTGCGCAGCCCTCAGGGGAAGGATGTCTTCACCCGAGCTCCGGGAGTCTTCAGCGCGAATGTTGGAGGTTACCGGGGGTCGATGGCCCAAGAATGTTCCGATCCCCCGCGCGGCTGGCGAAGACTTCTTTACGTCTCGCATGGCTCGTGACTTGAAGGTTTTTCCTTATGGACAGAATATTACTGTTGTTGTATCGGTAGTGATGGAGAGGGACTGTCAAGACGCTACACGGAAACGTCGGGCGGTCATCAGGATCGAGGATCCTATGCGCGAGGCGAAGAAGGCGCGGGAGAGCGCGAAGGTTGCTGCCTCTGGCAGTAGCAAACCGGTGCCGGCTGTGAAACCGGCCACCCTCGGGCACAACAAGGCATCGACGAGTGCGAAGGCTGCAGCCTCTGGCGGGAGCAAGCCGCCCCCGGGTGGGCCCGTGAAAGGTCGAAGGGTGCCTTCGCCGGCGCGATGTGTTGCCGACTTCGGCACGGACATCAGTGTCGATGATTATTTTGTTGGTAAGTGAAGTTTTTTTTCTGGCTCGACTAGGCCTTTAACCAGTATCATGGTGCAGGGTCGGGTGAGGGGCAACTGGCTGTTGTCCTGCCTCCGGTGGCAACCACTTCGCCAACGGCGGTGGCTGGGGCGAAGGGTGCCGCGCGGGACCCATGGGCCACTTTTTTGCGCGAGCGACGAGATTCTGTCGGCCGCTGCCGCTAAGGACGTGGTGGGCTCCATGTCTCAGCGACTAAGGGAAGCATCGCAGTAGCTGTCACGCCAGCTGAAGCGAGTAAGTTGTGTTGGACTTTGATGTTTGTTGTTTTTATGAGGATTCGGGTCTCATGGGTTTATGTCAGGCGGCCGACTTCGCCAACCACGTCGCGTCGGGTGCCTTGACTGCGGACGTTGCTGGTGAGGTCAAGAGTCTTCGGGCACAGCATGCGGATGCTGTGCGGGAGAAGTCAGCTGCAGAAAGCAAAAGTCGCAGGCTATCGGAGAAGGTGGCCACCATGGAGGCCGAGAAGACGGATCTCCGGTGCCAGTTGGCAGAGGTAAGGAAGGAGGCGAACAAGGCCATCGCTGATGCGCAGGCTGCGCAGGCCGAGGCCAAAGTGGCGCGGGCGGAGGTCAGTCTCGCCTGCCAACGCGCCGAGGAGCTGGAGGCGAGGTTCAACGCCCTGCGCAGCCGTGTGGACAAGGCCGAGGCCTCGATGCGCGTGGAGGTCGAGCGGACGCACGAGCAATTCGTGGACGCGTACCAGGAGCTGGGTGCACGGACTGCTGCCTTCGAAGTGCCCGGCCAAGAAGCGGGCCTTCGCTTCCTTGAATGGTTGCAGAAGGAGCTGCTGGTGCTCCCGACCATTGTGACGGGTTTCATGTCCTTCGCCTCCCTCGTCACCTGCGAGGGGGCTGTGAATGCTTTGTCCCGCGAGGGGTGCAGGCATTACGAGGTCTTGGACCAAGCGGACGAAAACTTTGAACGTGAAATCTTCAAGGTCGAAGACCCTGTGCTGAAGCAGTCGGCGGGGGCACTCTTCGATAGGATGTGGGGTCCGCACGGCCGAGAGGCGGTCAAGGAGCGGTCCGACCGGGCAATAGAGCAGGTAAAGGCTATTTTTGTGTGGTTATATGTGTGGGTATGTCTGGTTTTGCTGAATGAGTGTGCTGTTGCTGCAGATGGCGCATACCGAAGACGTTGAGGACCTTGGTGGTTTGGACGGCGCGCTGCCCGAGGCCACGGAGGTCGATCCGGTGCCGCCATCAGATGCCGGTGAAGGCCCCTCGGCGACCCCCGCGCCGACTGCGGCCGGCGAAGACCCCGCACTAGCCCCAGCGCCGACGAGCGAAGACGCCTTGAAGGTGGTGGCCGAGCCGGCTGTCGAGCCGGCAGCTGAAGACCCCACAGCCGCGGCCGGGCCTTCGTAGGTGGCTGAATAGGCGTTGAGGAGTTTGTAAATTTTGTCTGTGTGATACTGAACCTCGGTTGCTGTGCAGGTTCTGGGGTTTGGGCCTACGCACGCAACTGCTACTGACAATGCTATTTTTGTGGCGGCTTCGACCGTGGCTGCTGATGACGATTCGTTTGGCTCTGTGTCTAAGTGTTTTGAGTCTGATGATTCTGGGAGTTCGATTGCATGGACGGAGGAGTCTTCAGATGAGGACTTGGATTATTTTGCAGCGTTAGATGTGGCTGCGGCGGAGCCTTCGTCGCACGCGGAGGGTTCCGAGGAGCTCCTGGGCGCGAGTGCTGGGTATAGGCAGCGAAGGGCGGTGGCGAAACAGAGAGTGAGTGGATTGTCGCGAAGCGGTAGGCGTCATCGTAGTGAGATGGAGAGTGGTCGTCTTTGCGTGGACGGGACTGGTAAGCGAGAATTGTTGTCCTAGCCGATTGGGGTGAGTGTAGGTGAGGGGGAGCTACGAAATCTTTTTGAGGGTGAGGAATTGAGGATAATGTTGTTCAACTACAGGGTGATGGGTATCATCCCGAAGGTTGAGCCAATGTAATATATGATGCCCTCGCTGTGTGTATGTAACCGTAATTTGTATGATAAGGCTACGCGCCTTCGTTGATCCGGCCGCGCCCGTAGGCGACTTCTGCACGGAGTCTTTTGGAAACGACTTCGATCTTCACGTACTTGTTGTGTTGTTTCAGCTACGCCCGTAAGCGACTTTTGCACGGAGAGTCTTTTAGAAAAGACTTCGATTTTGCGCACCTATTATTCCGGCTGCACTCTTAGGCGACTTTTGCACGGAGAGTCTTTTGGAAAAGACTTCGATTTTTGTGCACTTGTTGTGCTATTCCGGCTGCACCCTTAGGCGACTTTTGCACGGAGAGTCCGGCTGCACCCTTAGGTGACTTTTGCACGGAGAGTCTTTTGGAAAAGACTTCGATTTTGCGCACTTATTGTGCTAGTCTGGCTGCACCCTTAGGCGACTTTTGCGCGGAGTGTCTTTGACAAAGAATTTGATTATCGCACTTGTTGTGCTGTTCCGGCTGCACCCTTAGGCAACTTTCGCGCGGAGTGTCGCACGCGAGGGTAGTCAGCGCTGCCCCTCGTGGTGACTTCGGTGTGGTCGAATGCCGAAGATCGTCGATGCGGTCTTTTTCGACATATTGTGTCTTAGTTTTTGTGGGGGATTTTTGCGGGTATATTACATGGCTCCGCCTCATTAAAAACCTCACCCCCCGGGAGGAAAAGAGTGCGGGCCGGAATGATACTGTTTGGTGAATTACAAGGGCGTGTTAGCCCTGAGGATTCAAACAAAAAATTTGTGGAGATTATCGATATTCCAGGAATGCTCTAGGTCCTCGCCGGATGGCGTTGTTAGCCTGTACATGCTAGGGGACGCCTTCGTCTTGACGATGAAAGGACCCTCCCACTTTGGCTCCAGCTTGCCCCGTGACTCTGTCCGAGTTGTCCGGACGAGTACGAGGTCCCCGTCGCCGAATTCTCTTGGGACGACCGCGTGGTCGCACCAGGCCTTCGTTTGAGCTTGGTATTTGTTGAGAGCCTGCGGGGCGAAGACACGGTCTCCGTCGATGAGGTCTTTGGAGGTTGGTTCGTCCACGTCGGGGACGGCTGAAGCGCTTGTCCGTGGTGACCCATGTTTGATTTCCTATGGGGTCATGGCCTCCGATCCATATAGTAGGCGAAAGGGAGTGAATCCAATCGCCTGGCATTCGGTCGTGTTCAGCGCCCAGACTGCTTCAGGTAGCAGGTCGGCCCATTTACCCTTCTTGTCGTCGAGAAGCATTTTCTTGATGGCAGTGAAAATCTTGCCGTTGGTGCGCTCCACGACGCCGTTAGATTGTGGGTGATATACTAAGGCGAAGGCAAGCTTGGTGCTAATGGAGAAGAAAAAGTCCCTAAAGTCCTGGCTGTCAAACTGTTTGCCATTGTCGACTGTGAGCTCAGACGGGACTCCGAATCGGCAGATAATGTTTTGCCAGAAAAATTTCTGGGCAGTCTTCGACGTTATTGTGGATACTGCCTTTGCCTTGATCCAGTTGGTAAAATACTCGGCGGCGACGAAGGTGAACTTGAGGTTCCCTTGGGCCATGGGTAGTGGCCCGACAATGTCTAGCCCTCAGCGTTAAAGTGGCCATGTGTGGGCGATCAACTTTGTGAATTGCGAGGGGTCGCCCGAACGGGGAGAGAACTTCTAGCAGGCTTCGCACGACCTCGTGACTCGATTTGCGGCGCAGATTATAGCGGGCCAGTAGAAACCTTGACGGATCACCTTGGCGGCGAGGGCCCTAGACCCTGAGTGAGAGCCGCAAGTGCCGCTGTGGACTTCACGCAGGATCTAGAGGCCTTCGGTCTCTGTGACACATTTGAGCATGGGTTGAATGATCCCTTTCTTGTATAGTTGGCCCTCAATAAGTGTGAAGTCCCGGCTTCAGTGTTTGTGGCGCTTGGCCTCGTTGACATCACCTAGATGGTAATATCCTTGCAAGAACAGGGTCATTGGGGCCCACCTGTCTTCGGCCATGATGAGGTTGACAATGCGATGGCCCTCGGCGTTGGTGGTTATTTGCAGACCCTCTGGGTTGTGGACGGCTGGTGTGCCAATGACGTGGTAGAACACGTCGGAGGGCAGGGCTTCGCCTCTGGCTGCTGCTTTGGCTAACGCGTCAGCTTCTTCGTTCCTAGCGCGGTCCACATGCTGCAGGGTGAAACCCTTGAATTGTTTCTCAAGGCTGCAAACGGCCGTAAGATACTGCAGAAGTGCAGGGTCTTTTGCTGAATAGTCTTTTTCGATCTGGCCAGCAACGACTTTGGAGTCTGTCTTGATTATGCAGGTGGTCACGCCGAGTGCTTTCAGCTTGCGAAGGCCCAAGATAACGGCTTCGTATTCTACTATGTTATTTGTGCACCTATCGGATTCCAGAGCGAAGCTGAGGCGTGCTGCGTATCTGTGCTTGACGCCGGTGGGTGATGTGATAATTGCAGCCGCGCCTGCCCCCGCATGGCACCATGCGCCATCATAGTGGATGGTCGACACCTTCTCTGAGGGCTCTTCTTGTTGTCGTGCCGGCCCTGTCCAGTCGATGATGAAATCTGCGAGGACTTGCGACTTGATTGTTGTCCTGGGCTCGAAGGTGATGTGGTATTCAGAGAGTTCGGCTGCCCATTTGGCGATACGGACGGATGCCTCCAGATTTCTGAATAATTTGCCGAGTCCCCTGACTGTGGTGACCCGCACCTTGAACGCTTCGAAGTAGTGGCGCAACTTGCGCGATGCCATGACGACTGCGTATGCAATTTTTTCCAACTCCGTCATGTTGCATTTGGAAGTCGTGAGGACTTCGGAGACGTAATAAACTGGACACTGTCGATTTGTGCCCTCTCTGTCCTACTCTTGGACCAACGCTACGCTGACTGCGTGTGGCGAAGCTGCGACGTAGAGCAACAAAGGTAGCGAGGGGTCGGGGCTTGTAAGGGTTGCCAACTCTGACAGGTGTTGTTTGAGTGATGCGAAGGCTGCCGCTTGCTCTGGTCCCCATGCAAAGTCTTTTGCGTCACGTAGCGTCTTGAGGAAAGGTAGGCTTCGCTCTGCGGACTTGGAAATGAATCTGTTGAGGGCGGCCAATCTGCCTGTCAGGCGTTGGACGTCTCTGGTTGACTGCGGAGGCACCATGTTGATGATAGCCTAGATCTTGGTCGAGTTGGCCTCGATCCCGCGGTGCGACACTAGGTAGCCCAGAATCTTCCCCTGGCGAACTCCGAAGACGCACTTCTCGGGGTTTAGGCGAAGTCGTGCTTCTCGCATGTTCGTGAATGTTTCTGCGAGGTCAGCCAGATGATCCTCTTTGTTTTTGCTGGCGACGACGATGTCGTCCACATACGTGAAAATGTTCTGGTCTACTTGGCTCTCGAGCACCATCTTGGTGAGGCGAGAGAAGGTGGACCCAGCGTTCTTTAGTCCCTCCAGCATTTTGACGAAGCAATACGTGCCGAAGGGCGTAATGAAACTGGTACTGGCCTTGTCTTCCTCCTTCATATATATTTGGTGATAGCCAGAGAAGCAGTCGAGGAGTGACATGACTTCGCATCCGGTCGCACTATCGACGATCTTGTCGATCCAAGGCAGCAGGAAATTATCCTTGGGGCAGGCCTTATTGAGGCTGGTGAAATCGATGCACATCCGCCACTTGCCACTCTTCTTTTGCACCATGACTACGTTAGCGAGCCACGTAGGGTAGGCGACTGGTTCGATGAAATTGGCCTCAAGAAGGCGGTGTACCTCGGCTTTGGCGGCTTCTGTTTTTTTCATCATACATTTTGCGCAGTCTCTGCTTCTTCGGCCGCACCGAAGGGTCGATGCCCAAACTGTGTTCGATGATAGTGCGACTGACTCCGACCAGGTCGAGGGCAGACCAGGCGAAGACGTCCTTATTTCTGGAAAGACAGGAGATGAGTCTCTCCTCGTCTTGTGAAGTCAGGTCTTCGCTTATGATGACCGTTTGCTTGGGTGTTGCCTGGTCAAGGGGAAGTGTCTTCGTTCCATCGTTGCTCTGCAGCTGTGCCTTTTCATGCTCATTGGCGGTTGGGCGGGTAGCCTCGGGGACTTCGCACTGCGTTGTAAGGCAGTGTACGTTCTGTTGCCCTGGAACGAAGTCTCTTTCAATGTTGCGCGCGGTCTGCTGGTTGCCATAGACTGTGATCACGCCTTGCGGACCCGGGATTTTCATGCACAGGTAAAGTCCGTGAATGGCCGCTTCAAACTTGTTGATGGAGCCCCGACCCATTATGGCGTTGTACGGGTATACCATGTCGACGATGTCAAAGGTGACCTACTCACTTCGTGCATTGGGTGCTACACCGAAGGACAAGAGTAGCTCTATCTTGCCCACATGAAAGGTGCCCTTGCCGCCGAAGCCATATAGGGGGTTGTCCGAAGGCTTAAGTAAACTATGGCTGATGCTCATGCGGTCAAAGGCGTGGAGGAAAATGATTTCCGCCTGGCTGCCGTTGTCAACTAAGACTTTGTGCAGGTCCCAGCCTGCCACACTGTAGTTGATTACCATGGTGTCAATGTGGGGTGCGCTGCGCAGGTCGACATCTCTGGCGTCGAAGGTCAGCGGCACGTGGGACCACTTCGTTTGCACGACTGGGCCGGTGACAGCGACGTGGTTGATGCTTCGGTAGTGGTCCCTCTTCTGTCGCTTCGTGTCGAAGTCGACGCTGGACCCCCCAGTGATCATGTGAATGACTTCGCGATACGGCTGATCAGCGAAGTCTTCTTGTTTTGATGCTTGGGGGTGATTTGGGTGGTGGATGTTTGGCTGATGCAGGAGTGGAGGTGGTACGACTTGTACATCCTGGTGGTGTTGGTATGCTTGGTTAGGTGGATGCTAAGCGGGGCCGTGGTTGTATGGTTGTGGGAGGTGGTGTTGATATGTGTGCGCGACAACTCTTGGGTTGTCGGCTAGTTGCGCCCGAGACATCCTGTCCCTGGTGGCCTTCGTTTCCGGGCAATCCCTCGTTGGGTGCGCGCAGTCTTCGCCATGAAACAGGCAGTAAAATCTGCGCGACTGTTGCGCTCGTCCTTGGCCCTGACCGCGAGTGCCATTGCCGCGGCCCTGGGGGGATAATCTTGACGGTGAGGGGCCTCACCGGCAGGGTGCTGGTTGGCAATGTTATGCACCTGCTGCTGACTGCGGCTGTCCCGACCGGAGTCTGACTGCGAAGGTCTTGTCCATGTTCGGCTGGACTGCAGAGGGTCCTTGGGTTTCCTCTGGGACTCGACCTTGTGCTGGTGGAGCTCTTTGGATCTGGCATATTTTTCAAACAGCTGATAGAGCTCTTGGAGGTTCTTGGGTGGGTCCCTGATGCAGTGACTGTAAAGGACGCCAGCCCGAAGGCCACTGATGGCGTAGTGAATGGCAATTTGGTCGTCGACCGAAGGCAGTTGTGACTTGAGAGTCAGGAACTTGCGGTAGTACTCCCGCAGGGTTTCTTTCTCCAGCTGCTTGCAGAGTGATAGTTCGGCCAAGGCATCGGTGTCTGGGCGGTACCCCTGGAAGTTGAGCAGAAATTTGTCCCGGAGACTTCTCCAGGAGTCGATGGACAATGGGGGCAGCCTGGTGTACCAGGTTAGGGCCGGACCTTTGAGGGCGATGATGAAGTACTTGGCCATCATGGCATCGTCCCCTCCGGATGATGCGACAGCGACTTGATAGCTCATGATGTACTGTGCTGGGTCGGTCTGCCGTTGTACTTGGGGTAGGTCCCTGCCCTGAAATTGGCGGGCCATGGTGACACTTGCAGTTGCGGCACCAGGGGACTCCGCTCATCAAGGTAGTTGACGCCTTGGAATGCTGCAGCGTGCGGGATGAAGGGTCTGTGCTGAGGAATGAATAGGTCTTTGACTGGCGCGCGCTGTTGGAGGGGCGGGCCATGCTGCAGATCATGTTGGCCTTCGCACTGCATGAGCGCAATCTCTTGCTCGAGTTCCTGAGCCCTCTGCTCCTCGTCTCGTATCATCTGGCGCACCTTGTCCTGCGCGGAAACACGTTGGCGCTTAGCCTCGAGGATTTCTTTCTGCTTTTGGAGGTTGCGGTTCTTGATGCGGAGGGCCCGCAGCTGTAGCTGTTCTTCTGCTGAAACGTCAATGACTTCGCCGTCCTCTGTGGCATCCTCGCCCTCTAGCAGAGCGAAGCCTGGGGGTGGTTCCTGTGGCTGTCCTCCGGAGCTGCAGGTGCAGAGGCTGCCCTCGGGAGTTGGTTGGTCGTTGCGCTGTCTCTTGCTGACAGCGTCGCCTTCGCAGGCTTCTTGATGGGTAGTGTCTACAAGGGCCTTGCCCTTTTTCTCGGCTAGCAGCACCGCCTTCACTGCTTCATCAACGGATGGGGCTGCCTTCGAGCTAGCTCTCTTGGGTGCCATCGTGGGTGGTTTGTTCGTAGCACGAACGGTGGGCGCCAAATGTTGGAACTTGCTCTCCTGGGCAAGATGATCCAACGGGGGAGTGAAAGGAATGCAAACAAGGTTTTAACTCGAGATGGCGATTGCTCTGTTAATCCCGCCTCTCAAGGGCACTGTACGAGGGTATTTATAGGTGCCTGAGTGCCCAACGTCTTGATGTAAGGACGCATGTGCCCTCAGGCACCTGGACTATCCCCAGAATATTCCCATAAGGGAGGGTTACAGACTGTCATTACAGAAAAGTCATTACAAGTTGGGCCCGTAACACACTTCTCCGTGCGGGGCCTGTTATAATGGGCCGAATCCCACGTGGGCCTCCAGGTTAGGTGAGGACGTGGGACGGGGCGACCTCGTCGTAGGCCTTCGTCTTGTAGTGTAGAGGACGAAGGGTGGACCCCGCCGGTCGTTTTGCCTCCGTTGGTGCAGCGAGATTGACGAAGGCTTGGAGCGAAGGGTATCGTCTTCGACTTTGCCCCAACAACTCTTTAGATTATAACTTGCTTTCAGTTTCTCAATTATGCAAAATTGGTTACAACTGTCTTTTTATAGATATAGGTGTTACTGTCTTTATAAGAAGTGATGACTCAGTAGCATTTAAGGGAGTATTAGAGGGTCAGCTATACTTAGTTGATTTCAATAGAGTTGAACTCGATACTTGCTTAATTGCTAAGACTAATATGGGTTGGCTCTGGCACCGCCGACTAGCCCATGTTGGGATGAAGAATCTTCACAGGCTTCTAAAGGGAGAACACATTTTGGGACTAACCAATGTTCATTTTGAGAAAGATAGGGTTTGTAGCGCATGTCAAGCAGGGAAGCAAGTTGGTACCCATCATCCCCACAAGAATATCATGATGACCGATAGGCCGCTTGAGTTACTCCACATGGATCTATTCGGCCCGATAGCTTACATAAGCATCGGTGGGAGTAAGTATTGTCTAATAATTATGGATGATTATTCTCGCTTCACTTGGGTTTTCTTTTTGCAGGAAAAATCTCAAACCCAAGATACCTTAAAGGGATTCTTAAGATGAGCTCAAAATGAGTTCGGATTGAGAATTAAAAAGATAAGAAGCGACAACGGGACGGAGTTCAAGAACTCTCAAATTGAAGGCTTTCTTGAGGAGGAGGGCATCAAGCATGAGTTCTCTTCTCCCTACACACCTCAACAAAATGGTGTAGTGGAGTGGAAGAATAGAACTCTACTAGACATGGCAAGGACCATGCTTGATGAGTACAAGACTCCGGACCGGTTCTAGGCTGAGGCGATTAACACCGCCTGCTACTCCATCAACCGGCTCTACCTTCACTGAATCCTCAAGAAGACATCATATGAACTCCTCACCGGTAAAAATCCCAATGTTTCATATTTTAGAGTCTTTGGTAGCAAATGTTTTATTCTTGTTAAAAGAGGTAGAAACTCTAAATTTGCTCCTAAGGCTGTAGAAGGCTTTTTACTTGGTTATGACTCAAACACAAGGGCATATAGAGTCTTCAACAAATCCACTGGATTAGTTGAGGTTTCTTGTGACATTGTGTTTGATGAGACTAATGGCTCCCAAGTGGAGCAAGTTGATCTTGATGAGCTAGATGATGAAGAGGCCCCATGCGTCGCGCTAAGGAACATGTCCATTTGGGATGTGTGTCCTAAGGAATCCGAAGAGCCCACACAAGCACAAGATCAACCGTCATCTTCCATGCAAGCATCTCCACCAACCCAAGATGAGGATCAAGCTCAAGATGATGAAAATGAAGATCAAGAGGATGAGCCACCTCAAGAGGAGGACAATGATCAAGGGGAGATGACAATGATCAAGACAAGGAAGATGATCAAGGAATTCAGGGTCAAAGACTACCACACCCAAGAGTCCACCAAGAGATACAAAGAGATCACCCCGTGAACTCCATCCTCGGCGATATTCATAAGGGGGTAACAACTCGATCTCGTGTCGCTCATTTTTGTGAACATTACTCTTTTGTGTCTTCTATTGAGCCATACAGGGTGGAAGATGCGTTAAGAGATTCAGATTAGGTGTTGGCAATGCAAGAGGAACTCAACAACTTCACGAGGAATAAGGTATATCATCTTGTTCTACGTCCTAACCAAAATGTTGTAGGAACCAAGTGGGTATTCTACAACAAGCAAGATGAGCATGGTGTGGTGACAAGGAACAAAGCCCGACTTGTAGCCAAGGGATATTCACAAGTCGAAGGTTTGGATTTCGGTGAAACCTTTGCACCCGTAGCTAGGCTTGAGTCAATTCGTATATTACTTGCCTATGCTACTTACCATGGCTTTAAGCTTTATCAAATGGACATGAAAAGTGCCTTCCTCAATGGACCAATCAAGAAAGAGGTCTATGTTGAGCAACCTCCCGGCTTTGAAGATAGTGAGTACCCTAATCATGTTTACAAACTCTCTAAGACGCTTTATGGGCTCAAGCAAGCCCCAAGAGCATGGTATGAATGCCTAAGATATTTCCTTATCACTAATGGTTTCCAAGTTGGCAAAGTAGATCCTACACTCTTTACTAAAACCATTGCAAATGATTTGTTTGTATGCCAAATTTATGTTGATGATATCATATTTGGGCCTACTAACAAATCTACTTGTGAAGAGTTTAGTAGGATAATGATTCAAAAATTTGAGATGTCTATGATGGGGGAGTTGAAGTATTTTCTAGGATTTCAAGTCAAGCAACTTCAAGAGGGCACCTTCATCAGCCAGACAAAGTACATACAAGACATACTTACCAAGTTTGGAATGAAGGATGCCAAGCCCATCAAGACACCCATGGGAACCAATGGGCATCTCGACCTCGACACGGGAGGTAAATCCGTAGATCAAAAGGTATACCGATCGATGACATGATCTTTACTCTATTTATTGTGCATCTCGACCGGATATTATGCTTTCCATATGCATGTGTGCAAGGTTCCAAGCCGATCCTAAGGAAGTTCACCTTAGGGCCGTGAAAAGAATCATGAGATATTTATTTTATACACCTAAGTTTGGTCTTTGGTACCCCAAGGGATCCACTTTTGATTTAATAGGTTATTCAAATGCTGATTGGGCAGGGTGTAAAATTGATAGAAAGAGCACATCAGGGACTTGTCAGTTTTTGGGAAGATCCCTGGTGTCTTGGGCTTCAAAGAAACAAAATTCAGTAGCTCTTTCTACCGTCGAAACCGAGTATATTGTCGCAGGCCATTGTTGCGCGCAATTGCTTTGGATGAGGCAAACCCTTAGGGACTATGGCTACAAATTGAGCAAAGTCCCTCTCCTATGTTATAATGAGAGTGCAATCCGCATGGCAGATAATCCCGTTGACACAGCTGCACTAAGCACATAGCCATCCGGTGTCACTTTTTGAGGGATCACCAACAAAGGGTGATATCAAGATTGCTTATGTTAGCACCAAAGAACAATTAGCCGATATCTTTACCAAACCACTAGATGAGAAAACCTTTACCAAACTTAGGAATGAGCTAAATGTTGGAGACTTGTTCTCAAATGCTATGAATTAAGAACAAGGCAACACAAAAATAGGTTAATGGTTAATGTCCTTCGTCCTTCAAAGCATTATTTCCTCAAGGATATAACGATCTTCGGACGAAGGTTATGAAGGACGTACCTTCATCATCATAGTATATATCAACGAAAGACGAAGCATATGAAACATGGGAAATAACATGGATAATTATATGACAACATATTATGTCTTTTATTATATAATTATAAATGAATAAGAGAAATATTGAATTACATTTGTACCTTCGGCTTGACAGAAGACAGAAAGTACAAGCGTGATGCACAAGCGAGTACAAGTCAGTGTGAACAGTACGGGGGTACTGTTCATCTATTTATAGGCACAGGGCGCAGCCTGTGTGGATTTACATTCATGTCCTTTATAACTGGTTACAATCATGACACAGATCATCATGGGCCGATCGGTCTTTTCATCTTTAAGTCGGTGCAACCCTTCGTCTCAAGGAGTGTCACTATGCCGAAGCTCCCTGGATGATAGCTTCGACATTGCTTCTGTGTTGATCTTCTGAAGGTATTTCTTCTTACAGGACCTTCGGCGACGAAGCAGACCCCCAACAGTAGCCCCTTCGCGGTGCTAGATCGTTTTTCGTAACGAGCTTGATCCGTGAAAAATTGTCCTAGGCTTCGGAATGCCGAAGGTCTGAAAACACCTTCCCTGAGCTCGTTGCCGAGAAACAATTAAAATATTTTGAGCGTGAGGTGGCCCCACCATGCGACGGGTACACGCGATCTGGCGATTCATCTCCCACACGACGTGGTCCACCATTCAGTGGATGCGAGTGACTATTGAGCAGGTGCGGGCGACTTGACGATTCACCTTCACACCTGCAGCACTATATAAACAGACAGGTAGGTGTGAAGTTACCACAACATTCATTGCCATTGCACTATTGTGCTGCTGAAAAATTTAACCATAGCCGAAGCTTTCTCATCGCATTCTCAAGCAAAGCATCATTTTGATTTAACTTCGGCATAAGAGGGAGCTTCATCAAAACTATAAAAATCATCAACATTCGTAAGAACTGCAAGAAATTTAACACCTGATGGCCAGAGTACGTTCAATTGCTAGAGTGACCCGTGACGGAGAGGAGGCCGAAGCCACCAAAACAGCCCCGATTTCTAAAGTTATAAAGCAATCTGGATTGGTTGTGACAGAGGGGACTGTTGACAAAGATGTACATACTGCTGAGGCTGAAGAAGCTGATATTGAGGAAGAAAATGTTGATGAAGAGGAAGACTACAACACTCTAGTCCCATCAAATCCCAGCCACTTAGATTTTGAAAAATCTACTGTCTCTAAGGCCGATGTGCCGATGATGATGAAGCTCGGTTACTTCGGGGAGACAGAGAAGAAGCTTCTTCGTTTTGCCGGCAAAGAAACCATCCCAGAGCCAAAAGATGACGAAATGGTAGTTTTCAAAAGCTTTTTCAAAGCTGGATTGTGATTTCCGCTTCATGAGATGATTGGGGAAGTTTTGAATAATTATGAAATTTATCTTCATCAGCTGACTCCTAACGCTATGGTTAGGCTCAGCATCTTCATTTGGGCCCTTCGAAGCCAGGGAATGGATCCAAATGCTGAAGCCTTCTGCCGAGTACATGAGCTACATTATCAGACGAAGGCCAGAGAAGATGGGCTTCATGAGAATTTTGGCTGTTACAACTTCGCTTACCGCAAGGATATGAAGGCCCCGGTGCTAAGATACCGCACCAAGTGGCCAACTAGCTGGAAAAGTGAGTGGTTCTATGTTAAAGCTGATGAGAAGAAAAGGGAGAAGCTGAAGACATTAGTACTGAGCCCACTGAGTTTGAGCTACGGGTTGACTAGGCCCTTGTGTCGTATGTCGTCGGGGTCACCATGCCAACAGGCTGTGGCAGAATTTAGAGTTGTAACTGAGCAGATCGGCACTAGAGATCTAGTGCAAGAATTCTTAGCCTATGGGGTATTTCCGATGTTGAGTGAATGGAATATGCTGAAGCTGAAAGGAGAAAAGAAAAAGAATGAACTTGTTTGATTGCCCTATCAGTTCAAGTTCAAGAAACAATTCAAAGAGCCTTGCCAAGAGTGGCTAGAAATGATTGAGGCTATGTGCAATGAGATTTTGGGCAACTATACTAAAAAAGAAGATCAACTGATGACTGCGGCCTTCGGCACCCGACCGAAGCGAAGGCTGAATCGAGTAATGGATGCGCTGAACTTTGAATACCCTGACTATGAACGATTAAGCAAGGGTGCCGAAGGGTCAAAGCGAAAAAGGGTTGTCAGTGTTATGAACAGACAGGCTGCTAGGATGATAAAAGAAGATGAAAAAATTTTGAAAAAGAAAAAGTCTAGTCCTGAGCCGAAGGTGACAACCTCGAAGAAGAGGAAAACTCTAGAGCTGAAGATGGTTGAGATAGAAAAGGGAGCTCCTTCGACACCTTCTGCTACCGAAGTGGAAGAAATTTTAAAGGTAATGACCGAATCCTTACCTATCAAGCTGCTAAGTCCCCTGGGGCCAGAACTGACAAAGCTTTTATAGAAGAAGGACGAGCCTTCGGCAGCGAAGAAGGCAGTTGGGTGAAAAAAGCAAAGGATTGTTACTGTTATGCAAGAAATTGAAGAAACGCCACCACCGACCTCAGCGCCAAAAATAACACTAGCTGCCGAAGTTGCTACAGCTACCGAAGCTACTCCCACCGAAGCTACAACTGCCGAAGCTACAACGGCCGAAGCCACGAATCTGGAGAGCACATTATCTGATATTGATAGAATACTCTTGGATATGGCTGTAGAAAAAGCTGTTGTAGCTACTGAAGAAACCCTGGCCACAGTGCCTGGAAAAGGGAAGAAGATCGTCGAAGATATTTCGGAGAAAAAAGACTTCAATTTTCAAAATATAATTGGTAAAGAATTATCTAAGGCTGAAAAAGAGGAGCTGCAGGATTATGCCATATCATGTGGCTACCAGTCAGGAGCGTTGCTCTTCGGCGGCATTAATGAAGAAAGCCTAGGATGCATCCGAGATCGAACTGGAGCGAAGGTTATCAGTACTCTGTCGAAGAGTGTTGGTTTCCCGAAGCTTGAAGCCGACATCAGTCGCTATCGACGACATCATATCGTCGGTAGTTTATTCTATTCTAATTTCAAGGTAAAATTTTTTCCTTCAGCTTTTCATTGTTTTACGATGAAGGTGATTGCTGATGAAGGTTATTTTGCACAGAGTATGCTACTAAGTAAAGCCTCAAGGATGCAATAGGACCTCGAAGATAAGAAAAATGAGGTTATAATTGAAGGCTTGGAAAGCAAAATTAAAGATCATGAAGCTGCTCTTGAAAAGAAAGATTTTGTTCTTCAAACGATGGAGGGTTCACTGGCAGAGGCCCAAGCCAAGATCGCCAGATTAAACAGTGAACTCCTCCTGAAATCAGAAAACTTCGAGCAAGAAAAGAAGAATCTCGATACGAAGCTTAAAGCCGAAGTTGAAAAGAGTTCAAATTTGCAAAAATCCTTGAAAGAGCTTCAAGACAAATGGCTAAGCTTCGGCAACCGGTGTGTGCAACGGCTGAAGCAGGTCTTCAACTCAGTTGGAGCCAGTTCTGAAAAATTTGAACCTTCGATTGAAGACCTGCTAGGCACCTTCGAACATATTGAGGGCGAAGTTGATGCACTTGACGAAGTTATAGCTGGGCACGGTGACTTCTGTGCCCTGCTAGCTTCTCGGGGCATAGCTGTTGCTTTCATGAAGACTGGTTGCACGCATGGGAAGATCGTGAACAGGCCAAACTTTAGCCTGTCACCAGCGGATTTAACTGACATCCCTAGTCTAGCCCGAAGCATTGGAAATAGATTCATAACTCAAATCTGGACAAAGGGTGGGCAAGACTTAGCTGGTGATGAAGCTCGAAGTCATCTCAAGCCGGTAATACACTTGTACCTATTGCTTACCTTGTCCTTGAGATTTGTGTTTACCTTATACCGCTTTGTTATGTACAAGATGCCGAAGCCGAAGAGCAATGATCCAAAGCTTGGCGGATAGCGATGAAGTGATGAAGCTGAAGACACTGCTGCGAAAAAGCTCTAGAGAAAATTTTGAATTAACCTTGTAAAAGATAATGTAATTTAGGAATCAAACATTTCTCTATAAATTTGTCCATACCTTGTAATATATTTTTACCTTTCCATCCATGTATGAACTGCTTTGATGTCGACGAAACTTGTATTTTTTGAGCCGAAGGCGAAAAACACCTTCCCTTCTTTTCGTACACAACGAAGCGTAAATTTGCTTCTTTTGTACTCATCGAAGCCTTGGCATTAGAGCCGAAGCAACTGTCTGTACACTATGATATGATGATGATGATCATACGAATGTCTAAATGAATGTGTATGAATGCAATGAATGATGTGATGTAATGTGCAAATGAATGTCCAAACGCACGCTTACGAAGCCACACCCAGACTCTGCATCCCCTTAGGAACGACTTTGGAGTCTTCTTCACCGTTTATTTTTCGGTGTTCATCGTTGACTTTTCGGTGTAAGTTCTGTATCCCCTTAGGAACGTCTTTTGAACTTCTTCACCTTCTATTTCGGTGGTATAAGTTCTGCATCCCCTTAGGAACGTCTTTTAAACTTCTTCGCCTTATATTTCGGCGGTATTTGGCTCTACATTCCCTTAGGAACGACTTTTGAGCAGAAAACTTATGTTGCACTCCCTTGGAAATGACTTTTTGTAGCTTCATCATGCTCTCCATCCCCTTAGGGACGACTTTTGAGCTTCTCCCTGGTTTTTTTTCTTTTTCTGCACTCGATGGTGCATGCTCAGATTTTACATTTTACATTCTTTTGGGGGATTTTGCTCTCGTAGAGCTGAATAAGAAAAGAAAAATTACAAGCTATGGCCCCATTAAAAACCTTTCTCCCCCTTTGGAAAGGAAAAGGGTGCCATAGGAAAAAATGAAAAAATATTACATCAAATTACACATAATATCGTCGAAGCTCATCCGCATTCCAAGATCTAGGAATGTCGTTGCCGTCCATATCCTTCAATCTGTAAGAACCGGGCCTTGTCGAAGATACCATCAGAAAAGGTCCTTCCCACTTCAGCTGTAGTTTGCCTACTGTGTCCAGATTAGCCACTCTCCGAAGCACCAAATGCCCTGGCTTAATATTTTTCAACCGAACTTTTCTATCGCGCCATTTTATTGTTTCGGCTTGATATTTATTGATATTCTCCACATCCTGAAGTCTGGTCCCTTCTATAGTATCTTTTGCCACGTGATAATCAGCTTCGTCTTCTGCCGAAGCTGCTGTTCTTATTGACCCCGCTTTAGCTTCTTCTAGGGTTATAGCTTTGTCGCCAAATAATAATTTGAACGGTGTAAAACCTGTTGATCTTGATATGGTTGTAATGTGGCTCCACACCACTTTAATCAACTCATCTGGCCACTTTCCTCTGGGCTGATTGAAGATTAGCTTCATTATTCCCGTCATTATAATGCCATTTGCTCTTTTGACCAGCCTGTTTGACTCCGGGTGCCTAACTGATGCAAAATGAATCTTCGTGCCAATCTGATCACAGAAATCCTTGAAAGTTTCGGCATCAAACTGTGTTCCATTGTCCACAGTTATAGCCTTCGGCACGCCGAAGCGACAAACAATATTCTGCCAGAAGAATTTCTGGACTATAACCAAAGTTATTGCTGCCAAAGGCTTCGCTTCAATCCACTTAGAAAAATATTCTACAGCCACCACAACATATCTCAAATTACCTTGCGCTGGTGGAAGTGGGCCTAGCAAATCCAGGCCCCATGTTTGCAACGGCCAGGTGGGTTGTATTAACTGAGTGAGAGATGAAGGTTGTTTCTGGTCTCTTGCGCATTTTTGACAATTTTCACATTTTTGAACTAACTCTGCTGCATCCGAAGCTGCCTTCGGCCAATAGAATCCTTGTCTAAACACTTTTCCCAGCAATGGCCTAGACCCAATATGGGATCCACACAGACCTGCATGTATCTTCTTCATTAATTCAACACCTTCAGCTCTTGATAAACACTTGAGAAGTGGAGAATAGACTCCATGTTTATATAATTCCCCTTCTATTATCACATACGGTCTTGTCCTTGCCTCCATCCTCTTATTATAAGCTTCGTCATCTGAAAGGCAATTACCTTGGAGGAAAGATATAATTTCAGTCCTCTAATCTTCACTATGTACTGGAAAATGGCAAGCACTGCTCTCTCCATGAGTTCAACCGAAGGTGCCTTTATTGTTTCAAAAAATACTTCCAAAGGTAGAGGAAGCCCCTGAGCCGCTGATTTGGCTAGCAGATCTGCATGCTCATTTTCACCTCTTGGAATATTATTGACAGAAAAAACCTTCAGAAGAAGCCTCCAACCTTCGAACTGTATCCAGATATTTTTCATGCTTCGTGCTCTTGCCTTGCTACTTTTGTCTACATGGCCAGAAATGACTTGAGAATCAGTTTTTAGGATGGCCCTTCTTATTCTCATTGCCCTTAACTTCTGAAGCCCCAACAGAAGTGCTTCGTACTCAGCAATATTATTTGTGCAACTAAAGTCAAGCTTGGCCGCATAACATGTTCTGACTTTCGAAGGTGCCACTAGGACAGCAGCCGCTCCTGCACCGAAGGTTCCCCAGGATCCATCGCAGAACACCGTCCAAGCTTCCATGTCTTTGTTTATTTCTTCTTCTTGAGCCCCTGGCGTCCAATAAGCAATGAAGTCTGCTAATGCCTGGGCCTGAATTAAGGATCTATGCACATAGTCAATGGTGAATTCATTAAGTTCTACAGCTCATTTCTCAATCCTTCCAGTAGCTTCTCTGTTCCTCATAATGTCCTTCAGAGGCTGTGACGAAGGAACAACTATGCGATATGCTTGAAAATAATGCCGAAGCTTTCTGGAGGCCATTAACACAGCATATAGCACCTTCTCCAATTCTGTATAATTTTTCTTTGACAGATTTAAAACTTCTGAGACGAAGTACACTGGAGCTTGCTTTTTGACTTGGCCATCTAGCTTCTCCTGCACAAGTGCCGCACTTACTGCAGAATGCGAAGCTGCAACATATAAGAGCAATGGAGCCCCTGGCGAAGGTGGAGTTAATGTTGTTAAATCAATCAAATATTGCTTCAATTCTTTGAAGGCTTTTTGCTGAGTCGGGCCCCATTGAAAGACTTCGGCCGACTTCAGTATTTCAAAGAATGGCAGATTTCTTTCTGCTGATCTGGATATGAATCTGTTTAATGATGCTAATCTGCCTGCCAGTCGTTGAGCCCCTTTCTTTGTACTTGGCGGTTCCATCCGAAGGATAGCTTCAATTTTGCTTGGGTTAGCTTCAATTCCCTTCGTTGATACTAGACAGCCAAGGAACGTGCCCTTCTTTACCCCAAAAACACACTTTTCTGGATTTAACTTCAAACCAGCTTGCCTGAAATTGGCGAATGTCTCTTGCAAATCAGCAATGTGATTTTCTTGCTTCGTGCTTTTAACTATGATATCATCAACATAGGTCAGCACATTCCTGCCTATTTGAGAATGGAGAACTCTGGCTGTCATTCTGCTGAAACTTCCTCCAACATTTTTGAGCCCCTCAGGCATCCGAAGATAGCAATATGTACCACTGGGGGTTAAGAAGCTAGTCTTCGGCTCATCTTCCTTCTTCATCCAGATTTGGTGGTAGCCTGAGTAACAATCTAGTAGACTCATGAGCTCTGACGAAGCTGTTGCATCTACTAGAGAATCTATTCTTGGCAATGGGAACTCATCCTTTGAACAAGCCTTGTTAAGATCTGTAAAATCAATGCACATTCTCCATTTACCGTTGGCCTTCTTCACCATAACAGTTTTAGCTAACCACTCTGGGTGTTTCACCTCTCTGATAACACTAGCACTAAGAAGCCTCTTTACTTCGTTGCAAGCACCTTCAGCTTTGTCGTCAGACATTTTCCGAAGCCTTTGTTTTCTTGGCCTAAAAGATGGATCCACATTGAGCGAATGTTCAATGACATCTCTGTTGACACCACAAAGATCATTGGCTGACCAAGCGAAGACATCTTTGTTGTTGAATAAAAATCTTAGCAAATTCTTCTCCTGCTCTTTAGATAATTGAGACCCTAGCAGTACCTTTTGTTCTGCTATATCTTCACACAGAAGCATAGGCTTCGGCTGATCCGCCGAAGCAGCCTTCTCTCTTTTGTATCTATACTGCTCACAGGCTTCGGCTCCATCTATATTATGGATTGCTTTTGAATCTGTCCAGTTTCCTTTGGCCTTTCTAGCAGCTTCTTGACTCCCATGAACAGCAATGGGCCCTTGTTCCGAAGGTATCTTCATGTACAGATATGCTGGATGAAGTATTGCTTTGAAAGCATTAAGTGTCCCTCAACCAATGATTGCATTATATGGGTACTCCATGTCAACAATGTCAAAGACAAATGTTCAGTCCTTATGTTATGGACAAAGCCGAAGGTCACTGGCATTGTGATTTTGCCGAGTGCTACAATCTGCCTTCCTCTGAAGCCACAAAGAGGGTGTGTAGCATCATGAATCTTGTCTTCTGGCTCTTGCATCTGTCTGAAGGCCTTAGCAAATATAATATCCGCTGCACTGCCTGTATCAACCAGAACATTATGGACCAGAAATCCCTTGATGACACAAGATATAACCATAGCATCATTGTGAGGGTAATCTTTGAGCTGAAGGTCCTCCTGGGAGAAGGTGATTGGGATATGAGACCATTTTGACTTAATGAAGGGTCCCTGCACCCCAACATGCTATACCCTTTTTGTGCTTCCTTCTTCTGCTTCTTGTTAGCTGGCTCTAAGCTTGAGCCGCATGTTATCGAGAGTACCAACTTCGTAGCCGAAGGTGCTTCGACATGATTGTTGAGCGAAGCCATCAGCTCAAAAGTGCAAGTGAGTTCACCGGAGGTGGACGTCAATGTTCGAGACTTGTTCTAAAATTCTATGAATTAAGAACAAGGCAACACAAAAATAGGTTAATGGTTAATGTCCTTCGTCCTTCGAAGCATTATTTCCTCAAGGATATAACGATCTTCGAACGAAGGTTATGAAGGACATACCTTCATCATCACAGTATATATCAACGAAAGATGAAGCATATGAAACATGGGAAATAACATGGATAATTATATGACATCATAATATGTCTTTTATTATATAATTATAAATGAATAAGAGCAATATTGAATTACATTTGTACCTTCGGCTTGACAGAAGATAGAAAGTACAAGCGTGATGCACAAGCGAGTACAAGTCAGTGTGAACAGTACGGGGGTACTGTTCATCTATTTATAGGCATAGGGCACAGCCTGTGTGGATTTACATTCATGTCCTTTATAACTGGTTACAATCATGACACAGATCATCATGGGCCGATCGGTCTTTTCATCTTTAAGTCGGTGCAACCCTTTGTCTCAAGGCGTGTCACTATGCCGAAGCTCCCTGGATGATAGCTTCGGCATTGCTTCTGTGTTGATCTTCCGAAGGTATTTCTTCTTACAGGACCTTCAGCGACGAAGTAGACCCCCAACACTAAACATTCTTGATTCTCGGAACTTTGATTGATACTTTGCACACATAGCTCATTCATGTACCTTTGACATATCTCTTTTATGTCTACGACTAATGTGTTTCCAAGTGTATTCCTATGCTAAGTCGTAGATTGAAAGGGAAATGGAGTCTTCGTCGAAGACGAGGCTTCCACTCCACTCTATCGGTATTATTTACCCTTCGCCGTCACTCCACACTGCTCTCCACTTTGGTATAATCTTCACTCTTATTACTCATACCATTGAGGAGAAAGTAAAAAGGGCCCTCAAAAGACTCCGTTTTTGGCGATTAATGCCAAAGGGGGAGAAATATTAAGCCTAAAGCAAAGGGACCGCACCACCACCAATTTCAAAATTTTAAAAGAAGTTTTCAATTGGTATCTAAAAGGAGTTTTCAATTGGTATCTAAATCTTTTTCATATTGGTAAAACCCTCTTGAACACTAAGAGGAGAATTTCATTTAGGGGGAGTTTTGTTTGAGTCAAAGGAAAAGCATTTGAAACAGGGGGGAAAATTTTCAAATCTTGAAAATGCTTCCTGCAATCATATTCATATACCTTTAACTATTTGCAAAAGGACTTTGAAAATATTTTCCAAAAAGATTTTGCAAAAACAAAACAAGTGGTGCAAGCGTGGTCCAAAATGTTAAAATAAATAAAGCAATCCATGCATATCTAGTGAAAGTATAAATTGGTTTAATTCCAAGTAACCTTTGCACTTGCCTCAGGCAAACTAGTTCAATTCTGCACTTATATATTTGCTTTGGTTTGTGTTGGCATCAATCACCAAAAAGGGGGAGATTGAAAGGGAAATAGTCTCAAAACATTTCCTATAATAGATTTTGGTGTTTGACGACCATCACAAACCTTGTGGACTAACCAGTTTGCCCAGTTGATCATTTTCAGGTGCATAAGTTCATCTACAACTATTCTAAAGTCGACTGTCCGGAATACCGTAGATTATTCCGGACAGGAGAAGCTTTTTGGAAAATCACCTAAGCGCGGACCGTCTGGGCCCTTGCGGTGGACCGTCCGCGACACTAGGGTGAGCCTCGGACAGAACCAATGCAAAAACACAAGTCTACACTATGGACTGTCCGATGGAAAAGCAAGCACCGTCCGAGACCATGCGCGGACCGTCTGGCCTCAGGCGCGGACCGTCCGGTCAGTGAAGAACCGAAAAATCCGAAGGTGACGGGTTCGGTAAGATGAATTATAGCGTCCTCGCGGACCGTCCGGGGTGCACGACCGGACCTTCCGTGACTGCCTTTATCTGACATCTGACGACACATTAAATGCTATATAGTCATTGATATAGCCGTTACCGCTGACCGTTGCGATTTCAGTCGTTGATGTGCAGGGGCGGACCGTCCGGACCAGGGGCGCGGACCGTCCGCGGTTGGCAGAAATGGAGCAACGGCTAGGAAGTGGTTGAGGGCTATAAATACAACCCCAACCACCTCCATTCACTACACCCAAGCACTCCAATCTCTCACATTCAATACAAGAGCTAGCAATCCATTCCAAGACACAATAAAAGCTTCCAATCTCTCCAAGTTCCACAATTGAGACAAGTGATCTATGTGTTATTTGTCGCTCTTATCGCTTAGCTTTTGCAATCGTGCTTTCTTCTATTCCCATTCTTATTCTCAAGTGACTTATAATCAAAGCAAGAGACACCAAGTGTGTGGTGGTCCTTGTGGGGTCTAAGTGACCTGTTTGATTAAGGAGAAAGCTCACTCGGTCTAAGTGACCGTTTGAGAGAGGGAAAGGGTTGAAAGAGATCCGGTCTTTGTGACCACCTCAACGAGGACTAGGTTCTTTGGAACCGAACCTCGGTAAAACAAATCATCGTGTTCATCCGCTTTATCTCTTGGTTGATTTGTTTTTCCTCTCTTTCGGACTCCGATTTAAATCTAACGCTAACCCCGGATTGTAGTGTGTCCTTAAGTTTATAAATTTCAGATTCCGTCTATCCACCCCCCCCCCTCTAGGCGACTTTCAGCGACCATCATATTGACTTGACTTTTCCTTCTCAAAGCATCTGCCACTACGTTCGTTTTGCCTAGATGGTAATGAATCTCCAATTCGTAGTCTTTGATCAACTCTAACCATCTTCGTTGTCTCATGTTCAACTCCGACTGAGTGAGTATGTACTTCAGACTCTTATGGTCTGTGTAGACATCACACTTCTGTCTATATAAATAGTGTCTACATGTCTTTAGTGCATGAACCACTGCGGCCAATTCTAGGGTCATGGATTGGATAATTCTTCTCATGAACCTTCAGTTGTCAGGACGAGTAAGCTACAACTCTTCCCTCTTGCATCAACACGCATCCCAAACCAGTGTAACAAGCGTCGCAATACACTGAGAAGGGCTTATGCACATCAGGTAAGACTAAGACAGGCGTTGTAGTCAACTTCTCTTTCAGCGCTTCAAAGGCTTCTTGACATTTCTAGGTCCACTTGAACTCAACTTTGTTGCCTAGCAAAGCTGTCATCGGTTTCGCAATCTTCGAAAACCCTTCAATGAATCGCCGATAATATCCGGCCATTCCAATGAAGCTCTTGATTCCTCGAGCATCTGTTGGCCCTTTCCAGTTCAGAATGTCTGCCACTTTCTTCGGATCCACAGCTAATCCATCTTTGTTAATTATGTGACCCAAAAACAGGACTTCATTGATCCAGAACTCGCACTTACTCAACTTTGCATACAGCTGGTGCTCTCGCAATCTCTGCAATACCATCTTCAAATGATCCACATGTTCTTCTTTGCTTTGAGAATATATAAGAATGTCATCAATAAATATCACCACAAACTTGTCGAGATAATCCATGAATACACTGTTCATCAGATTCATGAAGAAGGCTGGTGCATTCGTTAGACCAAAGGACATAACAGTGAACTCATACAACCCATACTTGGTAATGAATGCCGTCTTCGGAATGTCTGAGGGTCGGATCCTGAGCTGGTGATAACCTGACCTCAGATCTATCTTTGAGAACACGCTAGCTCCTCTCAATTGGTCGAACAGATCTTCTATTCTGGGCAAGGGGTACGTGTTCTTGGTTGTGACCTCATTCAGAGCTCGATAATTGATACACATCCTTCTGGTGCCATCTTTCTTCTCCACGAACAGGACAGGGCGGCCCAAGGCGAGGTGCTTGGCCTGATATAACCTTTCTCTGACAGCTCATCAATCTGCTTCTTAAGCTCAACCAACTCTGTTCCAAACACTCTGTAGGCTCTTTTAGAAATGGGGGCGGTGCCAGGAAGAAGCTCTATGGCAAACTCAACTTTCCGCTCAGGTGGCATACCTGGTAAGTCTTCCATAAACACATCTAGGAATTCTGACACAACCTTGATAATCTCGAGTGAATCTAGCTCCTTGCTAACAATAGCCATCTGATGACAACTTCCTTTCCTTGGTTCAGGTGAGACTAGCTCGGCTACCACTTCTTCTCCTAGTGGGGACACCAACTTAATTATCCTCTTATCACAACTGATAATTGCTTGGTACTTATCTAGCCAATTCATCCCTAGGATGACATCTATTCCCTGATGTAACACCCCTGGTGTTACTATAACTAAAACATGAGCATGACATCATGAGCATTGGCATTGCATATGTTTGACACACCTAGAGTGCATTCACTAGGCAAAAATTTCAAACAAGTTGTATTGTTTTAATGTTTTTACAAATGGAACCCTGGTTAAAGGACTTAACCCTAAATAGTGGTTAAAGGGGTAAAACTTAACCCAAGTTGAGAAAACCTAAAAGCTTTAGGGTAAAAGTCATAAAATGACCCTAAGAATAAATTTGAATCACATTTATACCCCTGGGATACCAGAAACCCTAATTGGAACCCTGGAAAACCTTAAAACCAAACCCTAGGGGCTTATGTGCAAAAGTGATGAACTTTTGGACCAAAGTGTAAAAACTACTATGTTTAAACATATAAAGTCATTTGGTTCACAAATATGTGGACTTGAAAGCCAAACCCTAGGTTTTGGACTCATTTGCAAAAAGAACCTTGATTTTGATTCCTATGCTAAGTCTGAAAACAGGGTTGTAGGCCCAACTTTGGGGCTGTGTAGCTTTCAAAATAGTGAGAATTTATGATAGGTGACCACATCAAAGTTGAAGATCAATCTTAGGGGAACAACTTTGTTTAAGGATTCAAGCCATGGTCTTATGTGAAATTTGGAGAAAAACTCAACCTAAGTTGGACTGTCAGGCTGGATTCATTCTAAAACTCAGCTTTTCAGTGTAACAGGGTCGACTTTGAGTGTGAATTAGACCTTGATCCAGTGCTCAAATAAGTTTCATCCCTATAGTTGAATTGTAGATGGTATATAGCTATACAACTTTGCTATAGGTCACGGGATGTGTTGTCATTGGAAAATCAGAGAAAATGTGGCTTGAACTTGCTCTGTCAGTCGCTCTGAATGGGGTGATTGCCATGGTACAGTAACAGGTAACTGAAGAAGATTCCGTTCCCTGCTCGCCGCCGGTGGCCCATCGCCGTCGATTACCGCTCGTCGTGATTCGTGCGCCGTGGACACCAGATAAGCATCACCCAGTAAGAATCTTCACCGCCGTGAGCTGGGCTCCACTCCGGTGACCCCTCCCGTGCCTCCCCCTCTGCTTTGCGGTGGAGCGATAGGCTCGCCGGTGAACTGCCGCTTCCCGGCCTCACGCCGCGTGGCTCTGCTTTCCACCGCAACACCGTGACTCGCTACGGCCATCTAATCGTCGCCGGTGAGCTTGCCACGGCAGTAGCCACGTATTCACCGCGCCAGGCTTCTTCCTCCCCTCCGGCCGCCAGCTCTGTCCGGCCAAATTAAGCGCCGCCGTCGAAGCCCCCTATAAATTGAGCCCCCGGGCAGCTGCGCTAAGTCATCCTGAAGCTATAGCACCCGCTCCCACCCTCGATCATCCACCAGCACGCGCGAATTTCTCATTCTCCCCAATTACAGTCCCCGCCACCGTGAAAACAACCGTACTGCGGCCAGCACAATCCCGGTCAGTTCATCTTCTATGCCTTCTCGTTTGAGTGCTTCCACAACCCCGTGATGCTCACCGACCCACCCAATTGAATTATACTGCCACCAATCTTTGGGAACGCGTTGTTCTTTGGATCACCCGCACTGTCACCGTGGCCAGGACGTTGTAGTGCGCCGTTGGTGAAATTGATTTAGGGGAAGTGTTCGGTAGGAGTTTAATTGTGTCCCTGTCGCACGGGAGCTCCAGCCATGGCGTTGGCCGGCCGGAATTGGCTCGCTGGGGTGCGGCGAGGGCTCTTCCTCGTCGTGGACCTCCCTCTGTGAAGGATTAGAAACCTGAGGGCGTTTCTGTAATTTGTCAGCGACACAGTGTAACAGTAAAGAAGCTCATTTTCCAATTAGCCAAACCCCGAGGGCTTTTCTGCAAAACCGCCAGGGCGCGGGGCGCGCGGGCGCCTTTCCTCCCTGGACCTGGGCCGCTGGGCTGAATCCGGCCCAGTTCTGTTTAACCCTTTTTCCTTTTCTTTTTCAGGAAAACTTGAGAAATATGTAGAAAAATGTAGAAAAATGCTAAAATTGTGAAACTAATTTTCCTAGGCTTGTTATTTTCCCTAGTATTTAATAAAAATAGTTTTGTGATTTTTAGTGAAAGTAAGAAATTTTAGGGTATTTAAAGTAGTTAAAAGTATTGGTTATGGATTTTTAGAAAACAAATGGTAAGTCCAAAAATGCTCAAAATTTTTATATGAGTTCCTCATAATATTTAGAAGCCTTGGGTAGAGTTTGAATTGATTTGGACCTTGTTTGATCACCAAACCCCAAAACACCCCCCTGCCCTATGAACTCCTTTACCGACTCCGGAAACCCTAAGTTCCCGGAACTCTGTGAAGGAAAGTTGTATTCAAGACATAAATAATAAGTTTATGTTATCTTTGCATCCTCATGAGCATCCCATGGCATCCACTCTTATACATATGTATGGTTATGATTAGAACGTGAGGAAGAAATCGAAGTAACCGAAGAGGAGACACCACCACCTTCGGAGTCTCAGGCCGGGAATCATTTCTACTTTGATATCTGTGGATCTGAGCCTGATTCACCTGTGAACGAAGGCAAGCCCCGGTGCATGCCACCCCTTTCCTTGTGTTTTTAAATACTTTTTGCACACTTAAGTCTAGTGAAATGTGCATTAGGTTCATAGGAGTTACTTGAAACCCTTTGATGCATTGCTTTCCTTGATGTCCATACCTTTATAGATACTTCTGTGAAGTATCAAAACATGATTTACAAAAATGCTTAGACTTGCTTAGATCTTGTGGATAGAAGTTGTCCTCAATTTAACCATGGAGAGGATGGCTTCTACCTGCAAGAATATTTTCATTTGGAGCAAAAGTGGGATCTTACTGCAAAGTTCCCTGTGATGCTCTTTCATCCTAAGGAACAGACACAATCCTAAGGATGGAAATACTTAAATTGAGACTTGGGTTAGGAACAGGTGATGTTCTACCCAGGTTGGTTAAGGACTAACGCGTATGTAGGCGTGCTGACCGAGGACCCTTTAACTGGTCACATGCCTCGTCATGGGTAAGCCTTGCCTCGGCCAGACTAAGGCCGGAATAAGATAACACGAAATGGGCGTGGAGCGGTGGCGAGAGTAGCGTGTACCCTCCGTGGCAAGAGGCTGGACGGTGGTGTATCTGTGCTCTCGGTTTGCGTGAACCTGATCCGGTCTTAAGAACCCCGGTGGCGGGTTGACATATGCAAGGGTTAAGTGCTACATATGTCGTGTGATTGGAGATCCTCAGCTGAGTATAATCGATTCGGATCGCCGTACCTTCGCGGTTATGAAGACTTGGTCACTTTTCTACAACCTAGAGTCAGGATGTGAACACTATGGATAAAACTAATGTTGTCTTGATTTGATGTGAAATTAGACTAGATGCAAATAGAGTCTATTAATACTTAATATGGCATTAAAAGATGGAAAGTAAGGACTCACTTTAGTAAGCTTCTTCTGCAAAACTATAAGTTGATTTTTGCTAAAGCCTCTCCTTGACTCCTATTTATCCAGCATACCCTTGAGAGTCTTTTCCTTAGTCGGGTAAGACTTGCTGAGTATTCCATACTCAGGGTTTATCCCTTTGTTGTTTTTAGGTGAGGAAGCGACAAACTTTTGTTGCTTTTGCTCCAAGGTGGTTCCAAACGAGGAAAAACAAGACTGAAGTACGGGAGGACTCGGTCCTCCACTTAGGATCTTTTGCTTTTAGCTTGTCGGGAGGAGTTCGTGCCTCCCTTTGGTTTGTATAATATTACTACTCTGCACTCACTTTTAGTCTGGTCTGTAATAAAATAACTCAAGCTTGCTTTTGAAATAAATGTAAGTTTATGTAATTCGCTTCCGCATTTCTTTATCTCCGATGTTCTGTAATGTCTGCAAGACGGGTGAGACGTTCCTGGTAAGGTAAGGAAAGATACCGAACTTGTCAAGTGACTTAGGAACATCTACAGGGTGTCTGATGTCCGTTGGACAAGGACAACTGTAGGTGGGCCTAATTACTTGGGAGGTTCCGTCACAGCTGGTATCGGAGCGTAGCCCTTCTTTGCAGATATTATGAGGCATCTTCAAAAGAATTTTCAAAAGTCTTACCTAAGAATTCTTTTCTCTTCTTACCTAAGTATTCTGAAGAGTCTATCTTAAAGACCAGATAGGAAGAGTGCAACGTATAGAAGGTTGAATCGACTAAGGTTGATTCTGTAATTATACATGCATCATGCTAAGCACTATACTAATAACATTTTCCCCCTTAGAAAAGATGCCGCCACGTACCAGGCTAACGGCACGCAAGTCCACGGGACCAATTGGGGTGCCTCGGCATCAATTGGCTCCCCGACATGAAAGCAGCAGCAGTGGAAGTAACGACCCCATCGGAGACCTTGAAGCCCGTGTGAGTCGACTTCAAGCAGCGCTGCAACATAGGACTGATGCTTGGGTCGCCGACGGAGATAGAATCAATGAACTGAGAAGGGACATCCGACATCTGCAGGATCAACTCGCTGATCGAGACTTAGCACTGGACTGGGCCGTACAGTCTCGTTTGCTAATGTGTGCTAAGGAAGCAAGGGCTCAGGCCCGAGTTAAAGAACTTAGCTCAACGGTTGATAACCTGCAGGTTTACTGCAATACGTTGCACGAGGAAGTCCATATACTATACTCACAACTACACCCAAGTGAGCCTGCACAACCTGCTGAGGCGGAAGCCGGACCATCTCACGTTGCGGGACGTGCGCTGGGTGGGGAGTTAGACCTTTTTGAGCCCCCTCCTTCTTTGAGGTTGGTTGATGTCTGGACTCCCACACCTGACGATGAAGCCGCCAAGAGTAATGGCAAGCAGGAATAATGGTGCAATAAAAGTAGAGTAGTGTATTGTAGGGTATTGTAGGGTGTACTGTTGTATAATAGGTTGAACCTTTGTGTAATGGGTATTGTATCCTGTTATGTAATATCGAGTCTGTATCATTACTTTTTATAGTAATGTGGAAGGTTTTCTCTAGCACATTATGTTTACTTCAAATGTTTTTGCCACAGATGCCGACCAGGACTCGAGGACAGGATGCAGCAGGAACTTCTGGGGGACGGGATGTTACCCCAAACCCACCTCCAGTTCCTCCCACGTTAGCCGAGGCGATTGCCGCCTTGGTGAATGCCACCGCGGACAATACCCGCTTCCTTAGGGAAATGGCGGGTCAGCAGCAATTCCAGCAGCAGGCGGGAAGAGGTTATCCGCAAGGCCCTCGTGAGACCACCTATCTGGATTTCTCAGAAACCCGTCCACCTCTATTCGTCAAAGCTGAAGATCCCCTAGAAGCTGATGAGTGGATTCGGGTTATTGAACAGAAGTTTGGTCTTCTCCGTTGCTCAGAAACGCAGAAGCCGTTGTTCGTCGCACAACAACTCCGTGGTCCTGCCAGTACCTGGTGGGGAAATTTCGTGGCTATTCAACCTGTCAACCATCAAGTCACCTGGAATGAGTTTAAAGCAGCCTTCCGTGAACACTACATTCCCGAAGGAGTGCTGCATATGAAACAAGAGGAATTTATGAAGTTACAACAAGGTGGAGATACCGTCAACCAATATCTCAACAAATTCAATCACCTGTCGCAGTATGTCATCGACCAGGTGAATACAGATTTAAAGAAGAAGAACTGTTTTATGTGAGGACTAAATGATCGGCTACAAAGGAAAATGGCCACATGCATAGATCTCACGTATGGAAAGGCTGTCAGCACAGCCTTATCTGTGGAAGCCAAAAACACAACTTCTGGGAAGAACAAGGGATTCGGTGGTGAGAGGCCTAATCAGGGCCAGGCGAAGAAACCACGGTTTGTGATCCGACCTTCAAGCCAAAATCGCCCTTTTTCTCGTCCACCCTCATTCCCCTTCAAACAGCCTATCATTATCCGCCCCAACAATACCCCCACTACCCCAAAACAGCCGGGTGCCCCAGGCACTCGATTCCCTGCCTTGCCTAGTTCTTCAACTGGGTGCTTTAATTGCGGCAAGTCGGGACACTTCATCAAAGACTGCCCATATCCTAGGCAAAATCAATCTAATGCTTCGCAAGGATCTGGGAAATCAGCTCAGCCTAAAGGAAATGCTATGGGGAAGAATACGAAGAAAACGGGGCGTGTATATTACACTCAAGTGGCTACCACACCGGAAGGAGAACCGGTGATGATGGGTACGTTTCCCGTGGCCAGTCACCCAGCAATTATTCTTTTTGATTCTGGTGCTTCACATACATTCATTAGCAAGAAGTTTGTGGAACAACATCATATTGCATACCATGAATCAAAGGAGGGATTTAAAATTCATTCACCTGGGGGACACATTTATACTAGAGAAGTGGCCTATGGAGTGCCAATAACAATGGCCGGACGGAACTTTCCTGCTAACATGATTGTTCTGAAAGGCCAGGATATAGATGTAATTCTGGGTATGAATTGGTTAACCCAACACAAGGCAATCCTCAACACTGAACTCAGAACCGTTAGGTTGAGCTATAACCAAGAAGAGATTCTTTTGTCTCTCCCCGCAACTAATCCAGCCAAAGCTTCTGGTAGAGTCTATGAAGCCATTGTACCGGAGATCAAGAACATTCCGGTAGTATGTGAGTTTCCAGATGTATTTCCGGAAGATTTGCCTGGACTGCCCCCTGAAAGAGATGTAGAATTCGTAATTGAGCTAAAGCCCGGTACGGCTCCTATCTCCCGAAGATCATACCGCATGCCCCCTAATGAATTGGCGGAACTGAAGATTCAATTGCAAGATCTACTGAATAAAGGATTCATCCGGCCAAGCTCGTCCCCATGGGGTTGTCCCGCCATTTTTGTTAAGAAGAAGGATCAAACCTTGAGAATGTGCGTCGATTATCGACCCCTAAATGAGGTCACCATCAAGAATAAATACCCTCTTCCAAGGATCGACATCTTATTTGATCAATTGACTGGGGCGAGGGTATTTTCCAAAATTGATCTCAGGTCGGGCTATCATCAAATCCGTATTCGGCCCGAGGATATACCGAAGACCGCGTTTACTACGTGGTATGGATTGTTTGAATACTTGGTAATGTCTTTCGGGCTCACAAATGCTCCTGCCCATTTCACCTATTTGATGAACTCGGTGTTCATGCCCGAGTTGGACAAGTTCGTGGTAGTCTTCATCGACGATATCTTGATATATTCCAAGAATGAAGAAGACCATGCTCAGCATTTACGGATTGTATTGACGCGCCTAAGGGAACACCAACTATATGCCAAGTTCAGCAAGTGCGCGTTCTGGCTGGAAAAAATTCAATTTTTGGGGCACGTGTTATCAGCTAAAGGAATTGCGGTAGATCCTAGCAAGGTCAAAGATATTCTGGAGTGGAAACCCCCAACAACTGTTCACCAAGCCCGGAGTTTTCTTGGACTAGCTGGGTATTATCGCAGATTCATACCAGATTTTTCTAAGCTTGTGAAGCCAATCACAAGTTTGTTGAAGAATGACATTAAGTTCAATTGGTCTTCTAAGTGTAATGAAGCCTTTGAGCAACTGAAGACACTATTGACCACTGCTCCGGTATTGGCTCAACCGGACATCACTAAACCCTTTGACGTATATTGTGATGCATCTGGCAGTGGGCTCGGCTGTGTACTGATGCAAGAGGGCCGAGTGATTGCGTATGCTTCAAGGCAGTTGCGCCGACATGAGGAGCACTATCCAACTCATGATCTGGAGCTAGCTGCTGTGGTTCATGCCCTAAAGATTTGGCGTCACTATCTGCTGGGAAATATCTGTCACATATATACAGATCATAAAAGTTTGAAGTACATCTTCACCCAGTCAGAGTTAAATATGAGGCAAAGACGATGGCTTGAGCTCATCAAAGACTATGAACTGGAGATCCATTATCACCCAGGCAAGGCCAATGTGGTGGCAGATGCGTTGAGTCGTAAGACTTCCTGCCACTGTCTTATGGCGAAGACCTCCGAGAACACTTTGTGTCAAGAAATGGAAAAGCTAAACCTGGGGATAATCCAACAAGGGACTCTAAATCAGCTAAAGCTTGAGTCAATCATTTTGCAAAGAATAATTGATGCTCAAAAAGATAATCTGGGTATGAAGCACATTCGAGAGAAAATAAAGGCTGGAGTAGCCAAGTGTTTCAAGGAAGACGATCAAGGTGTGATATGGTTCAAAAACCGCATAGTAGTGCCAAAGAACGAAGAGCTCCGCCAGCAAATTCTTGATGAAGCACATCTTAGTCGCTATTCAATTCATCCCGGAAGCACTAAGATGTATCAAGACTTAAAGCAACATTATTGGTGGACGAAGATGAAAATCGAAATTGCACGCTATGTGGCTAAGTGTGACACTTGCAGACGTGTCAAGGCCATACACATGAAAACTGCTGGTCCATTACAATCTTTGCCAATCCCAACATGGAAATGGGAAGACATCAGTATGGACTTTATTGTGGGACTGCCCAGGACAACAAAAGGGTATGACTCTATTTGGGTTATAATTGATCGGCTTACAAAGATTGCTCACTTTCTGCCAGTCAAGACAAATTCCCCAGTTACTGTCTACGCCCAATTGTACATTGCTCGTATTCTTAGTCTGCATGGTGTTCCAAAGACCATAGTGTCGGATCGTGGACCTCAATTTGTAGCCAAGTTTTGGGAAGCACTTCACAAATCCTTGGGTACTAAGTTACTCCACAGTTCGGCCTATCATCCTCAAACCAGTGGACAGACTGAGAGAGTGAACCAAATACTTGAAGATATGCTGCGGGCATGTGTCCTGGACTTCTCACCAAAATGGGATGAATGTTTGCCTTTGGCGGAGTTTTCATACAATAACAGTTATCAAGAAAGTATCAAGATGGCACCTTTTGAAGCTCTATATGGACGTCGGTGTCGAACTCCGCTAAATTGGTCTGAACCTGGAGAAAGATATTTCTTTAGGCCTGATATGGTGAAAGAGGTCGAAGAAAAGGTTCAGAGAATTATTCATAATATGAAAAAGGCACAAGCTCGTCAGAAGAGTTATGCAGACACACGGCGAAGGCCCTTATATTTCCTGGATGGAGACTATGTTTACCTGAAGGTCTCACCAATGAAAGGTGTATCGCGTTTCGGGGTTAAAGGGAAACTTGCACCCAGGTACATTGGTCCATTCCTGGTGCTTGAGCAATGTGGACCAGTGGCATACCGACTTCAGCTCCCCGAAACATTGTCTGCTGTGCATAATGTGTTCCACGTGTCACAATTGAAGAAGTGTCTTCGGGTTCCTGATCGAACCGTTGAAGTGACTGATGTTGTCCTGGAACCAGATTTAACATACTCGGAACATCCTATTCGAGTTCTGGATCAAAAGGACAGGGTCACCCGAAGAAAGACTCTCAAATTCTACAAGATACAGTGGAACCAGCATTCGGAAGATGAGGCTACATGGGAAACCCAAGACTTTTTAGATAAGAATTTCCCAGGCTTTCTAGCCTCATGTAAATTGTAAAGCCTGTATAGCTTTTGTAATAAAGAAGTAACCCCCACATTACCCCTGTCTTGTACCAAAATTAAGGAAATAAAAATGTGATGTGTTTCCTTTACCATTACCTACCCTAGGATTTTTAATCTCGGGACGAGATTCTTTTATGGGGGGAAGGATGTAACACCCCTGGTGTTACTATAACTAAAACATGAGCATGACATCATGAGCATTGGCATTGCATATGTTTGACACACCTAGAGTGCATTCACTAGGCAAAAATTTCAAACAAGTTGTATTGTTTTAATGTTTTTGCAAATGGAACCCTGGTTAAAGGACTTAACCCTAAATAGTGGTTAAAGGGGTAAAACTTAACCCAAGTTGAGAAAACCTAAAAGCTTTAGGGTAAAAGTCATAAAATGACCCTAAGAATAAATTTGAATCACATTTATACCCCTGGGATACCAGAAACCCTAATTGGAACCCTGGAAAACCTTAAAACCAAACCCTAGGGGCTTATGTGCAAAAGTGATGAACTTTTGGACCAAAGTGTAAAAACTACTATGTTTAAACATATAAAGTCATTTGGTTCACAAATATGTGGACTTGAAAGCCAAACCCTAGGTTTTGGACTCATTTGCAAAAAGGACCTTGATTTTGATTCCTATGCTAAGTCTGAAAACAGGGTTGTAGGCCCAACTTTGGGGCTGTGTAGCTTTCAAAATAGTGAGAATTTATGATAGGTGACCACATCAAAGTTGAAGATCAATCTTAGGGGAACAACTTTGTTTAAGGATTCAAGCCATGGTCTTATGTGAAATTTGGAGAAAAACTCAACCTAAGTTGGACTGTCAGGCTGGATTCATTCTGAAACTCAGCTTTTCAGTGTAACAGGGTCGACTTTGAGTGTGAATTAGACCTTGATCCAGTGCTCAAATAAGTTTCATCCCTATAGTTGAATTGTAGATGGTATATAGCTATACAACTTTGCTATAGGTCACGGGATGTGTTGTCATTGGAAAATCAGAGAAAATGTGGCTTGAACTTGCTCTGTCAGTCGCTCTGAATGGGGTGATTGCCATGGTACAGTAACAGGTAACTGAAGAAGATTCCGTTCCCTGCTCGCCGCCGGTGGCCCATCGCCGTCGATTACCGCTCGTCGTGATTCGTGCGCCGTGGACACCAGATAAGCATCACCCAGTAAGAATCTTCACCGCCGTGAGCTGGGCTCCACTCCGGTGACCCCTCCCGTGCCTCCCCCTCTGCTTTGCGGTGGAGCGATAGACTCGCCGGTGAACTGCCGCTTCCCGGCCTCACGCCGTGTGGCTCTGCTTTCCACCGCAACACCGTGACTCGCTACGGCCATCTAATCGTCGCCGGTGAGCTTGCCACGGCAGTAGCCACGTATTCACCGCGCCAGGCTTCTTCCTCCCCTCCGGCCGCCAGCTCTGTCCGGCCAAATTAAGCGCCACTGTCGAAGCCCCCTATAAATTGAGCCCCCGGGCAGCTGCGCTAAGTCATCCCGAAGCTATAGCACCCGCTCCCACCCTCGATCATCCACCAGCACGCGCGAATTTCTCATTCTCCCCAATTACAGTCCCCGCCACCGTGAAAACAACCGTACTGCGGCCAGCACAATCCCGGTCAGTTCATCTTCTATGCCTTCTCGTTTGAGTGCTTCCACAACCCCATGATGCTCACCGACCCACCCAATTGAATTATACTGCCACCAATCTTTGGGAACGCGTTGTTCTTTGGATCACCCGCACTGTCACCGTGGCCAGGACGTTGTAGTGCGCCGTTGGTGAAATTGATTTAGGGGAAGTGTTCGGTAGGAGTTTAATTGTGTCCCTGTCGCACGGGAGCTCCAGCCATGGCGTTGGCCGGCCAGAATTGGCTCGCTGGGGTGCGGCGAGGGCTGTTCCTCGTCGTGGACCTCCCTTTGTGAAGGATTAGAAACCTGAGGGCGTTTCTGTAATTTGTCAGCGACACAGTGTAACAGTAAAGAAGCTCATTTTCCAATTAGCCAAACCCCGAGGGCTTTTCTGCAAAACCGCCAGGGCGCGGGGCGCGCGGGCGCCTTTCCTCCCTGGACCTGGGCCGCTGGGCTGAATCCGGCCCAGTTCTGTTTAACCCTTTTTCCTTTTCTTTTTCAGGAAAACTTGAGAAATATGTAGAAAAATGTAGAAAAATGCTAAAATTGTGAAACTAATTTTCCTAGGCTTGTTATTTTCCCTAGTATTTAATAAAAATAGTTTTGTGATTTTTAGTGAAAGTAAGAAATTTTAGGGTATTTAAAGTAGTTAAAAGTATTGGTTATGGATTTTTAGAAAACAAATGGTAAGTCCAAAAATGCTCAAAATTTTTATATGAGTTCCTCATAATATTTAGAAGCCTTGGGTAGAGTTTGAATTGATTTGGACCTTGTTTGATCACCAAACCCCAAAACACCCCCCTGCCCTATGAACTCCTTTACCGACTCCGGAAACCCTAAGTTCCCGGAACTCTGTGAAGGAAAGTTGTATTCAAGACATAAATAATAAGTTTATGTTATCTTTGCATCCTCATGAGCATCCCATGGCATCCACTCTTATACATATGTATGGTTATGATTAGAACGTGAGGAAGAAATCGAAGTAACCGAAGAGGAGACACCACCACCTTCGGAGTCTCAGGCCGGGAATCATTTCTACTTTGATATCTGTGGATCTGAGCCTGATTCACCTGTGAACGAAGGCAAGCCCCGGTGCATGCCACCCCTTTCCTTGTGTTTTTAAATACTTTTTGCACACTTAAGTCTAGTGAAATGTGCATTAGGTTCATAGGAGTTACTTGAAACCCTTTGATGCATTGCTTTCCTTGATGTCCATACCTTTATAGATACTTCTGTGAAGTATCAAAACATGATTTACAAAAATGCTTAGACTTGCTTAGATCTTGTGGATAGAAGTTGTCCTCAATTTAACCATGGAGAGGATGGCTTCTACCTGCAAGAATATTTTCATTTGGAGCAAAAGTGGGATCTTACTGCAAAGTTCCCTGTGATGCTCTTTCATCCTAAGGAACAGACACAATCCTAAGGATGGAAATACTTAAATTGAGACTTGGGTTAGGAACAGGTGATGTTCTACCCAGGTTGGTTAAAGACTAACGCGTATGTAGGCGTGCTGACCGAGGACCCTTTAACTGGTCACATGCCTCGTCATGGGTAAGCCTTGCCTCGGGCAGACTAAGGCCGGAATAAGATAACACGAAATGGGCGTGGAGCGGTGGCGAGAGTAGCGTGTACCCTCCGTGGCAAGAGGCTGGACGGTGGTGTATCTGTGCTCTCGGTTTGCGTGAACCTGATCCGGTCTTAAGAACCCCGGTGGCGGGTTGACATATGCAAGGGTTAAGTGCTACATATGTCGTGTGATTGGAGATCCTCAGCTGAGTATAATCGATTCGGATCGCCGTACCTTCGCGGTTATGAAGACTTGGTCACTTTTCTACAACCTAGAGTCAGGATGTGAACACTATGGATAAAACTAATGTTGTCTTGATTTGATGTGAAATTAGACTAGATGCAAATAGAGTCTATTAATACTTAATATGGCATTAAAAGATGGAAAGTAAGGACTCACTTTAGTAAGCTTCTTCTGCAAAACTATAAGTTGATTTTTGCTAAAGCCTCTCCTTGACTCCTATTTATCCAGCATACCCTTGAGAGTCTTTTCCTTAGTCGGGTAAGACTTGCTGAGTATTCCATACTCAGGGTTTATCCCTTTGTTGTTTTTAGGTGAGGAAGCGACAAACTTTTGTTGCTTTTGCTCCAAGGTGGTTCCAAACGAGGAAAAACAAGACTGAAGTACGGGAGGACTCGGTCCTCCACTTAGGATCTTTTGCTTTTAGCTTGTCGGGAGGAGTTCGTGCCTCCCTTTGGTTTGTATAATATTACTACTCTGCACTCACTTTTAGTCTGGTCTGTAATAAAATAACTCAAGCTTGCTTTTGAAATAAATGTAAGTTTATGTAATTCGCTTCCGCATTTCTTTATCTCCGATGTTCTGTAATGTCTGCAAGACGGGTGAGACGTTCCTGGTAAGGTAAGGAAAGATACCGAACTTGTCAAGTGACTTAGGAACATCTACAGGGTGTCTGATGTCCGTTGGACAAGGACAACTGTAGGTGGGCCTAATTACTTGGGAGGTTCCGTCACACCTGAGTACCCATTACTATGAGATTAGCGGGAAACGCTACCCCCCTTATTTCCACACTTACATTCAAGCAAATGCTATCGGCTCGAATTCTACCACCGGCTGAGTCAATTTGGATGGGGATTGACATGGTAGTGATTGGAAGATTATGTGCTTCTACCCATGATGCAGTAATAAATGAATGAGTTGCTCCAGTATCAAATAACACTTCTGCAATATGGGAGTTGACTGGAAACATACCTACTATCATGCCGGGTGTTTCCTGAACTGCTTCAGCCTCCAAGTGATTCAGTCTCCCATGGTTGTAGCGTGGCTAGGAGCAGTTGTTTGCTCCAGGCTGGGGCACATTCTGCTTTGCTGGGGCACTAGGGCCTGACTGTTGCTGGGCTGCCTTCTTCGGACATTGCATCACCCAATGGCCTTGCTCTCTACAATGGAAACATGCTCTGCTTCCGCCTTGAACTAGGGCAACTTGACTGCTCTGGTTGGTTGCTGGGGCGGGGAGGCGAGGTGCCTGCTGATTCTGCCTCTGGAACTAACATCCTCCTGACTGATTGTTCTGGCGATTCTGCTGCTGGTGCTGAGGGTACTGCCTCTGAAACTGCTGCTGAGGGGGACGTTGATTCTGCTTGAACTGCTGAGGCGAGTTGTCTGAGAAACGGGGGCGATTGCTGCTTCCAGGCTGAGGTCCACCAATCTTGCGCTTGCGATCCTCCATCTCCTTGCGCTTCTTCTCTGTCATGATCGCTTTGTCGATCAGGTGCTGAAATATGGGGAAGGTATGATTCATCAGCTGATAATGCAAGGGATCGACTAAGCCTCTCAAGAAACGATATTGTCTCTTGGCATCTATGTTGACATCCTCAGGAGCATAGCAGGACAGCTGCAGAAACTTGTCTCGGTACTCACTGACAGACATATGCCCTTGCTTGAGCACTAGAAACTCCTCCTTCTTCACTGTCATCAGACCTGCAGGAACATGGTAATGACGGAAGTTATCTCTGAATTCTTCCCAGGTGATAGTGTCGGAGTTGGCATGGGTGGCAAGATAGGACTCCCACCAAGACTGGGCTGCTCCTCTCAACAAATGGGGACCATACAGAACTTTCTCTCTGTCATCGCACTGAGCGGTGTGCAACTCCCGCTCCACAGTGCGCAGCCAATCTTCAGCATTCATGGGGTCAGAAGAGTGAGCGAACACTGGGGGATGACCTCTCATGAATTCAGCATGCTTGTCTCTAGGCATCTGAGGATGAGGTGGTGGCTGATGCTGCTGCTGCTGAATGGCGGCCAGAGTCTGACCAATGGCTTGAACTGCCTGAGTCTGCACCAAGAAAATCTGCTCGATGGTCATCGGGGGCAGTGGTGGCAGCTGCTGACGGGGTGCCTCATCCTGCGGGGCTGCCTGCTTCTGCTGAGCACGCCTTCCTCCTCTGCGCCTGTTGTCTGACATCTGCAGAATGCAATCACACATCAGAACTGATCTTGCAACTTGCAGCATAAGAAAAGAGTATAGAATCCTTCCACAATATTGAACAGATGAACATCTTCACTGACTTCCAACACAGGCAAACACAGCTTCTCAGATAAAGAGGAAAGTAGAACAAAAGGGCTTCCCAACTAGATAACTAATTTTATTAACATTTAACAGGTAAACCAAAGTGCAGGGGATACCCACACCCTGGCGACAGTCATTACAAAGATCCAAATCCAACATAGTTCATCATGACGAACATAAAGGCACAAGATAAGCAAACTACTCTGTCTAACTAAGACTAACTAAGAGTAAGACTAATGCTAAGACTATAGCTTCTATATATATTTTTGCATTAATTACAAGATTTGACACTGACGATCTATGGTTCTAAATTTATCTTGGTCCTGCAGTCGGGGTTACCATAAGCATGGTGTCCACGCTGAGGTGAGCGGTAGGGGTGCTAAGTCCCGACGGGAGCGGGGGAGCCATCCTCCAGGTGACGATGCTCCGCGCGCTCAGCCCGCAACTGGGAGATCTCAGCACGAGCCCTACTCAGCTCGTCTAATGCATGGTCTAGCTCCATGTTTAGCACGGCGGCTAGGTTGACTATACTGCTCCACCTAGGATTGTCCTTACCAATAGGTGAGACAATCACGCCTCCTGTGCTGTCAGATGGGCGACGGGGGTAATACCTCAGGTTGAGACCATCGGCTACCCCGCCGAGCACTGAGCAGTAGTGCAAAAGCGCACGCTGTGCGGCATCTTGCATGGCTACCTCAGCTGAGTCCCGCTTAGAGATAGAATAGTGCTCTGAGAAGATCTCCGCACCCCGGAGACTGTTCTCCAGACGGCGCACCAAGCAGGTCGCCTCCCAGTGGTCCGGGTAAACTCCACGACTGTGCTAGAAGACAACACAGCGATACTCGATGGACCAAGTGCGTTGGTCGATTGCCTGGCGCAGCAGGGTGTCGAGCGCATCGTGGAAGTGACACCCGCGAGCAGCGTCACAAGTGATGGGTTGAGCAACCCATCCTTCCGGCTCTTGGTCGGTTGAAAGGTCGGTGCTGTGGCTCGAGTTGCTGTCGCCACCTCCGTCGTCTGGGTCTCCTCCAGCAGCTACTCCAGCAGCTGGGGCGCTCAGTGGTGGTGCAAGGGGCGCCTCCAGCAGGAGCACAGGGGAGCAGCTCCTCACAGACTCTATCTCCTGCTGAAGCGAGAAAGAAGAGCCCTGCTGCTCCAGCTCCTGTCGTCGATGCTCATGCTCCTCGTGCAGGCGGTGGTGCAGTCTCTCCAAGTAGCTAGACTGACCAGTCACTGGACGGCGAAGCGGGCGCTCCGGGAGACGAGAAGGCAAGAAAGGAATGACTGACTTCCATGCAGTGTGTCTAAGACGAGCCATCTACAAAAGACATCGTAAGCATAAGAGTGAGAACAGAGCTAATATGACCAGCAAGTAAACCATGAAAATTAGGAATTAGAATGAAACAAAAAAATTTAGCAAGGTATAATATATAGTAGAATATAGGTTTGGTCGATATGACCAACTTTTGAAGGGATACCAAAGTCAAGGTGATAATAGGGGTCTATAATCCTTAGGGCGACCATTCTTCTCTAGGTTAGCGGTCCTACAGTCAGCATGGCTTTGATACCACCTCACATCCGGTTTTAGAAGGCAAACCGAATGCGAACCATGTACGTGCCAGGATCAGCAATTCACGTACACAGCAGTTACATAACTGGACATCATCACACAGTGCTCAAATAATAACATAAAAGAAGGTATAATAGTTGATTACATCATGATGTCCGAGACATCCACATAGTCTTTAACAATTATCAAAGTGCGGAAAAGAAACGTGGATACACACGGCCTACACAGGCAGCCGACTGGGGGTTTGCCGCTAACCCACGCCTAGAACTCATCGTACTCTTGGAACTCCTGGAAGTCCTCCTCCATGACTTCATCTTCACCTGAGCAGTGGTTGCAACGTGGACAACCTGGGGGGTTTGGTGTGTAAAGCAAGGGTGAGTACACATCAACATACTCAGCAATATGTCCCGTTTGGCTGTAGTGGACTAGCTTTATGTGGAGTTAAGTCAAGCAGTTGCTTTAGTTGGTCAGGTTATTATTACTAGTAGAAATCCAGGTTTTAGCATTAACCCAAGTTATTAACCCAAAGTACCCTTTCCAAAAGGAAAGAATACCACTTACCATTACCATAAGCACAATCATAACCATCCTCCTCATCACCACCTGTAAACCATGCATCTCTGATCAAGTATCTCTAATCAATGGAGCTCCCTTGGCCGCTCATAACCGCGAGCACGGCTGATAAATCAGTTTCATAACACTCTTCAGAGGTTGCGCACTTTACCCACAGGCCATGATTCCCTCTTGCCTTGGGCCGATCAAACCCTTAAACACTACCAAGGTGAATAGGCACGGTTTCACTACGTAGCCTTTACAAAGATTTCGTGGGGCTGTAGCCGCCCGTTAGGTTTCCTAAATGCACTGCACTCCTCCCTAAGGGGCGAACCAACCTTGGAAGAGCGAGCCGCATACACCGAGCCCCATTAACGGCACGACGGCAAAGTGAACTACACCCCAGTTCCTCTAATTACTCAGCTAAGGGCGTCCCACTCCACCCTCATGGTTGCACTGTTTTCCCGGGCGGTCATCCAACGAACCAGACCTTACAGAGAGGCACTCGAGAAACAGGTCAAGTCCCCTTAAATGTCACAGAACCATCATCATAATCAAAAGGAAAAACAACGTATCATAGATAATCTCATCATGTTCATTGATTTATGTGAAGCGCTAGCATAAAGCTAAACCATAATAACCCAACCAGAATAGGTAAACAAGGACAAGATAAACAAAAGCTAGCCAATCCTTAGGTACAAACTGTGTAAATGCAGGGAGTGAATTATAAAATGTATAGGACATAGATGGGTCAAGGGACACTTGCCTTCACCAACCGACTGCTGCTCAGGGTCTTCACCTGCAACTCCTTCGGACTCCACCAACTGACCGTTATCTATACGAGTTCAAACATACATTCCACAAATTTAATACAAAAAAACAGTACACCATACAATAGAATGTAATAACTAAACAAACGTTTGACGCAGGGCTCACACCTACGACTAAGCGAGAAAGAGAAGGTAACGGTCGAGGCTACGGTCGAAGAGCGATCACGTCACACGATTATAAATTAAAATACTCGTTTAAACAGAATAGCATTAATTTAGCCATCGTGTTTAGCATAGGGTAAAGTCATGTTCCATGTTTAATTATTATGAACAGATAAAGGTAAATTAAAAGGATTGTCGCACGGCGAAACGCGCGACACAACACTTAAATTGAATTAAGAAATAAACGACTCGTCGTGCGACGGAGCGCGCAACGAGACACTTGCATTAATTATAAAGAGACGTTAAGCGTCGCATGACAAAACGCACGACGGTATACGTCATCTAAATTGAATTAAAAACAAAACGTCTTGCGACTGGACGCGCGACGCCACACATTAAATAATCTGAAATTAAGACGAATCGTCGCGCGACGGAGCGCGCGACACAGCTCATTAATAAAGATGAATTTAAAATGAATCGTCGCGCGACGAAGCGCGCGACGCAGCTCATTAACAAGGGTAAATTTAAAATGAATCGTCGCGCGCTTCGCGGGGGGCACGTGAATTTAAAATGGATTAAACTGAAAGTTGAACATCGTGCAACTACAGTCGCGTGCGCGGGATCGTGCTGCGTGCGCTAGGGGCACGCGAGCCACGCCGGGGTGCGTAGGGTCGCGGGGAGGCACGGGCCGCCGTCGGGGCACGGCGCGGGCCCGCAAGGAGGCGCGCAGGGGCCGCCAGGGCACGCGCGGGTTCCACCATTGGGGCACGGCCGCTGGGGAGGGGCGAGCCGCTAGGGAGGGGTGCGTGGGCCACCGGGAGGGGCGCGAGCCGCTGGGGCGCGGGGCCGGGACGCCGGAAGGGCGCGAGCCGCCGGGGAAGGGCGGGCCACCGGGGAGGGGCGCGAGGCCGCGGGAGGCACGCGGGCCGCCGGGGGGCGACACAACTCGATAATAAGGGTAAATTTAAAATGAATCGTCGCGCGGCGAAGCGCGCGACGCAGCACATCGACTAAACTAAATTTTAAAATGGATTAAACTGAAAGTTGAAAGTCGCGCAACTACGGTCGCGTGCGTGGGATCGCGCTGCGCGCGCAGGGGCCATGCGAGCCACGTCGAGGCGAGCGCAGGGTCGCGGGGAGGCGCGGGCCGCCGCCGGGGCACGACACGGGCCTGCAGGGAGGCGCGCGGGGCCCGCCAAGGGGGCACGGCCGTCAGGGAGGGCGCAGGTTGCCGGGGAGGGCACGGCCGCCGTTAGGGGCGCGGGGCCGGGCGCGGGACGCCGGGAGGGCGCGAGCCACCGGGGAGGGGCACGAGCCGCCGGGGAAGGGTGGGCCGCCGGGGAGGGGCACGAGGCCGCAGGAGGCGCGTGGGCCGCCGGGGACGCGGGCGCACGGGGGCGAGCCACTGGGGGCACGAGGGCGTGGGGAGGGCCGAGCCGCCAGGGACGCGGGGCGCGCGGGGCCGTCGGCTGCGGGGCGAGCCGCCGGGGGGCGCGGGGCGGGGGCGAGCCGCCGAGGGGCGCGACGGGGTGCAGGGGGCGCGCGACGGGGAGAAGAAGGGGCGCACAGGGAAGAAGAAAGGGGAGGGGGAGGGGAAGAGAGAGAGGGAGAGGGAGAGGGGAGGGGAGCTCACCTCGGGGGGGCACCACGGGGAGAGAGAGAGGTGGAGGAGAGGAGGTTGCTGCGCGGGAAAATCAAATGAGAGAAAGGGAGAGAAGGGAGAGGGGGCGCGCGCATGGGGGAGGGGTAGGGCGCCGGGGGCACGTGGGCCAGAGCGGGCCGGGCTGGGTCGCGTCGTGGGGCAAAAACCCATGACACGCACCGCCACAGATCGGGAACCAAATCGCGAAACGAGACTAAGCAAAACACGTGATTAAACACGACATCAAACAAGAAATATGCCTCGGTATGATGCAACACCCATGACAACTTAGGTTTTTGTTCACACGCAATACGAACACTAGTCGCTATACTACTTTGAAATTGGGAAGAAGGAGAAAAACGGGAAGAAAAAAAAGAGTAACGCCTGAATTTGTTGAGTAAAAAGAAGAAAAAATTCTACCCCCAAATTCAGGGTGTTACAACCCGCGGACAGAAGGCAACCAGGGCCTTCCAATTGGAGCTCCAACTGCTCCTAAATTCCTTAGAGCTATAAAAGGGACCCCTAGGCGCATGGAGCACAGTACCAAGCATCCATTGAACATCCTACAACGCCGAGACTTCGCAATCACGCCATTGTTTCGTTGAGATAGAGATTTGAGCGCTTCTTTGAGTTGTGACTCCGTTGTGTTGTTTTCATGTGCTCTTTTCTTGACTTGTGTGTGTGTTGTTGCTGCAACTTAATTTCTTGTGTGTGTTTCTACCCCCCTTACTCTTGTGTTCATTCGAGATCAATTGTGTAAGGCGTGAGAAACTCCAAATTGTGGAGATTCCTCACAACGGGATATTATTGAGATAAAGAGAGAACTGTGATATTCAAGTTGATCTTTGGATCACTTGAAAGGGGTTGAGTGCAACCCTCGTCCATTGGGATGCCACAACATGGAGTAGGCAAGTATATTATACTTGACCGAACCACGTGATACAAATCGTTGTGTCACTTGTCTCTACCTTATTGTGATTCCTCTCTCTCACTTCACTTATATAATTGCTATAAGTTCAATACTCACCTTGTGAAAGCAATTAAGTGAAGAAGCCTTCTCCTCGCACTCCTTTCATTCGGACTTGGTTCTTGATATATCTAATCCAATATTAGACCAAGTTTGTTTTGTTGAGCTATTTTTACAAGATCACCTATTCACCCCCCCCCCTCTAGGTGTTCTCACCAGTACAAGAAATTCATGTTGGCATACAGTGATACGATATTATGGAATCTTACTTTTATGATATGTATGAATCATGATTTATAAAAAGGTAATGGTTTGTTGATTAAGAAAATGAAAAAATATTGTTTTACCTGCATCAAATTTTACAATTATCTTCCTGATCACCTGAATCAAACATTTGATTTCCAGTCATTGGTTCACTTACATGAGTTAATGTAGATAATTTAAGTCATTATCATGTAGTTCACTGTTTGCGGTGCAAAGGTAATATAGGAGCAATGTCTACTTTTATATGATAATTTACCTTATTCTTCATCATTGAATCTAATCAACCAGTCTTTGGCACAGATTAAATATTCAAGCGTTTTAGGATATAGTAAAGTAGATTCCGAGGACACTGTACTCATAGGAATAGCCAAGAAATCTCTAGCCATCAAAGACAATATTTTATAGACATCTTATTTTTTCCACCGTCCTAAAACAATGAAGTTTTCATATGTCTTGATGGCATCCGCATTTTGAGATGCAAATTGACAAATGTATGCTCCACCCTTCTTTTACTACAAAGTGGTGAAGAGGTAGAAGACTCACTTCTCATCCGATCCTCGGGCAAAATAAATACATGCAAACATGACTCCTCATGATTTTCTCATACTCTAGGTAATATTTCTTCAAGTACATTTTGAGATCCCCCAACTTCACATCAACATTCTCACCAACTATGTAGAAATAGAACTTAACAAATTCAGTTTTCATTGATAGATCTATAATAGTACATACGAGCATCACAATATTATTTCTGGAACTTGGCATGCATAACATTTTCCATCTCATCAAGGAGAGTCTCGTCAAGTAGCACACCTCAGATAACAAGCGACATCTTGAGAAAAAGATGAGTTGTGGGATGCCTATCCATTGAGAACTATTTGGTTGCATCGTTAAACTCTTGTAGAAAACCATGAAGAGCTTCTGCCTTCGACCAATCTTATTTAGTGGGACATTCATGGTGTTGCTCTACTACAAACCTATTGAGAGAAGCCTTATATTTTATGGCTTCATTTAGGATGTTGTAGGTTGCATTCCAACGATGTGGAACATCAAGAATCAACCTCGATTTACTTCTAAGACCCAAATTTGAACAATAAAATTGAAGGTCTGCAAACGAGATGGTATAGATGTCATGACCTTAATAATGTCCCTCACCCCCCCCCCCCCCCCCATTGCATTTGGAGGTGTTCACCACTAAAAACAACTAGTTGGCCAAAGCATCTCACATATCTTTCATTGCCCTATTATAACACTAGCATTATCCAAAGTCAGGATAAACAAATCCTCAACCAATCCCCACTCTAGCAAACAAGAGGTGATACTATCTTACATAGCACAAGATGTATGTGGGAAGGAAATCTTCTTGAATGCAATAATCTTTTGTGCAACTCAGCCTTCACTAATGAAATGTGTTGTTACACCGAGATATCCAAGGTTTTGGTTAGAGGACCAAAGATCAAAAGTCAAACTAACATGGGATTTCAACTTCATAAACTGATCAATCAACTGCAACTTCTCCTCTTCATACAATAACATGCAATCTGAATGAACAGTTTGTCGGCCGACTAATCAAAAAGATGGTTAGCAATAATTTTTCATTTCTTTCTAGGATGGATCTTTACACTTTCAAAATGAAATCTCTATGCTAAGGAAGTACTTGTCTATTAGACCTCGGAAGACTATAGGGTCGAAAACATGATCATCATCGGGCTTTGTTTTTAGGTCACCTAAGAACTTCTATCTCTCTTCTTATAGAACTGCATGGCAATGCACATAAATGTGTCTATTTAGATGATGTGTCTATTTAGATGAGTTGTACCTTTACCCGTGGAAGAAGATAAGTGGAGCTTACAGTATCTATAGATCACCTCGTCTTTTCCATCTACTAGTTCTAAAACAACATATTTCCACACTTTAGCTCTTCTTTTTGTTGATTTGCATGACTAATCGGTTGAGATAGCCTCAGCCATTTCTGGAGCTGATGAAACCCTCTCCATGGCCTAGGTTGATTCTAGGGCATAAATCTCATGTTATAGGAAATGTATTGCCTCTATGCTATAGGACATAGCTAGTGGTGGAGCACAACCAAAATATAAGGTATGGCAGTGGACAAGAATTCAGTACCATGGAATGCTTCCTCTTCCTTCACTGGCCACTAGTTGCGCTGTCGCGGAGCCTCGCAATCGCCCACCAAAAAAGGCTATTGATATACCTTGTTTATAACAGTCAAAGCATTTCATTGACAAAAAATTGTGAGCAATTGGTAAGTCACATGATTAATAAATTAACTAACAAATGCTTTAGTAAGAAATGTTGTAGGATTTCGAACACCAATTTAAAATCGTTCAGTTGCACTTAATAACATTGACATTAATTAACTTTAATTCTAAGTAGTACTTTTTCCTTATTGCAAATACTAAACAAACTTAATCATCTAATTTTCCTTGGAAGATGCACACCAATCTCTATAGACTTCCACTTCCTGTCACTCCAAGCTACACATGTTTGAGAAAAAACAAAGTTCATATCATCAAATGTGTACCAGAGCCAATACTTTTTGTAGGAGAGGGAATTCTCCGGCCAGGTGGCGGAGTGCACCCGCCCTAAATCCTAAAATGGGGAAGGGGCTTAAGCGTTTTGCCTATCCTTCTAAGCGGACATGAAACACATGAACACGCGAGAGTTTTAGAGTGGTTCGGGCCGCCGGAGCGTAATACCCTACTCCATTGTGTGTTGGATTGCTGTGGAAACTTGGGAGTCTAAGCCTCCAGATTGAGCTTGTGTTGTAACGTCGCATGCCTCCCTTTTTATAGCTGAAGGGGGGCATGCACAAAGGTACTGAGCCCCGACATGTGGGCCCAGGGACATAATGGATATAACATTTGGAGCTACAAATGTTCACCGCTGGAGCAATCTTCTCGCGCCCTGACATCCGAGATCTGTGTATCCTCGGCGTGCAGGGGAAGCTTCTTGTGCAAGGGATGGTGAGCACAGTGCGCCGCACGGCATGGGCACACTGTTTGACAAGAGACTGGACAGGCGCGCCATCTGCAGGGCGACCCTGACGCCGTCTGCCAGCGGAGTGGACAGGACGCATTAAATGCTGTGGGGGCACATTGCCTGTCAAAAGGGCGGACAAGCGGCGTGTCCCTTCCGCAATAAATGCGGAGATTGTGTGGCCCAGGGCCCTCACGTCACGCATCGCCCGCTGGCCTACATCACAGACAATAAGCCATGTAGCAGTATTAGACCTTTGGTCGAGTGGGGAGCAGAGGCGCTCCAGATAGAGCCTAGACACGCGTCAATACCTGACCCATGCCTAGGTCACGGCACTTCCTCTCCTGGGTCCTTGTTACGGGTGGCTCAGAGCTCACTTGATGGGGTGCGAACCCTATCCAATGGCTCCGGGCTGCTTTACTTCGGGGGTCCGGGTTGTGTGTACAGGGATCCCGTGCCTTATAGGTCCGACGACGCTGCCTCCGAGAATGCCACCTTAACTGCTTATGAGATACCTCTGTGGTTGTTCTCTGCGCGGTTAAGGGTAGCTGCGTAGGCACCATGCCTTTATACCGTAGTAAGGGGTACCCCTAATCTAGGGTACCGACAGTGGCCCCTGGGCCCACCTCAGGGGAGGATGGGAGCCTGCAGGTGGGGCCAGAGTTTGACTGGTGATTGGCTCGCTGCCCCTTCGCACTCGTTGATGCAGTTTCTGTCGACCCGCCTATGGCCACGCCGACTGCCACGCCTGCCCCCGCGGCTGACTGGTCCGTGACCTCCGTTTTTTAATGTCTTTGATGGGCCATGCGCAGGGTGCCTCGAGTCGCGGATGTATGACATGTGGGCTCAGGCCCCATTCCAAAGGTTGGGCCACCGGTTGCAGCGAACCTGAGGGGGCGCGCAACCGCGGGGCGGTTGCATGCTCCTTGCGTGGCGGTTCGCCTCTTTGACCGCTAGTTTTGGTGAAGGTGGAAGGGCGAATATCTGCAGGACGGTTGCTTGTTTTTTATGCGGCGGTTCGCCTTCTTGATCGCTGGCTGCGGTGAAGGTGGAAGGGCATGTAATCGCAGGGCGGTTGCACGCTCCTTGTGCGACGATTCGCCTTCTTCGCGCTTTGGGCCAGCGCTGGATGTATGACATGTGGGGCCTGGCCCCCATGTCATAGAATGGGAACCCTGGCACACGTCGGGGGAGACCTTGCCCGTGACGCTTCGGGGCACGAGCAAGGAGATCTGCCTTTAAATAGGAGCTCATCCCTCGGGCAGTAGCCATGCCTCGCTTTTCTTGCATTCATTGCGCCCTTCTGCCTTTCGTGCCTCTGGATGGGGCACACCGGCGTTCGCTGGAGAGATCCGTGTCAGGGCCACCCCCAGCGGTCACCGCCGGGGAGCTCGCGCTTTTCGTTTCCTACGTGGCGGCGTTGTCAATCTTGTCTTCTTCTTGCTGCTGTTGGAGGAGCACAACCTCATGAGGGTTGGCACTCTTCAGCCATCGCTCGGCTTCAAGGATTTTCATCATGCAGCCTGGCTGCACTCTCCTGCCAGTGGCCATCTAGAAGGATGACCACCAGCCTTGTGGTGGAGAGAAGCGAGCCGGGCTGCGGCCTCCCTCCTGCCCTCAGCTTCAAGGATGTTCATCATCCTCGCTGGGGTGGAAGGCGAGCCGAGTTAGGGTCCTGCCTTCCGCATGGGCTAGTGACCCGCTTCTTCCTCCAGTATTCAGGGGAGAAGGACGCTCACCAGCCTTGCGGAGTAGGAGAACATCGGCTACGCTGGGCCGGCCGGCTGCAGGCGCCGTTAGCTGCCGCGTGCCTAGCTCCTTGGCCTAGATGGCTTTGGTGCTGCCTCCGGCGCTGCCTCCTGCTTCTTAGTCAGGGCGTGGCTGTCCGTCCACCGCACGGGCGACGGTCACGCCGTGCGCAGGACCGCCACATCCATGGCTTCTCCTGCGCCGCCGGCCACACTGCCCTGACACCGCCCAGGGGGTCGTATAAGACGTCGTACGCCGTGGGGGTGGCGGTCGGGTTCTTGGATGGTCTTGTCCTCACTCCGTGGGAGGACGGGAGCGAGGACCTCTTCGGGCGCGCTGAGGCGGCCGCCGTCGCCGGTAAGCCACCGGTGCAGAGGTGGCCGCTGTCGTCGGTGCTGAGGTGGTCACCGCCGCTGGTGAGGCTATCCACTGCAGAGGTGGTTGCCTCCGCTGGCGAGACCATCAATGCCACCTGCCACCGAGCCTTCGACTCTTTGGCTTTAATGGCCTCGTTGCCGCCCCCCGTAGGAAAACGGGGGCGAGGACCTCTTCGCAATGGCGCACGTGCTGAGGTGGTCGCCACTGCTGGCGAGTCGTCGGTGCAGAGGTGGTCGCCTCCGCTGGCGAGCCGCTCGGAGCTAGCTACCACGCGGCCCTACTGGTGTGGAGGTAGTTCATACCTGTAGAGTAGATATGGAGCTAGGGCTCCGCTTGAAAGCGAATGTAATACATTTGCTTTTTGTATGGTACTTTTGAGTACTATTTATCAAGCAGTATTAGCACTCATCTGTGTACCACTTGTCCCTGTTGCGTGTGGTGTAACTGATTCTTCCTTGGTACCTGGCCCCCCTGGGATGTAGGCTCGATTTATCGAGGTTGTAGACCAGTACACCTAAGAAAGAGTTTGGCAGTGGCCCCTAGGAGGTAGCCTCGACTGGGACCTGGTCCTGCACACAGCTTCAACTAGGGAGCATTAGCAGTACACCCACAGGACCCGTCATCTGACACTAAACATCCTTTGATACATGCTCGGGACCTGTAGGGTCTCGTCTGGGAGGCCAAGTTGTGCATCCGGACCCCCTGGATGGTGGTTCTAGGTACTAGGACACTTGTCGCAGAGTGGTGGAGTGTACAGGCCCATGGTATGGAACCAGGCTGAGCGGCTACACGGGCTCCGGACCACCCCAGGAGACAAATGTCCATTCTCTAGTTCCGGACCCCAGGTTGGACCCACAGAACTTATAGCTCCAAATACTAGGTACCCGTCATGGAGTGGTGGAGTGTGCAGACTTTCGGGTACGGAACCAGGCTAAGCGGCCACACAGGCTCTAGACCACCCCATGGAACGGGGTCCCGTTCTCTAGAGCCAGCTCCTAGGCTGTCGGGCCCTCCTGCTTTCGCAGAGAGGTCCTAAACTGCAATCCTGGCTATTCAATTCAGAAGTCATTATGTCTGATGGAAAGGGAACTGTTCGGGTGGGTTAGATAAAATAATATCTGAAAAACTGGAAGGTAAGACCATGGAGCAGTAAGATGAAACTATCCTAGGGGCACATCTGAGGAGGTAATTCTTTTCTTTATAACTTATCATGCATGGGTGCAGACCAACAGGCCGGGTTTATGGGGACGGACCTCACCGGGTTGGCGTACACGTATGTGTTACCTAGTTACAAAAAGGAAACAAATTCGACCCCTCAGACTTGCTCCTATGGATAGAACTTACAGAGATGCTCCAGCACCAGGGGGAGGCACTCCTTCAGTCGTAGCTAGACGGTCACACTCGGGTCGGCGTATTCCCGTTACCTCGAAGGGTCCTTCCCAGCTGGGGGAGAGTTGTGGAGCCCTTCTTGGTTTGGTACTTACCGTAGGACTAGGTCCCGACCCTGGGTTCCCATCTGCGTTTGACGAGGGAGCCCTCGTCTTCGGCTGTGGCCATTTCTGCATGAACCTGTCGAAAATCTGGACCCGTGGGGAGTCCAGAAGGGTTTCTGGGGGAAGGCATGCTTCGGCCCCGTAGACCGGGGAGCATAGGGTCCCCCTAGGGTTCCATCTAGGTATCTCCACCGGAGTAGGAGCCTTCGGTGAAGACATCCTTCAGGTCCCCCTCGGGTGACTGATACCCGAGGTCCCGTTCAGCCGCAGCCACCTCGCCGTCGTTGGCCTTTTCTTTGCCAGGTCGGCGACGAGGTGGAGAGCCGTCCTTGGAAGACTGCTCACGCCGCTTGCTAACACGTTTCGCGAGGTCAATGATCTCATGACACTCCTCAGCGTTGTGGCGACCGTTGGGGTGCACAGGGCATGAACCACTGTTACCCCTCTGCGGTCGTGGGCGTTTGTTGCGGTCGCCCCGGCCCCCGGTCACGGCTGCAATGACTAGAGCGGTGGACCGCGGCTTCTGGTAGTCACGGTCCTTCTTTTTCTTCTTACCGTCCTGGGGGACGGCACCCGAGCCACCCGACTGGGTAGCCCCGGTTTGTGGGGCGAGTGCCATGCTCGGCCCTCGGCGGCTCTGGCGCATTTGTCGGCCAGAGCGAAGAGTGTGGAGACAGTCTCCACGTCATGCGTGGCCAACTTTTCCAACATTTTCTCATCACGTACTCCCTAACGGAAGGCCGTGATGATGGAAGCATCGGAAATGCAAGGTATAGTACCTCGCACCTTGGTGAAGCAGGAGATGAACGTTCGGAGGGTCTCCTCGGGCTCCTGCCTCACCGCATGGACGTGGGCCTCCACACCGTGCTGCTGGTAAGCACTGGCGAAGTTCGCTACGAACCGCACGCAGAGCTCTTCCCAGGAGTAGATTGACCCTGGGGCGAGGTTCATGAGCCAAGTCCGGCAGGTCCAGACAAGGCTACATGAAAATATGTCGTCATCACAGTGGTGTTTCCACCTGCTGCTGTGATAGCGGTGACGTACACCTATAGGAACTTCGACGGGTTTGATGTACCGTCGTATTTTTCCGGCAGGTGTGGCCGGAACTTGGGTGGCCATGATGTCGCGCGGAGATGATCCGCAAGAGTGGCGCAGCCCATGCCGGCGAAGGGGACACCCGCTTGTGACCGGGTGCCCATTAGGGCCTGCGGTGCTACCACAGCAAAGTCTTGATCGAGGTTGCGATCCTCAACGTTCTGTCGGCGCTCACGCACCCTCTCCAAAGAGATCCGGGCGTCCTCTCCCGCACGTCTGTGGTTGAGCTAGGCTCGGAGGTCGTTGGTCTGTGCGCCCCTTACTGAGGGCGAGCGCACAGACGCCGACGCCTCATGTTGGCGTCGGGATGACCGTGGCCTCGACCTGGTCGAGGTAGAATGTGCCATGCCAAGCAGTCGGTCGACGTCGTCCCGCCACTGCTTCATGGCCCCTGGTGAGGCCGTGGAGCTTGGAGGGTGACGCAGCAACTCCCTTGTTGCTGACAATGCTCCCGGGGTCATTCTTGACGGAGTCTGGGATGTTCGCGCTATTGTATGCTGCCGTGCAGCGTGCGCAGCAGCAATGTCCGGCACTAGGCGGTCGGAGACGTGTGGGGTGGAAGAAACAGCTTCTTCCTCCACCAGGACGTCCGTCGATGTCTTGGCGCGGTGCTCAACGATTTGCACCATCATGTTGAGCGAGGATGCAAGCAAAAACCTAATGCCTAGCCCCCTACCTGGCGCACCAAATGTCGGAGAGGGAATTCTCCGGCCGGGTGGCGGAGTGCACCCGCCCTAAATCCTAAGATGGGGAAGGGGCTTAAGCGTTTTGCCTATCCTGCTAAGCGGACATGAAACACATGAACACACAAGAGTTTTAGAGTGGTTCGGGCCACCGGAGCGTAATACCCTACTCCACTGTGTGTTGGATTGTTGTGGAAACTTGGGAGTCTAAGCCTCCAGATTGAGCTTGTGTTGTAACATCGCATGCCTCCCCTTTTATAGCTGAAGGGGGCATGCACAAAGGTACTGAGCCCCGACATGTGGGCCCAGGGACATAATGGATATAACATTTGGAGCTACAAATGTTCGCCACTGGAGCAATCTTCTCGCGCCCTGACATCCGAGATCTGCGTATCCTCGGCGTGCAGGGGAAGCTTCTTGTGCAAGGGATGGTGAGCACAGTGCGCCGCACGGCACAGGCACACTGTTTGACAAGAGACTGGACAGGCGCGCCGTCTGCAGGGCGACCCTGATGCCGTCTACCAGCGGAGTGGACGGGACGCATTAAATGCCGTGGGGGCACATCGCCTGTCAGAAGGGCGGACAGGCAGCGCACCCCTTCCGCAATAAATGCGAAGATCACGTGGCCCAGGGCCCTCACGTCACGCACCGCCCGCTGGCCTACGTCACGGACAATAAGCCATGTAGCAGTATTAGACCATTGGTCGAGTGGGGAGCGGAGGCACTCCGGATAGAGCCTGGACACGCGTCAATACCGGACCCATGCCTAGGTCACGGCACTTCCTCTCCTGGGTCCTTGTTATGGGTGGCTCGGAGCTCACTTGATGGGGTCTGAACCCTATCCAATGGCTCCGGACTACTTTACTTCGGGGGTTCGGGTTGTGCGTACAGGGGTCACGTGCCTTCTAGGTCTGACGACGCTGCCTCCGAGAACGCCACCTTAACTGCTTATGAGATACCTCTGTGGTTGTTCTCTGTGCGGTTAAGGGTAGCTGCGTAGGCACCATGCCTTTATACCGTAGTAAGGGATACCCCTAATCCAGGGTACCGACACTTTTGATTTCTAAATAATTTAAACTAATGTCTGTAGATTGTAGGCCTCCAGTTTCTCCTACTTGTGTTGTGGGAAGGGGTGGATCATGGTCTTCCATATCATGCGACGCTTGTGAAGGCATGTGGTGCGGAGACGGAGCTGCGGGCGGAGGCATGTGGTGTGGCAGAGAGGCTAGTCCTTCATAAAGTCCAAGCTGTGGGTGTGGCGCAGGTGGAATGAGAAGGACAACACGAAGATGTCTGAGAACGATAAGGAGGAGGATATCATAGAGATTTCTCATATGCAAATCAAGAATACACAGAAATCTTATTATGTAATAAAAAAGGGTCAAGAAGATGGGGATACAATTACGCACAAAGAAGGTAGACATGACATCTAATTCATGTTGATGTGATCGCCACTAGCCACCATGCAACTTCCATGTGGCCGCACCGCCTGCCTATAGGTGTCGTGTCGCCTCCTTGCGAACATCGCGCCGCTGCCTCCCTGCGAACACGGAAACAAAGACCGAATCCTAAGAGATTGAGATATGTAGCCCTTCACACGATCCACGGGTTGTGCCCTTTCGTTCAATCCACAGGCACGCTTGGGCCATATTTGGTGACCGACTCGTGCTTGCCCTTTAGTGGAATTGCTTGATCCAACCCTGCCCAAATCAATGGGGAACCTAAAAAGAGCCCAAATTTGTCAGTCAGTGAGTTTGGAGGCACTTTCGGCCGTTGAATCGATGGAGCCTAAAATGAACCTAGAACTAGTTGATCCTTAACATTCTCGGTCATCCTTTAAAATCGACCATTGATCTCCAACAATAAGGGCATAAAATCCATATAGGCGCAGCCATCTTATATTATTACAATCTAACTTACTTTGCTTTTTTTTAAACACACATTGGCCATAATAATCTATCTTAGCTACAATAATCTTATATTGTCATTGATCACTGAAACTGTTGGGGACTTGTTCCAAATGCTATGAGTCAAGAACAAGGCAACACAGAGAATGTTAAACATTAAAGTCCTTCGTCCTTCGAAGCATTATTTCCCTTAGGATATAATGATTTTTGGACGAAGGTTATGAAGGTCATACCTTCGTAAGTCACGACATATAATAATGGAGAAAGAATCATGCAGAAAATAAAAGATAATATAAACAGTCATGTGTTATCATTATTTCATTTCTATTTTATTATTAAGGAAAGACATAAATGATATCAAATTACAAGTGTACCTTCGACTTGAAAGAAGGTAAAGGTACAAGCATGACGCAAAGACCAATGCCAAGTCAACGTGAACAGTACGGGAGCACTGTTCATCTATTTATAGGCACGGGACGCAGCCCATGTAAAATTATACCCATGCCCTTTACATCCGCAAATAACTCTATAGTAATCCATCGAGATCTAAATAGTCTTTTCATCTTTAAGTCGGTTTCCTTTTCTGCTATCATGCCGAAGCTCTCCTGCTCACATCTTCGGCGCTGCATCAACCTTCGTATTCTTTGTGATTCTCCCACTGTGGTACTTATTCGAATCCGAAGATACCTGTCCACGCATTATACTCCAGAAACATTGTTAAATCATGTTTTTGAGGACCTTCGGAAGCCGAAGGCCCCCAACAGTAGCCCCTCGCAATATTAATTTGTTAGAATGATAAATTCAGATTGTGACATGGACGAAGGCCCTAAGCCAAAGGTCCGAAAAAACACCTTCCCTTTGCTAGAATAGCAACAGTCACTGACAAGTGGGCCTTCCAATTTTCAACGCACTAGGCGTATAAATAAGAGCACACCACGAGCTCATTTGGCACGCTTTTTTGCCATCTGGTCTTGCTTACTCAACTTTTAGCTCTTTGCGCACCAACACTTGCTTGGCTTTTTAAGTTTTTTAAGCTTTAGCTTTGAGAGCAGTTTTTTAGCATTTCCGAAGATGTCTGAAGATAAAAAAGCTGTTGCTGAAACAAAGCTGAGCCTTTCTGAGGAGAAGAATTTTGGCTTTCTTGAGTCAATAGCAAAGACGAATACGGAGAAGATTACTAGGGAGATTTTAGAAGGTTTATCTGAAGATACTGGTGATAGTGACAGTTATGATGTGGAAAGCGGTGGGGAAGACTCCGAAGATCGACCCTGGCGACCAAGCCATGCAGTTTTTGGAAAATCAACTATTAAACAGATCCATCTTGACAATATGAGGGGGAGATATTTTCGGGATATGTCTATTGTGAGAGCTGACAACGGAGACAAGACTTGTCCTACTCCCGAAGAAAATGAAGTCGTGATCTTCCGAAGCTTCTTCAAGGCTGGGCTTCGGTTCCCTCTAAGCAGTTTCGTGGTTGAGGTTTTGAAGATATTCCAGATTTTTCTTCACCAGATTACTCCCGAAGCCATTATAAGGATGGGAGACTTCGTATGGGCTATGAGGAGTCAGGGCTTGGAGCCAAGTGCTAAAAGTTTCTGTAGCATGCACGAACTTTTATATGAGACGAAGCCCTGGGGTAAAGAGCAGTATCACAACAACTTTGGCTGCTATAGCTTCGTTGCCCGCTCTGGATCAAGCTGCCCTATGCCGACTTTCCGGAAGCGATGGCCCGGGGATTGGATGAAGGAATGGTTCTATGTGAAAAATGATTTAAAGGCACGAGAGGATATTAAGGAGATTATCATGCGCCCTATCTGGCAACGCTTCGACCTTCGGAAGCCGAAGGTGGAAATTGATGAAGCAGCCGAAGAATGCCGAAAGGCCTTCGGCATAGTATGCTCCTTCATCGGGACAAGGGATTTAGTACAGGAACACATAGCCTTCAGAGTGTGGCCCCTTGTAGAGAAATGGGAAATGCCAAAGGAGACCATCAACAAATCTGACGAAGGTGGACTGGTCAGGTTGAAATACACCTTCAGATATGAAGGTAAGTTTGTTGAGCTAGATGATGATTGGTTAAAGTGTATCGAAGCCACAAGCGATGAACTGCTTGGGCCATATTCAAAGGCAGAAGACAATGCGCTATCTGCGGCCTTCGGAGGCCGGAAGAAGAAGAGGCTGAATAGAGTCTTCGACGCTATTGGATTTATGTACCCTAATTACCGCTACCTGTCACGGGGGCAGAAGAGAAAGAGTGCCACTTCCGGAAAAGATGCTGCTCCAGCTGCTCCAAGCGAGCATGTGCCGAAGAGGAAAAGGTGAAGGTCCTTACACACCGGCCGTGATATATTGAGACGGCCGAAGTGCCCGAATTTGGCGGTGAAACCTCTTCGGCTGCTGAAGCCAAAAAACTTACTTTTACACAGAAGATTGAAGAACCGGCTGTAAGGCCGAAGGCCGATAATATTGAAGAAATGAAGGCCGAGGAAACAAAGATATTAGAAGTTACAAGCCCTTCGGTAGGAATGACAGTAACGAAGGCACAAAAAGATCTCACGGTGACTCCCAAGAGAAAAAGGATGGTCAATGTACTAGATGTGCTAGAGACAATAAAATCTTCAAGTACCACTCCAAAGAAACCGGCCGAAGCGCCGAAAACACAAATTGAGACAAAGTCATCCGAAGTCGAAGCTGCAAAGAGCCAGACTGAGGCCAAAGCTGGGCCTTCAGAGCCCGCCAAGGAGAAATCCTTGGAAACCGAAGAAGAAACGAAAAAAGAGGCTACAAAGCAAATTCTGCCTAAAAAGACTCTCTCTTCAACTCCCGAGGCACCTTCCAGAGTACCTGATTACATTGTACGACATGCTTCGGGCAAAAGGCTATCTGAAGAAGAAAAGCGAGAAGCTCAATATTATGCCCAGAAATTAAAATATCCAAAAGGGGCGTTGATATTCAACGGCAGTGGAGAAGAAGACTTCTTGTATTGTCTCCCAAACAGCAAGGAGATTTCTGTCTGCCGGGAGATGGGCAGAAGCTTCAGATTCCCGACGCTAGAAGACGGGCTCTCAGTGCTATTAAAAGATGAATTGGCCGACAGCTTAGCATACAACAGCTTAAAGGTGAGAGAATAAGATTTTTGTACTTAAAAACAAAATTTTTCCATTTGCTTATACTTAATACCGCACTCCTTTTGCAGGGCCTTATTCTTAGCAACGCCCTCAGGGCACAAAAAAGCGCTGAAGACGAGGGATGTACCATGGCCTTGAATAACCTTCGTTCTGAAGTGATTGAGCTAAGGAACGAAGGTCTTGAAAAAGATAAAATATTAAACTCATTGGTGAACAAGATAAAAGAAGACGAGGCTACTTCAAAAGCCCAAGCTGAGGCCCAGAAATGTGAAATTGAAAATCTTCGGAAACAGCTGGCAGAAGAAAAATTAAAATGTGCAATTGCCGAAGCTGACCGAGACGCCAGTGACTACTGGAAAAATTACTGGGAAAAAATAGTTGTGGAGCTTCGTTCTTCAAAAGAAAGATTCTATGAAAAATCTGTAGCATGTGTACAAAGGATAAAAACCAGCTTCGCCAATATTGGCGCATATTCGAATGAAGACAACTTCGTACTGGGCGATCCCGAAGGTCCAATCGACTGGATCAACGGCGAAGCTGAAGCCTTTGAGGAAGTTTTGAGTGGCCGTGGAGATGTCTGCGCCTTCTCAGGTGTCAGGGGAATTACGGCTATTTTGGAGAAGGGAGGATGCGAACATGTGAAGATTCTGGCCCAAACCGAAGCTGCGTTCTCTATTGAAGATACAAAAGACCCCTCGGCCGAGGCAAGCTTAGTTGGCGGAAAGTTTTTCACCGACATCTGGGAAAATGGTGGCCGAGGGATGACTCACGAAATTATAAAGAAAAGTGAAAAAGATACTCACGATGCTAGAGAAGTAGCAAAGGTAGCTGAAAAAACTGCAGAACTTGAAAGGCGGATAGGTATTACCTAATTGCTTTTGATTTTATGTTTTATTTCTGTGACTTCGAACTTATTTATGTTTTGTATCGCAGCTGAACTATCTCCTCCCCCGAAGCCTTTCGAGTCATTGGCTGACCCCGAAGCAAAAAAGGAAGATGAAATTACAAAGATGGCCGAAGCTATTATGGACGAAGCTGTGACTCAACTACTAAACGAAGCTGCAGAAGCAGTTTTAAAACAAGAATAGCTATTATTGTAGAAACATTCGGAATATTGATGTAATATTTTCTGAACAAAGTGTGTAATAGTTTATAGTTTTGAATGTAATATATAAGCTGTTTGTAATCCAGTTCTTTACGATGCATGAAACTTACGTACATACCGTTTTTGAGCCTTCGGCGAAAAAACACCTTCCCTTCTTTTCATGCTTCGTGAAGAATACCCATATTCCGCGAAAATATTATGCTTCGTAAGCAATAGATCTTCTTTGATATTAGAGTTGACGAAGCTGTACTTATTTTGTGCCTTGGCACAATTTCTTCGAAACAATTTCCGAATATCAATGTTGTATCCCCTTCTTGTGCCATTGATGCAATATGATGTATGATGTCATGTTATGTGAATGATGTGATGATGTTATGCTATGCAAAATGATATTTGTGCCGAAAATACACACACATTCCCACAGTAAAATGCATGCTCTTTTTGCCGTTTATTTTTCGGCTTCACCGCTTATTTTTCGCTGTAAGCCTCCCTTAGGAGCTTCTTCGCCTTTTACTTCGGCAGTATTCGCGTTGACTTTTCGCACTTCGCCTTATACTTCGGCAGAATCAGCGTTTATTTTTTGCTGTAAGCTCTGCATTCCCTTTGGAACGACTTTTGAGCAGAAAACTTACGCTGCGCTCCCTAACGACTTTTTGTAACTTCGGCAAACTTATTGTAACTTCGGCAAACTTACGCTGCGTTCCGTAGAACGACTTTTTTGTAGCTTCGGAGATACTTTCTGTAGCCACGAGCTCTTAAGAACGAGTTTTCATGCTTCGGCAACTTTTTGGATTTCGTAAGTCTGTGGAGAAGATATATTTTGACTATGGCAAAAACGAAGCTATTACAAGAAATTGAAAACGACAAAAACTTAGGCTTTCAATGATTGTTCCTTATTAAAAAGAAAAATGATAACGGATGCAAGAACTATTTCAGAAGTAGGATATCTTCTAGTAGATGTGCTTCGACTCTGGCATAGTACTATTGACTGTGCGAGCTTCGGACTCCTCTCTGAAGTCTCGTTGCAGATGAGTGTGTTGGCTCCCTTCTGGCTGTTGGCCTCGTTGTATTGGTGGTGGAGGTGGAAGCTGTTGCCAAGATGCCTGAGGTTGGCTTGCCGAAGCAACAGAAGCTGCAGGATGGTTACCCACATACTCTGGAATGTACGGTGAGTGGTACAAAGCAGTATGCATAACTTGCTTCGGCTGGCTCTGTTGGACTGCAGCTTCTGCTATCTCTTTCTGTTTCTGGATGGTGACATGGCACATCCTGGTAGTATGGCCCTTGTCCTCACCGCAGAATAGGCAATAAATTTTCCTGGGCTGATCCCCAAACCTTCCTCCGAAGCCCCTCGCGCCTCTGCCCCTTGGAGCTGGGGGCCGAGGATAGCTCTGTTGCTGCCCCGAAGCCTGAGAGGAATATTGCGGCCTCTGTTGCTGACTTCCCCTGTCGTCATTCTGAGTGGAATGAATTGATCTGACGTGCCTAGGGTGGACTCTCCCTCCGAAGCCCCTGGTCATTTCAGAGAACCTGTAAGCTTCCTCCCTTCTTTGTCGAAAGTCATTATCAGCGCGGATGTATTCATTCATCTTCTGAAGCAGTTTCTCCAGGGTCTGAGGGGGTTTCCTGGCGAAGTATTGGGCTGTAGGTCCTGGCTGAAGCCCCTTAATCATGGCCTCAATGCCAATTTCATTGGGCATTGTTGGCGCCTATGCCCTCAGTCGTAAGAACCTTCGGACATACGCCTGAAGGTATTCTTCATGATTCTGGGTGCACTGGAACAAAGCTTGAGCAGTGACCGGCTTCGTCTGAAACCCTTGGAAACTGGTGATAAGCATGTCCTTCAGCTTTTGCCATGATGTGATTGTTCCTGGCCGAAGAGAGGAGTACCAGGTTTGTGCAACATTTTTGACTGCCATGACGAAGGATTTCGCCATGACTGCAGTATTGCCACCATATGAAGATATGGTTGTTTCGTAGCTCATCAGAAATTGCTTCGGATCTGAGTGTCCGTCATACATGGGGAGCTGAGGTGGTTTGTAAGACGGGGGCCAAGATGTAGCCTACAGTTCTGCTGACAGAGGAGAAGCATCATCAAAGGCAAAATTTCCATGATGGAAATCCTCATACCAGTCATCCTCGTTGACGAAGCCCTCTTGGTGAAGCTCTCTGTACTGGGGCCTTCGGTTTTGCTCATCTTGAGCAAGATGACGAACTTCTTCAGAGGCTTCGTCTATCTGCCTTTGTAGGTCAGCTAGCCGAGCCATCTTTTCCTTCTTCCTTTGCACTTGCTGATGAAGCATCTCCATATTCCTGATCTCTTGGTCCAAGTCATCCTCCTGAGGCGTTGGACTGGTGTTTCCTCTTTTGGCTTCGGGACTTCCGAAGAGAAAGGGTCTCCTGGTTCGGGTCCAGCGGCTGCAGAGCGGCAGCCCCTGTTGCTGAAGCTTTCTTTGGCGGCATGACGAAGGTCGATGCTTGCCGAAGGTGGTCGAAAAGGGTTCACGGGAGGTGGGCGCCAATGTTGGGGACTTGTTTTCAAATGCTATGAGTCAAGAACAAGGCAACACAGAGAATGTTAAACGTTAAAGTCCTTCGTCCTTCGAAGCATTATTTCCCTTAGGATATAATGATTTTCGGACGAAGGTTATGAAGGTCATACCTTCATAAGTCACGACATATAATAATGGAGAAAGAACCATGCAGAAAATAAAAGATAATATAAACAGTCATGCGTTATCATTATTTCATTTCTATTTTATTATTAAGGAAAGACAGAAATGATATTAAATTACAAGTGTACCTTCGACTTGAAAGAAGGTAAAGGTACAAGCGTGACGCAAAGACCAATGTCAAGTCAGCGTGAACAGTACGGGAGCACTGTTGATCTTTTTATAGGCACGGGACGCAGCCCATGTAAAATTACACCCATGCCCTTTACATTCGCAAATAACTCTATAGTAATCCATCAAGGTCTAAATAGTCTTTTCATCTTTAAGTCGGTTTCCTTTTCTGCTATCATGTCGAAGCTCTCCTGCTCACAGCTTCGGCGCTGCATCAACCTTCGTATTCTTTGTGCTTCTCCCACTGTGGTACTGATTCAAATCCGAAGATACCTGTCCACGCATTATACTTCAGAAACATTGTTAAATCATGTTTTTGAGGACCTTCGGAAGCCGAAGGCTCCCAACAGAAACTAAACTAGAGACTAGATGCTTTCAATGCTTATCTGTGATCAAAATCAATTTCACATTTAAGAACTCACCCAACAACATTCATATAAGCATCCGTCTTTTCTATAAAAAAAATGCACTAATCTAATTTGCTCATGTCCATAGCTATTAATATCCTTACTTTGGAAAAAAATCTCAGGTGATCATTGATACATCACCCTTATTCTCCTTAAAATGTGCATAAGCGTGATGTTCCCTGGCAGCGCAGAGCCGCAGAGAGCCCCCGCCACTTCTTTCAAAGGTCCATGAGATATGACCAATTTGTAGACTGGGCGAAAACGTGTTGGCCACAAAAAAAGATCTGCATAACCACTTGCTTAACCAAAGGAAGCACAACACCATCAAATGGGGCCATAATGGAAATTCGGAAGTACATCTTCAAAACTAAGACACGTCTTCCTCATACATCAGCACCTGGAATTATCCAAATATGTAGTGAACTAAAAAAAGAAACGAATGTATCATAATTCCCAAACCTTTGAGATACCTAAATCATCTAGTCAATCTTTTGGATAGTGTTATCAGTAAAATGGAAAGAATGAATCCATGGTGTTGTTTGGTTCATAAAACATAACGTAAATAGTAATGATTCGTGCTTAAGTACCAACAGTAATAAATTTGAATAGGTCGGTATCACTTTCACTTTTTAGTGTGGTATGTAATTACGGTTAGACTTAAACAAAGATAATTTAACGTTATCCGATTACGCTCAAGTATCACTTTTTAGTGTAGTATCCGATTACGCCAGAGATAACTTACCTATCATAGCCTCCATTAAATGAATACTTCCTCCGTTTCTTTTAGTTGTCACTGTATAGTTTAATTTTGCACTATTCAGCGACAACTAAAACGAAACAGAGAGAGTACCTCTCTTTGGAAAGTTATTTAACAAAACTTCGAAACCAGATGCTAAAATGTGAATGACCGTGTATGCAGAAATATATAAATCGTTACCTTACGATGTCAAGAGATGAATGACCTAGATATTTTATTGTTAAGCAACTACTTAACATCATTGTCTCTTATATTTTCACCTATGTAGAACAATGAAACTATTAAACATTTTCTTATAAAAAAATAGTTTAAAATTCCGCGGCTGACACGGAGAACGGTAATGACCGTTGGATCCAAGAGAGATATACTCCACTTGGCACCACATCCACTAGAAGCAAACACGAGAAGAATGTCATATAGGCAGAAGTTATCTTATCACTAAAATCCGATTTTATATAAATAAAAGTATGCTTTGTGATACAAAACTTCCACAACCTCGACAGTCGGCACTGCCACAATGGTAAACAAGACCTGCGCTTGGTGGAAGTGGAAGGAGTTGCTGGTGCTTCACGACTTTGACAGGGTCGATCAAAGACCAGTTACTCCCCTTTCCAGAGCTCAGCAAACTCATCAGGCTCCAGCGTGTTCTCCATCTCGTGCATCTTCCGCCTCACCTTGGCCTTCACCTTCTTGGCATATTTGCCTGCCTTCTGCCTCTTCTCTAGTGCACGGATCTGAAGGAAACCAAAGGGGAAGTGTCAGATGTAGAGTATTGGAAATATTGAACATGGAACGAAATGATATGCTCTAGTTGTACAATATCACATGTAGACGTAGTACAATGCGTCCTCAAATAAACACCACTAGCAGACGAGCAGATTATTTAGGCTACAACAAACTGCACACTACTGTGAACTTGAGGCAGGTACACCAAACAATAAGTAAATGTTTTCATTCTTAGCCCAACTCAAGGAAAACAGGACAGCACAGTGTTGTATACCACGATGCATAATTCGTCCAAAATAGTGGTATGCACTGACGATGTTAGTGCCAAATTTAGCTCAAAACTCATTCTTTGGTAGTTCCAACACTCGATTCTTTATTAAAAAGTGCACCATGACTTCCATATAAGTGTTGTGTCTTCCGTTGGAGAAATTGTGCATTATTAATGTCGGAGAGGGAATTCTCCGGCCGGGTGGCGGAGTGCACCCGCCATAAATCCTAAGATGAGGAAGGGGCTTAAGCGTTTTGCCTATCCTGCTAAGCGGACATGAAACACATGAACACGCGAGAGTTTTAGAGTGGTTCGGGCCGCCGAAGCGTAATACCCTACTCCACTGTGTGTTGGATTGCTGTGGAAACTTGGGAGTCTAAGCCTCCAGATTGAGCTTGTGTTGTAACGTCGCATGCCTCCCCTTTTATAGCTGAAGGGGGGCATGCACAAAGGTACTGAGCCCCGACATATGGGCCCAGGGACATAATGGATATAACATTTGGAGCTACAAATGTTCGCCGCTAGAGCAATCTTCTCACGCCCTGACATCCGAGATCTGTGTATCATCGGCGTGCAGGGGAAGCTTCTTGTGCAAGGGATGGTGAGCACAGTGCGCCGCACGGCACGGGCACACTGTTTGACAAGAGACTGGACAGGCATCAATACCGGACCAATGCCTAGGTCACGGCACTTCCTCTCCCGGGTCCTTGTTACGGGTGGCTCGAAGCTCACTTGATGGGGTCCGAACCCTATCCAATGGCTCCGAGCTGCTTTACTTCGGGGGTCCGGGTTGTGCGTACAGGGGTCCTGTGCCTTCTGGTTCCGACGACGCTGCCTCCGAGAACGCCACCTTAACTGCTTATGAGATACCTCTGTGGTTGTTCTCTGCGCGGTTAAGGGTAGCTGCGTAGGCACCATGCCTTTATAGCGTAGTAAGGGGTACCCCTAATCCAGGGTACCGACAGTGGCCCCCGAGCCCACCTCAGGGGAGGATGCGAGCCTGCAGGTGGGGCCAGAGTTTGACTGATGATCGGCTCACTGCCCCTTCGCACTCGTTGATGCAGTTTCTGCAGGCCCGCCTATGGCCACGCCGACTGCCACGCCTGCCCTCGCGGCTGACTGGTCCGTGACCTCCGTTTTTTAATGTCTTTGTTGGGCCATGTGCGGGGTGCCTCGAGTCGCTGCATCGGTTTTGAAAATTTATCTCATTAGCCTTCTGCGACGGCCTCGAGAAGGCGCGGTATTAGCGCGAGCAGCGGTGCGGCTTTCCTACACCCAGAAACCGGCGTACCGGATGTATGACATGTGGGCCCGAGCCCCCATGCCAGAGGTTGGGCCACCGGTTGCAGCGAAGCTGAGGAGGCGCGCAACCGCGGGGCGATTGCATGCTCCTTGCGTGGCGGTTCGTCTCTTTGACCGCTGGTTGTGGTGAAGGTGGAAGGGCGAATATCCGCAGGACGGTTGCATGCTTTTTGTGCGGAAGTTCGCCTTCTTGACCGCTGGCTGCGGCGAAGGTGGAAGGGCGTGTAACCGCAGGGCGGTTGCACGCTCCCTGTGCGACGATTCGCCTTCTTCGCGCTTCAGGCCAGCGACAGATGTATGACATGTGGGGCCTGGCCCCCATGCCATAGAATGGGAACCCTGGCACGCGTCGGGGGAGACCTTGCCCGTGACGCTTCGGGGCACGAGCGAGGAGATCTGCCTTTAAATAGGAGCTCATCCCTCGGGCAGTAGCCATGCCTCGCTTTTCTTGCATTCACTGCGCCCTTCCGCCTTCCGTGCCTCTGGATGGGGCACGCCGGCGTTCGCTGGAGGGATCCGTGTCAGGGCCACCCACAACGGTCTCACCGCCGGGGAGCTCGCGCTTTTCGTTTCCTGCGCGGCGGCGCTGTCGATCTTGTCTTCTTCTTGCTGCTGTTGGAGGAGCGCGACCTCATGAGGGTTGGCGCTCTTCTGCCATCGCTCGGCTTCAAGGATTTTTATCATGCAGCCCGGCTGCACTCTCCCGCCAGTGGCCATCTAGAAGGATGACCACCGGCCTTGTGGTGGAGAGAAGCGAGTCGGGCTGCGGCCTCCCTCCTGCCCTCAGCTTCAAGGATGTTCATCATCCTCGCTGGGGTCGAAGGCGAGCCGAGTTGGGGTCCTGCCTTCCGCATGGGCTGGTGACCCGCTTCTTCCTCCAGTATTCAGGGGAGAAGGACGCTCACCAGCCTTGAGGAGGAGGCGAACTTCGGCTACGCGGGGCCGACCGGCTGCAGGCACCGTCAGCTGCCGTGTGCCTGGCTCCTTGGCCTAGATGGCTTTGGTGCCGCCTCCGGCGCTGCCTCCTGCTGCTTAGTCGGGGCGTGGCTGTCTGTCCACCGCACGGGCGACGGTCGCGCCGTGCGCAGGTCCGCCACATCCATGGCTTCTCCCGCGCCGTCGGTCGCACTGCCCCGATGCCGCCCGGGGGGTCGTACAAGACGTCGTATGTCGTGGGGGTGGCGACCGCATTCTTGGATGGTCTTGTCCTCACTCCGTGGGAGGACGGGAGCGAGGACCTCTTCGGGCGCGCTGAGGCGGCCGCCGTCGCCGGTAAGCCACTGGTGCAGAGGTGGCCGCTGTCGTCGGTGCTGAGGTGGTCGCCGCCGCTGGTTAGGCTGCCCACTGCAGAGGTGGTTGCCTCCGCTGGCGAGACCATCAGTGCCACCTGCCGCCGAGCCTCCGACTCTTTGGCTTTAATGGCCTCGTTGCCGCCCCCCGTAGGAAGACGGGGGTGAGGACCTCTTCGCAATGACGCACGTGCTGAGGTGGTCGCCACTGCTGGCGAGTCGTCGGTGTAGAGGTGGTCGCCTCCGCTGGCGAGCCGCTCGGAGCTAGCTACCACGCGACCCTACTGGCGTGGAGGTAGTTCATACCTGTAGAGTAGAGATGGAGCTAGGGCTCCGCTTGAAAGCGGATGTAATACTTTTGCATTTTGTAAGGTACTTTTGAGTACTATTTATCAAGCAGTATTAGCACTTATCTGTGTACCACTTGTCCCTGTTGCGTGTGGTGTAAATGACTCTTCCTTGGTACCTGGCCCCCTAGGATGTAGGCTCGATTTGTCGAGGCTGCAGACCAGCATACCTAAGAAAGAGTTTGGCGGTGGCCCCCAGGAGGTAGCCTCGACTGGGACCTGGGCTTGCACACAGCTTCGGCTAGGGAGCGTTAGCAGTACACCCACAGGACCCGTCATCTGACACTAGCCATCCTTTGATACATGCTCGGGACCTGCAGGGTCTCGTCTGGGAGGCCAAGTTGTGCGTCCGGACCCCTTGGATTGTGGTTCTAGGTACTAGGACACTTGTCGAAGAGTGGTGGAGTATGCAGGCCCACGGTACGAAACCAGGTTGAGCGGCTACACGGGCTCCGAACCACCCCAGGAGACAAATGTCCACTCTGTAGTTCCAGACCCCAGGTTGTCGGACCCACAGGACTTATAGCTCCAAATACTAGGTACCCGTCACGGAGTGGAGTGTGCAGGCTTTCGGGTACGGAACCAGGCTAAGCGGCCACACAGGCTCCGGACCACCCCATGAAACGGGGTCCCGTTCTCCAGAGCCGGCTCCCAGGCTGTCGGGCCCTCCTGCTTTCGCAGAGAGGTCCTAAACTGCAATCCTGGCTGTTCAATTCGGAAGTCATTATGTCTGATGGAAAGGGAACTGTTCGGGTGGGTTAGATAAAATAATATTTGAAAAACTGGAAGGTAAGACCATGGAGCAGTAATATGAAACTATCATAGGGGCACATCTGAGGGGGTAATTCTTTTCTTTATAACTCATCATGCATGGGTGCAGACCAACAGGCCGGGCTTATGAGGGCGGACCTCACCGGGTTGGCTTACACGTATGCGTTACCTAGTTTCAAAAGGCAGAAAAATTCGACCCCTCAGACTTGCTTCTATGGATAGAACTTACAGAGGAGCTCCAGTGCCAGGGAGAGGTACTCCCTCAGTCATAGCTAGACAGTCACCCCCGGGTCGGCGTATTCCCGTCACCTTGAAGGGTCCTTCCCAGCTGGGGGAGAGTTGCGGAGCCCTTCTTGGTTTGGTACCTGTCGTAGGATCGGGTCCCGACCCTGGGTTCCCATCTGCGTTTGATGAGGGAGTCCTCATCCTCGTGTTGTAGACATTTCTACATGGACCTGTCAGAAGCCTGGACCCGTGGGGAGTCCAGAAGGGTTTCCGGGGGAAGGCAGGCTTCAGCCCCGTAGACCGAGGAGCATGGGGTCCCCATGTGGGTCCATCTAGTTGTCCTCCGGCGACCGTTGGGGTGCACAGGGCATGAGCCGCTGCTACCCTTTTGCGGCCGTGGGCGTTTGTTGCGGTCGCCCCGGCCCCTGGTCGCGGCTGCTACGACCAGAACGCTGCTACCCTTCTGGTAGTCGCGATCCTTCTTCTTTTTCTTCTTACCGTCTCGGGGGACGGCACCCGAGCCACTCGACTGGGCAGCCCCGGTTTGTGGGGCCGAGTGCCATGCACGGCCCCCGGCGGCTCTGGCGCATTTGTCGGCCAGAGCGAAGAGTGTGGGGACAGTTGCCACGTCGTGCGTGGCCAACTTCTCCAACATCTTCTCATCACGTACTCCCTGACGGAAGGCTGTGATGATGGAAGCATCGGAAATGCGAGGTATGGTACCTTGCACCTTGGTGAAGCGGGAGATGAACGTCCGGAGAGTCTCCCCGGGCTCCTGCCTCACTGCATGGAGGCAGGCCTCCACACAGTGCTACTGGTAAGCACTGGTGAAGTTCGCTACGAACCGCGCGCAGAGCTCTTCCCAGGAGTAGATTGACCCTGGGGCGAGGTTCATGAGCCAAGTCCGGGCAGGTCCAGACAAGGCTACATGAAAATATGTCGCCATCACATCGGTGTTTTCACATGCTGATGTGATAGCGGTGACGTACACCTGTAGGAACTCCGACGGGTTCGACGTACCGTCGTATTTTTCGGCAGGTGTGGCCGGAACTTGGGTGGCCATGATGTTGCGCGGAGATGATCCGCGAGAGCGGCGCATCCCACGCCGGCCAAGGGGACACCCACTTGGGACCGGGTGCCCATTGGGGCCTGCGGTGCTACCGCAGCGAAGTCTTGATCGAGGTTGCGGCCCTCGATGTTTGGCGGCGCTCGTGTGCCCTTTCCAAAGAGATCCAGGCGTCCTCTCCCGCGCGCCTGCGGTTGAGTTCGGCCCGGAGGTCGTTGGTCTGTGCGCCCCTTACTGAGGGTGAGCGCACAGACGCCGACGCCTCATGTTGGCGCCGGGATGACCGTGGCCTCGACCTGGTCGAGGTAGAATGCGCCATGCCGAGCAGTTGCGCGACGTCGTCCCGCCACTGCTTCATGGCCCCTAGTGAGGCCGTGGAGCTTGGAGGGTGACGCAGCAACTCCCTTGCTGCTGACAATGCTCCCAGGGCCGTTCTTGACGGAGTCCGGGATGTCTGCGCTGCTGTATGATGTCGTGCAGCGTGCGCAGCAGCAATGCCCGGCACTGGGCGGTCGGAGACCTATGGGGTGGAAGAAACAGCTTCTTCCTCCACCAGGAAGTCTGTCGATGTCTCGGCGCGGTGCTCAACGATTTGCACCATCATGCTGAGCAAGGATGCAAGCAAAAACCTAATGCCTAGCCCCCTACCTGGCGCGCCAAATGTCGGAGAGGGAATTCTCCGGCCGGGTGGCGAAGTGCACCCGCCCTAAATCCTAAGATGAGGAAGGGGCTTAAGCGTTTTGCCTATCCTGCTAAGCGGACATGAAACACATGAACACGCGAGAGTTTTAGAGTGGTTCGGGCCGCTAGAGCGTAATACCCTACTCCATTGTGTGTTGGATTGTTGTGGAAACTTGGGAGTCTAAGCCTCCAGATTGAGCTTGTGGTGTAACGTCGCATGCCTCCCCTTTTATAGCTGAAGGGGGGCATGCACAAAGGTACTGAGCCCCGACATGTGGGCCCAGGGACATAATGGATATAACATTTGGAGCTACAAATGTTTGCTGCTGGAGCAATCTTCTCGCGCCCTGATATCCGAGATCTGCGTATCCTCGGCGTGCAGGGGAAGCTTCTTGTGCAAGGGATGGTGAGCACAGTGCGCCGCACGGCACGAGCACACTGTTTGACAAGAGACTGGACAGGCGTCAATACCGGACCCATGCCTAGATCACGACACTTCCTCTCTCGGGTCCTTGTTACGGGTGGCTCGGAGCTCACTTGATGGGGTCCGAACCCTATCCAATGGCTCCGGGCTGCTTTACTTCGGGGGTCCCGGGTTGTGCGTACAGGGGTCCCGTGCCTTCTGGGTCCGACGACGCTGCCTCCGAGAACACCACCTTAACTGCTTATGAGATACCTCTGTGGTTGTTCTCTGCGCGGTTAAGGGTAGCTGCGTAGGCACCATACCTTTATACCGTAGTAAGGGGTACCCCTAGTCCAGGGTACCGACAATCACCTGCTTACAATTTTCCTAACTCTTTTTAAAAACTTAAAACTGAAGGAATTAAATAACACGGTATCAACTAGCCCTTGATGAAAAGTAATTAACCTGGGTTGAAACTTATGAACAACACTCAACATCAGAAGTTCAGAACAGTGAATTAACATACCTGATTGGGGGAAATGTAGTATGGGTTCTCATACCATGTAGGACCACCAAAACTACCACCAAATATTTTGATTGGATTCAAACAGAACCTGGGGCCAACCTACAAAGAGCAATCCAGCACAATTTATTATTTATACAAAACTGGGAAGCACCTGAGTATCCATAAAGAAGCTCAGTGCAGTTACCTCAATAAGTGTCATTTTATCCAGACCACCTTTATCAACTTTATCAATCTCATTGTGGGGAACCGAAATCTGCCAAATTAGGTTTCTAAAATTCAATGGTGCTAAGACATGATGTTTGCATTGCGCACACACAAAAATGAACCTAATCCAAACAAAAATTCAATCTGACAAATGGAGAGATAGATCACCTGGTAGTTTCGAAACCAAACATGGCCATCCACAATGGAGAAGACAAACACATGGTCATGGAAAGGTTTTGCTTTACGGTGATCTTTAGGAGTAGCAAATATCTGGACAAGTACAGGTAATGATTTCACAATCATGTTTTATGAGAATCTTCTACTTTGTAAGAACTTATTTGTCCCATAAAGCACATAAATATGAAAGTTGACATATATCATCAACAAAAGTTGGTTTTATAGTATAACAAGCAAGCATTAACTTCCTATACACCATCTTTTTGGCATTGTTGTTAAAACGTCGCTTAAACGTCGTTTAAATGACAAAACATGATTTAGGGTTGAAACGTCTGGGTGTTTTAACAAAATGGTGTAGAACGTCCGTTAAACGTGTTTAAACGTCGCTTAAGCGTCCTCGGCGTGTTTTAAGGTGTTTTACATGCGTTTAGGACGTTCTACTCGTTTGTGGGCCTTTCCTGGGCCAAAAAAAATGGGAAACCCCTATGTCATCCAGGCGGTCAACGCCAGCATCCAGCTCCTACGTGCGAGCGCCAGCCGCCCTCCTCTCCAGCGCGTGGATGCGTAGCTGGCCGCCGCCCTCATCTCCTCCAGCGTCACCGCCTGACCCCCTAAAGCAGACTAGCACCGCCACCCCGACTCCATCTCCTCCAGCGTCGCCGCCCACATCCTCCCTCCACCATCCTCCAACAGCCAGTGCCCCACCTCTCCTCTCCTCTGCCCCCTCCTCCCTCCACCATCCTCCAGCAGCCAGCGCCCAGCCCAGGTTCAGGTTTTCAGTGACAGTGAAGCACCCAGGTTCAAATTCAGACAGTGGCAGCTGCATGCTCCATTTGGTCATTTGGTGAGTAATCTGACCATATGAGAACATGAGATCAATGTTTTAGACTCTATTTTGATTTTGCTCACATTCACTGATCATAGATACAAGTTGTAACTTGTGTGGTTGAACTTATGTTGTTGAACTTGATCTGTTTCCTTTTATGCTATTTGGTTTTTGAACTCAAGTACTCAACTTATGTATGAACTTATTCAATATTTGAAGTTCTATGTCAAGTTTGAAAAGACGTTTCAACGTTTGTTTCACCGTTTAAATGTTAAAAAGGCGGTTCATAACGTTTTACCGCTTTAATAACCATGCTTTTTGGTTTACAGTGAGCAATGGAAATGCAAGCTTAGATAGCAGCACGCAAGATGTTCTTATGTTCCCAAAAAAGAAATGGAGCCAGCATATGGTAATCGTCAGTGTTTATGGTTTAAAATACAACAAAAAAGTGATGCAATTTGAATTTAGAAAATTTGGACAACCACCACTGCGTCAAACACCAGTCTGCTCTTTTACCACATGGTGCCCCAATGACAGGTGGGTCCTGGTCCATCTGTCATTGAGACATCCAGTACTAAAATAGCGAAGTGGAGTTTGACCTTGTTGTATGTTTGCAAAATCCTGTTAGATTTTTATCATTAGAAAATCAAGCTGTTTTCATAGCAAAATGAACGTCACGGACAAATCTAGATAATTGGACAGATAAGTGCAGTTCATCAACTTGTTAAAATGCTTAGCCATATGTAGGTATGGCATAACATGTGAAACCAGTTACATACCTGAGTTATCATTTCCTTCACAAGCTTCCAATGAGGTTGCTCATCAAAATTTGTAGAAAATGTAAGAAGTGGGCGTGACCCTTTCAGATGGTTACCGGTAAGCTTCAACTCCTCCATGGTGTGAACTACAGTAAACATCACATCGTGATTAATTGTTAGCTCATCACAAAAGCATACATGTTATAGACTGCAGTGCATAAGACTGCCAATGTAAGTACCATTTGGGCCATAGCATACCAGCATTAACTAGAAATTTTACTGATGGTCCTCCAGGAGACTTCACCATCCAAAGGTAAAGATCCTTCTGTTTTCTGCACTGTAATACATGAAGGAAAAAACTTCACCCACATAATTCAATAAGCTAACAGAACTGAGAAGTATAATGCATACATATATTGAACAATTATAATTGTGGGATGGCGGATGGCACAAATGCAGTCAAAGAAAACATCCATTGCCCAGTAGAGAATTTAGAACCAGAGCAAAATGGAAGTTGCTTCCTCAATACATGGGATCCCAGAGAACATCCATAGAACGAAAGCATGGACCAAAACCCAAGCTTGAGATTAAGAGTTGCGATTTATACAGCTTGTTCCCGCGCGTAAGCAGCCACCGTCATGTCAATGCTAACAAGATCCTCACCGTGCGGGGTGGAAGCAGAGTAGAAGATCTATACCTCGAAGAAAAGGCAGCTGGAGCAGCTCCTGAGCTCAAGGAGCTCGTTCAGCGCGTTCCCCTTGCTCTGCTTCGACTCGACCTTGCTGTCCTTCTTCGCATGCGGGAGCAGCGACAGCACGTCCTGCATCAGGTGCCGATACCTACGCCGAGCACGCACGCGTGAACGGAATCACCCATCTCACAAGACTGCAAGCGGAAAAACAGGGAGCACTCACCTATACGTGATTCGGCGGGAGCAGGTGATGAGTACCTTCTCCCTGTTCCGGAACGGCGCCACCGCGGCCTCGGCGCCCGCGGAGGCGGGCTCGGCGTCGGGGACCAGGTCCTTGAAGCCGAAGAGCGTGCGCTCCGGGCGCGCCGGCGCGGAGTCGTCAGGCTTCTCTGCGCCGGCCGCCTCTGCGGGCGCGTCGGTGCGCTTCCGCTTCTTCGCCATGGCACTAGGTGCGCTTCCGCGTGTGCTCGAATGCGCGGCGGCGAACGGTTAGGGCCTGAAAGGAGCAGGCGCGGGGTGGCGAGCCGAGCACGACGGCGAGCTAGGGTTTAAGCCGCTCGGGCGCTTGTGGCCTGGTTGTTGGGAGGGAGAGAGGCGCGCATCAAGTAGGCCTGATGGGCCAGGATGGCCGTAGCAGTGCTTATCCATAGCAGGCCAGGCCGAGACGGTCCTGTAAGTAGGCCAGGCTTTAAATAATAAACAGTTTGGAACCAGAGCCCCGCGGAGGAGGTAGCGCACACGAGAGACGAGGGAAGTAAATCGTTCCGAGGAAGAAAGTCCCACACTGGCTAGTAGCGGATGCGCGCACTTGTGTGGATGGCATATATAGGGGGTGGGGTGCTAGCGTAGAACCTTGCCTTAAACTAATGAGTAAGGAAAACAAAGCGCTGCGGTGAGAGCCGCTCGCAGTGCGGGGTCAAAACCTGCACCGCAATTTTTGAAGGGGGAAGAGGCTGGCGCGGGTATTGACACTGCCTTACTTTGCAGGACTTGCCTGTGCGGGCCTCCCCACCCGCCAAACCAAATTGTAAATTTTGAATGCATCTTTTTAAGATTTTAAAATTAAAACTAAAAAAATAATTATTTGTTGCTAAAAAATTTACATAGTTTTGATCTAAATGATGACATTTTCTTAGGATTTCCTCTTTTTTAAAAAATCCAATTCTTAATCTTTTTAAACTAAAAAACTATGTACTGTTAAAACAAATTTACATAATTGATCTTTAAAAAACAATTTAGGACTGCCTTCTTTCTAGAAACATCCAATTCTATGTGATATACTAGTTAGTTTTGCTTTAAGCAGAACACGGAAAGGGGTCATACATTTGTGATTTGTTTTAAATATAAAACGGGCGGGAGGGAGAAGGGGTGATGTGATTTGTTTTAAATATAAAACGGGAGAGAGAAGGGGTGATGACGGTCGAAATTATATTAAATTTTACTCATTTGATTATGGTTATAGGTGTGCTTCTGGCCGGGCTAAAAGGGACATTTTTGGCCGATCCAAGTACGTCACGAAGTTTGACGGGCCAGGTCAGACACGCCATGATATACGGGCCGCGCTATGGGCCAAAAATTACTGCAATACGGAAAAAGTACTACTTAAAATTCCAAACTTTGTGCTAACAGCCAAACATATCCCAAGCTAATATGATAGATTTAATTATATGTTATGAACTCTTTTTTGTCACAGCATGTACCTAAAAAATATTTAAAAACATGAATTAAGAAAATAAACATTTGTGCGGATACCCCAAGTGTGATTGGACTCTCTCTGTTCTAAGTTGTATGTGGTTCTACTTTTGTATTCAAGTCAAACTTCAATAACTCTGGCCAAGTTAAAAAAACACCAAAATCCACACCATAAAATTAGTTTAATTAAACCTACTATGAAATATGTCTTGATAGTGCATTTATTTTGAAATTATAAATGTCAATATATTTTTTCTATAAACCTAGTCAAAGTTAGATAAGTTTGACTTAGGATAAAACCAAAACAATCTACTATTTGGAACATAGAAAACAGTAATTAATAACTTAATTAGTCACGATACAAAGTCAAAGAAGCACATAAGGAAGTGAACACCATGTTTTACATTATTTTATCACAGACATCACAATATCTTATTGTTAGAACATAATGATACTTATGGATGCTAAGATATAGACAAAGATGAACCACTAAAGTGTTCCATTAACTTGGGACTTGAAAGTCGTCTAGAGGGGGTGAATAGGCATAATCTAAAATTTACAACTTTAAATACACACTACAAGTCGGGGTTAGCGTTAGAACTAAAATCAAGTCCGGGAGAGAGAGGAAAACAAATCAAATGAAAATCAATCGAATGAACACGGTGATTTGTTTTACCAAGGTTCGGTCCCAAAGAACCTAGTACTCATTGAGGAGGTCACAAAGACCGGGTCTATTTCAACACTTTCCCTCTCTCAAACGGTCACTTAGACTGAGTGAGCCTTTCCATTAATCAATCGGGTCACTAAGACCCCGCAAGGACCACCACACTCTTAGGTGTCTCTTGCTTTGATTACAAGTCACTTGAGAACAAGAATGAGAAATAAGAAACGCAATCCAAGAGGTAAGAGCTCAAATGAACACGAAATCACTCTCTCACAAGTCACTAAGTGTTTGAGGTGAATTTGGGACTTGGAGAGGCTTTGATCTTTTGAATTGTGTCTAGGAGTGAATGCTAGAGCTCTTGTAATGAATGTAATAATCAGAATTCTTGGATGCTTGGAGTTGTGGTGGTTGGGGGTATTTATAGCCATCAACCACCAAAGTAGCCGTTGGGGAGGCTGCTAGCGATTGGCGCACCGGACAGTCTGGTGCGCCACTGGACAGGTCCTTTTCACTGTCCGGTGAGCCGCCATGTCACCCAACCGTTAGGGTTCGGAGCGAAGTCGACCGTTGGAGCATTGTCTCCTTATGGCACCGGACAGTCCGGTGCCCTCTAACTTTGCGGCTCTGACTTCTGCCGCTGCACTGTTCACACGTCAGGTACTTTTGCAGTCACCGTTGCGCGTAGATAGTCGTTGCCCACTGGCACACCGGATAGTCCGGTGAATTATAGCGGAGCGCGCCTGCGAAAAGCCGAGAGTGGCTGCTTGGACCCTATACGGTCCTGGTGCACCAGACACTGTCCGGTGGCACACCAGACCACAGCACACTTGGTTCATTTTGCTCCTTTGAATTTGATCCCTGTCTTTAATATTTATTGGTTTGTGTTGAACCTTTATGCACCTGTAATACATGAATACTTGGCAAACTAGTTAGTCCATGTGTTTGTATTGGTCATTCAACCACCAAAATTAATTGTGGGAAAAGGTTAACCCTATTTCCCTTTCAATCTTCCCCTTTTTGGTGATTGATGCCAACACAAACCAAAGCAAATATGTAAAGTGCAGAAATGAACTAGTTTGCATATGGTAAGTGCATAGGTTAATTGGAATTAAACCAATTGATAATCTTACTAGATACGAGTGGATTGCTTTTCTTTTCTTTAATATTATGGACCACATTTGCACCACTTGTTTTATTTTTGCAAATCTTTTTGGAAAAATCTTTTTAAAGTCTTTTTACAAATAGTCAAAGGTATATGAATAAGATTGCAAGAAGCATTTTCGAGATTTGAAATTTCTCCCCCTGTTTCAAATGATTTTCCTTTGACTAAATAAAACTCCCCCTGAATGAAATTCTCCTCTTAGCTTTCAAGAGGGTTTCAAAATACATACTAATTTTGAAAAATGATCTTGAAAGATACCAATTTCATTATTTAGATACCAATTGAAATTTTGCTTTCTCAAGACAAGTGAAGCATGGATACCAATTGAGAAATTGCCAGATATCAATTAAAGCTTTATTTCGAAATTTTTTGAAATTATGGTGGTGCGGTCCTTTTGCTTTGGGCATAATATTCTCTCCCCTTTGGCATTAATCGCCAAAACCGGAGACGTTGAGAGCCCTCTTTACACTTTTCTCCCCATTGGTACAAGTATATAAGAGTGAAGGATTATACCAATTGAGAGTGTGGAGGAACAATGGCAAAGGGTAGTTGATACCGTCAGAGTGGAGTGGAAGCCTTGTTCTTTGCCGAAGACTCCATTTCCCTTTCAATCTACGACTTAGTATAAAAATATACTCGAGAACACATTAGTCATAGTTTTGGCACAAGAAGAATAAGAAATATGCAATTGTACCAAAAGAAAGAGATATGATCAAAGGTATATAAATGAGCGATGTGTGCAATGTCTCAATCAAAATTCCGAGAATCAAGTATATTTAGCTCATTCCTAAGTTTGCTAAAGGTTTTCTCATCTAATGGCTTGGTAAAGATATCGGCTAATTGATTCTTGTTGTTTACATAAGCTAGTTCGATATCCCCTTTGTTGGTGATCCCTCAGAAAGTGATACCGAATGTCTATGTGCTTAGTGCGGTTGTGTTCAACGGGATTATCCGCCATGCGGATTGCACTCTCATTATCACATAGGAGAGGGACTTTGCTCAATTTGTAGCCATAGTCCCTGAGGGTTTGCCTCATCCAAAGTAATTGCGCACAACAATGACCCGTGCAATATACTCGGCTTCGGCGGTGGAAAGAGCTACTGAGTTTTGTTTATTTGAAGCCCATGACATCAGGGATCTCCCCAGAAACTGACAAGTCCCTGATGTGCTCTTCCTATCAATTTTACACACTGCCCAATCGGCATCGGAATATCCTATTAAATCAAAGGTGGATCCCTTGGGATACCAAAGCCCAAACTTAAGAGTGTAAACTAAATACCTCATGATTCTCTTTATGGCCCTAAGATGAACTTCCTTAGGATCGGCCTGGAACCTTGCACACATAAATAGAGTAAAGATTCTATCATCGACCGGTATACCTTTTGATCTACGGATTTACCTCCCGTGTCGAGGTTGAGATGCCCATTTGTTCCTATGGGTGTCTTGATGGGTTTGTCATCCTTCATTCCAAACTTCTTAAGTATGTCTTGAGTGTACTTTGTTTGGCTGATGAAGGTGCCATCTTGGAGTTGCTTGATTTAAAATCCTAGGAAATACTTCAACTCCCCCATCATAGACATCTCGAATTTTTGAATCATGATCTTACTAAACTCTTCACAAGTTGATTTGTTAGTAGACCCAAATATAATATCATCAACATAAATTTGGCATACAAACAAATCTTTTGCAACAGTTTTAGTAAAGAGAGTAGGATCGGCTTTTCCGACTTTGAAGCCATTAGTGATAAGAAAATCTCGCAGGCATTCATACTATGCTCTTGGGGCTTGCTTTAGCCCATAAAGCGCCTTTGAGAGTTTATAGACATGATTAGGGTACTCACTATCTTCAAAGTCGGGAGGTTGCTCAACATAGACCTCTTCCTTGATTGGTGTCGGGTACCGTAATTAGGGGTACCCCCAACACTCCTAAACACGACTGGTAACCACCATCAGCACAAGCTGCAGAGACTGATGGGCACAATTCAGGTCAAGGCTTCGTCTTCCCAAGGGGCGTGACCTCGCCTCGCCCGAGCCTAGCCTCGAGCGGGAACAATAGTCCCAGACGAATTCACGCCTCGCCCGAGGGTCTCCCCAGGCAGCGGGCACACCCTCGGCTCACCCGAGGCCCCGCTCGGGCAGGCTTCGTCGATAAGCAACCTTGGCCAAATCACCTCACCAACCGACCGTATCGCAGGCGCATTCAATGCAAGGATCGCCTGACACCTTATCCTGACACGCGCGCCTCAGTCGGCAAGGTCGAAGTGACCGCAGTCACTTTGCCCTTTCGCTGACCAATCTGACAGGAAAACAGCGCCGCTCACCCCGCTCTGACTACTGTGCCAGCCACTCGGGCAAGGCTGACAACAGCAAGTTCAGCCTCAGGCGCAACAGGAAGCTCTGCCTCGCCCGACCTTAGGCCTCGGCCTCGGGAGGTGGTCTCCGCCTCGCCCGACCCTGGGGCTCGGCCTCAACCTCGGCCTCGGGAGGAATCGTGTCCTCACCCGACCCCGGCCTCGGCCTCAGGAGAAGTCTCCACCTCGCCCGACCTTGGGCTTGGACCGACCGCGCCATAGGGGATACACCATTACCCTACCCCTAGCTAGCTCAGGCTACGAGGGAACAAGACCGACGTCCCATCTGGCTCGCCCCGGTAACAAGTAATGATGGCTCCCCGCGTGCGTCCATGACGACGATGTTTCTTAGCCCCCTACGGAAGCAAGAAGACGTCAGCAAGATCCCAGCAGCACCAACAACTGTGCTTCTACAGGGCTCAGGCACTTCTCCGACGGCCACGTTATCGCATACACAGGGCTCTAGCACCTCTCCGACAACCACGTTGGCATGTACACATGGCTCAGGCACCTCTCTGCCTAACACGTTAGCGCATAGCTACACCCCCCATTGTACACCTGGACCCTCTCCTTGCATCTATAAAAGGGAGGTCCATGCCCTTCCTGCAGGGGGTCGAGAGGAGGGTCGCGCGGGAGGACGAGCGGACGAACAACCTCTCTCTCTCTCGCGCGCGAACGCTTGTAACCCCTACTGCGAGCACACCCCCCTGGTGCGAGATAACACGAGCCGCGTTTCTCCCTTGTGTTCCATCTCGCGCCAACCCATCTGGGCTGGGACACGCAGCGACAAATTTACTCGTCGGTCCAGGGACCCCCCGGGGTCGAAACGCCGACAGTTGGCGCGCCAGGTAGGGGCCTGCTGCGTGTTAACGAACAACTTCCCGTTGAGTTCCAGATGGGTAGTTGAAAGGGAATTAGGCTTACACCTATTTCCTAATTGATTTTGGTGGTTGAATTGCCCAACACAAATAATTGGACTAACTAGTTTGCTCTAGTGTATAAGTTATACAGGTGCAAAAGGTTCACACTTGGCCAATAAAAAGACCAAGAATTGGGTTCAACAAAGAGAGCAAGGGATAACCGAAGTGTGCCCTGGTCTCGGTAAAACAAATCTGCGTGTCACACTCCTTATTCGCTTGCGATTTGTTTTCCACCCTCTCTCGCGGACTCAATTATATTTCTAACGCTAACCCGGCTTGTAGTTGTGATTAACTTTGTAAATTTCAGTTTCGCCCTATTCACCCCCCTCTAGGCGACTTTCAGTAGTCTTCAGCAACCTCTTCAGCCCGGGACGTTGCTCCGCTTCGGGAGTCTCGAGTTCATGTCCCTCGATGGCAGCTACGACATGGTACTCCTCCCCCCGCAGCGCGACAGTAGCAACGACGGTCGTCGGATCATCCGGCGGCGACGAACTCGACGACGTCTTTCCCCCGTGGCGGAAGAGCAGCATCCGGTTTTGCCTCGCCACCCTCCTCGCCGCAGAAGGAGGAGACGGGGCAACCGTGGTCAGGCAGGAGGCGGCGCCTCGTCGACTGTCGAGTGAGTCGACGACACCGACACCCCAGCAGGGGACATGTCGGGCGTTGTCCTCGCACCAGAGACAACGACGGATGTCGTTTCCCCGCAACGTGCCAACCCCGAGCGGACTGACGACGCCAGCACTCTCGCGAAGTACTTGCTGGGCGTTAGCCTCGTACCTGAGATGACGGTGTAGCCCGTCCCCGACGTGATTTCCCCACCGTCCATCGACCAAGAGGTACCATCCGCTTTCCACCCTGTGCCTTTTAGATTCAGCTTCGATCCACCAAGCGACCCCGCTTTGGTGAGCGCTTTCGTAAAGGCATACCCTAACCTTCCGGGGTACCATATGTGGTCATCTTGGGACCGACTGATGGCCGTCTCAACCTACGGGCCCCCGGGTTCCGAGGAAGAAGATGAGCCCGACTCTGGTTGGGATTTCTTCGGGCTCTGTGATCCTAGTGCCATGTGAGACCTCATGACCGCATGTGACTACTGCCTCTCTGATTGCTCCAATGATGGCCACAGCCTTGACGACGAGGGTTGTGGCCCAAGTCGCGAATGTTTCCACGTCGATCTAGGGGCTCACGACGAAGGCAACCACCTCGGAATGCCAGAGGATGACGATCCCCCTGGGCCTGCGCCTCGCGTTGACATCCTGCGGGAGCTAGCTTTGGTCCCAGTCCCTGCGGGGGGTCAGGACACACAGCTCGAGCAAATCCGCGAGATGCAGGCCAAGCTCGACGAGGAAGCAGGGCAACTTGTGTAGCTCCGGCAAAACATCGAGCAAGAGTGGGCAGGCCGAGCACTCGTCGGAGAAGCGTGTCATCGGGCCCGGGATGTCCAGCGCTGTACCGTTGACGATGCCAGAGCAAGGCTGCCCCCGGCCTCCAGCGGGGTCGACCAGAACCTAGCTGCGGCGGCAATACTACTCCGAGCAATGCCGGAGCCATCCACCACCGAGGGGCGGCGTATCCAAGGAGAACTCAAGAATCTCATGGAGGATGCTGCGGTCCGACGGGCCAAAAGCTCTGCCTCCCGAAGGCAAGGGTGCCCCCCGGGGCATCGCGCAACGACTTCCCGACTCATGCGGGAGGCCTCGGTCCACACCGGGCGCACGCGGGATGGGACGCCTGCAGCCCCGGGTTGCCTCGGCAACGAGCCACACCATCGCAACCGTCGAGCCCGCCTCGACGAGAGGGTGCGCCGAGGCTACCACCCTAGGCGCGGAGGTCGCTACGACAGCGAGGAGGATCGGAGTCCCTCGCCCGAACCACCAGGTCCGCAAGCCTTCAGTTGGGCCATACGACGGGCGCCGTTCCCGGCTCGGTTCCGGGCCCCGACTACCATCACCAAGTACTCGGGGGAGACGAGGCCGGAGTTGTGGCTTGCGGACTACCAGCTGGCATGCCAGCTGGGAGGGGCGGACGATGACAACCTCATCATCCGCAACCTCCCCCTGTTCCTCTCTGACGCTGCCCGGGCCTGGCTGGAGCATCTACCTCCCGCACAGATCTCCAATTGGGACGACCTGGTCAGGGCCTTCGCCGGAAACTTCCAGGGCACGTACATGCGCCCTGGGAATTCGTGGGATCTTCGAAGCTGCCGCCAGCAGCCAGGGGAATCCCTGCGAGAGTACATCCGACGGTTTTCAAAGCAGCGCACCGAGCTGCCCAACATCACCGACTCGGATGTCATTGGGGCGTTCCTCGCTGGCACCACCTGCCGAGACCTGGTGAGCAAACTGGGGCGCAAGACTCCCACCAAGGCGAGCGAGTTGATGGACATCGCCACCAAGTTTGCCTCTGGCCAGGAGGCGGTCGAAGCCATCTTCTGGAAGGACAAGCAACCTCAGGGACGGCATCAGGAAGACATCCCCAAGGCGTCCGCCCAGCGCGACACAAAGAAGAAGGCCAAGAAGAAGGTGCAAGCAAAGCGCAACGCCACTGACGCGGATCTCGTCGCTGCTATCGAACACAGGAACCCTCGGAAGCCTCCTGGAGGGGCCAACCTGTTCGACAAGATGCTCAAGGAGTCATGCCCCTATCACCAGGGTCCCATCAAGCACACCCTTGAGGAACGTGTCATGCTTCGGCGCTATTTCCATAAGACTGGGCCCCCGGCGGGAGATGTCAAAGGCCGAGACGACGACAAGAAAGGGGGTGACAAGGAAGAGGAGTTCCCCGAGGTCCACGACTGCTTCATGATCTACAGTGAGCAAGTGGCGAACGCCTCTGCTCGGCACCGCAAGTAGGAGTGCCAGGAAGTCTGCTCGGTAAGGGTGGTGGCACCAGTCTACCTAGACTGGTCCGACAAGCCCATCACCTTCGACCGAGACGACCACCCTGACTGCGTGCCGAGCCCAGGAAGGTACCCGCTCGTTGTCGATCCTGTCATCGGCAACGCCAGGCTCACCAAGGTCCTCATGGATGGAGGCAGCAGCCTCAACATCATCTACGCTGAGACCCTCGGGCTCTTGGAGATCGACCTGTCCACGATCCAGGCCGGTGCGATGCCGTTTCACGGGATCGTCCCCAGAAAGCGCGTCCTGCCCCTTGGGCAGCTCGACTTGCCCATCTGTTTCGGGACTCCCTCCAACTTCCGCAGAGAAACCCTCATGTTCGAGGTGGTCGGGTTCCGAGGGACCTACCACGCGGTGCTGGGGAGACCGTGCTACGCCAGGTTCATGGTCGTCCCCAACTACACATACCTCAAGCTCAAGATGCCAGGCCCCAACGGGGTCATCACCGTCGGATCCACGTACCGACATGCGTACGAATGCGACGTGGAGTACGCTGAGGCCCTCGCCGAGTCCGAGGCCCTCATCGCCGATCTGGAGTGCCTCTCCAAGGAGGTGCCTGATGCGAAGCGCCACGCTGGCAACTTCGAACCAGCTGAGGCGGTTAAGTCCGTCTCCCTCGACCCTAGCAACGACACCTGCAAGCAAGTTCGGATCGGCTCCGAGCTCGACCCCAAATAGGAAGCAGTGCTCATCGACTTTCTCCGCGCAAACGCCGAAGTTTTTGCGTGGAGTCCTTCGGACATGCCCGACATACCGAAGGATGTCGCCGAGCACTCACTGGATATCCGAGCCGGTGCCCGACCCGTGAAGCAGCCTCTGCACCGTTTCGACGAAGAAAAGCGCAGAGCCATATGCGAGGAGATCCACAAGCTGATGGCTGCAGGGTTCATCAAAGAGGTATTCCATCCCGAATGGTTAGCTAACCCTATGCTTGTAAAAAAGAAAGGTGGGAAATGGAGGATGTGCGTAGCAGCACTGACTCAGCACAATACATCATGAGCTACCAAGTTGTCATCGCATCGTCCGGAGGGGACGATGCCACAACGGTCAAATCTTTCATCATTGCGCTCGAAGGTCCAGCCCAACCTGGTACACCAGGTTACCGCCACTGTCCATCGACTCCTGGAAAGGACTCCAGGACAAGTTCCTGCTCAACTTTCAAGGGTACCGACCCGACACTGACGCCCTGGCCGAGCTATCACTCTGCAAGCAGCAAGAGAAGGAAACCCTTCAGGAGTACTACAGAAAGTTCTTGACCCTCAAGTTGCAAATGCCATCGGTTGACGACCACATCGCGATCCATCACACCATCAGTGGCCTTCGGGCTGGCATCCTGTATAGTCACTGCATCAGGGACCCACCCAAAAATCTCCAAGAGCTATATCAGCTATTCGAGAAGTATGCCAGGTCCGAAGAGCTACATCAACGAAAGGTCGAATCTCAGAGAAAGCCTAAGGACCCTCCGTAGTCCAGCAGAACCTGAACCAGGACTTCACAGCTAGACTCCGGGCGGGACAGCCGAAGTCAACAACAGGTGCACAACATAGCCAATCAGCACCCGGCCGGAGAAACCACTCGCCGTCAGGAATATCCCTCCCAAGGCCGCGGTAATGGCACCAGAGGGAGAGGCCGGGGACGGACGTAGCTGCCATGCAGATTCTACTGCCTGTTTCATGGCGAGGAGCCGAGGACTGTGCGCACCCAACAAGAGATTGTCCAGAAACAAAGGCCACCAGGGACAGGATGTACAAAGCACAGCCAGCCGACAACCAGAGAGTCGTCGCGCACGCATACCACCACCACCAACAACCACCTTACAACAACAAGCACGTCCAGCACCCACCCAACCACGCGTACCAGCACTGTCAGGAAGTGCAAGTTCTTCCACCTTCGCCTCCACCTTCGCACCACCCAAATCCACACCACCATAATCACCCCAAGCACCAAAGAAGGAAGACTTCGCCGAACAACCATATCGCGGAGTCATCCATATGATCACCGGAGGGTCCAGCGTGGACTTCGAAACGAAGCGGTAGAAGAGGGACCACTACCTGTTGGGGGTATGCTTCGTAGCCGAAGATCCTAAAAAGAACACCTTCGAAAGGTCTTCTCAGAAGCAAGCGCCGAAGCTATTATCTCTAAAGCTTCGGCACAGAGACAAATCTCAAGATGAAGGGTCGAACCGACTTAAAGATGAATTGACTTAAAGACCCATGATGTTTTGTGTCATTATTATAGTTGATTGTAAAGGACATAAATGTAATTTTGCGCAGGTTGCATCCTGTGCCTATAAATAGGTGAACAGTATCCTGGCACTGTTCACGGGATCCTGTAATCACGGATACGTCACGCTTGTACTTTTGCTTTCATCCAAGCCGAAGGTACACTTGTAATTTAATCTCATTTCTATTTTTCCATGTTAATAAAATAGAAATGATTTAATAATAATATATAAATGTCTATGCTATCTTTTGTATTTTATATCACTATCGTATATCATAATGATGAAGGTGTGTCCTTCATGGCCTTTGTCCGAAGATCGTTATATCCCAAGGGAAATAATGTTTCGAAGGACGAAGGGCATTAATCATTTAACCTTTTTTTGTGTTGCCTTGTTCTTAATTCATAGTATTTGAGAACAAGTCCCCAACATTGGCGCCCACCTTCGGTGAACCCACTTTCACTTTCTGAGCTGATGGCTTCGTTCAAAGCTGGAGTTGCTTCGACTCCAAAGCTTGTACTCCCGATAACAGGCGGTTCATGCTCAGAGCCGGCTAACAAGAAGCAGAAGAAGGAGGCACAGAGAAGGGTACAACATATAGGGGTGCAAGGACCCTTCATCAAGTCAAGATGGTCTCATATCCTGATTACCTTCTCCCAAGAGGATCTTCAGCTCAAGGATTATCCTCACAATGATGCTATGGTTATTTCTTGTGTTATCAAAGGATTTCTGGTCCACAATGTTTTGGTTGACACAGGCAGTGTAGCGGATATTATATTTGCTAAGGCCTTCAGACAGATGCAAGAGCCCGAAGATAAGATCCATGACGCCACACATCCCCTTTGTGGCTTCGGAGGAAGGCAGATTGTAGCACTTGGCAAGATCACGATGCCGGTAACCTTCGGATTTATCAACAACACAAGAACTGAACAAGTTGTGTTTGATATTGTTGACATGGAGTACCCTTACAATGCAATCATTGGTCGTGGTACTCTCAATGCTTTTGAAGCAATTCTCCATCCAACATATCTTTGCATGAAGATACCTTCAGATCAAGGGCCTATTGTCATTCATGGAAGTCAGGAAGCTGCCAGAAAGGCCGAAGGAAATTGGACAGATTCAAAAGCAATCCATAACATAGATGGAGCTGAAGCTTGTGAGCAATACAAGTATAGAAGGGAGAAAGCTGCTTCGGCCGATCAGCCGAAGCCCATGCTCTTATGTGACGATATAGCAGAGCAGAAGGTGCTATTGGGATCTCAATTGTCTGAGGAACAGGAGAAAACTCTAATAAGGTTTCTGTTCAACAACAAAGATGTATTTGCATGGTCAGCTAATGATCTCTGTGGAGTCAACAGGGATGTTATTGAACACTTGCTCAATGTTGATCCATCCTTCAGACCCAGAAAGCAGAGGCTTCGAAAAATGTCTGATGACAAGGCCGAAGGTGCTCGGAATGAAGTAAAAAGACTCCTTAGCACCGGAGTCATCAGAGAAGTGAAGTACCCAGAATGGCTAGCCAACACTGTTATGGTTAAAAAGGCCAATGGCAAATGGAGGATGTGTATTGATTTTATCGATCTCAACAAGGCTTGTCCGAAGAATGAGTTTCCATTACCAAGGATAGATTCTCTAGTTGGCGCAGCAGCTTCGTCAGAGCTTATGAGTCTGCTAGATTGTTATTCAGGCTATCACCAAATTTGGATGAAGAAAGAGGATGAGCCAAAAACCAGCTTCATAACCCCTAGTGGAACATATTGTTATCTTCGGATGCCTGAGGGGCTCAAGAATGCTGGAGGAAGCTTCAGCAGGATGACAACGAAGGTCCTTCATTCTCAGATAGGTAGAAATGTGCTAACTTATGTTGATGATATCATAGTAAAAAGCACGAAGCAAGAAAATCACATTGCTGACCTGCAGGAGACCTTCGCTAATTTTAGACAAGCTGGTCTGAAGCTGAATCCAGAAAGTGTGTCTTCGGAGTGAAGAAGGGGAAATTTCTTGGTTGTCTAGTTTCAACAAAAGGGATTGAGGCTAATCCAAATAAAATCGAAGCTATTCTTCGGATGGAACCACCAAGCACAAAGAAGGGGGCTCAACGACTGACGGGAAGACTTGCATCTCTGAATCGATTCATATCTAGATCAGCAGAGAGAAATTTACCATTTTTTGAAGTGTTGAAGTTAGCCGAAGTTTTTCAATGGGGGTCAGTCCAGCAGAAAGCCTTCGACGAGCTGAAACAGTATTTGATAGATCTAACGACATTAACTCCACCAACGCCAGGGGCTCCTCTGTTGTTATATATGGCAGCTTCGCACTCAGCGGTAAGTGCGGCACTTGTCCAAGAGAAGCTTGAAGGGCAAGCCAAAAAGCAAGCCCCAATATACTTCGTCTCTGAAGTCCTTAGTTTATCAAAGAAAAACTATACAGAATTGGAGAATGTGCTGTATGCTGTTTTGATGGCTTCCAGGAAACTTCGACATTATTTTCAAGCATACCATATAATTGTTCCTTCTTCACAGCCTTTGAAGGATATTATGAGAAATAGAGAAGCTACTGGAAGGATTGGGAAGTGGGCTACGGAACTTAATGAGTTCTGCATTGATTATGTGCATAGATCATCGATTCAGTCCCAGGCGTTAGCAGACTTCATTGCTGACTGGACGCCAGGGGCTCAGGAAGAAGAAGCAAGTAAAGATGTTGAAGCTTGGGCAGTATTCTGCGATGGTTCTTGGGGAACCTTCGGGGCAGGTGCAGCTGCCGTCTTAATTGCACCTTCCAAAGTCAGAACATGCTACGCAATGAAACTTGATTTTAGTTGTACAAATAATATTGCTGAATACGAAGCTTTACTTTTGGGTCTTCGAAAGTTGAAAGCAATGGGGATAAGAAGGGCGGTCCTCAAAACTGATTCTCAAGTTATTTCTGGCCATGTTGGCAAAAGCTACAAAGCAAGAGATCCGAAGCTTGAAAAATATTTGGATACAGTTCGAAGACTTGAAGCCTCCTTCGAAGGGTTTTCTGTTAAGAATATTCCATGAGGAGAAAATGAACACACTGATCTACTAGCCAAGTCAGCAGCACAGGGGCTGCCATTACCTTCGGAAGTTTTCTTTGAAACAATAAAAGCACCTTCGGTTGACCTTCTTGAAAGAGCAGTGCTCAATATATCTCCTGTTTATAGCCAAGATTAGAGAACCGAGATCATTTCTTTTCTCCAGGGCAATTTTCTTTCAGATGACGAAGCTTATCAAAAGAGAATAGCGGCGAGAGCACGTCCATATGTAATAATAGAAGGGGAGTTATACAAGCATGGAGTCTGTTCTCCATTACTCAAATGTCTATCCAGAATTGAAGGTATAGAGCTGATGAAAGAAATACATGCAGGCCTCTGTGGATCTCACATCGGATCCAGGCCTCTGTTGGGTAAAGTTTTTCGTCAAGGATTCTATTGGCCGAAGGCAGCTTCGGATGTAGCAGAATTAGTCCAAAAATGCGAAGGTTGTAAAAAATGTGCAATAGATCAAAAACAACCTTCGTCTCTAACTCAATTAATACAGCCCACTTGGCCATTGCAGAGATGGGGCCTTGATTTGCTAGGCCCACTCCCACCAGCACAAGGGAATTTGAAATATGTTGTAGTGGCAGTGGAATATTTTTCTAAATGGATTGAGGCAAAGCCTTTAGCCACAATAACTTCGGTTACTGTTCAAAAGTTTTTCTGGCAAAATATTGTTTGTCGCTTCGGAGTGCCGAAGGCCATTACCGTGGACAACGGAACGCAGTTTGATGCCGAAGCTTTCAGAGAATTTTGTGAACAAATTGGCACGAAGATCCATTTTGCATCAGTTCGGCATCCGGAGTCAAATGGACTTGTAGAAAGAGCTAATGGCATTATAATGACAGGAATAATGAAGTTAATCTTCAACCAACCAAGGGGGAAGTGGCCGGACGAATTAATCAAAGTGGTGTGGAGCCACAACACAACAATATCAAGGTCAACAGGTTTTACACCATTCAAATTGTTGTTTGGTGACGAAGCAATAACTCCAGAAGAAGCTAAAGCGGGATCAATAAGAACAATGGCTTCAGCAGAAGACGAAGCTGATTATTCTGTGGCAAAAGATGCTATAGAAGGGATAAGGCTTCAGGCTGTAGAGAATATCAATAAATATCAAGCCGAGACAATAAAATGGCGTGACAGAAAGGTTCGGCTAAAAAATATTAAGCCAGGACACTTGGTACTTCGGGGAGTCGCCAACCCAGACACAGTGGGCAAGTTACAGTTGAAATGGGAAGGACCTTTCCTGGTAGTATCTTCGTCAAGACCTGGCTCTTACAGGCTGAAGGATATGGATGACAGCGACATTCCTAGATCTTGGAACGCGGATGAGCTTCGGCGGTATTATGTGTAACCTGATGTAATCTTTTTTATTCTTTCCTATGGCACCCTTTTCCTTTCCAAAGGGGGAGAAAGGTTTTTAATGGGGCCATAGCATGTAATTTCTCTTTTTCTTATATCAGCTCTACAAGAGCAGTATCCCCTGAAGATGTAAATGTAAAGGCTGGGCATGCACCATCGAGTGCAATGAGAAAAAGAAAAAACACGGAGAAGCTTGAAAGACGTCCCTAAGGGGATGCAAAGCACGACGAAGCCACAAAAAAGCCGTTCCTAAGGGAGCGCAGCGTAAGTTTTCTGCTCAAAAGTCGTTCCTAGGGGAATGCAGAGCTTACAGCGAAAAGTCAACGCTGATTCCGCTGAAATAAAAGGCGAAGAAGCTCCTAAGGGAGGATTACAGCGAAAAGTCAACGCTGATTCCGTCGAAATAAAAGGCGAAGAAGCTCCTAAGGGAGGCTTACAGCGAAAAGTCAACGCTGATACACCGAAAAATAAGCGGTGAAGCCGAAAAATAAACAGCAAAGATTTGTTATTATGGTTTCATATGTGTCTTCAAACATTCATTTGCACGATACATTACATCATACATTTGCATTCATAAACATTCACTTAGACATACATAGGATCATCATCAGCATAACATACAAACTTGCTTCGGCTTCGAAAGGGAGGCTTCGGAAAAAAGGCAATCTTATGCTTCACTGTGTACGTAAAGAAGGGAAGGTGTTTTTCGCCTATGGCTCAAAAGTATTAATTTCGTCCACACCAAAGCATTTCATACATGGACAGAAAATGAAGATTATATTACAAAGTGAAATTCAATTACATCATACTTTATACAAGTTATCACAGGAGTTTTTTGAGCTATTTTTACAGACTATTCGAGCTTCGACAACATCTCTGGAGCTTCTTCCTTCTATTTTGTAGCTTCAGCTTCGGCTTGGTCAACCTGCATGTAAGATTTATTAGCTGAATTCAACATTCAAAGGAAAAGGTAATCATAAGGCATAATATTGTTACCAGCTTAAGGTGATCTCGGGCTTCGTCACCAGCTTTCTCTCGCCCACCCTTCGTCCATATCACCTTTATAAATTTATTCGCAATGCTTCGGGCGAGGTTAGGAATATCATCTAAAATTGCTGGTGATAGGCTGAAATTGGGTCTGTTGATAATTTTTCCATGCTCACATCCAGATTTCAGGAACGCAGCAGCGGTGCCCCGAGAAGCTACCAGGGCACAAAAGTCGCCGTATTCGGCAATAACATCATCGAGGTCATCAATCTCACCTTCGATGTGTTCGAAGGCTCCTGGCAGATCTTCAACCGAAGGAATAAAATCTTCACTACTGGCCCCGACTGAATAAAACACCTTTTTCAGTCGTTGAACACATTGATTGCTGAAATTCAAGCATTTGTTTTGAAGGTCCATCAATGATTTTTTCAAAGCTAAACCATTCTGGATTTCAGCCTCAAGTTTTCCATTAAGCTTCAACTTTTCTTGTTCGGAGCCGAGAAGCTTCGTATTCAGTTCTGTTATTTTAGCTTCGGCTTCCGACAGTAAACCTTCAGTTGTCTGGAGTTCGAACTCTTTCTTCTCAAAGGCAGCTGTTTGATCTTTTATTTTATTTTCTAAGTTTCAATTATAACCTCATGCTTTTTGTCTTCTAAATCCTGTTGCATCCTCAAAGCTTTGCTCAATAGCATACTCTGTACATGAATAACCTTCGTTAGAAAACATTTTTTTATGAAAATAAAAAGTTAGAGGGAGATTGTTTACCTTGAAATTGGAATAAAACAAACTACCGACGATGTGTTGTCGTCGGTAGCGGCTAATATCGGCTTCGAGCTTCGGGAAACCGATACTCTTTGATAGAGTACCGATAACCTTTGCTCCGGTCTGATCTCGGATGCAGCCTAGCTTCTCATCATCAACACCTCCGAAGAGAAGTGCCCCTGGTCGGTAGCCGCAGGAAATGGCATATTCTTTCAATTCTTCCTTTTCGGCTTTTGTTAATTCTTGACCAACCAAGTTTTGAAAATTGAAAATTTCATCTTCTAGTGTTTCTTCGGCAATCTCTTTCTTTTTCTCGGCCTCTGGGGCCGAAGCCTCTTCGGTGGCTCTAGCAGCTTCTTCTGCGGCCATGTCTAGCAGAATTTTATCTATATTAAGACCCACACTTTCCAAATTAATATCTTCGATGGCTCCAGCAGCTTCTTCTGCGACCTCCAAAGGTGCAGCTTCGGTGGCTGTTACGCTTTCAATAACAGGCACCTTCGGAGCTGAAGCCTTTGGCGGTGTTGCTTCAATCACTTTTGTCACGGTAACAATCCTTTGCCTCTTTGGCCTAGGTGTCTTTGTTTTTGTGGGCTCCTTTTCCTTATGAAAAAGCTTCGTCAGATGAAGACCCAATGGACTTAGTTTGACAGGCAAAGTTTCAGTCATTACCTTTAGGATTTCCTCTATTTCAGCATCAGAAGATGTCGCAGAAGTCTTTTCTTCCTTATCAATTGATTTTTGCTTTGGGACGAGTCTTTTCTTTTCTCAGAAGCAAATGATTTCATCTCAGATTTTTGTTTCTTCTTCTTTGATTGATCTTCGTCGTCTTTATTCAAAGCGCTGGCCACTCTTTTTCTTTTTTGCCCTTCGGCACCTTTGTCCAGTCGCTCATAATCAGGATATTCAAATCCTATAGCATCCATCACCCTGTTTAGCCTTCGTTTCGAACGGGTGCCGAAGGCCGCTGTCATCAATTGATCTTCTTTTTTAGAGTAATTTCCAAGAATCTCGTTGCACATTACTTCAATTGTATCCAGCCATTCTTGGCAGGGTACTTTGAAATGTTTTTTGAACTTGTAGTGGTAAGGCAACCGAATAAGCTCCCCTTTCTTCTTCTCCCCCTCCAGCTTCGGCATTTCCCATTCCTTCAAAATAGGAAACACTCTGAAGGCCAAAAATTCCTGCACCAAGTCTCTAGTACCAATATGATCTGCAATTACTCGAAATTCAGCCAAAGCAATCTGGCTCGGGCTCCCCCGTATCATGTTGCACGGGGGTCTTGTTTCTCCGAAGGTCAGTTCTAATGGACTCTGGACCAATTTATCTTCATCTTCGTCAACTTTGACATAAAACTATTCAGATTTCCACCCTGCTGGCCATTTGCTTCGGTAGCTAATCACTGAGAACTTTGTAGTTTTGCGGTAAGCAAAGTTGTAGCAGCCAAAATTTTCATGTAAACCATCCGCCCTAGCCTTGGTTTGGTAGTGCAGTTCGTGTACTCAGCAGAAAGCTTCGGAGAATGGTTCCACCCCCTGGCTTCGGAGGGCCCAAATATAAACACTCAGCCTAACGATAGCGTTAGGCGTCAGCTGATGAAGGTAGATCCCATATTTCTTCAATACGCTAGCAATCATCTTGTTCAGAGGAAATCTTAAACCAGCTTTAAAAAGACTTTTGAAAACCACCACTTCATTTTTCTCGGTTTCGGGATAGTCTCCTCTTCACCGAAACGAATCAATTCCTTCTTTGCTTCACTAAGATAGCCCAACTTCACCATCTTAGGAAAATCAGCTTCGGAGTTGGTGGACTTTCTAAAGTCCAGGTGGCTAGGCTTGCTCGGCACTGCGCTACTGTAATCATCTTCGGAATCAGTTTCTTCAACAGCAGTCCGTTCTGCTTCGGCAGCAGGAATGTTTTCGGCAGCAGGGATGTCTTCAGCAGCAGGCATGTCCTCCGGTGTTACCAACCCAGAACACTTCATTGCTTCCGAAATAGGAACAGTATCAGCAGCTTCGGTCTCGTCTCCCTCACGATCGACCCGAGCAGTAGAGCGAACTCTGGCCATTTGATTATGACTTACTTGAAGTTTTTGGTGTTGACTTTTTTTTGTTTTCTCCGAAGCAGAAACACAAGCGAAGTTTCGTCTGAGCACGATGATTAAGCTTCGGCTATGACTAAAAATTTGGCAGCAAAACAGTGCGATAGCAATGAATGCCGTGGTAACTTCACACCTACCCGTCTGTTTATATAGTGCCGAAGGTGGGAAGGTGAACCGGCAAGGTCCCCAGCACCGAACAAGCAGTCACCCGCACTCACTGAACGGTGGGCCACAGAGTCCGAGAAGGTGAATCGCGGGCGCGCGCGTAATTGGTACAAGATGGGGCGCGCGCGCGACGATTATTTTAATCGTTTCTCGCCAACGAGCTCAGGGAAGGTGTTTTTTTGGATCTTCGGCGTCCCGAGGCTTAAAAGACTTTTTCACGGATCAAGCTCGTTACGAAAAACGATCTAGCACCGCGAAGGGGCTACTGTTGGGGGTATGCTTCGTAGCCGAAGATCCTAAAAAGAACACCTTCGAAAGGTCTTCTCAGAAGCAAGCGCCGAAGCTATTATCTCTAAAGCTTCGGCACAGAGACAAATCTCAAGATGAAGGGTCGAACCGACTTAAAGATGAATTGACTTAAAGACCCATGATGTTTTGTGTCATTATTATAGTTGATTGTAAAGGACATAAATGTAATTTTGCGCAGGTTGCATCCTGTGCCTATAAATAGGTGAACAGTATCCTGGCACTGTTCATGGGACCCTGTAATCACGGATACGTCACGCTTGTACTTTTGCTTTCATCCAAGCCGAAGGTACACTTGTAATTTAATCTCATTTCTATTTTTCCATGTTAATAAAATAGAAATGATTTAATAATAATATATAAATGTCTATGCTATCTTTTGTATTTTATATCACTATCGTATATCATAATGATGAAGGTGTGTCCTTCATGGCCTTCGTCCGAAGATCGTTATATCCCAAGGGAAATAATGTTTCGAAGGATGAAGGGCATTAATCATTTAACCTTCTTTTGTGTTGCCTTGTTCTTAATTCATAGTATTTGAGAACAAGTCCCCAACACTACCGAAGTGTTAACCACGTCGCCCTCACTGGCCCAGTGGTACAAACAAGACGGTCTCATGTGCCACTCACCTTCGACGCCAGGGACGTTGATCTGCCCAGCGCCCCTCACGTCGATGCCATGGTGATCAACTACAGCATAACAGGCTGGGACCTACACAAAGTCCTGGTCGACAATGGTAGTCAAGCTGACATCATCTTCCTGTACGCCTTCAACCGCATGGGCATCAACCATAGTTTGCTCAAGCCTTCGGACAACCCCCTATATGGCTTCAGCGGCAAGGGCACCTTTCCCGTTGGCAAAATAGAGCTACCCCTGTCATTCGGTGTAGCACCCAATGCACGCAGTGAGCAGGTCACCTTCAACATCGTCGACATGGTATACCCGTACAACGCCATAATGGGCCAGGGCTCTATCAACAACTTTGAAGCGGCCATTCACGGACTTTACCTTTGCATGAAAATCCTGGGTCCGCAAGGCGTGATAACAGTTTATGGCAACCAGCAGACTGCATGCAATATTGAAAGGGACTTCGTTCCAGGGCAACGAAACGTACACTGCATCACAGCACAACACGAAGGTTTCGAAGGGACCCGCCCAGTCGCCGACGAAAAAGTAAGAGCACAGCTACAAAGCAACGACAGAACGAAGGCGGTACCCCTCGACCCGGCCACGCCTAAGCAAACGGTCGTAATAAGCAAAGACCTAACCTTGCAAGACGAGGAACAACTCATCTCCTGCCTCTCCCGAAACAAGGACGTCTTCACTTGGGTTCGCCCTCGACCTGGTCAGGGTCACCCGCACCATCATAGAGCATGACCTGGGCATCGACCCTTCGGTGTGCCCAAAAAAGCAACGACTGCGCAAAATGTCCGACGAGAAGACCGAAGCCGCCAAAGCCGAGGTGCACCGCCTGTTGGAAGCCAACTTCATCGAGCCAATTGCTTATCCTACATGGCTTGCCAACATGGTTATGGTGCAAAAGAAAAGTGGCAAGTGGCGCATGTGTATCGACTTCACCAGCCTCAATAAGTCCTGTCCTAAGGACAATTTCCCGCTGCCGCGGATCGACAAAATAGTCGATAGCGCAGCAGGATGCAAAGTCATGTCCCTCCTCGATTGCTTCTCTGGTTACCACCAGATATACATGAAAGAGGAAGACAAGGCCAGCACAAGCTTTATCACACCCTTCGGCATGTACTGCTTCATCAGGATGCCAGAGGGACTAAATACGCCAGGTCAACCTTTTCTCGCCTCACCAAAAGGGTGCTCGAAAGCTAAGTAGGCCGCAACATTTTCACCTACGTGGACGACATCGTCGTCACGAGCAAAAACAAAGAGGATCAACTGGCCGACCTCGCAGAGACATTCGCCAATATGCAGGACGCACGACTTCGGCTCAACCCCAAGAAGTGTGTCTTCGGAGTTCGCCAGGGGAAGATACTTGGCTACCTGGTGTCGCACCGAGGAATCAAGGCCAACCCAACGAAGATCCAGGCCATCATCAACATGACACCCCCGTAGTCAGCCAGGGATGTCCAGCGTCTGACAGGCAGATTGGCCGCCTTGAACAGATTCATCTCCAAATCCGCAGAGCGCAGTCTACCCTTCCTCAAGACATTGCATGGCGCAAAAGACTTCACTTGGGGACCAGAGCAGGCAACAGCCTTCGAGTCGCTCAAGCAACACCTCTCTGACTTAGCAACTCTTGCTAGCCCCGACCCTTCGCTGCCTCTTCTTCTCTACATTGCAGCCTCGCCATGTGCAAACAACGCAACATTAATCCAAGAGCAGGACAGAGAGGGCACGACCCGGCAGTGCCCAGTGTACTATGTCTCCGAAGTCCTCATGGCTTCTAAGTGCAACATGACCGAGCTAGAAAAAATTTCATACGCAGTTGTCATGGCATCGTGCAAGCTGCGCCACTACTTCGAAGCATTCAAGGTACGAGTCCTTCAGACAGGGGTCTAGGGGAACTGTTCAGGAACACGGAGGCGTTCGTCTGAATCGCCAAATGGGCAGCCGAACTCTCTGGGTACCACATCACCTTCGAACCCAGGACAACGATTAAATCACAAGTCCTGGCAGACTTCATCATTGACTGGACAGGACCAACATGGCAGCAAGAAGAGTCTCCAGAGAAAGTGTGGACCATCCACTGCGACGGTGCGTGGTGCCCTGCGGGGGCAGGCGCCGCGGCAATTATCACATCACCCACAGGCGTCAAGTACAAATACACGACATGCCTCAGCTTCGCCTTGGAGGCCGACAGTTGCACTAACAATATAGTAGAGTATGAAGCCGTCATCCTGGGACTCCGCAAACTACGAGCACTCGGTGTCACCACATGCATAGTCAGGACAGATTCCAAAAACGTTGCTGACCAAGTCGAAAAGGAATACTCAGCAAAAGACCCCGCGCTCATGCAATATCTCGCAGCCGTCCGCAGTCTTGAGAGACAATTCAAGGGTTTCACCCTACAACATGTTGACCGCGCCAGGAATGAAGAGGACGACGCGTTGGCTAAAGCAACGGCCAAGGGCGAGGCCTTGCCCTCCGATGTGTTCTACCACATCATCGACACACCAGCTGTCCACAACCCAGAAGGTTTACAAATAACTCAGGACGCCGAAGGCCACCGCATCATCAACCTCATCATGGCCGAAGATTGGCGGGCCCCAATAACTCTGTATCTGCAAGGCCACTACCATCCAAGCGGTAACAATGAGGCCAAACGACTAAAGCACAGAAGCTGGGACTTCACATTAGTCGAGGGTTAGCTGTACAAGAAGGGGATCAGTCAGCCCATGCTGAAGTGCATAACTGAAATCGAAGGCATACAAATCCTCCGCGAAGTCCACAGCGGAACTTGCGGCTCCCACTCAGGACCCAGGGCCCTCGCTACCAAGGTGATTCGTCAAGGATTTTACTGGCCCACAATAATTTGTACCGCCAATCGCGTCACGAGGTCATGCGAAGCATGCCAAAAGTTCTCCCCTCGCTCAGGCAGTCCTTCTCAATTCACCAAGCTCATCGCCCATACATGACCACTTTAACGCTGGGGGCTGGACATCGTTGGACCACTGCCTACGGCTCAAGGGAACCTCAAATTCATCTTCGTCGTCGTCGAATATTACACAAAGTGGATCGTGGCCAGAGTAGTATCCACAATAACATCGAAGACCGCTCAAAAATTCTTCTGGCAAAACATTGTCTGCCGCTTCGGAGTCCCGTCCGATCTCACAGTCGACAACAGCAAACGGTTCGACAACCAAGACCTCAGGGATTTCTGCCTTTCCATCGGCACCAAGCCTGTCTTCGCCTCAGTGTACCACCCACAATCCAATGACGTCGTTGAGCGTGCCAATGACAAGATTTTTACTGCCATCAAGAAAAGACTTCTCGACGATAAAAAGGGCAAATGGGCCGACCAACTACCTGAAGTGGTATGGGCCCTAAACACGACAGAATGCCGGGCAACCGGGTTCACACCTTTCCGCCTATTGTATGGATCCGAGGCCATGACGCCGCAAGAGATAAAGCATGGGTCTCCTAGAATAAACACATCAACAATCCCCGATGTCGACGAACCAACTTCCAAAGATCTCATCAACGGAGACCGTGTCCTCGCCCTGCAGGCCCTCGGCAAATATCAGGCTCAAACCAAGGCCTGGCGCGACAACGCAGTCGTCCCAAAATAATTCAACAAAGGAGACCTCGTACTCGTCCAGACCACCCGAACAGAATCACGAGGCAAGCTGGAGCCGAAATGGGAAGGTCCATTCATTGTCAAGTCGAAGGCATCCCCTAGCACGTACAGGCTGGCAACATCATCCGGCAAAGACTTAGAGCATTCCTGGAACATCGATAGCCTCCAGAAATTTTTTGTTTAAGTCTCAGGGCCTACGCGCCTATGTAATTCTACACACAATGCTGCTCAGGCCCGTGCTCTTTTCCCCCAGGGGGTGAGGTTTTTAACGAGGCAGAGTCATATAATATACCAGTGAAAAGCCCCCGCAAAAATATCCAAGTATCACCATGTCGAAAAAGACCGCTTCGACGGTCTTCGGCATTCGACCGATTCGAAGTCACCGCGACAGGTAGCATAGACTACCCTCGCGTGCGACAAACTCCGTGCAAAAGTCGCCTAAGGGTGTAGCCGGACAAGCACAACAAGTGCGTGATACGAAGTCTTTTACTAAAAGGCACTCCATGCAAAAAGTCGCCTAAGGGTGCCACCGGAGAAGCACAAGTGCATGATACGAAGTCTTTTACTAAAAGACACTCGGTGCAAAAGTCACCTAAGGGTGCATCCAGACAAGCACAACAAGTGCGCGATATGAAGTCTTTTACTAAAAGACACTCCGTGCAAAAGTCGCCTAAGGGTGCAGCCAGACAAGCACAACAAGTGTGCGATACGAAGTCTTTTACTAAAAAACAACTCCGTGCAAAAGTCGCCTAAGGGTGCAGCCGGATAAGCACAACAAGTGCGCGATACAAAGTCTTTTACTAAAAACAAAAACAACTCCGTGCAAAAGTCGCCTAAGGTTGCAGTGGACAAGCACAGTAATGTGCGACACGACGTCTTTCCCACAAGACAACCCCGTGCAAAAAAACGCCCAAGGGTGCCGCCGGACATTTACATCACACTGCCAAGCGAAGGGCAACATGCCACATTATAATACAAGTCGTAGATTACATACACACAACGAAGGGTCACCAGACCCACCACACAAATAAATACAATTGTGCCCTCTACTACTGCACGACAAGCGAGGGCATCATACATCCTACATCGGCTCAACCTTCGGGATAATGCCCGCCTCTCGATAATTAAACAACATTATTTTCAATTCCTCACCCGCAAACAAATTCCGTAGGCCCCCCTCACCAATGCTCGTCCCAAACGATGAAGATAGCAAGTCACGTTGATTACCCTGATCTACACGAAGACGAGTTCGCTCCAACCCCATCCGACGGCGCCTACCACTTCGCGAGCTCTCACCAACACTATGCTTTGCCACCACTTTTCGCTGACGGCGTTCAATCCTTGCCCCAGCCGGGGGATCCAACGCTTCGCCCATCTCCAACCACGGCGAAGACTCTGCCGCGACCACATCTAACGCAGCAAAATAATCCAAATCTTCATCCGAAGACTCCTCATTCTAGGAAAATAGGCTCTCAAACCTGTCACCATCAGACGAAAAAGACCAAGATTCAGAACCAGAAAAACTATCATTAGTAGGCACTGCGTTTGCGACCGCCACAAAATTAATACCATCAGTAGGGGTTGCTTGCGCAGGCTCAGACGTCAAAACCTGCACAGCAACCGAGTTTCAGTATTACAAAAACAAAACCATACACCCAACGCCTCTAAGTCTATTCCGCCACCTGCGCAGTGCCGACCGACGCTGCAGGGTCCTCGGAAACCGGCGCTGCCGCCCCCGTAGTATCTTCGGGCAACGCGGCGGCGGCCACAGGGTCGCCCTCGCCAACGCCAGTTGACGGCACCGGCTGGTCCTCAGCCCCCGCCCTCGCGCCCTCCACCAAAGGGTTCGCGCTCCCCAGGCCACCAAAGTCTTCGACCTCCTCATCATTCGCCATCTACAAAAGTAGCACCAAGCATCAATACATTTTCTTAAAAATCAAATAAAAAATAACAACAATCCGTACCTGCTCCATCGCCCGGTCAGACCTTTCTCGGATAGTGTCGCGACCGTGAGGGCCCCACATCCTATCATAAAGTGCCCCAACGGACCACTTTAGCACCGCATCTTCAACCTGGAAGATCTCGCGGTCGAAGTCTTCATCGGACCGATCGAAGACTTCGAAATGTCTGCATCCCTCACGGGACAAGGCATTCACAGCCCCCTCACAGGTGATGAGCGAAGCGAAGGACATGAGACCCATCACGATCGACAGAAGCACCTCCAGCTCCTCCTCCAACCACCCGAGAAAGCGGAGGCCCACCTCCTTGCCAGATGCATCAAAGGGGGGCGTACACGCACCAAGTTGCTGGTATGCGTCCACGAGCAATGCACGCGCTCGGTCCACCCCTGTGCGGGTAGAGGCATCCGCCTTGTCTTGATAGCCGTGAAGGCTCCTGTGGTTCGCCTCCGCCTCCGCAGCACGTTGGAGGGCAAGGCTAGCCTCGGCGCGCGCAAGTTTAGCTTCGGCGCGCATAGCCTTGGCCTCCGCGCAAGCCTTGTAAGCGTCCTCCTTCTCCGTGGCTAGCCAGCGGCCAAGTTCCTCCTTTTCGGCCTCCGCCGCCGACAGCTTGTCCATCAGATTACGGCTCTTGCTTTCTGCCGCTGACTTGTCCCGCATAGCCTTAGTGAGCTGCGTCCGGAGGCGCTCATTCCTCCCTTTGAGTCGCCGCCTCTCGGCAGCGAACTCCGAGGTTAGGGCCCCGGAAGCAATCTGTTCGACGAAGGCGGCCACCTAGCATCAACCACCATCAAATTCGAAGTCATTAAAAAAGGGAGCACAATGCCGAAGACAACTTACATGCTTCAGCTGCTGCGCAATTGAGCCTGCCACATCCTTAGCGGCAGCGGCCGAAGAGATCTCGCCGCTGGAACAAAACTAGGCCCACGGGTCCTGCGCAGACCCCGTCGCACCAGTCGCCACGGCGACCGGCCCAGCTGCCACAAATGTCGGGGCAATAGCCAGTTGCCCAGCCTCCGACCCTGCACCATTCTCGTCAAAAACCTAATCCGAAAAAACTCACCAGCAAGTCCCCGCCCTGTGTGCGCGTCGAATATCGAGACGCCACCCAGAAGATAGTCATCCACGCAAATATCCATGGAGGCCCCGACCCTGCCCACCTCCGTCTCAGTAGCACGCGGCGGCGATGGAGGCCTTCGCTCCTACACGGGCATGACAGGGAGCAGTTTGCTGGGGCTGGGGGCGGCGAACTTCGCACCCAGCGGAGGCTTGCTAGTGCCAGGGGCGGCAGACTTCGCGGCCCCTCGAGCCATCTTGACCTCGCAACACGGGTCCCCGACCCTAGCAAACGCCCGACGCTTCCGCGACGCATCTTGGCGATCCTTTTCCATCACTGCTGACACAACAGCAACAACATTCCACTCATAAGGAAAAATCCTCATCTCACGAGCTAATCGAGAAGTACAAATGTCCTCGCCGGCCGCCCGGGGGATCAGAACATTCCTAGGCCACTGACCCTCGGCAACCTTCAACATTCGCGCGGAAGATTCCTGGAGCTCGGGCGAAGACATCCTCTCCCCGGGAGCCGCGCAAGTTCCCAATAAATCCACAACAAAACGATCGGAGACCCCAACCCCTCAGCTGCAGTACCTAGTTTCCTCTTTTTTGTGGCCGCAGCTGGCATAGCTCCCCGCGAAGGGCCTTCGTCGACCGCCATTGCCGCCCTTTTTTCCCGGCGGTCGACAGCAACAGCGTCGTCATCTCCCTGATAACAGCGATATGGCAGACGGTTCAACTCAAAAACGTGGTTCAAACGAACATTAGAACCGCGAATATCCCAACTACGCAAGGTCTCCGTCCTCGGCACGTATCACCCTACAATCCTCACGGCCTCGGCCTCGGCCTCCACCTCACGCACAAACGCGGCCAGGTTCTGGCCCCGCAAATCTAAGGTGAAGGCAGGACTTCGCACCAACTGATCGCCCAAGGACGACATCCGGCGGGGGCACACTTCGCCAAGCACCCAGCCGTGCGCCAAGGGCCATACTCCATATCCAATGAATTCCTCAACCAGATCGCGCCCGCTACTCATGCGGGCAGCGCACCAAAGGGCCCCTTCGTCCTCATCGTCCTCCGCCACCTCAAACGGTGGGAACGCCATGTAGCGATGAGAGCACATAATGGCTGCAGGGAGCCCAGGGAGATCTTTGACTTCCCCACCATAGACATAAAACCAAAAGTCCCACCAGTTGCCCCACTTGTTCCGAGCACAAGGGAAGTCTTTCCAGTCCTCGGCATGAAGGTGCATGATCTAAATTGTGCAATCTTATTTCCTATTTTCTTCTTTTGCTAGTGCAGACAATAGTTCTTGGCGAAGACTTCCACATACGGCTGACCGTCGTACGAAGCAAACGCCGAAACATACTTCGCCAGGGCAACCACGGCGTTAGGTGTCAACTGGTGGACCTGCACGTCAAACCTCCGCAAAATCTCCGCCACGAAACGACGTGCCGGGAGACGAAGGCCGGCAGTGAAAAATGCCTCGAACACAACCAATTCGCCCTCAGGCTCAGGGATCTCCTCGGCGCCCGAAACCCACCCGATACCGTCACCGAAGTATCCAAGCTATTGCATCTCCTGCACGCGAACCGAGGAGATCCTTGAAGTGCCGAACTCCACGGTGTGGCTCGGCTGCAACTCCGCCGCCACCAAATCACTATCCTCGGACGACGAATCGACCAACGACGCACTCGCAGTAGATGAGAAAGAAGACATTGCTAAGTACCGTCGGTGGCGGCGTGCGGTCTGCTTGACGCGGGCCAGATTTCCAAAGCGGAAGAGCATGGAGGGTAGGCGAGTGGCTTGCAAAAGTTAGGGTTTCTATGGCGCACGCAAGGGTAAGAAACAGTCCCAGCCGCGCCCGCCTTTTTATAGATAGGGCGCGGCGCTTCGGGAAACACGCATTCCAACAGTAACACGTCCATCAACGGTCACATTTCAAAAACCCCCGCGGGACCAGTTCGAGCGAGGGTAGCGTCTCCACCATCTAGCGACGTCTTCGGCACCAGATGACTTAGTCGAACTGGTCCCTCGGAGGGCAAATGTTGGGGCAAAGGCGAACACGCTACCCTTCGCTCCATGCCTTCGTCACCTCCCTACATCGACGAAGACCACATCCACAACGCGCCCGAGCAAGCCGATTGGATGAAGACCGGCGCGGTCCCCCTTTGTCCTCTCCGTTGCAAGACGAAGGCTCTGTCGAAGTCTATTGGTCCCACGTCCTCACTGCGTCGGGGGCCCAAGTGGGATTCGACCCACTATAACGGGCCCCGCGCAGATAAACATATTACGGGCCGCGTCTATAATAGCCTTTTCTGTAATGACAGTCTGTAACCTCCTCTCGTGAGAATATTCTGGGGATAGACCGGGTACTCGAGGGCATAAACGTCTTTGACAAGGGACAGGTGGTCACTCGAGTGCCTATAAATACCCCCATATAGTGCCCTTGAGAGGCCAGATTAACAAAGCTATTGCCATCCCGCGTTAAACTTTGCATACACTCTTTCCACTTTCCCATTGGATCTACTTGCTCAGGAGAGCAAGTTCCAACAAGCGAGAATAATCATCCACAATAACTAGACAATACTTACTCCCGCCGATGCTGATGTAAGCGATCGGGCCGAATAAATCCATGTGGAGTAGCTCGAGCGGCCTGCCAGTTGTCATGATGTTATTGTGTGGATGATGAGAACCAACTTGCTTTCTTGCTTGGCATGCACAACAAACCCTGTCTTTCTCAAAATGAACATTGGTTAGTCCTAAAATGTGTTCTCCCTTTAGAATCTTATGAAGATTCTTCATCCCAACATGGGCTAGTCGATGATGCCAGAGCCAACCCATATTAGTCTTAGCAATTAAGCAAGTGTCTAGTTCAACTTGATTGAAATCAACTAAGTATAGCTGACCCTCTAGCACTCCCTTAAAATCTATTGAATCATCACTTCTTCTAAAGACAGTAACACCTATATCAGTAAAAAGACAGTTGTAGCCCATTTTGCATAATTGAGAAACAGAAAGCAAATCGTAATCTCAAGAATCTACAAGAAAAACATTTGAAATAGAATGGTCAGGAGATATAGCAATTTTACCCAAACCTTTAACCAAACCTTGATTTCCATCCCCGAATGTGATAGCTCTTTGGGGATCTTCATTTTTCTCATAGGAGGAGAACATTCTTTTCTCCCCTGTCATGTGGTTTGTGCACCCGCTATCGATTATCCAACTTGAACCACCGGATGCATAAACCTACAAAACAAATTTAGGCCTTGTTCTTAGGTACCCAAATGGTCTTGGGTCCTTTCACATTGGACACAAGCACCTTGGGTACCCAGACACAAGTTTTGGAGCTCTTGTGTTTGCCCCCAACATATTTGGAAACTACTTTGCCTGATTTGTTAGTTAAAACATAAGAAGCATCAAAAGTTTTGAATGAAATGTTATGTTCATTTGATGCAGTAGGAATTTTCTTTTTAGGCAATTTAACATGAGTTGATTGCCTAGAGCTAGAAACCTCATTTTTATACATAAATGCATGATGAGAAACAATGTGAGGTTTTCTAGCATGAATTCTCCTAATTTTGCGCTCAGGATAGTTAGCAGGATATAAAATATAACCCTCACTATCCTGAACCATGGGAGCCTTACCCTTAACAAAATTAGACAATCTTTTAGGGGCATTAAGCTTGACATTGCTTCCTTGTTGGAAACCAATGCCATCCTTAATGCCAGGGCGTCTCCCATTATAGAGCATGCTTCTAGCAAACTTAAATTTTTCATTTTCAAGTTCATGCTCATTAATTTTAGCAGTCAATTTAGCTATATGATCATTTGTTGTTTAATCATAGCAATGTGATCATCAATAGCTTCAACATTAATATCTCTACATCTAGTGCAAATGGAAACATGCTCGACAGTAGATGTAGAGGGTTTGCAAATATTTAATTCTTCTATCTTAGCATTTAAAATAGCATTCTCATCTCTAAGAAAGGAAATAGAATCATTGCAAACATTCAATTTTTCAATCTTAGAAACTAAACTAGCATTTTCATTTCTAAGACTATAAATTGAATCATGACACATGCTAAGCTCCTTAGATAAATTTTCACATTTCTCTACTTCCTGAGCATAAGAATTTTTCAATTTAACATGTTTTTTGTTTTCTTTAATAAGAAAGCCCTCTTGGCTATCCAAGAGTTCATCCTTCTCATGAATAGCTTCTATTAATTCAATTTTTTTTCTTTTGTTCCATGCTGAGGTTGGCAAAAAGAGTAAGTAAATCATCTTCATTTTCACTAGAGCTACCCTCATCACTAGATGTTGTATATTTGGGGGTGGCTCTAGAGTGTACCTTCTTTTTCTTGCCGTCCTTAGCCATGAAACATTTGTGGCCGACATTGGGGAAGAGGAGGCCTTTGTTGACAGCGATGTTGGTGGCATCCTCGTCAGAGGAGGGGTCGGTGGAGCTCTCATCGGAGTCCCATTCCCGACATATGTGGGCATCACCGCCCTTCTTCTTGTAGTACCACTTCTTTTCTTTCTTCTTCCCCTTCTTGTCTTTGTCCCTGTCACTTTCACTAGACATTGGACATTTAGCAATGAAATGATCGGGCTTACCACGTTTGTAGCAAACCCTTTTGGAGCGGGGTTTGTAGTCCTTCCCCCTCCTTTGCTTGAGGATTTGGCGGAAGCTCTTGATGATGAGCGCCATCTCCTCGTTGTCGAGCTTGGAGGCGTCGATTGGAAGCCTACTTGGTGTAGACTCCCTTTTCTCTTATTACGTCGCTTTGAATGCGACGCGTTGCACCTCGGGTGTGGAGGTGGCACCTTGCTCCAAGTTGACAATATGTTTGAAGTCTTTGATCATAAGTTCAAAGCTCACAAACTTGTCAATTACTTCCTCGGGAGACATCTGTTTATATCTAGGGTCTCCACGGATTAGTTGCACTTGAGTGGGATTACGAAAAACATTTGATCTAAGAATAACCTTGACCATTTAATGGTCATCCCACTTGGTGCTCCCGAGGTTGCGCACTTGGTTCACCATTGTCTTTAGCCGGTTGTACATTGCTTGTGGCTCTTCACCTTGGTTGAGGATGAATCGACCGAGTTCTCCCTCGATCGTTTCGCGCTTGGTGATCTTGGTCACCTCGTCCCCTTCGTGTGCCATTTTGAGGACGTCCCAAATTTCCTTGGTGGTCGACATAAGGAGGCGAGGAGTATAGTTGTGTCTTAGGAGTTAAAGTGCCTAATTTGGTCAACCTCGTCCGAGTCGTAGTCCTTGTCCCCTACCTTAGGTACCTATGTTCCATACTCAACAATATCCCAAATACTTTTGTGAAGTGAGGTTAGATGGTGCCTCATTTTATCACTCCACATACAGTAATCCTCACCATCAAAATATGGAGGTTTGCCTAGGGGTACGAAAAGTAATGGAGTGCGTTTTGAAATGCGGGGATAGTGTAGGGGGTATCTTACTATACTTCTTGCGCTCATGGCGCTTAGAAGAGACGGACGAGTTGGAGCTCGATGTGGAGGGCGACGATGAGTCAGTCTCGTAGTAGACCACTTTCTTCATATTCTTCTTCTTGTCGCCTCTCCGATAGGACTTGAAGGAAGAAAAGGATTCCTCCTTGTGTTTGTTGCTGGACTCCCTTTACAGGGTCCTCCCCAAGCTTGCGGGTTTGTCGCCGGTCACGATCTCCCTCTTAGCGTGATCTCCCGACATCACTTTGAGTTGTTAGACTCTAATGAAGTACCGGGCTCTGATACCAATTGAAAGTCGCCTAGAGGTGGGGGGTGAATAGGCGTAATCTAAAATTTACAACTTTAAACACACACTACAAGCCGGGGTTAGCGTTAGAACTAAAATCAAGTCTGGGAGAGAGGGGAAAACAAATCAAATGGAAATAAAGCGAATGAACATGGTGATTTGTTTTACCGAGGTTCGGTTCCAAAGAACCTAGCCCCCGTTGACGAGGTCACAAAGACCGGGTCTATTTGAACCCTTTCCCTCTCTCAAACGGTCACTTGAACCGAGTGAGCCTTTCCCTTAATCAATCGGGTCAATAAGGCCCCGCAAGGACCACCACACTCTTAGGTGTCTCTTGCTTTGATTACAAGTCACTTGAGAACAAGAATGAGAAAGAAGAAAGGCAATCCAAGAGGCAAGAGCTCAAATGAACACGAAATCACTCTCTCACAAGTTGGGGGGGACAGATATCCCCCGAGTCCACTAGAAGGCTAGAAGGCCTCGCGAAAGGCCTTGGGCCCATTGTTTCACAAAGCCATTCCTTCGTGGGCCTGGGGAGGAATGTCTGGCGGAGTGGATCAGCGCAAGATTGGATCAACTCGAGCCCAGGCAGCCCAATGGATTTAAGCATTATCCACAGCAGTGATTCGATTCTCTCGCACTGCGCCCTCAGGCGTCGGAACTGAATGATGATAAGTTGGTAGAATTACAGGAAGATAAGCTCAGTCGGTTCACTATTACTTAGGCCCACGTTGTTATCATATCCGCATGTAACACCCCACGGTCGAGTATATAAGGCCTAGGGGGCACCCCCTCAAACGACAACTCACTCATTAGCCATCTACTCAACTCTCTAGCATCCTTCGAACTAGAGAACTCCCCTGTAACCTACCACATAAAAGATCCACACCAGGAAGTAGGGTGTTACGCCTCTCTAAGCATCCCGAAGCTGTATAAAATTGTCCAATGTCTCTCGTGCATCCAGCACGAACCATCGAGCTACAGTCGGTAACACCATCCTACTCCAAAAAGTACCGCGTGGGGCAACCCCAGGTACGCGGTCGGACCCAAAACACCGACAGCTGGCACACCAGGTAGGGGGTGTGTCACTGATCCAAGCTAGCTCAATGGCCGTCACTGTCCAGCACAAGATCGCTCTCCGCCCTGGATCCATGTTCTGCTTCGGGACCTTCTCATCATGGCAGACGAAGAAGGAACTCTACATCGCATAGCGGATCTGCCGGAGAGAAAACCTTCCTCGATAATCTCTGGGAAAGCCGGAACAAAGCAGGAAATAGCGCAACCTCCAGCGCTCCGAGCGAAGACTACCACCTGCAAGCCAGGAGCGGAAAATTCATTCACCCGAAGAACCCCGTTGTCCACCTCATCCACAGAAGAGTGGACACAGATTATGAGGAAAAAAGAAACAAAGACCCGTCAAGCTGCCCTTCTGGTGCCTCCGCCCTCAAAGGAGAACAAAAAGAAGCTTGTCGTCATGACAATTCCGTTCTACCCCGACGTCCTCTTTATCGGGGAGAGAGTGGAATCGTCCCCCATCTCCGACGATGAACCAACCATGCCTAGGGAAGAACCACCTCAGCGGGAAGCTCGTCGACGAAGGAACCGACGCCGTAACGCCCGGCGACATCATGAAGCCGGAGAACGAGACCCGGCGCAGCCTGTGTCGCGAGATGAGGTCTCGGAGGTGGGAGAAACTCCAGATGAACGAGTCTTCAGGGAGAGGAGGAATTCCTGCCGATGTGATCGTCGGCGAGCTCAAGAGTAGGCCGAGCAGGAGGCCAGACAACGTCGAGAGAACCCTCTCCTCGGACGAAATTTGAACCCTGACTTTGCCCGAGCCATGAACACACCAAGCGAGGTCGGTGGAGTGTTGGCTCGGATAGCCGATGGCCTCCGCCGGACTCCAGACGCTGAGGGCTATCGGTGACTGCTCACTCGGGCAGCTAACCATCTTCTGCCTCTGGCTCATCCTCTGAGCGATCTACGACACGCCATCAATAGTCGACGGGACGCGCAGAGTTCCATCAATGCTTCGTGTGAACGACGACATGAAAACGAGATTCGGTGCCGAGAAGAGTATGATCGAGATCACGACATCCCAGCGCGAAGTCAGGCCACCAGGGTTGAGTCGGCAACAGCCTCAACTGGCGGCACAACCCGGGGACGGTCAAGGCAGCACATTGACAACTCCCCTCCCCGGGACCGACACTACAATCGTCGACAGGAGGATACGTGTGGAGTATCAGCGCTTACTCCATGTCTCAGGGCCATTCAGTGGCCCCCTAACTTCAAGGCCTCCAACGTCGACAAGTACGAGCCCAAGCAGGACCCGAGAGGCTGGTTGGCTGTCTACACCACCACCGTCTAGGCCGCTGGGGCAACTGAAGATGTGATGACTGCATATTTGCCCATCGTCCTTGGACAAGATGCGCTGCAATGGCTACGACACCTGCCCTAGCACTGCATCGACGATTGGAGCGACTTCAGTCGGTGTTTTATTGCCAACTTCCAATCCCTCTCTAACAAGCCGGCGCAACCATGGGACCTCAAATCCATCAGGCGCCGAGGGGATGAGACTCTTCGGTCATACCTCAAAAGGTTTCAAACCATGAGAAATCGTATCCCCGAGGTTGCGGAAGCAGCAGTGATCGAGGACTTCAATCGGGGATCTAATGACTCAGCCTTCGTCCGAGCCATACTGCAAAAGGCACCGACTACCTCTGAGCAGCTATTTAGGGAAGCGGACCTCTACATCACCGCCGACAAATGAGCTCAAGACCTCATCGGAGGAGCAAAGCCTGCACCGCCGGCACCATGACGCGACGCGAACCAACAACCCGACAAGCGTTGGGAGAAGAGGCCTCGCGAAGAAGTCCACGCTGCCGGACCACCCGCCTCTCGTACCCGAGGGGCACCCCGTGGAGGCGAACGTACATTGGATGACATCCTCGACGCCCAATGTCCGTACCATAAGGACATGCACCACACCCTCCGGAACTGCAAAGATTTCAAGCACTCCATCGGGAACGGCCGACCCTTCCAACCTCTACCACCTCCCCCACCACGAGGAGGACCCGGAGAACCTCGACAACCCCAGCAGCAGGAAGGGGGAGGAGGCGGAGCATTCCCGCGCATCGACGGAGAAGTCAACGTCATCTTCTGCGGACATGGGTCACAAGAGAGCAATAGGCAGCAGAAGCTCAATGACTGTCATATATTGGTAGTGGCCACCAGTCCTCCCGCCCCGTATCGATGGTCCGAACACTCTATCACCTTCACTCGAGCGGATCAGTGGCTCAACTTCGATCACCCGGGCAAATACCAGCTCCTCGTCGATCCGGTGATCTGAGAGAGCAGGGTAAAAAAGGTGTTAGTGGACGTGGGAAGCAGCATCAACGTCACCTTCCCCCGGACACTTCAAGGCTTGGGAGTCGCACTCAAAGAGCTCCATGAGTCAGACACTCCTTTCTTCGGCATTGTGCCGACTGAAGGAGAGTATCCACTCGGACACATCTACATGCCGGTCACCTTTGGAACTCTGGAAAACTACAGAACCGAGTTCCTTAGGTTCGAGGTAGCAAGCTTCGACTGCGGATACAACGCTATCATCGGTAGGCCGGGATTGGCGAAATTCATGGCCATTCCACACTATACATACATGATATTGAATATGCTGGGACCACAAGGGATCATCACCGTGCACGCTGACTTCCAAGGCACCGCATAATGCTTCCGAGTGGCCATGCAGGCGGCCCTCACCACCAAGCCATCAACGACTTCTTCCACACAGGCGAACTCAAAGCCTGAGGAGGACCTCACAGTACCTGCAAATGAAGCTCAAGCTGTGACCTCTATGCGGCCGACTGAGGAAACGAAAAGAATCAACCTCGGGTTCGTTGATGAACGCAAGACCGCCATCATCAGCTCCAGCCTGGATGACAAATAGGAAAGCACGCTCATCCAGTTTCTGCAAGATAACCGAGACGTATTTGCATGGCAACCTGCGGATATGCCGGGAGTCCCGAGAGAGCTAGCCGAGCACAAACTGAAGGTCTATCCCTAGGCGAGGCCGATCTGACAAAAGTTGCGTCATTTCACGCCCAACAAGAGATAAGCTATCCGTGCTGAGCTAGCTCGCTTAGTTGCAGCAGGGTTCATTAGAGAAGTACTGCATCCTGAGTGATTAGCAAATCATGTTCTTGTACTCAAAAATAATAAAGTGGATTGGCGCATGTGCGTCAACTATACAGATCTCAATAAACTCTGTCCGAAGGATCCCTTCGGACTTCCTAGAATAGATCAGGTGGTAGATTCAACTGCCGGATGCTCTATACTATCATTCCTGGATTGCTACTCGGGATACCATCAAATCAGCTTGGCAAAAGAAGACGAGGAAAAAACATCATTCATTACCCCGTTTGGAGCTTTCTGCTATACCTCCATGCCGTTCGGCCTCAAGAACGCTGGAGCGACTTACCAGAGAGCCATTCAAACATGCTTAGCCGATCACTGGGGCAAGCAGGTAGAAGCATATGTTGATGATGTAGTGATCAAGACAGAAAACTCAGAAAACTTCATAGAGGATTTGCAACTGGTCTTCAACAGTCTGAGGCAATACCGGTGGAAGCTTAATCTAGAAAAATGTGTCTTTGGAGTGCTAGCGGGGAAGTTGCTCGGATTCATTGTCAGCCACTTAGGGATTGAAGCTAACCCAGAAAAGATCGAGGCTATCATGAGGATGGAAGCACCACGGTCACAGAAGAAAGTGCAAAGGCTTACTGGGTGCATGGCAGCTTTAAGCAGGTTCATATCAAGGTTAGGAGAAAAAGGCCTACCATTCTACAAGTTGCTCAAGAAGGTGGACAAGTTCCAGTGGACCTCGAAAGCCCAGGAAGCTCTTGATGCACTAAAGAAGTTCCTGACCACACCACCAGTGCTAAAGCCACCACGCCGAGCCACGCCAAACCAGCTGACAGAAGATCTGCTGTTGTACATCTCTTGCACGACTCACGTGGTAAGCACCATGTTGGTAGTCGAGCGAGCAGAGGAAGGACATGCATATCCAGTACAACATCCCGTCTACTTCATCAGTGAAGTTTTGGGACCCTCCAAAAAGAAGTATCCTCAAGTTCAGAAACTATTATATGCAGTACTTCTAACTGCACGCTAGCTCCGTCACTACTTCGATGACCACAAAGTCATAGTAGTCACCGGATTTCCAATAGGAGATATTCTCCACAACAAATAAAGAAGCCATTGGAAGAATAACCAAGTGGGCCTGCGAGCTAGGAGCTCACGACATTGAGTTTCAGCCTCGTACTGCAATAAAGACTCAAGCACTAGTTGACTTCGTATCAGAGTGGACCGAGCAACAAGTACCAGATAACCCGGAGACTGCAGAAGTATGGTGGATGTATTTCGATGGCTCGCTGAAGCTGCAGGGGGCAGGCGCAGGGATCCTCTTCATTGCACCTAGAGGCGAACAACTCAAATATGCTCTTCAGTTGTTATTCTCAACATCTAACAATGCAGCAGAATATGAAGCTCTAATCCATAGATTGAACATTGCCATATCACTGGGCATTAAGAGGCTGATGGTATACGGAGATTCAATGGTGGTCATAAGTCAGATAAATAAAGAATGGGATTGCTCGAGTGATTCTATGGGCAAGTACTGCACAACCGTCCGGAAACTAGAAGACAAATTTGAAGGGATAGAATTTCATCATGTGGAAAGAGATCGCAACGCGGCCGCAGACGCGTTGTCGAAACTAGGATCCAGTCGGACTCAGGTCCCACCCAGAGTTTTCGTCCAGGAGGTGCCACGCACGAGCATTTCAAGCAGAAGAGTGCAATGTTTTGGGCCAGCCAGGGTCAGACTCTAATGGCTGGAGGGAGCCTATCATCAGATATATAAAGAATGAAGAGGAACCGGATGACAAAGCTGCAGCAGAATGCATCGCAAGGCAGTCAGCCCACTACACTCTCATTGGAGATGCACTGTACAGAAGGGGCGCAACAGGAGTCCTCATGAAGTGCATTCCTTCAGTTACTGGGAAGCAACTGTTAGATGAGATCCACGCCAGACAGTGCGGAATACACGCAACATCCAGGTCTCTAGTTGGGAAGGTCTCAGGTCTAGTTTCTACTGGCCGACAGCAAAGAGTGATGCAGTCGAGTTAGTCCAGAGGTGTGAAGATTGCCAATTCTTATCAAAGAAGCAACATTTACCAGCACAACAACTGCAGACCATACCCGTAACATGGCCATTTGCGTGCTGGGGACTGGACATGATTGGACCTTTGAAGAAAGCTCAGGGAGGATAAACTCACGTGCTGGTCGCCATTGACAAATTCACCAAATGGATAGAATACAAACCCATTGCTTCTCTAACCTCAGCCAAGGCAGTGGAATTCATACAAGATATAATATTCAGATTTGGGATACCGAATAGCATCATAACCGACCTGGGATCCAATTTTACTAGCTCTGAATTCTTTGATTTCTGCGAACAACGAAGCATCCAGATCAAATATGCGTCAGTAGCACATCCAAGGTCCAACGGTCAGGTAGAAAGGGCTAATGGAATGATACTGGAAGCACTCAGGAAGAAAGTCTTTGACAAGAATGAAAAGTTCGCGGGAAAATGGATCAGAGAGTTGCCGTATGTGGTTTGGAGCTTAAGAACTCAACCTAGTCGAGCTCTGCATGGAAATACTCCTTTCTTCATGGTCTATGGTTTGGAGGTAGTGCTACCTGCCGATCTCAGGTTTGGGGTACCAAGGCTGGTCTTCGAAAACATAGCTGAGCCAGAGGCTACCAGACTAGAAGCTATTGACATATTGGAGGAAGAGCGATTGAATACAGTAATTCAGTCAGCTAGATACCAGCAAACCCTGAGGCGCTATCATTATAAGGTTGTACGACATCGATCCTTCGTAGTGGGAGACTTGGTTCTTCGTCGAATTCTAATGGGGGAAGGACGACACAAATTGTCACCACTATGGGAAAGGCCATTTGTAGTAGCGGAGGTCACTCGACCAGGATCATATAGGCTTACTCAGATGGATGGTACGAAAATAGGGAATTCATGGAATATAGAACATCTCAGGAAGCTTTACCTGTAGCAAGATTTCAAAAGCTATCAGGGGAGCATTGTATTCTGTAATTGGAAAATACCTCATCAATAAAAGATTTCAACCTCAAGGGCACTCGAACTATTACTCGACTTAGGGTGACCACTATACCCTACTAACGGAGCAATTGGCTTAAGTCAGCAGTGACTTAAGACGGTGCAACATGCTCACGCTTACTCGACTTAGGGTGACCACTATACCCTACTAACGGAGCAATCGACTTAAGTCAGCAGTGACTTAAGACGGTGCAACATGCTCACGCTTACTCGACTTAGGGTGACCACTATACCCTACTAACGGAGCAATCGGCTTACGACAGTGACTTAAGACGGTGCAACATGCTCACGCTTACTCGACTTAGGGTGACCACTATACCCTACTAATGGAGCAATCGACTTAAGTTGGCAATGACTTAAAACGGTGCAACATGCTCACACTTACTCAACTTAGGGTGACCACTATACCCTACTAACGGAGCAATCGACTTAAGTCGGCAATGACTTAAGACGGTGCAACATGCTCATGCGTACTCGGCTTAGTGTAACATGCTTGCGTTTACTCATATTGGGGCGATCTCTATGCCCTACCAGCTGATCAATTAGCATAAATTAAGAAAATATTCCAAAAATAGCACACCACACTTACTTCTACAATCATTCGTAACAACTGTTGAATTCTAACAACAAGAAACAAAACGACATAGTTTTCAGCACCAAGAACACATTCTAATATCCTACCGAGTATTCAAGCGCGCCGATCACACACACATATGGTTCACAAATGCATTCAATATCTTCTAATCACAAAAAAATATCTCTACTTGGCAATGTCTTTTTCAGGAGCAATCGAGGAGGAAGGGCGACTCGAAGCATCAGGTGCAGCCTTCACGTCTGCAACAATGTCATCAGGGACAACTATGCTAGGCCTCCTCATCAGGATTCGCCCCGCGCGAATGGCTTTATCCATAGCTTTGTCACGCTGGGCCTTCAGAACAGTATAGTTGTCCTCTGCGACCTTGGCAGTCAGACGAGCGGCCTCTAGCTCCTGGATGACTGATCTCTTGGAGGCACGCAGGTCTTTAATGACAGAGTCCTTGCTTGACACCAGCTGCCTCAGCCGCAAGATCTCATCCTGAGATACTTGCAGTTCATGGCGATGATGATCCAGATCTGCCATGGTGAAGTGGTGGCTCCTCTCTAAGATGGTTAGAGAATTGCTAGCGTCACGATACAACCGATCCAGATTGTCGCGAGAAGCTGCAAGTGCTCGTTTCTCCTCCTGCAGACTAGAATCAACTCTCAAATATTCAGAAATCAGTAAAAGCATAGCAGATCCAATTAAGTAAGCTTACCCCGTCAACCACCCTTTCAGAGTCAAGCTGAGCATTAAGAGAGGAATTCAAAGAATTTGCGTCGTCTAAAGAAGTAGAAACCTGGGCCAGGTCGATCTGACCTTGGGAATATCTCTCCTCAAGCTTAGAATACCGCCGGGTCGAATCGGTTTGGTGCTGAAGATATCTCTCCTCGAGCTCAGAGTACCACCGGGTCATATCTGACAAAAAGCAGCCGAAGAAAAGATACATGGTTAAAAGCAAATTGACACTTTCAAATTAGCCAATAGAGAAGCAAAGATACCAACCAGCATTCGACACTTTCAAATCAGCTATCTGTTTTTGAAGCAGCAATGGATTCCACTGCGTTAGAGACAGAGTTCCTTCTAGGATAGTAGCGCCATATGATTTCAATTGACCAGACATCCCATCAACCAAAACCTGTTATTAAAAACAAATGAGTACGAAGAAAATGATCTACTAGGAGGAATGATACAATGAAAAAAGCTAATTTACCTAAAGATTAGAAAAGAATGAAGGCAATTCCAAGTCATGAGAAGCTGTGTTATAACTCGACGAAGCAAGATCAACTGGAACAATCTGAAAAGCATCGTCGGGGGTTGATTCAGCTCCACCAGCAGATATCAAGATCCTGTCATCCGGTGCGCCGACCTCTAAGGTGACTCCCTCACTTGAAGCTAAAGAAGTATGCATCACTATCACTCCATCAGAATGTGGTGGAGACGACCCGGCGTGGACATCCATGCAGGTATGGGAAGCAGAGCTCGCTCGGACACCCTCGGGGGCTGGGTTGCAGCTTGCGATACCCACCGAAGCCGGATCATTACCGGCAACACCCTCAAAGGCTGGGTAATCACCAGCACCACCTTTGGGGGCTGAGTTTTCTGCAACAGCCACCTCTAAGGCTGAAGGATCCTCAGTCTCCTCCATGGGAGTCGGGCAATCTTGACCAGCTTCTTGACACCGAAGGCCGCCTTCCAAGGTCGACGACGCGCGAGATGCTGCCCGGGATACCTCTAATCCCACATCTGGAATGTCAGAACAAACATCCATCATATCACCATCAGTCGGCTCTGACATCATATCTTCAGGAACAACATCCTCAAGGGCCTGATCAAAATCTGTTATGGATAATTCTTGCAGGCTAACAAGAGCAAACAGAGCTGGAGAAGGAATATCACTATCCCCTCTGCTACCTCTGTAACGCCGACTATTCCTGTGGATTAGTGGGACTTCTTCTTCTTCGTCGTCCTCATAAAAAATGCGGACAAAGGATGGTGCAGGATTACACCCATTGGGATCATCTTCAACAGGATTACACCCATTGGGCTCATCTGCAACAGGATTACACCCATTGGGGTCAGCTTCAGCAGGGTCACACCCATTGGGTTCAGTCAGTGCATGGTCACACCCATTGGGCTCAACTTTAGCAGATACACCACTAGTGGGATCAACTCCAGTAAAGACCTCTGCCGGTACTTCTTCACAAGCAGAAGCAGAAGGTCCAGCATCCTGGTTCAAACATGACAATCACTGAAGCCGTCTCTTTTTCTTCTTCTTTTCTTCAACAGGCACAGCCGGACGACTAACCTGGCGACGACGCTTTGGGCGAGTACTCTCAGGTTTTTGGGCATCCATTGTTTTGTCAAGCTCTGGTATAACTGCAACAGCCATTGTTTCAGTAGGGCCCGAGTCAGATGATTCTCCAACCAACATGTCAAGCATAGCATTCATTTCTGCATCATCTGGACTCGCTGGCATCTCAAAATGTACTTGCCTCTCATCATTGGGAAGATCACAAAGAGAAGAAACCAAGACCTCAATATCTTTGGGAGAGGGTCGCACTCTAAGACCCAGGCCACTATCACCAGCATGAGGATTAGACACAAAACTAAAAAAGGACTTAGGAGGTGGCAGATTCCAAGCAGAGTAGGAAACAGGAGCACCAACATTTGATGCTTTGCCTCTCAAGATCATGTCTAGCCGGCTCACCAAATCCTTAGCAGGAATTCTCCTATTAGTAACCCGAGTGGAGTCGGTAACACCACAGTACAAGTAAGCCGGGTATGCTCTGTCCTTCAGGGGCTGGATGTTCTTAAAAACAAAATCAGCAACCACACCTTCGGTGGTCAGACCTCTTTCCTTCAGTAGACATACTTCAGCAAGCAGAACCTTAGCCTCTGTTACTTCCAGGGTAGTAGGAGATTCAATCCAACTTGGAGTGCACACATCTAGCTGTCTTCCCGACCGAGGGGGGAGATACTTGCCATGGTTTTCCACAATAAACCACTCAAGACGCCACCCCTTAATGCTGTCCTTAAGCGGAATATCAAGATATTCCGTTTTCCTTCCGCGACGCATCTCCAGACTCGCACCACCCACGAGTTGGTGCTGACCCCCAGCCATCCCAGGTCGGCAATGGTACAGATACTTCCATAAACCAAAGTGGGGAAGAACTCCGAGGTAGGCCTCGCACAGATGAACAAAGATAGAGATTTGCAGAATGGAATTGAGATTCAAATGGGTTAGGTTCAGATTGTAAAAGTCAAGAAGACCGCGAAAGAAGGGAGAAATGGGAAGAGCAAGGCCACGGATAAGAAAAGGAATATAAACAATGGACTCGTGGGTATCCTCTGTTGGGACAGTAACCCCACGACAAATCCGCCAAGAACAAAGCTCTTTGGGGGGAAGAATTCCAACATCGACAAGGTGGAGGAGATATGATTCCGAAACAACAGACATATGGTTACCTGCGAAAGGCAACTGGCTGTTGGGATCGATGGGAGGAATGACCACTGCAGCATAATTCTGGTTCTTCCGCTTGGGCGCCATCACAATCTCGTCAGCGGATTGAAGGAAAGCGAAATCAGAGGGAAGCAGGGTAATATTTGGAGGCAGAAAGGTGAAGGTAGGGCTTAGAATGCAGAGATGTGCGGCGACGTGATATAAATGGGGTTTTCCCGGGTCAGACACCGTTTCTAAAAAGTGCCAAGTCATCACTCAGAAAAAAGCAAGACGTCCTGGCATAACTCGGCAGCTACCTCTAAAGCGCCGACATGGTCCGGGATAACTCGGCAGCTACCTCTAAAGCACTGACATGGCCCGACATAACACGGCGGCTACCTCTAAAGCGCCGATGTGACTCAGCATAACTCGGCGGCTACCTCTAAAACGCTGACATGACCAGACTTAACTCGGCTGTTACTTCTAAAACGCCGACATGGTCTAGAGCAGCTCGACAGTTATCTCTAAAAAACGCTGACGATGCATAACTCAGCCGTTTTCTCCATGTAAACGCCAGCAGAACCAAATGCGACTCAACAATTACCAGTCATTACTCGGATGTTATCTCTAAGAACAACGGCAGCGCTGGGAATGAATACAAGCTATCGATTAACTATAAAAGAGCGATGGAAAAGCAAATAGGAGAGACTCAGAACAAGCTGATTTTTTTTCAATATATTGATAAGGGTCGGTCTTCCTTCCCGAAGACCAACTCATTATGAGTCGGTCTTCCTTCCCTTTTTTGCTACATTACACTACTACACCACCACACTGCTTACACTACTCTATACTACTAACTACTACTACATTATTTCACTATTACTAATACCACTTGTACTGCTACTTATCCATAGTAATATTTAAGCCAGCGGCGCTTTGCCACTGGCCCTGCCGCCGTCGTCCTTGCCGCTGCCGCCGTCGCCCTTGCCACTGCCGCCGTCGCCCTTGCTGCCGTCGCCCTTGCCTTTGTCGCCGCCGTTGCCCTCGTCATCGCCGTCGCCACCGCTCCCCTCCTCGGACGAGTCGGAGGAGTCCTCCTCGTCCGAGGAGATCTCCGACTCATCCGAGCCCTCAAGCCTGGAGCGCTCGATGGTCCGGATGTACGTCCACACCTCAGCGGCGATCCCCTGGGAATCGTCCGAGTCATCGGACGACACCGGGGGAGAGGCGTAGGCTGGCGACCCCTCGGACTCGGAGGAGAACTCCTCCTCTGAGTACTCGGAGTCACCAAAGTCCTCGGAGGGGGGACTCGGCTCGCGCTTCCGCTTGTCGCCGGAGTGGTGCGAGGAACTTTCGCCTTTCTTGCTCTTGCCCATGGTTGAGTAGAAGAGAAGAGAAAAGAGGAGAATAAGCAACAAATGACCGAGAGATGTGTGAAGACACCAGCGAAGCAAGCGCTCTATTTATAGGGGCGGGAGGCAACCGCTCATCTCCTACCACGGTCATTGAACAGTCGCAAATATTCAATATGCAATTCAAATCGTCTGGAAACAAGTCAGGCGACAGATGCCGTTTCACGTAAGATGACACCCATTAGGACTGAAGTCAACTGCTTGGACGATATGATTACACCCCTTGGTCATGTCAAGTTACTACTCAGGGGCAGTTTGCTAAACGCTCAGCGCACCAAGCCGTCCCTTGGCTACACCCATTAGGGGGGGACGTCCAGGAATTTTCAATAGATTTTCCCAAGCAGTCGCATCCATATAGTATACACAATGAATGTATCAAGGCAGAAGGAAGATATCTATAGAGATCGAAGGAAAGCCAAAAATAGCTGCTAAAGTACAAGTCTAATCAACAAAGGCATTGAAGCACGAAGCGAAATGAAGACCAGCCAAAGAGCCATCTACCGGACGTCCAATCTGTCGCCGATCAAATAAATTTCAAACCTAACAGGACATGGGTAGACCACATTGCTGATCTCAAAGGCAAAACCATATGCTGATCTCTAAAGCATAAGGCTGATGATATAATGCTGAATTCTAAGGCATTCGACGAAGATTAAATGATGATTTCTAAAAGCATGAGATGAAGACCTTTGAGTGGATTATTTTCAGTAATCCACTCAAAGCTCGGGGGCTACACCCATTGGGTGCACCTCCGGTGCACCCAATGAATCATTAACCCCAGAAGACAGAATGCTGATCTCTAAAGCATGAACTAATGACGAAATGCTGATTTCCAAAGCATAAGACAAAGATGAACCAACGACTTCTAAAAGGCAGGAAATGAAGACCTTTGAGCGGATTATTTTCAGTAATCCACTCAATGCTCGGGGGCTACACCCATTGGGTGCACCTCTGGTGCACCCAATGAATCTTCAACCTCCAAAAACGAAGTGCTGATCTCTAAAGCATAAGCTGACCGTTCAAAGCTCAGAAGCAACGACTTGACAAGCATACTGTCAAAGCGTCCACATTTTTAATCAAAACTGCAAGCTGGACCTAGGATCTTTGGGCTGATTATTTCAAAATCAACTCAAAGATTGGGGGCTTGTGGGGGGCAAATATCCCTTGGGTCCACTAGAAGGCTAGAAGGCCTCGAAAGGCCTTGGGCCCATTGTTTCGCAAAGCCATTCCTTCGTGGGCCTGGGGAGGAATGTCTGGCGGAGTGGATCGACGCAAGATTGGATCAACTCGAGCCAGACCGCCCAATGCATTTAAGCATTATTCACAGCAGTGATCCAATTCTCTCGCGCTGCGCCCTCAGGCGTCGAAACTGAATGATGATAAGTCGGCAGAATTGTAGGAAGATAAGCTCAGTCGGTTCACTATTACTTAGGCACACGTTGTTATCATATCCGTGTGTAACGCCCCACGGTCGAGTATATAAGGCCTAGGGGGCACCCCCTCAAACGACAACTCACTCATTAGCCATCTACTCAGCTCTCTAGCATCCTTCGAACTAGAGAACTCCCCTGTAACCTACCACATAAAAGATCCACACCAAGAAGTAGGGTGTTACGCCTTTCTAAGCGGTCCGGACCTGTATAAAATTGTCCACTGTCTCGTGCATCCAACACGAACTATCGAGCTACAGTCGGTAACACCATCCTACTCCAAAAAGTACCGCGAGGGGCAACCCTAGGTACGCGGTCAGACCCAAAACACCGACACAAGTCACTAAGTATTTGAGGTGAATTTGGGACTTGGAGAGACTTTGATCTTTTGAATTGTGTCTAGGAGTGAATGCTAGAGCTCTTGTAATGAATGTAATACTCAGAATTCTTGGATGCTTGGAGTTGTGGTGGTTGGGGGTATTTATAGCCCTCAACCACTAAAGTAGCCATTAGGGAGGCTGCTGGCGATGGGCGCACCGGACAGTCCGGTGCGCCACCGGACAGGTCCTGTTCACTGTCCGGTGAGCCGCCACGTCACCCAACCGTTAGGGTTCGGAGCGAAGTCGACCGTTGGAGCTTTGTCTCCTTGCGGCACCGGTCAGTCCGGTTGTAATACCGAAATAGTAAGAGTAATAGAATGTACAAGGAAAGATAGATATAAAAGGTTCATGTGACCACTAGTGTTGATATTTTCAAATATTTCAAATCCTCAGATTAACCCTGACTACCAATAAAAATACTAAATAAAAGAATGTGCATCATGCTGGAGTTTAGTTATTTGTGCATTTAATAAAAATAGTAATGTGGATAAAAAGATAATAAAGAGTTGAGAATTTGGATTTAATCTCAAAAGTGCAAAAGGGGGGAAAATTGGAAATGAAATAGAAAGAGAAATACTATACAAAACAAAATAAAAATTATAAATAAATAATTACCATACTATGATCAAAATAAACATTTTAAAATTAAGACAAATTTGTCACCAAGATTTGGGTTTAAACTGGAATTTAAGTTTGAATTTGAAATGGATAGGAAAAATAAAATAGAGAAAAAAAGTAAGAGTGTGACTGAGACTTGGGCCGAATCTGCACTTGGCGGCCCATTTAACCCACTCCCGCGCGGCCACATGATTAAATGGCGCTGACACCTGGGCCCCGCCCGTCAGTCGGCGCATGCGCTCTCCTCACAACCTGGCGCCAACATGCGGGTCCTCCCTGGACAATCACTCCTCTCCCTCGCTCGCTTTTTCGCCTCCCAGCAACCACTGGCGTGTGGGGTGAGGTTTTCAGCCACTCGCTAGTCGCCCAGTCCGCGTCGTGCACCTGCTACATTGACAGGTGGACCCGACCACACAGGTTCGTCAACGACCTCCCGCATGGAGCACGGCATGGGCGGACCTGCCAAATCCCGCGGTCCCGCCGCTGACCGAGCTCGACCGGGGTATATAACCCAATCACGTCTCGCCTCCTCCTCAACCAACCACGCCGCCACCAGAGAAACCACGGATTGAGGAGAAGGAGAGCTCGTCGCCGTGAGAGAAGGGTGAGACAGCCACCATAGGCGCGCGCGTGTGTGCGCCACCAGTCGGGATCCACCGTGGGCTCCAAACCGATCTAGGGCCTCCCTGGGTTGTTGCGTGACGACCACGGACGCGGTGGCGACCTAGGATCTCGGGAATTTCTCATCGGAATTGGAGAAGTCATCGTGCTTGTGCTCTGCCGTGGCTAGGGATTGCGACGCTGCGATTCACGGTACTAAAGCTCCTGCTGCATTCACTGCTTCATTGGGATTGTGTGGGTACCATCGGGACCGCATTTGGGGCCGTGGACCACCAGTTGGCATGCTCGCCGGTGAGCCTCCGTCGCGGTTCGGGGTGGCGCCGCTGCTCCGGCCAACAGAAAGGGGGGGTAGGCATCTGGTCGTCCGTTCGATGATATGCGACCTAGATTAGGTGGTCGCATACCCATTCACTGTTGGAATCCAAGTCGTTGATCTGCCAATCGGACGGGTGGGTTTAATCTCACTTCATAAAATCTTGACCATCAGATTGGTATCGAACGATCGTAGCTTCATACCAGTTCAGTATTGAAAGCTTCTAATCTATGCCGTCCGTAGTGAATCCAGCGGCTCAGTAAGAACCATACCCCGTCGGCCATGCCTATTTGCGTAAGAGCCCTCCTGGAATTTTGGATCTAACCCGCAGTCCAGCCTTACTGTGCTCTGTGTCTTGGAAAAAATAGGATTTGGCCCATGTGTTATACGTAAATAGTGCGCCCAGTCCAGGGAATTATAAAATCCAGAAAAAGTGATTAGAAAATGATTTTTAATGAGAAAATAAATGCTAGAATTTGTGTAATTCATATAAAATTGATATGAAGCCCAAATCAATCCATTCCAATTTCTATAATCTTGTAATATTATTGTTTATCAGTTAGTACCACTGTTTTGACGTGAAAGTTACATTAAAATTAATAGCCTATTTAATCTTATACCAAACACATAAAAACTTCAGAAATTCATAACTTCCCCATTTTAATTCTGAATTGACTCGTTCCAGTTGCGTTAGTCTCGTACAAATATTTACAATGCAATAACAACATTTATTATACCATGTCTCATTCTTTTCTAATTAGATCTTTATTTAACTTATTTTGGTTAGTCTTGTTAATGTGCTCATCACTATTTACTAAAATATGATCTATGGTCAATTTATAAGTTAGATTAAAGTTAAGATAATTATTTATAGAATAACCTCTTATATGATTTATATTAACCAATTTATAATATAGTTTAATATTTTAATTACATAAATCCTCCATAAAATCATAACTCCTTAACCGTAACTCCAATCTTAGTGGTTGTCGAACCCACGATCTCGTATCGACGCGTAGATCATTATTATGCAGTTTGTTCTTATGTTTGGTGTGATGTTAATTATGTCTATAGCATGTTTGTTTGTATTGCTACGACTAGCAGTGCGGTCACGAGTCACCTGAAGCTCATCCTGGTACCTGGGATATCAAGTCCCAGGCAAGTTATGCCCTTGATCCACTTTTGTTACCCAATAATGTTCTTTATTATCACTATTCAATGCATAGGTTTAATTTTGATGGGACCCAATAGGTCACCCTAGTCTGAATATCTTTTACATTGTTTACCCCTGAATCATTTGGGTAGTTATGCTATTGCTTTACATGGTTTTGGGTTAATATTTCATTATATCCATGTTCCAATTATTTTGTTATTCTATTTATGTTCATGTCAAGATCATTAATGTTAATTGGAACATGGAGCTTAACTTGAGAAACACGTGCCACCACAAGGGTGGAATGGGACGCCCTTGGCTAACTAATTAGGAGAGCTAGTGGAAGACTACCTTACTCGAGAGGGGCAAGGGCAGTAGGGGAGTTGCATGCAAGGAGGTTCTCGGGTTGATTTTGCTACAATGGCGGTCAGACGAGGGATTCTTGCAAGTGCTCTTCCCATAAACTATAGCAGGTTTTCGGAAGCTAGTGGAACTTTGTAAAGGCCTCGTAGTGGATCCCTAGCCATTCACCTCGGTAGTTGAGAGCACCTAGAGGGGGGGGGGTGAATAGGTGATCCTATAAAATTCAACAACTAATAGCCACAAAACTTGGTTAAGTGTTAGAATGGCTAAGTAGCGAGCTCTTGCGACCACACAAGTATCACAGAAAAACAATGACAAAAGACACGCGAGTTTATCCCGTGGTTCGGCAAGTATAACACTTGCCTACCTCCATGTTGTGGCGTCCCAATGGGCGAGGGTTGCACTCAACCCCTTTCAAGTGATCCAATGATCAACTTGAATACCACGACTTTTCTTTGCTTATCTCTTTTTCCGTTCGCGAGGAATCTCCACAAGTTGGAGTCTCTCGCCCTTACAATAAAGATCACAGTGAAAGCACAAGAGTAAGGATGGGAAGCAACACACACAAATCCGCAGCAATACACACGCACACAAGCCAAGACTTGAGCTCAAAATGAAGCACAACGAGTTCACTACAAGAACAGAGCTCAAATCACTAACACGATCGATCAAGTGCGCGGAGACAGAGTGTGGAAGACTTAGAATGCTCAAAGTATACTTGGGTTACTCCTCCATGCGCCTAGGGGTCCCTTTTATAGCCCCAAGGCAGCTAGGAGCCGTTGGAGACCAACAAGGAAGGCCAAAGTTGCCTTCTGTTAGGTGGCGCATCGGACAACCACTGTTCATGTCCGGTGCGCGATTTCCTTCCATTCCTGGCGCAGCCGGCCGTTGCAACTTCGGGCTGGTTGGTGCACCGGACAGTCCGGTGCACACCGGACAGTTTGGTGCCCCCTGCCGACCGTTGGAGCGGGCCACGCGTCGCCCACGGATTTGCCGGCCGACCGTTGCACTGGCGACCGTTGGCTCACCGGATAGTCCAGTGTACCACCGGACAGTCCGATGAATTATAGCCGTACACCGCCGAAGTTTTCCCGAGAGTGGCCAGTTCGCCGGAGACCAGTCTGGCGCACCGGACACTGTCCGGTGCACCACCGGACAGTCCGGTGTGCTAGACTGTGCTGAGTCTTGGCCGCACACAGGCACTCTCTTCCAATCTTTTTCTTTTCCTGTTTCTAGCACTTAGATAACTTCATTAGTACTCAGAACAAATGTACTAAGTCTAGAAACACACCTTTTTGTTGATTTGCACTTCATTCATCATTTGGCATATAATAACCCACTTAATATGTGTTGGACACTTAATCACCAAAATATACTAGAAATGGCCCAAGGGCACATTTCCCTTTCAATCTCCCCCTTTTTGGTGATTTATGCCAACACATCAAAAAGCAACAAATAGAAGTGCAACATCAATGCAATTGAGAACAAAAATAGTCTTTGACAAGATTTGACATATTTGGATCGTTCTTTGCCACCACTTGGTTTGTTTTTGCAAATCAAATTCATTTTCCTATCTCTAAGTCAAACACACTTGTTTGTGCACAAAGAGAGATAATCCAAGAGTAAAAATGATTAGAGCCAAAAACTCCCCCTTTTTCCCATAATCAAACATTCTCCCCACAAGAGACCAAATTTTGATAGTAAGAGTATTTTGACAAATCAAAAGTTCTACTCTACTCATTTTAAAAATTTCACAAGTGGTAGCTGATCCATTTGCTTTGGCCTTATTTTCTCCCCCTTTGGCATTAAGAACCAAAACAGGATCATTCTTGGCCCTTTAACCCCATTGCCTCACCAAAATTGTCAATTAAGAGCAAAAAGGCAATAAGAGCATAGATATGAACTTGGAGTTAATACCGGAGTGCAGTGGAAGTCTTTGCATGGTCCAAGTTCACACTTCCCTTTCAATTCACCTTTGAGGCTACATTAAGTAAACTCAACACAAATGTTAGTCTCAAAGGATCAAGTTGTAGCACTTCTCCCCCTAAATATGTGCATTACTCACACATGGACTTGTGAGGTCCGGGGATCCCTTGCACAACTTGAGCACCAGAAGTAAACAACAAATCTCATAAGTGCATAAAGTAACTTGATCAAGGGCATAAAACACATGTATGCTATAAATCAATCCAAGTTACGCGAATCTAAGACATTTAGCTCACTACGCAGCCTGCAAAAGCTTTTCTCATCTAAAGGCTTGGTAAAGATATCGGCTAGCTAGTTCTCGGTGCTAATATAGAACACTTCGATATCTCCCTTTTGCTGGTGGTCTCTCAAAAAGTGATGCCGGATGTCTATGTGCTTAGTGCGGCTGTGTTCAACAGGATTATCCGCCATGCGGATTGTCACATAGGAGTGGGACTTTGCTCAGATTGTAGCCAAAGTCCCGAAGGGTTTGCCTCATCCAAAGTAGTTGCGCGCAACACTGTCCTGCGGCAACATACTCGGCCTCAGCGGTGGATAGGGCAACAGAGGTTTGTTTCTTAGAACTCCAAGACACCAGGGACCTTCCTAGGAATTGGCACGTTCCTGATGTACTCTTCTTATCAACCTTGCACCCGGCATAATTGGAGTCTGAATATCCAATCAAGTCAAAGGTAGACCCCTTTGGATACCAGATCCCGAAGCAAGGCGTAGCAACTAAATATCTAAGAATCCGCTTAACGGCCACAAGGTGACATTCCCTTGGGTCGGATTGAAATCTAGCACACATGCATACACTAAGCATAATATCCGGTCTACTAGCACATAAACAAAGCAAGGAACCTACCATAGACTGGTATGCCTTTTGATCAACGGACTTACCTCCTTTGTTGAGGTCGACATGTCCGTCGGTTCCCATCAGTGTCTTCGCGGGCTTGGCGTCCTTCATCCCAAACCGCTTGAGAAGATCTTGAGTGTACTTCATTTGAGAGATGAAGGTGCCGTCCTTGAGTTGCTGCACTTGGAACCCAAGAAAGTAGTTCAACTCGCCCATCATCGACATCTCAAATTTCTGTGTCATCACCCCGCTAAACTCCTCACAAGACTTTTGATTAGTAGAACCAAATATTATGTCACCGACATAAATTTGGCACACAAATAGGTCACCATCTGTTGGGGACTCGTTCTCAAATGCTATGAATTAAGAACAAGGCAACATAAAATGTTAAATGTTAATGCCCTTCGTCCGCTGAAGCATTATTTCCTTAAGGATTTAATGAACTTCGGACGAAGGTTAAAGACGGTACAATTACGAAGGTTGAATCTTCGTAATTGAACTCTCAGAGATTGTATAAAATAATTCGAGATATGAAGCATTAACGACAAATAAATTATAAATAAACAACATCATTCTCATATTATACAAGCTTGATGTATTCAAATGTTAGATACATTTATACCTCTGCCTTGGCAAAGAATAATTTCCGAGTGATGCGATTGCAATTGCAAGAATGCGTGAACAGTAAAGGAATATTGTTCACTATTTATAGGCACAGGACACAGCCTGTGAGGAATTACAATCATGCCCCTCATAAAAGTTTACAACATCGACTCAGACCTTTATGGACTAAAAGGTCATTCTATCTTTAAGTCGGTTCGTCCCTTCACCTTCGGATATGTTGTATTATCAAAACTTCATGAATGATACCTTTGGCATCACGTACGGGCAGCTTCAGCCGAAGCTGTCTCTTTCTGCAGGACCTTCGGCGACGAAGCATGGTCCCAACAGTAGCCCCTTCGTGGTGCTAGATCATTTTTCGTAACGAGCTTGATCCGTGAAAAAAGTCTCTTAGGCTTCAGGAAGCCGAAGGTCCGAAAAACACCTTCCCTGAGCTCGTTGTCGAGAAACGATAGCGGTCCCACCCTGCAGGGTTACTATTTGGTCTCTGCGATCCACCGCGCAGTGGGTGTGAGCAGCTGTTTGCCCGGTGTAAAAATCCTGACGATTTACCTTCTTACCTGCAGTACTATATAAACAGACGGGTAGGTGTGAAGTTACCACAGCATTCATTGCTATTGCACTGTTTTGCTGCCAAATTTTTTAACCATAGCCGAAGTTTGACTCTCGCAATCAGACGAAGCTCCAGTTTAAAGCCTACTTCGTCAGAAGAAAAAGCTTCGGAAGAAAAAGTTTTTTAGTTCCCAAGAAATTCAGAATTAAATGGCCAGAGTGCGCTCTACCGCTAGAGTTGAGCGTGAGGGAGGCGAAGCCGAAGGAGCGGAGACTGTTCCTATCTCCGAAGCGATGCAACGATCCGGACTGGTGACCTCGGAAGGAATCCGTACTGCCGAGACAGAGCAGACTATTGCCGATACAGAACAAGTTGCTGCCGAAGCGGAAGAAGGAGATATTGAGGAAGCTGATTCCGATGATGATTACCATATTGCCGTGCCAAGCAAGCCCAGCCATTTGGACTTCGGAAAGTCGACTGTCTCCAAGGCTGATTTCTCCAAAATGGTGAAGTCGGGCTATTTCAGTGAGAATGAGAAGAAGCTGCTTCGCTTCTGGGGGGAAGAAACTACCCCGAAGCCAGAAAAGGATGAAATAGTTATTTTCAAGAGCTTTCTAAAAGCTGGGTTGAGATTCCCCTTAAATAGGATGATCTCTGATGTGCTGCAAAGATTTGGTATCTATTTTCACCAACTAACTCCCAACGCGATTGTCAGGCTCAGCGTCTATATCTGGGCTCTCCGAAGCCAGGCGGTGGAGCCGTTTGCCGACAGCTTCTGTCGAGTTCATGAGCTGCATTACCAAACTAAGGCCAGAAAAGATGGATTGCATGAAAATTTTGGTTGCTATAATTTTGCTTATCGGAAAACCACGAAGTTTCCCGTGATCAGCTACCGAAGCAAATGGCCGGCAGGCTGGAAATCAGAATGGTTTTATGTCAAAGTTGATGAAGACAAAGAGAAGCTGGTTCAGAGCCCTCTTGAACTAATCTTCGGAGAAACAAGACCCCGATGCAAAATGGCAGTAGAAGGTCCAACTTGGGCTGCACTGGGTGAATTCAAAATTATTGCAGAACATATTGGCACTAGAGATTTAGTGCAGGAATTCCTGGCCTTCAGAGTTTTTCCAACTATGAAAGAGTGGACAATGCCGAAGCTTAAAGGGGAAAAGAAAGAGGGGGAACTCATCCGACTGCCCTACTATTATAAGTTCAAGAAATATTTTAAAGTACCCTGCCAAGAATGGCTTGATACAATTGAAATAATGAGTAATGAAATTCTTGGGAATTACTCTAAAAAAGAGGACCAACTGATGACAGCGGCCTTCGACACTCGGCCGAAACGAAGGCTGAACAGGGTGCTTGATGCCATAGGATTTGAATATGCTGACTACGGCCGACTGGGCGGAGATGCTGGAGGCCCGAAGCGAAAAAGGATTGCCAGCGCTACTGACGAAGAAGTCGTCAAGGTAGCCAAAAAGAAAAAGAAAGATTCTGAAAATCTAAGCGCTGAAGAGTTAAATCCTGAGCCGAAGGTAGCCACTACAAGAAAGAGAAAAAGTGCATCCCCAGAGCCGGAAACGCCGATCCGAGAAGAAGATACTCCTGCTTCTCCTTCTGCTGTTGAAGTAGAAGAGATTATGAAGGTAATGACTGAACCCTTGCCTATCAGGCTAAGTCCGCTGGCACTGGAACTGACGAAGTTTTTTCAGAGGGACAAGGCAGCTTCGGCAGCAAAAAGTCCTGTGAAGCCGAAAAACGGAGAATTATTCAAGTGACAGATGTGATCCATCAGACACCGCCACCAGCGACGGTGTCAAAAATTGTCTTTGCCGAGACTGCCGAAGCCGAAGGAGCCGCAGCCGAAGCTACTGGAGTGGAAACCACTGAAGCTGAGACCGGCGAAGCCAAAGCTACTGGGGCCGAAGCCGGGACCACCGAAGAGTTGAACCTGGAAACCACACTTGAGGTTATTGACAATATACTCCTGAAAATGGCTGAAGAAGAAACTACTGCAGCTGCGGTGAGCACGGCAACTGAAAAGGGGAAAGAGCAAATTGATGAAATTTCGGAAGAAGAAGATTTTAACTTTCAAGATCTACTTGGACAAGAGTTAACAGACGCTGAGAAAGAGGAGTTGAAAAAATATGCCATATCTTGCGGATATAAATCAGGGGCTATGCTATTTGGTGGGGTGAACGAAGGGAAACTAAGATGCCTTCGGAACCGTACCGAGGCCAAAATTGTTAGAACCCTCTCCAAAAGCATTGGCTTGCCGAAGCTGGAAACTGACTTCTGCCGTTATCAACGACACCACATTGCCGGAAGCTTGCTTTATGCTAACTTCAAGGTAACGAATATTTTTGCTATTTTATTACTATTATTACTATCTTTTAGGTCGCGTTCTAACGAAGATCGTTTCGACAGAGCATATTATTAAGCAAGGTTCTAAAAATGCAACAAGATCTGGAAGAAGAGAAAAACAAAGCCGTCATTCAAGATTTGGCTGAAAAAGTTGAAAATCACGAAGCCAATCTGAAAAAGAAAGACTTCATAATCCAAGACCTTGAAATCATGGTCAAAGAGCATGAAGGTGCATTAGAAAAGAAGGATTTTGTTATTCAGACCACGGAGGACTCTTTGGCTGAAGTCCAAACTGAGAATGACAAATTAAAGAATGAATTGCTCCGACAATCAGAAAAATTCGAGCAAGAAAAGAAATATCTTGAAGCAAGCCTGAAAACTGAAGTGGATAAATACTCAAATTTGCAGAAATCCTTTAAAGAACTTCAGGAGAAATGCTTAAGCTTCGGCAGCCGATGTGTGCAGCGGCTGAAGGACGTGTTTCACTTTGTCGGAGCTAGCTCTTCGAAATTTACACCTTCAGCTGAAAATCTGCCAAGAACATTAGAATATATTGAAGGCGAAGTTGACGCCCTTGACAAAGTTATTGGTGGGCACGCCGACTTCTGCACCCTAGTAGCTTCTCGGGGCACAGCTACGACTTTTTTGAAGGCTGGCTGCACGCATGGAAACATTGTGAACAGACCAAACTTCAGCTTGTCAGCTTCAGATTTGATAGATATCCCAAGCTTAGCCAGAAGCATCGGAAATAGATTCATGACCCAGATCTGGGTAAGTGGCGGGCGGAAAATGGCAGGCGACGAAGCTCGAAGCCATCTTAAGCCGGTAAGAAACTTATGTTTGTTACTTTTACCTTCTCCTTTGAAATTTGTACCTTTCTTACTGTGCTGTTTGGTATATACAGGATGACGAAGCTGAAGATTGACAATGCTGAAGTTTGACAAAACTGAAGACGAAGCCTTAGCTGAAGCTTAAAATTGCTTATAATGTGCTTTCCTGCAAAAATTCTTGGAGAAACTCTTGTAATATGGAATAACTTATGTAAATTTGTACATACCTTGTAATATATCCTGTCTCCTTTATCCGCATTCAGTCTGCTTTGCTGTGGACGAAACTTCTCTTTTGAGCCGAAGGCGAAAAACACCTTCCCTTCTTTTCGTACACAACGAAGCATAGAAATTTTTTCCTTCGAATCTTTTCCTTATTTTCTGAAGCACATGTCTTTTTTTGTGTAGCATGATGATGATTCTATATATGTCTAAATGGATGTTTATAAATGCAAATGACATGATGACATGTAATATGCAAATGAATATTAGGACACATGTTCAAAAACCATAAGCACGGCCCTTCATCCCCTCAAAAATGATAAAAATCTTTTTGCCGTTTACTTTTCGGCTTCACCGTTTACTTTTAGGTGTATCAGCGTTGACTTTTCGCTGTAAGCCTCCCTTAGGAGCTTCTTCGCCTTTTACTTTCGGCGGAATCAGCGTTTATTTTTCGCTGTAAGCCTCCCTTAGGAGCTTCTTCGCCTTTTACTTTCGGCGGAATCAACGTTTATTTTTCGCTGTAAGCTCTGCATTCCCTTAGGAAGGACTTTTGAGTTTCTCCCTGTTTTCTTTTCTTTTTCTTTGCACTCGAAGGTGCGTTCGCAGCTTTTACATTTACATTTTTGGGGGATATCGCTCTTATAGAATTGAAATAAGGAAAAGAAAAATTACATGTTGTGGCCCCATTAAAAACCTTTCTCCCCCTTTGGAAAGGAAAAGGGTGCCACAAAAAAGAATATAAAAAATTACATCGAACTAAACATAATATCGCCGAAGCTCATCCGCATTCCACGATCTGGGAATGTCATTGCCGTCCAAATCCTTCAATCTGTAGGAACCGAGTCTTGACGAAGATACTACCAAAAAGGGGCCTTCCCACTTCAGCTGTAATTTGCCTACTGTTTCAGGGTTAGCTACTCTTCGAAGTACCAAGTGTCCTGGTTCAATGTTCTTTAGCTTGACCTTTCTATCACGCCATTTTATTGTTTCAGCTTGATATTTATTGATGTTTTCCACAGCTTGAAGTCTGATCCCTTCAATAGCATCTTTTTCTACAGAGCAATCAGCTTCGTTTTCGCCCTCTGCCGAAGCTACTGTCCTTATTGATCCTGTTTTAGCCTCTTCTGGGGTTATTGCTTCGTCACCAAACAATAGTTTAAAGGGTGTAAAGCCTGTTGATCTTGACATGGTTGTGTTATGACTCCACACCACTTTGATTAACTCGTCTGGCCACTTTCCCCTCGGCTGATTGAAGATTGACTTCATTATTCCTGTCATTATGATCCCATTGACTCTTTCAACAAGTCCATTTGATTCTGGGTGTCGGACTGATGCAAAATGGATCTTCGTGCCGATTTGATTACAAAATTCTCTGAAGGCTTCAGAATCAAACTGTGTCCCATTATCCACAGTAATAGCCTTCGGCACTCCGAAGCGACAAACAATGTTTTGCCAGAAAAACTTTTGAATAGTAAATGAAGTTATTGTGGCTAAGGGCTTCGCCTCAATCCATTTGGAAAAATATTCCACTGCCACCACCACATATCTTAAGTTCCCCTGTGCTGGTGGTAATGGACCTAGCAAATCCAGACCCCACCTTTGCAACGACCAAGTGGGTTGTATTAATTGAGTTAAAGACGAAGGTTGTTTTTGATCTCTTGCACATTTCTGACAACCTTCGCACTTTTGAACTAAATCCGCTGCATCCGAAGCTGCCTTTGTCCAATAAAATCCTTGGCGAAAAACTTTCCCAAGCAAGGGCCTAGATCCAATGTGAGATCCACACAGACCTGCATGTATGTCTGTTGGGCCTGTGCTTCGTCGCCGAAGGTCTTCTAGGAAGAAGCGGCCTTTGGTTGAAGCTGTTTGTATAAGATGGCCGAAGGTCCCTCTTCATGAAGCTTCGGTATTACAAACCGACTTAAAGATAGAATGACCTTTTAGTCCATAAAGGTCTGAGTCAATGTTGTAAACTTTTATAAGGGGCATACTTGTAATCCCTCACAGGCTGCGCCCTGTGCCTATAAATAGTGAACAGTATTCCTTTACTGTTCACGGATTCCATTAACTGCAATCGCATATTCTGGAATTCAACCTTTTGTCAAGGCAGAGGTATTATTGTATTCAATGATTGGATATATAAAGAAAATATAATATAATTCGTCTATGACTTGTTTACTTCTTTTGTATCTTTCATTTTATGTCATCTTGCAATATCTATTGAAATCTTAGTACGAAGATCTAAGCTTCGTAATTTTACTCTCATCAACCTTCGTCCAAGACCCATTATCCTCAAGGGAATAATGTTTCATGGACGAAGGACGTTGACATTTAACATTTTATGTTGCCTTGTTCTTAATTCATAGCACTTGAGAACGAGTCTCCAACATTGGCGCCCACCTCCGGTGAACTCACTTCCACTTTTCGAGCTGATGGCTTCGTTCAACGATCAAGCTGGAGCTGCTTCGGACCCGAAGCTGGTGCTCCCAATCACAGGTGGTTCGTCCTCAGAGCCAGCTAACAAGAAACAAAAGAAGGAAGCACAGAGAAGGGTACAGCATGTTGGGGTGCAAGGACCCTTCATCAAGTCAAGATGATCTCACATTCCTATTACCTTCTCCCAAGAGGACCTTCAGCTCAAGGATTACCCACACAACGATGCCATGGTTATCTCTTGTGTTATCAAAGGATTTCTGGTCCACAATGTCTTGGTTGACACAGGCAGTGCAACTGACATCATATTTGCTAAGGCCTTCAGACAAATGCAAGAGCCAGAAGATAAGATTCATGATGCTACACATCCTCTCTGTGGCTTCGGAGGAAGACAAATTGTAGCACTGGGCAAGATTACCATGTCAGTGACCTTCGGGTTCATCAACAACACTAGAACTGAGCAAGTTGTGTTTGACATTGTTGACATGGAATACCCTTACAATGCAATTATTGGTCGTGGCACCCTCAATGCTTTTGAAGCAATTCTTCACCCTGCCTATCTTTGCATGAAGATACCTTCGGATCAAGGACCCATCGCTATTCATGGAAGCCAGGAAGCTGCCAGAAGGGCCGAAGGAAACTGGACTGATTCAAAAGCAATCCATAACATAGATGGAGCTGAAGCTTGTGAACAATACAAATTCAGAAGGGAGAAAGCAGCTTCAGCAGATCAGCCGAAGCCCATGCTCTTATGTGAGGATATAGCAGAGCAGAAGGTGCTGTTGGGCTCTCAGTTATCCGAAGAACAAGAGAAAACCTTGATAAGGTTTTTGTTCAACAACAAAGATGTTTTTGCATGGTCAGCCAATGATCTCTGCGGAGTTAATAGGGATGTTATTGAGCATTCGCTCAATGTCGATCCATCCTTCAGACCCAGAAAGCAAAGGCTTCGGAAAATGTCAGATGATAAGGCCGAAGGTGCTCGCAACGAAGTCAAAAGACTCCTCAGTGCAGGAGTTATCAGAGAAGTAAAGTACCCAGAATGGCTAGCTAATACTGTTATGGTAAAAAAGGCCAATGGCAAGTGGCGAATGTGTATCGATTTTACAGATCTTAACAAGGCTTGTCCGAAGGATGAATTCCCATTGCCAAGGATAGACTCTTTAGTTGATGCAGCAGCTTCTTCAGAGCTCATGAGTCTGTTAGACTGTTATTCAGGCTATCATCAAATCTGGATGAAGAAGGAAGATGAGCCAAAGACTAGCTTCATAACTCCAAGTGGCACATATTGTTATCTTCGGATGCCTGAGGGGCTCAAAAACGCTGGAGGAAGTTTCAGCAGAATGACTGCGAAGGTTCTCCAGTCTCAGATAGGCAGAAATGTGCTAACTTATGTTGATGACATCATTGTAAAAAGCACGAAGCAGGAGAATCATATTGCTGACTTGCAGGAGACCTTCGCCAGTTTCAGACAAGCTGGCTTAAAGTTGAATCCAGAAAAATGCGTCTTCGGAGTAAAGAAGGGGAAATTTCTAGGATGCTTGGTTTCAACAAAGGGAATTGAAGCTAATCCAAGTAAGATTGAAGCTATACTTCGGATGGAGCCACCAACTACAAAAAAGGGGGCTCAAAGATTGACAGGAAGGTTGGCATCTCTCAATAGATTCATATCCAGATCAGCAGAGAGAAACTTACCATTCTTCGAAGTGCTGAAGTCAGCCGAAGTCTTTCAATGGGGACCAATCCAGCAGAAGGCCTTCGAAGAGCTGAAGCAGTATTTAATAGATCTAACAGCACTAACTCCACCTATGCCAGGGGCTCCTTTATTATTATATGTGGCAGCTTCGCACTCAGCGGTAAGTGCAGCACTTGTCCAGGAGAAGCTTGATGGCCAAGCCAGGAAATAGGTCCCAGTATATTTTGTATCTGAAGTTCTTAGTATATCAAAGAAAAACTACACAGAATTAGAGAAGGTGTTATATGCTGTTTTGATGGCATCCAGGAAGCTTCGGCACTATTTTCAAGCTTACAACATAATTGTTCCTTCTTCACAACCTCTGAAGGATATTATGAGGAACCGAGAAGCTACTGGAAGGATTGGAAAATGGGCTGCAGAGCTCAATGAATTTTGTATTGAATATGTTCATAGATCTTCGATTCAGTCCCAGGCGTTAGCAGACTTCATTGCTGACTGGACGCGAGGGGCTCAGGAGGAAGAAGCAAATAAAGACACCGAAGCATGGACAGTGTTTTGCGATGGGTCCTGGGGAACCTTCGGAGCGGGAGCGGCTGCTGTGTTGGTTTCACCTTCCAAAGTTAAAACTTGTTATGCGGCAAAGCTTGATTTTAGTTGCACAAACAACATTGCCGAGTACGAAGCCCTGCTTCTGGGTCTTCGGAAGCTAAAAGCAATGGGAATCAGAAGGGCTGTTCTTAAAACTGATTCCCAAGTTGTTTCGGGTCATATCGACAAGAGTTGCAAGGCTAAAGATCCGAAGCTTGAAAAGTATCTGGATATGGTTCGAAGAGTTGAAGCTTCCTTCGAGGGATTTTCTGTCAAAAATATCCCTCGAGGACAAAATGAGCATGCTGATTTGCTAGCTAAGTCAGCAGCACAAGGGCTGCCCTTACCTTCGGATGTCTTCTTCGAAACAATAAAAGCACCTTCGGTGGAACTTCTTGAAAGAGCAGTCCTCAATATATCTCCTGTTTATAGCGAAGATTGGAGGACTGAGATCATCTCTTATCTTCAGGGTAAATTCCTTTCAGATGACGAAGCTTATAACAGGAGGATAGAGGCAAGAGCTCGTCCATATGTCATGATAGAAGGAGAGTTGTACAAGCATGGAGTTTGTGCTCCGCTACTCAAGTGTTTATCCAGAACCGAAGGTATAGAGTTGATGAAAGAAATACATGCAGGCCTGTGTGGATCTCACATTGGATCTAGGCCGTTACTTGGAAAAATTTTCCGCCAAGGATTTTATTGGCCGAAGGCAGCTTCGGATGCAGCGGAATTAGTCCAAAAGTGCGAAGGTTGTCAGAAATGTGCACGAGATCAAAAACAACCTTCGTCCTTAACACAGCTCATACAACCCATTTGGCCATTGCAAAGGTGGGGCCTTGACTTGTTAGGTCCGTTACCACCGGCCCAAGGGAACCTAAGATATGTTGTAGTGGCGGTGGAATATTTTTCTAAATGGATTGAGGCAAAGCCTTTAGCTACAATAACTTCGGCCACCGTCCAAAAGTTTTTCTGGCAGAATATTGTTTGTCGTTTCGGGGTACCAAAGGCTATCACTGTGGATAATGGAACACAGTTTGACTCCGAAGCTTTTAGGGATTTCTGTGATCAAATTGGTACGAAGATCCATTTTGCATCAGTCAGACATCCGAAGTCAAATGGACTCATTGAAAGAGCCAATGGCATTATAATGACAGGAATAATGAAGTCAATCTTCAATCAACCAAGGGGAAAGTGGCCAGATCAGTTAACCAAAGTGGTGTGGAGCCATAATACAACAACATCAAGGTCTACAGGCTTTACCCCATTCAAGTTATTATTCGGTGACGAAGCAATAACTCCAGAAGAAGCTAAAACCGGATCAATAAGGGTAGTAGCTTCGGCAGCATCAGGTTCCGAAGCTGATTATTCTGTGGAAAAAGATGCTTTAGAAGGAATCAGGTTGCAAGCCGTGGAAAACATCAACAAATATCAAGCCGAAACAATTAAATGGCGAGATAGAAAGGTTCGGCTAAAGAATATTGAGCCAGGACACTTGGTGCTTCGGAGAGTGGCCAACCCAGAAACAGTGGGCAAGTTACAGTTGAAATGGGATGGACCTTTCTTAGTAGCATCTTCGTCAAGACCCGGTTCATACAGATTGAAGGATATGGACGGCAACGACATTCCTAGATCTTGGAATGCGGATGAGCTTCGGCGATATTATGTATAATTCGATGTAATTTTTCATATTTTTTATTTTTCTTTCATGGCACCCTTTTCCTTTCCGAAGGGGGAGAAAGGTTTTTAATGGGGCCATCACATGTAATTTCCTTTTTTAGTTCTATAAGAGCAAAACCCCCCAAGGAATGTAAATGTAAAAACTGAGAACGCACCATCGAGTGCCGAAAAGTAAAAACGAAGAAGCTCCAAAGTCGTTCCTAAGGGAATGCAGAGCTTACAGCGAAAAGTCAACGCTGATTCCGCCAAAAGTAAAGGCGAACAAGCTCCAAAGTCGTTCCTAAGGGAATGCAGAGCTTACAGCGAAAAGTCAACGCTGATTCCGCCAAAAGTAAAGGCGAAGAAGCTCCAAAGTCGTTCCTAAGGGGATGCAGAGCTGAGGTGTGATTGTTTTTAAGGAAATAATGGCTATGAGTATGGCTTGAGGTGTGATTGTTTGGCCATTCATTTGCACATCGCATTACATCATAACATTTGCATTCATAAACATTCATCCAGGCATATGTAGGATAATCATCTTCATAGCATAAGCGGTTGCTTCGGCAAATAAAAAAAGGAGAGAAAAAAAAGGAGGGGAAGAATAAGCTTCGTGTATAAAAAGGAGAGCTTCGGAAAGAAGGAAAATGTTGTTTTCTATGCTTCGTTGCGTACGAAAAGAAGGGAAGGTGTTTTTTCGCCTTCGGCTCAAAAAAGAAAATTTCGTCCACATCAAAGCATTTCTCATACATCAATGGAAGGATAAGGATATATTACAAGGTATGAACAGAATTCATTAAAGACAAGTTTTAGTTACATTTACAAAAGTTATCTCAAAAGTTTCTCAAGTACTGTCTACAGTCTACTGTTTAATCTCCAAGGAGCTTCAGCTTCGGCGTCATTTTTTAATCATCGGCTTCGGCTTCGTCATCCTACATGAATAAGGTCGTTGTAAGTCAAAATCGAGCTTGCAAGAAAAGGTAAGCACAAGGTATGGTTTCTTACTGGTTCAAGGTGGCTACGAGCTTCGTCTCCAGCCTTTTCTCGCCCACCTTTTGTCCATATCATTTTTACAAATCTATTAGAGATACTTCGGGCGAGATCAGGAATGTCATCCAGGATTGATGGTGATAAAGTGAAATTTGGCCTATTGACAATTTTTCCATGATCGCAGCCAGCTTTCAGGAAAGCTGCAGCAGTGCCTCGAGAAGCCACCCAGGCACAGAAGTCACCGTGCCCAGCTATGACTTCGTCGAGCTCGTCAATCTCACCCTCAATATGTTCGAAGGTCTTCGGTAAATCTTCAGCTGAGGGGACGAATTTTTCACTGCTGGCTCCAACTGAGTGAAAAATTTTTCTTAATCGATGAATGCATTTGTTGCTAAATTCCAGACATTTTTCTTGAAGGCTTGTCAATAGTTTTCTCAAATCCGAATTTTGTTGAGCTTCGGCTTCAAGTTTTGCATTAAGATCTTGCTTTTCTCGTTCGAACTGTTCAGACTGGCGGAGAAGCTTCGTGTTCAGTTCTGTTATTTTTGCTTCAGCTTCCGCCAATGAACCTTCGGTTGCCTGGAGCTCAAAGTTCTTTTTCTCGATAACATCTGATTGCTCCTTTATTCTGCTTTCCAAATTTTCAATTATAACTTCGTGTTTCTTGTCTTCAAAATCTTGTTGCATTTTCAAGGCTTTGCTCAATAGCATACTCTGCACGGAAACAACCTTCGTCAGACATGTTCTCATTATTAGAAACAATAAAAGTTAAGGGAAAAATAGTTGACCTTGAAATTGGAATAAAATAAGCTACCAACGATATGCTGTCGTCGGTAGCAGCTGATGTCTGTTTCTAGCTTCGGAAAACCGATACTCTTTGACAGAGTACCGATAACTTTGGCCCCAGTTTGATCTCGAATACAATTTAATTTTTCGTCATCAATGCCTCCGAAGAGGAGTGCTCCAGGTTTGTATCCGCAGGATTTTGCATATTCTCTAAGCTCTTCTCTTTCAGCTTTTGACAGTTTTTCTCCAACCAAATTCTGGAACATGAAGGCTTCGTTCTCTGAAGCTTCATCAGCAATTTCTTTCCCTTTCTCCGACGCTGCGGTCGTGGCCTCTTCGGCGGCGGTGGTAGCTTCTTCTACAGCCATGTCTAGCAGTATTTTGTCAATGTGTGCGATTGTGCTCTCCAGGTTCAAATCTTCAGCTGAGGCGGCTTCGGCAGCTGCGACCTCCGAAGGTACAATTTCAACATCTGTCCCTTCCGCAGCCGCTGGTGTTTTCTGAGCTGAAGCTCTTGGCGGTGTCTTGTCAATTACTTCTGTCACAGTGATAATTCTTTGTCTTTTCGCTTTGATTATTTTCTTCGATTTTTCGGGCTCCTTGTCCTTCTGAAAAAACTTTGTCAGTCGGGGCCTCAGTGGACTTAGCTTCACAGGTAAGGATTCAGTCATTACCTTCAGAATTTCCTCAACGTCAGCGACAGAGGGTGATGCGGGGGTTTCTTCGTCGGATATTTTATGCTTCGAAGAAGATGCTTTCTTCCTTTTCGGAATTTTCTTCTTTGATAGTTCTTTTTCATCTTCATTTAAGGCTTCGGTTATCCTTTTCCTTTTTTGGCCTCCGGCACCTTTGTTCAGATTTTCGTAATCAGGGTATTCGAAACCCAGGGCGTCCAGCACTCGGTTTAGTCTTCGCTTCGGACGGGTGCCGAAGGCTGCGGTCATCAACTGATCTTCTTTTTTAGAATAATTGCCAAGTATTTCATTGCACATCGCTTCAAGCGTATCCAGCCACTCTTGGCAAGGTGTTTTAAAGTATTTCTTAAACTTGAAGTAGTAAGGTAAACGTACAAGTTCACCTTCTTTCTTTTCCCCCTGTAGCTTCGGCATTTCCCATTCTTTTAAACTAGGAAAAACTTTGAAAGCCAAAAACTCCTGAACCAGGTCCCTTGTGCTGATATGCTCTGCAATAATTCTGAATTCATTCATTGCTTGTTGCGTTGGACCTTCGGGTGTCATATTGCAGCGAGGTCGGGTTTCTCCGAAGATTAATTCGAGTGGACTTTGCACAAGCTTTTCCTTGTCGTCATCAACCTTAACATAGAACCACTCTGATTTCCAGCCTGCTGCCCATTTGCTTCGGTAGCTAATTACAGGAAACTTTGTAGATTTCCGATAGGCGAAGTTATAGCAACCAAAATTGTCGTGCAATCCATCCTTTCTAGCCTTCGTTTGATAATGCAACTCGTGAACCCGGCAAAAGCTGTCCGCAAATGGTTCCACTGCTTGGCTTCAGAGTGCCCAGATATAAACAATAAGTCTGACGATAGCGTTAGGGGTCAGCTGGTGAAAATAGATACCGAACCTCTTCAGTACCTCTGCAATAATCCCATGTAGGGGGAATCTTAATCCAGCTTTTAGAAAGCTTTTGAAAATAACAATTTCATCCTTCTCCGGCTTTGGGGTAGTCTCTTCTCCCCCGAAGCGCAATAGCTTCTTCTGATTTTCAGTAAAAAAGCCCGATTTTACCATCTTGGACAGATCAGCCTTCGAAACAGTAGATTTCCCGAAGTCCAAATGGCTGGGTTTGCTTGGCATAGCAATGCGATAATCATCTTCGGGATCAGTTTCCTCAATATCTTCTTCCTCTGCTTCAGCGATTGCTTGTTCTGCATCTTCACTAGGAATCTTTTCCGAAGTCACTAGCCCGGATCGTTGCATGGCTTCGGAAATGGGGACAGTCTCCGAAGCTTCAGTTTCGTCCCCCTCACGTTCAACCCTGGCGGTAGAGCGCACTCTGGCCATTCCGACAGACAAGCTTCGGCGACGGTTAAAAATTTTGGCAGCAAAACAGTGCAAATAGCAATGAATGCTGTGGTAACTTCACACCTACTCGTCTGTTTATATAGTGCTGCAGGTAAGAAGGCGAAGCGCCAGGATTTTTACACCAGGCGGACACCCGCTCGCACTCGCTGCGTGGTGGACCGCAGAGACCGAACAGTAACTCTAAAAGCTGGGGCCGCTACACGCTGAGAAATTGAATCGTTTCTCGACAACGAGCTCAGGGAAGGTGTTTTTTAGACCTTCGGTGCTCCGAAGCTTAAGAGACTTTTTTCACGGATCAAGCTCGTTACGAAAAACGATCTAGCACCGCGAAAGGGGCTACTGTTGGGCCTGTGCTTCGTCGCCGAAGGTCTTCTAGGAAGAAGCGGCCTTCGGTTGAAGCTGTTTGTATAAGATGGCCGAAGGTCCCTCTTCATGAAGCTTCGGTATTACAAACCGACTTAAAGATAGAATGACCTTTTAGTCCATAAAGGTCTGAGTCAATGTTGTAAACTTTTATAAGGGGCATACTTGTAATCCCTCACAGGCTGCGCCCTGTGCCTATAAATAGTGAACAGTATTCCTTTACTGTTCACGGATTCCATTAACTGCAATCGCATATTCTGGAATTCAACCTTTTGTCAAGGCAGAGGTATTATTGTATTCAATGATTGGATATATAAAGAAAATATAATATAATTCGTCTATGACTTGTTTACTTCTTTTGTATCTTTCATTTTATGTCATCTTGCAATATCTATTGAAATCTTAGTACGAAGATCTAAGCTTCGTAATTTTTCTCTCATCAACCTTCGTCCAAGACCCATTATCCTCAAGGGAATAATGTTTCATGGACGAAGGACGTTGACATTTAACATTTTATGTTGCCTTGTTCTTAATTCATAGCACTTGAGAAAATATTATTGTATTTTATGTTGCCTTGTTCTTAATTCATAGCATTTTATGTTATTTGTGCAATTAAAATCAAGTCTTGCCGCATAACAAGTTTTAACTTTGGAAGGTGAAACCAACGCAGCAGCCGCTCCCGCTCCGAAGGTTCCCCAAGACCCATCGCAAAACACTGTCCATGCTTCAGCGTCTTTATTTGTTTCTTCCTCCTGAGCCCCTGGCGTCCAGTCAGCAATGAAGTCTGCTAACGCCTGGGATTGAATAGAAGATCTATGAACATAATCAATACAAAATTCATTGAGCTCTGCAGCCCATTTTCCAATCCTTCCAGTAGCTTCTCGGTTCCTCATAATATCCTTCAGAGGTTGTGAAGAAGGAACAATTATGTTGTAAGCTTGAAAATAGTGCCGAAGCTTCCTGGAGGCCATCAAGATAGCATACAGTACCTTCTCCAACTCTGTATAATTTTTCTTTGATAAACTAAGAACCTCGGATACAAAATATATTGGGGCCTGCCTCTTAACTTGGCCTTCAAGCTTCTCCTGAACAAGTGCTGCACTTACCGCTGAGTGCGAAGCTGCCACATATAATAACAAAGGAGCCCCTGGCGTAGGTGGAGTTAATGTTGTTAGATCTATCAAATACTGTTTCAGCTCTTCAAAGGCCTTCTGCTGGATTGGTCCCCATTGAAAGACTTCGACTGACTTCAGCACTTCGAAGAATGGTAAATTTCTCTCTGCTGATCTGGATATGAATCTATTGAGAGATGCCAGCCTTCCTGTCAATCTTTGAGCCCCCTTTTTTGTACTTGGTGGCTCCATTCAAAGTATAGCTTCGATTTTACTTGGGTTGGCCTCAATTCCCTTTGTTGAAACTAGGCAACCAAGAAATTTCCCCTTCTTTACTCCGAAGACACATTTTTCTGGATTCAGCTTTAGACCAGCCTGTCTAAAATTAGCGAAGGTCTCCTGTAAATCAGCAATGTGGTTATCCTGCTTCGTGCTTTTTACAATGATATCATCAACATAAGTTAGTACATTCCTGCCTATCTGAGAATGGAGAACCTTTTCTGTCATTCTGCTGAAGCTTCCTCCAGCATTCTTAAGCCCTTCAGGCATCCGAAGGTAACAGTATGTCCCACTAGGGGTTATGAAACTGGTTTTTGGTTCATCCTCCTTCTTCATCCAGATTTGATGATAGCCTGAATAGCAATCCAGCAAACTCATAAGTTCTGATGAAGCTGCTGCATCGACTAAAGAATCTATCCTTGGCAATGGAAACTCATCCTTCGGACAGGCCTTATTGAGATCAGTAAAATCGATGCACATTCTCCATTTACCATTGGCCTTCTTCACCATAACAGTGTTAGCCAACCATTCTGGGTATTTTACCTCTCTAATAACTCTGGCACTTAGGAGTCTTTTCACTTCATTCCGAGCACCTTCGGCCTTGTCATCAGACATCTTCCGAAGCCTCTGTTTCCTGGGTCTGAAGGATGGATCAACATTGAGCGAGTGCTCAATAACATCCCTGTTAACTCCGCAAAGATCATTAGCTGACCAAGCAAAAACATCTTTATTGTTGAACAAAAACCTTATCAAGGTTTTCTCCTGGTCTTCGGACAATTGAGATCCTAATAGCACCTTCTGCTCTGCTATATCTTCACATAAGAGCATGGGTTTCGGCTGGTCAGCCGAAGCAGCTTTTTCCCTTCTGAACTTGTATTGCTCACAAGCTTCAGTTCCATATATATTATGGATTGCTTTTGAGTCTGTCCAATTTCCTTCGGCCCTTCTGGCAGCTTCTTGACTTCCATGAATAGCAATGGGCCCTTGGTCCGAAGGTATCTTCATGCAAAGATAAGCTGGATGCAGAATTGCTTCGAAGGCATTAAGAGTACCACGACCAATGATTGCATTGTAAGGGTACTCCATGTCAACGATATCAAACATAACTTGTTCAGTCCTTGTGTTGTTGATGAATTCGAAGGCCACTGACATTGAGATTTTGCCGAGTGCTACAATCTGCCTTCCTCCGAAGCCACAGAGGGGATGTGTGGCATCAAGAATTTTATCTTCGGGCTCTTGCATCTGTCTGAAGGCCTTAGCAAATATGATATCAGCTGCACTGCCTGTATCAACCAAAACATTGTGGACCAGAAATCCTTTGATAACACAAGAGATAACCATAACATTATTGTGTGGGTAATCCTTGAGTTGAAGGTCCTCTTGGGAGAAGGTAATAGGAATGTGAGACCATCTTGACTTGATGAAGGGTCCTTGCACCCCGACATGCTGTACCCTTCTCTGTGCTTCCTTCTTCTGCTTCTTGTTGGCTGGTTCTGAACATGAACTGCCTGTTATCGGGAGTACCAGCTTCGGAACCGAAGCAGCTCCAGCTTGAATATTGAACGAGGCCATCAGTTCAGAAAAGTGGAAGTGAGTTCATCGGAGGTGGGCGCCAATGTTGGGGACTCGTTCTCAAATGCTATGAATTAAGAACAAGGCAACATAAAATGTTAAATGTTAATGCCCTTCGTCCGCTGAAGCATTATTTCCTTAAGGATTTAATGAACTTCGGACGAAGGTTAAAGACGGTACAATTACGAAGGTTGAATCTTCGTAATTGAACTCTCAGAGATTGTATAAAATAATTCGAGATATGAAGCATTAACGACAAGTAAATTATAAATAAACAACATCATTCTCATATTATACAATCTTGATGTATTCAAATGTTAGATACATTTATACCTCTGCCTTGGCAAAGAATAATTTCCTAGTGATGCGATTGCAATTGCAAGAATGCGTGAACAGTAAAGGAATATTGTTCACTATTTATAGGCACAGGACACAGCCTGTGAGGAATTACAATCATGCCCCTCATAAAAGTTTACAACATCGACTCAGACCTTTATGGACTAAAAGGTCATTCTATCTTTAAGTCGGTTCGTCCCTTCACCTTCGGATATGTTGTATTATCAAAGCTTCATGAATGATACCTTTAGCGTCACGTACGGGCAGCTTCAGCCGAAGCTGTCTCTTTCTGCAGGACCTTCGGCGACGAAGCATGGTCCCAACACCATCACAAGTCTTAGTGAAAAGAGTTGGATCGGCTTTCCCAACCTTGAAAGCATTAGCAATTAGAAAATCTCTAAGGCGTTCATACCATGCTCTTGGGGCTTGCTTAAGTCCATAGAGCGCCTTAGAGAGCTTACATACATGGTCAGGGTACCGTTCATCCTCAAAGCCAGGGGGTTGTTCCACTTACACCTCCTCCTTGATTGGCCCATTGAGGAAAGCGCTCTTCACGTACATTTGAAACAACCTGAAAGAATGGTGAGTGGCATAGGCTAACAAAATGCGAATAGACTCTAGCCTAGCCACAGGAGCAAAGTCTCCTCAAAATCCAAACCTGCGACTTGGGCATAACCTTTTGCCACAAGTCGAGCCTTGTTTCTTGTCACCACCCCGTTCTCATCTTGCTTGCTGCGGAACACCCACTTGGTTTCCACAACGTTTTGCTTTGGACGTGGCACCAGGCTCCAAACCTCATTTCGCTTGAAGTTGTTGAGCTCCTCCTGCATGGCCAACACCTAGTCCGGATCTTGCAACGCCTTTTCTACCCTGAAAGGCTCAATAAAAGAGACAAACGAGTAATGCTCACAAAAATTAGCTAATCATGAGCGAGTAGTTACTCCCTTGCTTATGTCACCCAGAATCTGATCGACGGGGTGATTCCTTTGAATTGTCGCTCAGACTTGAGTTGGAGGGGCCAGTGGTACTTCTTCCTCTATCACTTGTTCTTCTTGTGCTCCCCCTTGATCACACACCTCTTCTTGATGAACCTGTTCATCATCTTGAGTTGGAGGGTGCACCATTGTTGAGGAAGAAGGTTGATCTTGCTCTTGTTGTTCCTGTGGTCGCACATCTCCAATTGCCATGGTGCGAATTGCGGCCGTCGGAACATCATCTTCATCTATATCATCAAAATCAACTTGCTCTCTTGGAGAGCCATTAGTCTCATCAAATACAACATCGCTAGAGACTTCGACCAAACCCGATGATTTGTTGAAGACTCTATACGCCTTTGTATTTGAGTCATAACCTAGTAAAAACCCTTCTACAGCTTTGGGAGCAAATTTAGAATTTCTACCTTTCTTTACTAGAATATAACATTTACTCCCAAATACACAAAAGTATGAAACATTGGGTTTGTTACCGGTTAGAAGTTCATACGAGGTCTTCTTGAGGAGGCAATGAAGGTAGGCCCGGTTTATGGCGTGGCAAGCTGTGTTCACAGCTTCCGACCAAAACCGCTCGAGCGTCTTGAATTCTCCAAGCATTGTCCTCGCCATGTCTATAAGTGTCCTGTTCTTCCTCTCTACCACACCGTTTTGCTGTGGTGTGTAGGGAGCGGAGAACTCGTGCTTGATTCCTTCCTCCTCAAGGTACTCCTCCACTTGTAAGTTCTTGAACTCGGACCCGTTGTCGCTTCTTATCTTTTTCACCTTGAGCTCAAATTCATTTTGAGCTCTCCTTAGAAAGCGCTTTAGGGTCCCTTGGGTTTCTGATTTATCCTATAAAAAGAATACCTAAGAGAAGCGAGAAAAATCATCAACAATAACGAGACCATACTTACTTCCCCCGATGCTGAGGTAGGCGATGAGTTCGAAGAGATCCATATGAAGTAGCTCCAGATGTCTTGATGTGGTCATCACATTCTTGCTGTGATGAGTACTTACCACCTGTTTACCTGCTTGACAAGCTGCACAAGGTCTATCTTTTTCGAAAAATACATTGGTTAGACCTAACACATGTTCTCCCTTTAGAAGTTTATGAAGGTTCTTCATCCCAACATGTGCTAGACGGTGATGCCACAACCAGCCCATGCTAGTCTTAGCAATTAAGCATGCATCTAGAACAGCCTCCTCTTTCGAAAAATCAACTAAGTAGAGTTTGCCGTCTAGTACACCCTTAAAAGCTAATGAACCATCACTCCTTCTAAAGACAGACACATCTACATTGTTAAATAGACAATTACATCCCATATTACATAGTTGACTGATGGATAATAAATTGTACCCGAGCGATTCAACTAAAAACACATTTGATATGGAATGCTCGGATGAAATGGCTATCTTTCCTGGTCCTTTAACCTTGCCTTGATTCCCATCTCCAAAGATGATCGAATCTTGGGAATCTTTGTTCTTGACGTAGGAGGTGAACATCTTCTTCTCCCCCATCATGTGGTTTGTGCATCCGCTGTTGATAATCCAGCTTGAGCCCTTGGATGCATAAACCTGCAAGGCAAATTAGGCTTGGGTTTTAGGTACCCAACTCTTGTTGGGTCCTACAAGGTTAGTTACAATATTCTTTGGGACCCAAATGTAAATCTTATCTCCTTTGCATTTGGACCCCATCTTTCTAGCAACCACTTTTTCATTTTTACATGAAAGTACATACGTAGTGTTGCAGGCATGAAAGACAGAGGTAGGTTTATTACACATTTTCCTAGGAGCATGAGACACAAAATTTCTCCTAGGCCTACCATTAAAATTGGAACTTGAAGCAAACATATCATGTGAATCAAAAGCATTATAACTCTTATTATAATGAGAATTTCTAGAAAATTTTCTATCATGGTACATGAAAGCATGATTCTTTTGACTACTACTAGCCATAGGGGCCTTCCCTTTCTCCTTGTTGGAAATGGGAGCCCTTTGACTTGTTAAGTTCTTGGCTTCCTTCCGAAAGCCAAGTCCATCCTTAATTGAGGGATGTCTACCAACGGTGTAGGCATCCCTAGCAAATTATAACTTATCAAAGTCATTTTTGCAAGTCTTAAGTTGGGCATTAAGACTTGCCACTTCACCATTTAATTTTGTAATAGAAGTAAGGTGCTCAACACATGCATCAACATCAAAATCCTTACACCTATTACAAATGACAACATGCTCTACACAAGAACTAGATTTATTAACTACTTCTAGCTTAGCATTTAAATCATCATTAATACTCTTTAAGCTAGACACAGTTTCATGACAAGCAGATAATTCAGAAGAAAACATTTCATTCCTTTTAACCTCTAAAGCAAGATATTTTTGCACACTAATAAACTTGTCATGCTCTTCATATAAAATATCTTCTTGCTTTTCTAACAATATATTCTTTTCATTTAAAGCATCATTCAATTCATTGATTTTATCTACTTTAGTTCTATCTAAACCTTTGAATAAACTTGTGTAATCTACTTCATCACCACTAGAGTCATCATCACTTGAAGTAGTATACTTAGGGGTATCTCGAGCGCTTACCTTTTTCTCCTTTGCCATGAGGCAGGTGTGGCGCTCGTTGGGGAAGAGTGATGACTTGTTGAAGGACGAGGCAGCGAGTCCTTCGTCGTCGGAGTCGGACGAAGAGCTATCCGAATCCCACTCTTTGCCAAGGTGCGCCTCGCCCTTCGCCTTCTTGTAGGCCTTCTTCTTTTCCCTCTTCCCGCTCTTTTCTTGTTCCTGGTCATTAGCATTATCGAGACAATTTGCTATGAAATGACCAGTCTTACCACATTTAAAATAGGAGCGTTTTCCCTTTGCTTTGCTCTTGTTGGGATGCTCCTTGTGTCCTTTTAGCTCCGTCTTGAAGCGCTTGATGACGAGGGCCATTTCATCTTCATTTAGCCCGGCAGCCTCAACTTGTGCCACCTTGCTAGGTAGCGCCTCCCTGCTGCTGCTTATTGCCTTGAGTGCAACGGGTTGAGGCTCATAGATGGACATTGGGCCGTTCAATGCATCATCAACATATCTTGCTTCCTTGACCATCATATGCCCGCTCACAAACTTTCCGAGTATCTCCTCAGGGTTCATCTTTGTGTACCTAGGATTCTCACGGATTAGGTTCACAAGATGAGGGTCAATGACAGTAAAAGACCTGAGCATAAGTCGGACGACATCGTGGTCCGTCCATCTCGTGCTTCCATAGCTCTTGATCTTGTTGACCAGGGTCTTGAGCCTGTTGTACGTTTGCGTTGGCTCCTCTCCCCTGATCATTGCGAACCTTCCCAGCTCGCCTTCCACCAACTCCATCTTGGTGATCATGGTGGCGTCGTTCCCCTCATGCGATATCTTGAGGGTGTCCCATATTTGCTTGGCGTTGTCCAAGCCGCTCACCTTGTTGTATTCATCCCTGCACAACGATGCTAACAAAATAGTGGTAGCTTGTGCATTTTTATGAATTTGTTCGTTAATGAATACAGGGTTATCCGTACTATCAAATTGCATTCCATTCTCAACTATCTCCCAAATACTAGGATGAAGAGAGAAAAGGTGACTACACATTTTGTGACTCCAAAAAGCGTAGTCCTCTCCATCAAAGTGTGGAGGTTTACCAAGAGGAATAGAAAGAAAATGGGCATTGGAATTATATGGAATACGAGAATAATCAAATGAAAAATTTGAGTTAACCGGTTTCTTTTTCTCGTCGTAGTCGTCGTCTCTTGGGGAAGAAGAAGACTCGTCGCTGTCGTAGTAGACGATCTTCTTGATGCGCCTCTTCTTCTTCCCGTCCTTCTTCTTATGACTTGAGCCAGAGTCAGTGGGCTTGTCGTCCCTCGACTCGTTGAGGAAGGACTCCTTCTCCTTGTCGTTGACCACCATCCCCTTTCCCTTAGGATCCATCTCTTCGGGCGATTAGTCCCTTTCGTGAAGAGAACGGCTCCGATACTAATTGAGAGCACCTAGAGGGGGGGTGAATAGATGAACCTGTAAAATTCAACAACTAATAGCCACAAAACTTGGTTAAGTGTTAGAATGGCTAAGTAGCGAGCTCTTGCGACCACACAAGTATCACAGAAAAACAATCACAAAAGACACGCGAGTTTATCCCGTGGTTCGGCAAGTATAACACTTGCCTACCTCTACGTTGTGGCGTCCCAATGGACGAGGGTTGCACTCAACCCCTTTCAAGTGATCCAATGATCAACTTGAATACCACGACTTTTCTTTGCTTATCTCTTTTCTCGTTCGCGAGGAATCTCCACAAGTTGGAGTCTCTCGCCCTTATAATAAAGATCACAGTGAAAGCACAAGAGTAAGGATGGGAAGCAACACACACAAATCCACAGCAATACACACGCACACAAGCCAAGACTTGAGCTCAAAATGAAGCACAACGAGTTCACTACAAGAACAGAGCTCAAATCACTAACACGATTGATCAAGTGCGTGGAGACAGAGTGTGGAAGACTTAGAATGCTCAAAGTATACTTGGGTTACTCCTCCATGCGCCTAGGGGTCCCTTTTATAGCCCCAAGGCAACTAGGAGCCGTTGGAGACCAACAAGGAAGGCCAAAGTTGCCTTCTGTCGGGTGGCGCACCGGACAGTCCGGTGTGCCACCGGACAGCCACTGTTCATGTCCGGTGCATGATTTCCTTCCATTCCTGGCGCAGCCGACCATTGCAACTTCGGGCTGGTTGGCACACCGGACAATGTCCGGTGCCCCCTGTCGACCGTTGGAGCGGGCCATGCGTCGCCTGCGGATTTGGCGGCCGACCGTTGCGCTGGCGGCCGTTGGCTCATCGGACAGTCCGGTGTACCACCAGACAGTCCGGTGAATTATAGCCGTACACCGCCGAAGTTTTCCCGAGAGTGGCCAGTTCGCCGGAGACCAGTCTAGAAACATACCTTTTTGTTGATTTGCACTTCATTCATCATTTGGCATATAATAACCCACTTAATATGTGTTGGACACTTAATCACCAAAATATACTAGAAATGGCCCAAGGGCACATTTCCCTTTCAGTAGTGTCTAAGGGTCTAGATAACCCTGGCGACATGTGATACATGACTTGTGGGTACAAGGTACAACCTCTGCAGAGTGTAAAACTGGTATACTAGCCGAGCTCACGGTCATGAGCAGCTCAAGACTCTCACATGATTAAATTATGGAACCTAAACTCAATTTGTCATATGCATTTGCATGGGATTATGCATTAATTTTGTTCTATTAAAATTTGTTATGGTTTGGTATTTACTTACATTTAGTAACTGCTAATAAAATTTTACCGACTTATTAAAAGCAATGCTCAGCTTTAACCCCTATTGTTGATTAGCCTTACACATCACATGAACTCCCACCTTTGGTGAGTTCATGCCACATTATTTCCCACAACTTGTTGAGCGATGAACATGTGTGAGCTCACCCTTGCTGTCTCACACCCCCTCCACAGGAGAAGAATAGGTGGCTCAAGTGGAGCCCCACATCGAGGAGTTCGATTCGATCTAGGAGGCGTCTCCCAGTTGACATGCGCCAAGGATGATCCTTAGTTCATTTTATATTTATCTTTTATTTTGTAAGACTTCCGCTATGTAATAAATACTCTGATTATTGTGACATTTATCTCTATACACTCTGTTACTATATATGTTGTCTTCTTTGGCGCTTTTATGAGATGCACCCGGCTTTGTTCCTTAAATCCTGGTGTGACAGAAGTGGTATCTGTTGGGGGCCTTCATCTTCCGAAGGTCCTCAAAAACATGATTTAACAACGTTTTCCAAGTGTAACATATGAGCAGGTACCTTCGGACTCGGGTTAAAAGCATACACGATGTGAAAAGCATGGTCGTGACGAAGGCTGATGTTGCTCCGAAGCTACACGCAGGGGAGCTTCGGCTTAATAGCAGAAAAAGGAACCGACTTAAAGGGGAAAAGGCTATCTAGCCCCGTTGGATTGTCCATAAGTCAATAGTAAATGTAAAGGGCATGAATGTAAATTTACATAGGTTGCGCCCTGTGCCTATAAATAGATGAACAATATCCCCGTACTGTTCACGCTGACTGGTACCCGCTTGTGCGTGACACTTGTACTTTCATCTTCTGTCAAGCCGAAGGTACAAATGTAATTCAATATTGTTTATGTTCTTCCATGATAATATAATAAAGATGAATTAATAATGTTATATGATTGTTCATGTTGTCTCTTATATTTCATATGCTTCTTCTTTTATTAACATATACCACGATGATGAAGGTATGTCCTTCACGACCTTTGTCTGAAGATCATTATATCCTAAGGGAAATAATGCTTCGAAGGACGAAGGGCATTAACCTTTAACATTTTGTGTTGCCTTGTTCTTAATTTGAGAACAAGTGACCAACATTGGTGCGCACCTCCGGTGAACTCATTCGATCACCTTCAGCAAGCCCTGACCTTCGTCATGCCGTCGAAGAAAGCTTCAGGGCTAGGGGCTGCTGCGCTGCAGCCACTGGACACAAACTAGGAGACTCTTTCTCTCCGAGAGGCTCAAAGCCAGAAGAGAAAGGCCACCAGTCCAACACTCCAGGAGGAGGAGTTGGACCAAGAGATCAGGGACATGGAAATCATCCATCAACAAGTACAAAGGAAAAAGGAGAAGATGGCTCGGCTGGCCGATCTTCAAAGGAAGATCAACGAAGCTACTGAAGAAGTGCGTCATCTTGCTCAAGATGACCAAGATCGAAGGCCCCAACACAGGGAGCTTCGTCAGGAAGGCTTATTCAACGAAGATGGATGGTATGAGGATTTCAATCATGATGTCTTTACTTTTGATGATGCTTCTCCCTTGGCAGCAGAATTGCAGGCTATCCCATGGCCACAATCCTACAAGCCACCCCAACTACCCATGTACGATGGGCACTCAGACCCAAAACAATTTCTGATGAGCTATGAGGCAACAATATCCTCATACAGAGGCAATGCGGCTGTCATGGCTAAGTCCTTCGTCATGGCAGTCCAGAACGTGGCCCAGACATGGTATTCTTCCCTTCGGCCAGGGACAATCACGTCGTGGCAGAAGCTCAAGGACATGCTGGTGACCAGTTTCCAAGGCTTTCAGATGAAGCCAGTCACAGCTCAGGCCTTGTTCCAGTGCACGCAAGACCATGAGGAATACCTTCAAGCGTATGTCCAAAGGTTCTTGCGACTGAGGGCACAAGCGCCCATAGTGCCCAATGAAATTGTCATTGAGGCCATGATTAAGGGTCTTCGGCCAGGACCTACGGCTCAGTACTTCACCAGGAAGCCCCCACAAACTCTGGAGAAGCTGCTTCAAAAGATGGATGAGTACATATGGGCTGAAAACGACTTCCGCCAAAGAAGGGAGGAAGCTTACAGATTCTCTGAGATGACTAGGGGCTTCGGAGGAAGAATCTACCCGAGGCATGTCATGTCGATTCATAGCTCCAGTCAGAACGATGACAAAGGAAGCCAGCCTGAGAGGTCACAGTACACCTCATAATCTTCGGGGCAACAACAAAGTTCTTTCAGGGCGCCAGCTCCAAGGGGCAGAGGCGCCAGGGGCTTCAGAGGAAGATATGGGGATCAACCCAGGAAGATTTATTGCTTATTCTGTGGTGAGGACAAGGGCCATACTACAAAAATGTGCCAAATCACCATTCAAAAGCAGTAGGAGATCGCGGAAGCCGAAGCTCGGCAGAATCAGCCGAAGCAGGTTTTGCACACTGCTTCGTGCCATTCTCCCTACATACCAGAATATGTGGGCAATCATCCTGCAGCTTCTGTTGCTTCGGCTAGCCATTCACAGGCTTCCTGGCCACAGCTCCCACCCCCACCACCAATACAACCGACCTATTCCCGAAGTCAGCAGCCAGAAGGGCGCCAGCACTCCCAACAGCAATGTGAATTCAGGGAGGAGTCCGAAGCTCGCACAGTCAACAGTATTGTGCTAGAATCAAAGCACATTTATTGAGCGATATCCTACCCCTGAAATACTTTTATGTTCCATGTCATTTTGTTTTTCAATAAGGAACAAGCAATGTAAATGCCGTTTTAAATTCTTGTAATGATTTTGTTTCTATTTGAGATGGAATATATCTTCTCCATAGACTTATGAAGCTCAAAACTCATTCCTAAGGGAATACAGAACTAAAAATTGCCGAAGCTACCAAAAATTCGTTCCTAAGGGAGCATAACGTAAGTTTTGCCGAAGCTACAAAAAAGTTGTTCCTAAGTGAGCGCAGTATAAGTTTTCTGTTCAAAAGTCGTTCCAAAAAGAATGCAGAGCCAAATACCGCCGAAATATAAGGCGAAGAAGTTCAAAAGACGTTCCTAAGGGGATGCAGAACTTATACCGCCGAAATAGAAAGCGAAGAAGTTCAAAAGACGTTCCTAAGGGGATGCAGAACTTACACCGAAAAATAAACAGTGAAGCCGAAAAATAAACGGCAAAGAGATTCTAATCGTTCCTAAGGGGACGTAGATATTGTGTGTTTCAGTGTGGGCGTTTGGGTGTGTGTCTTCGGCATTAGCATCATTTTTTTGCATCATATCATCACATCATCCCGCATAGCATTACATCATACATCATATCACACCAATAACACGAATTGAATACGAAGTCGATCTTCAGAGAATGCTTTATAAAAATGAAAGTGTGCTAAGGCACAAAGTAAGCTGAAAAATACAGCTTCATCAGCTCTGTTGCAAAAGAAGGGATCCCTTGTTCACAAAGCATGGATATTCCTACAAAGCATGGATGTTTTTATGAAGCATGGATGTTTTTACGAAGCATGGATATTTTCATGAACCACGGATCTTTTTCTTTACGAAGCATGAAAAGAAGGGAAGGTGTTTTTTCGCCGAAGGCTAAAAAACGGTATGTATATAAAGTTTCATGCATCGCAAAGAAGTGAATTACGAATAATTTACGTATTAGATTCAAAGATATACACATCAAATATTACAGTCTTGTTACAACAAAGCTACATCGACCATCTAAAAATGTTTCTATAATAAGCGTTAGTCTTCTTTCAGGATCTTCTCCGCAACTTTATTTAGCAATTTGTTGACGACTTCGTCAACAATAGATTCAGCCATATTAATGACCTCCAGTGCTTCCTTCGTTTCTGGATCGGCTAGGGGATTGAACGGTTCCGGTGGTGGAGATAATTCAGCTGCAGTGGAAAAATTAATAAGTCCGAAGCTACAAAAACAAATTCTGAAGCTGAACATCAAAATATATTACCTATACGTTTTTCACGCTCAGTAGCCTCTTCAGCTCGCCTTGCTTCGGCTCAGGTGTCATGGATGTCTGTTTCACTTTTCTTCATAATTTCATGAGCCATCTCTCGGCCACCATTCACCCACACATCATTATAAAATTTTCCGCCCATCAAGGTTGCTTCAGCTGAAGGATCCTTCGTGACATCTGCGGAGAAGGCAGCTTTGGCCTAGGCCATGGTCTTGATGTGATCGCATCCCGCGGTCTCCAAGATAGCTGAAATCCCACGCGCACCGGAAAATGCACAGACATCCCCGCGATCACTTAAGATTTCTTCGAAGCTCTCGGCCTCCCCACTTATCCATTCAATAACACCTTCAGGGTCGCCTCGTATGAAGTTTTCTTCGGTAGAATAGGCGCCCACGTTGGCGAATCTAGTTTTTATTTTCTTCACACAGTCCAAGGATTTTTCAAAGCATCTTTCCTTGGATGTGCGAAGTTCTTCAACAGCTTTCTCTAAATAGTTTTTCCAATATTCGCTGATCTCTCGATTAGCTTATGCGAGTGCACATTTTTCTTTGGCTTCTGCCAGCTGTTTCCGAAGGTCTTCAATTTCATTCTTTTGGATTTCGGCTTGAGCCTTGAAACTAGCTTCATCTTCTTTCACTTTGTTTACCAATGAAATCAAGATTTTGTCTTTTTCAAGACCTTTGTTTCTCAATTCGATTACCTCTGAACGAAGGTTGTTCAGAGCCATCGTATATCCTTCATCTTCAATGTTTTTTCTGAGCCCTAAGTGCATTGCTAAGAATCAAGCCCTGCAAGAAGAGGATAGAATTGAGTATAGCAAATAAAATATTTCATTTTCAAATACAAAATTAGCTTTTATACCTTAATGCTATTGTAAGCTAGGCTGTCAACAAGTTCGTCCTTCGAAAGAATCGAAAGACCGTCTTCCAGCTTCGGGAATCCAATGCTTCTACCTATCTCCCGGCAAACAGATATTTCTTCATTATTCGGGAGACAGTACAAAAAATCTTCTTCGCCACTGCCATTAAACACTAATGCCCCCTTCGGATATTTCAATTTTTGGGCATATTGTCGTGCTTCTAACTTTTCTTCTTGAGATAGTCCCTTTCCTGAAGCATGACGAATGATGTATTCAGTGCTTTCTTTTGAAGCTTCGGGAGCAAGAGTTTCAACCTTTTCAGATGCAATTTGCTCTGTCAATTTTTCTTCAACTACGACAGGCCCTGTCTCAGTGGGCACTGAAGGCCCAGCTTCGGTTTCAGCTTGAATTGTTGCAGCTTCGACTTCTGCCTGCTTCGTTTCAGCTTCGAGTTGCGTCTTGGAAGCTTCGGCAATTTTTCTTGTAGGAGCAGGACTCAAGGTTTTTGCTGTTTCTAACACAACATCTAGCACATTGTTAATCCTTCTCCACTTAGGAGTTGCGGCAGAACCCTTTTGTGCCTTCGACACTGTTACCTTTGTTGAAGGGCTCAAAATCTCTGGCATTTTTGTTATTTCTTCAATTTTTGACCCTTCAGCCTTATCCTTATCAGCCTTCGTCTGAACTAGCTCAGCTGAAGGTAACTTCGGCATTATAGCCGACTCTTCAGTCCTCTGCGTAGGAGGAACAGTTTCTTTTGTTTTGGCAGCCGAAGAGGTCTCTTCGCCAAATTCAGGTATCACGACCGGTTCAATGTAACGCGGCCGGTGAGTTAGAACCTTCATCTTTTTGCCCTTCGGCTCAGCTGTGATGGCCGAAGCGGAAACCTTTCTAGAAGTAGCAATTTTTCCTTTTACCCCCTGTCCCCGCAACGGGTAGCGGTAGTCGGCGTATACGAAGCCGATGGCGTCAAAAACTCTGTTCAGTCTTTTCTTTCCCCGACCTCCGAAGGCTGCGAACAGTGCATTATCTTCTGCCTTGGAATATGCTCCAAGCAGTTCATCACTTGTAGCTTCGATACACTTCAGCCAGTCGTCGTTTGGTTCACCAAACTTATCCCCAAACCTGAATGTATACTTCAGCCGGATCAAATCACCTTCGCTAGAGTTAGTGATGGTCTCCTTCGGCATTTCCCAGCTTTCTACAAGTAGCCATACCCTGAAGGCTATATGTTCTTGAATTAAATTTCTTGTCCCAATAAAGGAGCAAATAGTGCTGAAGGCCCTCTGACACGCTTCAACTGTCTGATCAATTTCTATCTTCGGCCTTCGGAGGCCGAAGCGGGACCAAATGGGGCGCATGATGACTTCCTTAATGTCTTCCCTCGCTTTCAAATCATTCTTTACATAAAACCATTCTTCCATCCAAACTTTGAGCCATCTCTTCCGAAATGTTGGCACCGGGTGACTTGCGTTGGGGCGAGCGATAAATCCGTAACAACCGAAGTTGTTGTGGTACTGTTCTTTTCCCATGGCCTTCGTCTCATATAGAAGTTTGTGCATACTGCAGAAACACTTCATGCTTGGCTCTAGCCCTTGACTCCTTACTGCCCAGACAAAAATCCCCATCCTTATTATGGCTTCAGGGGTGATCTGATGAAGGAAGATTTGGTAGGTCCTCAGCACTTCAACTACAAACTTACTCAAAGGGAACTGAAGCCCAGCCTTGAAGAAGCTTCGGTAAATCACAACTTCGTTCTCCTCAGGGGCAGGGACGTTGTTGTCTCCGCCAGCCCTCACAATAGACATATCCCAAAAGTACCTTCCTCTCATGTTTTCAAGATGACTCTATTTGATGGTCGATTTTCCAAAGATTGAATGACTTGGCCTCCAGGGCCGATCCTCAGAGTCTTCATCCCCACTTTCAACATCATAGCTATCGCTGTCACCAGTATCTTCAGATAAGCCTTCCAGTATCTCTTTAGTAATTTTCTCTGTGTTTGTTTTTGCCATCGACTCGACAAATCCAGCAATATAAGGATCCACAGTCTTCTTCTCCTCAAATAGCTTCTCCTCTTCAGTCAGCTTCGTCTCAGTAGCAACCTTCTTTTCCAGAGACATTTTTTCTTCAGAAATGGTGAAAACACGTCTTTTAAATCGAAGCTCAGAGAGCTTGAAAATCTAGCAAGCGCTAGTGAGCAAGAGCTAAAAGATTGAGAAAATAATGCAAATGGCACAAGCAGCGTATCAAATGCAGTTGGTGTGAGTTCCTATTTATACGCTCAGTACGCTACAAGTTGGAGGGCCCCGTCTGTCATTGACTGTTGCTATTCTAGCAGAGGGATGGTGTTTTTTCGAACCTTTGGCTTAAGGCCTTCGTCCATGTCACAGTCTGAATTCGTTATCTTAACAAATTAATACTGCGAGGGCTACTGTTGGGGGCCTTCGTCTTTCGAAGGTCCTCAAAAACATGATTTAACAATTTTTTCCAAGTGTAACATATGAGCAGGTACCTTCGGACTTGGGTTAAAAGCATACACGATGTGAAAAGCATGGTCATGACGAAGGCTAATGTTGCTCCAAAGCTACACGCAGGGGAGCTTCGGCTTAATAGCGGAAAAAAGAATCGACTTAAATGGGAAAAGGCTATCTAGCCCCTGTTGGATTGTTCATAAGTCAATAGTAAATGTGAAGGGCATGAATGTAAATTTACACAGGTTGTGCCCTGTGCCTATAAATAGATGAACAGTATCCTCGTACTGTCACGCTGACTGGTACCCGCTTGTGCGTGATGCTTGTACTTTCATCTTCTGTCAAGCCGAAGGTACAAATGTAATTCAGTATTGTTTCTATTCTTGCATGATAATATAATAAAGATGAATTAATAATGTTATATGATTGTTCATGTTGTCTCTTATATTTCATATGCTTCTTCTTTTATTAACATATACCGTGATGATGAAGGTATGTCCTTCACGACCTTCGTCTGAAGATCATTATATCCTAAGGGAAATAATGCTTCGAAGGACGAAGGGCATTAACCTTTAACATTTTGTGTTGCCTTGTTCTTAATTCATAGCATTTGAGAACAAGTGACCAACAATATCAGAGGAATGTTGACTATAGGACGAAACCTAGATAGAAATGGAAAAAACCATTACCAACTTACCTTACTCTGATTCTTCTCTAAACTTATCTTAACCTTTTCTTATCTATTATGCTTTACTCTGATTATTCTTACCTTTTCCTTCTAAAGACAAATGTGGATTTCACACTTTGAAATCCTGTGCCTAAAATGACTTTTAGGAATAGGAGACCTACTCTTAGGAACAAAAACAAAACTATTTTTATAGGTATCTATACGCTTGAGTGCTTGTTCTTATGATACCTGTCTGATTTGGATCTTTGATTGAGTGTGATTAGTTGTGGAGTAATGTCCACAATTACATCTGCATATACATATTGGCATAAATAGAATTCATAAGATAGCTAAACAACTTAGATTATCCTCCATTAAAGTGTATCTATTGTAAATGGATCCTTCTTACCTTAAAAGATTCTTTCTTACTTTAATGGACCCCTCTTAACTTAATGGATTCCAGCTTATCCTAATAGGTTCATCCTATGTTAAAAAAAAGGTTATCATCATAACTTGTTTATAAGATAAACTAGATCAACTAAGAATATTCCCCACTAGAATAAGTCAAATAGATCCATCTGATCTTGAAAGACTCCTTCTTATCTTAATAGATCCATCTTATCCTGAAAAGATTTTATCTTAGCCTAATATATCTAACTAGTCTCAAAAGTTCGTCCAAGAAACCACGACCCAGCCTATGTTATAGGTTGTCCAACCCATTTATCCAAAAGCAAAATAAAATTCTGTTTGATCTACCTACCTCATATACCCGCGATTGTTATCCCAACTCAGATAATGGCATCTAACATCACAACCGATGGTCCCTAAATCAGACCCAAGAAGAAGGCTAACCTCGACAATGAAGGATATGTGTAGAGACAGATCCTTTGGTGAATCAAGATCCACCACCCGAAATAAAAGTCTTCCCTACCTAACTTTCTTCCACCCCGAATCTGCTCTACACTCACCTAATAGCTAAAATCTGAGGTACCCCTGTCTTCTAAGCCTCACATGTTAATGTCATGAAAATTTTAGGGGTATAAAATATATAGTAATTGGAAGTTCCACTGAGATAAAAAATATACACTAGAATTTCATAAAGATGATATGCTCAACCAAATGATATTCTTAAATTGGATTATGGAATCTAGTGTAACCTAATCAAATGTGGTCTGCTTAAACATATTAGTGGTACTTGGACCCTTCTAGCCAGGTGCAGACCAACTTAACTGTGAGTATAAGAGCTAACCCAAACCATAGAGTCATGATGAATGGTATAATCTATCTATCCCCACCTAACATCAAACAAACTTTTAGCCTACATCATGTAGACTATCTCATCTTGGCAAAATTCTATCCTACCTTCGGAAATTCACCTTATACGACTAGTTACCCCAATCTGGACATAAAACAAATTAAGCCCTGCTAAAGAATCCTCAGATCATAAACAACTACTCGCCTATTCGTTCTGCCTTGCAAAACTATTTTTATCATGGTGTCAATACCAGGAAGGAAAGATTATCAGGCAACAACAAACAGAAATGAATCCTCCAAATCCTCCACCGGTTGGAATCGATCAAGTGGTTGCTACCCAAATGATGGTAATACAACAGATGGCAAACATAGTTACCGAAATGCAAAATCAGATAAGACAAGAACGCGAGGAAATACGTCAGGACCGGCTGGAGATACGTCAAGAAATGAGGCAAACGTGGTTGGAAAGATAATAACAACAACACCCACTACCTCCACCACCAACACCATCTCCACCAAGCTATATATATACTACTATTTGTAAGATCTAAGTGTTACTTTAGTTAGTAGTTAGTATATTATTATATTGGGAATAATAATAAGGTCTAATTGACCCATGTGTTGCTAATAAATTATGCATCGTACTGAGATTTTATTTGTGCATAAGTTTTGAGATAACTTGGTTACACCATTTTCTTACAAATCTCAAGGACGAGATTTTTGTTAAGGGGGGGGGGTAGGATTTGTAATACCCAAATAGTAAGAGTAATAGAATGTACAAGGAAAGAAAGATATCAAAGGTTCATGTGACCACTGGTGTTGATATTTTCATATATTTCAAATCCTGGTATTAACCTTGACTACCAATAAAAATACTAAATAAAAGAATATGCATCATGCTGGAATTTAGTTATTTGTGCATTTAATAAAAATAGTAATGTGGATAAAAAGATAATAAAGAGTTGAGAATTTAGATTTAATCTCAAAAGTGCAAAAGGGGGAAAATTGGAAATAAAATAAAAAGAGAAATACTATACAAAACAAAATAAAAAATTATAAATAAATAAATAATTACCATACTATGATCAAAATAAACATTTTAAAATGAAGACAAATTTGTCACCAAGATTTGGGTTTAAATTGGAATTTAAGTTTGAATTTGAAATGGATAGGAAAAATAAAATAGAGAAAAAAAGGAAGAGTGTGACTGAGACTTGGGCCAAATCTGCACCTGGTGGCCCATTTAACCCACTCTCGCGCGACCACATGATTAAATGGCGCCGATACCTGGGCCCCGCCCGTCAGTCGACGCATGCGCTCCGCTCACAACCTGGCGCCGACATGTGGGGTCCCCCTGGACAACCACTCCTCTCCCGCGCTTGCTTTTTCGCCTCCCAGCAACCACTGGCGTGTGGGCAAGGTTGTCAGCCACTCGCTAGTCGCCCAGTCCGCGTCGTGCACCCGCTACGCCGACAGGTGGACCCGACCGTGCAGGTTCGTCAACGACCTCCCGCATGGAGCGCGGCATGGGCGGACCTGCTGAATCCCACGGACCCGCCGCTGACCGAGCTCGACCAGGGTATATAACCCAATCATGTCTCGCCTCCTTCTCAACCAACCGCGCTGCCACCAGAGAAACCACGGATTGAGGAGAAGGAGAGCTCGTCGCCGTGAGAGAAGGGTGAGACAGCCACCACCGGCACGCGCGCGTGTGCGCCACCAGTCGGGATCCGCCGCGGGCGCCAAACCGATCTAGGGCCTTCCTAGGTTGTTGCGTGGCGACCTCGGACACGGTGGTGACCTAGGATCCCGGGAATTCCTCAACGGAATTGGAGAAGTCGTCGTGCTTGTGCTCTGCCATGGCCAGGGATTGCGGTGCTGCGATTCACGGTACTAACGCTCCTGCTGCATTCATTGCTTCATTGGGATTGTGTGGGTACCCTCGGGTCTGCATTTGGGGCTGTGGACCACCAGTTGGCATGCTCGCCGGTGAGCCTCAGTCGCGGTTCGGGGTGGCGCCGCTGCTCCGGCCAACAGAAAAGGGGGGTAGGCATCTGGCCGTCCGTTCGATGATATGCGGCCTAGATTAGGTGGTCGCATACCCATTCACTATTGGAATCCAAGTCGTTGATCTACCAATCGGATGGGTGTGGTTTAATCTCACTTCATAAAATCTTGACCATCGGATTGATATCGGATGATCGTAGCTTCATACTGGTTAAGTATTAAAAGCTTCTAATCTATGTCGTCCGTAGTGAATCCAGTGGCTCAGAAAGAACCATACCCCTTCGGCCATGCCTATTTGCGTAAGAGCCCTCCTGGAATTTTGGATCTAACCCGCAGTCCAGCCTTACTATGCTCTATGTCTTGGGAAAATTAGGATTTGGCCCCCTGTGTTATATGTAAATAGTGCGCCCAGTCCAGGGAATTATAAAATCCAGAAAAAGTGATTAGAAAATGATTTTTAATGAGAAAATAAATGCTAGAATTTGTGCAATTCATATAAAATTCATATGTAGCCCAAATCAGTCCATTCCAATTTCTATAATCTTGTAATATTATTGTTTATCAGTTAGTACCACTGTTTTGACATGAAAGTTACATTAAAATTAATAGCCTATTTAATCTTATACCAAACACATAAAAATCTTCAGAAATTCATAACTTCCCCATTTTAATTTCGAATTGACTCGTTCCAGTTGCGTTAGTCTCGTACAAATATTTACAATGCAATAAAAACATTTATTATACCATGTCTCATTCTTTTCTAATTAGATATGTATTTAGCTTATGTTGGTTAGTCTTGTTAATGTGCTCATCATTATTTACTAAAATATGATCTATGGTCAATTTATAACTTAGATTAAAGTTAAGATAATTATTTATAGAATAACCTCTTATATGATTTATATTAACCAATTTATAATATAGTTTAATATTTTAATTACATAAATCCTCCATAAAATCATAACTCCTTATCCGTAATTCCAATCTTAGTGGTTCTCGAACCCACGATCTCGTATCGACGCGTAGATCATTATTATGCAGTTTGTTCTGATGTTTGGTGTGATGTTAATTATGTCTATACCATGTTTGTTTGTATTGCTACGACTAGCAGTGCGGTCACGAGTCACCTGAAGATCATCCTGGTACCTGGAATCTGAAGTCCCAGGAAAGTTGTGCCCTTGATCCACTTTTGTTACCCAATAATGTTCTTTATTATCACTATTCAATGCATAGGTTTAATTTTGATGGGACCGAATAGGTCACCCTAGTCTGATTATCTTTTACCTTGTTTACCCCTGAATCATTTGGGTAGTTATGATATTGCTTTACATGGTTTACCCAAAAATTTCATTATATCCATGTTCAAATTATTTTGTTATTCTATTTATGTTCATGTCAAGATTATTAATGTTAATTGGAACCTGGCGCTTAACTTGAGAAACACGTGCCACCTCAAGGGTGGAATGGGACACCCTTGGCTAACTAATTAGGAAAGCTAGTGGAAGACTACCTTACCCAAAAGGGGCAAGGGCAGTAGGGGAGTTGCATGCAAGGAGGTTCTCGGGTTGATTTTGCTGCGATGGCATTCAGATGAGGGATTCTTGCAAGTGCTCTTCCCATAAAATGTAGCGGGTTTTCGGAAGCTAGTGTAACTTTGTAAAGGCCTCGTAGTCCCTAGCCATTCACCTCGGTAGTGTCTAAGGGTCTAGCTAACCCTAGCGACATGTGATACACGACTTGCAGGTACAGGGTACAACCTCTGCAGAGTGTAAAACTGGTATACTAGCCGAGCTCACGGTCATGAACAGCTCAGGACTCTCGCATGATTAAATTATGGAACCTAAACTCAATTTGTCATATGCATTTGCATGTGATTATGTATTAATTTTGTTCTATTATTATTTGTTATGGTTTGGTATTTACTTACATTTAGTAATGTTGGGGACTTGTTCTAAAATGCTAAGAATTAAGAACAAGGCAACACAAAAAATGTTAAGTGTTAAGATCCTTCGTCCTCCATAACGATATATCCCTTCGGGATATAAAGCATCTCGGACGAAGGTTACGAAGGACATACCTTCGTAAGCATAACAACGAAGAATGAAGCATTCACATAAATCATAGAATATGGAATAAACATTTAAATACTGTCATAGAATTATCTCTACTTGTATTAATGAATATAAATGACTTTGAATTACAAATGTACCTTCGGTTCTGCATAAGGCAAAAGTACAAGCGTGATGTGAAAGCAAATGACAGGTTCACGTGAATAGTACAGAGGTACTGTTCATCTATTTATAGGCACAGGTCGCAGCCTGTGACAAATTACAATTATGCCCCTTGCGAAAGTTTATAGCATTGACTCAGACCTATATGTATAAAAAGGTCATTCTATCTCTATGTCGGTTTAAAACGCCGAAGCTCCATGAAAAGGGACCTTCGGCCATCTCTTGGAGACGACTTCAGCCGAAGCTGCTTCTTCGTGTGAGACCTTCGGCGCACCGAAGCACGACCCCAACAGTAGCCCCTTTCGCGGTGCTAGATCGTTCTTCGTAACGAGCTTGACCCGTGAAAAAAGCCTCTTCAGCTTCGGGAAGCCGAAGGTCCAAAAAACACCTTCCCTGAGCTCGTTGCGGAGAAACGATCCGACTTCCGAGCGCGTGTCGGTCCCACCTTGCAGAGTTACTGTTTGATCCTTGCGGTCCACTGCGCAGCGAGTACAAGTTACGGCGCGCCTGGTGTAACAATTCCGCCGCTTCGCCTTCTTACCTGCAGTACTATATAAACAAGCAGGTAGGTGTGAAGTTACCACAGCATTCATTGCTATTTGCACTGTTTTGCTGCCGAAATTTTCCATCATAGCCGAAGCTTAAATCCCAAAATCGAACGAAGGTCCGTCTCGACGCTTGCTTCGTCAGAAAGAAGAGCTTCGGGAAAAAAGAAAAAAGAAAAAGGTTTCTGACTTCCCCAAACTCAGAATCAAATGGCGAGAGTGCGAACTACTGCCAAAGTTGTTCGTGAGGGAGACGAAGCCGAAAGTTCAGGCACTGTGCCCATCTCCGAAGCGATGCAGCGCTCCGGTCTAGTGACTGCGGAAGAGGGGCCTGGTGCCGAAGCAAACCCGACAACAGCCGAAGAAGAAAACATTGATGGGACTGACTCCGAAGATGACTACGACATTGCTACACCCAGCAAGCCCAGTCACCTGGATTTTGGAAAATCAACTGTTTCAAAAGCTGACCTTGCGAAGATGGTAAAAGCAGGTTTTTTCAATGAAGATCAGAAGAAGCTACTTCGCTTCGGGGGAGAGGAGTCTACCCCGAAGCCAGAGAAGGATGAGATTGTAATTTTCAAAAGCTTTTTAAAAGCTGGGCTGAGATTTCCTCTCCATGGAATTATTGGAGATGTGTTGCAAAAATTTGGCATTTATTTTCACCAATTGACTCCTAACGCCATCGTTAGACTCAATGTTTATATCTGGGCCCTCCGAAGCCAAGCTGTGGAACCGTTTGCCGACAGCTTCTGCCGAGCCCACGAATTACATTACCAAACAAAGGCCAGAACAGACGGACTACACGATAATTTCGGCTGTTACAATTTTGCCTACCGGAAGACAACAAAGTGTCCTGTCATCAGCTACCGAAGCAAATGGCCAGCAGGCTGGAAGTCTGAGTGGTTCTACGTAAAAGTTGACGAAGACAGAGAAAAATTGGTACAAAGCCCTCTGGAATTAATCTTCGGAGAGACGAGGCCACGCTGCCGCATCGGCGATTTAAAGGGTCCCACCTGGGCTGCTCTGGGTGAATTTGAAATTATCTCAAAAAATATTGGCACCAGGGATCTAGTTCAGGAATTCTTGGCATTCAGGGTTTTCCCTACTCTAAAAGAGTGGGAAATGCCGAAGCTGGAGGGAGAGAAGAAGGAGGGGGAGCTAGTTCGTCTGCCTTATCACTTTAAATTCAAGAAGTACTTTAAGAAACCCTGCAAAGAGTGGTTAGACACAGTTGAGACAATGTGCAATGAAATCTTGGGGAATTACTCCAAAAAGGAGGATCAATTAATGACAGCAGCCTTCGGCACCCGACCGAAGCGAAGGCTGAACCGAGTATTCGATGCCCTGGGCCTCGAGTATCCAGACTATGAGCAGTTGAATAAGGGTGCCGAAGGCCACAAAAGAAAAAGAGTGGCTGAAACCGAAACTCTGATCAGAGGTGAAGAAGGACCAGCAAAGAAAAAGAAAATTATCAAGAAAAGAACAATATCCACTCCGAAGCGCCAATCTCCCGAAGAAGAGGGGTCCCCCACACCGCCTTCTACCAGCGACGTGGATGAAATTTTAAAGGTAATGACTGAACCCATGCCCACGAAGCTAAGTCCACTAGGGCTCCAACTGACGAAGCTTTTTCGAAAGGTGGACGAGCCGGATCAGACGAAGGCAAGCAAACCCAAGCGGCAAAGAATCATTGCGGTAACTGAAGTTATCGATAAGACGCCGCCAAGGGCGTCAATCCAAAAATCGGCAGCTGCCGAAGATACAGCAATCGTTGAGGGCGTAGCTTCGGGGGTCGCGGCTACCGAAGCCGCTACAGCCGAAGATACAAACTTAAAATCCACGATTGAGAATATCAACAAGATTTTGGAAGACATGGCTGCGGAAGAAGCTGGTGCGACTACTGAAAAAACCATGGCCACAGTGCCTGAGAAAGGAAAAGAAATAGCCGAAGACCCTTCGGACGACGAAGCCTACTCTTTCCAGAACTTAGTTGGGCAAAAACTGACGAAGGACGAAATAGAGGAACTTAAAGACTACGCCAAGTCTTGCGGCTACAAGTCAGGTGCCCTCCTATTTGGGGGCATTGATGACGAACAACTGGGCTGCATCCGGGACTCAGCTGGAGCTAAGGTCATCGGTACTCTATCAAAGAGTATCGGTTTTCCGAAGCTAGAGACAGACATCAGCCGCTATCGACGACAACATATCGTCGGCAGCTTATTTTATTCAAATTTCAAGGTAAACATCCTTCTCCCTAACTTCTATTGTTTTTTAATAATGGCAATATTCTTTAACGAAGGTTGTTTTTTTTTTTTGTAGAGCATGCTTCTAAGCAAAGCTTTGAGGATGCAGCAAGATCTAGAAGATAAGAAGCACGAAGCTATAATTGAAAATTTAGAGAACAAAATAAAGGAGCAATCAGATGCTTTTGAGAAAAAGAACTTTGAGCTCCAGGCAGCCGAAGGCTTACTGGCGGAAGCTGAAGCAAAAATATCAGAACTAAACTCGAAGCTTCTCCGCCAGTCCGAGCAGTTCGAACGAGAAAAACAAGATCTCAATGAAAAACTTGAAGCCGAAGCTCAGCAGAATTCAGATTTGAGAAAACTACTGACAAATCTTCAAGAAAAATGCCTGGAATTTAGCAACAAGTGCATTCAACGATTAAGAAAGATTTTTTACTCGGTTGGAGCTAGCAGCGAAAAATTTACCCCCTCAGCTGAAGATCTACCGAAAACCTTTGAACACATTGAGGGGGAGATTGACGAGCTCGACGAAGTCATAGCTGGGCATGGTGACTTCTGTGCCTGGGTGGCTTCTCGAGGGACCGCTGCTGCATTTCTGAAGGCCGGCTGCGAACACGGAAAAATTGTCAACAGGCCCAACTTCACCTTATCTCCATCAATCCTGGATGATATGCCTGACCTCGCCCGAAGCATCTCCAATAGATTTATAAAAATGATATGGACAAAAGGCGGGCGGGAGAAAGCTGGAGACGAAGCACGAAGTCATCTTGAACCAGTAAGAAATGATACTTCGGAGTTACCTTTTTCTTTGCTCTTGATTTTTACTCATAAACTCTTAATTTATGTAGGATGACGAAGGTGAAGATGATGCCTAAATTATGTCGTCGAAGCTGAAACTTAATGAAGATCAGTAGAAGTGTACTGTAGAAAAACTCAGGATATTTTTGTAACAATTCTTGTAAACACAACTAGACTATCTTCAAGGAACTTTGTACATACCTTGTAATATATTCTTACCCTTTGCTTGAGGCGCTTTGTTGTGGACGAAATCAGTATTTTGAGCCGAAGGCGAAAAAACACCTTCCCTTCTTTTCGTACACAACGAAGCCTAAAAGGTCGCTTCCTCTTTTTGCCGAAGCTTTGCTTTTTTGTACATGACAAAGCATAAAAGACTACTTTTCCTTTCTGCCGAAGCTTTTCTGTACAAAACATAAAAAACTACTTTCTCTTTTCTGCCGAAGCTTTCCTTTACAAAACATAAAAAACTACTTTCTCTTTTCTGCCGAAGCTTTCCTTTACATGACAAAACATAAAAGACTACTACTCTCTTACACAACAATTCATAAAAATCCAGTTCTCCCTTATACTGAAACTTTTCTTTGTGCCAAAGCAACGGAACTTTTCACTTTTGCACACAACATAGCGTAACAAGTCATAAAAAGGCACTTCTCCGAAGCTTTTTTGCCGAAGCAGCCACTTGGGAACACAAATGCTATGAATGAATGCTTATGCATGTGAATGTTATGATGTAATGCACGAATGAATGTCCGAAGCATATGTCCGAAGCCATATTGTCAGCCATTACTTGGAAACAACCACACATTAGCTCTGCATTCCCTTAGGAACGACTTTGGAGCTTCTTCGCCTCTTACTTAGGCAATATCAGCGTTGACTTTTCGCTGTAAGCTCTGCATCCCCTTAGGGACGTCTTTGGAGCTTCTTCGTCTTTTACTTAGACGGTATAAGCTCTGCATTCCCTTGGGAACGTCTTTGGAGCTTCTTCGCCTTTTACTTTCGGCGGAATCAGCGTTGACTTTTCGCTGTAAGCTCTGCATCCCCTTAGGGACGTCTTCGGAGCTTTTTCTCTTTTTCAGTTTCGGCACTCGATGGTGCGCTCTCAGCTTTTACATGTACATCTTTGGGGGATTTTGCTCTTATAAAACTGAAAAGAAAAATTACATGTGATGGCCCCATTAAAAACCTTTCTCCCCCTTTAGAAAGGAAAAGGGTGCCATGAAAAAGAAAAGAAAAGTCAAAATTACATCGAGTTATACATAAAACCGCCGAAGCTCATCCGCATTCCAAGATCTTGGAATTTCATTGCCATCCATGTCCTTCAGTCTGTACGAACCAGGCCTTGACGAAGATGCTACTAAGAAAGGCCCTTCCCATTTCAGTTGCAATTTGCCCACTGTATCCGGATTGGCCACTCTCCGAAGCACCAAGTGTCCTGGCTCAATATTTTTTAGCCGGACCTTTCTATCTCGCCATTTAACTGTTTCAGCCTGGTACTTATTGATATTCTCCACGGCCTGGAGCCTGATCCCTTCTAAGGCATCTTTTTCTACGAGACAAGTATCTTCGGGACCTGATTCTGCCGAAGCTACCACTCTTATTGATCCAGCTTTGGCCTCTTCCGGGGTTATTGCTTCGTCACCAAATAACAACTTAAATGGGGTAAAGCCTGTAGATCTTGATGCTGTTGTGTTATGGCTCCATACCACTTTGGTAAGCTGATCTGGCCACTTTCCCCTTGGTTGATTGAAGATTAGCTTCATTATTCCTGTCATTATGATGCCGTTGGCCCTTTCAACAAGCCCATTTGACTCCGGGTGCCTGACTGACGCAAAGTGGATCTTCGTGCCAATTTGATCACAAAAATTTCTGAATTCTTCGGAGTCAAATTGTGTTCCATTATCTACAGTTATAGCCTTCGGCACTCCGAAGCGACAGACAATATTCTGCCAGAAAAATTTTTGGACAGTGGCCGAAGTTATTGTAGCTAATGGCTTCGCCTCAATCCACTTGGAAAAATATTCCACAGCAACTACAACATATTTCAGATTGCCCTGAGCCGGTGGTAATGGGCCCAGCAGATCGAGGCCCCACCTTTGCAATGGCCAGATGGGTTGTATTAGCTGTGTCAAAGACGAAGGTTGCTTTTGATCTCTTGCACACTTCTGACAACCTTCGCACTTTTGAACTAACTCAGCTGCATCCGAAGCTGCCTTCGGCCAATAAAATCCTTGACGGAACACTTTTCCAAGTAACGGCCTGGATCCGATGTGGGATCCACAAAGGCCTGCATGTATCTCCTTCATCAACTCTATACCTTCGGCTCTAGACAAGCACTTGAGCAATGGGGCACAAACTCCATGCTTGTATAACTCCCCTTCTATAATGATATACGGTCGAGCTCTTGCCTCTATTCTTTTATTATAAGCTTCGTCATCTGATAGGAAGTTGCCCTGAAGGTAAGAAATTATTTCAGTTCTCCAATCTTCACTGTACACAGGAGAAATAGTAAGAACTGCTCTTTCAAGTAACTCCACTGAAGGTGCCTTTATTGTTTCGAAGAATACATCCGAAGGTAGCGGCAGCCCCTGTGCTGCAGACCTGGCTAACAAGTCAGCATGTTCATTTTGCCCTCGAGGGATATTCTTAACAGAAAATCCTTCGAAGGAAGCTTCGATCCTTCGGACTGTGTCTAGGTATTTTTCAAGCTTCGGGTCTTTAGCCTTGCAACTTTTGTCAATATGACCCGAAACAATCTGAGAATCAGTTTTAAGGATCGCCCTCCTGATCCCCATCGCCTTTAGTTTCCGAAGGCCTAGGAGCAAGGCTTCGTACTCAGCAATATTATTTGTGCAGCTGAAGTCCAGTCTTGCTGCATAGCAAGTTTTAACCTTGGACGGTGAAACCAAAACAGCAGCTGCTCCTGCTCCGAAGGTTCCCCAGGAGCCATCACAAAACACTGTCCATGCTTCGGCATCTTTAATTGCTTCTTCGCCCTGAGCCCCTGGCGTCCAGTCGGCAATAAAATCTGCCAATGCTTGAGACTGGATCGAGGATCTGTGCACATAATCAATGTAAAATTCATTAAGCTCCGCAGCCCATTTTCCAATTCGGCCAGTAGCTTCTTTATTTCTCATGATATCTTTCAACGGCTGTGAAGAAGGAACAATAATATTATATGCCTGAAAATAATGCCGAAGCTTCCTAGATGCCATTAGAACGGCATACAACACCTTCTCCAGTTCTGTATAATTTTTCTTTGAGACACTAAGGACCTCAGATACAAAATATACTGGGACCTGCTTCTTGATTTGTCCATCAAACTTCTCCTGCACAAGCGCCGCACTTACTGCTGAGTGCGAAGCTGCCACATACAACAACAGAGGAGCCCCTGGCATTGGTGGAGTTAATGTTGTTAGATCTATCAGGTATTGCTTGAGTTCTTCGAAAGCTTTTTGTTGAGCTGGGCCCCATTGAAAGACTTCAGCTGATTTTAACACCTCGAAGAAGGGTAGATTTCTTTCCGCTGATCTGGATATAAATCTGTTAAGAGATGCCAGTCTTCCTGTCAATCTTTGGGCCCCCTTTCTTGTGGTTGGTGGCTCCATTCGAAGTATAGCTTCGATTTTGTTTGGATTAGCTTCAATTCCCTTTGTTGAAACCAAGCATCCAAGGAACTTACCCTTCTTTACTCCGAAGACACATTTTTCTGGATTCAGCTTCAGACCAGCTTGTCTGAAGCTGGCGAAGGTCTCCTGCAGATCAGCAATATGGTCTTCTTGCTTCGTGCTTTTTACAATAATGTCATCAACATAGGTCAACACATTTCTGCCTATCTGAGATTGGAGAACCTTCGCAGTCATCCTGCTGAAACTCCCTCCTGCATTCTTAAGCCCCTCAGGCATCCGAAGATAGCAATATGTACCACTTGGGGTTATAAAACTAGTCTTCGGCTCATCCTCCTTTTTCATCCAGATTTGATGATAGCCTGAGTAACAATCCAGGAGACTCATGAGTTCCGAAGAAGCTGCTGCATCAACTAAAGAGTCTATCCTTGGCAACGGGAACTCGTCCTTCGGACAAGCCTTGTTGAGATCTGTGAAATCAATACACATTCTCCACTTTCCATTGGCCTTCTTCACCATAACAGTGTTAGCTAGCCATTCTGGATACTTCACTTCTCTGATAACTCCTGCACTTAGGAGTCTTTTTACTTCGTTGCGAGCCCCTTCGGCCTTGTCATCAGACATTTTCCGAAGCCTCTGCTTGCGGGGTCTGAAGGATGGGTCAATATTGAGCGAATGTTCAATAACATCCCGATTCACTCCACAAAGATCATTGGCTGACCATGCAAAAACATCTTTATTGTTGAATAAAAACCTTATCAAGGTTTTCTCTTGATCTTCAGATAATTGCGAGCCCAATAGCACCTTCTGCTCTGCTATATCCTCACACAGCAGCATGGGCTTCGGCTGATCAGCCGAAGCTGCCTTTTCCCTCCTGAACTTGTACTGTTCACAAGCTTCAACTCCATCTATATTATGGATTGCCTTGGAATCAGTCCAGCTTCCCTCGGCCCTTCTGGCAGCTTCCTGACTCCCATGAATAGCAATAGGCCCTTGGTCCGAAGGTATCTTCATGCAAAGATAAGCTGGGTGAAGAATTGCTTCAAAAGCATTTAGGGTACCACGACCAATGATGGCGTTGTAGGGGTATTCCATGTCAACAATATCAAACACAATTTGCTCAGTCCTTGTGTTATTAACAAATCCGAAGGTTACCGGCATGGTAATCTTCCCGAGTGCCACAATCTGCCGCCCTCCGAAGCCACAAAGAGGGTGCGTAGCATCATGAATCTTGTCTTCAGGCTCTTGCATCTGTCTGAAGGCTTTGGCAAATATAATGTCAGCTGCACTGCCTGTGTCAACTAGGACATTGTGAACCAGAAACCCTTTGATCACACAGGAAATGACCATAGCATCATTGTGAGGATAGTCCTTGAGCTGAAGATCTTCCTGAGAGAAGGTAATCGGAATATGAGACCATTTTGACTTAATGAAGGGTCCCTGCACTCCAACATGCTGTACTCTTCTCTGAGCCTCCTTCTTCTGCTTTTTGTTAGCTGGCTCTGAGCAAGAACCGCCTGTTATCGGGAGCACCAGCTTCGAAGCCGAAGCAGCTCCAGCTTGGGTGTTGAACGAAGCCATCAGCTCAGAAAGGTGGAAGTGAGTTGACCGGAGGTGGGCGCCAATGTTGGGGACTTGTTCTCAAATGCTAAGAATTAAGAACAAGGCAACACAAAAAATGTTAAGTGTTAAGATCCTTCGTCCTCCATAACGATATATCCCTTCGGGATATAAAGCATCTCGGACGAAGGTTACGAAGGACATACCTTCGTAAGCATAACAACGAAGAATGAAGCATTCACATAAATCATAGAATATGGAATAAACATTTAAATACTGTCATAGAATTATCTCTACTTGTATTAATGAATATAAATGACTTTGAATTACAAATGTACCTTCGGTTCTGCATAAGGCAAAAGTACAAGCGTGATGTGAAAGCAAATGACAGGTTCACGTGAATAGTACAGAGGTACTGTTCATCTATTTATAGGCACAGGTCGCAGCCTGTGACAAATTACAATTATGCCCCTTGCGAAAGTTTATAGCATTGACTCAGACCTATATGTATAAAAAGGTCATTCTATCTCTATGTCGGTTTAAAACGCCGAAGCTCCATGAAAAGGGACCTTCGGCCATCTCTTGGAGACGACTTCAGCCGAAGCTGCTTCTTCGTGTGAGACCTTCGGCGCACCGAAGCACGACCCCAACAAGTAACTTGTCGGGGACCATAATTAGGGGTACCCCCAACACTCTTAAACTCGGCTGGTAATCACCATCAGCACAAGTGTGACACCCCCAGTGTCACCTAGGGTTTCTCTTAAAAAGCCAAACCAAGAACCATTATTTCATGTAAATCAAAGTAAGCATGAGCATCAAATTAACTTGAGTAATAAAGAATTCACCAAGTATATGTTTAAAAGTGTCATGATCAAAACAATTGAGCCCTTGAAAAGATAAGAATGTGCAACCCTAATTAAGAACCCTAAGTGAGCCCCATGAACAAAATTCAAGAAAATAAGCAAAAGGGAATGAAAAGTTTAAATTTTGAGTTGAGCCAATTATATAAGTTAAAGAATATTTATTAGGCAACAAGAAAGATTGAGAAAGCTTAGCCAAAATGATCCAAATAAAACCCCAAATCAAGCTTCTTTTGTGGGGACTTAATGGGATTTCTGAATTTTAGAATTCTGAAATTCAGACCTTGAGCCAAAGATCAGGGATGTTCACCTTGATCCCTAACTCGAATCCTAATGGCCCCATTGACAAAATTGTGTCTAACTAACCCCTATGTCGTGTGCCAGAAGATGGCATTGGGATGCGAGCCCTAGACACGACAAAACCTGGGATTTGCCTCGGGTTTGGGCAGGGAGACAGACCAGATTTCCTGGCTCCATATCTCTGCAACCAGTAGGCAAAATCCTATGACCCCCACACAAGAATGGTAGCTTGTAGGGAGGAGAAGAGGTTTTGTGCACTGACCAAGGCGAGAGCAGGCTCGGATGAGCGACCACACGCGCCAGAACTTGGGCAGAACGCACGGGCACACGTGTTCGACCCTGGTCGGCACGCCAGAGCTCGCCCAACCCGCGCGCGCGCTCACCCCGGCGTCCGGTCAAGTCCGCCGCGCGCCCACGCCCTCGGCCGTGCCCGCCCGTGCCTATAAAGCCTCCCCGGGCGCACCTCTCTTCGCCCCGCACTCACCCTCACCGGCCAACCACTTCCCCTTAGCTCCGGCGAGCTCATTTCCGCCCGCCATTGCCGCCAGAGCTTCGGCCGCCGTGGCCAGCCAACCCCAGCCACCCTCAAGCCCAGCCAGTGCTTCGGCTAGCTCCGCCAGTAGCCCGTCAAGCTTGCCAAGCCCTCGGACCCGGCCGGACTTCACCGGAGGCCCGAGATCAACCTCACCGGACTTCGGTCTTCCGCCGCCGCGCGTGGACCGAGCTATCCAGTGAGTCTCCGCCCAATTCCTTTCGCTCATAGCTTCTCTGGCATCCCGTGGACCTCCCTGACCTATTTAATTGAACTACCTCGCCGTGACCAGGCCGGTCTCCTCGCCGCCGACGAGCATCCCCGCCTGTGCGCGTGGACCGACCGACTCCGGCCATCTCCGACGACGTTCCGCACACCGTTGTGATCCCCGCAACCTCCCCTTCATCCTCGACCACTTCACCGGAACAGTCTCGCCGCTGGTAAGCCCCTCCACCCTTTTCTTCGCCGCGGCTACTGTTTAAGGTAGAAGAAGGACCTCGGGTTAGGTTTTGTAGAACCCGAGGGGTTTTCTGTAATGTCAGCGACTCATGTGAATAGTAACCTAAGGACTGATTCGCGAAGGAAAACTTAGAAAATCGCCAGGGACCCCAGCGCAAAGTGGATTTCCATTTAAACCAATTCTGTTATTCTTTTAAATAACCAGAGAACTTAGAAAATCCATAACTTGATGAAATCTTAATAAAAAGTTGTCAAACCAATTTTGCTAGCTCTGGAATATTATGATCCTTCATTTAAAAATAGTGAATCATATGCTTTCTGTTCTAAATTTTAGAATTTAAAATTAAAAACAGAAACCCCCTAAACCTTGTTTAATTAAGGAAAATTAGTTTTTCTTTTGTGCTGAGCTTAAGAAAATTTGTAGATGCTTATACCTTAATTAGACACTGTTTAAAAATAGTAGGAACCCCAGCATTAGAGATTATGATGTAGTTATTCATTTAAAGCCATTTTGTCCAAAACTTAGAGAAAATCAGAAAAGCATTAGAAAATGTTGAACAGTGATTAATAATATTTTTCCTAGTTTACTTATGCAACAGAGAACCTAGGAAAAATACAGAGACCATTAATTTGGACCAGTTTCTAATTAAGATGCTTTAATTAGCCTTATATAGACTGAAAATCAATTGTTAGAATTGCAAAACTATAACCAAGGTGGTTAACAAAAATCCAGTGAACTTATAACCACCAGAGCCCCACTACAAAAATACAGAGTACCCCAGCCTAACTTTTTAAGTAGGGAAAATAAATACAGAATGATAATAAGGCATTTTCCCAATAAATCATAAACAACCCCTTTTAATGTGACATTGGGCAACCAAAAATTTGCTAAGTCCATGATGAGATAAACCACCAGAGAAAAATACAAACTCATGAAAAAGAAGTGAACCCATACCTTTTGCTAGTAATTTGTGAGAAAGGTCATTTAACTCAAATAATGCAAACCACCCCTTCCCTTAAGCAAAAAGAAGCCAAACTTCAGAATGATTGCTCTTGCACAAAATACCAACTAAGAAAAATAAGAACTCTGTTGTTTGATGTTTTTCAAATATAGTGGTAGTAGAAAGCACCCCTTTGGCTAGAAATCTTGAGAAAACCATAGAAAAATAATTAAGAGGTATTAATGACTAGAAATTTGTATCAAGTCATGTTATGACACCTAA